>NC_136059.1:1222473358-1223804185 GCF_964261635.1 Lissotriton helveticus | reverse complement strand
CTCTTTCTCTCCCACACCCCCCCCCCCCCCCCCCCCCCCCACCCCCCCCCCCCTCTTCCCCCCCCTATCACCCGAAGGCTGCGTGTGGGCAGACGCAGTGAAAAGGAATGGATCGTGGTGGTTTAGTCTCCCTATAACCAGAACAATGGCACCAAGCCAGATCTGGGGAATAGACCAATTTGCCTATGTGCTGAATGAGGCGTCATTATCAGCACAAGAAACCAATGCTTCCTCAGCAAGTTGGCATCCCCGGGCAGGCTCTTCCAGTCTGATGGATCTGTTACAGGCACACTCCAGCAGACTGAATGTACTACCTTACCAGCCTGTACTGAAGTGATACGTGGAGAGGCAGGAACCTGAAGACAGATGCACGGTTCAGTGAAATTAACTCTTTTCTCGTGAGCTAACTTCTCACCCTGAGGCTCCTCATATTAAGCCAAGACATGCGATGCTGATGTCCAATTAATGGCCTTTCCTCTCGCCTGCAAAGCTAAGTAGGCTAATACTAAAGTTTACCTTTCAGGAAAGGTCAACCATTTCCCCTTTAAATACTCGAACATGCTCCCTTTCAGGCCCCAATGGCTGCACATAATATTCACGACAACACATTTTTGCCCCCATAGGAGTCCTGCTGCTTTGAAATGCTTAAGCCAGCCGGGCCCCGCGCCAGTCCCTCAAGCACGCAGTGTTTCAGATAGCACGCGGGTGCGCTGCCTTGCTGGCTGGGTTAGCAGTCTCCAATTCAGCACAACATCGCATGCCCTGACTGTTCAAATGCTCATGCACTACTGATCAGAGATTTTTACTCTCGGAAACAGAAAGAGCTTTGGATGCTTTTCTCTTTGGGCTTAGAAAAGCAGCAACGAAGCAAGTGGAGAATGTGTTCGAAAACCGGGAAGTGCGCACAAAATCAGCCTATGGCGGAAGTGGGAAAGGCACATCAACGCCTCTGCAATAGGTACTTATTCTTAGGCGTGTGATGCACGTTCCCCTCGCACACAGATGAAATGTCACAGCAAACGGTCGAAGAATAAAGTATTGTGTTTTAATTTGCGTCTTTCACTTTGCTGAAGCTGAACTGGCACATGATGATGCAAGGGAGGATTTGGTTCGAATTAAAAGTACGAAAATGTGCTCTGAACGCAGTAATGGGAAACAGTGAACGGGATGCAGCTCACAGGAGGCGGAAAATAAAATGTTATATCAGTGGTTATCGCTGCCTAGGGCACAGTCCAAGCCAGACGAGAGCTCCTGATCCCAAACACGGACACAATCCTTGAAGGGATGAAAAAACAAAACAAGGGATAGTTACCTTATGTCCTCGGTAGACGCTGCTCTCCTGGTTTTACTGAGCAGCAAAATGGCGGCCGCCAAGCTCCGAAAATGTCAGAATTGGGGGCGTGTTTCTGGCTTTCTGAGTGACGGATGACGTCACAGGGTGAAAGAACGCCAAAAACACGCCCCCAAATCCGAAAGAGACTGGGCTTGAATGGAGTGACGCCCCTCTCCAATGGCTGACCTCCGTTTAGGAAGCCAGCCAATGGAGGAGAGAGGCGGGTTCAAGCCCCCATACTACAAAACATTAAATCTCTTCCCGAGACTGCGCAAGTGCAGCCTACGGTCCTCGACCTAAAAAAGACCTAGGGGGATGGGGGTCCCAAGGGCCTAAAGAGGCTCAGGGAAGGGGTGGTTACAAGGCCTGCTCCACATTGAGAATCATATGTGCCAGAGAGGGCAGGACCACATGCCCCCTCCCCTTTAAAATATATATGGCCTTGGGGGATGGGGTCCCTAGGGCCATAATATGCTTTGGGATAGCACAAATTCCCTACCCTTTAATTGAAATGGTCCTGGGGGATATTGTCCCCAGGGCTTAATAAGGCTCGGAGAGAGGGGCATTTAAAATACTTAAGGCCATGAGTGATGGCATCTGCAGGGCCTAATGAGGCTCGGGAAGGGGGAAATTGGTATCACCCCAGGGGCTGGGATCCCGGGGCCTAATGAGGCTTGGAGGAGGGGGAGGTGCGGCCCACTCCTCTCTTGTTTTTTTCTTATATGTTGCGCCGAATAGGGTCCCGGGCCTGAAGGCTAACCCTTATGCTGCTCACGGCAGAGGCTGAGCGCAGTGTGGTTTGGATGACTGCTGGGGACTTGGCCGCAGGGCAGGCACTGCGACCAACTCCCTGCCAGGGGGGTAGGTTTACGTAAGGTGGTAGAATATTACTTCATGTATTAAAAAAAAGTTATTTACTGGGGAAAAACCCCCAAGGGTTATAAAGTGATGTTTTGGTTAGGTGTGATAAATAGATTTTTTTAAAAATTTTTAAAAACTTAAAAGCCCACTGAAAAAGATAATGGTTAAAGTAACACTATAGTTAGGGGAATATGTCAGTGACAACTAACGTTATTAATTAAAAAATACATAGAAATGTACAGGTTATAGTTGGAGCTAAAAGGGTTTGGGTCGAAATGCATTCTTATTTTTAAAATCAATGCTCGACACTATGTTCTGAATCCTGAGTTTGTGCTTCTACAGATCAAGCACTCTGTGCAACAAAAAAAATGCCTACGCGTATGGGTGACGTATGAATCTTATGCCTTGTAGTTTCCTAACATTTTCTGTACACAGATTTACACGTGATTTGTTGTCTTTGTAAGTGTTTGTGATGTAAAGTGCTCTGACACCTTAAACTGGTATGAGAGGTGCTATAAAACAAATTAAATAAATGTGAGAGTGGGGCTATGGAGAGACGAGAGCCACTGTTTGAGGGTGATAGTGAGGAAATCCTTGTAGGGCCCTAAACAAGATTGTTGCATTCTGGTGCACAGTAAGTTCCTAATTTACTATGCATTAAAAGCTAATACAATTCAATATATAATGACGTGTTGTAGAATGCAACACTTTTCCTCAAATTTTCATGGAGGGGTTGCCCCCCCCCCCAAGTTTCTTTGTTGTGGTCGGGCTCTCTTGCTGCACTCGCTGTGCACTGTGCAGGCGTTGGTCTGACAAAATTTGCCAGGGCTGCTTTGGGGTCCAAGTCCGGCCTTTGGTAGAGACCACCCCCACCAGGCTTATGGTCTGCAGGGTATCTTTAGCCTACCACCATAGTGTTTTAAAAAAAAAAATGTTTCTTGCAGGACTGGGGACTGAGTCCCAAAGTCCTAAAATGGTTACCGCCACATCTTTGTTGATGTAGGGGCAGCCAATTTGTTATTATCTTTAGGTCTTTTGGATATACGGAGGATCCGCTTCCTTATATGTACATACATTTTAAAATTTAGTTTCTCAGAAAACTGCTGAACACATTTACAACAATTCACAAAAAGAACTCTTTCCGGACCAAGATCTAGTTTGGGCCAAATTTGGTGTATTTCCATTGTTGTGGTATCGCTGTGAAATTTTCCTATGGAAATCTGCATTGGCAAAATGTGTTGGGTCCACGCCTTTTTCTTGGACCCCGCTTAATGGATCATACCGAAACTTTCCAGGAAGAAGCTGAGGTCGATGAACGTTTTTTTTTTGTGTGTGTGTGTGTGTGGGAAGTTTGTTGACGATTCGTCAAATGGAGCCAAAGTTAAAAGCAAACTAGAAAATCTATTTCCTGTGGAAACTTGGTCCTAAGTATAACTACCCAGTGGTGACCGCTACTGGATATATGTTCTTGACAAGCTATCAGTTTTTCAGGTTACTCTACTTTCTGTATGTCTTCATATTATTATGAGAAATAGACGTTACCCCAAATTTTATAAAGGAGAACAATTGGGAGAACATGTGATTGATTGCTCCGTTGGCATGATGCTAAACTCTGGAGATGCATGTAAATGCATGCTTTAAAATTGCATTTCAGGAACATTCCACACCTTTCAAGTTTTGCGGCCTGCCTCTGACAACTAGGACCTTGAAATACTACCCTGGTGAATTGTGCGACATTAATGCAGACATTTACTTTTATAATTCTCTCTTTCTTAGCTGCCAGATGTGGCTTATTATTATGAATGTCACCTTTAGCTTTCTTCTCTTTTTCTTTTGCCACCATGATCGTGCATTTTTTTCTCATTTTGCTTTGATCCTGAGGTACTGCTTCCTTTCAGCACAGCCTTAAGCTCTCAATATTTCTCTACATATGCG
The DNA here is from genome assembly GCF_964261635.1 of Lissotriton helveticus. Taxonomy (NCBI): domain Eukaryota; kingdom Metazoa; phylum Chordata; class Amphibia; order Caudata; family Salamandridae; genus Lissotriton; species Lissotriton helveticus. The sequence continues at coordinate 1,223,800,056 of NC_136059.1, read as the reverse complement.
CCAGGCATTTACTTTACTATTGCAACCCCTGATCTGATCATCTGACATTGCTTTAGCAGTGGTCTAGTGATAGTCAAGCAGCAGACAGACTTTTGTCCTGACTGTAGTGCATATCAAAAGTACCTAGCAGCACAACCTTACATGCAACTAATGATGTTACTTTCTACAGTCTTGTATCCTCAAATTGCACACATCTCTAACAGCATCCTCTATATTCCTAATACCCTGCCTGAAAAATGACCTTTAATTAAAAATTCTGATAGTCGCCTCTCCTTTTTCTATGAAATTACCCTCTTTCCCTTCCATCCTCCCTCTACGTTCCTCTCATCTACCCAGCTTTCTCTCAGTCACATGCATGTTTGCCTTAATATCTATAAATGTATTTCTGCAAATTGTCCACCATTTGTTTCAAAGCTCTCAACTTCTCCAATGAAAACCATACCCCTGCAACCTAATAGTTAATCTCTTCTTGCCAATTTATTAACCCCGCCAACCATTTGCAGGAACTCTCACTCTACTAATTATCAGGTCTAATGCCTATTGATTAAATCTACCACAAATAAAATGGGGAATTGCAAAGAATGGCTTGAGAACATAAGACTACTCCCAGCAATCAACAATAGCTATTAACACTGGACTACCCACTAACCGAAGGTTCCTGAGCATTGTGTTTCCTGGCATAAAACACTTTAACACGTCATCCGTGCTAGTAAAGCTATATAAAGTTACAGTACAAATACTGTACCTTATTCACCATTTTTTTTAATTTTTTTTATTCACAACAGATTTTTATTGATTGAATTAGGCAGAGCAATAAATGTGGCACCCCACAGTCAGGAGAAACCACCAGGCATCTTGGTACAATTTACATCACGGGGCCAGAGTCCAATCAAGAGTTATAGTAAAACACGAACAAAGGGAACTCCCCCCCCCCCCCCCATTTTTATTTTTAATCATGGGAAAAATACAATACTGTGAGGTTGAATGTAAACTTTATTACGCAGTCATGAACATCTACTTAATTGTTGAGCAAAAGGTTTTATCTTTTTTCCACAGGATGCCTGAAGGACAAACTGGTGCCTGGCTAGTGTTTAGCCTTTTTAAGGAACCTTGTGTTTTTACTGTGGTGGTTTTCATACTGAGCGTAAATTAATAAAGTGTGCATTACCATGTCACTATTGGTTTGAGTTCCATGAAAAAAAAAATCTTCATCTGGTGCGAGTCTTCTAATCTTGGCCACTTGCGAATGCACTATTCGAATTTTATTGAAGAATGGGCTGTCTCCAAAGAAGTATTAGATGTGGTCACATAGTTATGGATGCTTTAGACATCCCATTTCAAACAAGCACTTACAATGCAACGGTCTCGCCTTTGCAAAAGTTAGAGCTATTGGCATTGTAAATGACAAACTTTTTATTTATGTGTTTGTTTTGAAAACAGAGAAATAAATGGCATTGTCATTTACAATGGCAATAGCTTAATCTTTCGCAAATGTGAGACCTATTGCATTAGCACACACAGAGCCACACGCACAGAGCCACACACACACGCACAGAGCCACACACACACACGCACAGAGCCACACACACACAGAGCCACACATACACACACAGAGCCACACACGCATACACAGAGCCACACACGCATACACAGAGCCACACACACACACACAGAGCCACACACACACACACAGAGCCACACACACACACACAGAGCCACACACACACACACAGAGCCACACACCCACACACACACACACAGCCACACACACACAGCCACACACACACAGCCACACACACAAAGAGCCACACACACAAAGAGCCACACACACAGAGCCACACCAATGGACCAAAGGAAAGTACAAGAATCCACAAGATGGTGGACCCTCTGGCTCCGAATCAAATCCTGCTAATATCCTGTTCCTCTTTGCTTCTTCATACCTGTGTCGATGATCAGAGGGCGCGAGTAAGCTGTGGTGTGCCTGGTGGGGAGTTCAGATGTGTTTTTCTGGCAGAGACTGAGACTTTTCCTGTGTGGCGGTCGGCGCGCGGTCTCCCCAGATGGCGGCCGAGGCGGACTGATCAAAGCTGAGGGCCGGAGCTGCAGAACCTGGGTGTTCACCAACATTTACGGAAAACTCCCACAATCACTTGCTTAAGAATAGATTTGCTCACGGAAATGCAATTTCCTCCAAAGTGCCGGGGTTTTAACGTGCTCAAATCCCGTTTACAAGATAAGTGCCACCCACCACATTGTGCCAATCAGGAGCAACATTTCCTCTCTGTGGTTCCCAGCATGCACTACGGCAGGGTAGACTACAGAACACCTGCTAAGCGAGCAGAGGTAGTTGACCCAGAAATTGAATACTTTAATAAGCCAGGCATTACCAAACACTACATAGGGGTGTCTGCCGACCAAAAAAAACGCACCTCCCAATTGCGAGTGAAAGGGCGCATACAGCGAAAGTAAAACAAGTACTAGTATGCAACAAAAAAAATGTTCTGTGAAATATCTGTAACTGACATGAGTAACATCTCGAGAATATTACAAGATGGGGGTGTATTATTTTACGAAAATCAATCAAGTGCTTTGGGGTTGGAACTAGAAGGAAATGTGTACATTACTCTGATTTTATTTACAAAGACATCCACTTGTCCAAAATGTCATGCATGCTTAAAATGCAGATTAATAAAAAAAAAAAACTGAGAAAACCCGTTGTCATGGGCGCCTGCCTACATATGAAAGGGAGATGAGTCCTTGTTTGAAAGACAAGGAACAAAAGGCGAACGGCTCCGAGTAACAAGTGCATCGAGTAACACCTCAGAGTAGAGTAACACCTCGGGGCCCCCGACCAGGGGGGACTTTGTAAGAAACTAGCTGAAATAATCACCTCGCATGTTCGTGCGGAGGACACTTTAAAACACAATTGGTATGTTCCTTCTCTTTGGTAAAAACCACAAGCACCTTTCTTCCCTAAAAATCGCATTATGACCTCTTCAAGGCGCCTAAAACAAAGCATACACTAATAATTTATAGGACAAAGCAGACGCCAACACTATATACATATATAAAAGCCACTAAAGGATAATCACATCTTACCTTTGCCTAAAGGGTTTTCCTGGCTCATATTACCCGGAGCAACTTATCCAGTCCTGGCATTGTTTGCTTTCGGACACTTGCATTTCTGCACTTTTCGTTACAAACACACAGCTGTTTGTAGCAGGTTGCAAACAAAACACAAGACTATTTACCTACATGGAAAGCGGTCACTGATGTATCTATGCCCAGCTCCTCTCACGATGGTGTACCCTGGCTCTGGAAGTGGAGTCCTGCCCGGAGACAAAGAGACGCCCCCAACAGCAGCCCGGTGAGTCAGGGCTGGACCGGGTGGCGAGAGACTGATTCAGAGCGGCCTCGTGTTCACTTGCATTTCTGCACTTTTCGTTACAAACACACAGCTGTTTGTAGCAGGTTGCAAACAAAACACAAGATTATTTACCTACATGGAAAGCGGTCACTGACGTATCTATGCCCAGCTCTCTCCTCTCACGATAGTGTACCCTGGCTTTGTGTTATTGGGGGGGGGGGTGTCACGAGCCGCCCCAGAGACTGAGCCCAGCGCTGCCTCGAAGTCTTACATAAGGACCCCCGGAGTCGCTCACCTGTTCGAGACAGTCACCAGCGCTGCAACCGGAGGCGCTTCCTGTCTGAGATGCGGTCCGTTGTCTCTGACACTGGACTTCAAGCCGCTACGTTAGACGCGACCAATTGAACGAGCCGCCAACAGGAAACATGCCGGGTGTTGCTCCCATGCGCTGGAGGGAGCCCCGGAAGTGGAGTCCTGCCCGGAGACAAAGAGATGCCCCCAACAGCAGCCCGGTGAGTCAGAGCTGGACCGGGTGGCGAGAGACTGATTCAGACCGGCCCCGTGTTCTCGGGGGGGGGCCGCTCCAATGTGGGTCCCTGATTGTTTTCCCGGGCCCCTAGGAGGACCAGTTATATTAAAGCCCCAGTATTTGAGGGGCATGATGATTTGGACGGAGGAGAGCTGCGGCACAGAGAAGGGTGGGGGGGGGAGAGAGTGGGAAGGCAGGAGGGCTGCGGGCAGAGAGAAGGGGGGGGATGCGAGCGGAGCCGAGCAGCTCCGGAAACACCACCACGTTTCTCCGAGGCCAAGCAGAAATGCCTCGGAGAAACGAACGGTCATTTTGGGATTCGGGGCGTGTTTTTCGTTCTCTCCTCGTCCCATTGGCAGGAAGGTAAAATTCCAGCCAATGGGAAGAGGAGAGAAAGAAAGTTAAAAACACCCCCCGAATCCCAAAAAGACGGGGCTTGAACGGAGTGATGCTCCTCGCCTCCAATGGATGGCCTCCGTATAGGAAGCCAGCCAATGGAGAAGAGGGGCGGGTTCAAGCCCCACTCTCCTCTAAAACATCAGTTTTCTCCCAGCGAGACTGCGCAAGCGCAGCCTTCACTAGGCGAAACCTAAAAATAAAAACGCTTGGCATCCGGGCCTGGTATATCGAAGGATACTGCCTTCTGATTTATTGTAAAACTAGGGCCCTCGTGCACCCGGCTAAAAGACACCGTTTGCTGAACAAGCAGTAGCAGAATCTTTAGGTCTGTTTTTTCATTGACTGACAATTTTGTTTATTCGTTTATGTGGAATACTGAGTGGGTAAATGTGAAAATTAACCAAAGATTCGATCAAGAGATGGATGAGCGATTGGATGCATGGATAGTTTAGTGCATTTCTGAAAGGGTAAGTGAATAAATGGGTAGAAGGCAGGATGTATATAGGGATATGTGAATGAATGAGGAAGATGTCTGAATGCATAGACAGCTGCTACACATTGGTGGCAGGCGGGTATTCTCCACTCCTGCAGCTGCTTGTTCACACATGCACTCACCAGTATATTCATCTGTTCTGTGATAAGTCTTTTTGTAATAAGTATTTGTCTCCTGTTTCTGCTTATTCATTCTTGGTATGAATCAGTGCCAATGAATGCACTCAATAAGTGGACTCCTACAACTTGAGACCGAATGACTATATTTTTATGCAACATTTCTAAAACTATTTCCTGTACTCTTACCTTCAAATGACAGATGTAGATATTCACTGGAGAGCTAAACAGCATAGTATTGCCTGCTAAAAGGAGAGGGGTACTAAACATCAGCCTATGTTAAAAAAACGTGACCCGAGCAACTCAGCCCATACAAAAAATGGCCGCTGTCCACAAGATTACAGCATGTATAGCAAAAGAACCTTCTAATCCATTCATAGGGGAAATCAAATCAGCAGTGCATGACAGAGAAAACACTAAGCACTTGACATGAGCAGGCCTGGGGCATTTGCAGATAATTTAAATATCTTTTCTTGACATGCTTTTTCGTGTGGAGCATTTGCAGATAATTTAATTTTTTTTTTTTTTACATGATTTTTCATGAGGCATCCTTGTTATATCAGTGTCCGGGTCCTGCTCTTGCTCATTCACTTCTGGCATGAATCACTGACTATAAAATAACTTCATAGACTGATTTGTGTAGCATGTGCCAGTAATCACTGAATTTCTATTGGAGTGAGTATGTAGGAGAAAAGGGAGGGGAAGCAAGATGGCGGCTTAGTGATTCGCCCGTAGGTGGCTCCCGAAGGTGGCGTTTTTTAGCTACTAAATTTGGTGGATGTAGTAAATATGCAGAACCCCCAGTGATTTATAGGATCGTTAGAAACTGTTGGGATCCTATCTTGGGTTGCAGTCCTGATGCAGCAAGTGGAGCGCCTCATTGTCAGGTGCGAGTGTTTGGAGCGAGCTCTTGCCTATATCCCTTGGTGGCATGTCGCGAGTGGTTCTCTGGCCGTGATGGGGCCGAAAACAGGCATACGAGGAAGAGGAGTCTCCCAGTATGATGGAGCCCACGCATCCCCAAAGACGGTCATGATGGAGGCAGAGGCTGCCCCTCCAGCAGGACATGCCGGTCGGTGGCGTAGAGCTCGGGCAGAGAATCTAGACGGGAAGGGGCGAGGTGTAGTCTCTCAGCCCCAGCTGCAGAGGGCCATCGCATCGGTACTGGAAATGTTTAGAGGAGCTGGAAGTAACTCCTCCACGCAGGATTTGGAACTGCAAGCTGAGTCTTCGGATCTGGCAGGTGTTTGCTGTCGTATGCAGACTCGTAAGTCCCTGAATGACTTAAGAATCCCGGGTGGCCCTGCGGCGGTTGAGAAAACAGGCGGGCATATTACAGAACTTGGTTCCCAGGAAATCCCCTCTCCGGGTCAGATGATACAGAGTGAAGGGGGAGAATACATTTCTCATGCCGCGGATGCGGGAGCACACAAAGAAGGGCCCCTTGATGTAGGACTTGCCGGGTAAGTGCAAGCAGGGTTGGAACTCGTCCCAAACAATCACCCGCATGAGCAAACTGCTCGTACTTTGAAAGGGGAGAACACAGTTATGAAAAAAAAGGATGGGGATAAGGATGTAAACAAGGATGTTAATAAGGGGCAAGATGTGTCATCAGGATTAAGTTTGAACTCCATAAAGACTAATAGTCAAAAGTGTGGGGAAAATCCAAGAAATCCTAAGACTCCACATAGCAGAAGTGGAAAGGAAATTGATTCAGAAACTAATGATTTATTCACACACTCAGACAATACCTGGTCAGATGAGGGATCAGGGATTGGGTCTAATTAAGAACTCTGTGAGACTGATGGTCTCCTGGAACCAGTGGTATAGACTCAGTTGCTACAAACAGGAAGAACCTTATGAGTGCGGGTAGGAAAGAAAAACAGGTGGGATTATTCTTTGGGAGGGCAACTGCTTGGGGACACCAACGAGACACCCGTCGATGATCAATCCGTAATACCCCCTACGTTGGAACCAATCTTGCAATGGGTTGTAGCTCATCGCGCAAAAGACCAGCAGGAATGTAGACGGTCCCAGACCACAGCTCGCAAATTACAGGGGGCAATAAGGAAAATTGCTAAAACATGCAACACAATTAGTGATCGAATGTCGGATCTGGAGACAAGCACTACCTCCCTAGGAATGGACATCGTAGGCTCAAAGGGTCAAGTGGAAGCACATGAAAATCAATTTGTAGATATCCAGTGGAAGCTGGAAGAAAAGGAAAATCTTCGGAGACATAATAATTTTTGATTTCTTGGAATACCAGAAGGCAAAGAAGGCTCAGACCCTCAAACGTATATGGTTCAATTATTGCAGAAGGCATTCCCTGAAATAGAAGGCTGGGACTAGTCCCACGAAATTCAAAGGGCACATCGAGTCACGTTTACTCTCCTGCAGCCAGTTAGCACAAACATCAAGCCTAGAGCCTTTTTGGTATATTTTGGAATTTATTTGTTGAGGCAGGTGGTGTTTGAAAAGGCAAGACCACAAGCCCAATGTGCAGTGGAAGGATTCTCATTTTTTTTCAAGGCCTGACTTTTGTCACTTTACAGTCGAGCGGCGTTGGCGCTTGTGTCAATTGATTAAACTTTTTCAGGAGAAGACTGAAAGTGATTTGGAACGAGCGAACCAGTTTTTTCACATCCGAGATCAAAGCCAAAGATTGTCTAAACGCAGGAAGGTTTTGAGTCTGAGATTTTGATTTTGCATATGTCTGTGACCCGACATTAGTTAGTTCCCTGCCAGAATTTAATCTTTCTTCTTGTATCTCTATTCCCTTCTCTCTTCTACATCTTGTCTACTCTTTTATTGGCTGATAAGACAGTTCATATGATTTATAGAGGCGCATTAAGGTCTCAGTATGTTTAGATCTCTTTAACAAGGAAGTGAGGGAGAGGGGGTAGAGGAGGAAAAACATGTTCTTAATTTTCTTTGTTTGGGGAGAGGGAACATAGCTGTCATTTGGGGGCCACAGAGTGAAATAAATGCATCAACTGTATATATCAGGTCAACATTCAGGAGGGAACCACAGTTCATCTAACAAACAGACCGGGATTGGTCTATTGCTTCTTAGTTTAGGGTGGGGGCAGGGACTCGAAGGGGGTGGGTGTGCTTCTAGTGGGGGAGGGGAACTCAAAGGGGGGTGGTTGGAGGGGAGGGGAGAAGAGAAAACTCAGAAAAGCAGGAAAGTGTTGCTACGTAAGAAGAGAGACAGGAATGATTATAAGTAAATGCTACAATAACCAAGTGAGGTGTTTTGAGAATCTTTTGGGATGGGTATGTTGACTATCTGCTCTTTAAACATAGGGGGTCTAAATGATAGGGGCATGAGAGGTAGGCGTGAGCCAGACTCTATGATCCTTGGGGGGCAGATATCATCTGCCAACAAGAAATACATATTCCTTGGCATAAGAGAGGTCTTAATATGATACCTGGTTATACTCCGGTAATATGTTCATCTCATTCTATGACTACTAGAGGTGTATCAATTAATGTATCAAACCGTATGCCATTAGTCACACGTACATTATCAGATAAATGGGGTAGATGGGCTATTGCATCAATAGTGAGTGGTATAACAATCTGAACGAATTAAGGGTCGAATCTTGACGAACCTGGTTTGTTTGAAGAACCAAAAATAGAGTTCGCTTCCTGGCCGTCCCCATTGGTTATCTGTGGTGACTTTAATATTCATTTAGAGATGGACGGTCCTTTCACAATGGAATATCAAGAGAGGCAATCTCAGGTTTTCAGGGATTTTGCCAATTTGGTGGCAAGTCATGGGCTAGTTGATATGTGGTCTTTTAGGAAACCAGGAGACTCCGGTTTTACATATTATTCATGTCCCATTAAAAAATATGTAAGATTGGATTATTTTTATATTTCCTCTTCTCGCACCGAAGATGCTCATATTAAGAAATTACCTAAAGTATTATCGGATCTTAATCCTTTAATTTTGGAAATATTGTTACAGTGATATTATTTATGTCCCCATAAAAAATATGTAAGATTGGATTCTTTTTATATTTCCTCTACTCTCACCGAAGATGCTAATATTAAGAAATTACCTAAAGTATTATCGGATCATAATCCTTTAATTTTGTAAATATTGTTACAGGGATATGACCGAGTACCGACTAAGTGGACCTTTGACAGAAAACTACTGGTCACAGAAGGGTTTATAGGACACATCAGGGGGTGGACCCGACATTTTTTTTTTACATGAATAGGTACAGCTCATCTAGGGAAATTGTGTGGAATACCTTCAAGGTGGGGTGAAGGGGCGAGATCATAAGCTTTGTAGGATACCGCAGGAAAAAACAGAGGTTAGAAATAAAATGACTAATGGAAGAATTATCCAAGTGTGAGTTGGAACACACAGAAGCTATCGAGTTGAAACAGGAGGAGCGACAAACCCAAGTTCTAAGTATAAAGGTAAAAATTATTTAGTAAATCGGTGGCCGAAGTATATAAAACATCTGCTAGAGATACCTATGAGTATGGGGAGGCCACTGGAAAACACTTGGCACTTCGTCTCAGACAAAGGTCAGCGGCCAGCAGTATTGCGCGGCTCAAAGGGATGAATGGGATTGTGGTGACCGAACCCCAAGAAATTACTAAAATATTTGCAGAATTTTATAGCGAATTGTATAGATCAGGCACGATATACCTTTGGCAGCGCGGATGGAACCCGAAGCAAATACCCCAATAATCCAGGAACTAGAGGCAGATATGATTATTAGTGAAGTTACGGACGCTCTTCAGGGAATGGCTTCAGGTAAGGCAGCAGGTCCGGACGGAATTCCGTTGGAAATTTATGAGGTTTTGCAGACAGAACTAGCTCCCCTCCTACTGGACCTTTTTTTGGCTGTGCAACAGAAAGGCATTCCTCCTCAGTCCTGGCAAGAAACCAATAATGTTCTTTTCTTGAAGAAAGGGAAAAAGGCAGAAGATCCGTCGTCATATAGACCTATTACTTTGATAAACGCAGATGAGAAATTATACTCTAAAATCATCGCGCAGAGAGTAGCTAGAATTATTACTCCGCTGGTAAGTCCGTGGCAACACGGTTCCATACCAGGGAGAGGGACCATAGATCACATCCATCAGACGATCTCTTTGTTTGATATAGCGGAAGCCTCAGGGGAGCAGATGTCCATAATCCTGCTTGATGCACAAAAAGCTTTTGATCAAGTGGGACGGGCCTACCTCTGGGGCAATCTTAGAAGCAACGGTTTTGGACCATGTATTATACCAGCCCTAAGATCTATGTATGTGCATTCTTTTGCAAAAATCCAACTGATGGGTAGGGAAACCGATACAATCTCGATAGCTCGGAGTACAAGACAGGGCTGCCCCTGCTCCCCTATCCTTTTTGCACTATACATTGACCCATTAATAAGAGCAATATTACAAGACCAAATAATTAAACCATTTGTGGCCGGGGGGTTTAAAACCAAGGTATTAGCTTATGCTGACAATATAGCTGTGATCACCCCTGACCCAATTGGTGCAATAGCAAGGATTGAAGTCTTGGCCTCCGAATTTGGTAGGGAGTCTGGGTATGCCCTGAACACCGACAAGACTAAGATTGTGTGTACTAAAACTACCGTATGTCAGGATCCACGTAAGACCGATTCCGCCCCATATTTCGGGATAAATATTTCGTTGAAGGGGGATTAATATGGGACTTGAACGTGGCTCCTATTATAGAGAAGATAGGTATAGATTTGAGAAGAATAGATAAATTACATATAGGAAGAAGTAATGTGATCAAAATGACAATGTTTCCTAAAATCTTATACCTATTTCGTTGTATTCCGTTGGAACCGACAAAAGCTATGTTCAAGAGTTTAAATGGGATGTTCTCTCAATTTATTTGGAACTATGGGAAGATTAGGTGATCTATGACCTTCTTGACATTACCACAAGATAGTGGGGAAGGGCTGACAGTCCCTAACCTTCTATATTATTATTGGGCCATAACATTGCAACAAATGGGGATATGGTTCAAACTTAAGGCAGAAATAACCCAGGGTGGACAGGATATAATCCCTCCTACCATATTAGAGTTGGCTATTGGTGGTGCAGCACCTGGGATAATATTGAGGCAGTTGGAGGGGAGCTATTATAAAACAAAACACGTTTTAAGCCGCTGAGAGCGGCCTGGAATGTTTGGCATAACGTGTGTAAGCACTTAGAAATCCCTAAACTTCAAATATCTAGCACTGTGGTGCTCAACAGTCTTCCCTGCCCCATTATTTATTCACAGGGTAAAAATTAGGAACAAGATGGAATATATAGTATAGGTGATTTACTTGATTTAAATGGAGTTATATCTTTTACGGAATTACAGGAGAGATATGGTTTGGACTCCAATGCATTCTTTAAGTATGCCCAAATCACGGAGACAATTAGATTTGTTATCCCGCAGATAATGAACCAGGGAAGAATACAGCTGTTAGAGTGTATGGTATATAAACAACCGGGTATCAAAGAATTATATTCCATCTTGATGGGAGCTAACGTGGATGATATTCCCAGAATTGAAACTTTAGGCAGATAAATTAGGGAATCCAGATATAGATTTAAGCAGATCATTGGCATAGTCCAAGAAGGTTTTTTTTATCTGCAAATCTTAAAGCCCAACATTTCAAAACGGCTTTCAGTTTATATTTTACACCGGCAAAGTTATTTGCTTGGGGGTTAAGGGAAAATGATTACTGTCCAAGGTGTGCACGGGGGCCTGCAGACATGATTCAGATGTTTTCTGAGTGTGTTAAACTGAATGAACTAAAACAGGGTATTGAAACTTTTCTGTTTAAAACTTTATCTCGGGTGGTGCCTCTTTTTTCAAACTTGATGTTATTAGGGTGCGATGAGTCTCTACTATTGGACTCAACACAAACTGGCTTTTGTTTTATGGTAACGTCAATAGTGCGTATTTTGATCGCAACAAAATGGGAGGACATGGACTCCCCGACATACCAGGCTTGGTATGCGAGACTTTTTCATGTTTTTAATTTTGAGATGAGTCTATATAAATGCAAAGGCCGAAGAGCGAAGGAAAGGGGTGTCCAAGTTGGAAACCGCTCATAGAATTATAGAATTTACGGTGTGTATTGTAGCATATTTATTTTTGTGGTTAACTGCTTTAGATATTTTGATTCTCTCGCTTAATGTAAATCTTGCTTTTCCTGAGAAAAAGTATAAATAAAATTAAAAAAAGAATTTCTATTGGAGTTGTACCATCGTGTACCATATATATAAGAAAATAAACCAAAAAGAACTTAACAATAGAAACAGCCAATCTGTTATAAACTTCTAGCCACAGATTCCTTACCTTTGAATATTCCCCAAGCATCAGACTGGATCCAGATATTTTCGAGCAGTACCCCTCTGCACCGGTGGGTGGTGTCCATCAGTTCCATGCCAGAACTGATGTGCAAAGTGCCTATATAGGCACCACCTGAGTGCACTAACATCATTACTTATCTTTCTGCGCCAGCCAGCCCTGATCCGGAGAGAAAATCCCCAGTCATTTTGTGATTTACTTAATTTTTCTCAACTTTTGTTGATGATTTTTTCAAGATTTACATCTCACGGGGTATTTGGGATGTCTCCTAATAAGCCAACAGGCTTTACACCATGTGGTGCCTGTCACAGGCAAATATATGTGATAGACCCTCATTTAGTTTGCATCCCTCAAACGCCTTGCCACCCGATGTTGTACGACCCCAGCAACACTTGTGATCCCAGTTGAACAGAGAGTCCCTTCACTCTTCGCTATGCCGCTCCCGATGATTGTCATCTTGATCTCAGTCTTTGGATAAGTCCGATAGAAAATAGAAATCAAAGCAGTCTTTGACTTCTCTGCGTCAGTCCAAGTCATCAGAGCTGACAGAAGAGCTTTGGGACTCGCTCTGAGGTGAATCCTGTGGTAGTTAGTTCTGTCCCACACAAAGTTTTCTGAAGTGACCCCCTGCCTAACTCAAGGAGTTTTATAAGGCTATGCAACTCATGTTTCGGTGCCCCAAATCCTATGGAGCACCTTCGGACCCCACGGATGTGGGAGGAGCCCCTACTATTTCTCCGCCCGCAAGTTCGTCCTTGGTGCCAGTTGGCCTCCTTGCAGCCGTGCTGAATATGGAGCGGTGCAACCCGCGAGACTGCGACCTTCCTTGGTGCCTACTACAGTGTCATTGCCTCCGCTGATGCCTTGCGATGGCGACAGCCCCATCATTGTACCAGACTCCGACACAGAGCCGGATTGGCATTGCCTGAGGCAGACTCTGGCACCGGCTATAACTATGCCTTCTGGGTTGAAGCCAGTACCTTTTTCTTTTGGCAGGCCAGAAGAGGGTTCTGATTAAGAGGGGTCATAGAATCCTTAAGGTTACCATCATCCCCTTAATTACATGATGGTATGTGGAACTGGTGGGTGCTGTGGTTTGGACACCTCACCAGACACTGGCCAGGTCTCACCCCCTGCCTATGGAGGAGCATGGCTCACTGTCAATGGTGGTGCAGATGGCAGCTGAAGTTCTAGACCTTCAGTTGCCCACAGTGGCAATCCAGACCAATGTCCTCCTTCTGGAAGGCACTAACTGCTTAGGCATTAAAAGGTGTTGGATTTGTCAGAACTCTCGGGTTGAGAGTGCCTGGAACATCTGGCCGATGTCTTAGGATGACATGAAGATTTTTGTGCCCAAGTCTTGACCGTCTAGGTCATCCTGAGGTAAAGACGCCCCATTCAATGAGACACAATGCCACTGACACCTTTAGCTCCCAAGCAGAAAGTGCCTTCCAGATAGAGTCCTGAAGAGGTAAAAACCTCTGATTATGATGGTAGCTTCATTTTTTTGGGGGGGAAAATGTAGTTTCTTGGTTTTTGTACAAACATACATAAATCCTTACTTAGTGTTTATCATCATATCCACAAAGGATCAATCAAAACCCCCCATCCGTTATTCATGGTATGATGCTATATTAGTTCTTCAAAATCAGCACCTCGGATGAAACAGAACCCTTTATAACTTAGCCCCTGCCCTTGTTTCCATGAAAAAATTGTAACTTCCCTCCCCCCTCCCTTGTTTCCCACCACGACGCAGACAGTCGTATCTGCATTCATTTAACATACAGTTCCAGGAGTGGCTATGTGTTGCACTATGTGATGTACCCGTCCTGTTCCGGGGCTCACGCCCCAGCAGCGAGCTGCCCCTCTCCATCATCATGCGGTTCGTATTCTCGTAGTTCCTGTACTAATGCCTCCCATGCAGTCGCCGCCTCCAGCGCCTTATCATCGTTTCGCCTGCGCGCCAACTGATATCGCAACGCGCTTTCGCTGGTTGCCCATTTTCGTAATTCACTCTTCCACCTTTTACTGGTGGGACCCATTGTTGCTTTCCAATGTCTTGTAATTTCTCGCTTTGCTAATATAAGTCCCATATCTATAAACATACTCGTAATCTTATTCTTGGATGTGTGGGGGAACCAGTGCAGTATACTAATAGCCATATCAAACTCCAGCCGCCTCTCTGTCACCTCATTCAGGGTATCTCCCACCTCCTTCCAGTAAAATCCTATCACTGGGCAAGACCACAGCATATGATCCAATTCCACCCCAGCTCTCATACATCTAGGACATGCTGCCTCCTCCACCTTAAAATATTTCCGGATTTTCCCAGGTGTTAAGTATGCTCTCTGGAGGATATAGAAATGTACTAGTTGGAACCTCGCGTTCCTCGAGCTCTTCCAGGCTCGTCGCACTATCTGTGTCCAGGCTGCTTCAGGGATATCTTTATTTAAATCAATTTCCCACTTTCCCTTCAGAACTGCCAGGGGCGGCAGGCCCTCGTGGAGCATTCTAGAGTACAGGCTCGTGACCGCTTTAAATGTTCCTGCCGCCATCATGGCGTATTGGCAGGCCATCGACGTCTTGGGTTCGAGCAGTCCCTCTTTCCAATGTGCCTGTATCGCTCTAGTGAGCGCTGCATGCAACAAGAAACTTCCTCTTGGTAAATCAAATCTCTCTTGGAGAATTTGGAAGGGTAGTAAAGTTCCGCCCTTGTACAGATCCCCTAACACTTGTAGTCCCGCTTCTTCCCAGGTTTGTAATTGTGACCAATCTCCGCCGTGCGGTAATGCCGTCACCATTCCAAGCGGTATCTCGGGCGTGTACGGGTGTAGCACTCCCGCCCTGCGTTGGGAGCGATTCCAACAGAGTCTCATCGTTTTCTCCTTGGTGAGGAGATCCCTGAGGTCTAGTTTCTGCTGCAAAGCAATATACGAGAGGACGTGGCGCGGTGTTCCCCCTCCCCTCTTGTGTTCAGGTCCTCGGAATACCCTCGCTATTTCCTGTGTGAATATCTGCAGTTGAGCTGCTAAATAATATAGCTCAAAGTCTGGGACCGCTAGTCCTCCCTCGGCCTTAGGCCGTACGAGCGTCGTGTGTGCGACTCTATGCCTGTCCGTACCCCAGAGAAAGGACACCACTAGTGATTTCAGTAATCTGAAAGTGGAGTTGGGTATCCACACCGGCAACGTTCTAAAATAGTATAAGAAGCGGGGGAGTGCTACCATTTTTAGGTGGGATATGCGGCCTGTCACTGATAGCGGAAGGGTGGCCCCGAAAGCCATGCTGCCCTTCGGGCCCTTACGCCATGACCCACATTCCCCTCCAGCATGTCCGCCGCCGTGTGATAGATGTGTACGCCTAGGTATTTCAAGCAGGAGGGTTCCCAATTCACCGCTCGACTCACATTCAGCTTAGTCTCCCCTTGTCTTACCGGGAACAAGCATGTCTTGGACCAGTTAACCCTCAGGCCCGAAATTTCTCCGAATGTCGAGAGTAGGCTTTCCGCACCCGCTAGTACCCCATCGGCGTCTTCAAGGAAGAGAAGTAAGTCGTCCGCGTAAAGCGAAATGTATTGCTGCCCGTCTCTGCTGTTCAGGCCCCGTAGTGTTTCCCTGTCCGAATCTCGGCTGCGAGGGGCTCCACCGCCAGAGCAAATAGTAATGGGGATAACGGGCAACCCTGCCTCATCCCTCGTTCTACTGGGTATTGCGGTGATATCAATGACCCTATTCTCACTCTAGCCACCACCGATGCATACAGCACCTTCCTCCATTGTAGGTAATCCTCTCCTAAGCCAAAACGTTGCAGAACTTTGTATAAGTACCCCCATTCTAAGCTATCAAAAGCCTTCTCGATATCTACTGACAATATCATTGGCTTTTGTGTTTCTGGGTGATCATCGTCTAATAATCGCACCAGTCTCCTGATGTTCGCAGTCGTGTTCCGCGTTGGTATGAACCCGGCTTGGTCTTTGTGAACCAGCATGGTCATGTGTTGCAGCAATCGGGTCGCCAATATGCTACTCAGTATTTTGTAGTCTGTAGTTAACATCGACAGTGGTCTATAGGAGGCCGTACTCTCACTCTCCCTCCCTGGTTTCAACAATGGAATCACTAGCGCTTTGCGCATTGATTGGGGCAGTTGTCCCGACTCCCTGGTCTCTTTATAGACTTCTTGGAGCCTCGGCGCCAACAAATCAGCATATTTCCCATAAAATTCTATGGGTATTCCATCTAGCCCTGGTGTTTTGTTGCAGGCCATGCGCTTAATGGCACCACAAATTTCCTCTAGCTCTATGTCTTTACCCAAGTCCTTCTCTTGTTCCTGGTCTAGTCCCGGCAAATTCAGCTCGTCCAGAAAGGTATCGATGGCAGGGTCCCCGACCTCTAATTTGGTTTTATAAAGTAACTCATAATAGCGCTTGAAACACTGCATAATTTCGTTTTGGGTATAGATCTTTCCTCCTCCCTCCGTCTCCAAAGTAAGGATGGGGGAACTTCTCTTTATGGGGTTGGCCAACCAGGCCAATAATGTTCCCGCCTTGTCTCCCTCCACATTAGCCCGCATCGTGTAGGCCCTATAGTCAAAGCTGCGCAAGCGCTCTACTTCAACTGCTACCGCTTCTTTGGCTGCACAAACTGATTCCTGTAGGTCAGGGCGGCCAGGCCTCGCCATCTCCATCTCTCGCAACCGAGCGTCAGCCTTGTCCAAATCGCCTAGGAGCACCCTTCGCACCCCCACATGTTTCCCTATGCAGAGTCCCCTGATGACCACCTTAAAGGCATCCCATTCTGTCGCCCTCGTTGCTGTCGTGCCAGCATTGTCCGCAAAGTACTGTGTTATTCCCTCTTCCAGTGCTGCATGGAAGAGTGGGTCATCTAACGCTTCGGGTCGCAATCGCCATGTAGGGACGCACGAGACTCCAGCTACCCAATCCATGGCAAGCAACAGGGGGTTATGATCTGAAATCGTTCTGGTTAGATATTCAGTTTGCACAATAGCTGGCATTACCGTTGGAGAGCACAGTACCACATCCAATCGTACGTGCAAATCATGCATGCCAGAGAAATAGGAGTAGTCCCGATCTCCCGGGTGCTGCGCACGCCAAGCGTCTATCAGTCCCCAGCGCACCTGCCAATCTAGTCTGCCTTTTGTCAATCGATGTATCGGGGAGTCTGCCAATGGAGGGTGAGATCTATCTAAAACATCCGCAACTGAATTAAAGTCCCCCCCATCATGAGTGGGCTCGCAAGGTAATGTGCCAGAGCTCCGGACATCCTCGCTAGAAAGCTCAACTGATCAATATTGGGTGCATATACACTACAAAAGGCGATGTCCCTGCCTCTCAGCTTTCCCCCAACTGCTACATATCTACCCTCAGGGTCAATCGTCTGCTTAGTCATCTGAAAAGGGACCCCCGCTCTAATCCAGATCAATGTCCCTCTAGCAAATGCGGAGTATGTAGTGTTGTATACCTGGCCCCTCCATCTGCGCTGCAGCGCTATCCCTTCAGCTTTTGTTAAGTGTGTTTCTTGGAGTAGTGCGACGTGCACCCCCCTGCGAATCAAATAGGCATGAACCCTATGCCGTCTCGTCATAGTGTGAAGCCCCCTCACATTCCAGGTTATACATCGCAAATCAGATGAATCAGCCATTCTCCCTTAGCATCCTGTGGAATCAGAAACATTTCCCTGCCTCTGCGTCGGTGGCGATCCCTCCCCAACTTCCCCTCAACAGTCCCAATCCCCCCAACCCCCCAAGAACAGGACCTAGTGACTCCCATCCAAACTATGACTTCTGTCAAACAGCTACTAAGCCCAACAGCAGAAACTGTGAGCATGCCTTATGGGCAATGAGGGGGGACTGGTCACCAACGGGTAGCCGCCACACCTCCTCTGATTCGCAGTGTCCTACTGAGCCCTCCATAATCAAGCCCCTCTGTTATCCCCCGTCCCCCCAGCAGCATAGGATCAATCATTCTCAACAGTTTATGTCTAAGGGGCTATATCAGTATCAGGTCCATGGTCTGGTTTCCTTTTCTGACTCACCTGCCTGTATTTCCACTTGCCCTTAGCTATTTCCCACTATCTCCTCCCCCTCCAATCCCTTGTCAAACCTGCGGTGGTATATCCAGTAAGTCCAGGGTGACGCACTACAAACAGGCTCTCAGCCGTCTCAACTTTCGTCCAACATCTCGTCCGCCGTGGCTGGCGTGACTGGCGGTAGATGCGTGCTGTCCGCTTCAGAGTGTTCACATCTGAGCCCTCTTTACCCTTGTCCGAGTCTGTCCGCTCTGGAGATTGGTGTCCTTGTGAGCCTGATAGCGCCATCACCGCGTCGAGCGCACCTCTCCGCTCCGCCACTACTTCCTGCGAGAGCGGCCCCTTCGGGCTCCCTTGGCGATGTCGGGCCTCCTTGATCTCCTCCGCTGTAGAAAATCTGCTGAGCCATCAACAATGATTCGTAGTCTGGCTGGGAAAAGCAATGAATATTGGAGTCCTTCCTCGCGTAGTTCTCTCTTGACAGCTAGAAAGGAGGATCGCCTCCGTTGTGTTTCATATGTGTAGTCCGGGAATAGGTTCACCTTGCTATTTCCCACCTGTAGGGCCCATTCATGCGCGCTCTCTGGAGCAGGAGGTCCCTGTCCCGGTAGTGTAACAGCCTTGCTACCACTGGTCTTGGGGGTATCCCTTGTTGGGGAGGTCTAGCGGGCACTCTGTGAGCTCTCCAGCGTGTAGAAGGTCGACAGGCCCTCCGGAGCCACCACCGTCTTGAGCCATTCCTCCAGGTATCTCACCATATCATCTTCCTCTGTTTTCTCCGGTAGTCCCACTATGCGGACATTGTTCCGGCGATTGCGCCCTTCTGCCTCCTCCGCCCTTTTCTCTAGTGCTCTTACTCGGTCTATAACATCAGACACAGTAGCCTTGAGGGCAGTTTGTATTGGCGCCATGGTCTGGAGCGTATCCTCCACCGCTGTAACTCTGTCCACAAGCTTACCATGGTCTGCCCGCAGGAGCCCAAGGCCTGTCGTCACCTGCGCTATATCCTGCTGCAGTGTCGCCTTGGTGTCCACTATCGCTGCTAGAATTTTGTCTAGCTGCTGTTGCGGGTCACGTGGCTGGTCCAGTTCTTCCTGTTCACCGTGACCCGAAAGTTCAGTGTCCGATTGCTGCTGAGTCCCTTCTTTTTTGCTTCTTGGCTTCCCCATGTTGCGTCACCGCAGAGGCAAACCCTCTTCCACTTCCAGCCCAGTCGGCAGGGTTGCTAGGATCCCACTCTGGTAAGGGGCGTGTCCAAACTCCTCTCAGCGGTCAATTCGGTGGTCCAATCACCCCCAGCCAACTTTTACGCCTTTGCTGTGCTATTGCGTTCCCTGGGTTCTCTAGACCTCCTCCCCGGTGCGCTGTTAGCGTTGGCCAGCTCCCCCAGCTGTCCCCTGATACCTCTCCTGTGCGGGCCTCCGTGGGCCGTTAATCTGCCATTCCTGGGTTTGTCTCCATCACCTCAAGTCTTCAGGGCCACGTGTCGTGGGGATAGTGCATGTGGGGTGTCTACAAACTCCGCAATCCAATATTTAAGGGGGTCGGTCGGCTTTTTCATGCCTCCGCGTCTCGCCTCAGTGTCAAGGGGAAAGGGCATTGGTCAGCTGCCAACCCCTGTTTTCACTGTGCTGTGCAGTGGGGTCAGGGTCAGGTCTTAGTCGACAGCTCTACCATGGGTCTATCCCTCTAGGGGCCAATCACTCAGCCTCCCAGTCCATCAAACTCTCAAGGCGCGATGGTCATGAAGCCTGACCCTCCCCCCGCAGAGGTGCCGATACCCTCCGGCCCCCCAGTGGGCTTTCCACTTACTTTTTGGACTGCTCTTGCACCAGTTCCATGGGCGTCGTCAGCAGGTACCACAGCAGAGGGTTCCAGGGGCTCTGTTCCAGCGCCTCACGGCCTCGCACCGCGCCACCGTCGTTGCGCCTCTGCTCTCCGATGATTCACCTGGGGGGTTCCCACGGGTATCAGATGACATGAAATGCTGGCGTCGGGAAGCGCGGGGGTCGAGGCATGGGCGATTTGGGCGTCTTCCCTGGTCCGCAGTGATTCTCCCCACGGTCGTCACTTGTTTCAGGGCTCCACAGCGCTCTGAGTCTCAGGCTGTGTAAGTGCTTCGGGCCCACCTCAGATCCAGTGCGTGTGCTATCTCGCCAGCCTGTGGGTTCTCAGGGCGAAACCGCAATCGGGTCCGGCGCTTCAATCCTGTAATCGTGTCATTCGGGGACCCTGGGAGCGCTCGCCTACAGTCGCCCGTCAGGCGTCTCTCCTTCCGCCTCGGTGCTTCCAATCTCGGGCCTCTCGTCACCCGCGCCGCCTCTGTTCCAGGTGATGGCGAGACAATGCAGGGAGGAGAGGGTCCGCACCGTTCGCCCTCCTCGCTGACGATAAAGTTCACGTGTCCCGGCTCCCGCGGCTCTCCAGTCCGACGCCAGCCGATTGCTGCATGGTGACAAGTGTGATCCGGTAGTGCAAGGTCTCTTTCTCAATTGGAGAGAGACTTGGCTAGATTTGTTTGCCTCCGCTGAGAACGGGCAATGTCAGTAGTTTGTGTGTGCTGGAGTTTCCAAGTCTGTTCTTGCTTGGAGACCCTTAGCCTTTTAAGTGGAACTCCATTCTTCTGTGTACCTTTCTACCTATCTCTATATAAACAATTACCCCGGGAACCTGTACTTTTAACCTAAAAAATACTGCCTTTTATCTGCATATCACTAAGTGGCTCAGAAGCTTATGTTGCAAACATAATTTTATTCACATTTTCAATAGCATATATTCAATTTCATGAATTCTATCTCAGAATATACACATTAATGCCATATCTCCAGGTCATTTATCCTGGACATTTCTCAACACATATTTACTGAAAAATATACCTATTTTTTTTTTTTATAAATCTGTTTATTATTATAACACAAGAGGAAAAATATACATAACGGGTGTCATTAAACGAAATACAGCACAGCTGTGGACGGGCAAATGAAGTGACAAAATACTGTACAGTCACAAGCAGCAGAAAGAGCAATACAGCGTGAAACAGAAGCAAAACAATTGAATAGCAATGACCGCAAGCACCCCTCAACAGTACCCGCCCACCAGGAGTACAGGATACACGAAGCAAACATGTGACACCCAGATACGTTTAGGCGAAAATCAGGAAAATACGCCACATCTCTTGTGAAGAAGGGAAAAGGGACATAGAATGGTCATAGAAAATAACAAAGGAAAAAAAAAAAAAAACCCGCAACCCCCCACCCTACACCCCTGCAGATGGCTACGACCTAACCCCACTAGCAGCGTGTCTGTCGCCCCCTAAACTACACCCCAAGGAAGGGAAAAAAGTGGAGGAGGAGAATATTACAAGACGATACGAGCTCCCGGACTCCCATCCCCTCGCCAGAAGCAGGCACCCCGTACCGTAGTGTTAAGCAAGTTATAGCAAATCAAGGGACAGTCCATAGGGGAGCCGCAATCAGTAAAAGGACCATTCCGCCCGACCCCCGGCACCACAGAGGCCACAAATCCCGCCCCGAGCACATCAGACAAATAACAATCAAACACTCAGATTCACGTCTGGCCCTCGTTCCCACAGATACAACCCAACAAAGACAAAAGAAACATGGCATCAAAAGTCCAATCAAGTTCAGCCCAAATCCTCACGTTCCATCACGAGGACCCCGTACAATACAAATAGCTCATTGCGATTCTCCACGCGGGCTCTGTCAATCCGAACCGCCAGCACCACAAAAATAACCGAAAATAGTAGAGTGTCAACGTCAATTCGAAAGGAGGGAAAACAGGATAAGCGACCACAGAGTCCAAAAGCCAAAGCCAGTCACTGCCCACCATCGATGAATCAGCAAAGCGGTTTCGATCACTCACGAAAAGAAGCAAAGGTGTAATCCTACAGACGTAGGAGAAGTCACAATGGCGCACGAAGATAGCCACATCCGTCTCGGCTGGGGTTGACATAGGGCTAGATTCACTTCCAGTTCTCTCGAGCCGCCGCCATCTTAGGGTTGCAGGAAATTTTCATGGCACAGAATGCTCTCCCAGCCATATTGATATCATTTGGAAGAACTCATTAACCCTGGCCTGTCCTTACAGGTCTCCCTGGTACAGATCGTCTATTTATTCGCTCAGCATCAGAGGTAATAGCACAAAACGTCCAAGCAAGGCCGGAGATCAGCAGACAAAGACAAAATGGACGTCGCCAGCCACCAACAAAGCTGTCGCAACTCGCAGCCATCTCTCCACCAACAGTCCCGGGACTCGCACTCCACAGCAGGGAAGCAATGGCGAGAAAGGAGGGGGAAGATACATGAGCCAGCCGTCGATTAAACACTTCCTGAGGTGGTCGAGACAGTACAAAAGACCAAGCCGCCGTCTGTTGTCCAGAAAAGGTTCCGCCAGAATAATCCACACTCACGGAAGGCTGCCCATGGGTCACGACAGAATCCGGGGGCACCAGCCCCCCTCCGTACACCCCAGCGGCCACAACACCACCAGTAGAGATAGTGAGGGGCAGGACTGCGATCAGCCGGGACCCATCCGATCGTGATGTCTCCAACGTGTGCACAATCTCGTCGAGCTTCCTCCCCAAAGCTAGGGAGCCATGTTCCCAGGCAGACCGAAAGTCCCCCAGAGCGGCAAAAATATCACCATATGATAGCGTAGCTCCCATCTCCTGTGTCGACGCTCCGCTTGACATCGCACACTCCCCACCTAGCTGTACCACAATAGTCGGGACAACACACTCCATCCCATCCGGGCAGCCATCGGGCGTTCCCAACGTGAGAGGAGAATGGGAGCCAGCCATGGGCGATTGCAATCTAATCGGACCACCTTCTGATGCGCGGTAACAGTATGAGCCGGCATCTGAAAAGCGGTCTCTGAGTGTGCCCATCCCCGCTCCGACTAAGCGACAACGGGAAGTTCGGGAGCGGTCCGCGAAAACCGGGCGGGTTTGCAGCCCGTTTCGGAGTAGCCCACCCTCGATAAGCCGACTGTTTTCAGGCTTGCCCGCAGTCCGTCACAGCAGGGACTCTCCCCGAGCACCACAATTAGTCCAGGGAGCGTGCACCATGAAGTTCAGGCCAACAGCCACTACACTCCGGCAGATCGACTCCACCCAGGTAAGGGTGACCGCTGTTGTCAATTCAGCGCCCGGCCACGTAGCTCACTCGAGGTCCCGGTTCCAGGGTCACCAGGGCCGCGACTTTCCGGATCACGTTTCTCCGGCTGTGGGGCTGGCAGAGATCTCGGGAGCACACGATCGACATCAGGCCGCATTCAGACGCATAAATCCACAGCGTAGTCACAGGATTGTGTGCAGGATATCCGTGCGGGGCCTGGAGATCCGCGGAGCCGGGAGTCTACGCAACCTTCCCGTTCGCCATCTTGGCTCCTCCCAAAAAATATACCTATTTAATCTCTAAAATAATGCTTCATTCCCCAAACATTCATACTACATACATCCATCAAATTTTTCATTCATCCACATATTCACTAACACACATCCTTTTCGTCATTGGTCTTGAATGTATATATTGTTACCTTTTACACTTTTTCCTTCTTAAATTCTTATTTTTTTCACACATCACTTCACTTTCTGTTTTTTGTTACATAGTATCATAACTCCAGTTCAGTGTTCACACTCTGTTGCGGCTTTCAGCCTATACCACTGCCCAGAGTTCTCAAGAAGATCAGGAATGTCAGGACCCAAATCATTCTTGTGGGTCTGGACACAGAGTCTGGCTTCCTTAGCTCCTGGACATGAGCATCAGTCCTCCTATCAGGCTGCCGCTTTGGGGAGGGTCTTCTGTCGCAGCAACAGAAGAGGGTCTTGCTCCCAAACCTGCGCACCCTCACTCTATGTGTGGAGATTGAGCAGGTTTCTCTGTCCCCCCACCACCAAATGTGATGTTATTCTGTCAGCCAGGTGTCCTTTTACCAAGATGGTGCATGCTTGTCATTGGTACAAATTTGTGGCATAGTGTGCATCTGGAGACATTTACCAACTTTCTGTACCCTTATCCAAAGTTCTTATTTATTCTTTCTCTAGCCCAGCAGGGCTCTGTTTTGGGGCACAGTTAAAGGTTGTATATCTGCCATTTTGGCATTTAGTAAGAAATTTGTAGAGAGCATATGCCCGTAGGTGTCTTGGTGCTAGCGTCTGATGTGAAACCAGCTGGGAAACCTAATTGGGAAGAGAGCCAGGTTTTAAGCTGTTTTCTGAATTGTTTTAGGTTGTACTGAGCTTTGAGCTAATAGGGCAAAAAATTTCACAGTTTGCCGGTGAAAAGAGAGAAACTACTACCACCACCTCAATGAGCCTTGATTTTGGGAATTACCACATTTGTGGCCAAAGTAGACCGACGCCCACAATTGGGTGTATACCTTTGAATAATTCTCTTAAGTTAATCAGGGCCAGCATTATGTGCCAAGCATAAAGACAACTACATTTAGGAATTTTCATAAGGAGGTGGGATGCCACATTCTGGAGAGTCTGGAGTTTGTTCAATAGGTGTTGTTGGATTCCAACATAAAGAGCATTGCAGTAGTCAATCCTTAAGATGACTAGAGCAATAATGACTGTATTTTGGAGCTCCAGTGGGATAAAGGGGAAAATCCTCTTTAGGATTCTTAGCAAGAAAAAACTAGACAAGTTGAACTTGCTGATTTGGTAAGGAAAAGGAGTGCTTTCCATAAAAAAAAGAACACACAGGTTCCATGCCGAATAGGTGTACCACGGTTGTGTTAGAGTTTAATTTAAGGCAATTATTTTTCATTCTTGATGTTACCTGACCAACCTTCTCTGTTCAAGTCCCCCATTGTAACTAGAAGGACTTCAACATGTTTCCTCCAGGGCCATTCATCATACCCCAGTGGGATCTTAATGTGATCCTTACATTCCTCATGTGCGAGCCCTTTGAGCTGATGCGCAACTGCCCACTTTGCTTGCTGACTATCAAAACTGCTTTTCTAATTGGCATAGCATCAACCAGGAAGGTCAACAAACTACAGGCCCTCTCTGTACATCCTCCTTATACAACCTTTTATCCGGAGAAGCTGCTTCTGAGGACCCATAACCCCCCTCCCCAAAGGTTGTGACACCCTTTCATGTAGGCCAAGACATCACCTTGCCTACCTTCTTTACTTTGCCTCACCGTTCTAAAGACGAGGAGAGACTCCACTGTCTGATTCCAAAAAGAGTGAAGTTGTTGAGAGTTCTGGGTGGACGATCAACTCTGTAGTTTATGTTTGAACTAAAAAAGGGAAGGCCATGCAGAAATGGACTATCTCGTGATGGATAGTGCTCGGCATAAACATATGCTACGTATTGGCAAAAATGCAACTCCCTGAAGGATTTGCATTCTCATCCTACCAGAGCCAAGGCTGCAGCCTCTGCATTAGCTCACAGAGTCCCTGTCCTTGATATCTGTCAGGCAGCAACATGGGTGTTGCTGCATACATTCACTAAAAATTACTTTCTAGATGGTCAGGTCGTCACAACAGGCTCTTTTCCTGTTCATCTCCTCAGAACTTGCTGGTTTGATTAATTTTTCAGACCCACCCCTGGGGAGATATTGCTTGGGTATATATTCTAAGGTAAGGAATCTGCGGCTTGAAGTCTCTGTCAGATGAACATTAACACGCCTTAGCTGATGGAGACTCTATCTAGCTGCAGATTCCATACCAATCCTCCCCACTCAGAACTGTTTCAGTAGGGTCTTCCTTTTGAGTGCCTTAGTAATCCAATACACACCTTTATGTCAGCAGTCTTTGTGACTCCGTGCTTCTGGTGTTGAAAGTTGCGAAAAGAAACTGGCATCAGAGTGCTAGGGTTGCGACCATATGGACACCGTACATTTCACTTCTGGGGTGGATGATGTGGAGCTGAATGACACCTCCTACTGGTGTGCAGAGGTACTGCTTGAAACATTCTGCATCCAGTCTGACGCCTGGAGATTATTCTTAAGTAAGGAATCTGTGGCTAGATCAAGTCTCTTCCAGATAAGGCATTACCCAAGGTAAGTAACTTGCTCCGGAACATATGTTCAGAATAGAGATATTAATAATTAGTCCAAGATTAAAATATACTACTCTAAGGCCAAATATATGCACACACCGCATGATAGCGTACTAGTACCAGAAAAACTTCATTACATGCTCAGCAGTAAAACACTAAGCACCAGTGCATGCACAAGGAAGACCTTAAGCAATGATAATGGACAGCCACTAAGCATTTCCAAATTTATTTTATCTCTTATGGGCACACTTTCTTTCTGCATCTTTAAGGATTAATGTCTGTTTTCTGTTCATGCTCCGTTTCTCCTGTCATGATTCATTTCCAAATTGAGATAAAAATACATGAATGTTCAGTTATGCTAAATTTCAATCGTTATGCTAAAGGCAGAAGTAAAGGGTACAAATGCAATAGAAACAGTTCATTACCAAATGGTCAATGGATAGTTAGAACATCAGTCTATGCTCATAATGTGCAACCCATTCAACTCTGACCAGGCCAAAATATAATTAGGCCGCATGATCAGGGTAAGCGCAGCAAGAGAACTACATGCTCAGATAAGAAGTACAAATCGTCAGCATATGCACAGAAAAAGCATTACACCTCTGAGAAAAGGCGGACTCATACAACATGACATTAATGACATCATTTTAACTATTATTAGTGTCTGTTGATGCTCTTTCACTCCTGGCTTCAACCAGTGCAATTTCGTTCACCAGTCAAATGTGTAAATGTTGGTGAAGTACATGCTCAGACAAAACTAATCCCCAGTGGATGTTCAGAAAAGCCCCCTAGGACATTAACATCCTCTGAGCATTCACAGAAAATTTTAACATGGTTTGTGGGCAAGCTCTCTCATGAATGGTCAGAATCATCAGTCTGTGATCAGTTTGTGTCTCTTGTCGCTATTCATCTCATTCACTCCTTTCATGAATCAGTGCCAATGAGAGGACTTCATAAGCAGACTCCTACAACTTAAGACACTAATCGCTGCACGTTCACTGTAATAAAAGGCAGTCTCATGTTACTGCTCCTTCACCCCTGCAATGAAAGCACTCATACAAAATCAGACATCTCCACCAATTAAAGGCCTAAAGAGCGATGTAGAAATACATGCTGGATGGCGAGGCAGCAACCACCAGTGTATGCTCTGAGAAGACTCTCCCCACTGCTGAAAGAGACCTTGCACCACCTGCGAGTAAAGACGCCATTAGTGATCAATCATGCACCTGCGGCTGAGTTCGTCCCCCCTGGCGTTCAGTGAATCTGCCAGGTGTTGAACCACCAGAGATATGCCCTTTTGTACCGCTGATGTTCAGTCATGTCCACAGGCGGAGAGCCTCTTGACATAGGGTCCACGACCCTACCCTGCCCTGTTTGTTGCAGTACCACATGGCGGGGTGTTGTCCATGAACACCTGCACTACTCTTCCATTGATAGAAGGAAGGAATGCTTTCAGTGCAAGACAAATCGCCCGGAGCTCCAGAAGGTTGATCTGGAGCCCGAACTCCGCCGGAGACCAGAGGCCTCTGATCTCCACCTCACCCTTGTGGCTGCTCCATCCCAGGAGTGACGCATCTGTCACCACTGTGAACTCTGGTTGGGGAAGGGAGAGGGATCTGCCGTTAACCCAATCCTGGTTTGTTAGCCACCATTGTAATTGGTGTGTAGTGCCTTTGGAGATCTGGACACAATCGGAAAGATTCCCCATATGCTGTGCCCACTGGGACTTCAGATCCCACTGCAGAGCGCGCATATGCCACCTGGCATGATTCACCAGGATGCAGGGGGCCATGTGTCCCAGCAGCCTGAGGGTCATTCTGACCGAATCCCGGGATAGAGGCTGAAAGATAATAGCCCGAATATCCCGTATTCGCTGTTCGGGAGGATAAGCCCGACACTGCACTGTATCCAGAACCGCCCCGATGAAAATGACCTTCTGAGAGGGAATCAGGTGTGACTTCGGTACGTTGATAGTGAACCCCAGCGAATGCAGGAGGTCCGCCGTAGTCTGGAGGTGGAAGACAACAGCCTGAGGCAAAAGTCGCATTTGATGCCGAAATGAGCATGCACCTTTGGTGTCCCATTTCTTGGAGCACAGTCACACTCCATCAGACTTGCGTTGGCAGGTAATCGAACAGATTAAAAGTCCAAACAGGGGTGGTGATATTGCCAGAATGCTTGACCAAACTGAATGCCGGTGGATGTTCCGCTGTGATAGCATTAATAAGGGACTGAATAGTCTTGAAGAATGTATGGCTGTACTCTTCAATTAGACCAATGGGCATACTGAATCCCATGACACGGATTTAGTAACTTGGAACATTAAACATTTCACTGCTTGGGATATAATATTGTTGTTGAGTATGATCTGTTTTTATAGTATGGAATCGTATATGAAAATATGTACAGGTTCCATGCAATTTTGCAATTCAGTGATCTTTAAAAATGTAATAAGAAACTGAATTATATATAAAAAAAACTTTTTAATATTCAAAATTGTATACCTGTTATTATGACGATTTGGATGATATGTACTAACTTTGCACATGGATTGATAGTATCATGTAGAAAGGAATTGTTTGGCCTTAATGTGACTGAGTTTGTTTTACCACATGTATACATTTTACTATGATATTTAATATGATTGTAGTAAGTGAATTTATTCTTTTGTGTATGGACTGTAAACATCTATGTCGCCGTGCACATCAATTTCTCTCCTCTTATTTTGCTGTCTTATTTTGTTGTCATTTTCTGAGATAGCAATAGAACTTGGTGATGGGTTCTGTTCTTGATTTTTAGTTATTTTTTCTTTGTAACTGTTCTAAAATGGCCGCCCTTGTTCGGCCGATGTGATCCTTGAGTGAGTTTCATTCACATTATTTCATAGAAGCGCTTAGAGCGGTTTTTTATGCTTGTTGGAATTTCCAAGGTGGCACTCGCTGTGCGATGCTTTTTGTCGCAAGTGGAGTTAGTCTTCTATACCCTTTTACGCCTATACAACTTCTGCCCAGAGTGCTGAAGAAGATCTAGCACGACCGGGCCCAAGTCATTCTTGTGGCTCCGGATTGGGCACGAAGAATCTGGTATCCCCAGCTCTTGCACATGGACATCGATCCTCCGATCAGACTGCCTCTTCAGTAAGATCTTCTGTCACAGCAACAGGGGACTGTCCTCCAGCCAAACCTGTCCAGCCTCCACCTCCATGCGTGGAGATTGAGCAGCGCCACTTGACAGCTTTCGACCTTGCTACCGAAGTATGTAATGTTATCTTGGCAGCCAGGCATCCCTCCACTAAAATGGTATACGCCGGTAGATGAAAATATTTTGTGGCATGGTGCACAGCAAAGGCTTTGGATCCCCATTCTGCTCCTCTTTCTGAGGTTCTTTTGTTCCTCCTCTCTTTGGCCCAGCAGGGCTCTGTTCTGGGCACCCTTAAGGGCTATTCCGCCTTTTTTTGGCTTCCTGATCAGCCTTCTCTTTTCAAGTCCCCTATTGTATTTTTTAAGGGCATTACTCACCTCTTTCCTCCTATTCCTTTCGTAATGCCCCAGTGGGACTTGAATCTGGTCTTGACTTACCTTATGTGCGCTCCTTTAGATGTCACTACATAATTGCCCTCTCAGACTCTTGACTTTAAAAACTGTGTTTCCTTGTTGTGGGGTATCTCACGCACCTTGTCTACACTTCCCACAACCTCACCCCCATAACGGGAATCGTCACTATCTAGGCCCACCTTGCAGTTTAGCTGCCTTTTCCCTCCCAGAGTACTGTCCTTTTTCAATGACAGCTTTGTAACGAAACATGGCTTTCTCTTTTGTGTTTTCATTTGCCGACCTTTCTTTTCTCTCCTGTTCTTTTGCATTGTTTATGCTGCGCCCCTCTCCTCCCTCTCCCTTTTTCTGTTCCTCTTCTTTTCCTTCTTTCCATTTTCTCCTTTCTCATGGTTTGCTTGATTGTTTTTTTGAGTTGTTCTTTCAATAAACCAGTTTTGAAACAAAAACTGCTTTTCTGGTTGCCATCACCTCTGCTCGCAGGGTGAGTGAGCTTCAGGCTATGTCTTCAAAGCCTCCTTTCCTTGCTGTTCATCCAGACAAGGTTGTCATTTGAAATCGACCTTCTTTTCTCCCAAAGTGTTTACCTCTTTCCACATTGGACAGACCATCACTTTGCCCACCTTCTTCCCGCACCTCATCCTTCAAAGGAGGAAGAGAGGCTCCACCATCTGGATCCAAAACGTGTGCTATCTTTCTGTCTGGATCACACAAAACCATTCCGGGTGATTGACCAACTCTTTCTAGGCTATGTGGGTGCCAAGAAAGGTCGCCCGCGTTAAAATGCTCCATCTCTCGGTGGGTCGTTCTTTGCATCAAAATGTGTTATTCCTTGGCAAAGAAGGAACCTCCAGTAGCACTGCGTGCCATTCCACCAGGGCTACAGCAGCCACTAATGCTTTGGGACGTTGAGTTCCCCTCGGTGACATCTGCCAGGCAGCCACATTGGCATCCAGGCACACGTTCACAAAACACTACTGCCTGGACAGCCAAGTCCGGTGAGACAGCTTCTTTGGCCGTTCAGTTCTCCAAGACTTTCTGGTGTGAACTCAGTTTGCCGACCCACAGACCGGGCTGGTATTGCTGGGGTATCTATTCTATGTTAAGGAATCTATAACTAATAGTCTCTTCGGTAACGATATATCTGTAAAACACATATATTAGTTATAGATTCTTTACCGCCCCACCCTTCATCCCCGTTCTGCGAACTGACTTCTAGGGTAAGGGACTCTATTTCAGGGCCCTAGTTTTGTGCACCAGTGGTCAGTATGGCTCTGCGCTTTTGGTGTGGAATGTCATGTAATAACCTGACGTCAGCGTGCAAGGGCGGCGTCTAAGTAGATCCCGCTGCGTCATCCTGGCGATCACCACACGACGAACGCGGAGTGGACAGACGCCACCTACTGACGCGCAGGGGTACTGCTATGAAAAAATGTCCCCAGATCCAGTCTGACGCCTGGGGGTAATTCTAAGGTGAGGAATCTATAACTAATATATGTTTCTTACAGATATATTGTTACCGAAGGTAAATAACTTATTCTTTCATGCCAGAAGACATTAAAAAAAAGTCTGTTAATTTGATATTTTTTCCAGCTTTAAAATTTAAACTGAAAGCAATAAATGCAAGGTGAAAAACCATCAAAATGCTGTCTATGCTGTTCCTAAAGCATTTTTAAAGCAAATAGAGGCAGAATTCCAGAGTTAAAAAAAGAATGAAGAGGATTTTACACATTGTTATTCTCATATTAGTCCCTAGTGATTGCAGAAACAGAAATGCCCAGTATTTTTCTCTGAGAAAGATGAAAGGTCATCAAAGTGTGTTGTCAAAAATGTGACTGCAAGTGGCACATTTGAGTTTCTTGCCTTCAGTGTCACCCTCACTGTAAATAGAGATTTTCTCAACTCCTAGAAAACAAATTTGCTGTTCTACTTCCAGGCCCATAATATCTGGGGAAAGTGTAATTTTCCCCATAATTCTTCAGAATAATTATTTTCTGTATAATTCCAGTGCTGCTGGCCTTTTTTAAGGTAAAGTTAATAAAATTCCTCAGATATTTAAAAAAATGGTTCAAATGTTGTTTTGTATTGTTGGGAAGGCGTTACCATAGGTACAAAACCAGGAATACAGCTAAAGCCCCACCTCATATATAAACAATTGCCTTCATACATTTATGGTGAGTTACAATTCGTAAGATCTTTTCTGTTCTGAAAAAATAAATATGAAAGTTCTTGTATTCATAGGCTATAAAGCACACTGTATCGTCCATAGCTGCAAGTGAACAATGCAATGCTTTTTTTGCAATATAAATTTACTAAGCTTAATTAAAACAAGCCCTAACCAGAGCTAAAGTGTGTATATATATATATATATATATATATAGATAGATAGATAGATAGATATATTCCAGCTCCTTGATTGCCCAACAAATAAGAATTTTCTGCAGTAAAGCACTTCTCTATCCAAGCATGCTGTGGTCCATACCTGATTTCCGTTGGATATATATATATATATATATATATATATATATATATATATATATATATTTTATTTTTTTTTTATTTGTAACCGTGAGCAAGATCGTGAGATCGAAACACTTAGGTTGAAGTGCTGTGTGCTGTAATGGCACAATCAGAAATAAAACCTGCTGAAATTATTTCCTGGAGGAGTGCGAGTATAATTTCTTGGTGGTAAATTAAATGTCAGGGAAAGCCCGCCCCTGTGACTCGCACCAGCTGTGTGACAGAGTGCCCTTCGTACCGGGATTGCTTTGGTGAGCCATGGCTCGTTTGCACCGTCTGAGAGCGCCCGACATAACCTGAACCTGGGCCAAAGGAGAAAAGATATATATATATATATATATATATATATATATATATATATATATATATATATATATATATTCCAGCTCCTTGGTTGCCCAACAAATAAGAAGCACTCGAACACCAGTGCTAGGCTGCAAGCCTTTATTAAGTATGGACGCCATGCGTTATGCCAATTCTTTAAACAGCTGCTCCGTCATAAATGCCTGG
This sequence comes from Lissotriton helveticus, assembly GCF_964261635.1. Lineage (NCBI taxonomy): Eukaryota > Metazoa > Chordata > Amphibia > Caudata > Salamandridae > Lissotriton > Lissotriton helveticus. The sequence goes on along the minus strand of NC_136059.1, from coordinate 1,223,767,138 downwards.
CATGTTTCAAAGTCTATACTTCTTCCTCAGATGCTTTGGTGGAAGAGATGTGTGCGCGTTCCGGTCACTCCCTCTCATTTAAATAATGTTCCATTGCACGCCCTAGGATGGGCTACTCCAATGAGTGCTGTGCAGCGAATTATGGGAGTTGTAGTGCCGGAGAATGTCTTGCCACAGATGTATGCGCACTAATTTCTGTTGAGGTAATACAAAGGCCCTGGATGGGCCTCTGCATGCGGACCCATCCTCAATCCTGCACTGCTGTCCCACTCGAGAGGCTCAGTGAATACCAAACCCCGTGGCCCCCTGAGATGACGGGGTGGTGCACTCTTTGTAGCAGGGCTGCCGCGTATAGATTCCAGCTCCTTGGTTGACCAACAAATAAGAAGCACTCGGACACCAGTGCTAGGCTGCAAGCCTTTATTAGGTACAGATGCCATCCGTCAAGCCGATTCTTTAAACAGCTGTTCCGTCATAAATGCCTGACGCCTTTCAAAGTTTATACTTCTTCCTCAGAGGTTTTGGCGGAAGAAATACGTGCACGTTCCAGTCACTCCCTCTCATTTAAATAATGTTCCATGGCACACCCTTGGATGTGCTGCTCCTATGAATTCTGTGCAGCGAATTATGGGAGTTGTAGTGCCAGAGATTGTCTTGCCAGAGATGGATGCACACTCATTTCTGTTGAGGTAATACAAAGACCCTGGATGGGCCTCCGCATGCGGACCTTACCTCAATCCTGCACTGCTGCCCCACTCGAGAGGCTCGGTTGATAACAAACCCTGTGGCACTCTGAGATGACGGGGTGGTGCACTCTTTTTGGTATGTCAGATAGATTGCTTTTTTAGGCTTACATTCATCAAGGATTTTGTCTTCCAGTGGAGAAGACTCTGGAGGTGTGTCTCCCTTTGGGATATGTGCTTGCAGGGCGTGTCGTACCTGTAAATATCTGAAGCGTACAGTGTTTGATCATTCGAATTATTGCTGTAGTTGCGAGAAGGGGATTATTTCTCCTCCTTTCCACAGATCCCCCATCCGAGATATTCCTGTTATGTCCCACTTATCAAAGCTCTTCATTTTTCTCAGTGTACCCAGTTGTTCCGAATCCCACATGCTCCTATGGGCCGTATGCCAGACCTGAACAGAGTGCCATGTGGGCCCTGTCAATTGTTGTTTTGCAGGCCTAGAGTACAATGCTTCCATTGTAACTCCTTTCCGGAGGAAGCCATTTGTCCATTCTGTACCCCGGGTCATCCCTGGGCGGATAAATGCAATGGTTGATCACTGCTAACTGTGCCGTCCAGTAATATTTCATGACGTCTGGGAGCCCTATACCCCCGTCATACCAACCTTTTACCAGTTTTTGGAAAGCTATGCGAGCTGTGCATTCATCCACAGCAGCTCCCTCTCTTCTTGCTCTATGGCCTTGAAATAAGTGGCTGGGACTGGGGAGTGTGAGTTTTGTAAGACGTATAAGAAGCGCTGGGGAGACATCATTTTAAATAGTGAAGCTCTACGCAACTGTGACAAAGGGAGAGATTTCCAATGCACAACATCATTTTTAAGTCATTGCAATGGGGATAGGAGGTAATTGGTATAATACAGCCTTGGATCCCTTGGGATAAAGATGCCGAGATACTTAAACCCGTTTAGGGCGTCCTTAACTATACATCCCCTGGGCAAGGGTGGAAACTTTCCATTCAGTACTTAGATCACAGATTTACTCCAACTAATCGAATATCCGAGTATTTGCCAAAGTTAGTAAATATATTGAGGACTCAATTTAATGACATCTTGGGTGCTGCCAATACAACAGTATATTATCAGCATAGAGGGAGATGCGGTCCTCCCAATCTTCTGACCATCTCAGGCCTCTTATTATAGGGTCTTTTTGGATCCAAGGTGTAAGAGGCTCCAACGTTAATACAAAAAGCAACGGGGACAGAGGACAACACTGCCTCGTCCCTCTTTGTAGAAGAAAAACTGCTGATATTTTGTTGTTCACTATCCCCAGCACTAGCAGGCCAGTATATACGAGTTGTATCCAACCCATGAAGTTAGGACCGAATCCAAGTTTTCCCAGGACCGCAAAGAGTTAGGGCCATTTAATCGTATTGAATGCCATGGTGGCGTCCAAGGATACCACCACTACATCTTCTCTCAGTGTGTCCATTACTCTGTGCAGTCAACAGAGGTTTAAGGACGTGTTTCTGGTAGGCATAAAGCCCGATTGGTCGGGCTGCAATAGTTTTGATGTTACCTGGACCAGGCGGGTAGCCAGCAATTTTGCGAGAATTTTGACCTCTGGGTTAAGCAGCGAAAAGGGTTGATATGCAGAACATACCTTTTTAGGTTTTCTGTCTTTATGAATTACCACCAGGGTGGTAATTCTCTGGTCCTTGGGTAATTTGCCCACTTCACAGCTCTCCTCATACATGTCTTTAAGATAAGGGGCGATTTTATTGGGCGATAACTTATACAGTTCAATCGGTAGGCCGTTGGGACCCATCGCCTTACCCGATTGAAGGCTCCTAATTGCATGTGCCACTTCATCACTAGATATGTCACTGTCTAATAGTGACCTATCCTCATCTGATAGTTTCGTGAGTGATATGTCTGACAGTAGGGCCCTCGATTCTGCCTCTGAGTAGGTGGTGTGAAATGAATATATTTGTTTATAGTATTTGGCAAATTCATCTGTTATTTCCTGTGGGTCACTCAGCTTTTCTCCTCTCTCTGCTACAAGTTCGGTGATTAATCGGTTTGCGTGATATTGTTTATCAAGCCATGCCAGCAATTTCCCTGCCTTATCTCCTAACTTGTATATTGTGCCAAGTTTGTCTCTACTTAGTGTTTTAGCCATTTCGGAAGTTAGGTGCTTATATTCCTCCCTTTTCAGTTCAGTACATGCTTAGCATTTTCACCCCAGTTCTTGTTGCCTCCCCTTCCAACTTCAGAAGTTCATTTTCTAGCCTATCTAGATCCGCATTTTTCTTTGTGCCCCTGCGATTTGAGAGATTACCTGTCCTTGCACCATAGTCTTGAAGGTCTCCCAGAGTATCTGAGCTGATCCCACTGAACCCCCATTTTCTTTGAAATAATGCTGTATCTCTTGAGTTATTTTCTCTTTTACTGCAGGGATTCGGAGATGCCAGGGATTTTATCAGTGCTATTCTTCCCACCTGTCCCTCCCCCACTGTCACTTGGACCCATATCGGGGAGTGGTCAGAGATACCTCGGACCAAATGCCGGACTGCAGTAATGCACCCAGCCTAGTCTGCTGGGGTAAGTATGTAATCTATTCTCGAGAGACTATTGAGGGCCCCTGAATGAAATGTGAATTGTGTCTCACTGGGGTGATGGACATGCCATGCCTTTACCAATCCCATAGCATCCAGAAAGTTGGGGAAGTGAAGTTGTAGGGACCTTAGACCTCGAGGGATGCCGGTCGCATTGTCCCTACACAACAGCATTGAAGCCTCCTCCTATCAACAACTGACCCTCAGTGAAAGCCAACATTATCCTACCCAGGTCTCTAAAAGCAGACTCATGCAAACCAGTCTGGACATACATGGACACTATGGTTAATGCCGCACCCTCCCATCTCCCTGAGACCGCCGCGTATCTGCCCTGCATGTCAGTCCAGGTATGCTTGATCGCCATTGGAAAGGATCTTCTCGTCATGATTCCCACCCCCCTGGAACCCGTGGTGAATCTCAAGTGTGCCACCAGGTGATAACCCCATCTCGCTAGTGCCTTGCAGGTGTTTCCAATTAGGTGTGTCTCCTGTAGCAAAACCACCTCGGGGAATGTCTTTTAATGAACTGCAGCAATATTCCTCTTTTTAACTTATACCCAAGGCCATTGCCCTTCTATGAGCGAAGTCTAAGCCGTTTAGCTGTTGCCGTACCCGCAGTAATGGATGTTGGGTTTCCCTACAGATGTGGCAGTTCCCTCAATGGTAAGGCAGTTGGAACTACTGCTAGCTGTATATGTCGGCTGGCAAGGGCCCAGGGGAACCACCTCAAACCCTGTGTACCTCCCACCCCTATTGATGCCCTGCATTGTTTTGTCATCTAACTTATGAACTAATGCGAATGCTACATAACTACCCCCATCCTTGCACTCTGAGCTTAGAACTGCCCATAACCCCAACTATGCAGAGTGATTGTTTCCCTACCCCTGAACTATTGTAGATTATGAGGTGGTGGAACAACTACTCACGCCCCTGCCATCTGATACATTTTAGTAGGTACAGACCTACATTAAAAAAAACCCATCATTATTGTTAGTCACTTAGCGTTAATAGTCTTCTACGTTCCGAAAGCAGGCACTTCTCTCAGTTGGCTCCTGGGTCCCTGCTTCATGCCTCAGGATTCTTGTAGTTGGCAAGTTATGCTGTATTCTCACTGGAAGTTGAATGCTTTGCTGGGGGATGTTCTTCCCCTCTCCTCGAGTTGCCCCCTTTCGCTGGTCTCCAACCCCCCCAACCAGTTTGCTGCTGACTCAGGAGAATTGAAGAACCAGGCCCTTCCCTCTGCCTCACATGGAGTTTTGCAGGAAACAGCATCGAATATGGGAGACGTTTGTCTCTTAGTTGTTTCTTGAGTCCCAAGAAAGAGGGTCTTTGTCTCTCGACGTTGATCGTAAAATCTGGGAACAAAGATGTTTCACTATTTTCATACTTGACCGAGGGTATAGTTCGAGTGGTTTGTAAAATATTGTCCATATCTCTGAAATTAAGGAATCTTGCCAGCAACGGTCTTGGGGAGCTCCCGGTTTTGGTCTTCCTCCAGGGATCCTACGCTCCCTTTCCACTGTAAAAGTTTTTGACACACTTTTTAGCTTCAGATGGTTCTTAATGAGGTCTTCAACAAAGAGGTCCACAGCGGGTCCTTCCATGCCTTCAGGGACCCCAATAATATGAACATTATTCAGGCGAGACCTCCCTTCATAATCATTTAGCTTGCTCTCCGCCATTTTGCTCGAGGCCTGGAGTTCCTTGATTTCTTGTTGCATTTGTTTGGTGTCGCAAGTGAGGTCACTGGTGATGGTTTCCATATTTTTAGCCTTCTCCCTCATATTGTGTAAATCCGCTCTGATGAGAGTCACTTCAACCATTATAGAGTCCATCCTATGTTCCAACGACGTGCGTACCCCCGCTATGGTGTCCATTATGTCTTTAAGCGTAGGTTTGTATTTTTCTGTTCCCAATCCCGTTGCAGTGCTTCTTTTGGTTGCTGCATCCATGTCTGCCAATGTCTGGGTTATATATTTGTCCAATTTGGTTTGGAGCAAACCTGTGAGTCCCTTGGACATCGCGGCTGGAGGTCTTGTTATGCCATTGGGCCCACCTGGATACAGTTTGCCGCCTGCTCTGGGGAATCGTTCCCATTACGGCCTGTCGAGGTTCTCCATGGGAGTACCGCAGTTATAAGGCGCAGATTCTCTTTGAGACCATGTAGTTACTTCTAACTCCCTCGTCTTTAGTTCTTCAGGAGCGGGCAGCCTGAGCACCCAGTTGAGTGTATCCTGCTAAGTCTCTTCGGGGTTCGAGTTAGTCCTTCACCAAGCCAGCGATCCAAGCCGCCAATCTCGTGCTCAAGTTGTCTGCTGATCTTCTCTACCAAAATGGCTTCTCTTCATCTGCTCTTTCCTAATTGGCCGCCAGACTTTCCTTCCCTCAGCCCCTGCTATCCTAATCAAATTTGCTTCCCGTCCTCAATCCCTTGCTGCGTATGTCACCATTCTCTCCGTCTCCAGCTCTGCCTACCTACGCTCGCCGCCTCCTTTCTATCCGGTCATTATCCGGTGCACCCCTATTGTGGCACGTCACTGTTTCACCTCACGCAAAAGTCGCGCTGCACCTCTGCCGCCTCCTCTTCCATAAGGTTCAGCCCGAGGAGTGACCTCGCTCCCTCTTGCTTGGTCGTGCCCTGCTATTATTTGACTTGTCACTTCTCGAGCGTCCCCATAACTCAGGAGATTTCCCAGTCTCTCACCCCAGATCGTCGCTTGGATGCCGTCTTGTTATCCGCCACTGAGGGCTCCCTAGATCGCAGGTAGCTTGATGGTTTGCGTAGTTAAGCTCACAAATCGAGGCTGAGGCATCTCGATCCCGCAAGGCCACATCTCTCGTTTCCGCCGTCCTGGGTACTTCCCTTGATCATGAATGCCCGGATTTCAAGACATCTGTGTCTCTAGGATCGGAACGACAGATCCGATGTATTTCACGGATAATAGTGCCGGATTAATTGATGGCTAGGACAAGAGGACTACGGAGCTCCTCTAATGTGCGACCATCTTGTCTGGTGCCAAGCCACACCCTCAGCAATGCATTGTTGAAAATACTCCTTCCCTTCCCGTCAGTTAGTTTGTGTGTACATGTACATGTGATCTCCTGGTACCTGCACTGTTTTTAGCACAGATTACCTTTATCTTATTTAGAGAGAGAAATGTTCTCTCACACAAAGGGTAATTTCTTCCTTTGCCTGGATGAAAGGCATGCTAAATTATGTTCCTCATTACCATCATTAAACAAGCATGCTACAACAATCGTCATCGGGAGAGAAAGTACTTATATTCCCTTAAAGATGTGAAAGATACAATATTTCCCCAAACACGAAAAGGCTGATAGGATTTTTTAGACTTTTGAGTTCGTTTGCCTTCATAGGAGCTACTTTAAAAAAAATCTGCTCTCATGGCTGTTTTTAAAACTGCAAAATTCCTGGGTGTGGCCTAGCAGTCCAACATGGTGAACGCGCTTTAGGCAAGCTCCGTCAGCCTGTCTCAACATCTTTCCTCATCCTACCAGATATCTGCGTCCGAGGTTGGTCCCGGCGTTCTCACCTATTTCCAGATCGTGGGGGTGATGCCCAAGGCAGATCCGTGGTGCCAGACCTGCTGCACGGGGACATCTGGGCCAGGACAGCAGCCGCGTTGGGGAGTGCTGCAGGCCTCGTGGGCCTAGAATGCCTCAGTGGGCGACAGAAGAGGATGTGTTGCTGGCGTGAGTGGTCTTGGGGGTGGTGGGACGCAACCCATCGGCTGGTGGTGACGACTCGGTCCCCCTGTGTCAAACTGTGGACTTTGCCCGACCACGCTGTGTACCGGAAGAGAAGCGGACTGCGCGGTGCCGGACAAGCTCTAGGGCGGCCGCGACAGCTGTGACGGAAGACAGAGGCATCGCTGAGCTCGTGTCATCCTGGGCCTGTGGCAGCTGCGTGTCCCGATGGAGGTGTGAGAATGAGTTGCCTGGCTCTGGCTCGACCGCATTCAGTCCAGGTGCGACAGTGTTGGATTCAGCAGGCTGCGTGATTGTGTGCTTGTGGCCCGGCTAGTAGACTGTGGAGATCCTGGGCGGTTGGCCCAAGTGCATGCATGAAGAGACCCTTTCCATGCTTGCTGGAGAGGCTATGGCCAGAAACAGCTTACGGAGGCGAGGTGTCCGCTAGGGGAGGGGGGGCATACTCTTATGCAACGAGGCAGCCGGGCTAGGTCCCGGTGCGGCTTGAGGCTGGGAGAGGCCCTCCCCTGCCTACACCACATTGCAGCTGAAGAATTAAGAATTAATCAACATTTATTCTGAGGGTAGCAAGCATCAGCAGCTGCACATGTGCTTGGAGGCCAGGATTCTGGTAAACGCCAGTACAGTGTTCAGCCCTACCTGGTGGGAAGAGTTGCTCAGTTGGTCTTGAGGCATCCTACGTTCAGCATTGCACCCTCGCCATGACTAAAGATAATCCCTCGAGGAATCCGTCAAAACAAAGCACGATGGCCCATTTCACTGGGGCAGGAGACCAACATGCAGACACCAGGGGAGGCACCAGCACCCTACCCGATAACGCTGCTTTGCTCGCCGCGATTACGTAGTCTAGAGATATGCTGGATTCCAAAATTGGCGCTGTAGGCTCTCATGTGACATTAATGCGCCAAGACCTTAGCAATGCAATGGAACACATAGTCGAAGCTGAGACCAGAGTCTGGCTTAGAAGACACGTTTCTACACTCCAGACAAGGGTCTCCACACTTGAAACGTTTACTAAAGGTCTGGCTACACGAGTGGAGAACGCAGAAGGACAAGTCCACAGGAATAACCTCCGCTTGTGGGCTTTCCTGAAAACTGTAAAGGAGAGTGCATGGGCAAATTGTTGACCGGCTGGCTTGCATCATGGATCCTCTTGGACACATTGCCTCCCTGCTTCATAATTGAACACGCACATAGAGCCCTGCTTCATCGGCCGCCTCAGGGCGGCAGACAGCGACCTGTTATCGCCAGAATCCTGAACTTCAATGACTACGACGTCAACCTTGAGCAGGCATGGTCCCAGGCTGAGCTCCTGTATGTCGCATCGAATAATGATATTCCCCAATTACACCAAAATGGTGCAGCAGCGTCTGTCCTTTCTTGCGGTCAAAGCACCCAGCTCAGGCAGGGCAATACATCACAATATCAAACTGGCCCACAATGAAATAGCTGTTGATGGTACCCTGGGGGCTTTTGGATCACTCCCCGATGGCCCTTGGATCACTCCCCGATGGCCCTCGTAATACTCCCCGATGGCTCTCGGATCACTCCCAAATGGCCATCTGGCTTCTAGTTGGCCGGTGCTGGCCCCCTTTCCAATGGAGGCTCTCCCCATGGCATCTACAAAATCATTCTTATCTGGCCCATATCCATAAGGCCTTCAATGAATACTTAGCTCTCAATGTGGCAATGCCCCCTTCCGTAGACATGCTGTGGGAGGCTAAGAAGCCCACCCTCCGGGGTGTCGATACCAGTTTCTGTGCAGTGGAGCATAGGAGACGCAGACACAATTTAATATAATTGAAAGCCCGCATTATTGAACTGGAGAGACAGGAAGGAAGGGCAGTGAGGGGAATGGCGCTTCTGCAATTGTATCTTACCAAACAGCAATACCAGGGGGAACTAATGGAGGAGGCACGATGCGCATGGCTGGCTTCCCAGAGTTGATCTACCAATGGGGTGACAAGTCGGGGAGGCTCCTGCACAGACTGTGTCCACAGGAAGTGATGCTGGCCCAACTTCCTAGGCATTGCAATATAAACAGTGTGGCGCTCACTGATCTGGCTGTGCTAGTGAGCAGCTTAGCCAATTTCATTCAGGCCCTATATACTCAGAGCGAGGTATTGAGTGCCTTCCGGGTTGAGAAATTCTTTGAGGATATGCTCCTGAAAGCCCTGCCGGCAGAGGCTCTGGAGTCCTTAGAGGCCCCTCTAATGCTGGAGGAATTGACGACTGCTGCTGTTGGAGCTATAGCCAGGAACCTGCCAGGTCCTAATGGATTCACATATGAATTTTATAAAGCATACATGTCTCAACTAGGCCCACCTTACTTCGCAGCTATCCAAACGGAGGTCCAGGCTACTTTCATGCCCCAGACTGGAGGCATGCTGAAATTGTTGTATTTTTTAAACCAGAAAGGCCTCCAGAACATCACGCCTCTTACCACCATTTATCCCTCTTGAACATAGAAGCAAAACTGCTGCAAAAGCCCTTGCCAAAAGACTGTTGCCCCATTTGTCGGATCTGGTTCACCCAGATCAGGCATGGCAATGAGTCACAATATTAGACAGGCCCACAATCCGATAGCGGCTGTCAATCGCTTAGACTGGCCGGCGGTCCTGTTGCTAGCAGACATAGACAAGGCATTTGATTCAGTTAGCTGGACATATCTCTTCATACTTTTAAATCCCTTGAACTATGTGGGGGTATCTCCCCGGTTCCCCATTGGACGCGGCACTCTGCAGGGCTGTCCCCTGTCTACTATTGTTTGTGCTCGTAATTGAGCCACTAGCCGTGTGGGCCCGCATAGATGCCTTGATCCGGGGCTTCAATCGGATGACGTAAATCTCTGATTGCATTGCCTTATATCCGGATGATGTCCACCTCTTTCTCACCGACCCCCATAGTTCATGTCCCAGGATTCTGCAGATCATGCAGATCTTTGGTGAAATGTCTGGCCTTTATATGAACGGCAGCAAATCTACCATAAGGCCGTTGAGGGGGACACTTGCCAATAGCCGATAGGCGATGGATCTGTCACAGACTACAAAGGGCTTGAGATATCTGGGAGTCTTTTTGTCGGATAAACAAGATATGTCCTGGGATCATAATTTTGGTCCAACGATAGACAGGGTCAGGCCGAGATTAGATTCTGGTCGGAATTGCAGCTGTCCCTGTACAGGCTTTCTGCCATTAAAATCGTCTCTTCCTCGCCTACTCTACCATCTGCAAAATCACCCCAACCTGATTCCTCTGTCATGTTTCTGACATGTTAATGCTTTGCTGGGCCAATTTTTATGTGGGGCGGAGCATCTCGGATGGCACTAGGAACGTACTTTGACTCTACATATTGAAGGGGCAACGCAGCAGCCGACCATGCGGCTTCGCACCGCCAAGTTCTCAATGATTGGTTTTATGGTTCGGGGGATGACCCAGCCTTTGCCGTTGAATGCTGGCTGTAATGGGACCCCACCTTATACACATACCTATATAATAGATCATATGTTTGGTGTGGTGTCATTCTCTGCACCGGATGGGATGGTGGGATTGCCTTACGCGTGAGACCCTGCTATGGCGTAACAGACTTCCCCCTCAACTTGCAGATCTACAGGGCTTTCGGGGTGGGATCAGATTGGAGTTTCCTCCCTGAGCGATGTTATTCATGGCCACACTCTTAAGTCATTTCAGGAATTCCTCTATGACCCGTAGCCGATTCTACAAATACCTACAGTTTCATCATGCATTACTGCCATACATAACCAATCTCACGACCCTCCCCGATTTGAATCCACTAGAAGGCAAACTTCTGATGGGTTACCTAGGTGATCATAAAATCTCGAACATATATCAATCTTTCAGGACGGCATGGCATACGGCAGTTGGACTTGGGACCCATCGATAACGATGACTAGGCGGAGGCCTTGGAGTCCCCCAGAGAGGCAGCAATCTCGTCATGCTTGCCATTGATACAATTTAAAAACTTGCATAGGGCCCACTACACTCGACACAGGCTTTTGAGGGCGAGGTTGGTAGTATCCCCGATATGTGTGCCCTGTGGCAATCCAAAGCCACTTTCTTGCATACTGTATGGACCTGTGTTGCCCTAGATAGGTTTTGGAATGGGGTCATTCCATGCCTTTTTGGGCTCCTGGGGTGGATCTCCCTAAATCTCCCAGATTTACTTTATTGAACACCAAGGAAGGGATCAGGGGCAACTGATACAGGGCCCACCTCTTATTCCTAGGCCTTACACTCGTCAAGCAGCTGGATAATGGAGGGCAGGTACGCCGCCCCTAGTGGGTGTCTGGAAGAAAGGTGTGGACTTCTGCATGAGGTTGGAGGTGCCAGTCTTCCAAGCCAGGGGATGAGAGTTTCCTCAGAAACATCCAAGAATTTGAGAGGGCTACGTGCGCCTTCCCCTGGAACCTCAAACCTGGCTGGCTCAAACTATTGATGTAGAGGTTCGGTCATATGGTCGAGATGCACGACATACTGTAGTGTATAGCCGAACATTCGGGTGTGTGGGACGCCGCCTGGGAATGGAGCGAAGAGACTCAGACAAGTTCTATCGCAGTGTGTTCAACTAATTTCTTTTTACATCATTAAACTGTGACCACGCCGACGTATGCCAATGTAGCCATATGTATATGTGGTCCCCAGGGGCCCTGGTGTGGCAATAAATTCAATAAAAGTTGTCGTGAATTAAAAAACCTGCAAAACTCCAGCTGAGGTTTCTTGAAGTTTCTTAGCGTGCAGAATCAGCAGGGCATGTGACAGCTAATCTCTTTGGTACTAGGGCTGCAACCTCGGCGTTTCTCTGGAAGTGCGTGGAGCTCTGTGCCGGCCTTTGTTTCACTAACAAGCTGCTGTCTGCAGGCCCTGGGAACGCTTAAGCGCCTTTTGTGTGCCCCTTCAGCGAACGCTCTCTCCTCTTCGCCCCACCTCGTAATTTCTTTCAATAGTAGCTTTGTGCTCAACTTTTTTGAGGCAGAGAGTACCGTGGAAGACGTGGTTACGTGGTTTTATCCCCAAAGGGCTAGCGATGGACGGCACCCTACCGCCTTTCCCGCCCGAATCTTTTGGAAATGAATCGTCCAACTCGTCCACGGACACCGACGGTCACATTCACTCCGTATTTTCTCAGGCCGAACACAACATCGTAGCAGCCTACTTAATAACAGCAGGTACGGCGGTCTCTGCAGTTACTGGCCTGCTTTGAAGATGGGAGTTGTTTATCTGTGGTAGGGTGGTTGGAAATAAGAAATACATGTTGTAAAATGTGTATTAGAGAAATACAGGTAGTAGAATTTGTAATGACATTTTTTTGGACCTAGTCAGTGCAAATTTTCATTAACAAGAAGAATAGCTGACAACGTTGCGCTCATTTAGAAATTATGCCCCCCCCAACCCAAAGCAAAAGTTGACTAAGAGAAAGCTCTTTATTCTGTGACAGTGTAGCCTTTTATTAGTGCACCTAGCACTGAAATACGGCGTGCCTGGCAGCTTGGAGTTTGCCATGTAAAGATGAGGGGCTGGGAGGCTAAAAGTGACAAAGGTTTCCAACAGGTGCATTTTGAGTCCCTTCTGAGTAGCTCCATGTCATGGGAGCATGGAAGATTCCATAACCTCGGGACATGCAAAGAAAAAAGCTTGGATCGCTGTTTTAGATTTTCAGTCCTGGGTTGTCCAATGACGCACATGATTTATTTATGGGTCTTGTGCACTTCCTTTGAGATGATCAGTTTGTTATGGAGTTATGCAGTCAGACAAGTGTGTATTTGCACTCGTTGCACCAGGGTCCGATTTGTATAGATTTTGCTGTGACTTCTCATGTACGACTCGTACTCTTCGTTTACTCCTGAAATTCAGTAGTAAACTAGGAGTACCACAGGCATAGGTCACACCCACTCCCAGCAAAATCTTTGTGACTTGCACCTCATGATTTGAGTTGTATTCTCGCTTCAATTGACAGCAAGTAACATCCGTTGCTATGTGTTGGCTCTTTTTTTGGCTTTTGTTACTAATCTGATAGTTGTGTGCATTTTGGGGCATATCAGCAAGGGCCAGAGTTAAAATTATTGCCGCTTTAGCTTTCGTTTTCGGACGAAAAGCGGCGATAATTTTAACGCCCTATTAGCAAGGACACGCTAACGCGTGAATCCATGCTTCTTCGCCCTTTCCCTTAACACCCTTAACGCCCAGCTTTGCATCTCTAATGAGATGCAAAGTGGGCGTTCCTCCCCAGGATAACGGGAGAAATGTCGCTAAGCGACATTTCTCCTATTATCAAGTCTCACGCAAAGAAGCATAGCAACAAGAAAAGTAGCGATAACCTCTGTTATCGCTACTTTCCTTACGCCTGCTTTGAAACTGACTTAGTCATGATATCCTATGGAAGGTAGATATCATGGCTAAGTATGTGTAGCCCTATCAGCAAGCTATCGCCAAAAGTTGTGCGATTATCGCTTGATTTCCAGCGATAATCGCACAGTTGGCAGCTTGCGCTCTGAATTTTATCGCTTTGGCGATAAATGTTGCTGATAGCACGCTATTTCTGCAAAAAAATTCAGAGTTGGCCGGCGATAATTATCCTAGCACTATGTGCGCTTAGCGATAATTATCGCCGGCCCTTGCTGATATGCCTCTTTGGACTTTACCACTGCTGCAGCCATTCAGTGCGAATCTGTGAGAATGCTGCTATCACTATCCAGATGGCTTTAAGTTATAGGGGAACACTATAAACATAACATGAAGATGTTACATAGCACTTGGACAAGTGAACAGCAATCCCATACGCTCTTGACCCCCAGCATGCTATTCGTCCCATAGAATGGTTACTACATACAGACGTTTATGAGTTTTACAATTATTAAGAGAACTAGCTACACAAATTTATTTTCTTTATAGATTGTGCCTTCACAGAATGTTACCTGGACATACAGTGTCCTAAATAACTGTATTAAGTATGAGACATACTTTAATTGATTTTCTGTTACAACCATGCCATAACTACACATGCACATAGAGGACCGTTGACTGTTGTTTTCTGGTACTTGTAAACTAAAAATAAAGAAATCGAAACAACATAAAGAATGACTTTCTCAACTTGAATATTTGTATTGATTTTTAAATGAACATAATTACACAATTAAGAACATAAAGCTAAGGCGTTTGTGGAAGGTTTCCTTCATACCATATGAAAACAACAATGTGTATTTGCAAGTTAACAGTCTTGGATTAAGGCAATGCTTACTGTACATTCAAGGTTTTGAAATGTATAAGAAGGCGATGGTGTGATTAGAGGCGAGGTGAGTGTGATGGACGCATGGCTCTGATGAGATGTGATGCAAGAAAGATGTTCTAGGACAGAGTCATTAACGAGAGCAGGAATTTAGTTGCAGATAAACCAAGCTATACCCAGCTGATGAGCCCATGACAAGGGCAAAACCGGTCCTGGGTTGCTTGTGTTCCGGTTCACTGAGAACCTGGCTTGGCAGTTCGGGCTTGACTGCTCCCACTGGAGAAGGGTTGAGAAGGATTTGCATATAGCTGGATCCAAACAGAGGTGGCATGGTGTGCAAAATAACGATGGATTGGGATGTGACCCAAATAATTACCAGCAGCTGAGTTTAATTAAAACATTCTATCCATCACTTTTTATATATTTTAGTATGTCGCCTTAAGTAGGATGGGTATGTCCAGATGTGGGTCCTGTACCCACTGTCAGTGGAACCAAGCCAGACCCGGCTGATAAGCCCATATCAAGATTATAACAGGTTTGGGTTTGCTTTTGTTCCAGTTCAGACAGGACCTGGCTTGGCAGTCCATGCTGGACGGAACAGCATTGGAGCAGGGTCGAGACTGATTTGTATATGGTTGGGTCCAAACATAGGTGGCATGATGTGCAAAATAATAATGAGTTGGGATCCTGCCCTGAGTAATTACCAGTGTCTAAGTGTAATTCAAGCTTTCCATCCATCACTTCTTGTATTCTTTAGTATGTCGCCCTAAGTTTTATATGCTGTTATTATGTATTCTCTTTTATTCCATATGTAACTCATGTAATTGCTGCTGTGCCAGCTATGTGCATCCACTTTGCCCCAATTATGTAATACCCGACCATAACTACCTCCGAACTACTTGTCCATATATCCTACCATATATTGTATTCTATTTTTATATAGTGTCACTATGTATTTTTATTTACTCCAAATGTATTTCATGTTATTGCTGCTGTGACATCTCTGTGAAGTGCTCTAATACCTTCGCGTCTAGTTTGGGCTATATAGCACTCAATAAATAAATAAATAATTTGGACGGGTATGCCCAGACGTGTGTCCTGTGCACACTGGGTCACTGGAACCAAGCTATACTCAGCTGATGAGCCCATAACATGGGAGTAACCATGCTGGACTGTTCCCATTGGGCTAGGGTTGAGAATAAGTTGCATAGAGCTGGGTCCAAACTGAGGCAACATGGTGTGCAAAATAATAATGGATTGGGATAGTAATTACCACTGGTGGAGATTAATGCAAGAATTCCATCGATCACTTTTTGGATACTTTAGTAATGTGTCCACTCAAGCAAAGTTTCTTGTTTTTCTAAATCAAACTCCCAAAGTGGAAGCTTATTATTGAACACCCCCCAAAAAAGTGTTCCTGCCACATGGAGAGTTTTCTTCCAGCAGATCGGCCAATTTTTTGTTTTACTGCTTGGGCTTTCCAGGTTTTTTTTGGCCCTCTAAAGGAGGAAAAATGTACAGTGGAATGACCGCCTTCAATTGAGTGCATATTCTGTCATACATTGACCTATGACTCAGTGGCAGACAACCCAACGGCAAAAGGTTTTCACGGGTGGGGTGAATGTAGGCTCCACCTTTGGAAATATGGTGCTTCCCAAGTAGAGTAGGGTTCTCTGAGTTTGGAGGATGGGATGTCTGCCATGTTTCAGCAAATATCATGCATCTGGCAAAATCTAAATGAGGCCGTAAAGGCCCTCACCATGAGCGTCCCTGTATTTTTTGCAATATTTATTGAACGTAATAAATAATAATGCCCTGGAAATTATTATTTATTTGGTGACCTAAATATTGCCAATTGTAAATTTTCCTGTAATAATGGTGAATAACATGCAGGTTTTGGAACTTTCTGCTCTTCAATCTGTAGGTCTCAGTGATTTGCTGGCACATTTCTCCTGCCGAATTTGACCTGGAGAAAACTGTGAGGCTGATTACCCCATCGATTTTTCTGCGCATTTAATGGGACTTTGGTCAGTGCAGTGTAGAGAGTTACGCATATAAAGTCACCACGCATATTGAAATTCACCTAACGCACTTGTTATCAGGGCCTTTTGTCTCTGTCCTGGAACAGTAGGTGATTACTGGACACTGACCGCAGTGAGTATTGTTGTTTACCAGTGAACATCATGTATGAATACATTCCATTTTTATAAATAAGTTTCGGTCTTTGTATATTTTACTCTCCAAGAGTAGCAAGGACTAGCAGTTAGTCAAGGCTTACTGACTGAGGCAATAGTATGTTTGGAAAAGAGTAGAGCATAGCATTGATACATCTGCTCAATGCCTAGTCCTGGTTGTGTCTTTTCCCCCCATAGTTTTCAATTGCAAAGATATCAAGTGGGGGAAGGTACAAACCTCCCAAAGTTATTGAGGGTTCCTGGAAACTTCAAGTCTCAGTTTTCTTACTTTGACTTTGCCTACTGGGCTCAACAGTGAAACAAAGATGTCAGACAGAATGCCACAATCCATCAAGTACTTTGAATCTGCATCCTAATATCTCGGCGGCGGTGGCAAAAAGTGGGACAATTCAGTGAGTTTGAGTCCAGGCATCTGAGAACCTGCCAAAATATTTACAAAGCAGGTACATGTTTAATCACCACAACTCATGAGCCAAAGGTGCACTGTGGTTCCCAGCTGCAAAAAACATCTGCATTTGAGATATAAAAGCACTGGTTTAAAGCCAATGTTCCAGTGGTTGGTTTATTATTATTATTACTACTACTATCATTAAGTCTATTTTTACTATTATTATTATCATCATCTAACAACACTTTTATAAGACACCCATCACAAAATATCTCTAAGTGCTGGTCATCAAGATGATGCCAGAGGGGTTAGGAAGTTAAAAGAGGTACAATTTGAATCTAACTTCTCAAATATTCTAGCTTTCGTCCCCTGTTGGTCCTTGCCATTTTTGCAGGGTTATCCCCAAACTTTTTTTGCTTTCCTCTGCCTATTTTTCTGACCTACGTTTTGTTGGCTTTAGGACTCTGGGCACTTTACCAGTGCTAATCAGTGCTCAAGTGCCCATGCTCTCTCCTCCAAACATGGTATGATTAGTTTACACCTATTTGAGTTTCATGTAAGTCCGATATACCCAAGGCCTGTAATTGAAATGCTGCCAGTGGGCCTGCAGCACTGATTGCGCCACCCACTGAAGTAGCTTTTCCAACCTTTCTCAGGCCTGCCACTTCAGGGCCTGCATCCTCAGTTTACTGCCTCTTTGACTTGGCATTTAAAACTACTTGTCAAAGACTTAAACTCCCCTCTTACTACATATAGGTCACCCCTAAGGTAGACCCTAGGTAGCCCTGTGGGCAGGGTGCTTTGTAAGTAAAAGGTAGGACGTGTGTCTTTATTGTATGACATGTTCTGGTAGTGACAAACAGCCTATTTTGTTTCTCACTACTGTGAGT
Organism: Lissotriton helveticus; assembly: GCF_964261635.1. Classification (NCBI taxonomy): domain Eukaryota; kingdom Metazoa; phylum Chordata; class Amphibia; order Caudata; family Salamandridae; genus Lissotriton; species Lissotriton helveticus. The sequence goes on along the minus strand of NC_136059.1, from coordinate 1,223,749,398 downwards.
CGTACTCCTCTCTTAGGCTAGCATTGGGAATTCCCATATATGTGTTTAGGTGGTAATTCCTAATCTGAAAGGAGTAGAGTTGCCATGTTTGGTATGTTTAGAATGGTAGTGATAAATCCTGCTTACTGGTGTAGTTAGATTTTTAGATTACTATTTTAGAAATGTCACTTTTAGAAAGTGGGCATTTCTCTGTGCTTTTGACTCTTTGTGCTTTGCAGCCTGACTTCAATCCACGTCTAGGGCTGGATGACAGCTACACTTTGTGTATACTTTCTAGACAGCCATCACGCATGAAGGGTTGGGTGTGACAGGGATTACATTTGCATATTGATGGTCTTCCTGGGCTGGGAGGGGGAGTGCAGACACATTACGTTTGTAGAGGCTGTGGCCTGCCCTCACACAAAGGGCTAATTTACCCCCTACTGATGTCTGGAGCCAGGTCTGGGTTGAAAGTGATTGTGGTGCACTTCTAAAGGTTCTCGTGAAGTCAACCCTAAATCAAAGACATTTTTTCAGGGGCTCTGACCCCATGTTTGTTGAATCACTTTTGGATCTGAAACTGAGCCTCTGTCAAAAGGACTGCTGCGCTGGTTGAAGGACCCATCTGGACTGCTCTTCTGCTGTTGCCCTGCTGCCTGCTAATTGTTGGCTGGCCTAAAGGACTCACTGGATTGCTTTTCTGCCTGTTGCCCTGCTGCCAGCTGCTCCCTGACTCTAATCTAACCAGACACTGCTTGGGATTTGTAACCAGATGCTGCTGGTTTTACATGCTGCTCATTGCCAGAGGGCTGCTGGGCTGCCAGGAGAGACTCCCATTGGAACTACTCACTTTGTTGTGCTGATCTGTTGCCTGCTGGAATATGGGAAGGACGACCACTTTGCTAAAGAAATCCTGATGCTGGCCTGCCTGTCTACCACATTTCTTGTGCCCCCACATGTGCGCTCCAAGGGCTGTTGGCTGCCCCCCTGTTTTTGTAATGTAGGTGCCGCAAAAGATTACCGGGAAGCACCTCTGCCATAGGACCCTACCCCTTGAGGGACCGGCAGCAGCGTGCTAATTGGGGAGCTGTGATTGCCTACTTCTTGTTGTATTTTCCTCAGAGCATTGTGGGGTGCGTGATGCTTTGTTGGCCCGATAGTGCATGTCAAGCGCTTCTGGTTTCAGGGTCTGTTGCTGGTGTCTTCCCCCAGGGCAGCCACTCCCATAGAGGAAACTACAACGTGCAGCAGTTTCGAGTCAGGTATTGTGCTGCGTCACCCGTCTCCCAGCATTATCGGGATTGCTGGAGGACATGCAGAGTTGTGTGTTTACATCTACACTGGCACTCTATCTCCCTGTTGAAAGCCTTACACTGCTGGACACACTCAAACACTGATAGTCAAGTGCTTCAGGGTAGTACTTGGTCCAGTTGCACAGAGCTCATAATAGGCTGGGCCTCAGGACAGCAGGAATAAAAGACCCAAACCACCATTGTGGGGCCCAGTAAACCTTGCCTGCCCCACGGGCCTCTGAAAGAGATTCTGACACGTGACCTTTTAGGCACCTAACAGTTGAGGAGTGATCTAGGTGAATTGACTTTCCTCAGTTTTACTACGTGGCCTCTGTCGGGAAAAAAGTCTGAAAATTATTTTGCACAAGTTTATATTCACAGGCCAGTGATATCAACCTATGTGCTTCCTTTTCGATTACTTTAATGATGTTGCTTCTGTTTGCTTTTGACTTGTAAATCATAGGATCAATAACACACAGACCAAGTTTCTTTAAAAGAAGATTTGTAAATGAGCATTTGACCTCCTTTGGCGTGATACCCAATGTAAGAGAGGCCTCGGACATCATATGTGCTCCTTTTGCGATAGGCTTGATAGGTAGGATTTCTTCGAAAATAACCTCCGGACATGGGTCAGTGTCATGTCCTTTACGATTGTCCCATCATGTACATACCAATTACATACATTTTGTCCCATCCACATGACATAACGGTCTTACACAGGTGACTTTTTACCTAGTAGCTTACTTCTGTCTCTTCAACACAAGGCTCTCGGTACCCTATCTTAATGCCTGTACCTGACGTACATAAACATGTCCCCAGGGATGGCAGATTTTTTCTGTATAAGGGTCACCATGTTTTTCATCCATGGCCAACAACCAGCTGTGCATGAGTGTTTTTGTTTAGAAAAGTATTAGCAAAAGATTAGTGAATGTTTTCAAAACATCAATTCTAGAAGAAACCCTGGAGTGACCACTTTGGTATAAAAGACCCTCACTCTCCCTTACAAGACAGAGGAGAATTCCTTCCGGACTTGACCGACACTCTGCAGGCTGATCCTTCGACAGGCAGAGACCTGACATCCCTTGCGGGGTGCCATCCTCGACGCAGAGACTGGGTCTTTCAGTCAGAACCATCAGGTGAGGGTCTAGTACTTCCCCAGGGGATTCTTGGCTCCATTAGGATCTATCCTAGAATTTACATACACATGCTTCACCTACATATCTAGGTTAGGTACATTTAGGTATGCTACGCATCGTAGGAGTACACCAAGTCCATTGGTTTATATAATCTGTTTGTATTCATCTTATTAGCACTATGGGAGAAATGTATCTACTTTTTACGATATTGGTGCTAGCGATCACATTTGTCTGCTCCTGTCTTTTGATTGTCGCAGCGAATACGTTTCACACTAGACTGATGCTTGACCAATAAATAATTATTGAAACTGTTCGAATCATCATTCTATGTATATTCTGAGAAAAGTAAGCACAAGTGACTGAGCGAAAGATACCGTATTGTTTTCCACGATACCTGAGGAATCGTGGTTGTCATGTTCAGTGGTTGCCAGAAACTACACATACCACTGTGGAATACAGGGGGGTGGTAGTGGTACCATAGAGCTAGCTGGTCTAACAGCTGACTCATCCTGTGGGGTTGTCCTGCGTCTGTCTGCACACCAAGCCCTCAGTTTAGGTCGTCCAAAACGCGCAGGTCCTGGGGGGTCCTAGGAATTACATGACATCAGCTGGTGATCCAGATTTGCTGCTGTGTGATGCCTCATGAAATGATTGCTCTGATTATGCGGTGTACCTGCTTAGAGCGGTTCTTTTAGTTGTTTGGGTGTACACTTCTGATTTGGGATGTAAACTATATACTCCCATGCGTAGTAGAGAAAAACATGAGGGAGAGAGACGTACAGAGAGAGGGTGTGTTCATGTTCTGTGTACTGTATCCAAGAAAGTATTCTGTAAAACAAAAAATTGATACCCTAAGTAGGCTTACGAAATAATTTATTTGCAACATTTTGCAACAGGCATTGCTTCATCAAGCAGGTTCAAATTCAGCTGAAGATTTCTGGTGCTAGCAGCACCAGCTATAGGGAACAATTCCTTCCCTTGACATACTGTCTGTTTGATTTGCTGGAGCCCACATTTCTTTGAGTGAGGCAGGCATAGTGTGATGCTACAACCATGCATTTCATATGATCAGAGAAGAGTCCATCCTATTCCGTTGAGATGGTCAAATATTTAGTCTTTTGGAGTCAAATTGGGGTTCCACGCACAATCCAAAAGTTAAACTAGACTGTGTATGTTCCAGCATTACATTGATCACCATGTGCAATCCAGTGGTTGAAATGTATTTTTCAGCATTCCTTTGAGCCCCTTCTGCAATCCACAGTATCTCTTTTAAGCTCTAAAGCCTTTCTCTAGATAGCTCTACAAAGTACATGCTTGGTCATAAGTTGGGGGGGCGGGTAGACACGGGGCGATGACTTGTCTGGCTGCTTTTGCAAGGGCTGCTGGGCTAGGTGGAATCAGCCATGCCAGATTGGTGCCTTTGAAAGGTTGGTAGGTTTGGGGAAAGTCTTATATGCTGGGCTCACGTCAGAGCTCCACATACCAGGAGCATCTGTGTGTTGCTTGTATGCAAATGGCCCCCAATGAACAGGAGTACAAATGTCCAGTCTGTTTCCTGCTGCAAGGAGCTGGTGCATATAGGTAGAGTCAATGACCTGTCACGATGATGCCTCTAGATGGCAGGGACGACTAGGGCAGAGTTAGTGTTATATGACTTCTGTCCACTTGAGGCTGGTGGGCCGTGAGCACAGTACATCCCATTTTAAAAGGCGGCATCTCTAGGCGGCCAGCAGGGTTGGGGCCGAATCAATCATATGATAGTTAAGTGCTCCTGGGGTGCAATTTTGTGTTTGGATACAATAAACTTAGCTAGAAGGTCAATGCGCCGGCAAGGGCAGATGATTTGGGGTGCAGCAGGTTACACACCTTACTGGTGTCACCAAAACTGGATCAGTCTGAGACAGAGCCAGGTATTTTTCAGGCCACTGACCCTAAGAGTGAATTGGTGGTAGGCACAGTCAGACACATGTTTCACCTTTGATTATTGAAGTTTGATGGGGCTGTGGTGAGGTCACTCACATGGTAAGGTGGAATATATGGAGCTGCCAGTCTAGAGGCTGTTTAGGGTTACACAGATGTCGGATCATAAGTCGTGAATTGCTAGTAAGTAAGTAAGTAAACTTTTATTGTTTTAGGTTAATTAAAACCATTACAAAAAATACATTGAAAGCACTTGAGTTTCTGTTATCTGAAGCCGTGGAGGCTTTAATTGGTTGACCTGTTACTTCTCTGTGAAGTCCCGCGCTGTCCGCCCCTCAGAGTCCGGCTATGGCTGACAGAGTCAGGTGAGCTCAGGAGAGGGGCGCGCGCACCGGGAGGCAAACGGACAACCAGGGGCTTCTGGAAAGTCCTGGTCGTGTCTGCCAGTGACACTCACTCTGAACCTGAGCTCTCCTTCCATGCCGTTTTTCGCTGCTGGGCCGCTTTGAACTCTCTTCCCCTGCACCGCGGCCGGACTTGGCTCCGCCCCTCCATCTCCTGAAGACTTCCCTGCTCCAGTTTGCTGTCCGGCCGGGCTTGGCTCCTCTGAGGACAGCAAGTCCCACGATCCTTTGGGGCAGTACGAGGCATCTTCGCGCATCAGGAGGCGCATAAGAGCACACCTGGTCCCTCGGCCCGCGAGGTCGCGCGCGGGCCGCGCCGGGCTAAGCCCGGGCAAAGGGCGGACCGTCTGTGCCGTCAGGGACTGCAGGAGGCTGGGCTGGGCCTGCCCTCTTACATTTTCGGCCTGGTCTACCTGGACTGTGATACAGTAAGCCTCCTCTGCTCACTTTAACCCCATATTGGATTCCATGTACTGCAAATGTAAAGTGACTATACCATCTTATTGACATTTATGTAATATACTAGAGTGGTTTACTTGTTATTACTAGTGAAACCGGGCTACAGTATGTCCATGTGTGCATTAAAAGCTAAACCCTCTACTTCAGGGGGGTCAACAGTAGGGCCCCATGATAAATATTTCACCAGGGCTACCCTAGAGATAGACCGAGAAATCGCGCTAGCGGAGCGACGCGCTGAGCGCAGGCTATCTGTTGAACTCCTCAAACATAAGTCTTCATCTCTGGGTCAAATACACTTGCTACCTCACCCCAAAACAATAACCTCCAAGAAAATGTGGACTTGGAGCTCTCTAGCATCGAGAGCATCCCTCTAATCTTTCAAGACAGATCCATCACATTATCCACCAATGACATAATTAACGATTCCCACATTAACGACCCATCCCTTCTATCTAACTCACTAATAGAGTTGGAAGCAGCCTTAGATTCCAATTTAAATGTTCCATCTCCTTTACCTAACTCATTAGTAGATCTGGAAGTAGTCCCAGGGCAAACATAAATCCTTCATCTCTCCAACCTATCTTATTAGTAGATTTGGAAGTAGTCTCAGAGACGCTTTCCCCATTAGTAGTTAGTCCTCAAAAAGAAAAAAAATCATAGTAAAAGAGATCTAGGAGCACAACTATCACCTCAAAAAAAAAGAAGGAAGAAGGGCGGGGACAGAAAAGTGGGTACATGTTTAAAAACATTCTTACCATCAGTAGATCAAACGGGGGAGGTTCCAATAGATTCATCGAGGGACGTACCAATGGCCCCCACAACAAGCTTACCTCTAGAAGGTTTGTCCTTAAAAGGGTTAATGGAGGCAATGGAATCCCTCTTAAGATCCTTTTTGCTACCGCTCACAGAGAGAGTTAAAAGGCTGGGCGACCAAATTAATCGTTTATTGGAAGTTACCAATTCCAATGAAGAGGTCCCCAAGCAAATTAACTCTCAGGCCAATTGTCATTTAATTAAATGTCCAGTCCAGAAAACAGCTAGGCCCGTAGCGGATCACCCCATACCTAAACCAGCGATTGCCCAGACCACTACCCCTAGATCAGAGCTGCCACAACAGCATGATAAAGAGAAAACTAAAATAGGATCCCTGAAAGTCCCCACTGCTAATAGCACAGCTCCAACTAAGGCACCTAAAAAGTATACGGCCCAACCTAATAGTAGAAACTATGTAGACCTACCACCTGAGGCATCAAACTACGTTATCATTCTGACTAGAGTCCCAGTTGTGGCAGAAGGAACTATAGAAACCTACGCTAGCCTTAAAAACAAAGCCATTCATTGGTTATGTAATAACAGACCTCTCCCACCACACTTAAATGGAGACATAGTGTCTGTTAGACGATGTAGTTGGGTGGGTCCCCGGCCAAAAGACATTGAGGGGGACGTTGTAATAATTAATTTTAGGGATCATAGAGTTATAACGCATATTAGTGATTGGTTCCCAGGGAGAGATCAGGGTAGTGTCTCATCCCGTAACCTGAGCTACTTCTACCCAAAAGCCCTGATGACTCCTAAAAAATTTCCATTAACCCGTGATAGATTCAATCCTTTGCAAATCCCTTCCCGCAATTTTCAACCTACAGTGTCAAATTACGGAGCCAACAATGCTCCCCCTTTTTTCCCATTCCAACATTCCAACAGGCCCTTCCTTCCTTCTGTTAATACATACGACCACACAAACACAAACGGGAATTGGAATATCCCATTATATAACCCATTCGAGCCACTCTCTGGCCTAGATGATAACGAATGACTGGTGCTACCTGATTCTCAATTAGGTTGTACCTATGCCCGACCGTATAACTGCAAAACAATTATTGAAGCTACCGTTGCCACACCTATTCCCACTATTAGGGCATTTGAGCCCCCACAAGTAACATCTGGGGAAAATAATTTTTTTTTGTCACAATCAGATTTGCCCTCTTGCTTAGGGGCCCCCATTGTGCCCTTGAAGACTGCAAAGAAAATGGGAAAAACTGCATTAAACTTATGTTCTCACTATGCAAAAAACCTCTGCGTCTCGGGTGTAATTTAGTACTCAACAGATCTGTTATTTCTACCACACTGGGTGAGCCCACTCTCGGAAAATCCTCTAACCTGTCTTCCCAGAAAGCAGAAACTAACCCACCGGGGGAGATTAGGAAACAACATACTCCCCTACCTGTTACTCCACGTGCCACCAGTAATAGAGGAGAAAAAGGGGTTGTTTCCATCAAAACTACACAAACACCTGAATCTTCCCCCTACTTAGTCCTTAATTGGAACGTGGCAGGTTTAGCAACTAAAACCAGCTTCCAACCATGGTTGCAATTAGTGAGTAACTACACCATCCTTTGTTTCCAGGAAACATGGGCATTACATCCTGTCCATCTCCTTGGTTTTCAGACTTTCCACTGACCAGCCCTAATAAGCGCTCAGGGAAGAAATAGGGGCAGTTTAGGTGTGTATGCTAGTATCTCTAGTGGACTCACTGTGTTGAAACATATTCCCTCTGAATTTTATCAGGTTGTTATGATCAGATGGGGTATCTCTGTTAACTTGATTTTAATAAATTTCTATAATAATGTGCCTTTAGAAATTCTATGCCAAACTGTAGACGAATTGAGCCACACGATTATCACTCTGAAGGAATCCCAAGGCGGGGGAATGTGTCCTTGCTTGGTTGGGTGATTTTAATTGTAACATCTGCCAGCATGGCCCGAAGGGTATTTGCGGCCTCGGGTCATCTTTGGATGATACTCCTAATCATTTCACACATTCCAAAACGGGGGAAATTTTAAATAATTTTCTTTTTTCTTTTAATTTGTCATATATTAATGACTTATGCTCACCAGCCCTACCTTTTCAGCCAACGTTTCATGGGAGGGGTTGTAACACTCTCATAGATTTTACTCTCTTCGCCAAAACACACGCCCACTTACTGTCATCATGGAAAACCTTAGATGATATTTATGGCGACCATTATGCAATCTCATTTACTATAAATAACCCCTTACGTAAGCAGGGGCCCAGGGAAATCTCTTCCATCTATCAACAACCTATTTCCCTTGGGCGCACCAACGGTTATACCCTTAAATGGGATAAGGTTAATCCCGCTGGGCTTTTGGTTAACTTATTTAGATTAAGCAAAAAAGAGATTGACATATGCTTATCTCCCTTGGAAGATCCCTTGACAATCCATGATTCATTCTCAAGGATTCAAGCATCCTTAAAGCATCTACTCTGCCGCCAGTTCCGGTCGGGCCCTAATAAACCTAAAGGGTGGTTTGATAAGAATTGTACATCAGCGTTAATATCCCTAAAAAAGGTTTTACACGCTACACCTAGATCCCCATCCGAGGTCCGACAGGCTAGACAGCTGTATCGTAGTGCCATCAAGATTAGGGAGAAAACTCTCAAGCATGAGGCTTGGCAAGCAATAATATCTGCCTCTAAAAATAAAGATCCAACTGCCTTTTGGAAGGCTGTGAACGCCCCTTTTGTCAGGAACAAAAACTCTGAGCCGATAGATATAGCCATTAACGGGGATACTTGGGTTGCTTACTTCCAAAAACTGTATGACAACCCATTCCCCATCCAATTATCTTCTCGGCTCTTCCCACGTCTTGCGATAAATATAGATCTTGCCTGGGAACCCTCCCCTTGGATATTGTTTTTACTTGTGAGGAGGTCACTTTGGCTATAAAGGATAGCCCAGCAGGCAAGGCACCGGGCCCTGACGCCATACCGATTGATGTTTTTAAAGCTGAAATTGATCTTTGGGCCCCATTACTAACCATTGTGATGAACTGTGCCAACACTTATGGACTTATCGCAACGTGGTCAGAGGCGATAGTTGTCCCCATTTTTAAAAAGGGGGACAGGCACGATCCATCTTGCTATCGCCCGATTTCCCTCCTTGACGCCTTAATGAAGGTAGCTATTCGCATCATTCTTAAGCGTGTGCAACAATGGACTGAGGAAGGTAATATTCTATCCACCTTCCAATATGGCTTTCGCCCGGGGATGGGAACGGTTGAACAGAGTCTAAATTTGTATTTTTTAATTTCTAAGTATACGCAAGCTAAGAAAGGGAACCTTTTTATCATTTTTATTGATTTGAGTTCAGCCTTCGACTGTGTTGACCATAATCAGTTATGGTCCACACTTGAGGACCTGGGCATGGAACTCTCAATTCTTAATTTTATTAAGGAATTATACAGAGACGCTGGGGCGAAGGTGCGCTTTGGACAACGAGGGGAGTGCTCGTCAAGATTTTCCATCAAGAGGGGGGTGAGACAGGGGTGCATTTTAGCGCCCCTACTCTTCTCCCTCTATATTAATTCTATTGGCGACCACCTTAAGGACTACCAGTATGATTACCCCTCAGTCCAGGGTAACCCCGTCCCCATCCTCCTGTATGCGGAAGACGCTGCCATCATGTCGCGAACCAGGTTGGGCTTACAGAGGGCTGTCTCAAAGTTTACACTTTAAGGGCCAGATGTAGGTCACCAAATACCGGTCGGTAAGGGCCGATTTCGGTCGTTACCGACCGGTATTTGGCTTTTGAGATGTAGGTGGGTCTGAATTTACAGAATCGGTATATTTACTGATTCTGTAAATCCATATGTAGGTGACACTCCTAAGAGTGCCACAGGCCCTTAAGAGTCGGTATTTTACCACCCAATCCTATTGGGTGGTAAAATACCGAATTCAGGTGTGCATGCACATCTGTGCATGCACACCTGTGCCATGTGACACACAAACATGCCCTTAGGGCATGTATGTGTGCCACATGGCACACATGCCTGTACTTGGGGTGCTAGAGGGTGTCAAAGTGACACCCCCTGCACCCTTGCAGGATTCGGTATTTACCGAATCTGTAAATACCGAATCGGTATTTCACATTGAATCCTATGGGCTTCAAGGCCCATAGGAATCAATGTGAAATACCGAATCGGTATTTACAGATTCGGTAAATACCGACTCTTACAGAATCGGTAATTTTTTACCTACATCTGCCTCCTTCCTATTTACCGACTCTTAAATACCGATTCGGTATGAGTCGGTGTTTAAGAGTCGGTAAATAGGAATTACCTACATCTGGCCCTTTATGAGGGAAAAGGGACTTAAGGTTAATATATCAAAAACCTTTTCCATGTCCTGTGACCATGGAACAAAGAAAACACCCTGTCCCATTTTCCTCGAGGGTAGAAGGGTAGAGTCAACAGACCAATTCCCCTATCTTGGGATTTCGTTTGACAGGAAGTGCTCCTGGCATACTACAATTAAAGCTAGAAAATTAGCATTTTCTAGGGCGATTGGAGCATTGCAGAATTTCGCGGCCAAAATTGGGGGTAGACCCGTTAAGGAGTTGATTTTAATTTATAAGGCTAAATGTGTATCCACGGCCATCTATGGCTCAGGTATCTGGGGGATTGACACATCTACCTCAATTCAGCAATCTGAAAACTGCTTCCTCAGATACCTTCTGGGGGTCCCTAAATCCTCAGCTAGCTATCTTACACATATAGAATTGGGTCTCCCCTATATCTCCGACACTATAAAGATTGAGCCTATCCTATTATGACACAAACTCTGGGTTACTCCCGAGACAGCCTTTAATCGCAATATAATTTCTGACTGCCTAAACCTTGATGGTATGAGGCAAATTAAATGGCTGTCTTATGTGGAAACAATGCTGACCGAGATTGGTCATCCCGAGTTTTTTAAGAATCCATCTAGCATGGAAATGATGCCTAGGAAAGCCCTGAGAAAACTTGCAATGGACTACCTGGTGAATCGGAGATGGTCTGCGGAAAAACTGGAACATTCTGTTTTAGCTCACCAGCAGATCACCTCAGAACCAGGACTTCAATTGTACCTTGCTAGTGATCTTAGCTGCTATATTAGAATGCTCCTTTCAAGGTGTAGACTGGGATCTTTTTATCGTTTAATTACTTTCCCAGTCTGTAACGACTGGTCGAGAGATTTACCGCCCTGCCCCTGTGACGATCTCGCCCTCCAAACTAATATGCATAGTATTTTATTTTGTAAATTTTATGAGGTTCCAAGAAGGATCCTACTTAAACCAATTTTCAAGAAGTGGGGCCTCCGGTCTTGTAGAAACGCTTTCCTTAGACTGCAACGACTAGAAAATATGGAAGTGGTCCACACCCTAGCAACATTTTTGAAACTTTTGGTAAAGTTTAGGAACTCGATGTAACATATGACATATGTTTAGGTATCTTAGATCTTTTTTAACTCATTGATTTTAATGTACATGACTCCTGTTTGTATGTTGTTTTTATCGTTGTTTTTTTTGTTTTTTTGTTGTTTTTAATGCACTTGGCACTTTGAGATTATACCTCTCCTTTTGTAATTTATGGTCTATTCGTCATGGCAATGTAATTGGCACTTTGTGATATGTATTAGTTTTTAACATTGTATGCTTTTATGATATTAATTTGAATATCGAAATAAAGCTTCTTTGACTTTGACTTACATTGAAAGTACGTATGGGTGCGGGTACAGTCAGTTGCATTTTAAGGTTGGGCCTAATGAGTCTGGGAGCAAGTCAGTCACATATTAAAGAGGTGCCTTAGACAGGAGGGTGAGAGATATCAGTCCAGAATGTTACAACCCAAGATTAATAGGAGTAGAGTGGAGGGGTAAAAAGTTGTCAGTTGGGAAAGTGAATTGAAAAGCTGCACTGCTCGTTCACACCCCCTCTCAAAGTTTAGTGCACTTGCGTTCACAAGACTTCCTTTCTCTGTTTGTCAGAGTTACCGTTGAGTACTGCAATCTTTAAATCTTAGCTGCTGAGGCTGGGTCCTGAAAAATGCCCAGACACAGAATTGTCTGAAGTCTTGGCGCTGTGCTAGGAGATATTAATTTTCATCTGAAGGGCTTAGCTGGTCATTACTTGAGCACTTCATACACATGTTTAAGTACACCGCATTATTGGTGGGAACAGATGAACATCCTTTTTATTTTGTAGCTTTCCCCCACATGATTATGTCAGAAGTGTGAATACAATGGCAGATTTGACACTTCTTGATTTTGCACTGGTGCAGTTCCATTTTCCATGGTATGGGCAAAAAATTAGGGTCTTATTTAGAAGAAACTGACGCATCTCTGCGTTAGAGCAGAGATGCATCAGTTTCCTTGCGCCAGGCAAAGAAACCCTTGCGCCACCATGGATGCGGCGTATTTACTATACAGCGCACCATGGCGCAAGGATTGACAGATGCCTCTGAAATTCTGACGCATCTGTCGGTGCAAATGTGACGCATTGCTGGAGTTGTGTCGCAAGCATGACGTAACTCCAGCAATGCTTGGTGAAGGCCTATATTTAATACACTGCATCACTCCTTACGCCTGCTCCAAGCAGACATAAGGTTTTGGCGCAGTGGAGTCCTAGAAGTGAATTTCACTGAGTCTCTTCTATGAGGCTTTCATGCGTGGGAACGACACCCTACATACATTATACCTGACAAAAGTATAATGTCACGCAGGGCTTTAAAAGGTGACGCAACCTGATGCATTGTTTACGCCGCCGATGTGTCACAAAAAATGACGCAACAACGGCGCAAATGTGTTGCAAGGGCCTTGTAAATCTGCCCCTTAGTTTTATACAATAATTAGTTGGACGGTTGTCAAAATGCAAATAGGGGCATGCCTTGGAATATCTCTCTCAGTTCTTCATCTTGCTACAGAAATGGTTCTAACTCCCTGTATGGTGAAATGTGGGACCCAGCTTAGAATGCTTTCGCTTTGTAGGCTGCGCCGAAAAATTCTGTGGTTTTACACATGGTTTATGTAATTAGATCTCAAAGCCTTCATGTTTTCTTCCTTCTATGATGTGTCTGAACATATCTGGCTGTATCATAATGCTTGTCTAAATGTTGCGGCATGCAAAGCGCTTGCTCAGTCTGTTGGTTTGTTTTATAATGGAGATGTAACCAGTTGTCTTTTATTGTGAGAGTGGTGGAATGGGATCCATGAAATGTACACATCCTGGGCTGTAGGCAAGTCTAAGTTTGAAAGTTGGGGAAAAGTCATTAAATCGCACATGGAAAAGTATGAGGTCCTCTTCTCCAAAAGTCTGAATCCGAAAAATATCATCAATGTAGCACGAGCATCATAATGGTCCGTAGTCACCGGTGGAAATGAATCACTCTCTGGTTGGACTATGAAGAGGTTCACAACCTGCAGAGTGATCCCCATGGGGCTGCCAGTAAATTGAATATCTATCAAGACCTGGAACTCACTCCCAACCGACCTGCGCCTGACCCAAGACCACCTCTCCTTCAGGAAGAAGCTCAAGACCTGGCTGTTCGAGCAGTAACGGCACCCCCCCCCATACCAGCGCCTTGAGACCCTACGGGTGAGTAGTGCGCTATATAAATGACCAGATAGATAGATAGATCATTTCTGATTGTGAAATAGTTTTGGGACAAGGTGAACTATTTTGGGTTTTGCACTAACCTTGTGTGCAAGATCCCACGGAAGTGATGTTCTTTTTCATTTCTCAGTTAATCAACAGGGTCCACCTCACGTGGAATATAGTGTGTATCCTGATGTTTGTGGAATACACACTGTGTGTTAAAATACCCCTCACACACCAAAAGGGCCCTTGGTGTCATGCTTCATCATTGGGGTCTTCCCGCCCCGCTGCTGGACGGGGCAGTGCTGCGACTAGCGACTACGCAGGAGCACCTTTTAATGTGGGTGTTATGTGAGTGAAGTTGAGTGAGTGTCAGTAGGGTCAGGGGTGATACAAGTAAGTGATGTTAAAAAATACCTGGCCTAGTGGTAGAAAAAAATATTTAATAAGCACTGGCTGGTGTTATTAAAAAAAGTGTGATGCGGAGAGATGGAGCTGGTTAGTGTGCTTGCTCTCCTGTGCGGGTCAACATGTTTCTGGGCGCCATGCCCCTTCGTCAGGACCAGGGTCAGATCCCCCTGTCACTCACTAATGTCTTACCACAATAGGCAAAAAAAGAGAAAAAAAGGTGTATGTACAGAAAAAGTGAAGAATGGTTCTGTATCTATGTGTATAGATATAATTAATAATACTACAAATCCTAGCTCTATCAGAATTGCTGATGTTGTAAGCCTGAAACACAAGAACACGTAATTATTAGTGCGCCGATCCCATTGCGCTAGACACAGGGTCACCTGTAAGGAAGGAAAGGTACAGCTAACACACATACAAATTATGATGCTGGAAAATCCAGATCAATTAATAGGTACTTAGTCTTGGGGCAGTGAAGTGCTGGATCACATACAGTAAAAACACACACATAGTAGAACATAAAAGCAGTCTGTTAGCTTGAAAAAGCATGTGTTCAATCGTAGATACATACTTAGGTGAATAGGAGTCAGTGCCCCATGAGCCAGGTCAGGACAAAGGGTATTTTAGGGTCCAACTGTAGAGGGGAAGAAAAGACAAAAAGGAAACCAGAGGGAAGAAATGTATTCTTTGTTCTTAAGATGTTTGGTAGCAGTGTAGGTGGTCTGGCTGCTTTGGGTTTTTTACAACAATATGAATTCTCAGATGAGTGTCCCAATCGGCTATGCCGTACTTACTCAACCCCCAGGGAGTCTGTGCTTCCTCCTTCGTCCGTGGCTTCCGTGGTTGTGAGGAAGCAAGACGGGGCTGGTCTATATATAGTGAGGATAATTGGATAATTGCGAGACAAGTGGTTACTGATGCTCGATCAGGTAGGGTGTGCACTCGGAAACGAGTCCGAGTTATTCGTTTAACAGGGCGGCCATTTCTTAGATGGAGAGATTCAGGTGTATCAAAACAAAAGGAGAGGTAGGGTAGTGGGATACTCTTACACCCCAGTATCAGTCTAATGAACAAAACAAGAGTATTCCAAAGCAATTTAGGAAACCATCAATATGGAGCAAGAAACGACTTCATTTAAGGCGTTTTGAAGAAAGCCCTCACTCACCACCTAGTGATGACATGCTTCATCATCGGGCCCCACAGAGGGGATCTAGCATCCCCTCTGTGTGCTGCAACGCCAGATCTACTGCGGAGCGGGTTGGTGGGTAAGGACAGTGCTGTGCAAAGAATATTAAGTGAGTGATGTGAGGTTTTTAAAAAAGTCTGTAGTGTATCAAAATTAATTTTATTAGGATCACTAAGGACTTATCAATAAAATTATGTGTAGGAAATACGTCCACAATTATTCAAGTGGTAGTTTCCTAAGTCAGTCGACATGTTTCAGCCACGAAACGGTGTGAATTTACCTGGCATTCTTCAGGACTTGGTGTGGGTAAACCCTGGCGGTATGGACTCTCTAAGGTCCACCCTTACCTAGGGACGTGAAAGTGAAAATAAGTAATGAAAAAGTGCAAAAAATTAGAAAGAAAAGCTGTCTTTCTAATAACTCCTGGTTTAGGAGGCTTCCGATATTACGGTTTCTGCACTTTGATAGTGTGATGATTTCACACCATGGGTCACAGGAGGGGGGTGGAGGCGTAATTGGCACACCGCCCTCGACGCTCGGCACCCGCGGTATACCTGTGGCGACCCTCTGCTGGACCCCGAAGATGAAGGTGTAGTCATTGTGTTCCTCGCAGAGCAAATGTAATTTGCAAGTGGCAGAAGCGGTTCGCCGTTAAATAGTTTGTTACCTACAGTATTCTATTCGGACGGGGAATAAAAGTTTTACACTCGTAGGCTGGTCGAGTCCCGATTAGAAGGCGCATGCGCGGGATAGTATTACTTCAACGCGCATGCGCGGGACGATTCCCTGCGTTCTCAGTAAGCCTCTAACACGCATGCGCGTGTGATGATGCTAGTTACTGTATTTCACCAGTCTGCCAAGAGAGCGTCTAGCTCTCGTTTTAGAGCTCTTACAGAGGATCCATATAGGTTGAACTCAGTACTGGTGATAGAACAATGTGGTTTTCTTTGATGAAAATAAAGGTTGCAGTGGTTCTACTCGATTAGCAGTGAAATCTCCAGTATTTGTCTGGGATATTGTTAGTGATACAGGAAAAATTACATACAATCTATATTTTCACAGAGGAGTGTTCAGATCAGTTAGATCTTTAGTTGGGACCAGGGTATATCTTCATTAAGGCCTGTGTGGTGAGTACCTAGACGGTACACCCAACGTTGTTCTTTCGAAAAAAGGTCTTTATCATTCTTAAAAGCCTCTATGACTGTCCATTTCAGATCATGGATACTATGTCCCTCCGTCGCAAAGTGTGTCGCCATTTTGGTCGTAGTTTTTTTGCAACGCACGTTGCTGCGGTGTTCTCCCATACACACTTTCACTGGCCTGGTGGTCATGCCCACATATTCCTTTTTGCAGGGACAGGTAATCAAATAGACTACGTTGCGGCTGTTACAATTAGTGAAAGTGCGTTGCTCCCAGGTAGATTGGTTGGAGAAGGTGATACTGCGGCTTTTCTGCGTGTATTGACACGACGCACATGAGCCACATGGGTGGTGTCCACTGACAGCTGCTAGTTTTGGAGGTTCATTGGTGTCGATGTTCTTTGGTCTCGTGTGGACCAACAGATCCTTCAGATTTTTGCCCCTTCTATGTGCAAACATGGGTTTTGGAAAGTTTAGTTTGCCACAGTTTAACATTTTCCAATGTTTGTTCACAATTTTTGTGATCTGGTCTGAGTTGGTATGGTACGTTGTTACGCAAATAGGGCGTGGATCTGGTTCTTTTAACGGTGTTGGTTATAACAAAGCCTCTCTGTTATTATTACGTGCTCTTTTGAGGCCTTTGTTGACAACTTTTTTTGGGTAGTTTCTGTTCAGTAGTTTTTGCTCTAGATCGGCTGCCTGGGTTTTAAATTCCTTTATGTTACTGCAGTTGCGCCGCAGACGGAGGAATTGCCCGTAAGGTAGATTCTCTCGTAGGTGTAGTGGGCGGAAACTGCTATACAGTAACAAGCTGTTTTTGGCGGTGGGTTTGAAATGAGTGCATGTCTCCAATTTGCCGTCAGTGGGATAGATGTTTAAATCTAGGAACACAAGATTCTCTTTGGAGGCTGTGTGAGTAAACTTCAGGAACTGGTCCTGCTGATTCAGCCAGGTCATGAAATGGATGACTAAGTCATGGTCACCTCTCCAGATGACCAGCACGTCGTCAATGTACCTTTTCCATGTCACTACATGGTTCCTGTAGGGATTTGGGTCGCTGAGAATTTTTTTAGTCTCTAGATGATGTACGTACAGCCCGGCTAGACTGGGGGCACATGTGCTGCCCATACTTGTGCCGTGTTTCGGCAGATAGTAAGTCTTCTCGTACTGAAAGAAGTTTTTCTTGAGGGATAGAGATATACATTCCAGTACCACCTGTCTCGGTGTATGGTATTTCCATGGTACGGAAAAAAGGACTTCCTCTATTATTTCCAAAGTTTCTTGGTGTGGAAGGCTTGTGTAGAGGCTCTCTACATCTAAGCCTAAAAGGAGGTCCTGCTCAGGATCAAAAGGTATTTCTCTGACCAATTGCTACAATGACTACACCTGAATCTCTCCATCTAAGAAATGGCCGCCCTGTTAAACGAATAACTCGGACTCGTTTCCGAGGGCACACCCTACCTGATTGAGCATCAGTAACCACTTGTCTTGCAATTATCCAATTATCCTCACTATATATAGACCAGCCCCGTCTTGCTTCCTCACAACCACGGAAGCCACGGACGAAGGAGGAAGCACAGACTCCCTGGGGGTTGAGTAAGTATGGCATAGCCGATTGGGACACTCATCTGAGAATTCATATTGTTGTAAAAAACCCAAAGCAGCCAGACCACCTACACTGCTACCAAACATCTTAAGAACAAAGAATACATTTCTTCCCTCTGGTTTTCTTTTTGTCTTTTCTTCCCCTCTACAGTTGGACCCTAAAATACCCTTTGTCCTGACCTGGCTCATGGGGCACTGACTTCTATTCACCTAAGTATGTGTCTACGATAGAACACATGCTTTTTCAAGCTAACAGACTGCTTTTATGTTCTACTATGTGTGTGTTTTTACTGTATGTGATCCAGCACTTCACTGCCCCAAGACTAAGTACCTATTAATTGATCTGGATTTTCCAGCATCACAATTTATATGTGTGTTAGCTGTACCTTTCCTTCCTTACAGGTGACCCTGTGTCTAGCGCAATGGGATCGGCGCACTAATAATTACGTGTTCTTGTGTTTCAGGCTTACAACATCAGCAATTCTGATAGAGCTAGGATTTGTAGTATTATTAATTATATCTATACACATAGATACAGAACCATTCTTCACTTTTTCTCTACATACACCTTTTTTTCTCTTTTTTGCCTATTGTGGTAAGACATTAGTGAGTGACAGGGGGATCTGACCCTGGTCCTGACGAAGGGGCATGGCGCCCCGAAACATGTTGACCCGCACAGGAGAGCAAGCACACTAACCAGCTCCATCTCTCCGCATCACACTTTTCTAAATAATACCAGCCAGTGCTTATTAAATATTTTTTTCTACCACTAGGCCAGGTATTTTTTAACATCACTTACTTATATCACCCCTGACCCTACTGACACTCACTCCACTTCACTTCACTTCACTCACATAGCACCCACATTAAAAGGTGCTCCTGCGTAGTCGCTAGTCGCAGCACTGCCCCGTCCCGCAGCGGGGCGGGAAGACCCCAATGATGAAGCATGACACCAAGGGCCCTTTTGGTGTGTGAGGGGTATTTTAACACACAGTGTGTATTCCAAAAACATCAGGATACACACTACATTCCACGTGAGGTGGACCCTGTTGATTAACTGTACTTTCAAAAGAGGAGGATGTGCCCACCTCGGTGCCGCTGAGCACCACCTCTTCACTCCCCCCATTGATATCCTTTACTTTTTCATTTCTCACCAGCTCTACCAATGACCGCATGTACTAGAACATGAGAACCACTAGTAGAAGCTTTGGAAGGAGAATGGTATAAGAGAGAAAAGAGAGCGACAGGACTAAACACTCTGCCTTGTCCTATCTGGGGTGAAGGGAGCCTGGCAGTTATTGTAGACTACAATACAAAGAGGCAACTTAAGTAATTTGCGAGTGGAACAGTGAACATAATCGTAATTGTGAAGTAATATACCTTGGTAGTATCTCAGTATATCAAACCCACAAAAAGTAACAGGAGAAATGCTTGCAATTTGTCTCACCACTGGCAATCGCTCAGGGTGGCATTTCAACCTATTGTTCTTTTGGCCACCATGCCACCTCAGTCTGGACCCAGCCATATGCAAATCAGCCTTGACCATGCTCCATTAGGAACAGTTCAACCTGAACTGCCAGAACAGGTCCTCCATGGACCGTAAAACAAGCAACGCAAGACCGGTATCGCACTGATTGGAGCCCTTAAGTCAGCTGTAGCCTGGTTGCAGTGGTACAGTGTGCATGGGACCCAGGTCTGGGCATACCCTTTCCATTTGGGGCAGTACATCAAATACAGAAAAAGTGACAGGAGACATGCTTGCAATTTGTCTAACCACTGGCAATCCCTCAGGGTAGCATTCCAGCCCATTGTTCTTTTGCCCACTATGCCACCTCAGTTTGGACCCAGCTATATGCAAACCAATCTTGACCATGCTCCAGTAGGAACAACCCAGCCCAAACTGCCAGAACAGGTTCTCTAATACCGTATACACTCATGCATTAACATTTTTATACATATCTCTTTAGATTTAGGGCCAGATTTAGAGTTTGGCAGATGTGTTAGTCATAAGCATGACAGGTATCCCATCCCATGTATTACAAGTGAATGATATCAAATGGCAGTTGTAATACAGCATATGGGATATCCGTCATGTTTGAGATGGAGTGACCCATCCACCAAACTCGAAATCAGGCCATTGGCCCTGTTTTGTCACAGGAATGTTAGTAGAACATATGGCCTCAGTCTTCAGAGTTCAAAAAAGGGCATACAATAGCTCAAAGTTTGTTTTCCACTCATACACAACTTTAGAATACTTCTCTCAGAGTCAAAATGTCCATAATCCAAAATCTAGAAGCATTCGCCCTTGGAAACCAACACCCATAGCGAGAACCAGCTGCAGCAACATTATCGCACACTTTTCTAGCAAGACCCCAAACACCACATAGAAAGTTATACCTGAATATCACAGACAGCCACTCTGTCAACGAGAGTGAGTCTGTAACTTGCTGGGAAACATACTTTACTGCTGATACTCTACCACATGGCCTATTCTCGGTCCACTCAGGATCCACCTTCTGTGCTGACCACAGGCCTTTCCATTGATGGAATGCACTCTACACTGATGATCTCTAGGTAGTGCTTCCTCACACACGAATGCAACATGACAGTAAGAAGCCCTTTCAGCCCACGTCCTGACAGTTCTATGCACTTAGCTACATAGTATTGAAGAAGGTTCTGAGTTCCAAGAGCATTTTGCAAGCCTTCCTCCCATCTTTGTGTGAAATGTTGGGGTACAGGGACACCACGTTCATGGCTGTCAGTAAATACACCTGTTGAAGGGGGGCAGAAAGCATTCAGTTTGTTCAAGTACATAATTGATGTCCTGAATGTAGCTGAGGGAGTCTTTCTTACAAATGGTTTCAGTTTTGTTCTACCTAGCAAGATATGTTTTCAGTTAGCGTACCTAAAGAAGATATGCCTAGGTTGTACTCTTTTTAGATCTCTGGAAACACATAGAATCAGCCATGTAGTGTGCTTTTTTTCTGCCTGTTGTTCAATATGACCACTGCTCCTCACTTGCCTACTGATTTATTGTATTGCACTGCTGTAGTTGTTATTCAGTTACTTAATGGCCGCCCTTTCCATTGCCATGAATTTGTATGACTGCTTCGTTTGTTTTATTAGGATGGTAGATGCCACTGTATCTGAAATTTTTCATGTATGAGTCAAGTTCTGGGAAGTGCCCTGCTTCTGGGACCCAGTTGGAGTGTTGTTTCATTTTTACTGTTATAGACACCCATAGATCATTGTCATATAACACTAAATAAACTTTAGTTTGATGAGAAAGAGAGACAAAATGGACTACAAAACAATACATAAATACTCAATTCAAAGTGAATTTGTCATGTTGAGTGAGGCCTATCATGTCTTACTTGCCACATATTCATTTGAGTGTAATAATATTAATCTGAAACTTGCCACAGTTTAAGTTGTGTGCTTGTGTCTTTATAGGAGTGATAAGTCTTCTTAGCAAT
Organism: Lissotriton helveticus; assembly: GCF_964261635.1. Taxonomy (NCBI): domain Eukaryota; kingdom Metazoa; phylum Chordata; class Amphibia; order Caudata; family Salamandridae; genus Lissotriton; species Lissotriton helveticus. The sequence goes on along the minus strand of NC_136059.1, from coordinate 1,223,727,963 downwards.
ATAATTGTCCTTGGCATCTTTGTGAAGTATAAGGAACTCCGCACAGCGACAAATGCGATCATTATTAACCTGGCATTTACTGACATTGGAGTTAGTGGCATTGGATACCCAATGTCTGCGGCATCAGACCTGCATGGAAGCTGGAAATTTGGACATGCAGGATGCCAGGTAAGTGAGTGATTTGAATGCTTTAGATCACACCTATGCAACACTAAGACTCATATTATGAAACACCCATGAGGAATGAGTTACTTATTGGACCTGAGAAAAACTGATACCTCGAGATCGGTATTTATGAGGTTTGAAAGATAACAGCTATCAAAATTGTCTCCATCCAAATGGGGAACAACCTGCACATTTTGGTGTTTTCCGCACCAATATCTGTATGCACTGTTATTAATCAGGCATTTCCCCCCTGTAAATGTTGGCAAGTTTGACCTGCTGAAATTTTCCCCTGGGAAAATTGCAGGGGATGCAGCAGTTACCACTGAATGTGTGATTCCAATCCCTGTGTAAACCTATGATTGATCAGGTCTTGGAAACATGGGCCTCACTTCAGAAGCCTGCTGCATCTAGTGTTGGTGAGCCAGAGTCGAGTATATCACAGTTCTGTTTTAAGGGTGCCCATGCATTCTCTATTAGCCGTAATTCCATTTAGCTTTTGTGGCCAGTTATGTATAGCACATGACGTGTACCTCCTTCCCTTTGCTTTCAAGCTTCAAATGTAAGTATTCAATGCCTCGACTCTCAGAATTGTTCTTCTATGGCTGAAATTCCTTGTGCCCGTGTTTTAGTCATTCCTTTCACGAATCTACACAAATCTGTTGCTCCCATTCTACTTTGAACCAATGACTATACTGTTAGTCGTAATCGTCCAGAAAGGGGCTAGAATTCAGTGCTTAATTTGAGTCTATGTTTTCTGGTGCTGGGATCCCGCACTTAGGACCAGATGTATGAAGCATTTTACTGGTCGTTTGTGACCGGTAAAATGTTTTTTGCCATGTACAGAAGGCAAAATGCGACTTAGTAAATTGTTAACGAATTGCATTTTGCTTTTTCAATTCGGCATTAGGAAGGGGCGTGTCTAGGGCGTTCCTTCCTAATACCAGATAGCACTGGTATGTAGAAATTTTTGGACCGGGAATGAGATCGCAAAACACTTGCATTTACCACCAACTTCAAGTTGGTGGTAACACATTCGCATACAGGAAGGGATCCCTTGGGGACCCCTTCCCCTTTGTGAATGAGGACGCCAACAGCAGGCAGGCAGTGGTCCCACGGATCACTGTCTACTCTTACAAAATGAAAAGATACCTTTTCAATTTTATTTTTTAAATGCATCCCCGTTTCCTTTAACTCCTTTACTGTGGCACGATTTTCGCTGCGGCGCAGGGGTGGGGGGGTGTGGTGTGGGTGTTGAGCGCGGCGCTGCTATGCTCGTGACTGAACCACACCGTCATGAGTCATGTACGGCGTGTGCTCATGACGGCGTGGTTCCGTCACGGCCCCGCCCGCTCATTAATTCGCCCGTGGGGAATTAATGCCGCTTGGGGGGCGCGGCAGCCGCATGACGGAACCAAGCTGTCATGAGCACATGCTGCCTGTGGTTCCGTCATGCGCACGCAAGGGGTTAAGGAAAACAGGCTGCATTACAAAAAAAAGAATATTGCTTAATTTAAAGAGCAATCACAGGCATCATTGTCTGCTGACCTTAGCAGGCCACCAACCCTGTGATTGTAGCCATTCACAAGGGGTGACAAATTGCGACCGGCCTCATGAATATTGATAAGGCAGGAACATTGCCAGTTCCTGCAAATCGCTAACAGTATCAAACACACTTATAACAGTTTGCCACATGGTAGCACTGTTTGTCTAATTTAGTGTTGAGCACAAGAACAGCTGGTTATTAATTCAATCTACATTTAAGATGAGGAATACCTGCCACCCAAGCCATTCTTACAGCTTTGGGAGCCTGGAATAGTCTGAATTGTCAGACTTGCAGGAGTGTGGTGGTTAGTGGTTGTGTAGGTACTGTCATGGGCAGAGCTGGCAGGATCAATGGGTTGTGCAAGCTGCAGTGGCCTCCTAACAAGAGCCCTGGCACTTATTTTTTCACAAATTTCCCACCGCTAGAATGTAAATAGATTCTCCTTGAATCACTTCTGAACTCGACTTACGACTCCTTTATTACTTCTGTTCTTCTTCCGTCTTTGAGAGGTATATAATGTGTTTCTATAAATACAAAGCTGTAGGTCGGCCACCAGTTTTCTGCCCAGATCCAGCGATAGTCTTTGAGGAAACCCATCCATAGCTGATTTCTAGTGTATCAATTGCTTGGCGCTCGTCGTCATTGCTAAGCCTTGTAGTCAAAAGGTTTGTTTTGAGCAATGCCCACTGAAAATAAAAATGCACCGAATGCAAGCCAGTGTTCATAAAAAGAAATTCACACAAATTGAATTTGTAACAAAGTCTAACGTTAGCATAACATCGGATAAGGTGCACTCAATTTTCGGGAAATTGAGTGTTAGTGCAGCTGTGAAGTGTAATTTTACAATGGCATCATTTTTGGGGACCAGGCCCTATTTTTATCATCATACTTTGACCCAGAGCAAAAGCAAGAGAGGATCAGAAAAGTCAGAACCCAGGAGGTAGGGAGAAGGAGAACAATGACACGCGAATGAAGCAGGAAGAGAAAGAACCTGCAATTTTGAGATAATGAGACAAGAAGTGTAGGGTGGTGCTACAATGAGGTATGAGTTGGAATCGAGGCTTGGCAGCACTGCATTTTGACAAAACCCGCAGCTGTGGGATCATAAGAAGAACTTTCAGTTCCTGCATTTATATAGACACACACATGCACACACCTTTTATTTGATTCTTTAAAATTAAGCTATATGTACAGTGAAGCTGGCACTAACTTGACCCGAACTTTTAGAAGTATCAAGAAGGAAAGAAGAGTAAAATCACACAAGTATTTCGTGAATTCTTGCTGGAAAAGTGGGATCCTTTTTTGCACTGGAAACCATAAAGAAATCCTGTTCCAGTGGGTCATCTAGCCACGCTTAGTGGCTGCTGAGATCTGATGAGGGAAGGACAGAAAAGCATGGATTCTCTATAACTAAATTATAACACCAGTTTAATTACAGCTGAAATCTGGGGGTTTATTTACAAGCCCTTTGCACCGCCGGTGCGTCACTTTTTTTGACGCAACGACAGCGACCCAATGGCTTCACCATAATTACAGGGCCATGTAAAGTCATCCTGCATGACTTTTCATGGCCTTGTAATTATGTTTCCCTTTCACGCATTACTCTGCGTGAAAGGGACGTTCCATGGGTGTTGCTGTGGGTGTTCCCACGCAACATCCATGGTACTTGAGTATTCCTAGATTTACATTTTGTAAACCTGGGAATGTGTCAGCATCCTACGCCTCCCCAGGGGAGGCGTAGGGCGCAACGAGGCAAAATGCTTTTATTTCACCTAGTTTTTCCTCCTATGCATTCTTCAGCACACATAGAAAGAGGAAATGCCTTTAATGATTGTTTTTGTGCTGAAAGGTCTCCCTTCCTGTACAAAAACAATGAATCCCTCGGTACCGGTACCCTTGTGAAATGACGCAAGGGTGTTTGCTTGGCGTACGGTTGCTTTTTGAGTGCCGGCGCAGGAGAGGAGGACAGGAATGCGTTGTATCTTGTAGACTCGGCTCATTCCTGCCCTTTTATTTTGATGCATGGCAGTGCAGCAGAAACGCTTGCTGTGCTACCTGCGTCAAAATATTGTAAATGTAAATGAACACCCACAGCAACACCCATGGGAATGCTCCTTTCTCGCATGAAAAAGGGAAACATATATACAAGGCCATGAAAAGTCACGCCGGGTGACTTACATGACCTTGTAAATATGGGGAAGCTCATGGCGCTGCTGGTGCATCAATAAAAGTTACGCACTGGCAGTGCAATGTGCTTGTAAATAACCCTCGCAGATGGTCATTTTTGGCGCAGGCACCAAAGCTGATGTGGACTTCCACAGATTTAATTTCCAGTTTTAAAGCACCCTAAGTGTTCTACCTGTACAGAAAACCTTTATTTCACACAGAGCTGGATTTAGGGCAGTGCGACTGGTGCGGCTGCACTGGGAGCTGACTTGGAAGGTGGGCACCAACCTCAGGAGGGGTGCTGTATTTAGCAATGACTTATGAATAAAAACACCTGCTGCAGAGTTTCTTGTGAGTTCAGCTTTCAGGCAGAAATAAAAATGTCAAGATAACCTGTCCCTGCTGAGAGAGCGATTGAAGTTTTGTCACTGGCAGTTTTGACTCACCATAAAGTAGCACAGACAGTTAATATGCCTGCTGCAAAGAGCAGATCTGTATTTTATGTGGATAGTTTAATAAATTAGTGAAGCCAGCCTTTACCTGCTCTTTAAAACTAATGAAGTGTATGTGAGAGAGGCTATGGTGAGCTGAGGGGCACTTTTGCTGGGTGGTAGTGAGCGAATCTGAGTAGGAGGCCGTAGGGGAGGGGTGCCAAAAAAGATTGTAGCACTGGGCACCACCAGCACTAAAGACTGCACTGATTTCACACCCATCAGCCAGCGCTCTCTGGCAGGACTACAGGAATTAGGGGTTCTGCGGCTGCAGCATTTCTCACTCAATTAAAGATTTCCCACACAATTACAGATTTCCCACACACAATTACAGATTTCCCACACAATCCGTCAACTACTGCATATTCTCCAGATTTTAGCAAAAAAACTGTTTTCAGCTCATATGGATCAAAAGTTACTAAAACTGTGACACGTGATCCCTTGTTCTGGAAGGCTTCATCTTTCATTTGCCTATTGCTGAATTTGATTGTTAAACAGATATAGTTAGGTGAAACCTTTGTCCAGACAATGTTATCATAAGTAAAAATGTCAAAATAATGAGCTAATGATATCAGAAAATGTGCAGCGTAATCCTACATAATTTGCCTTTTCTTGCCGCATAATTTAGTCAACTCTGACACTTAATTTGGTCTTCCCTTGCCACATAATTTCAGTGGCCCTCCTCTTTGTTGATAGTTATAGTGGGGCATGGGAGATAGGGTGTCCCTTTCGGAAACCCTGCCTAACAGTTATTTGTTATTCATCCCTACTGGGAAATGATGACTAATTAATTCCGGCCAGGTAACAGGATTGTCAGTCTGGACCCTGAATTCATGGAGGCATTGAAGAAGGATTGGATGGTGGGTGGTGTGGAAGGAAGTCAATAATACTACGAATTTCTAAAGCTGAGGTCACACAGCACAGGGAGCAGTCAATGGTGAGAACCTGTCAGAAAGTGGGTCACTATATTATATTCTTCTTATTAAAGCTGTGATATTGCAGTTAGATAAAGTCTAGCTTTGTAAGTGTTGTACTTTATAAGGTCAGGTAGGAAGATCAATGCTTAATTTGTAAAAAACTTAAGTGCCGGGCCATCGTCAGGAGGGTAATGCAGTTTGCACGACACATTGCCACTGTACAAACCCAACTACCAACGATCACACTGCTATAAGTGCGACAATTCAGACTGGTCGAGGTCGCTAAACTGTTTTCTGCTCATCTTTAAATTGCACAAACAGCACCACCATGTGGCAGTTGTCATATGTGCAGGCTCCGGCAATTAAGTGCAGGTGCCGCAATTAACTGCTGGGACCGAGCACCGGAAACCACTGGCTCAAATGAAGTACTATTAAGGTTCTACGGTTCTAGCAGTGGCTGGTTTGTCAGATGCTGCTAGGATCTTGGAAGAAAAAGACGTTTTCGTGCTGGGGCGCTTTGTGTATCAATAAAACCCTTTTTTATCAATCTTCACCAAATTGAGATTACGTCGTACTTCATCTAGACGCTGGAAAGAAGAGATGAGCTCAAAATTTGCAAAAATATGATTTTTGTATTAATGGTTTTGCTGTAGGCATTTGCTTGATATAAAGCACCAAACCCTAGAGTGAGAAAGACATTGATCAAATGTCACTAAAAAGTGGTTCTTGTTAAAACGCCGACAGAGGAATAGAAGCTGCAAAAACAACAAAATGGTAAAATTGAAGACTGGCAAAATGTCGAACATGCATGAATATCTCCCGACAAACACTGAGCAGCGAAAATCACGTAGTTTGTAACGTTGAGTTTGAAGTACTCACCATGTAAAAAGAGTTACACTTCTGCTAGGGTGACAAACTGGCATGGTGCAAATTCAGAACAGTGAGCGTCCAAATTCAGGACAAAGGGTCAAAATTCAGGACAAACATTCAGGACCGAAGGTCAATATTCAGGACAAAAACTCAGGACAGAAGGTACATTTTACAGCCACATCTGTGGAGGTCGTGCAAAATTACATAAATAGACAACCAATACAAGCCAAAATGAGTTTATATTAGGTTGAGAGAACCTTGCACTGCATCGGTTGTGTGCCGGAGTGAAACTTAAATACCTGCGTTTGCATATTGCATGCACCTGGGTAACATGTGCCAAAATAAAACCTCCACCCCCCCAGAGCATGGCCCCTGGTGCGGTGACAGGAGCCCATAAACAAAAGCAGTTTCTCAATGCCCTGGGCTCTGGCAGGAGGAGGCTCAGCAAATGCTGTCACTGGCACATTATTATTCTGTATGTGATAATTAGGCCGACATACAGAACGATATTGGGATAATAGCAGCCTCTGCCAGGTCGGGGAGGGGCTGCTGCAGGCCACTGATCACAGCGGGAGCGTGAGCTGGCCCCTGCAGTGAGAGTTACATGACTCTCATGCTGCTTTCAGGGAGCAACCTTCGAAATTATGGACAAAAGGCATCCGTGAAAGAATTCTTCACGGACAAGAGGCCCAAATTACGAGCAGGCTGTGAAATTTACAGACGGTTGGTCACCCTAACTTCTGCACGAAATAAAAATTGTATGTTGAAGTGTGTCTATTTTATGAGTTCCTAATTAAAAAGAAATCTGGCTTATACTGCAAAATAGCTTGCGAGAGGTTCTTGTTGCACAAAATATACCAGTACATTTTCCATAGAGGGGTTAGTGCCGCAATTACTGTAAAATGTGTGCGTAGAATGAAATCTGGCACAATAGTGTCTTTTTTTGGAAATTTTGAAAGTTTTAGGTAGCCCATAATGCACGGCTAAGGGTTGTATAAGAGAATTTCGATAAAAGAAATATCGTCTTACTTAGATTGTGGGGCCTAAATATCGTTTCTAAAAATATCATCCATTGGGTGTAGATTTCTATTGTAAAGTGCAAAGGGGTTAACAATATTTCGGACACATTGCTTATGTTAGACAATAGTTAGTGACGATCTTCTGGTGCAATACGACGGGTATATGCAGTGGCAGCTCACATACGGCGTGCTGCGGGGCAGTGGGGTGTGGCAGGGGAGGTGCAGGGTAGGGGGTAGTAAGCTCGGACATACGACGGAACAGAGGAAAGTATTTTCCTCCATACTGTCGTATGTCTAAGTTTACTACCCCTAGAACCCTGCCCCTCCCTCGCCCCGACTCACCACCCCGCAGCACGCCCTATGCGAGGCACCACTGGGTATACGACTTGTTACCAGTGGCCATTAGAGGTGCACTCCACTGTTGCCAGTCATCCTCTGTGCATAAATCCACAAAATGATTTGAAGAGACTCCACCGGTAGCTAAACAACCACTTTCATGACTGAAAATCTATTTGAAGCACTATGCCTCTTTTACTATTCAGATTTCCCAAACAAGCCTTTCTAAGCCTTTCTTTCTTGTATCCCTCCTAGACCTCATATTTCTCCTTCACCCACTTCTTGAGACTCTTCCCCCTACATCTCTCCTTTACTCATCCCAAGCCTCCTCCTACTGCTATGATCTCCAAATAAACACTTTCTAGACACTTCCCTCTTCTATCCCTCCACTGTTCTTTTCAATCCAACTAACACACTCACATGTGTACCGCTCAAATTAATTTTGCAATTCCCTATACTAATTCACCACTAATCCTTTTTAGGTTCCTGAGTAGCGTGCTTCTTGCCAAAAAGCGCTTTGATGCTTTTTCAGGGGTTGTAAGGGCTATATAAATGCAACTAGTTCTAAACAAGGTAGCACTGAGAGAGCCTTGGAGTGATAATTCCATGCTTAACAGTGAATAGTTAATTGAAGGAACACACAAATGAATGAGAATCCTATGTATTTGCATAGAGCTGCCACTAACATTATGTGTTTCTTCTATTTTCAGATTTATGCTGGCTTAAACATATTTTTTGGAATGGCAAGTATTGGCTTACTGACTGTGGTAGCCATTGATCGCTACCTAACTATCTGCAGGCCGGATATAGGTAAGCTTCCATAGAATCTTGACAAGCCTATGAATATCATAAAATAACATTATGTTTGTTGTCAGTGTTCCTTGGTACAATGCAAACTAAACCATTTTTGAGCAATCAGGGAACTGCAAGCCTGAACTTCAAGAAATATTTCTCCACACTAGAAAATCTTGAGCTTGACAACAAGAAAATAGTGCATTTGGCTCAAAATAATAGAATGATCAGTGTAATTTTTTTAATATTTGGTGGAGCAGTGTCTTTGTGATATATTAAATATCACTTGAAAACAGGCTTCCTGAAATTCCTGTGCCGGGAGAAAGAACACCATTTTAAATCATGCCAGCATGTTCTCATGTTTTCTCTTGCATCTTTTTTCTCTCTCTCCCTCCCTCTCTCCCTTCCTTCTCTCCTACTTCTCTGCTTCTCTTGAGTATTCACCAGCCTGTCATTGGAGCAACAGATAGCAGTGCTCGGAAGAGGCTACCTAGTTAAGATGGTATTGGAGGGGGCCTCCACATCAACAGTGAAGCGACACCAAAACATGGCGTCCTTGCTTGGACTGCCAAATCATGTAATCCTGTTAGGGGCACTGACCTGGTTGCCTGATTCCACTCTCCATGTCTGGAAGGGGTATAGCCAGGGCATAAGTCGTGGGTAGACGTGGGTTGACGCCGTCTACCCACCTTATTCACAAGGTGGTCGCTATCTGCCCTTCCAAGAGGTTGGGCCCCATTGAAATATGCTAGGAGGGAGAGGTGACTTCGGAGCACAGGGCTCACCGTTCTATTGCCAGGGGCAACTAAACTGAGCTTAGCATCATGTGACTCTGGGCAATAGCTCACTTAATCTCCCCAACGGTCGCCAGCGCCTTGAAACCCTAAGGCAGAGATCTTCAAACTTAGGATGCCGTGACCCCCCCATTCAACATTTTCAGGCATAAGGACCCCCTCCTGACAACAATTTCTAAACCTGTAGGCATGGCTAATGGAATTATGAGGCAGGTGACGACCAAATTACATGACAGGCTTGACCAAATCGTGTGGGAAGAAAATGTAAATAATGTTATGTGATGCCGCGTATTTTGGGTTAGCATTGCTACATTATTTTTAAACCAGTAACACTGAGAAACAATTTCACCCTATCAGTACCAGTTCATAACCAAAATACAGCAATTAACATCAGAAATATGTCTATTTTACCTTTGTGATGGGCCTTCCACTCCACAGGAATACGTGCTACCACATTAGAAGCTCACCTGGCCCTGGCCGGGACCAGCAGGGGTCCGTTAAAACACTGGCGGTCTTGTGCAGAGTTAAGCAGTTTACCTATACTGCTTTCATCTCACCCCCTCACCTCTCCTAATCCCGAATCCCTCTCTCAATTTGCAGTCCACTTCCATCACCCCTTTTTACAATTTCTAAACTCTCCCCATTCAACTTCTCACTTCACCTTTAACCACCTTCTGCCATTCTGTCTTTTCACTGCCCTCATCTCTAAGAGTCTCTCGCATTAATCGCATGGCCTCTTTGGCCCCATCACCTGTGCCCCTCAGCACTTCTCATTCACCTCAAGTCTCTCCATTAAAATTTTTGTCTATTTGTATCTTACACCTGTTCAGTCCCCCATATATCTTCCACACCTTTGTTCTTCCACACCTTCTTGAACCAACGCCCCTCTCCCCTGTTACCTCAGCACCAGTGCCTAATTTGAGCAGGTGGTTTCTGGTGCTTGGCACTGGCACCTAATTGTGCACACTGGCACTATTGTATTGTATTGTATTGTTTTGGTAAAGCGCAAAACAGCTGCCCCAGCGATGAGGCATCCCGGCGCTAAAGACGTCACAAACCCTAACCTAAGGGTGAGGAGTGAAGGGAGATTTAAGTGAAGGGGATTTAAGGGGAGGGGAATAGGTAAGTTTTAATTGCTTTTCGGAAAGCAGATAAGCTTTCTATGGAGCGAATATTTAGTGGTAGATCGTTCCATAACTTGGCTCCCAAAACCCTAAAGGAGCGGCCGCCCATGCTGCAAAGTTTTAATGCGAGGGACGCACAGAAGGTGTTGGTTGGAAGATCGCAGGTTGCGTGATGGGGTGTAGGAGGTGAGAAGAGGACGTAGCAGAGTAGGATTATCATGTTTGAGAATTTTAAAAGTCATGATGAGGGTTTTGAATTTAATTCTGGAACCAACCGGTAGCCAGTGTAGTTTGCGAATAGTAGCTCTGGCCGAGCATCTGCGAGGAAGGCCGACCAGGGCTCTAGCCGCAGAGTTTTGCACACGTTGTAATCGTGCTATCTCTCCTTTGTTGGCACCTAGGAGGAGTACATTGGCGTAATCCAAACGCGAAAGGATGGTTGCTTGAATGATAAGCTGGCGAACTTTAGCATCAAAGAAGCCCAATATGTGGCTGAGGTTCCTCAGCAAGTCGATACAAGTTCCAGCGACTTTTTTTTGTATGAGTCTGATAATTGAGTGAGGCATCCATCCACACTCCCAAGTTTTTTACTAGGGATTTGGGAGGTGGGATAGTGCCTAGGGAAGATGGCCACCAGTGCTCATTCCAATGGCTGGTGTTTTTACCAAGGAGAAGCACTTCTGTTTTTCCAGCATTGAGCTGTAAACAGTTGTCCGTCATCCATTGGGCTACTGCGGAGAGACCGTTTTTAAATCTAGAGGCCGAAATGGACGGGCCTTCCGTAAGGGTGATGGCCAACTGTGTGTCGTCGGCGTACGATACCAGTGTCAGGCCCCACTCTTTGGCCACTGTCGCTAAAGGTTGCACATATAGATTAAAAAGAGAGGGGCTCAGCGCAGAGCCCTGCGGAACTCCTTGTGCAATGGGATGAGTTTTAGATAAGAAAGGAGGTGCTGAGACCCGGAAGGATCTGTCCTTAAGGAATGAATGGAACCATTTTAAAGCATGGCCAGATATTCCGAAAGTCTCCAGACGGTCAAGAAGGATGTCATGGGACACCGTATCAAAGGCCGCACTGAGGTCGAGAAGAATCAGCGCAGCACTTTGACCGGCATCTAAGATTGTTCGGAGATACTCTGTAGTGGCCAGGAGAGCAGACTCCGTGCTATGGCCCGGTCTGAACCCATTTTGAGATGGGTCCAGGATGTTGTTCTGAACCATATGTTGGGACAGGGTGCTGTTAACATGGGCTTCAGCAAGTTTCGACAGCCATGGAAGCAGCGAGATCGGTCGGAAATTTTCCGGTTTAGAAGGATTTAGGGAGGGTTTCTTGATGATAGGTGAAACCCATGCTTGTTTCCAGGCAGATGGTACACTAGCTGAAGAGAAAGAGAGATTCAGAACAGAGGCCAAGGAGGGTAGAAAAAAGTCAAGTGACTCCAAGAATTGAGCCGGACGCATTGGGTCTGACGGGGAACCAGTTTTGACTTTGTGACACAGTTTAGTGAGGTTGTCAAAAGAAATTACTGGAATGTGGGTCATGATAGTCTGGTTAGGGAGGGGGTTGGTGCATTTAGCAAGGTTTGAGGAGTGCTGGGTGAAGGAACGGTAGATCTTTTGTACCTTGTCAACAAAGAACAGGGCGAGCTCTTCACATTGTTGCGCAGAGGAGATATTAGGGGAGGGGGATTTACAGCTCTGTAGTTCTTGGACAAGTTTAAAGACTTCTTTGGCAGGAGTGGGGCTCGAGTTGATTTTATCTGCATAGAAGGCGGTTCGTGCGCCTCGGATGGCCTTGTGGTACATTTTTTTTTGTTTTAATAGATAATTATTATTGTCCTCATTGTTATAGTCCTTTCTCCAAAGACGCTCAGCTCTTTTACAATCTTTGCGCATGGCTTTGAGGGTGTCACTATGAGAGTCTGCCACATGGTGGCTTTGTCTAATCTTTGTAATTTAGAGATGAGCAGAACAGCTGTTTATTAATTCAATATACATTCAAAATGATAAACTCCTGACACCCATACCATTCTTATAGTTTTGTCGGTTGTACAAGTGTTATGGTTCGTAGTTGCATAGGGATGGTCATTGGCCGGGCAAGCAAGGCAATCGGTGGGTGGTTAAAGTTGCAGTGGCCTACTGGTGAGGGCCTTGACACATGTTTTATTACAAATGAATCACTACTCAGCCCCCACCCCTGTACTCCCTCTCTTCCCCTATCACTGATGTTCCGCACCCAGTCCTATTATTAGGGTTGTCAGCTAATTATTTTGATGTCCCAAATGGTACAAAAATAAACAGTCACCTAAAGCTGTATTTTCAGAACTTATCTGTGTATACTTAGAGCAGCAAATATAAAAAGAAAGCACTTTTAATTGTGTTCTAGGGCTGCGTCAATGACTGATAATTAAAGGGAACAAAGACTGAAAAGTCACATACCAAATGAATACATATTTTTTTTCTTTATAACTCTATTTAGTGTCAAGAGGACATCTTTGCAGGCTCTTTAAACAACACAGGGCTGGCATTTTCTTTTGGCAACCCTACTTTATATTCCTTTTCATAAAATGCATTCTCACACTACCCCAGTAAATGTAAAATGCAAATGTATGGAATAGGCAGAGTGGGGGCCCAGGGGGTACTGGAACTAGCGAAAACCCTGAAGCCTATGTAACCAGTTTACAAAAGGTATGTAAATATGCTAATGGTCTTTAATGACCTGTGAACAACTCGGGCTGTGCCAGAGATAAGACTCCAGACACTGCCGAGCCGAGCCCACAGCAGCTCCAGCTGCACTGCAGCAGCCCGGGCTGAGACACACGACGACGGGGGAGGAGGGGGGCTGAAGCTATGGGCCTTGGCAGAAATGTGCAGTGACTGCGCGACCCACTTCCTATCACTCCACGGCCCCACTGGGGGTCGCGGACACAGTTTGAATACCCCTGCCCTAAGGGGTGATATGTTTGCGCTTTAGAAATAGGAATAATTATTATTATAAACTTGTGCCGTGTCATTTCTAGACACCGGGACACATTCAGCACGGCCTGTATGTTGTCTTCTTTCTTTAGGAGCAGCAATGCTCAGGCAGCGAGGAAGTTTATGAGATTCCAGCTGGGCCCATAACAAAGGCCGACGTTTAGGGGCTATCAGGCCTCCTTTTGTTGGAGTATCCTTGCTGGGAGCTATTGGGAGCATCACACCTAGAGGCAATGGAGGGAAAACAAAGGCACATAGCTTATCACTTCACAGACAGTTAAGAGAGGCATGCTTTTTACTTTGTTCAGTCCTTGTATATAACACATATGCATGCACTGCAAGAATGTCAAATGTGTTTATCTGTTCCAGTATCTACACAACTAACAATTTAAATACCACTATTTTGTTTTACTTCTTTTATATCGTTATAGCGCTACTCATCCAAAAGAAGGGAGTAAGAGCACTTTACATCACATGTACACATTAAACATTGACAATTCATATGTGTGTAAATCAATGTACAAGATGGGTTACATAAGAAAGTGAGTGTCACAAGGTGTAGTAGACACATGTCCATCATAGATCACTGTCCTATATTAGAAGGATTACAATTTCTGAACTGCAAGCAACAAAAGGATCTTTGTGTTAAACAAGGTAACCCACTTACCCATTTATATAAAATAAAATAAAATAAAAATCAGTCATTCTGTGTGTTGCATAATGTGCTTTGCAGGAGACATATTAAAACTATATGCCACTTTAATTTAAAACGGGGACTGGCAATTTCAAGCATTTTCAATCACCCCCTCCATTCTGCTCAAGTTCAAGGACTCTAGACACGGAGTACCCCAGACCCATCCTCTTTAATGTTTATTTAGGCCCACTCCTGACCTTATTCAAATAATTTGGTATTTCGTTCATTAACTATGCAGATGATACACAGCTAATCCTGTCTCTGGATAACAACAACCAGAGCCAGATAGAAAGACTGTGTGTGTGTTTAAAAGTGATGGCAGATTGGCTAAGGAGAAACTCGCTTAAGTTTAACAAAAACAAAACTAAGATCCTGTGTTGCGCCCCTTTTAGGGCGCCATCCTTGCTCCCACATACTTTCTGGCCATGGAATAGCTCTAAAAATCTTGAGACTGCTCAGATGGCAGGGAATCTGGTAGTAATGTCGGATGAACACCTATCTATGGAGAAGCATGCTAATAAATTGGTGGCTATCTGTTTTGGTATCCTGAGGAATCTAAAGAAAATTGTCCCATTACTACCACAGCCATCCTGGAAGCTAGTGATGCAATGCACCGTGCTAAGCAGAATTGATTACTGCAACTCCCCGTTATTAGGGGCACCAGACTACCTAGTCAAGAGACTAAGCAGGATACAAATTCTGGCAGCTAAGCTTGGCCTGAATAAATCAAAACCGGATTCAGCCTCATGCACCTTGAGGGAGCTTCACTGGTTGCCCGTGAGAATTGTCTTTAAGGCAGTATGCATAGTTTATAAAGCTGTCAATGGTTCACGTCCTTTGCTACTACAAAGAAAATTTAGGCCTTATCAGCCTGCAAGGTGTTTACGATCCTCGTCAGCAAACCTGGTATTTGCGCCAAGGTTTAAGAAAGTAAGGTCAGGTGGAAGATCCTTTCAGGATAAATCCACTAGGATGCTGTGGTACCTGATATTCTCCAATGTAATTTACATTGAAATCAATGGAAACTCCATGACGAGTTACCCTTGTCATTAGCAGCCAAGTGGTTAGCAAGCTCAGTTATGGAACACGCTACCAGCTCCTTTGAGAGCAAAGGGAAACCTGATCAGATTTACGCCTAGAGCCTAAAAACCTGTCTGTTTCCAAAATAAGAGACGGAAGGATGCGACATTGAGGAAAACTGCTGCAAAGTCAGGAGGTTATATAACGTTTCAGGTTATATGTTAGCATGATACCTGCAAGGTAAACGATGTGCTTTACAAATGTTTGTTAATAATAATTGTTAATAATTGCATGTGTGCACGTGTGCTGTAAAAAGAGCAGTGAATTTATAAAGGGGAAACATCCTTTACAACGCAACTTTTACCACGCAGTGCCTTTATGACGCAACTTTTACAACGCAAACCATTACAACGAATTGCGCTGGGGGGGGCGCTCTAGTATAGGGAATGTGTTTAATGTACTATCCAACACCTTCCCTACTATCCACGGGGACTGGAGTTGGAATAGTAAATTAAACAATTCACTATCCAGCGCCTAAAAGCACTATGCGTTGTAATGGTATGCGTTGTAAAAACAGTGTTGTAAAAGCATGCGATGTAAAAGCATGCGTTGTAATGTCATACATCCTTTATAAAGGTAGTTTGCTATTGTAGCATGCAAGAAAAAGTTACCCGAAAAACTTTGCTGCGTTTTGAGGCAGTAGGGTGACGTGATGAGCCTATGGTCTATGTTGGCTAGTTTGCTGATTATTCGGGTGACAGAGACACGACAGTGGCATGAGCCGTGCCTGGAATGTGCTCTTTCAGGGCTGGATGAAAGCTATGAAATCAACCCTCATCCCAGAGACCCCTCTGTGTACCTAATATTCAAACTGAGCGTATCCCCTCATTTGCTACAGAAAGTTAGAACAGGCCACCATCAGAAGGAGCACTTGTATGGAGGCACTGGAAGAACAGTTGTTGTGGTACTTGCGGGTGGGGTCTCGCACACAGAGACATTGACTCAGCTTCAAGTAACTTACGTGGAGTAGGACTAAGATTCTTTGTCTGGAAACATCCATTTGTTATAGGTTTCTCTTGAAATGCGGAGTTCGCACCCGCTGTTCTGATTCCTTTCACCTTTGTTGTTTTGTTCCATCACCACCCTACTCCCCTGTTCAGGCAATTAGCTTGTAGTGGCCCTGGTATTTTGTGGAGGTTTGTGTTTTTCCTATGTTTTTAATAACCAAGTTTTATTCGTTTTAACAAATATCTGCATCACCTACCAAAAATTATCCAATACCACCACAAAATGAAGTCCATATATCAGCATAGTACGTGCATCATCACGCTTAAAATTGTTACACTGTTAGCCCATGGTGTGCCTACCACAAGATACGTCTTGTGGAAATAGTTACGTTGGACCATTTGGAGGCTTGAGAAGATTGCCAACTCCCTTGGGGCCATACATGCCTCCTGCCAATCATTGTCGTCTAGCTCTCCCAACCCAATCGCCCACTTTCACCGCAAAGCCAGGAAACAATCTGGTGCATTTATCTTCAAGGAGTGTTACATCCTGGAAATGGACCCCTTGCCCACTTTCCCCAACAGTAGTTTAGATTTGAGGGTTTTTTTTGTATTCCGGTATCTGAGAGTCCACAGGGATGTGGGCAATTAGGAGAGCTGGTAAAGGTCCTGCAACCCCTGTAATGACATAATTGTCCCCCAACATCATCTAGATAGGTGTTCCCTATTTTGTCCCACTGTGTGAAGCCCTGATGGCCTGGCACATTATCAGATTGTTTGCTAGATCTTATAGTGGAGATGTAGAGGTTTTCTTTGAGTCCATATTTTGAAAACACGTTGGTCTAACACTGATAGATCAGTATGATGCTTTAAGTGTGTCTCATGTCTTTGATACTTATTTGCGTTTCTGCAGCATAGGACACTGTACATCATGATAATGTGATAAAAAGGCTGAAAGACTGTATGCAAGTGTCACAAACCGACTGAGAAGGGATCCATTCCAAAGAGCCAAAGCCAGTCAATTGAGGATAGGGCCACTTCAGCCATCCACAGTAATGGGCATGTTCACTGACATACAGTAAAGATTGAAGATGCAATAGTTAGTTTGTGCCCTTACTTGAAGGAGCTGGACCACACAGCCTTAAACTCAGTCCACGTGCTCATGGCGGAGTCAAGATCAAATTTTAAGTAGTCTTCACCTTGAGGGGTTGAGCAGCTAAGAGTATTTGCAGAAGCATGCATCTACTGCACACCCAAAAGAAACATCCGTTCTCGAAATATTTGTAGAAAGCACCAACCACGATTCAAGTGTCAGGAACAAGATGGCAGGACTCCAACTATGAGATTAAATACATCCATCCCTGACAGCAGAACCCAACATCCAGCTCCTGAAGAAGTTGCATATAAACCAACTGTTCAGAATAGTCTTGCAATTCAGGACTCGTAATCTGAGAAATGTGGTGTAGGAGGGCCAACCTGCCATTTGCCTGGATTCTCAATGCCCTTGATCTATATTTTGCAGTTCCTTTTGTTTACCCTCATGACATGAACGTACCTACTTTCTGAGGCATGTCCACCTTTTCAGGACCTTTCACATCCTCTACATCTTTACTTAAATCTGTGTGCAAACAGTGTGATTTTGTCTACTTGGAAACCACCATTTCTTCTGGCAAGTAGAGTACCAGAAGTGTCTCTGCCTAAAAGTCCTAGTTGCAAAGACGGTCGAATCAGCTTTTATTGTCATTTCCTAACATTACTTCTGTGTGCTGTCATTGACACTAGTCCTCGTTGTTCAAGTTCTAGATCACCGGACGGTCTCTATTGTAATTGATAGGGTGGGATTATTGAGAGAGTGACCCAGTTTCCATATCTTGGGTAATATACGACAATGCCTGTACTTGGACTCTGTGTGTCAATGACAGAAAGAATCACCCTCTGTGTGCGACTGGCACAATTATTTCCCTCAGCTCATCAATCGGCAACAAGCCTATTCTCTTCTTGCTTGAAATATACAAGAGGGAATGTCTGCCCATACCTACTTATGGTGCAGGGGTTTGGGAATATCGAGATGTCAGTAAGGCCCCACTGGATGAACATAGGCTGTATAGCCACCTTTTCAGGGTGTATCCACTTCGCTCTTTACCATACACCAGGAATTGGGTCTGGAGTACAACGAGGACCAAACAAATCTGGCACCCCTGCTGCTGTGGTGTTCTATATGGTTCAAGGAGGAAGCTACCCTGAATAGAGAACATTTTTTGAACTGTTTATCATGTGACCATGGGAACAGGATACCCTCGCTTAAATATATCCAGGAGACATTGGCCTCTAGGCTGCCCATCCCTTTATGAGAAACCCTCTGACATTTGTAAAAAGGATAGAGAGAGGATCAGGGAGTGTTTTCTTTCCTCTAGAAGGGCGCAGAGCGAAGACCCTCAGTCAGGCATTACTGCCTTATTCAAAAACTACCGTGGGGATGCGTACACTGCTGTCCCGGTTTAGGCGCGGCTCAACAAGGTGGTTTACTCTGCTTTCCACAAGGCCAGTTTGCTGCTTCCGATATTTGCACATGCCCATACAATGAGATATCACCAAAGACTCTGCTACACTTTGCCTTTTTTTGTGGATTTTATATTCCCTTGACTTAAATGTATCTGCTGCCAGTCTTAAGGAAGCATCATTTTAATAAGTGCTGAGTAATAATGCTATATTTGATGCAATTAGGTTCTTCTGAGGTTTGCATAGAAGCAGGATGCACTTTCCCTGCGCAACTCACTGATATTTTAATGATTGTTCTGTGTTTTTACTGCTATTTTCTTACCGAATGTTGTTATTGGCTTTGTTGGTGTTCTTAATTCTTTTGTCAGTGTTTTATTTTTAAATATTTACGGGATAAAGATGAAATGTGAGCGGGCTTTGCACTGCACAATGCACTTTGTATGGATTTTGCATATATACAATGAATTGTATCAAAGTTTATATGTACTTTTATGGCCACGAGTGGCCGAATAAAGATTTAATAAAGATGTAATACATAAGTAGGGCATTGGAATGCTCCATTTCTTTTTTCCTGCCTCCCACTCTTTCTTTCTGTTTATATGTCTTTCTCCAATATTTCTACTCTTTTGAGGGACCCAATCTCTCTATTTTAACATTAATGGGAAAGTACCACAGGCAGAATTCTTTTGAAATATTTTAAAATATTTATCCGTTTCTCCTATTACCCTAAAAATACCCTAGCAATGCTGACATGAGAGGCAGAACTATTTTCATTCTGGGTTCTTTTATTCTGATATTATCCTCCACGCATGGTATTCAAGGTTTGCAAGCTGCTTCAGGACTGCTCAAATGCAAAAATATAATTCACACATAATTTTGCTCTGATAATCATTTTAGTTAGTTTCGTATTTTGAGGAAGCAATCTGGCATTGATCAGGGGAACACATTACAAGAAGATAGCTTTCTTCTTTAGTGTATAGCCTGTCCTGAAAGATGTGGAAAAAATGTGAGTTTGATTCACAAAGGTGCTCAGATGCAAAGGGCTTCAATCAAGCCTTTGCAGAGAGAAGTGAGCCGAATAAATATGCAGCAAGAGCAGTCAATGTGGTAACAATATCGAAGAAGCTTTCTAGAAAAAGTCCTCTTCTCACATCTATCCGAGACCACTCAGACAAGAAAGGGAATTATCCTACACTACGTGTATAGCCAGCAATAGAAGGGTAAGAAACCCACTGAGTATGGTACCTTCATTGAAGAAGTTATACAAGTGGCATACATCAAGGAGGGTACTTCACAGCCAAAATCAACACCACCTGTGTGGAGAAAATGCTTCATGTGTCAAGCAAAGATCAAGTAATTCCTCTCTGGGTACAGCTAGCTGAAATCATAAGCAATACACTGAGCTTCAGTGACCAAGTCCACAGAGGTCAGTGAGAAGGGGATCTTCAGCATAGGTTTTAGAAACAAAAGGAGGAGTATCCCCTGCAGAGTATAGGACGAATAGTCTGGAGGGTAGACCTATTGGCAAAAAAGGAAAAATGTATCCTTTTATTTAAAACCCCTCACTCACCAGCCTAGCGGTGACATGCTTCATCATCATCGGGGTCCACCCTGGTGGCCTAGCGTCACCAGGGTGTGCTTCGACATCTGAACTACAGTGGAGCGGGTTGTGACTGTAAGTGCAAAAAGAAAAATATGTTAAAAATTGTCCTGGTTTTACTCAAAAAAATAACTTTATTATAGAGCAACTGGACAATGTTAAAATTAATGGCGAGATGTTAGTAGGCAAGTTACGACCTACTCATCTCTATATGTGTTGGTGTGTATTGGTCGACATGTTTCTACCAATGGGCGAGTGCCCGGTTTCTTCAGGACCAAAAAACAGGTGGACGGAAGGTGTGGGCCCCCTAAAAGGCTCACCCTGTCCTGATCCCCTGTTGACCCACAGGCAAGTTGCTCGGGGTGCGTGTGCTCAACTGAATAAGTGAGCAAGGAAAAAAATGTGAAAAAGAGACCTGTGAAGGAAAAGGATAACAGCAAATTTCAATTATGATCATATTTACTATCTTCAGCATAGCACACAAACCTGAGGGAATCCAGAGTGCTCTCATCGATGCACTGAGCAGCAGCATGCCAATCTCTGTGTATCTGTCACCAAGATATCCAGAAACTTTATCTGAAGGTGAAGGATACCAGCTGCTGTGTCCTATGTTTGTTTATACGAAGCTCCTTGTGGTCCTCGGCAGACTCCTTACAAGTATTACGTAATCTTTTGGGTGTGGCTGGGTGTGGTTAATAAAGTTTGTGATGCAGTGCTTTGTATGCTGAAGAATGAAGAAGTGCAAACCAGAGCTCTGTGTGTGGCGTGGTCTGTTACATACTCCAAGGCTGGGGAAGACGCTACACCAGCCGACACTTATCTTGGGTTATCGAGAGGCAGTGGGTAGGCATAGCCAGACCGAACCAGCTATGCCACTAAGCTCCGAGGGACCAAGTGATGAGAGAGAGCAAGGGAAGAATCAGCAGGGGATGAGATATTCACTCAGGTTCTGCTACAAGTGTGACTGGTGAACAGTCCCTGAGACAATGCACCAATCCAGCCAACCATTGGCAATTAGTCTGATGATTTAACAACTCACATTTCTAAAAGCCAGAGGGAAATTACACTCAGAACAACCTCTGTTCGCTGAGATGAGAACAAAGGAGGGTCAGTGTTCAGTTTCAGATTTGGCAGACTCACAAGTTGCTGCCCTGGACAAAAACTGTGCTATCTATCTCTATCTCTCTCAGCGCAGGGGTTCTCCCTGAGCAGACAGTGAAGGATCTGGGACTCCCTGTGCCACTGGCATATTGCTGCTAAGGTTGAGTAGGTGGGAACAAAGAAGGAACAATGCCAAAATAGTTGCCATCTGGATCCCTAATGCAACCTGCCATTCTCTCCAAATTCAAGATGGAATTTCCAATTTCCACTCAGTTGTGAATTGCAAAGTGTGCTGCCCTGAAGGCACCTGCTTTGGTGTCCCAATCCAAGATGGAACATGCAGTTCCTCCCAAACTAAGATAGAGCCTGCCATTGCCTCTAAAGTCAGCCTGCTTGAGAATGGACCATTGACTCTGAGACTTTTACAGACATCTTGATCAGCATATGTGGAGGCGTTACAGATATCTGGAGAACTTAATGACAGCAGGGACCATCTAAAAGTCTTGAAGTCCACTGTTTTGTTAGTCATTGAACTCACATGCTATACAGATTGACCCAGGGTTCTTTTAAAGTGGCATGTCTGTAGTGAATCAATGCTGCACAAGAAACAGGGAGCATGGAAATATATAACATTAAGAGATGTGGGCTCAACACCTCCTTAGAAGAGTATTTTAAGGAACAGTCCCTGCGACCACTCTAATCATGTGGATAGAACGGTCACATAGAGAGGGAGTGTGCGTGCGTTGCCTAGTAAGAGTACAAGATCATCAAGATTATAGAAGATATCTCTACACATTCCCCATCATAACCACACACAGTAAAACAAGAAAAATAGACATAAAGATAAATGTTATGTATAACAATCAATGACAAAGATAGTCATTCCATGTTTCAGGTGGCTTACGCACCAGCATAGGTCTCTATCACTGAATATCCACCCTGGACCTTGTCCTTCATTTTCACGTTTCTTGCTTTGTCTTCTCCTGAAAGTGCTCTGTTTCCTTCCTCTGAAATGTTACGTGTTTCCAGTGCTTAATTTGTGAAAAAATAAGTGCTGGGGCCCTTATCAGGAGGCCACTGCAGCATGCACCACTCATTGCCCGTCAGTGCTGCCAATGACAGTACCTATATTACACACATCATGAGAAAGACACAAACATAAGACTAAATCAGACTAAACATAAACAGAAAAGAGGGAAAAGCAGCAGTGGAGGGAGCAGAGTGGCACATACGGCCACATTGCACCTTGACAAAAGTGTGACTGCAGGGCGATGTTCCCACTCTATCCCCGAGTTTGGACTACGATCAATGAAACTCAGGTACGACATTTGAAGTGTGTCTACTAAGGGCTAGTATGGCTACATACACTCTCCCTAATTTATAGTGATTGACTAGGAGGGAGTGTTACAAACTACAAGGGATCTGTATCCTGAGGAAGGCCTTTGACCCTTTTGCGATATATTGATAGGCTGAAACATGTTGGTACAGCAGACATGGTAATGGAGTCGTTGATTCTCATATATGCCCGTTCACTATGAGTTTTTAATCCTGCCAAGTGCGGCTTATAATAAAAAAATAGGCAAGTACTCACGCAGTTTTCTTTTTTTTTTGCACTTGGGATCCCTAATTTGAAAATGTTCTGTTTATAATCCTTTTTGAAAATAATATCGCTCCACCCTGAGCGTTGGTTTGTGCCAGGGTGTGCCGGTGGCCCTATGACGAAGCATGCCACTATCTAGAGGGTGAAGGAAATTTAAAAATCCATAGGGTTTTCCCAAAGTTATTCCCTTTTGTGTTTACCAGTTTGGTTGTTATGGCCAGGAAAATAGTTTGTTAGTCTTCTGTTTTTCCCTCTTTTCTGTTTCTTTCCCCTCTCTATGCTTAGTCTGATTTAGTCTAATGTTCATGTCCTTCTCGTTGTGTGGGTAATATAGACCTCTCCTGGAGAGCGAGAGAAGGCGCAATCTCTTGTCCCTTCTGGTTGTAAGTATAAAAATGACAGTACCTACACACGTACTAACTATTATACTCCTGAAAGTGTGACAATTCAGACTTTTCCAGCCTCCTAAGGTATTAGATTGGCTCGGGGGCAGGTATGTCAGCTTTGGGTTATATTGAATTGTCAAACAAATGTTGTTGTGCTCATCTGTATATTAAATACACAGTGCCACCATTTGGCAGATCAGCATAAGCGCCATTGTTAACAATTAAGAACTGGTGCTGAGCACCAGAAAACACCTGCTCAAATAAGCTCTACCTGTTTCCTTCCTCACAAACATTACCGTTTAGCTTTGCTCCCATGACTGGGGGTATTCTTTCTTTTTTTCTGACAACTGTCTCTTTGATACAGAGAAACTTTTAAAACATTTAATATCTCTCCATTATCCAACAGAACTGATGTTCCATTGTAACAGGATACTCCTTTCGCGGACCCATATCTGTTCAGTAGTTGAAGACGTGCATTGTGTAGTTTTATTTTCAACCAACTGCCATCCTGTGTCCCGTCTTCGTCGCGAAAATTATAGAAAAGTGATGCTGGACAAGATAGCGAGGCACATGAAAATATTCTAAAATAAGCACTTTATGCAGCACCTAACACAGACACATACACGTTCTCTTCATAAGAATTCCCCTAGGACCGCTCTCTTGTAAAATACTTGTTATATTTTTAGGAGTTTTAAATAGTGCGAACTCGACCCGAAGGTATCAGAGCGTTTTACATGAGCACCAGTTTACAGACGGGCACATTCATTTTTGTTAGGCCCAGGGAGATTGAGTGATTTGCCCAGAATCACAGGATGTTGAGAGTCACTGCCGGAGCTTGAACCAGGTTCCCCCGCTACGAGGTCGACCGCTCTAGCCGGTAGGTCACATCCTCTCCCCCATTCCAATTGGTGGAAGGTTCAGTCAGAGAGCAGGTGCAAAGGATGCCAAGGTGAGACACGTAGACATCATGACAGCATCCTTCACGGGAAATCAGAAAATAACATCCAAGAGAATCATTGTATTGAAGTAAGGAAAAGAGTATGTCACCTGATATGTTTTTCCTTTACAACAGGAAGAAGAATGACTAGTTCCAACTATGCAGCTCTGATTCTCGCAGCCTGGATAAATGCCTTCTTCTGGGCCCTAATGCCTATAGTAGGTTGGTCCAGCTATGCCCCAGATCCCACCGGCGCTACCTGCACAATAAACTGGAGGAAAAATGATGCGTAAGTAATAAACATTACCTACTGGCGGTCGCCAGTAGGTATATATAGTTAGGATTTTTTCCCTATGGGATTTTTGAAAATTCTATGTCTAATAACTTTGGCGTTTGTGGACGGAATTGGCTGAAATTTTCTGGAAAATGGAACATTTTGTTTCTGAGCAGCCCCTGGAAATTTGGGGGGGTTCGTCAAGGGGGGGCCGAGAAAAAAGGGGGGTCCCAAAACGTGTTTTTAACATTGAGTTTTCCATAGGGCGGTTGGCCTCACTTTTAGGCCGAACGGCTGAATGGATTTCCACGAAACTTGGCAAAATTGTAGGGACTGGTAGCCCGATGTGCCTTTGCTAGGTCTCAATATATGTGCTTCAGTGGATTTTGAGAAATTAACGTTAAAAAAAAGATAAATATCTGTAACAGCGGACCAGGCAGCGCTCCGGTTCGCGGACTTTACGCGTTACGGAGCTTTGTGAAGCGAAGCTGATTGGTTCTCCGGCGTCTGTAAACATTCCAAACAGTCCGTAGCGGCCGCCATCTTGTCTCTCGGTAGGATCGAGAGACAAGAGGAGGCCAAAGCGAAGGGGCAAATGACCATAAAGGGGCATAGTAGATCCTCCCTGACCCTCTAGGTTTGATGTGGAGGTTTTAAAAGGGCCCCGCGGGGCAAAAAAAATAAAATAATAATAATCGAACGGCTGAATGGATTTGCACGAAACTTGGCAAAATTGTAGGGACTGGTAGCCCGATGTGCCTTTGCTAGGTCTCAATATATGTGCTCCAGTGGATTTTGAGAAATTAACGTTCAAAAAAAGATATATATCTGTAACAGCGCTCCGCTTCGCGTACTTTTCGCGTAACGGAGCTTTGCGAAGCTGATTGGTTCTCCGGCGTCTGTAAACATTGCAAACAGTCCGTAGCGGCCGCCATCTTGTCTCTCGGTAGGATCGAGAGACAAGAGGAGGCCAAAGCGAAGGGGCAAATGACCATAAGGGGGCATAGTAGATCCTCCCTGACCCCCTAGGTTTGATGTGGAGGTTTTAAAAGGGCCCCGCGGGGCAAAAAAAATAATAATAATAATAATCGAACGGCTGAATGGATTTGCACGAAACTTGGCAAAATTGTAGGGACTGGTAGCTCGATGTGCCTTTGCTAGGTCTCAATATATGTGCTTCAGTGGATTTTGAGAAATTAACGTTCAAAAAAAGATATATATCTGTAACAGCGCTCCGCTTCGCGGAGATAAAATTATCTCTGTATTACCTAGCTGTTGCTAACACCAGTTAGCGACCGCTAGTAGGAGATAGCGACCATCTTGGGCCCCACTTTGCATGTCAGTGATATTTATCACTAATGACATGCAAAGTGGGCATGCCAAGATGTTAGCGACTGGAAACAGTCGCTAACATCGCTATCTCCTATTACCAACTTTTGGAGATATTCGCGCTAAGCGCGAATATCTCCAAAAGCTACCACCTGCCCTGAGCAGTTCTTAGCCATGTTATCCAATGGGAGGTGGATAACATGGCTAAGAGCATTAGCTCGGTAATGCATGAATATCGCTGAGTTTTCAGCGATATTAATGCATTGCGGTCGTTTTTTATCGCATTTGCGATAAACCTTGATAATAGCAAGGTTTATCTGCGATAATTTCTGACGATGCTTAGCGGTAAAAAATTCGTTGCTAAGCATCGTTAGGGATAAATATCGCTTAACTTTGGTAATATGCCCCAACGTCTGTTAACGTTCGATTCGAAGGAAATCAGGAAGTGTTGAAAAACATTGTCTGCGCCATCTTGCCTTTTTTCAAATGCCACACTTTTGTCGTGCACGGCAGTCATTTTAGATGCCTTGACCAGACCCACTCTCTGCACGCTGTCGATCCTTAGCATGGCTCCCCACCCTCGCAAGCATCTCCCCCAGGCACTGGTCACCCCCGCTCTCTGTCTTTTGCATGGGTAATAAACCTCCCCCCATCTGCGCTGCTCTTCCCTGAGAATCACACCCTGTGCCCGCCCGACACCTCCCTTTCGCCCTATTCACTACCGCACCCTCTGATACTCCTTTTCCTCTGTGTCCGATTGTCCAGGCCGGTCCTAGGCTATCAGCTAGCCCTGCAGATGTAGTTTATGGCCCCAGCTGTAAAGAATCACCCCTCTTCAAAGGAGTTATAGTAGATCAAGGCCCACACTCGATGAGATCCGTCACAGCACACGCGTTCCTACTATCTGAAAACCATCCTGTATTGTGATTGGGGAGGGGACCGAGCCTGAAGCGGAAGATTCCAGGGATGACTCTTTGTACATCAAAGTTTTTACAATTATGTGTCACATTAAAAATATATAGCACTCCAACAAAGTAGTAAGATTATAAAACTTTAATAACTTATAAATATATACAACAAAACAAAAACAGTAAAAACATTTAAACATTTTTAGGGAAAGAAGTAGCGGTCGGCTGTGCGAATAGTCCCAACGCAGCACAACGTCCAGATTTCTGGACGGCACCCAGGTGATGTTGCCTGGGTGCCGCACTGATTTCGGCATCCGGCGTGGGGCGTCGCGGGGGGTGGGTCATCAGTAGCAAACTGTTGTGCGAATAGTTCCAAGGCAGCAGAACGATGGCACCAAGGTGATGTCCAGTAAGTTGCCGCACTGGTTTTGGTATCCTACAATGCTGCTCCGAATAACGGCGTGGGGCGCCCCGGGGGGTGGGGGGGAGGCGGCGTGAACGGGCCTCTCCAGGTGGAGTCTCGTCTGTTGTAGTGGGGCGCCCCTTTACCGTTTCAGTTGCCATTCCGTCCGCTTTTGGTCCACTGTGTCAAAAGCCGCAATTCAGCTGAGTTGCGCCCACTCTTGCGGTGCAGCGATAGGCGGCTGTCACAGGACTCTCAAAATGGCGGCAGGCTCTTTCCTTTTTGGGCCTGGTCCACTGAAATGGCCCTGGGACACCTTGGAAATCGGACGCTTGTCTGCTAGGTCTTGGACCCCATTCTCGAAAGCGTCCCCTCCGCCTTGAGGATTCAACAAAAGTTTTGGGGGCCCCCGACTCCTGCAGGCTTCTGGTGGGGAGCGGCTGCCATGATTGCTCGCGGAATGACCACGACGGAGCCACGAGATGGTGGTGCTTTCATGGTGACGCCAGCTTCAGTCTGAAACATCCAGAAACAAGGTGGGGCTTTCATCCCAAAAAAAGTTTTCATCCAATGAAAAGTGTTATTTTTAGGTCATATGATCAAGCCTTCCATCATTAGGAAACCAAAAGTAAAATGAACCAATGAAAAGTTTTATAAACAAGTCACATGACCTGTTATGCGGCATAGGGTATAAAATGCGGAGAAAATACGTTGGCACGTGAGGCGGCGTCAGTAGCGGACCGATGTGCGAATAGGCCGAAGGCAACACAACGCGCCAAGATCCGGATGGCACCGAGGTGGTGTCCAGCAAGTTGCAGCACTGGTGTGGCCATCCTACAATGCTGAAAGTCGGCGTGGGGCGCCCCATTGGCCTGTGAGTTCGCGTCAGTAGCGGACCGATGTGCGAATAGGCCGAAGGCAGCACAACGCGCCAAGATCCGGATGGCACCGAGGTGGTGTCTAGCAAGTTGTGGCACTGGTGTGGCCATCCTACAATGGTAAAAGTCGGCGTGGGGCGCCCTGTTGGCCTGTGAGATGGTGTCAGTAGCGGACCGATGTGCGAATGGGGCCAAAGGCAGCGCAACAATATTTTCTGACTAGAAGACACCACAAGGCGCTGAGATGCCAAGATCCGGATGGCACCGAGGTGATGTCTAGCAAGTTGCTGTACTGGTGTGGCCATCCTACAATGCTGAAACTCGGCGTGGGGCGCCCCATTAGCCTGTGAGATGGCGTCAGTAGCGGACCGATGTGCGAATGGGGCCAAAGGCAGCGCAACAATATTTTCTGAATAGAAGACACCACAAGGCGCTGAGATTCGGTTACCACCGAGGTGATGTCTAGCAAGTTGCCGCACTGGTGTGGCCATCCTACAATACTGCTCCGAATAACGACGTGGGGTGCCCGAAGGGGGGGGGGAGGCGGCGTGAACGGGCCTTCCTAGGTGGAGGCTCGTCTGCTGTAGTGGGGCGCCGCTTTACCGTTTCAGTTGCCATTCAGCTGAGTTTCGGCCGCTCTTGATGCTACAGCGACAGGCGGCTGCAACAGGACTCTCAAAATGGCGGCCTATTCTTTGGATTTGGGCCTGGTCCACTAAAATGGCCCTGGGAGACCTTAGAACTCGGACGCTCGATTTTTTTTTCCTTTCCTCTACATGCAAAAAAAGGTAAATGCCCGGTACGTTACACGCTTCATCTGCCACGATGTACTCTCCAGAGGAACCGAAAAAAAATATAGTTATGGTAACTATACCATGCATCGTCATATGGAGAGGTGGCACCAATTAATTATAGTGCTGCATAAAAGAGAGATTTGGAGGAGAACCCCCGACCTGCCAGTACATTCATCAAAGAAGTGGCACTGACAGCATCAGAGGCAAGGGAAACGGTCCCAAATATTTAGAAGAACTTTGGAAAGATTAAAATGACATGTTTAGATTGTGGCAAATTAATTTCATGTGGACTGATGAGTGTTACTCTAATAAATACAGCATATTAACATCATCATAGTCGATGGTTGGTAGAGACATTTTGACTGTATCCTGGACCTGCCCGTCCTCGCCCAAAATGGCGCCGGAATAAATGGGACTCGTAACTCCTTGTTGTGTACTGGTTGCAGAACCTTGAAATCACGAGATACGTATGCAGTTTTGAAGCACATGGCGGGCGGGGACGAGAATTGATTGAATATTTCGACATCCCTATTGATATTAAATTCTGATGTGTTATTGATTACTGTACTATTGAAAGTTCGAATTAACGTCACCCATGGTACTTGCCCGCAAATGTATATCTGGATAATTTTATTGTAACTGGCCCTGTCGTATTTTAATTATAAAATGTACGTCCACCGATTCCGCAACTGTTAGACACCTTAGTTCTTGCAACCTAATGGCCCGCCCGTTACGTTCCTCTACAGTGTAAATGTCTACTCATCATATACGATTACAGTTTGCTCCGTGGCCGGCCCACGTGGTTATAGGCTCGTATTTGTATAATGAAATTTTCACAATAAAGGTTTTTAAAAGAAAACATGGTAGTAGTATATACATTGGTAAAGTTTTTAATAATAGTCACTGTTTTAGAATCATTAAAAGGCAAGTGAAATAAAGCAGACCAATTACATGAAGGGTAAAAGGTATAATACGCAGGAACGCAGTAAAGATAAATGGTCAAGGGCTGTTGTGTTTTCTACTCCTGCAACATAAAGTGATCGATAAGAATCTCATATTCAGGCGTATCGGCGACTAAGACAGCAGGTCGACCCTCTTTTGCTCAACGGCTCCGTCATGGGACGAAGAAACGCCCTTTTTCTCGAAAAAAGAATATATTTTACTTGCAGGACAGTTGTACATTTTCCGGGAAAGTACATTAGCCTGGAACATTATAACATATATTTAAGAAAAAATAATGTTCGGAAGTAATAAAAAGCGTAATTTTTAGGTCATATGACCAAGCCTTTCATCATTAGAATAAGAAAAGTAAAATGAACCAATGAAAAGTTTTATTAACAAGTCACATGACCTGTTATGCTTACGTTACGCGCTGCGCGTCGCGCCCCGGATGACTTCCGGATGCGCTAACGCGGCGCGTCATATGACGCATTACGCGACAACGCAGGTCCAGAATATAGTCAAAATGTCTCCACCAACCAGCGGTCGGAACACAACCCCTTTCAGCAGGCTAAATAGTTCTGTTAAATGACAACAGAAGGGACAGGCAACAAGAACCATCAGTCAAAGAGGGGAGGGCTAGTTCTTCTCTACCGGGTTACATTGGGGCGCTACCGGAACTGATCGAATTGGTAGTCTACAGTGTTTCTGGATGTTTCAGACTGAAGCTGGGGTTAGCATGAGAGCACCACCATTTCGTAGCTCCGTCGTGGCCATTCCGCGAGCAATCATGGCAGCCACTCTTTATCGTTATTTTGGGCGGGGTGGGTGGCGGAGCCGAGCTGTATTGCAGCCATCATGGTGTGGAGTTCAGTTCATCTCACTAGTTTCGTATTTGTCATGAGGGGTTGTTCCTAATGTTTCTATTTTAGCGAGGTCAAAAAGAGATCCCATTAGTGGCCTACTGATTTTGCTCGATTCCTTTTGTTTTTTTACACAATTTTTCGTTATCTGCAAAGACTAAACAGAGTATTGCGACTCTGTGTTTGTTTGTAAATAGAGAATGAACCAAAGAGAACCAATTCTAAAACAGTAAATGCTTGGATAACAATCAATCAAATGGAGAGAGAAGCAGGCACGACGTATTACAACGGGGGCAAAGGCCTGCGTTAACTACCTTTCACTATCTGCAAAGAGAGAGTACTCCTAATAGAAATGAGGGGGGGGGGGGCAGCATTCAAAGCAGATCAGTGTGCATAAACACGAAAATGTTTTTATTTACCACGTACTTGACATTCGACAGCTTATGATATTTGCTATTAAAAAAGCATTGAAATTCACTGAAAAAACAATAGGTTATAGACCATATATAGTTAGGAATTAGCATTTACAAAACCTTGAAAATTCACTGAAAAAACCATAGGTTATAGACCATATATAGTTAGGAATTAGCGTTTACAAAACCTTGAAAATTCACTGAAAAAACCATAGGTTATAGACCATATATCGTTAGGAATTAGCATTTAAAAAACCTTATTTTACTCACACAAAACCATTGAAATTCCATGTATAGTTAGTTGCACTAACTATATATCGCGCACCCGCAATCCACTGCTGATGATGTCACATATTACATCATTCATGACATGGTCAGTGACATCACTGATGACATCACTGATGACATCTCAAATGACATCACTGATGACATCACTGATGACATCTCATTTGACATCAATGACCACATCACTGATGATATCATTCATGTGACAATACAATGCATCTCCTCACATTTTAATATAACCTCTGTTTCACCCAGTGTTAAATACAGAGTATAATTTTTGAAACCATTGACACACCAATACTAGTTACTACATACGCACTCACTGATTCCTACGTCTACACACACCTTCACTCATTCACCCATACAATCATTCATACATACAATCACTCATCTTTACAACACTATCATATGCACTCATACACCTATACAGACACTCACAGTCTGCCACTCATCCATGGAGTTACTCACTCACCTAGTCAGTCATGTAAAGAATCAATGACACTTCCATTTTCTTGTCTATACAGTTAAACATAGAGCACCTTACATTTTCAAACATATACTAACACATACTTACCTTCTTATACAATCATTGATATAAGTACACATTGATCTGCACAGAGTCACACACCTCCCAGCCAGCCACACACACACTCAGTCTCCCATACAAATACTTGGGCAATCAATCAATAACCCATATAGTTACTCATATAGCTACTGATCAACACATGCAGCAGTTTACAGAACAACAGACATAATGATGCACAAATTAAGACAGTTTAGTCACTAACCCATGCACTCAGTGAGACACATTTAATCACTCACTCATACAGTCAGTCATGCACCTACTAAATCCTTCGTCCAGACACTTACACATCCACTCATTCTTCAATATGTAAGACATATTTAAACTTTACAGAAACAAAAAATCACTGGATGTTGTTATCAGTCATGTCATCAGTGATGTCATTTATGATGTCATCAGTGATGTCATCAGTGATGTCACTGACCATGTCATGAATAATGTAATATGTGACATCATCAGCAGTGGATTGCGGGTGCGCGATATATAGTTAGTGCAACTAACTATATATGGAATTTCAATGGTTTTGTGTGAGTAAAATAAGGTTTTTTAAATGCTAATTCCTAACGATATATGGTCTATAACCTATGGTTTTTTCAGTGAATTTTCAAGGTTTTGTAAATGCTAATTCCTAACTATATATGGTCTATAACCTATGGTTTTGTCAGTGAATATATATATATATATATATATATTCTACTTATACACATGATTCATACAGTGCAAATTGGGTTGTCTGGCCTGCTGGGAGAAAATATGTCGAGTTTGTAGAATAGCCCTTTTTTCAAATGGAATATCCTGAATGTAATTTTTGCAGCTGTGAACAAGAATTGGTTAAGGAAGCTCTACAGGGGGTTTAGGAATCTGGGCAGCACAATATCAGAAAGCCACTGCTCGAATGGTGGGTGGCCAGAATCCTGACATGCTCCAACCAAACGTTTTCTTGACACAATCATGTAAACAAAATAAATAGGACAGGGAAACCCATATTTACTGTGAACATGACCGTCTTTATACAGAAGGTCATAATTCTTTTTAGGGCATTAGCCAAAAACATTTGATTTGGGTCCAATATGTTGTCATGTCGGTGGAGGAAAATAGCATGGGAACTAAATTAGCCTATCAACATATCAAGGACAGAAGATGGAAGCACAGGAGCCCATTTCACTCATGCTTGCTGGGTTATAACACACTCTAAAGATAGTTTTAGTTTACAGTGTTTGAATTTAGGACAGGCCAACATTAGATAGGATGGAGTAAACTTAACCAATTTGTCCCAAAAAGTGCCTAATACTACCCCCCAGTTCCTGCTTCAGTTTAGGTGAAACATTGTCCAGGACATGCAGCACTTAGAGTTTAAGGAAGACTTGTATTTCTGAAAAGGAGCGAGGTAACTGAGAATTGAAAAATAAATTCAAAATCGGATTCTCACCTAAGGGAGTAATTATGTCCTGTTGAGTGACCAATTCTTTAGTAGCATTTCAGATTTATCAGGTATAGTGTATCCGTCTACATCTCAGAAAATAAACAGAACCTTGTGTTGACAAGAATTATTTCAGAGTTTTAATTCTCGTATTTGCACGGTTAATTATCCCCTTAACCATAAAGACTGGAGGAAGGATGCGTTACTGCAGGATATCTGAAGAGGTTCCTATAAGAGACTGAAAACTATTCAGTCATACTTCCTTGAAAAATGTAGGAAAAAGAAAAAAATTCCTAGTTTACGAAAAGGAAAGTTTCAATTTTATTATGGACTAGCAGCCCGTCCCGACGTTGTCCAGGTATGAATTGCTGCCGGCCAGTAGTATATTGTTTTGTAGGATTTCGTTTAGATAGCATTTCTTATCTGTGACAGGCCTGTGAAACGCTCCAATTCACAGTGCACTGCTGATGCACTTAAGAGTGAGCGTTCAGTAGTGTGTGAACTCGAGTTTCCCTACTTTATTTTTCCTTGCAATATTATATAGCGCGAACTCGACAACATGGCATGAGCACAACATTACAGAAGAACACATTCATTTGTGGTAGCCACGGGGAGACAAAGCGATTTGCCTGGAATCACAGGATGTTGAGCTGATGCTGAGATTCGAACGTAGCTCCCCAGCTCTAAAGTTCGCAATTCTAGAACTTGTGGCGGGAGGTGTGTCTAAAAGTGTATGTCGGTGCTGGCCATCAATGAGAGAGACCTGTGCATTTTCCAAATGAGTGGTGAAAAAATATGAGTGTATTGCTGGAGATGTGGGCCGCCGTGCCACCAATGTACCTACCGGGGGAGGGTAAACACCCATTATTCCGCAACTTTCTTTCCGCATACCATCACTCCGCATACTTTCATTACGAAAGTACCATGACTCCGCAATGCCATTGTAACGCATGGCATTACATTTTATATGCGTTTACCACGCATACATTTACAACACAATTCGCTGTAAATGCATGAATGGTAAAAACATGTTTTTTTTATGTTTGGATAAGGTAAGTATGGGTATAGGGATATATGTTTTGGGGTACTGAGGTATATGTTTTGGGGTGTTTGGTTATTTTAAGGGTTCAGATATAGTTTTGGGTTATGGGGTACAGGGGTAGTTTTAGGGTTTAGGGATAGGTATGGGTTTTGGGGTACAGGGGTATTTTTAGGGTTCAAGGCTAGGTTTGGGGTTTGGGGTGTAGGGGTATTTTTAGGGTTCAGGGCTAGGTTTGGGTTACAGGGGTATTTTAAGGGTTTAGGGCTAGGTTTGGGTTTTGGGGTACAGGGGTATTTTTAGGGTTCAGGGCTAGGTTTGGGTTTTGGGGTACAGGGGTATTTTAGGGTTCAGGGGTAGGTTTGGGTTTTGGGGTACAGGGTTATTTTTAGGGTTCAGGGCTAGGTTTGGGTTTTGGGGGTACAGGGGTATTTTTAGGGTTCAGGGGTAGGTTTGGGTTTTGGGGTACAGTGATATTTTTAGGGTTCAGGGGGAGGTTTGGGTTTTGAGGTACAGGGGTATTTATAGGGTTCAGGGCTAGGTTTGGGTTTTGGGGTACAGGGGTATTTTTATGGTTTAGGGATAGGTTTGGGTTTTGGGGTACATGGTATATTTATAGGGTTAAGATGGGTTAGTGTTTAAGGGTGTTGGGGTGTTCTAAGGAGTAAGGGGGGGTTATGATTATAGGGTGCAGGGGTATTTAAAGGGAGTAGGGTGGGATTAGCACACGATATGGGACATGGCATGAAGGGCGGAACGTACCACACGCCCCCAGCGTTTGTCACGCCGCCAGCACACGCCCACAGCACAACGCAGACACGCCCACAAGGGACTACTTTGCTGGCATGTTTTTTTTACCTTTTAAATGTATATGTTGGGCGTCTGCATAGCCTATGTCCTTCTGCTGCAACTGCCCTTTCCAACGCTGTATTGGGTTTTGTGATTGGTGCTGTGGTTCCTGAGATTACCCGCCTCAAAGGTTTGGGCTCTCTTTATTATATTAGTATGGACTAGGAGGCGGGGATTATGCATATCCTTCGCCACTTTATTAAGCATCGCAGTTTTAAAGAACATCTTAAAACACAGTCAAAAACAGTAAAACACCCAAAAAACTACACCACCCAGGAACACAGGGGGTAGTCTCTATGATCATCACAGTCCCAAACAGTCCACAGTATATCTCTCTATGACGTCCCTTCCTTTTCCTCTTATTCACTGGAGGATGTTAAGCTGGTCTTACTGCGTCATTCAAACTTTTGGTCATTCCCTGTAATAAAGAAACAATTCCGTTATCCAGCTCTTGTATACCAAAACATCATCAAATTCCTGGCAACAGAATCAATGCAACATAGCATGGCAAAGAGTCAAATGCAATGACATAGGCAGCGGAGTAATAACCATACATGTAATACTTTGATTAACCAGAAACAAAATGCCTACTTACCAACAACGACAGTACCCCGGGAGGGAGGATAATGAAATTAATCCCAGGGAGGGATAATCCTCGCCTTTTAGTCCTTAATGGAATTGAAACTTTCTTTCTCGTAAGCTAGGACATTTTTCATTCTATGGCAGGACGAAGGTGAGGATTATGCAAGTTCAAAGCCTAATTACTACCAGCTACGCTGCTTCCGAGATAGGTTTGAAATAAAATCTCTTGAAGGTAGAGTCAAAAGACCAGTCGGCTGCATTCATAATGTCTTCCAACCTACCACCTACCTGAATAGCCTTAGATTCCATGGGCCCCCTCGTGGAATGTGCTCCAAACCTATTCACATCCACACCTGCCTCGGACATAACCCATCGTACCCATGGAAGGGGAAGAGACTGCTTTAAAAGGTTTCTGAAGGGCAATAAGCAACTGTCTCTTCCCCGGGGGCCGGAGTTCCAAGGTCATTTCCTCGTAAGCCTTAATGCACCTCACCACACATAACTTAGGCCGATCCGGAAAGGAAGGATAAGATACCGACCTGGTATTAGTTTTGGTCCTCCGAGCAATGGTAAATGTAACTCCTTCCGGTGTAAAAACCCGAGCCGTAACGTCTAGAGCTCTGACATCCGACACATGTTTACATGAAATGAGACAGAGCAGAATGGCTAACTTAGCCGACAATTCCTTGCGGGAGAGATATTGATTACCCCGCCAGTCCAATAAGAGCCTCAGGACCCGGTTGACATCCCACAGGCCCAAGTACCTAGGCTCAGGAGTTTTGGACAACCGAATGCCACGCATCAGTTTGCAGACCCAGGGGTGCTCCCCCGCTGGCCTGCCATCAATCTCACTGTGTCCCGCTGAGATGGCTGAGCGGAAGGAGTTAATCACCCAGTAGCCCAGTCCCTAATGGGACAGCTCCGCCAATTTTTTTTTAAATATGGGTAACTCATGCCCCCATGGGATCCACGTGTCTCTCCAGACACCAACGATGCCATCGCCGCCAAGCTGAGCGATACCTCTTGATCGTTCCTGAAGCCCATGCTTGTTGGATGAGTTGCGCAGCGTCCGAAGAAAGTTGGTCTTCCAACGTCCCCTGAAATCTTCCATGCCACTAGCTGCAGATGGCCCTTAAGCTCCAGGGGATGAAGATTCCCTTGGGGATCCTTCAGAATTGAAGGGAATGAGGGCAGAGGAACTGGGCAATTCCACGACAGTTCCAACGGAGTCGGAAACCATGCCCGTGCCCTCCAGACCGGAGTGACCAACACAACCGACGCTGCCGAACGACGAACCTGAGCTGCCACTCTGGGTATCATCATGAAGGGTGGAAACACATAAGGGTATTCGTCGACCAATCCTGAAGGAAAGTGTCCACTACTATGGCCTCCGGATCCGGTCTCCAGCTGACGAAGCGTGGTAGTTGATGGTTCAACCGCGAGGCGAACAGATCCAGACTGCAAGGGCCCCACCTGGCTATCAAACCCAGGAAGACCTCCCGGTCGAGCCTCCAATAGCTGGAATCGGAGAAATTTCTGGAGTGCCAATCCGCCACTGAGTTCTGCAGACCGGGAAGATATTCTGCTGTGACCGAGATCTGCTTCTGAAGACAATATTGCCAGAAATCCTTTGCCAGATTGGATAAGGCCCGTGATCGAGGACCTCCCAGGCGATTGATATACTGCACTGCCAACACATTGTCCATCCTCAAGAGGATGCAACAAGAGATCCTGTCTTTGGTCAGCGACTTGACCACAAAGGAGCCTGCCAGAAGCTCCAGACAGTTGATAGGGAGGCGGAGCTCCTCCTCCGACCATCTGGCTCCCATGGAGATGTCTCCGCACCGGGCTCCCCAACCCGATCTGCTGGCATCCAATTTGATCACCAAATCCGGGGCCGACCCGAAAATCGCCCGACCGTTCCAGGCCGAAATGTGTTCGATCCACCACCGAAGCTCAGTTCTGGCTTCCTCCGATAACGAGACGGTCTCCGAATAAGTCAAGCCTCTCCGAAGATGCTAAGCCTTCAATCTCTGAAGGGCCCTGTAATGCAATGGGCCGGGAAAAATGGCCTGGATCGACAAGGAGAGCAATCCCACTATTCTGGCAAGCATGTGCAGCAAGATCCTGTCCTTTCGTAGAACCTGAGAGAGTTTCTTCCGTATCTTGGTGTCCTTCACTTCTGGTAGACTCAAGGACGCCGAGACCGAGTCTATGAGAAAACCCAGAAAGACCATCTGTTGCGCTGGACGTAGGTCCGACTTCTGCCCGTTGATCACAATACCCAGGTCTTGGAGTAATGCAATAGTTATGGTCACGTTGCGGGTGAGAGGTACCAGAGATTGATCCATAATTAGGATATCGTCCAGGTAAATTATCATTCTCACCCCTCTTTGATGGAGAACCCCCACCACCGAACGCAACAGCTTCGTGAAGCACCATGGTGCGGAAGAAAGCCCGAAAGGCAGTGCTCGAAATTCGAAAATCTGTCCTTTTCAAGCGAACTGGAGAAATCGCCTGTGAGGAGGAAATATGGGAACCGTCAGGTACGCATCCTTCAGGTCGATCTGTACCATCCAATCCCCCAGAAGAAGGAGATCTCGGAGTAAATGTATCCCCTCCCTTTTGAAGTGGCAGTAAACCAGCCACTCGTTGAACTCTCGTAAGTTGATAACCAGCCTGAAGCCCTTGTCCTTTTTCTCCACTAGGAAGAGGTTGCTCAGAAAACCATTCGGATGAAGTACTGACCTGCAAACAGCCCCCTTCCGTAAAAGATCCGAAATCTCGGTCTCTATCAAACTCTCCTCCTCTGCTGAGAAGTGTAAGGGCCTTGGGCGCACTGATTGAACGGGGGTGGCGTAAAACTCTCTCTGAAAGCCCCTTACCGTCTGCAATACCCACGGGTCTGAAGTTATGCGTCCCCAATTGTGAACCAAGAGAGAAAGCCTCCCCCCCAGATCTCGAGGGGAAAAAAGGGTAATCCTTAACAGAGGGACCTCCAGGGGCGTTTGCGCCTCCTCTGTTGTTCCGGCCTTTCCCGCGTCCTGAACCTCGACTGGGTTAGAAGGGTCCTTGGCGACCGTCATTCCAACCATTGTTGCAACGTTGCTGACCTCTATTGGAGGGGCCTTGCTGCTGGGAACGGCCGGAGGAGCGACCCCTACCTCTTCCAGCCCGGCAAAAACACGCCCTGGAAAAATCTTCTTTATAGAGGCCTCAGCCTTGTCCAGGGTAGAAAAAGTGGTGACAAATGTATTCAGTTCCTTAACGAACGGTTCGCCAAAAAGCTTTCCCTGAGCCACGGGACCCACTTCAGAAGTAGCCAAGTCCCCTAATTTTGGGTCGACCTTTATAAGGAGGGATCTCCGCCTCTCCGCCGTCAGGGCACAATTCGCGTTACCCAGCAGGCATATTGCACGTTGCGTGCAACCTGCGACTATGTCTGTAGACATGGGAGTGTCAGATTCTTTAGAGCGTTCCGCCAGCTGAATGGTCTGAGTCAGGGGACCTACCACATCAAGGAGCTTATCCTGACAATTTCTCCAGGATCTATCTATCCCTTTCTTAGGATCTCGCATATATTTTGCGAAAAAAGTACAGAGTTTGTCATCAATGTCTGGGGTGTGAGCCACTTTCCCTTTAAGCGAAGGCCGGGAAATTTATTTATTTTATCAACTTGTAAGGCGCAACAGCTACCCAAAAAGGGTTTCCCGGCGCACAAGACAACACAGCATAGAAGGACGATCCATTCAGTCAAAGAACGGTTATTGATCAAACAACCAGGTTTTTATTCCTTTCCTGAACTTGGAGTAGCACTCCTCTTTGCGTAGGTGGAGTGGTAGTGTGTTCCATAAAGATGGGCCTTGGTGGGCGAAGGATCTGCCACCCATTCTGGTGAGCTTGAATCTGGGGACACAATACGTTGCAGCTGAACATGATCGTAAGTTTCTTTGAGGGGTGTAAGGTTGAACTAGTGCCTGAAGATATTTTGGAGCAGTGCCTGCTTTTATTTTAAACATATAGTTTAAGGCTTTGAATCTTATGCGGTTTTCCACTCGGAGCCAGTGAAGTTTCCGCAGATAAGGGGATACGTGGATATTTTTGGGTATTTGGCACAGAATGCGGGCAGCCGCGTTCTGTATCAATTGAAGTCTTCTTATTATTCCTTTGTTTGCACCAAGATATAAGATGTTCCCGTAGTCAAGCCGGGATGTCACTAAGGCATTGACTACGGTTTTCTGCATGGAAATGGGCAACATCCATACTATCTTTTTGAGCCATCTTAGGATGGTGAAGCAAAGTCCAACTACCTTACTGGTCTGTTGCTTCATGGACAAAGCATTGTCCAGGATCACACCCAGGTTACGAGCATGAGAAACTGGTGTTGGAAGATTTCCCATCTGGGCAGGCCAGTGCATTCTCCCCGTATCCTATTTCTAACCTCTCTCTCCAAAGGTTGGTGAATTTTAGACGCCACATAATCCGCTACCTTGGTATAAGGAAACCACTCAGATGACCTAGGATGGTAGATCTGCGTTGGTTCAAACATGTGCGAATGCCCCCCGTCCCCATCCTGGGACTCAGAGGAACGGGAACCCGGGCGCCAGGGCCGACCCGAATCCTTGTCCTCGTCGGAAGAGACATCACCCTCCGACACACCCTCCCCATCCAGGGAAAGACCACCGTTGGGGTCCGAATTTGGGGCGACCGCGTGGTCAGTTTCTCTGGGTTCATTCGCCTCTCGACAGGGTGCCTTTTTAAGCGTTTGCGCACTTTTCAGGAAGGATTCACACAGTCTGTCAAACCCTTCCAAGTGCCCTGAGTGACGCTTCCTGGCCTTCTTACCTTCCCCTTGAGAGCCACTGGGACCCTCCAATGCCAAACTAGGGTCGCTGAACACCCCCGGGATACTTTTGGCTAACTGATCAACCCTATCCTGCAAAGGGGCCAGTGCCCTAGAAATGGCTTGCGAGAGTGCCTGGTCCACGGCAGGAGGGAGACTCTGGGGTGGCCATACAACTTCCGCCTCTTGCTTAGAGGAATACAAATCCTCTTCAGAAGAAGACATAATTATAGAAAAAGGGTGAGAGCACACAAGCCTTAGCATTCTATCATATTCTACAAAACAAGGGAACCCAAAGTAGCAATAGGTCTGGGACCTTGGGATTAGGTAATGTTACAGGAGACAATGGTCCCAAACTTTAGATCAAATAACCAAGCAAAAATAAATATAGACCAAAAATGGAATCTATATTAAATGTCCAGCCGAACATATTTAATAATTGATATATTCAAATGTAGTAAGGTTGTTAAACAAATTCCAAGTAGGACACAACCAGTGTCCAACTACCACTTGAATACAAACAAGAGAAAGATTTAAATGTAAGGCAAAAGCAAAAAGTCTGTAAATTATTTACAATTAACACAGACAATTAAATACACTTTTTGTGATTTCGTCATACACAAATTTACAAATCATCAAGTGTAAGTTGTCGACGACGTTTCGATTCCCTTTAAATATGGGATCATCTTCAGGACATATACATTAATGCCTTTACTAATATAAAAGAATTGCCAAACATAATACATGACATAGAGAATACATATAACATTACAAGTAAGAAAAGACAATGAAAAAATAGAAAAAAGAGAGTAATACATATTGATAAAAAACATATATGGGATCCTAGTGACACAGATCACATCTTATGTATTAATTAGTTACACTTCACCACACCCATATCAAAAAACACACAGCCTATAATTTAAAGTGCATTTTGGCAAAAGCTCATGCAACGGATGGTGCAGCTAGCAGAAATTACGGTGCATTAAGAATACATGCAGCCTATTGAGGTAGTCTATGTCATAGGGAGTGGTCCTACAACTGAATTAAGGATTAGTCTGGAGATATTTTCATTAGATCAATAATTAAGCAGAGTAATCGAATCATATAAGTTATAGAGAGTCACTTTACCTCAGTGTGAAGTGACCTCCTCTCAAAATATGTAGCAACAAGGGCCAAGGTGCACAATAGTCTGGAAGAGTTGGGCACAAGTGTTAGGGTGAAAGTGTATCATATACAGTGCAGGAGGTGAAAAGTAGGTAAAACCTGCTTACCGCTAATGCGATCCAACAAGTACGTAATAGTAAAAAAGGGGGGGGTGGCAATCAGGTAACACCTACATTAAAAATACGAATATGATAGTGGGTCAGAATAGGTGCTGGCCTATGCTTTAGGTGCTAATGTATTATTAAAAATTAGGGATAAGCGACTTACCGGCCGTGATTGGTTTTCGCTGTTTATATGAATCCTAAAAATCGGAAAGGGACTACTATATAAATGCACTTCACAACAATTTTAACAACCGTTTTGAGCAACCGATGGAGTCCAACGAGAATGGGCAGCGTCTTACCGGCAATTTTGTAAAAACAGGTCCGAGTAACGGGGGTCTGTAGTCTGTATGTGAGCTAATGCTCAAAACATCAGCGATCAGTGCAGAGATAGCTGCGGGGCCCGAGTCAGTCCTCGATAGTCTAAATGCGAGGCAAGCCTGCTCAGTAAAACAGGAGAAGGACTTCTAAATAAATGCACTTCACACAAAGTTTGGACACATAGTGGAGTCGACAGAGAGTGGAGAAAGCATCATTCAGGTTTGGGACTTACCAGCAAATATGCGTGAAAGCTCCAACAGTCGGGAGTCTGGTGTGCCGTGTGAGCTGTTGCTCAAAAAAACCGAACAATGCGGGGATAAAAACGGCGCCCGAGGCAATGCTCGAAGGTGTAAGTGCGGGGCAACCGACTCGATAAGAAGCACAAAATGATGTCACATGATCAGGGTCATGTGAACGTTAGTATAGTATCGATTCTATAGCGAATACGGCGGCCATTTTGAAAAGGGTTAGATTATACTGAAAAATAATAAATTTATGCTCCACTAATGATCAAACAGAGGGTCAGAGCAATATTGTTTGGTGCATGGTACGTGGTAAAGTATATATGCCAATCACATTATGCCAAAATCCAGCTATTTCGATTATTTCAAATGCCAATACTACCTCATGCCGGTGCCCTTGTTTTAATTAGAGGTGTGATGTAATTATTGGAAGTTTTTACCATCATGCAAATTTCAAAATAGGCAATTCTGGTGTATATACAGCCTAGAAATATTAATGAAAAGTCAAAAGGACTATGACAGCAATTAAGTCCAAAGGAAGATGGGGGGGGAGGCGGGGGGGGGGTTACCACTTTGAAGAGATGACTTCAACATGTAAAACATAAACACTATGCCTTATAGATATTGCATTTTTCATTTGAGGCAGTTCCTGTGGATAAAACGTTATTAGATTAATGTGTGGTTATTACTTATATTACATACAAATGGCCCCAAGCAAGCAACAATTTCAGTAATGTCAGAAAAAAGGAACCAATGATGTATATCAGAAAGTACCCTCTAGGAATTTGAAAATCCACAGTTTTCACAGTAAAGAGGTCCAGTCCTCAGTACGATTCAAGCCAGTATGGATACTTTTGGTCCTCAAGATCCATTTCAGTTCTTCCTTATTGAGTAGAATACTCATGTCTCCTCCTCTTGGGGGGC
Organism: Lissotriton helveticus; assembly: GCF_964261635.1. Lineage (NCBI taxonomy): Eukaryota > Metazoa > Chordata > Amphibia > Caudata > Salamandridae > Lissotriton > Lissotriton helveticus. The sequence continues at coordinate 1,223,684,772 of NC_136059.1, read as the reverse complement.
TTTTTACTACATCAATAATTGTCCATTTGAATTCTGTTTCGCTATGGTTCATTGCAGCGAAGTGGTCCACCAGAGGAGCATTAGGTGTCTTGCACCGAATTTGACTTTTATGTTGTCCAATGCGAAGGCGGGCCTTTTGTGTAGTTTGCCCTACGTATATAAGATCACAAAGGCAAAAAATCGCATAAATTACATTTGTACTATTGCAATTTGTACAGACCATTCAGACCTCCCTCCACTTTTTCACCTTCTGGAGGTATGATACCAGGTGAAGTTATCACAAAATTAGTTTTAAAAGACTTGGCCAAAATTGAGAGCCAAAAGGTATTTATACCTTATAACATCACAGTCGCTGAGAAACAGGCTCTAGCAAACCTAAAGAAAAACAATCTACTGATTTTTAAGCCAGCTGATAAGGGAGGAGGTATTGTGCTGCAGGATAAGGACAAATATCGAGACGAGATCTTACGACAACTAGGTAATAATACACATTACTGCAAGTTACCTAAAAATCCAACGAAGGAGATTCAGGAATTGATAAACAGGGTAACCACTGAAGCTGTGGACTCTGGTTATCTAACCAAGAAGGAATTTCAGAACCTAAATATTAAATCACCAAGGACACCAGTGATTTATACTTTACCTAAAGTTCATAAGAACATCGAAAATCCCCCTGGCAGACCCATAGTCTCGGGTTGTGGTTCTATTCTCGAGCCATTGGGCCACTATGTGGACCATTTTATAAAGGACTTTGTACCAAATACCCAATGTTATATACGGGACAGTATGGGTATGGTCAATTTGATTGAGCATTTTCCGTATGACCCCACATCTGAGGTATTATGTACCTTATATGGGGAATCTTTATACACAAATATTCCTCAACTGGAGTCCATCCTGGTGATTGAGAAAGTTTTGGATTCCAGACCACGTCCGCATGCAGTACCAACTCTTTTTGTCTTGCAGTTATTAAAGATCTGTCTTATTAAGAATCTTACTAAGAATTTTTTCATGTTTGATGATCAATTCTATGGTCAAATCAGAGGGACGGCAATGGGAGCAATTTTTGCTCCAAATCTGGCGATCCTGTATATGGTTCACCTTGAGTGCCACCGCATTCTTTCGCCTTTGAATCCTTTCCACAGTGCGATTGCACTGTGGAGAAGATACATAGACGATATTTTTATGATCTGGGGCGAATCCATGGATCTTCTCCTGAACTTTAAACACTGGCTAAATAACAACTCCAATGGCCTACAATTTACTTTATCAACTGGTACACAAGAAATATCCTTCTTGGATCTGAGAATTTTCCATAGTGAAGGAAGACTTATTACAAGCCTTTATAGAAAGCCCACTGAGCGTAACACGCTGCTCAGTTACCAGAGCAATCATCCTAGGGCTTTACGCGATTCCTTGCCTTTCTCCCAATTTCTTCGTTTAAGAAGAAACTGTTTTCAAAAGGAAGATTACTTCAGAGAAGCAAACACCTTATCTGCTAAATTGTTAACAAGAGGTTACCCCAAAAAACGTATTAGGCAATTGCTCAAGCGGGCGTGGTACTGTCCACGAGAAACCCTGCTGGAGCCAAATGAGAAAGAGATTCAAAATCGCATTGTATGCGTCAACACATTCTCACCTATCTCAAACCACATAAAAAAAGTGTTAATAAACATTGGCATACACTCAATGCAGGTGCTCTCAACCTAGAGCTTCCGTTATTTGCTTTTAAGAAATCTAAAAACATCAGAGAACATCTAGTGAGGGCAGCATTGCCAGTTGCTCAAAGTGCAAATACATTGGAAGATGTGTGGGGGCTCCCACGACTAACAGGCCATGTAAAATGTGCTTCTTGCAGTGCATGTGAAAACACAATTGAAGGGAAAGATTTTTTGTTTCAACAGGTGGTCTTTCATAGACAACACTTCACAAATTGCAATAGTACAAATGTAATTTATGCGATTTTTTGCCCTTGTGATCCTATATACGTAGGGCAAACTACACAAAAGGCCCGCCTTCGCATTGGACAACATAAAAGTCGAATTCGGTGCAGGACACCTAATGCTCCTCTGGTGGACCACTTCGCTGCAATGAACCATAGCGAAACAGAATTCAAATGGACAATTATTGATGTAGTAAAAAGCCCCCCAAGAGGAGGAGACATGAGTATTCTACTCAATAAGGAAGAACTGTAATGGATCTTGAGGACCAAAAGTATCCATACTGGCTTGAATCGTACTGAGCACTGGACCTCTTTACTGTGAAAACTGTGGATTTTCAAATTCCTAGAGGGTACTTTCTGATATACATCATTGGTTCCTTTTTTCTGACATTACTGAAATTGTTGCTTGCTTGGGGCCATTTGTATGTAATATAAGTAATAACCACACATTAATCTAATAACGTTTTATCCACAGGAACTGCCTCAAATGAAAAATGCAATATCTATAAGGCATAGTGTTTATGTTTTACATGTTGAAGTCATCTCTTCAAAGTGGTAAACCCCCCCCCCCTCTTCCTTTGGACTTAATTGCTGTCACAGTCCTTTTGACTTTTCATTAATATTTCTATGCTGTATATACACCAGAATTGCCTATTTTGAAATTTGCATGATGGTAAAAATTTCCAATAATTACATCACACCTCTAATTAAAACATGGGCACCGGCATGAGGTAGTATTGGCATTTGAAATAATCGAAATAGCTGGATTTTGGCATAATGTGATTGGCATATATACTTTACCACGTACCATGCACCAAACAATATTGCTCTGACCCTCTGTTTGATCATTAGTGGAGCATAAATGTATTCTTTTTCAGTATAATCTAACCCTTTTCAAAATGGCCGCCGTATTCGCTATAGAATCGATACTATACTAACGTTCACATGACCCTGATCATGTGACATAATTGTGTGCTTCTTATTGAGTAGGTTGCCCCGCACTTACACCTTTGAGCATTGCCTCGGGCGCCGTTTTTATCCCCGCATTGTTCGGTTTTTTTGAGCAACAGCTCACACGGCACACCAGACTCCCGACTGTTGGAGCTTTCACGCATATTTGCTGGTAAGTTCCAAACCTGAATGATGCTTTCTCCACTCTCTGTCGACTCCACTATGTCTCCACTATGTGTCCAAACTTTGTGTGAAGTGCAGTTATTTAGAAGTCCTTCTCCTGTTTTACCGAGCAGGCTTACCTTGCATTTAGACTATCGAGGACTGACTCGTGCCCGGCAGCTATCTCTGCACTGATCGCTGATGTTTTGAGCATTAGCTCACATACAGACCCCTGTTACTCGGACCTGTTTTCACAAAATTGCCGGTAAGACGCTGCCCATTCTCGTTGGACTCCATCGGTTGCTCATGTTGTGAAGTGCATTTATTTAGTATTCCCTTTCCGATTTTTAGGATTCATATAAACAGCAAAAACCAATCACGGCCGGTAAGTCGCTTTTCCCTAATTTTTAATAATACATTAGCACCTAAAGCATAGGCCAGCATCTATTCTGACCCACTATCATATTCGTATTTTTAATGTAGGTGTTACCTGATTGCCACCCCCCTTTTTTACTATTACGTACTTGTTGGATCGCATTAGCGGTAAGCAGGTTTTACCTACTTTTCCCCTCCTGCACTGTATATGATACACTTTCACCCTAACACCTGTGCCCAACTCTTCCAGACTATTGTGCACCTTGGCCCTTGTTGCTACGTATATCGAGAGGAGGTCGCTTCACACTGAGGTAAAGTGACTCTCTATAACTTATATGATTCGATTACTCTGCTTAATTATTGATAAAATGAAAATATCTCCAGACTAATCCTTAATTCAGTTGTAGGACCACTCCCTATGACATAGACTACCTCAATAGGCTGCATGTATTCTTACTGCACCGTAATTTCTGCTAGCTGCACCATCCGTTGCATGAGCTTTTGCCAAAATGCACTTTAAATTATAGGCTGTGTGTTTTTTGATATGGGTGTCGTGAAGTGTAACTAATTAATACGTAAGATGTGATCTGTGTCACTAGGATCCCATATATGTTTTTTATTAATATGTATTTCTCTCTCTTTTTTCTATTTTTTCATTGTCTTTTCTTACTTGTAATGTTATATGTATTCTCTATGTCATGTATTATGTTTGGCAATTCTTTTATATTAGTAAAGGCATTAATGTATATGTCCTGATGATGATCCCATATTTAAAGGGGATCGAAACGTCGTCGACAACTTACACTTGATGATTTGTAAATTTGTGTATGACGAAATCACAAAAAGTGTATTCAATTGTCTGTGTTAATTGTGAATAATTTACAGACTTTTTGCTTTTGCCTTACATTTAAATGTTTCTCTTGTTTGTATTCAAGTGGTAGTTGGACACTGGTTGTGTCCTACTTGGAATTTGTTTAACAACCTTACTACATTTGAATATATCAATTATTAAATATGTCCGGCTGGACATTTAATATAGATTCCATTTTTGGTCTATATTTATTTTTGCTTGGTTATTTGATCTAAAGTTTGGGACCATTGTCTCCTGTAACATTAGCATTCTATCAGGCAGCCCCCTCTCCAGTGCTCAGCAAAACAAGTGAAAACCCAAGCTGTCGAAACTCGGGAAAGGAAAAACCAACAGACGTCACTAGAGGCTGCTGCTACCACATAGAACGAGAAAATGCACCGTGAAACGGTGTCGGGGAGAGGGTTGGTTGGAATGCGGGCCGGTGTTCTGAGAAGCATTGTACCCCCATGTGGCTATGTCCCCCCTACGTCACGGGGTGCAGAAAATCTCAGCACCGAGCTATTCGCCGTCGCTCCCCCATGGCGCTTTGTACCCCCTACGTCATGGGGGAGGAGCGGTTCGCGTGCTTCAGTGTAGCAAATCTCAACACCGAGGTATTCGCCGTCGCTCCTCCATGGCGCTTTGTACCCTCTACGCCATGGGGGAGGAGCGGTTCTCGCGCTTCAGTGTACTAGAAGAATTTGCGAAATTTTTTGCGTACGCCATTTGCTTTTTTTGGTTATTTAGGGCGGGCGGCCCCCGCGCGGTGTACTCCGCAGAGTTTTGCCTACATTGACAGAGCGGCCCCTTTGACTAGGTTTTACTCCCCGATGGCATGGTACTTTTTCCCGGTTATTTGAAGCTTCGAGTTTTATAACAGTGCGGTCCCTCCGGCCATGTTTGCCTTCCCTCGATGGCCACCGTGGAGTTAAAATACAATAATAAGAAGCGGCGTACTGGTGGTGTTGCGCCTTTTTCAGCTGCAGTCTGTGGCTGGCTCGGTGCACGAGGCTTCATGGCGCAGTGAGACAAAAAGGCAGGCGCGCATCTCTTTGATTCAAGCAAGCTTTAATAGCTTAGTTGGTAGAGCGTTCGACTGCAGACCTAGAGGACCCTGGTTCAATCCCGGGTGTCGGCATAGTTGCAACTTGTACTTTTTTAAATTTTTTATTTATGTATTTAGTTATTTATGAGTTTTTATATAGCGCGGACTTTACCTGAAGGTGTCAGAGTGCTTCACAAGAGGACCGTCAATGATACAAGAGGAAACAATTGGAAATGAGCAAATAAAAATAAAAAACCTTAAATTACATGATCAAAACTGACAATAGTGAGCAACGAAAAGACTTGAGGTACCAATCGTTACATTTCAGGAGAATAAAGTGATATGTGTGCAGGTTACAAAAGCATACAATGTACAAGTAGAGGTATAATTCTGCAATAAATCGCAGACACTCCAGCACAACAACAAACTTTACGTAGGCAATGGTGGCAATGGTGGCACTGGTGCAAGTATCTAAAGCAAACAAAATGTGAGAGGTAGCAAACTGTGTGTTACAAGAGAAAAATGACATGTGCAAGTTACAAAAGGCTACCGTCACAGGTACAAGGATAATACAGGAAAAATGGTAAACATTCAAACTACCAGAACAGGTAGGATTTCTGCTCCCCGTGGTGCTTTATGTACCCCCTAACTCCAAAGAGAGCTTATACAGGCCTGTTCAAGTTGTTTGTTGTGCCTTGGCTAGGGCTCGGCTGGGGTTGTTGGGGAGCAGGTAGGATTTCTGCTCCCCGTGGTGCTTTATGTACCCCCTAACTCCAAAAGGGAGCTTATACAGGCCTGTTCAAGTTGTTTGTTGTGCCTTGGCTAGGGCTCGGCTGGGGTTGTTGGGGAGCAGGTAGGATTTCTGCTCCCCGTGGTGCTTTATGTACCCCCTAACTCCAAAAGGGAGCTTATACAGGCCTGTTCAAGTTGTTTGTTGTGCCTTGGCTAGGGCTCGGCTGGGGTTGTTGGGGAGCAGGTAGGATTTCTGCTCCCCGTGGTGCTTTATGTACCCCCTAACTCCAAAAGGGAGCTTATACAGGCCTGTTCAAGTTGTTTGTTGTGCCTTGGCTAGGGCTCGGCTGGGGTTGTTGGGGAGCAGGTAGGATTTCTGCTCCCCGTGGTGCTTTATGTACCCCCTAACTCCAAAAGGGAGCTTATACAGGCCTGTTCAAGTTGTTTGTTGTGCCTTGGCTAGGGCTCGGCTGGGGTTGTTGGGGAGCAGGTAGGATTTCTGCTCCCCGTGGTGCTTTATGTACCCCCTAACTCCAAAAGGGAGCTTATACAAGCCTGTTCAAGTTGTTTGTTGTGCCTTGGCTAGGGCTCGGCTGGGGTTGTTGGGGAGCAGGTAGGATTTCTGCTCCCCGTGGTGCTTTATGTACCCCCTAACTCCAAAAGGGAGCTTATACAGGCCTGTTCAAGTTGTTTGTTGTGCCTTGGCTAGGGCTCGGCTGGGGTTGTTGGGGAGCAGGTAGGATTTCTGCTCCCCGTGGTGCTTTATGTACCCCCTAACTCCAAAAGGGAGCTTATACAGGCCTGTTCAAGTTGTTTGTTGTGCCTTGGCTAGGGCTCGGCTGGGGTTGTTGGGGAGCAGGTAGGATTTCTGCTCCCCGTGGTGCTTTATGTACCCCCTAACTCCAAAAGGGAGCTTATACAGGCCTGTTCAAGTTGTTTGTTGTGCCTTGGCTAGGGCTCGGCTGGGGTTGTTGGGGAGCAGGTAGGATTTCTGCTCCCCGTGGTGCTTTATGTACCTCCTAACTCCAAAAGGGAGCTTATACAGGCCTGTTCAAGTTGTTTGTTGTGCCTTGGCTAGGGCTCGGCTGGGGTTGTTGGGGAGCAGGTAGGATTTCTGCTCCCCGTGGTGCTTTATGTACCCCCTAACTCCAAAAGGGAGCTTATACAGGCCTGTTCAAGTTGTTTGTTGTGCCTTGGCTAGGGCTCGGCTGGGGTTGTTGGGGAGCAGGTAGGATTTCTGCTCCCCGTGGTGCTTTATGTACCCCCTAACTCCAAAAGGGAGCTTATACAGGCCTGTTCAAGTTGTTTGTTGTGCCTTGGCTAGGGCTCGGCTGGGGTTGTTGGGGAGCAGGTAGGATTTCTGCTCCCCGTGGTGCTTTATGTACCCCCTAACTCCAAAAGGGAGCTTATACAGGCCTGTTCAAGTTGTTTGTTGTGCCTTGGCTAGGGCTCGGCTGGGGTTGTTGGGGAGCAGGTAGGATTTCTGCTCCCCGTGGTGCTTTATGTACCTCCTAACTCCAAAAGGGAGCTTATACAGGCCTGTTCAAGTTGTTTGTTGTGCCTTGGCTAGGGCTCGGCTGGGGTTGTTGGGGAGCAGGTAGGATTTCTGCTCCCCGTGGTGCTTTATGTACCCCCTAACTCCAAAAGGGAGCTTATACAGGCCTGTTCAAGTTGTTTGTTGTGCCTTGGCTAGGGCTCGGCTGGGGTTGTTGGGGAGCAGGTAGGATTTCTGCTCCCCGTGGTGCTTTATGTACCTCCTAACTCCAAAAGGGAGCTTATACAGGCCTGTTCAAGTTGTTTGTTGTGCCTTGGCTAGGGCTCGGCTGGGGTTGTTGGGGAGCAGGTAGGATTTCTGCTCCCCGTGGTGCTTTATGTACCCCCTAACTCCAAAAGGGAGCTTATACAGGCCTGTTCAAGTTGTTTGTTGTGCCTTGGCTAGGGCTCGGCTGGGGTTGTTGGGGAGCAGGTAGGATTTCTGCTCCCCGTGGTGCTTTATGTACCCCCTAACTCCAAAAGGGAGCTTATACAGGCCTGTTCAAGTTGTTTGTTGTGCCTTGGCTAGGGCTCGGCTGGGGTTGTTGGGGAGCAGGTAGGATTTCTGCTCCCCGTGGTGCTTTATGTACCCCCTAACTCCAAAAGGGAGCTTATACAGGCCTGTTCAAGTTGTTTGTTGTGCCTTGGCTAGGGCTCGGCTGGGGTTGTTGGGGAGCAGGTAGGATTTCTGCTCCCCGTGGTGCTTTATGTACCTCCTAACTCCAAAGGGAGCTTATACAGGCCTGTTCAAGTTGTTTGTTGTGCCTTGTCTAGGGCTCGGCTGGGGTTGTTGGGGAGCAGGTAGGATTTCTGCTCCCCGTGGTGCTTTATGTACCTCCTAACTCCAAAGGGAGCTTATACAGGCCTGTTCAAGTTGTTTGTTGTGCCTTGGCTAGGGCTCGGCTGGGGTTGTTGGGGAGCAGGTAGGATTTCTGCTCCCCGTGGTGCTTTATGTACCCCCTAACTCCAAAAGGGAGCTTATACAGGCCTGTTCAAGTTGTTTGTTGTGCCTTGGCTAGGGCTCGGCTGGGGTTGTTGGGGAGCAGGTAGGATTTCTGCTCCCCGTGGTGCTTTATGTACCCCCTAACTCCAAAAGGGAGCTTATACAGGCCTGTTCAAGTTGTTTGTTGTGCCTTGGCTAGGGCTCGGCTGGGGTTGTTGGGGAGCAGGTAGGATTTCTGCTCCCCGTGGTGCTTTATGTACCCCCTAACTCCAAAAGGGAGCTTATACAGGCCTGTTCAAGTTGTTTGTTGTGCCTTGGCTAGGGCTCGGCTGGGGTTGTTGGGGAGCAGGTAGGATTTCTGCTCCCCGTGGTGCTTTATGTACCCCCTAACTCCAAAAGGGAGCTTATACAGGCCTGTTCAAGTTGTTTGTTGTGCCTTGGCTAGGGCTCGGCTGGGGTTGTTGGGGAGCAGGTAGGATTTCTGCTCCCCGTGGTGCTTGTGGTTTATGTTGAGTTGATTGTTTTTTTGTTCTCTGCAGTTCTCTGTACTTTCAAACTTAAATTGGAGCTCATACAGGCTGTTTATATTTTGGCATTGTCCGTTGATAGTGTTGCTGCCCAACCTCTGCTGCTCCTCAAACATTGCGACTTATAGTTTGTGCACTTACATTTACTTGCAGTACTACATTGTTATCCCCCAGTGTGCTTGGCTTTTATGACATTCTACCGTTGTTTATTTGGGAACACCGCATTGTCATAGATCTTTCGCACGTGCCATTGCAATTTGTTTATTTTGTGGCAGTTGTACTTTAGTATACCTCTTCATCCGATTAATCACATTCTGTAGAAGATCGTCTTACCTATTTAAGCACTTTGGCTCTTTATTGTGTTTCATGTAGGACATAGGCTCTTCCATGCTTTACTCATAGTTCCGAACACACCCGGATATATGGGTTAATATGCTTTACCCATTTACATCCATTTTTCAACAACCTACAAAATGTTTGTGTAACATACAGTGACAGTGTCTGGTTGCTTTTGTGTGACATATTCCACATTAGTAGGTAGGATACAGATTAAGTGACTGACTCTTCACCACCCAAAAATCTTACATGTTGTTCTTGCCACCTCTTTTTAAAAAATGTATGCATTTATGTGTTATTTGTAATGACAGGTTTGTAGTAGGCTTATGTCTGTTATACTTGTAATCTAATGAATATTCTTGCCTATTTGTATGGAGCCCTTGTGTAATCTAAATTACTCTGGCTAGTGTTTTAATTGCAGTCATTGTTCATGCTGTGACTATAACAGAGATACCCTTAGTACAGAATGTTAATGACTACTAAGAAAGTACTCCATTGAATTTCTAGACTTAACGTCTTACTTGTCCAGTGTTTTCTCCTCACAGTCCAAATTAGTTTAATTCTATTGTCGTTGCCCTCTCAGTGTATGTTGCATCCACCACTTCATAATCATTAGTAGACAACAACTTGTGCGTACCCATTATTATAATCCCTCAAATGGCCATTCTTCTTGTTTTTCTTTCGGTTATCGTGCAAATTGTACTTTCTACACCTCAATCACCATTATTGATAAAAAACAAGAAGGATGTGATGATGCTTCATTTGCTATCTCTGCATGCCATATTAATCACAAAATTATTAAAGTAGTTTCTTTTCACCTTTCTGCAATGTTCTTTATTTGCAATCTGCTTGTACGTTTCACAACAATTGAATGCACCATCTCCATGCATATTGCGTACCAAAAAGATCATAAAGTCAAAATATTTTTTTTTAATTATTCTTTATTTCATTTCTTTTAATAATTTCCACATGTACCAATTACATTCATTTAATAATAGCATAATAAATAATCATTTTACATCATACATCACAAACACAAACATTACAGTAAAGAATTGTTTAGAATGTATCAAGTCACAATCCATTCCAAATTAGCAATTCCAACGGTAAAATTCAAAAATCCAATTCTGTACTTCACAACAAAATTTGTGGGCCCACAAATAAGTAATACTATTTTTAACAATTCGGAAAACATCTGTTTACTTTTAATTTGAGAATATGATGTCTCCAAACACTGAAAAAACAGAGCAGGTAAAAATACTTTCAATGTTTAACATTGGTTAATTACTGTCATCTTTTCTTAGTACTGCTATATGTTACATATGTTACATATGTTAAACAGTCACTTACACAGTAAGTATCTCTTTTGCATGTTCGGCTGTACATTACCATGGTCGCTGTGTCAAGATATTTTTTCAAGGGTATATTTTCTTTTCTTTGCATCAATTTAGAGATGGTTGTAATTGAATTATGAACACTTTAATATTCTTCGATGTATATGTTAGTGAATGAAACTTGGACACTTTGTAAGTGTAACAATAAAAAAAATTCTCATTTGCTAAGGCCTAAATCACACGTAAGGGCCGCTGGGGGCATTCTGTAAAAAAAAAGCATGGGTTCATCCAAAAATAAAAAGCACTTTCACTTCCAAATTGCATTCGAGGTACTGGAGTCTACAGCGGTAGCCATGGCCGTTGCAAATGTGTTATGCAGTTTCTTACTGTTAGCTACCTCTCTCAATTTGATAGTTCAATACGTTTAGTCCTTATGACTCAAGCATTAAAGGTAATCTAGTCAAGTGTACCTATTAATTTAAATGAAAAGTAAATAATGTTTTTAAGACCCACCTTCCTATAATATACATGAACCTTACTTGAAATTTGAAACTATTCTTTCTCTAAAGAATACTCGCGTTCATTGAAATAAAGTACCCAATTATAAAATTTGTCGCTTACCATAAATCCTTTTTATGGTTAAAGGCACACATCAGTAGCATTACATTCGTATTAGTGGAGATCTGTGTATTTATATTCTAATTACCACGGAGCAATTAAAAATAATTACATTGTCTGTCTTCTCTGCCATACTACATTGTCACTTTAAATGACATTAAAGACCTACATTGCCGTCTATAACAATTTGAATACAACCATAATGACTGAATGTGCAAGTAAAATATATTTTTTAAAATGCATGTCATAAATATAGTGTAGTGTTGCATATTGGATACTTCAAGCAGAAGGTGAATATCTGACAGGTCGACTGACAAGGATCACCAACCCATCCGCCTAGATTTCTTAATGAACCTCAATTGAAAGAACATTATTATGTAATGTTATGGACAGGTCAGTACTTGTGAGGTGTGCATAAAATGTGTAATGATTATAATTACTGATAGTGTAAAGATAGTTCCAACTAACCATACATTCAGAGCATGTTCATATGAACACTCGGCAATAAGTACTCACATTTTGCAAATCATATAAATCTTTTTCATTAAAAACTGGATGTACATGCTGGATACTATCAGTTTAAAGTCAATCCATCTGTGCTTCAAAACTACATCACGAGTGTTTACAAACTCAACACCATTAATAACAGCACATCTTGGGAGAAAACATATGAGACATTAGACAACACTACAAGAAACTCGGAGCAAAACGGGAGTAAGCAGGTCTCTACATTTTTCAAGGTGAACAAAAAGAAGCATAGTTTTAAGAAGACAATAAGATAATCGCCAAGGTCAAGCATCTAGTGGCCTAAAAGGCCCACCCCTCACTCCAAAAAGCCCTTATCATCTAACCACGGTTGATGTTAGAGAAGAATTGAAAAGATTGATGTTTAGTTTTTTAAATTGGAAGAGATCGACGCAAATTAAAAAGTATTATACATCAAGGAGACAGTACATGTTGAAAGTTGACCATCATCATGTTCTCACACACCAATATTTAAATGTCTTGTGACCGTACAAGCCATAAAAGAACAGTGACTCGTTGCGGCATATCTTGAATTCAGACAACACAAGTACAGGCCCAGGAGGGGCCCGTACTTAGGAAATCAGACAAGTACAGGCCCAGGATGGGGCCCGTACTTAGGAAATCAGACAAGTACAGGCCCAGGAGGGGCCCGTACTTAGGAAATCAGACAAGTACAGGCCCAGGAGGGGCCCGTACTTAGGAAATCAGACAAGTACAGGCCCAGGAGGGGCCCGTACTTAAGAAATCAGACAAATACAGGCCCAGGAGGGGCCCGTACTCTTGAATTCAGACAACACAAGTACAGGCCCAAGAGGGGCCCGTACTTAGGAAATCAGAGAAGTACAAGCCAAGGAGGGGCCCGTACTCTTGAATTCAGACACCACAAGTACAGGCCCAGGAGGGGCCCGTACTTAGGAAATCAGACAAGTACAGGCCCAGGAGGGGCCCGTACTTTGGAAGATAGCATGTATCGATTTATGGGAATCATATTACTAATTGCCCAATTTAAACACGATGGAACTGCAGAAGAACATCAATATAGAGCATGTACTTTTGAAATCAGACAAGACAAGTACAGGCCCAGGAGGGGCCCGTACTTAGGAAATCAGACCAGAAAAGTACAGGCCCAGGAGGGGCCCGTACTTAGGAAATCAGACAAGTAGGGGCCCGTACTTTGGAAATCATACAAGAAAAGTACAGGCCCAGAAGGGGCCCGTACTTAGGAAAACAGACCTGAAAAGTACAGGCCCAGAAGGGGCCCGTACTTAGGAAAACAGACCTGAAAAGTACAGGCCCAGAAGGGATCCGTACTTAGGAAAGCAGACCAGAAAAGTACAGGCCCAGAAGGAACCCGTACTTAGGAAATCAGACAAGAACCCATACTATTCAAATGCTGGCCTCAAGTTGTCCAAAATGATCATGATTTCTGTGACTGCCTTAGCTGTGCTTGGTAATGGAAAACAAGCCGGTGAACAATTGGTTATCAGCACAACGAGTACTGACACCAGTTAAAAAAAATGAAGACATAATGTGTCCTGTTTGGTTTGTAACCTCACTACACAGATATGTTGCTTTTGAGCAAGCAAAATCCAAGTAAGACTAAATACTTCCATTAAACAGATAGTAGTGTTGAGTATCGACAGGAAAAACACTTTTCACAAAAGGATCTTGAGTTTGAATTGAAAGAATAGAATGAATAGACAAACACATCTCTGACTGAGTTGGAAAAGTAAAAATCTTTCCTTCTATCCTGTTTTCCAAAAATTGATAAAACGCTAGTCTCAAGTTGTCCGAAATGATCATGAAGTTTGTGACAGCCTCAGCTGTGCTTGGCAATGGAGTTGCAAAGCTGTGCTGTGTCAGACAAGAAAAGTACAGGCCCAGGAGGGGCCCGTACTTAGGAAATCAGACAAGTACAGGCCCAGGAGGGGCCCGTACTTAAGAAATCAGACAAGTACAGGCCCAGGAGGGGCCCGTACTTAGGAAATCAGACAAGTACAGGCCCAGGAGGACCCGTACTTAGGAAATCAGACAAGTACAGGCCCAGGAGGGCCCGTACTTAGGAAATCAGACAAGTACAGGCCCAGGAGGGGCCCGTACTTAGGAAATCAGACAAGTACAGGCCCAGGAGGGGCCCGTACTTAGGAAATCAGAAAAGTACAGACCCAGGAGGGGCCCGTACTTAGGAAATCAGACAAGTACAGGCCCAGGAGGGGCCCGTACTTAGGAAATCAGACAAGTACAGGCCAAGGAGGGGCCCGTACTTAAGAAATCAGACAAGTACAGGCCCAGGAGGGGCCCGTACTTAAGAAATCAGACAAGTACAGGCCCAGGAGGGGCCCATACTCTTGAATAAGAAAAAAAAAAAAAAACATTTTCAAGTCAAGAAGCAATGGAGCAGAACGATGGTGAGTCTGCAGATATGAAGGAGTATGGACAGGTAAGTACTTGTGAGGAGCTTTGGGAATTGAATCCAGACAACGCAAGTACAGGCCCAGGAGGGGCCCGTACTTAGGAAATCAGACAAGTGCAGGCCCAGGAGGGCCCGTACTTAGGAAATCAGACAAGTACAGGCCCAGGAGGGGCCCGTACTTAGGAAATCAGACAAGTACAGGCCCAGGAGGGCCCGTACTTAGGAAATCAGACAAGTACAGGCCCAGGAGGGGCCCGTACTTAAGAAATCAGACAAGTACAGGCCCAGGAGGGGCCCGTACTTAAGAAATCAGACAAGTACAGGCCCAGGAGGGGCCCATACTCTTGAATAAGAAAAAAAAAAAAAACATTTTCAAGTCAAGAAGCAATGGAGCAGAACGATGGTGAGTCTGCAGATATGAAGGAGTATGGACAGGTCAGTACTTGTGAGGAGCTTTGGGAATTGAATCCAGACAACGCAAGTACAGGCCCAGGAGGGGCCCGTACTTAGGAAATCAGACAAGTGCAGGCCCAGGAGGGCCCGTACTTAGGAAATCAGACAAGTACAGGCCCAGGAGGGGCCCGTACTTAGGAAATCAGACAAGTACAGGCGCAGGAGGGCCCGTACTTAGGAAATCAGACAAGTACAGGCCCAGGAGGGGCCCGTACTTAAGAAATCAGACAAGTACAGGCCCAGGAGGGGCCCGTACTTAAGAAATCAGACAAGTACAGGCCCAGGAGGGGCCCATACTCTTGAATAAGAAAAAAAAAAAAAACATTTTCAAGTCAAGAAGCAATGGAGCAGAACGATGGTGAGTCTGCAGATATGAAGGAGTATGGACAGGTCAATACTTGTGAGGAGCTTTGGGAATTGAATCCAGACAACGCAAGTACAGGCCCAGGAGGGGCCCGTACTTAGGAAATCAGACAAGTACAGGCCCAGGAGGGGCCCGTACTTAGGAAATCAGACAAGTACAGGCCCAGGAGGGGCCCGTACTTAGGAAATCAGACAAGTACAGACCCAGGAGGGGCCCGTACTTAGGAAATCAGACAAGTACAGGCCCAGGAGGGCCCGTACTTAGGAAATCAGACAAGTACAGGCCCAGGAGGGGCCCATACTCTTGAATAAGAAAAAAAACAAAACATTTTCAAGTCAAGAGGCAATGGAGCAGAACGATGGTGAGTCTGCAGATATGAAGGAGTATGGACAGGTCAGTACTTGTGAGGAGCTTTGGGAATTGAATCCAGACAACGCAAGTACAGGCCCAGGAGGGGCCCGTACTTAGGAAATCAGACAAGTGCAGGCCCAGGAGGGCCCGTACTTAGGAAATCAGACAAGTACAGGCCCAGGAGGGGCCCGTACTTAGGAAATCAGACAAGTACAGGCCCAGGAGGGGCCCGTACTTAGGAAATCAGACAAGTACAGGCCCAGGAGGGGCCCATACTCTTGAATAAGAAAAAAAAAAAAACATTTTCAAGTCAAGAAGCAATGGAGCAGAACGATGGTGAGTCTGCAGATATCAAGGAGTATGGACAGGTCAGTACTTGTGAGGAGCTTTGAGAATTGAATTCAGACAATTTTAAGAAAGAGCTTGAAGGCAAAAAGGCGGCCAAGACTCCAGGCAACCAATTGGCTTCAGTTGATTTAATAGAGTTTAAACAATAAATGCAAAAGAGTAACATCCAACGGAACCAGATAGCCAGATGCGGGTGCCTGGAGTGCAAGCGCACAGCATTTGACAATGGCCATTTAAAAGGACCGGAAACAGCTCAGAAAGGGGCTGTATTTTGAATTGAAGTCGACAGGAACAACACTTATCAGAAAAGGGTCTTGAGTTCGAACTGAATGAATTGAATGAATAGACAAACACATCTCTGACTGAGTTGGAAGACTAATAATCTTTTCTTCTATCCTGTTTTCCAGCAAAGAATAAAAAGCTAGTCTCAAGTTGTCCGAAATGATCATGAATTTTGTGACAGCCTCAGCTGTGCTTGGCAATGGAGTTGCAAAGCTGTGCTGTGTCAGACAAGAAAAGTACAGGCCCAGGAGGGGCCCGTACTTAGGAAATCAGACAAGTACAGGCCCAGGAGGGGCCCGTACTTAGGAAATCAGACAAGTACAGGCCCAGGAGGGGCTCGTACTTAGGAAATCAGACAAGTATGGAACTGCAGAAGAACATCAATGTAGAGCTTGTGCTTTTGAATTCAGACAAGACAAGTACAGGCCCAGGAGGGGTCCGTACTTTGGAAGATAGCATGTATCGATTTATGGGAATTAGATTACTAATTGCCCATTTTAAATACTATGGAACTGCAGAAGAACAATAATGTATAGCATTGACTTTTGAATTCAGACTACACAAGTACAGGCCCAGAAGGGGCCCGTACTTAGGTAATCAGACTCTACAAGTACTTGTACAGAAGGGGCGAGACGTGCTACAGACGGGGCTAGCGGTGCTGGAGAAGGGGCGAGCCGCACTGGAGACGATGAAATGTGAATTGGAGTACAAACATTTAGCGCTTCTGGGAAAGGTGATGGTGACAGTCGGAGAGCTGCAGGACCTGATTGAAGCACAGAAGACCAACTATTAATATTCATTATAGCAAATAAAAACATAACATTTGCTCTGAATAGTCAATTAGTATGGTTTAAGGAGCATGAGGAGCGTGTTCAGAACAAGTCTGTTCATGTCAATTCAAAAGTGAAATTAGCAAAGCTGCGGATAAAAACACCATGAATATTAGGTAAGGAATGTACTAGAACCAAAAACTACCTGGTTTGTGTACATTGTAAGGCCTTAACAGGTCTAAATTAAAAGTTCTACTTAATACTTTTTTTCAGCATTCATTATCTATACACGCCTCCCTTGTATTTATGAAACAGGGTAGGGTCCTGAAAATCTGTGCTCCAAAACGCAACCTTTTCTGGGGGAACGCCTAGTATTTTGCAATACCACTAATTCTCTTTCTTGGAAGATGTATGGCTGATATTTCTAGCAAACTTGATTTTACATTTTGTAAATTAGTCAAGTCTTTCACAACCTCAGTTGGACTTGGCAATGAACAAAAATAATAATACGGGCAAAATTCAGGAACCTTACTTGTGAAATCAAACCAAGAAAGTGCAGGGCCAAAAGGTGCCCGTCCTTAGGAAATCACACTATACAAGTACAGGCCCAGAGGGGGCCCGTACTTAGGAAATTGGACAATACAAGTACAGGCCCTGGAGCGGGCCGTATTTTGGAAATCAGATTTATCCAGTATAGCCCCAGAAGGGGGCCGTACTTAGGAACATGGCATGTATCGATTTATGGGAATCATGTGACAGCTCGATTTCAGAAACTCCAAAAAAAGCCTATGGATTGCACACATGAGTTAAAAACACAATGACACAATTCATTCTAAATTGTTACTTGCTTTATGTAGGGGAAGTTGAAGTAGTCCTCGTTCATGACCAGAACATGAGACTGAAGCGAAAGAGTGACGCCAGGAAAGTTGTGATGCAAGAAGATGTTCCCGCGTCTGAATTGGCTGGGCTGAACCATCCGACGCGGAACACGCGGCCGAGATGGAAAAGAAAAGAAGGCGCCTCGAGGCAGAAATGGAGAACTTCATGCAGCGGAAAAAAGATTTCGACGCAAGGATGAAGGCCTTCACGATCCCTCACAAGACCAAGCCACCAGTGCTGGAGGCGGTCGAGGAGGAAGAAGAGGAGGTCGCCGAAGTCACCGAGCAAGACCAGGACGTCGAGGTGTTCGACGACCAGGAGGAGTACGAGAATCCCCACGAGAGCTACAGCTATGGGGAGGAAGATGAGGGCAGGACAGACACAGAGTCGGCGCCCTATGACCTTCAGGATGTAGATTACATCGATGTCGAGACCGACAGCCCGGAGGAGGTGGTCGACACCTACCCCTCGAGGCCCTCGCCGCCGGACGACATCGGGGCCTACAACGCGGTGATACAATCTGCCGCAGCAGCTTTCAAGCTCAAGCTCGACGAAGAGAAGCAGAAAGCAGACTTCCTTCTGGAAACATTGCTCCCAACACAAACGAGGAGCCAGTTCCTTCCAATGCTCGAGAGCGTCTTGGCTCAGGGGAAGGAAGCTTTCAGGGAGCCCGCAACATGCAAAGCAGTAACTCCCAGAACTGAGAAGAAGTACAAGCATGCCGCAAAGGACCCGGCCTACATTCAGGGCACGGTCTCCGCAGACTCCATTATCACGGCCACAGCAAGGAGGAGGGCTAACGTACCCACTACCTCGGGCCCGCCACCGGATAAAGAGAGCAAAAGGATGGATCTGGTGGGCAGAAGGATCGAACGGAATGCCGCGACCCACTGGCGCATGGCTAATTCCAACGCCCTGGTTAACAGACACATGTACCAAATCATGGAGGGACTGGGGCAGTTGGTGAAGGACTTGCCCCAGGATGCCAAGCAGAAAGCCGAAAAGCTAATTGAAGAGGGGAAGAATGCTGCAAATTCTTGCCTTAAGACGGCCCTGGATGGGGCAGACACCGCCAGCAGGCTCATGATGATGGGCGTCACGGAAAGGAGACACGCCTGGCTCAGGATATCCGGTTTCAAACCGGAGGTGCAACACAGCATCCTGAACACACCGTTCAACGGCAGTACGCTTTTCGGACAAACAGTTGATGAGCAACTCAGCCAACTTAAGGAGGATAACGAAACAGCAAGATCCATGGGAGCATTGCAGTTCAGAGGGAACAAGAGGGGCACCCCGTCACGGAGGCCCGGCGGAAGAGGCGGAAACCAGCCAGGTACATCACACCAGGCTTTCCAGCAAACGCACCAGGCAGACTCGCAGGGTCAGCAGGGCCATCAGAAACAGCCCTGGCAGTACCAACAAAGAGGCCAGTCCTTTCGAGGGAGAAATGGACGGGGACAAAATAGAAGAGGGGGCCAGCAGCCCACCTCCAAGTGACTTCAAAAAAATCCGTGTGCCCACCCACAAAAAAGATCCCAGGGGGCAGCACGTACAGATGGGTCAAGACAAACTAGACACCTACGACCACAGGACACCAGTGGGAGGAAGATTAAGATTCCACCTCCAGGAGTGGAGAGGAATCACATCAGACAAATGGATCCTCAACATTATCCAATTCGGATACTGCTTAGAGTTGGAGGCGAGGCCGACAAGCAGAAAACCAAAAAGAAAGCCACTAGCAAGCAAGCAGCTGCAGTGCCTTCAGGAAGAAGCAAAAGAACTCCTGCGGAAGCAGGCCATACAAAGGATACCCTTCAAGGAAAGAAACACAGGAGTATACTCAACATACTTCCTGGTACCAAAAATAGACGAGACAATGAGGCCCATTCTCGATTTACGGTTCGTGAACCAATTCATAAGAACGCAAAAATTCAAAATGACCTCCCTGCAAGAGGTGCTCCCACAGTTGCAGGCCGGGGACTTCATGGTCACTATAGACCTCAAAGACGCATACCTGCACATCCCAATGAACAGAAAGCACAAGCACATGCTCAGGTTCACCGTCGGAGAAAGCCACTACCAGTTCACGACACTGGCCTTCGGTCTAAAATCGGCACCAAGAGTTTTCACAAAGTGCCTCGCAGCAGTCGCAGCGCACCTAAGAAGGCAGGGAATACATGTATACCCTTACCTGGACGACTGGCTGGTGAAAGCAAACTCATACCAGAAATGCAAGCTGCACGCACATACAGTGACCAGCACGCTCATAAACCTGGGGTTCTCCATCCATTGGAATAAATCATCAATGGAGCCGGAACAAGTGAAGATCTTCCTGGGAGCACAGATCAACACCTTACAGGGCAAGGTGTTCCCCAGCGAGAAGAGGGCGAGGGCGCTGGTGAAGGAAACTCGCCTCTACCGGAAGGGACAAGCTCGGACAGTGAGGACGGCGAGCAAGATCATGGGGATGATGGCATCATGCATCCACCTGGTACCGAATGTACGACTCCACATGAGACCCATTCAAGAATGGCTACAGGAGCAATGGTCACAAGCTACAGGCAGTTGGGAGGATCTAGTGGTTGTAACGCACGAAGTGCAGAAGGAGATGACATGGTGGACCATGGAGAACATAGCAAGGGGAAAGCCTCTAACGCCCCCAATGCCAACAGTGACCATCACCACAGACGCATCCCTGAAGGGATGGGGCGCTCACATGGAGGAGCTCAAGGTGAGGGGACTGTGGACACCGACGGATGCCACAAAGCACATCAATTACTTACAATTGAAGACAATCTTCCTTGCACTGAAGGCCTTCCAAACAAGACTGTACAAGCACAAGGTATTGATACAAACAGACAACACCACTGCGATGTTCTACATCAACAAGCAGGGGGGCACACAGTCCGCACCGCTTTCAACGCTGGCGCAGGAGATATGGAGATGGGCCATCCATCTCAAGATAGACCTGCTAGCCATACACCTACCAGGGAAGGACAACATACAAGCCGATTGGCTCAGCAGGCAGACATCGGCATCCCACGAGTGGGAGCTCAATGCTCAGGAGACAAGATACCTGTTCGACAGGTGGGGGACACCATCGGTGGACCTGTTTGCCACACGCCAGAATGCAAAATGCCAAAACTTCGCATCCAGGCAGCCCGAGGAGGGGACACTGGGGAATGCCCTATGGATAGATTGGTCAAAGACATTTGCCTACGCCTTTCCCCCGATACCACTGATGCACAGAGTACTGAGCAAGTGCAGAGCGAGCAACATGACACTGATACTGGTCGCACCGCAGTGGGCGAGGCAGACCTGGTACTCGCAGATCATGGAGATGACGCAGTGTGCACCCCACAGATTCAGCAGGAGGAAAGACCTACTGTCCATGCAGAACGGAGAGGTACTGCACCCAGAGCCAGAGAGCAGGAGCCTAGTAGCGTGGCTCCTGAGGACATAGAGTTCGCACATTTGAGACTACCAGAAAGCACCCTGAGGGTACTTCGGGAGGCACGAAGGCCCAGCACTCGAAAGTGCTACGTTGCGAAATGGAAAAGATTCACAATATGGTGCAGACAGGAAAGACTCCACAATAAGATGAAGAGGGACTCCACAGTGCTAAGGTACCTGACGCACTTACTGGAGAAGAACCTTAGCTCATCCTCGTTAAGAGTTCACTTGGCAGCGATAGTAGCCTACACAAGGGGTGTGATGTAAGTGTTCGTTTGTTGTGACCTACCTTAGTGTGACAAGAAATACAGCCCCCCTCAAGTGTCTGCAAGAGCAGGGAGACGCGGAGTGTGATGTAAGTGTTCGTTTGTTGTGACCTACCGGAGTGTGACAAGAAATAAAGCCCCCCTCAAGTGTCTGCAAGAGCAGGGAGACGCGGAGTGTGAGGTAAGTGTTCGTTTGTTGTGACCTACCGGAGTATGACAAGAAATACAGCCCCCCTCAAGTGTCTGCAAGAGCAGGGAGACGCGGAGTGTGATGTAAGTGTTCGTTTGTTGTGACCTACCTTAGTGTGACAAGAAATAAAGCCCCCCTCAAGTGTCTGCAAGAGCAGGGAGACGCGGAGTGTGAGGTAAGTGTTCGTTTGTTGTGACCTACCGGAGTGTGACAAGAAATACAGCCCCCCTCAAGTGTCTGCAAGAGCAGGGAGACGCGGAGTGTGATGTAAGTGTTCGTTTGTTGTGACCTACCGGAGTGTGACAAGAAATAAAGCCCCCCTCAAGTGTCTGCAAGAGCAGGGAGACGCGGAGTGTGATGTAAGTGTTCGTTTGTTGTGACCTACCGGAGTATGACAAGAAATACAGCCCCCCTCAAGTGTCTGCAAGAGCAGGGAGACGCGGAGTGTGAGGTAAGTGTTCGTTTGTTGTGACCTACCGGAGTGTGACAAGAAATACAGCCCCCCTCAAGTGTCTGCAAGAGCAGGGAGACGCGGAGTGTGATGTAAGTGTTCGTTTGTTGTGACCTACCGGAGTGTGACAAGAAATAAAGCCCCCCTCAAGTGTCTGCAAGAGCAGGGAGACGCGGAGTGTGATGTAAGTGTTCGTTTGTTGTGACCTACCGGAGTATGACAAGAAATACAGCCCCCCTCAAGTGTCTGCAAGAGCAGGGAGACGCGGAGTGTGATGTAAGTGTTCGTTTGTTGTGACCTACCGGAGTGTGACAAGAAATAAAACCCCCCTCAAGTGTCTGCAAGAGCAGGGAGACGCGGAGTGTGAGGTAAGTGTTCGTTTGTTGTGACCTACCGGAGTATGACAAGAAATACAGCCCCCCTCAAGTGTCTGCAAGAGCAGGGAGACGCGGAGTGTGATGTAAGTGTTCGTTTGTTGTGACCTACCTTAGTGTGACAAGAAATAAAGCCCCCCTCAAGTGTCTGCAAGAGCAGGGAGACGCGGAGTGTGAGGTAAGTGTTCGTTTGTTGTGACCTACCGGAGTGTGACAAGAAATACAGCCCCCCTCAAGTGTCTGCAAGAGCAGGGAGACGCGGAGTGTGATGTAAGTGTTCGTTTGTTGTGACCTACCGGAGTGTGACAAGAAATAAAGCCCCCCTCAAGTGTCTGCAAGAGCAGGGAGACGCGGAGTGTGATGTAAGTGTTCGTTTGTTGTGACCTACCGGAGTATGACAAGAAATACAGCCCCCCTCAAGTGTCTGCAAGAGCAGGGAGACGCGGAGTGTGAGGTAAGTGTTCGTTTGTTGTGACCTACCGGAGTGTGACAAGAAATACAGCCCCCCTCAAGTGTCTGCAAGAGCAGGGAGACGCGGAGTGTGATGTAAGTGTTCGTTTGTTGTGACCTACCGGAGTGTGACAAGAAATAAAGCCCCCCTCAAGTGTCTGCAAGAGCAGGGAGACGCGGAGTGTGAGGTAAGTGTTCGTTTGTTGTGACCTACCGGAGTATGACAAGAAATACAGCCCCCCTCAAGTGTCTGCAAGAGCAGGGAGACGCGGAGTGTGATGTAAGTGTTCGTTTGTTGTGACCTACCTTAGTGTGACAAGAAATACAGCCCCCCTCAAGTGTCTGCAAGAGCAGGGAGACGCGGAGTGTGATGTAAGTGTTCGTTTGTTGTGACCTACCGGAGTGTGACAAGAAATAAAGCCCCCCTCAAGTGTCTGCAAGAGCAGGGAGACGCGGAGTGTGAGGTAAGTGTTCGTTTGTTGTGACCTACTGGAGTGTGACAAGAAATACAGCCCCCCTCAAGTGTCTGCAAGAGCAGGGAGACGCGGAGTGTGATGTAAGTGTTCGTTTGTTGTGACCTACCGGAGTGTGACAAGAAATAAAGCCCCCCTCAAGTGTCTGCAAGAGCAGGGAGACGCGGAGTGTGAGGTAAGTGTTCGTTTGTTGTGACCTACCGGAGTGTGACAAGAAATACAGCCCCCCTCAAGTGTCTGCAAGAGCAGGGAGACGCGGAGTGTGATGTAAGTGTTCGTTTGTTGTGACCTACTGGAGTGTAACAAGAAATACAACCCCCCTCAAGTGTCTGCAAGAGCAGGGAGACACGGAGTGTGATGTAAGTGTTCGTTTGTTGTGACCTACCGGAGTGTGACAAGAAATACAGCCCCCCTCAAGTGTCTGCAAGAGCAGGGAGACGCGGAGTGTGATGTAAGTGTTCGTTTGTTGTGACCTACTGGAGTGTGACAAGAAATACAGCCCCCCTCAAGTGTCTGCAAGAGCAGGGAGACGCGGTGACGCTGCGGGGCAGCCCGTCTTTTGTGATAGGTATCAGGTAGAGCAGAGAACAGGAACCCCAGTGGAAATGAAAAAGGAAAAGTCCATTCACAGTGGCTCACAGAGTTTCAAAAAAGCGCTGCTGGATGGTTCCTCATCTTCTGCACACATAGGTGTCAAAGACAGCTCATGTGCTACAGGCAACAAAACCAGTGTGGTACAGAATTTTGAGCTGAACAGCAAAGGTTCTATAAAAACAGAGATTGACACTCTTTCTCAAGGGGCCAGTAAAACACTGGATAGCATCAAGACCAGCGTAGGATTTTGGAACGCAGGTGAGGAAGTCCTTCAGCAGGGGCAGAAATGTTCACCTATTGCAGACAACGACCCATGGCATCAGCCTCCAAGGCTTACAGGCTATTTATCAGATTCTCTTGCAGATATGCTGGAGTAAGGCATTTCCAGGTAATCACAGCGCGGCCCAGGAAAGACGTCACAGGGGTGTCCCGGGCCGGCAGCCAATCGCAGCGCAGCTTAGGAAAAAGGGGCGGGGCTTAAAATAAAAATAAAAAGGAGAATGTTTGCGAGTAAATTTGGCAACGCAGCAAAAGAAAGGAGACAGAAAGTATAGCAAGCCTATGCAGGTCAAGGAAGTGATGGGCAGAGCAGCTCTGCTAAGTGACGGAAACGTGTGATAACTGGACCGCATGGCAAGATACAACAAAGTACTACGTTGGGACCATGTTGGAGCAGACCTGGAAGACAAGGAGGAAGGAGCTGCAGAGCAAGAACATTCTGAGATGCATCCGGATGAGAAGAGCCAAGAGCAGCAGGAAGAGAGACCCGGTGATGCCAACCAAGCGTTGGCGAGTAAAGGTAACGGTAATAGAAGAGAAAATAGTGAGGCTGCATTTGGAAGTGGAAGGAGCGATGAAAGGACTCATGAAGGAGATACCCCATCCAGCCCGGTGAGACTGAGCCGGAGGGGAGAGTGGTGGTCAAAACAGCCTGGTTTCAGAGACTTTCACATGAACGGTGGACTGCGAGTTAACAATTTATATATTGGGAAAAAGGGCCAGATATGTGGTGGCGAAGTCTAGTGTATGCACGTCACGTACCGACGTGACATGCAGGCGGTCATGTTCTGGCTGCGCGCACACAGGCGCCAGGATTAGCGCGAAAGCCGAGAGCGGTGCACCACCGGCTCGGCGCTCTTTAGAGGTTATAAATTAAATAAACCTGACGCAAACCCTCTACACTTGCAGTGTCTTCATTTATAGAACGAGTTGAATGGAACATGAGGAATTGGATTAAGCACATTACATGGAGACTCTCGCCGGGGTCAAGAAGAGCCATCCGGCTTTGGGAATAGATTATTCCAGAGGTAGAAGCCCTCGTTAATATAGTGGGAGATCCCACTTACAATTATTTGGATTGTTGAATGGAACAATTTTAGTCTTCGTGGAACGAGTTGAATGGAACATGAGGAATTGGATTAAGCACATTACATGGAGACTCTCGCCGGGGTCAAGAAGAGCCATCCGGCTTTGGGAATAGATTATTCCAGAGGTAGAAGCCCTCGTTAATATAGTGGGAGATCCCACTTACAATTATTTGGATTGTTGAATGGAACAATTTTAGTCTTCGTGGAACGAGTTGAATGGAACATGAGGAATTGGATTAAGCACATTACATGGAGACTCTCGCCGGGGTCAAGAAGAGCCATCCGGCTTTGGGAATAGATTATTCCAGAGGTAGAAGCCCTCGTTAATATAGTGGGAGATCCCACTTACAATTATTTGGATTGTTGAATGGAACAATTTTAGTCTTCGTGGAACGAGTTGAATGGAACATGAGGAATTGGATTAAGCACATTACATGGAGACTCTCGCCGGGGTCAAGAAGAGCCATCCGGCTTTGGGAATAGATTATTCCAGAGGTAGAAGCCCTCGTTAATATAGTGGGAGATCCCACTTACAATTATTTGGATTGTTGAATGGAACAATTTTAGTCTTCGTGGAACGAGTTGAATGGAACATGAGGAATTGGAATAAGCACATTACATGGAGACTCTCGCCGGGGTCAAGAAGAGCCATCCGGCTTTGGGAATAGATTATTCCAGAGGTAGAAGCCCTCGTTAATATAGTGGGAGATCCCACTTACAATTATTTGGATTGTTGAATGGAACAATTTTAGTCTTCGTGGAACGAGTTGAATGGAACATGAGGAATTGGAATAAGCACATTACATGGAGACTCTCGCCGGGGTCAAGAAGAGCCATCCGGCTTTGGGAATAGATTATTCCAGAGGTAGAAGCCCTCGTTAATATAGTGGGAGATCCCACTTACAATTATTTGGATTGTTGAATGGAACAATTTTAGTCTTCGTGGAACGAGTTGAATGGAACATGAGGAATTGGAATAAGCACATTACATGGAGACTCTCGCCGGGGTCAAGAAGAGCCATCCGGCTTTGGGAATAGATTATTCCAGAGGTAGAAGCCCTCGTTAATATAGTGGGAGATCCCACTTACAATTATTTGGATTGTTGAATGGAACAATTTTAGTCTTCGTGGAACGAGTTGAATGGAACATGAGGAATTGGATTAAGCACATTACATGGAGACTCTCGCCGGGGTCAAGAAGAGCCATCCGGCTTTGGGAATAGATTATTCCAGAGGTAGAAGCCCTCGTTAATATAGTGGGAGATCCCACTTACAATTATTTGGATTGTTGAATGGAACAATTTTAGTCTTCGTGGAACGAGTTGAATGGAACATGAGGAATTGGAATAAGCACATTACATGGAGACTCTCGCCGGGGTCAAGAAGAGACCCTAGTATCATTAGTACATCAGGGTAGAGAAGTATACTCACTATACTTCCTAATCCACAAAAATGAAGTCAATAACAACACTATAAGACCTCATAACCCTAAAAAGGTCACTGAAAAACGCATAGTGCCCCTGCTGTGACAAGGATCTCAGACACTTACTTACACACTCACTGCACACAGGCAATATCTCAGATTTACCATACAAGGACAACACGATCATTACATAATGCATCCATTGGTTGCCAAACAGTGTCTACCCTTATTTATAGAGTTCCCCATGTTTACGGGTATGATGGGTGCATTATAACATTCATCAATAGTATATTAAAATTGCCCTAAAATCAATGTAAGATATAAGAAGTATCTACACAAATGTACTGTTTGATTGGAAACCATAACTTGAAAGGTTTTAAAAAACCAATGTATGTGTAATATCTGTGCTGTTACACACATTATTTTGAGCATCAAACTGTTTCATTATCCCTATTTTTTTTAAATTATAGCATTGCATATCAACTACAATTCATAACAAGATTAACATTAAATGTGGCATTTCTCTACCAAGTGGACATTGGCTGACATTAAATATATCTAAATTTAGAAAAGAGGTCATATTTGTGGTTTGAATATGGTATACGTAGCATTTACAAACGATACACATTTTTAAATGTAACCGAACTATAACTTCACGTTTGGTTAGTTTTTGTCCCAGACTTTGAGTAAAAAATTTTTAATTAAACAATATATGATCTTTTGTCATATTTATGTTGTGAATTAACAACAGAAAATATAAGCTGGGAAAAAATGACCAATTTCAACGTCAACATTTTCAACCAGGATGCCTATTCAAGAATCTTATTGCTTAAGAGTTTTAAATAAATTTTTGAGATATTTGCTTGGCGTGCTGTCATTGACATAAAAAGATGTCTACTGTTGACAAGAACTCTTTGCACACAGCTTAACATGACTGGTTTGTGAACTGTAAATAGAGCGACTGATCACAATGAAAGTGATGCGGTATATTTGAATTAGTAGCAGAATATGAATTACAATTTATGGTTAAAAAAAATCTTAGTATTTCAGTGGGATACAAAGATTGTATTCCTTGAGAGGTGATTCGTAGTATAAATTTTGCAGTACCAACATGATAATTAGAAACTAAAATTGCAAAGCATAGACATTGTATGGATGAGCACAGGCATAGATCTTTCGGTATCACCAAAATAGTTGTAGAAAATTTTGGGCGACAACCAAATAGAGTGACTTCTCAGGGTAGATTTTCAGGGTTAGATAAGTTGAAAATCAGTAAACAGTAAGGAACTGCATAACACATGAAAAACACACGACTATCAGATTTGTTCCAGTGTTGCAACCACACAGACAACTAAAAATTAAAATCATTATTATTTTAGTGTAACATGCTGCTAATAAGTCGTGGTGATTTTTGGAAAATCAGATAGCCACAGTGCTATTAAGAGATAGGATCGAACATAAGGCAAGCACCGTATGAGTGATGGAAATAGGTTGCTTTAAATAGCTAAAAGCGCATAGTAACAAGTGTGGATAATGGCGGTTGGTTTCAAGTTAGGAAATGTGCATTTCAATGTACTTAAAGGGTGAGGTACAACCAATTTTATATTTCAACATTCACTCACCATTTTTCACTCATGGATATAGAAGCTAAATATCGCTGATGCCAAACAGTAAAGAAGTTAACTTCCTTCATACCAAGAAGAGCACATGACGACACTTCAGACCATGGTGATATACAGCCAATTTGCAAAAACAAGATAAGTAACATAGTTACCATGCTTTTTCAAACACATTTGATACAAACAAAACCTCGATCAAAAGACATCGAAGACATGTCAACTTGGATGCATTTCAAATGAATCCATCGGCGGCACTCAATGCATAGGACGGTGTCAAAACCAGACGAGGTAAAATTACATGCACCACAGAGATCTAAGACAGAATCTAAAATTAAATAAAGAGAAAAAATGCATCATGAAACGGGGGTACTGTTAAATGAACATATTGAAAGAAGTGATAAACAATCTACAGTTGGGAGACATTTAAAACAATAATAAGTCTTGGATTCATTGCAAACAGACAAAAACATATAATACATAAAAAATGTACAGTTCATAATCCAAAAAAACAGCGGTTTTATTTCAAAATAGAATAGTCTTGAATAATTCCCTCTAACCTGAGAACTCCATGAGTTTCATTGCAATAAAGAGTCTGTAATCCTCCAGAAAAGCAGCATTTATTATCTCTTGATGCGGAACAGGATAACCACTTAGGTACGATTCTGCAAACTAAACAAACATCACCGGAAATGAAATTTGAAAAAGTAAGGGAATGTAACCTAGTAAATCATTAAAAACAATTTACTGTTTTACATTGGGGAAAAATCCATCAAAGCTCACAAAATAGCGACATTCATATCGTGAAAATAATCTTAAAAAACTTAGTCAAAAAGAGACCAACATACACTTGCATTATCACCATAGTTGATAAAAAACTTAATAAGCATAGCTTAACATAAAACCACAGAAGGTAACATAAATAGATGATTACAGTATAGCAAAATTACCAGCATGCAAAAAACACCACAATTGTAGCTGTCCTGTTGCTTGACGTTACTTTCTACCAGTAACTCCCATTGGTCATGATCTTTACAACCGATTGCCTGTAGGAAAGCACTTTACAAACATATCAAAGTGTTATTTTTCATATTTATTCTATCAACAAAAAAATACAAGATGTAACTACAATAAACAATTACTATCTTAAAAACATAACTCCTTGATGTAACAAGACTTCAAGATTTACACAGATTTCAAAAACAAGTTAAGTATACTCTTACCTCCAATTTAATAAATGATGATGGTAGCTTGCAACATCAGCAACGATGGAGTCGTACAGAAATAAAAATTTGGACAAAGGTTTCACTATCTGGAAAGAAAAATAGAATGGAAAACAAGTATTGAAAATCAAGTTTTTTTACATCCATTTCAGATTTCAAAAATTGTGGAAGGAAAATGCTAGCAGAGGGATTAATGAATTAACTAACATCAGACATAACATCTATAACATGGAGAACACCTGTAGATCAAATCATAACATTTCCCACTCACAATTAGTATCCAATGCATTCCCGTATTGGTGGGACACAGGACAGTCTCATTTTCAAAAATAGGAAGCTATGAAATAAAGAACAAAATAAATATATTCAATATTCACACACAATTGAATAACACAATTATCAGATAAAACAAATCAGATGCAAGAAAGACATAACAGGATTTACCCGGCAAGAAGATGATGGATAATTGCCACTGAATACAGAGGAAGCCACTGTGCAAGACATCAATAAGCACTAAATATTAAAGAAATATAATGACGTGAGAATACTGTCTGAAAATGTACTTTAAAAATGAGTAAAAATAATAAGTTATCTGATGACTTTTTGGTTCAAAGAAAAGAACCTTTTCTCTTCGCATACATAGTCTTGAAAGATAAGCATCTATCACCTTCAAAAGTATAAGAAAAACTGTCCATTAAGACTTGCACTAAAATCACAAGCATACAAAGGTACAGTACGTACACTAAAAGTTTTTACAAAGTAAACATACCTCGTCACATATCCATTCATTAGGTTGCAAAGTAGCAAACGATGTATCATATAGTTTATAACTTGAAACTATTGCTTCCAACCTTCCAGTGATAGGTTTAATCCACACATCGAGAACTTGCTTCTTCAAAACACACTCAAATGATAGAGGAGATGGAGGCCATGATGGAGAGATTGTAAGCTGTGCTGTAGACGCAGAAGTGTGAGGTGGAGTTGCTGAGAAAATTGATGGAGATGGTGCAAGCACTACTGAAGACATTGCGAACCGTGCTGGAGACGGGGCAAGCCGTGATGGAGACGGGGCGAGCCGTGATGGAGACGGGGCGAGCCGTGATGGAGACGGGGCGAGCCCTGCAGGCGATGTTGAAAGGTTGCTTGGAGGAGAGACATTTTGCAATTCTTGGGAACTTGATGGTGACAGTCGGAGAGGTGCAGAACATGATGGAAGCTGAGAAGACCAACTATCACTGTTCATTGTGCCTGCAGAAACATTTTTTATAATACATTACTAACAAGTTCATTCAATAAACACAGTACTATATCGTGTACTTATAACAAATAAAAACATAAAAATTGTTCAGGATACTTAATTCGTCTGTTCTTTACAGTATCGTGTCAAAAACAAATCTGTCCATATCACTTTAAGACGAACATAAAAAAACTGCACCATGATTAGTATGTGAAGAATGAAAGAAGTGTACTACAGCAAGAAATTACCTGGATTGCTTACATTGTAAGGCCTCAACATGTCCAAATTAAAAGTTCTACTTAATACTGTGTTTTTAGCATTCATTAGCTTTACACGCTTTCCTTTTACTTCAGAAACAGTGTAGGGTCCTGAAAATCTCTGCTCCAAAACGCCGCCTTTTCTGGTGGAACGCCTAGTATTTTGCAATAACACTAACTGTCCTTTTTGAAAGATGTATGGCTGATATTTCTTGCAAAGTCTATTTTTAAATTTGACTTTCTGCCTTTCCTGGCCAACCTCTATATTCTGTTTTGCCTGTTCATGCAAGTCTGCTGTTCTAATTTTCATTTCTGCAACAATGGAGGAATATTCGCTTTCTGATGGTAGTACATACTCTTGCTAATAAAGGAAACATAAAAAATAATAAATGATATTTAATTGGATAGAACTAAAAATTGACTTCATAAACACAATCTATTAACAAATAAGTAATACTTAGTGTGGAAAGAAAACTAACAAACTACATAGCAAGTTTTGCACACATACCAATTAACAAGTACCAATATTATATCTACTCTTGGAAATCTCATACCTGCTCATCATCAAGCTCACAAGGGAATTTTGGTTCACGACCCAAGTACAGTAGAAAGGGGGAAAATTTCGTGGTGGAATGCGGCTTCGATCGTAATGAAAACAAAACATGGTCCAAATAACGATCCCAATCAGTCTGGTGCTCATTCACGTACTTGGTCAATGTGCTGTACAAAGAAACACGATGTTGCTTATGTGTTATTTTAAAAATAAAAATTCATTATTGGACATTCTTTACAACAAACATGTGATTATTACAGACTTAACATAAAAAAAAACGTTAATGACGTTTAAAAGAGACACAATATCGAAACAATACAGCAAAGTATGCACAAGTGACAAAAATAAACACCTTGTTTGTGTGATTTTGAGCACATGTCAAATCATCAGTAGAGCCAGAGTACACATAAAATCGATTGCAACTCCATATGAATTTTCGAAATCTCATTTTACGGCTTACCTGATTGAGGTATTTTTGGGATACACCACTGCTAACCTATTAAGCCTCTCATTACCACACCCTATCCATTATGAAGTGTAGTAACCTCCCTGTTGCCCCTATCCCTCTCTCTGTAAAGAGATCAGATAACTATAAGATCTTTTGCTCGCTATATAACAATTTAAATAAATGAAGCTACAATTACCTTTTTATGTTGGCATTTGTACGCTCATCTAAACCATTTGTCTGGGGATGATAGGATGCACTTACAGACCGTTTGATGTTCAACAGCTTACACATGTTAGCATTAACCTGAAAATAAAAGTTCAGAACTTTCTAAAACAATTGTGCAATACAAGTTACCAATCACAAGGATTACAAAACGACAAACTAGATAAATCACAAATCAGATAAACTATGAGAATACATGAAAACAGGACAACAATGTCAGAAAAAGATACTTTGCTTACCTCGTTGACAAACTCCCGGCCTTGATCTGAGAGGATCCTTTCAGGACTACCATGGCGCAGAAAGATTTCCATGAGTTTCAAAGCAACTTCAGATGCAGTCTTTGTTTTTAAAGGGAATGCCTCAACCCATTTCGATAAATAATCGGTAGCAGTTAAAATATATCTGTATCCTGCAGGAGTTGTTGGTAAGGGGCCCATCAAATCCACTCCTAGAAGCTCCCATACACGAGTCACCTACAAATAAAACAATTGCAAATGTATGGAATAAGAAATAGCAAAACATGATTCTGCGGATAGACCTTCAAATATAAAGTATGACTTTTGTTAACATACTTTTATCGGTTTTAACTCGGGACACTTCATGAGAGATGGCTGTTCCTTTTGACATGCATCACAAAGTTTAATCTGCAAATACATAATTGCGATGCCCAGTTAAACATGATGTCTGATTATAAAAAAACGCTCACATTACAGCAGATCGTAGTACCAAAAAAAATGAAAAAATAAAGAAGATTTACATTCAACATTAGAAATTGAAATTACAGGATACAATAACACTCACCCATTCTTTGATATGAGTTGACATATCTGGCCAATAAAAACGGGCACTGATGCTTCGCTGTGTCTTATTAATACCGGAATGACCACCAAATGTCGAAGAATGAAATTCATGAAATATATTTCGAGCAGCTTCAGCACCAACAACAACTTTTCTCTTCACATCCTTCAATTTATGGAACAAATGTCCATCTAACGACAAGGAATAAGAAACAAAAACCAAGATTGACCAAACAAACACTATAGAAATGCAAAGTCAACAAGCAATACAGCACATATTATACACACTTTCGATCATTGAGAATTAACATTACAAAATAAGATACCTTCACATACGAAGTTTTTGGACATTCGACGCAATGCATGCTTATCAACCTTGGTGAAATCAACTGGATACACATTACGGCTCAAATATGCCAAAACCTGATTGAACTTTAATGGATCCATTTCAATTACCACTAAAAAGACAAAAAAAATTATTTGCATTATGCATAAACAGCATGGGGACGACATTTAAATAAAATGAAACCATCAAAACATCGAGCATGTACAAATGATAACATCAATAGATGCCATACACTGTGAACTTTAAAAAAATACAAAACCATTAAGGAGATGATAAAGGGAAAATGGCATCATAAAAGATGTCTGAATATACAGTACAAGAAAAGGTGATCAACAGAAAGAGATATCTTCGAACTTTTAAAAAGGAATATGAATGTCAAACACTTTCTACAACATTAAACGGCTAATAACACAACATCATTTTATCTCAAAACAAAAAAATAGAGGCAAATTAGAAGGAATGCTACAAAAAGAAGGTTTGAGTATCATTACAGTGTGCTAAGGAAACGTTACTTTCACTATGGCTATGGAAATGACTTCTAATCATAAGACAGCATACTGCTTCAATACGGAGTACATTTATAAGGATGATGATAGCAATAATGACATTCAGAGAGAATCAAATTAGAGCTCACGAAATGAGGTTTCAATAGATTTGTTCTAAAACAAATTCATTTTCGAACATTATGCTGACACCAGGACATAATCTACATTGAGAGCTCATTGAACCACTTAAGTCAATCGAGGAAACTTCGAAGAATACTCAGAAAAAAAAATTAATGGGCTTAAATATCAGGGTGAGATTACAATGTAAAATGCACTCACCAACTACAAGGTACACAAGAGCCGTTTGCCGTGCTCAGAGAAAGCTTATTGAAAACAATGAAGAGATAGAATACACACTGAAGTGGAACAGACGCCAAACAAGGTTTGGACAGCAGACTGTAAGCAGGGCGGTGACTGTTATACTGTCAGCAGGGCTGCGAGTGTGACCTAGGCAACAGAAAAAAAATCACAATTATTAATGTTGTCTAACATATTACAAACGTTGCACAATGAAGGTGTGATCAACAACTAATACTTGATAAAACACTTCCAGAGACATCATTAATCACAGACCAGACACATGAGGTGGTTAACAGAAAAAGTCGTTTGAGAAGGAATGGTCAGACGCCATTTTCAAAAAAACATAGATGCGTGAGGAATATAACTTAAACACAGTAACTAAAAACCATGATGGGGCCACATAAACGATAGAGCACGCACACGCCCACCACAATTAGGCCTAGAGCACGCCTTGGAAGAGACTCTGGAGGACACCAGCGTTTACAGTCAAGGCGCCATTCCGAAGAGTAACTCGATGCGTCACATTTAAAAAAAATTTTTGGGGGTGGGGTCCATAGAATTCCGTAAGCAGATAGGAAATGCAAGCACATGCACGACATTTATTTCCAAATTGTGACGAATATAACTTAGACACAGTAAAGTTTGGAGTTTTACAGCAAAAACTATTACAAGTAACAAAGGGGAACATGGCGGCCCTACATGCAGAAATCTACTATTATGCTGGCTGCCATCGAAAAACTTCGAAAAATAAACGATAGAGCACGGGGACGTTGGAACATGGAACACCGGCCTAAGTCGCTCCCCTTTCAGCGGTAGCCCTCCCCTCCCCTCCAGCCCAGAGATCCCGGGGACTGCCTTCCCCTAGGCTTGGGGTCGCGGGGATTGAGCCCCCAACGCACTGATCCCGGGGGGCTGCCTGACGCCCCCAACCCAAGTATTACGGAAACTGAACCCCCCAACCCAAACAACCGGGAGACTGAGCCTCCTACCGCCCAGAGACCCCGATGAGAATCCTCGCCGCTCAGATCCAGGAGACTGACCCCCCCCCCCCGATCACAGATCCCAGGGACCGACCCCCACTCTCCCTTCCGAGGTCCCAGGGACCGACCCCCCCTCCCTTCCGAGGTCCCGGGGACCGACCCCCCCCTCTCCCTTCAGAGATCCAAGGGACCGACCCCCCCCTCTCCCTTCAGAGATCCAAGGGACCGACCCCCCCCTCTCCCTTCAGAGATCCAAGGGACCGACCCCCCACTCTCCCTTCAGAGGTCCCAGGGAACGACCCCCCCTCTCCCTTCAGAGATCACAGGGACCGACCCTCCCTCTCCCTTCAGAGATCCCGAGCACTGACCCCCCCTCTCCCTTCAGAGATCCCGAGCACTGACCCCCCTCTCCCTTCAGAGATCCCGAGCACTGACCCCCCCTCTCCCTTTACAGATCGAGGCACCACTCTCCCTTTCAAAGATCCCGGGGACAGAGGGCTCCAACGTTCCCTCGAGAGATCCCGAGGGCCCAACTTCAGAGGTCCCGGGAACACCTCCCCAGATGCCGGGGATGAGGCCCCCCTCTGCCGCTCTGAGACCCCCGGGGACTGAGCCCCCCCAGGGGTCGCCCCCTCACGGTCCTCCCACTCCGGCTTCTCAACAGACCTCAATGTTTCTCTGCCCCCTCCCGCCCCTCGGGCTCCGCGCCCCCGGGGCTGCTCACCCTCTTCCCCAGCCTCTGCCCCCCGGTGTCAGTTGAGCCCCCTCAAACTCCTCTCTCCGTGGGCCATCACTCGCCACCGACCCCCCGCGGCAGGGTCGCCCCCTCGGGGCTCTTACCCGCCAACGCCTCATCGGGCTCCTCCATGCTCCGCTCCCCCGACTCTCTTCTCCTCCTCACTCCCTCCGCCTGGCTCGCGGTCCCCCTCCCGCCGCACGGTCCCCTCTGCTCCGCCCCGGTTCGTCCCACCGGAAGGGCCCGCCCCACATAGAACTAGAAGCGCAGGCGCGATGCCAAACCGTCGCCAGCCAGGAAATGACGTTCACGCATTTCGCACAGCCAGTCGGGGGATGTAGTGCTATCTCTGCTTTAATGCAAAAAACAGGACTGCGTGGTACTTCTTTGTCAGGCGACATCTGTGACAATGAAGCCACCGCACAGCCGATGTGCGCTTCTGTTCCTGCGCAGATGATTATGGGAGTTGCAGTTTTTGAAACCCCGTCGGTTCTTTCCGTTTTTTTCGTGCAGAGTAACTCGATGCGTCACATTCAAAAAAAAAAAATTTGGGGTGGGGTCCATAGAATTCCGTAAGCAGATAGGAAATGCAAGCACATGCACGACATTTATTTCCAAATTGTGAGGAATATAACTTAAACACAGTAACTAAAAACCGTGATGGGGCCACATAAACGATAGAGCACGCACACGCCCACCACAATTAGGCCTAGAGCACGCCTTGGAAGAGACTCTTGAGGACACCAGCGTTTACAGTCAAGGCGCCATTCTGAAGAGTAACTCGATGCGTCACATTTAAAAAAAAAATTTGGGGTGGGGTCCATAAAATTCCGTAAGCAGATAGGAAATGCAAGCACATGCACGACATTTATTTCCAATTTGGGACGAATATAACTTAAACACAGTAACTAAAAACCGTGATGGGGCCACATAAAGGATAGAGCACGCACACGCCCACCACAATTAGGCCTAGAGCACGCCTTGGTAGAGACTCTTGAGGACACCAGCGTTTACAGTCAAGGCGCCATTCTGAAGAGTAACTCGATGCGTCACATTTAAAAAAATTAAATTTGGGGTGGGGTCCATAGAATTCCGTAAGCAGATAGGAAATGCAAGCACATGCACGACATTTATTTCCAATTTGTGACGAATATAACTTAAACACAGTAACTAAAAACCGTGATGGGGCCACATAAAGGATAGAGCACGCACACGCCCACCACAATTAGGCCTAGAGCACGCCTTGGAAGAGACTCTTGAGGACACCAGCGTTTACAGTCAAGGCGCCATTCTGAAGAGTAACTCGATGCGTCACATTTAAAAAAAAAATTTGGGGTGGGGTCCATAGAATTCCGTAAGCAGATAGGAAATGCAAGCACATGCACGACATTTATTTCCAATTTGGGACGAATATAACTTAAACACAGTAACTAAAAACCGTGATGGGGCCACATAAAGGATAGAGCACGCACACGCCCACCACAATTAGGCCTAGAGCACGCCTTGGTAGAGACTCTGGAGGACACCAGCGTTTACAGTCAAGGCGCCATTCTGAAGAGTAACTCGATGCGTCACATTTAAAAAAAATTAAATTTGGGGTGGGGTCCATAGAATTCCGTAAGCAGATAGGAAATGCAAGCACATGCACGACATTTATTTCCAATTTGGGACGAATATAACTTAAACACAGTAACTAAAAACCGTGATGGGGCCACATAAACGATAGAGCACGCACACGCCCACCACAATTAGGCCTAGAGCACGCCTTGGTAGAGACTCTGGAGGACACCAGCGTTTACAGTCAAGGCGCCATTCCGAAGAGTAACTCGATGCGTCACATTTAAAAAAAAAATTTGGGTTAAAATTTAGGGTGGGGTCCATAGAATTCCGTAAGCAGATAGGATATGCAAGCACATGCACGACATTTATTTCCAATTTGTGAGGAATATAACTTAAACACAGTAAAGTTTGGAGTTTTACAGCAAAAACTATTACAAGTAACAAAGGGGAACATGGCGGACCTACATGCAGAAATGTACTATTATGCTGGCTGCCATGGAAAAACGTCGAGAAATAATTCTACATTTCGGTATGTGGCGCATTAGTAAAAGGCGGACCTACATGCAGAAATCTACTATTATGCTGGCTGCCATGGAAAAACGTCGAGAAATAATTCTACATTTCGGTATGTGGCGCATTAGTAAAAGGCGGACCTACATGCAGAAATCTACTATTATGCTGGCTGCCATGGAAAAACGTCGAGAAATAATTCTACATTTCGGTATGTGGCGCATTAGTAAAAGTGAAATGGGTTTTAGGCGCCGACAAGAAAACACGGACGTGTGGCGCATTAGTA
Organism: Lissotriton helveticus; assembly: GCF_964261635.1. Lineage (NCBI taxonomy): Eukaryota > Metazoa > Chordata > Amphibia > Caudata > Salamandridae > Lissotriton > Lissotriton helveticus. Next base: position 1,223,646,382 of record NC_136059.1, on the reverse strand, counting down.
AAAGGAACATTATAATCACTAGAGCAATGACAACATTTTAAAAAAAGAAGGAGCAATTAACAATGGCAACATTTTAAAAAAAGAAGGAGCAATTACTAAAAGGAACATTTAATACAGAACAACCACAATACCAATAACAAATATAAGGCAGCAAAACACAAGAGCAGAGGAAAGACTCACCGATGAACAGCTTAAAAAGAATTTCACGAACAACGTCGTGGGATTATATACACAACAGAATTAGATGATTGGTTAGCGTAAACGTAAGCCTGCGATATGATTGGATGGATCGTGATTCTGAAATGTGATTGGCCTGCGACGAATGTGCGCAGATAAGGGGGTACAATGAATTATAACATACGTAGTGAAACGTCATAGAAACGTCACTGCGCATGCGCAATGTCTGTACGCATGCGCACAAACAGGGGGGGGACGCTCAGCCACGGGGGACGTTGGAACATGGAACACCGGCCTGGAGCTCAGCGTCCGCGTTCCAAATCGCGCTCCCAAAGCCCGTGGTAGCGCTAGCACCAAGCTACCACACGCGGGGAGGGAGCACCCGACGGAGTCCCCGGAGCGCGCACAGCGCACACCGCAAGGTCCGCGAAGCGTGAGACCCACGCGCTCGTCAAAGCCTGCTGCGCGAAATAGACACAAGTTCCAATAGACATGTTAAACACTTGGCAAACCACTATGCAATCAAGAATAATACACGTCAGAAAGCGAGGAAAGAAATGAAGCCACTTAACTGACGAGCAGTGAAGAAAGAGGAAAAGGAAGGGACGTCATAGAGAGATATACTGTGGACTGTGATGATCATAGAGACTACCCCCTGTGTTCCTGGGTGGTGTAGTTTTTTGGTGTTTTAATGTATTTGACTGTGTTTTAAGATGTTCTTTAAAACTGCTATGCATAATAAAGTGGAGAAGGATATGCATAATCCTCGCCTCCGTCCTGCCATAGAATTGACCATGTGCAAGTGAGGAGATGAATTCCTATACCATGAATACTCCATGATTACTGATAAAGAAGGAGCTATCATTTTCGCCAGTTGATGATTGGTGGCAGCACAAACGTCAGTGGCGGTTGCTACAGAACGGGGATAGAGGGGTGGGGGGAGGATAACAAAAATAAAAATATCACTTACCTGATTACGGCCGCAGCTTCCCCTTCATCCTCGTCTCTTCCTGACTCCCAGCAGCACACAAGCTCCCCTAAGCCTATCACGATACTGGTGTCACAAGCATGACAGCAGGGCCGTGATTGGTCTGAGTGGCCTCCTCGGCTAAGTTGGTGGGATAGCAAAGGTTTTCATTACTTCAGTAAAAATCGCTGGGAGAACTCGTGCAAGAACACTGGGAGATCACCACATGAAATTAAGTTGAGATTGCAAGAGAGCCTTAACCATAGTGCTGGTTTTGGGTCTGTGTGAAACGAACGTTAGTAACGGAAACTGTAGGAGTATAATGAAATTATCCTGGCAGTGAAGCTCCAAAAAAGGATGCTTGAACAGATGAGTCTCCAGTCATTTCTAGAAGTGAAGAAGGGATTGGATTTCAGAGGTAGATTTCCTCTTAGAAATATGCCCAACCTGGTTATGTAGCAGTAAGAGTTGTGTGATGGATGGAAGAAAGATTTTCAGCTCCTTGGAAATGGACACTTTGTTACAAGTAGGACAGAGACATGCCTGTGTATGGTCTAATACAACTTGCATGTGGTTTCAGTATTCAGCATATAGAGCGGCATAATGACATACGGTTTGTTCATCGGAGATATGCCTGAACAAAACGCCAAGTCTTTGTGATATTTCATTAATGTGGCATAAATCTAGTTATTTTTGGCTCAATCTTTTCTTGATCGCTCATGTGAAGCATGTCACAAGAAGTGCGCTCTACACAATGGATAAACTCAAGCACATTTTCCCACACCTTGGGCCGTATCATACATAATGCACATTTTCCTTGTTTGCGCCAGGGGCACCTTATAAACGGTGCACCCAGCGCAAACAAGGAAAATACAACATATAACTGGCAGACAACACCCAGTTATTATTTACTTGGCAGGGCTCGGACCTGGATACCAAGATTGCTCAAACCTGCCTCTCATCGGTCTTCCGCTGGCTCGCACTTGCCCAACTTAAGTGCAATGAGGGAAAATCGCAAGTACTCCCCTATGGCCAGTTCCCTGCCACCTTTAGAGAATCGTTGTGGCCTCCCAATGTGCCTCGCCCTTACTCTGTGGGAGATCTGGCAAAAAATGTGGGGGTTTGGTTTGGGGAAAACTTCAGGTTTGAAGAACACATTAAAAAACTAACCAGAGTATGCTTTGGCACCCTCAGGGCTCTTCGAAGGTTTTTTCCTCTGCTTCCGAGGGAGGCCAAAGAAATGGTAGCGCATGCCCTCATCCTCTCCCGCATTGACTATGCCAATGCTTTGTTCATTGGCATCCCGGCTCATCTGGTCAGGCGTCTCCAGGTCATACAGAACGCCTATTTAACATCTCGTGGAGATCTAGTGTCCGGCAGTATCTGCGTGATCTGCACTGGCTCCCAGTGGCCCAGCGTGTGCTGTTTAAGGCCCTCATTTTATCTCACAGGGCCATTCATGGTCAAGGGCCAGTGTATCTGAGGAGACGCTTTATCCTGTATACGCCGAACCGCCCCCTTCGCTGTGCCTCTCCGTGTCGGCTTGTCATCCCACGGTTCCGAAAGGCGCGTTTAGTTGGCCAGTCAATCTCTGTGAAAGCTACGGCTGCCTGGAACGCCCTTCCCGTGGAGCCTTAGGACACTCAGTATTTTAAGCTCTTTAAAAAAATCACTTAAAACTCACCTCTTTAAAATGATTAAGTAACTCTCTTCTTTTTCTGCCCACTTTGTCACTGTCTGTGCACGCGCCAGGACACTCTTGAGTATTTGAGCGCGCTACAGAACCCCCTATAACATAACATAACATAACATTCCGATGAATGCACTGGCCCGAGGGCAGTCGCAAACTTGCACTGCCCTGGGGACAGCACATTCATGTGAAAAACGGAGGGGCTGCTTTGAATCCACTCTGTGTTTTCACAGTGCAGGAGGTAACCCCCTGCACTTTTAAGGGGAGTAGAGATCCCCTTGTGGGCGGGTACAGTTATTGACTGCACCTGCCTGCAAGGGGATGTCTGGGGGGTTCATGGGACCCCCTTTCCCTCCCTCCAGAAGGCTGCTCTTAGGAGGCACACTGACAGTATCACTGTATCTAGCAAAAATGCTGCATTAATCATGAGCTTTCTGCTTTAACCTAATTCTAGAATGTTCTAGTCCAAATCATTCATGGCATGCTTTGCTGTGAGGGATATTCCTGTCCTCCTGACAGATTTAATTTCTATCTCCTGCGGCGCCCATGTTTTTGTCTATCGTTATTGAACCAACGGCCTGATGCATGAAATTTCCATTAGCAAAAACTATGATTGGATGCAATCACCGGGATGGTGGACTGCTGGGGTCAGCAAACCACCATATCTGCGACTGCATTGCAATGGAGTGCATTTTTTATAATACAGTTCATTTTACTTCAAGAAAACTGGCCTGCATTTAAGAAAGGTTAAAGAAGGAGGGAGATACCCCTATATTTTACACAGGGACGGGGTATGCATGCAAACTAGAAAGACTCAAAGTCCCTGTAGCGTGGTGTCTAAGAGGACAGATCCCTCTCTGAGCCAAGAGTCTAATATGGTATTTATTCCTAACGGTATATCAGTTACCTTGAGAGTGCCCTTTTGTAGAAAAGGGTACTCTCAAGGTAACTGATATACCGTTAAGAATAAATACCATATTAGACTCTTGGCTCAGAGAGGCATCTGTCCTCTTAGACACCACGCCACAGAGTTTGCATTTAAGAAAGAAATTGTAGCAAAAAGTTTGCTTAGGAGTTAGCAGCGGTTTCCCCGACTACTGTCTACCAATTTTTTTTTATACATTCACAAAGGTGAAGGGGTTCCTTGAGACCCCTTCCTCATTACAAATGAGACCTGGACGTTACTATAGCCTTATAGCCCGCCGTAGAGGGCTATACCGGCTATTAAAGGCGGCTCGGGCCTTTAACAAGGGAGAGGGACTTTAATAGCTGGTATAGCCAGGCTACGAAGGGCTATAAGGCTATTAGAACATTCTGCCGCTAGAGGGCAGAATGTTCTAACAAAAAAAAAAACGAAGCCTTATGGGAGCGTGAGGGGATTAGAATCCCCTCAGGCTCCCTGAAGCCTTTGTTCACAGTCAGAGCTGTGAACAAAGAAACATTGGAATGTTGGAGCTCCAGGCTTATACCAGTCATTATAAGCCCGGAGCACTCCATTGTTTTCAATGGAGCTCCCAACATTCCAATGTTCTAATAACGTTTCACAGATTTGCGACCGAATTTCGGACACAAAACCTTGATACATTTCATTACGAATCGCTACTTGGAACGGATGCCCTAAACACTTCCCTTCAAAATAGTGATTTGTTATGGGAATCGAAACACATTTTGCTATTTGTTAGGTTCTTGCAGAATGTCAAAATGGGTTTTGTACATAACAAAAAGCCATTTTGCTGTCGCAAACCCTGTGATTTGTGAGTCACACGCTTTGCAATTGCAAAATAGCAGGCCTCATATTATTTTCCGTTTCAGTCCATCCCTAATGCCTAACTTTGGATGCTGTAGGAATACTCCTGTAATTGTGTACTTCCATGTAATCCTCACACACCCTGAGAGTTCTTAATGAATTGTAGAGTTCCTTAAGTGCTCCAAAGTGTAAACTTGTCACATGCAGAATTGCATGATTTTGTAAAATCTATGAGAAAATGTGCATTACTACATTGTATGTGTTGTTTGTGTCCGCAGTGATAATATCCCTTTCCCTAACTACCCAGAAAATGTGGATTTTCTTAACTCATTCTCATCATTGAAATGCATAGAAGTAGGAGGAACATTTATGTTTCCAGGGTCAGAATTCTCCTGCAAAAGGGTAACCTCTCGTCTTCTCCTATATTTGCAAGCAGGGTCAGTCAGCCACTAACACTAAGGGGCATATTTACAAGCCCCTATCGCCACAGGAATGTCACCTTTTAGGCCGTTCCTGTGGCGATAGGAGCTTTGCCTTATTTACAAGGCAGTGCTAAGCCACTTAACGTGGCTTAACGCTGCCTTGTAAATAAGGCCCCCTTTCACGCTATGCTTAGCGTAAAAGGGGAGGGCAATGGGTGTTGTTGTGGGCATTCCACCACAACACCCGCTGATTCTGGCGCTGTCCCCTATTTACAAGGAAGGCGTAAATAGAAGGCAGTGCCAGAATTAAGACCAGGGAAAACCTGGTCTTACCCTGGCGCAACGAAGAGAAATATTTCATTTTTCCTCGTTTTTGATGTTTTCATGTGTGCCGCGTTGTGCAGCACACATGAAAACAGCAAAAAGCCAATGATTGTTTATGTACAGGAAGGTCCCCCTTCCTGCACATAAACAATCCTTCTTTAAAAATGCTGTTTTGCAACTTCTATGTGAGCTGCATTAAGCATTGGTGCAAGGTGCCTGCGCTGGCGCTAGGCTGCTAAGTGTAGCACCATCTCAGGGGGAAACGCAGGGCTGCACCATATTCTTGTAAATATGGTGCAGCCCTGCGTTTCTGAAGTGGCGTAGAGAGGCGTTAAGCCAGGAAGGCTAACGCCTCACTCCGCCACTTCCCTTGTACATATCCCCCTAAATTTGCAAATGCAGAAATTGCACTTAATGGTGAAATTTTCACATGAACATGCACACTTTGCACATGTAATATTCAACTGATCCTCAACCTGTGGCTCAAGATGGTAAAGTTTTTTATCTAAATTTTATATGCCAAGTGGGCATTTACTGCTTTCAAATTCTTGTTATGTGCTGAAAATGCTTTGTATATAGGGGGCTGTATCATGAGCACCTTTGTTTGTTTCTTAAGCATCTGAAGAGAAGATTATACATTTCCTTCAGAATTTCTCAACGTTAATACATGAACTTTAGACAGAACAAGTCGGAAAACTTTGAGCATAGTTTGCCTGTCTCTGTTTCTGACGTGTTCTGTCTCAAGCTCCTGCACTTACCTTGGAGAAATTTAGAGTTACATGAATGATCCTTAGACACCTCTGATGCCAAAAACACTGGCATTCGGCTCTGACTGAGTCTGCGCAGATCGTCAGGATGTGGCCTGCAGTACTTTGGGGCATATTATCAACACACAGCGGTAAATATAGCAGAGCATGATTAGTGCTATTTTTTTATTGCTGGCTATCGCTGGATTAAATCGCTGAGATAACGCGTTATCATCAACGTTTATCTCCACAGCGATAACATATCCAGCGATAGCAGCAAAAAAAGGGGACACCGCTGGAAATCCAGCGATACAATAATGGCGATAAGGGAATCCTTGGTAATAGGGAGATGTGGACTTAGCCTCAGAATCCACCTCCCTTTATGAATATAGCTAAGTCTGACATTTTGCAGTTGTTAGGTTACGGCGATAACCGCGCTTAGCTCCCCTTTTTTTATCGCTATGGGTGTCCTGGGCCGGCTTGGTAATACTGAGAAGTGCAGTTAGCGACATTTTCTGTGTTATTTGGACACGAAACGCCCACTTTGCATCTCATTAGAGATACAAAGCGAGAAGTCAGTAACAAGGCTGCTAACATGCGCTAATGCATGTTAGCACTGCTTGTTAATAGTGAGAAAACATTATCTCCACTTTTTTGTCTTTCAAAGCAAAAAAACGGAGATAAGGCCCTTGATATTATGCCCCCTGGTTCTTAAACTTGTGCATTTGTTGTTTGTTTCTGTTCATCTGTACTGTTTTAATTAATTACGTCAAGGGGCCTTATAATTAATTACGTTAAGGGGCCTTATCAAGATGAGCTGCGCTGATTCAGTGTTTTTTTATGCACCTGCGAGTATTAAGTGAAATAATTAAAGCCGCTCTGAGTTAGAGATTTATATTACACAGTGCAGCTGAAAGCAGAAAGAGGCGAACCTTACTGACTGTTTCTCAACTCTACTGACTGGAAATCGCGGCCATTCTTGAAGAAATTGTGGGTAAGTAAATACACTATACATACTGAAGGTGCGTAAAACAATGCTCAGCTCTGAGCCAGTGCAACACATCATGATAAGGCCAATCAGGGGTGCAATTAGACCTCAACTTTTTTTTTTGGGGGGTGGGGAGGGAGCGGAAGCTTACAGGTTAATGAAAGAAGGAGGGCTAACACTTCAAATATGGAGTGGAGCTAGCCTTAGAGCCAATACAAGAAAGCAGAGTGATACATTGCACATTTAATATCAAATTCTGTTTGTTTGGATTTTCCACTGAGATTGATACAGAGATGCAATACACACACAACAATTGTCAGAATAAGCCCAGAGTTACAGAACTCTCATGTAAATTACAGCTTAGTCACAAGGTCCATGGCTGAGAAAACTTATAATCATTGCATTCTTAATTGGTTGCATGAAGTATCCCGCACCTGTCATTCAATCCCACCTCCAGAGAGAGTAACTTGAAAAGGAAACTTAGCAAACTTAAAAATTCAAAGGAAAACCTGCCAAAAACAGTGATGTCATGGTGTAAATAATAACGGGGATTCCTACTGTACTGCTGTGGGTTTTAGATATGGAACAGATTAAGGGCCCTAAGGCGTGGGGAGCAAACCGTCAGTGGGAGCCCCTCCAACAGGTAGCTCACCAGCGGGGACTATATATATTCAAAGCCTTTTCTGGCATCGTCCACAATGTTGGCCATGCTCTCCAATGCCGATGCCCTCCACAGCCTGGCGTGCCATTGCATTAAAGATGGTGCTTCTTGTTTTTTCCACACTGCGGCCACCGCTATTTTTGCTGCCCCCAGACAAAGCCACATGACTGACCTATCGCTTTGTGTTTGGCGTTTCAGGGTTGGGTCTCTCACCTCCAGCAAAGTATGTTCCAGGGACATAGGTATTGGGTACCCAAGAATGAGTTTAATTTGGGATAAAATGTCCTTCCAAAACGCCTGAATGGAGGGACAGTCCCACCAGATATGGCGAAAGTCGCCCCGCCCAGCAGTCCGCATCCCCTCCAGCACCTATCAGCGGTAGTTGGAAAGATCCTATGTCGTTTCTGAGGATATAGGTACCAATCATATATATGCTTATAGTGTGCCTCCCTTAGGTACATCGAGCGATTCAATTTCACTACATCTTTACTTAAATGCTCCCACTGCTTTTCCGCCAAAGGGGTATCCAGATGTGCATCCCAAAAGCGTTTATAGCGTGGCATCCGACCTGGGGCTCAGGGCTTGTATGAGAACATATAGAAAGGAGATGCATCCCCTGGAGGTGGACCCAGATTGTGGGCACATTTCTCTATGGGGAGCAAGTCCCTGGTGGCGGCCAGCTGCACCAGGGGTTGCTGCACCCAATGTTTAAGCTGTAGGTAATGGTGCTCTTCTTTGGCAGTTAGCGCAAATTGTTTCCTACATTCTTGAAAGGTGAGGAGCTCCCAGATAGGTAATCTCCTTAGGCGTGCAACTAAAGGGTGACAATCTCTCCACTCGCCCCCATTCCTCTTTGGATAGGGACACATTGAGTTAAGAGGACTTGAACAGATTAATCTTAAACCCTGCCACCCGCTCAAACATCATAAGCTCCTCTTGGATAGCCGGAAGAGAGGTCAGTGGTTCTGTAACTGGGAGAAGCATATCCTCTGCAAAGAGTGTTATCTTATGGTTGTCAGTGCCAAACTGTATACCCCGAATTACTGGGTTTCCCCTAAGTTTATGTGCCAGGGGTTCAATGCTTAGGCTGAAAAGATGGGGGGGATAATGGACATCCCTGTTGCATCTCGGGCACCAAGGTAAAAGGGAGGGAAGCAGAGCCATTGACCAGGACATGGGAGCTAGGAGAGTGATAATTGGCGCAAATTATCCCTAAAAAGGTTTAGTCAAAACCAAAGCGCTGGAGAACCTGAAATAAAAAGGTCCACTCTACGCAGGCAAATGCTTTTTCCGTGTCTAACCAGACAAGAGCCGCTGGAATGTTTTTCTTCCAGGCCTTCTCTATTATATGAATGATGTGCCACAAATTATCATGAGTCTGACGCCACTTAATAAAGCCTGATTGGTCTGGGTCAATAAGGCCAGGGAGCACGGATTCGAGGCGAGTGGCCAGGATCTTGGAGAAAATCTTGGCATCTAAATTCAGAAGGGCAATGGGGTGATAGGAGGAACAGGCCGTGGGGTCCTTACCAGGCTTGGGGATCATTGCCACAATCGCTTCACCCATGGAGGGAGTGACCTGCTGTGTTGAGGCAATGATATTAAAAAGAGTAGTTAAAAAGGGGACCAGCTCCGGAGCGAAGGTAAGATAGAAGTGTGCCGAGAAACCATCTGGCCCTGGTGCTTTCTGGAGTTTAAGCGCTTCAATTGCTTTCTGCACTTCTTCTGAGTTTACAGGTTTTGCCAGCTCTTCATTGGTAGTAGCCGAGACTTGGGGGAGGTCCAAGGGATCCAAGTACTCCCCCTGAACCTGTGCCCCTGGGAGTTCAAAAGTATAAGGAGAACGGTAAAATTTCTCAAAGGCCTGTGCCTTCCCCTCTTCTGTCTTGTGTGAGACGCCAGCGTCATCTACTATACGTTTTATGTACTCCCTTTCCTGTTTAGCCCTGAGTTGGCATGCAAGCAGAGATCCCACTTTGTTCCCACCCTCGTACCCCATAGACTGGAGGCGTAAGATGATTTGTACCTGCCCTATTAGTGTATATGGTCTGTAGCTTCCCTTTGAGAGCTATTACTTTTCTCATTGAATGGACCGAGGGGCTAGCCTTATGTGCCTGCTCTGCAGACTGTAATTCTCGTTCTAGCATGAGGCCCTCCTCCTGCTGCTTTGTATGCAGGGTAGTGGCCAGCTCGATGCATTTACCCCGCACTACCGCTTTGAGGGCGTTCAAGGTATTGGCATGGGAAGTAGTCTCCGGGTCATTCTGCTTAAAGAAATCCTTAATAGATTTCCTGATGTCCTCGCTTAAAAGTCTATCACTGCAGATGAAGATGGGGAAATATCTGCGCGCATGCTTTGGACGTGAGTTCGGCCAGGTGAGTGGCAACTCTAGGGTAGCATGGTCACAGAGACATATCGGGTGGAAATGTGTTTGCAGCATCAAGGGGAGCAGAGACTAACTCAAAAAGATGTGCTCGATGCAGGAGTATGTTCTGTAGGAGTGGGAGAAGAAAGAGTAATCACGAACACTGGGATTCTTGTCTCTCCAAGCATCCATCAATCCCATAAGCTGGAGTTGTGACTTGAGTGGTTTGCCAAAGACCCCTCCCGATTTCCTCTGTGAGTGAGTCATGTCCAACCCCTGGTCCCAGACGAGTTTGAAGTTTCCGAAGAGCAGTATGTCTCCCTGCGCAAAGTTCTCCAAAGCCATAGGGAAGGAGAGAATTTTGTCCTGTTGGCCCGTGTTTGGTGCATAAAGAACTGCAAACGGGCACAGTCTGCCCCTTAGTTCGCCCCGAACCATCACGCACCTCCCTGCTTTGTCAGCCTTAGTGTCTGGTGCCTGAAACGGGACCCCCGCATGGAATAGTAGCGCCACCCCATTTTGTTTGGATGTGTGAGAGGATCTAAATATAAGATGATCATTTTTGTGGTGCAAGCGATGTTCCTCCGATTTCTTGAGGTGGGTCTCCTGGAGGGCCGCCACTTAGACATCATGATCTAGCAAACATTTCCAAAGCCGTTGTCACTTATTAGGGGAATTTAAACCCCGGGTATTCCGGGTTAAAGACCTGACAGCCATCAATATTTGAAAGGGACCTTTCCCCCCTCACGAGGGTCTCTGCACGAACTAGTCAGCTGGAACCTCCTCCCGTCCAAAAACAATATAAACAAGCGCGTGCGCCTCGCGCTGAAAGTGAGAAAAAAAGTTAGAGGAGGAGGCAGCAGGGGGAGGGGAGAGAGGAGGGCACCTGCGGCTGTTTCCCTTGCGAGAGCAAGCAGGAACCATCTGTTAATTGTTTGAAAGCTCGCTCCCGCAAGGGAATCGCCAAACGTGCGCGCGTGGTCATTGAACGCAATGCAACGCATGCACGTTTTTGGCCCAAAAAGCGAGTTGATTACATGAGGTCCCCTCCTAAGCAGCGAATGCGCGCTGCGTAGGTGAGACCTAAAAAGGCACCATGACATTGAACTAAATTAACAAACCAGAACAAACAATAAGATCGAATGTGGAGAATCCCCCTCCTAGAGGGGAACGTCCTTACCAGGCCAAACTCATGGAACGTAACCATTCCCGTTCCCCCAGCCCCCAAAACAATATCAATTGAGGCATTTGATGTGAGAAATTAAACTACCCACTAATGAGTAACATTTGCCTTAACACCCCTGCATGAGTTATTCAAGATTGTGAGACCCAGTTGCATCACCAGTGTTCAGGAGAACGCAAGTCCTCTGCTCCAGCCACCCTCTCACCGGGATCTCCTTACCACCGCAGAGATGAGTCGCTCCGCAGTCCCCTCACAGCAAGCAAGGCTTGCCCCGGCAGCCTCAGGGGGTTTAAGCCTCACACTCAGTGCCACTCACACAGTCCAATACTCTGTTTGTCCCACAGATTTGTGAGTTGCAAGTCCTTCGCTCCGTCCATCTCTCCCTAATAATCTCTGTTCGCCCTCATGGGGTAGGAAGGTGGGGGGTGCGGAGTGATCTGACTGTTGGAGAAAGCTTGGTCTCGGGGTCCACTGGGCACGACGCTCAGTCCAGAGTTTTGTTGATCTTGCAGCCCACTCTTCTCCACTGTCCGCCCCCGTTTGTTGTCGCTGCTTTTCCCCGTCGGTGGCTCCCGAGGTTGCCCCGCCAGCAGGAAGTGGAGCCGTGATCCTCAGGATGGCTGCTGCTTCCGTCACCTCGGTGGAGTTCATCTGCTTATTTTCCCATTGAAAAGTGTTCCCAAACGGGTAGGTCCATCTGTACTTGACCTTCTTCTTCCTCAGGCATTCTGTGATCGGGCGGAATTGCTGATGGCAGGTAAGAGTGGCCTGTGCCACATCTTCGTAGAGCACAAACTTGACGTACTGAAAAGAGACTTTATCCATATTTCGAGCTTTTTGTAGGACCAGGTATTTGGTTCTAAAGGAGCTGAACTTTGCCAGGACAACTTGTGGCCTCCTGCTCCCCCCAGACAGTCGTGGCCCCATGCGGTGCACTCTTTCCAGCTGTATTCCGGGGCCTCCCTCTCCCACCACCGAGGAAGAGACCCACCATGAAAGCCTCCAGATTTGGCCCCTCGCTGTCTTCCTCAGGGCCACGGAATCGGATGTTGTCCCGACGGGACCTATTCTCTAGGTCCTCACATTGAGCAACGTGGCGCGTAGCTGTCCCCTCATGTCCGCAGAATCCACTTCCAGTGGCTGCATGCGATCTGTCAATTCCTGCACCTTTGCCTCAAGGTCCATCGTTCTGGTGCCGACCGAGTCTACATCTGCCTGCAAGGACGTCATCTTCTCTCTCATTTCCGCCCGAAATGCATCAAAGGAGGCATCTATGTCAGATTTTATGTCTGCTCGAAGCTCCTTTTTAAATTCTCGGAGGGAAGCCAGCAGGTCCTCCCTGGTGAACGCCATTGCTCCTGTGGATTGCAGCGTTTTGTCACTGGGAGGCCCCGCTCCTGTTGCAAGTAGTTGGAGACCTTGTTGTTGGGTGTCTTCTTTGGTGGCATAGGTGGAAGCTGCACTGGTCCAGCCCCTTGCCGCCTGGCCGCCTCCGGTTGTCACTGAGAACCTGGTCGGGCTCTCTTCAGTCACCCAAAGGCCTTCGTTTCCTGCTGCTAGACCTTGCAGGTATATTCCTGGGGCCGGTTATCCAGGCCACCCCGGTTAGGTCAGCTCATGCTTTAATGGTGGAGCATTGTGAGAAGGCTCCCTCCTCTGTCGGTGCCCACTTAAAGCACGCTCTTCGACTGACAAGTAGTGGGGAGGGGGCCTACAGCGTAGTGCTGATAGTACAGTCTGAGCACTTTGTTTAGAGACCTAAGTTGATGGCGGCAATGTTAGGGTCAGGCAGCCAATGATCATAGTCTTGGGTAGGATTTGGCCCCAGGAACCCGTCTCTGTACTTTTCTTATGCCAGGTACTCACAATGAATCATTTGAAGGGATAGGCCAGTTTCTCCTCAGCTCTTGGGAGCAGCACAACTTAAGCCTCAATTACGGCAGCCATTGCAGAGTCAGTTACGTCGTGGTCTAGGGTGCCAGGTGTGCCCTGTTTGAACCACTTCTGGCCCCCCGTAGTCGTGACTCTAGTCTGCTCAGTAGGCCCTCCTGCTGATGCACTCTCCCTCAAGCGAAATAAGGTGGGTATTGTTGCGGAGATTCCTGCCTCACTCTGTGATCTCGATGCAGCTGCCCGTTGTCCGCCTCGGCCCTCCTGTCCGCCGAGGGATCTCCAAATATCCTGCTCACTCAGCAGCCTCGGGGGGGGGGGTCCGGGGCGTCTCTCTCAGGGTCTCCACTATCACCACCAAATCGATTTCACTTCAGCAGTGGCTCCGAGATCGGCAGCTGAGGCCCCTTGCACTCTCACCTCAGCGAGGGCCCAGTCCGACCAGTCCGCCAGCCCGCCAGCCCGCCATTTTCTTTGCAGCGCGGAGTCCGGAGGGGATGCGGAGACCTCCCGCTGGCTACACACTGCTCAACGCACCGAGTGAGAGCGCTCAAGAAGACATCCAGGGGCTCTTATTAAGGTTGGCGCCTCAGTCTGACCTCTGGGCTTCTTTCGCTCAGTGCCACGGCTCTTATGACGGGAAGAGTCGCCATCTTCTGAAACTCCCCAGGGCAGTCTCAGTCCGTTATTTGGCCTCAGCTGGCTCCATGTGTACGTCTGGGCTTCTTAATCTGCTGCTCAAAATTTCCCCCACGCCTGGTTGCCTGTGAGGCTTTCGGGGGACACTGGAAATTGCCTCAGGCCATAAGATTTATGGGGCTTGGGACGGAGCGGATCGGAGTCACGTCCGATCGGCCGTGATGCCTGGCCATGGTCCCCAAAATTGCGCATTTTTTTTTTTCAAAACAATATTTATTATTTTCATTTCGGGGTGTTGAAGTATTGCAAAGATGGCACTACTCTGTGAACACCAGAGATGTAGCGTGCAAAAGATAAGCATCATCCTCAAGCAGTACAAGCAATATTCAATAGGCACAATCACCCCTGAACTCCCATCCCCCCAACTCCCATCCCATTAGTCTCCCTCCCGGATCCCACCCCTAACCCCTCACAGTGTCAGCGTGGTCCAATAGCTAATACAGTTTAATAGCAAAGTCCGTGCGTGGATCCGTTCACCCCAGGTCCATAAGCGAGTGTCCGTCATCAACATCATGACACGCTGGCGGTTCCAGCCACAACCCTCTATATTCCGCCCACCTCTTCCAAATTTTAAAGTGCTTTCGGGGGCAGCCCCTGGCAGCAAACACCGGACGCTCCAGCCCCATACAGAAGTCTAATCCCCTCTTCCACACCCCTAGCAAAGGAGCCCTTGGGTCCTTCCAGGCTCGGGCGATATCACGTTTGGCCACTGTGAGGCCCAATAGCAGCAAGTGGCGCTTGTAGATGTTACCTCCCACTTGTTCCATAACGTGCAAGAGGCCCAGCTGCGGGGAGCTGGGGAGGTCCCATCCCAACACTTCAGACAGGCAGTCCCAGACACCAGTCCAAAATCTCACCAGCTTATCGCACGCCCACACCGTATGTACAAAGGTTCCAATCGCACGGCCACACCGCAAGCAATCAGGGGAGGCTATCAGGCCCGCCCTCCACAATCTGTCTCTAGTATAGTAGGCCCTGTGCAAGTATTTAAATTGGATAAAGCGCAGGCGAACCGCTATTGCCGCCCCCCTCGGGGCCTCCAAGGCTTCCCTCCAGTCCTCTTCTTCCAGCTCTCCTATGTCCCTCTCCCAAGCAGATCTCAGAGTATCTAAAGAAGTGGAGCAATGCCTGATTAACGTTTGGTATATACTGGAAATTTTCTTCGTGCCTATCTCACCCATGAAGACCTTAGCCTCCAACGGGCTGAATTCGGGCAAGGAGTCCAGACCGACCAGGGAGGGAGACAGGGCGTGTCGGAGCTGTAGATAGCGAAAGAACTGTGTTGGGGGCATATCATATTCCTCTCGCAGGGCTTGGAACGTCTTAAAAGCCGTGCCTGTCATTACGTGGCCCAGGGCAGATATACCTATTGCGTCCCAGCCGCTGAAACCTTTCAGGGATGCCAGCGCCGGCAGTCGCCCATTGTGCCAGAGGGGAGTCTCCCTCGTCAATTTGTTCCACCATCCCATGCGGCGCAGCGCACCGCGCCACACCCGATACATCACCTGTGTGACCTCCGGAAGCCTCTTCCGCGCCACCGCCGAGTACAAGATGGTGTGCAGTGTTGCTGGGCCCATCAGAAACCTCTCAAGGGCATAGGCCAGATCGCTTCGATCCCCGTACCACCATTCGTTTAGCACCAACAGGTGGGACGCTTGGTAATAGGACAGAATATCCGACGTGGCCAGCCCCCCGCAGTAAGTGGAAAGAAAACACGTGCGAAGTGCCACTCTCGCTACCCCACCTGCCCAAAGGAACTGGCTCAGTGCCGAGTTCACTCGACGAAACCATTGCAGTGGAATAGGGTACGGATGGTTCTGTAACTGGTACAGTAGGCGCGGGAGAGCCACCATCTTAAATATGGCCGAACGGCCGTAGACATTCAGTGGCATTCTGGACCACGTCATGTCCGAGCGCACACGATCCCACACAGGCAGTACATTGCGAGCCCATGAGACCCCCGGGACGTCCGTCAGGAATATCCCCAAGTATTTAATGCCTCCAGTAGCCTCCTGCAAGACACCCGCCCAGGGCCCAGACCCCCGCGATCTCCCAGCGTCCATAGCGTAGACTTCCGCAGGTTCAGGCAGAGGCCGACACCTCACCAAAGATGCGCATAATTTCCAGGACTCTCGGCCCGACCTATTTAAGTCCGTAAGAAAGATTAGGACGTCGTCGGCAAAAAGCGCTATTCTGTCAGAGGGTCCCGCCACCCATTCCACACCTCGCAACTGAGCGTCCATTCGCACCCATGCCGCCAGTGGCTCCATCGCTAGGGCGAATAAGTAGGGCGAGAGGGGGCAGCCCTGGCGGGTGCCCCTGCCTATAGGGAAGGGGTTGGACACCGCTCCCGCTACTCTCACGGACGCCGTTAAGTCGGTGTATAGCAAGTGTATGTAGGAAAGAAATCGGGGCCCCAGGTTCAGGCGAGACAGGAGGGCACGTAGGTAGACCCAACTCAGGGAGTCGAACGCCCTGTCAATGTCTGCCAGGAGAAGCGCCGCCGGAAGCCCGGCTGCTCGAGCCGCCTCCACTACCACCTGAGCACGCCTGATATTGTGGCGTGTCGCCCTACTAGGCATGAATCCGGCCTGGTCCGGGTGAACCAGATCCGCTATGTACGGGAGCAGACGATTAGCCAAGGCCTTTGCCAGCAGCTTCGCCTCCACATTCAGGAGCGAGATCGGCCTGTAAGATTCATGGTGTTTAGGAGATGTTGGAAAGGCGATCCCAGGGGGGACAGAAGATGTCTGACTGCCCGCCCCGAGACCCACCTCTCCCTGTAGAAGAGGCCGAGCGCCGTAGGGAGGCCTCCTTGGCGAGGCTCTTTCCTACGATCGTACAGTTGAGCAATCACCCTCCCACAGACGGACACCACACGAAGGGATATTCTCAAGAATCTTTATATAAGAAATGAAGGCACGCTCTCGTAAGATTGTGACACAGGGATCGCGGGATCCGTAAAGTCTTGGCTTCGGGAAAGAGGGGGGTAGCGGGGCAGTCTTGGCACCAACTGGTGCGTTGATAGTTCAAGGGGTCAGGCCGCGACAGCGTCAGCAGGGCCTCGGTATAGTTCAGCATGGTTCAGGCCACGACAACGTCAGCAGGGCCTCACAGGTGGTTCAGCTTGGTCAGGCCGCGACAGCGTCAGCAGGGCCTCGAAGGTGGCTTAGCTTGGTCAGGCCGCGACAGCGTCAGCAGGGCCTCGAAGGGGGTTCAGCTTGGTCAGGCCGCGACAGCGTCAGCAGGGCCTCGAAGGTGGTTCAGCTTGGTCAGGCCGCGACAGCGTCAGCAGGGCCTTGAAGGTGGTTCAGCTTGGTCAGGCCGCGACAGCGTCAGCAGGGCCTCGAAGGTGGTTCAGCTTGGTCAGGCCGCGACAGCGTCAGCAGGGCCTCGAAGGTGGTTCAGCTTGTTCAGGCCGCGACAGCGTCAGCAGGGCCTCGAAGGTTCCAGGTGCATGAGTTCGGATCGGGATCAGCTGCGACAAGGTCAGCAGGGCTTCGACTCCAAGATACAACTGAAGTCCTAATTCAGGTGTGGTAAATAAATAAATAATACCTCTATTTTTGACTGGATATACAATAACAGATAGCTCAATAAATAAGAGTCAAGATTCGAGGTAGTAGGAGTTTGCAGGTTTAATACAGCATAAAGGACAGGAACAGGACAACCTGCACGGGCAAGATCTGGGATGGCTAGCAACTTTTAATAACAGTGCACAAGTATATATAGTTAAACAAAACACATGATGTTCAATACAATAGGCGTAGCAGTGGGCAGGGCCTGTAGCAGTCGCGAAAGATAAGGCAGAAAGTAGGTGTAACAAGAGGCGTGAACAGGGCGTATACATAGACATGTGATGTAAACGTAACGGAATATGTCATAAATGGGGCGGAAACATGGAGGGGGCTACCTAAGGAGCCGAGACCTCTAACCTAGTGGTGCGCGCAAGCTGGCAATGACGTATTACTAGGAGAAGCTGGGGGCTATGACTTCTGCGCTAGAAGGAGAGACGAAAGTCTGGAGAGTCAGAGCGACATGTACCTAAACACTATCTAGTATCTGATGTTTAGAGAACATATTGATAGAATCCAAAAGTTATCAGGGTAAAGGCTAACAGACACTAAGACTGGTGCATGCATTATTCTACATGTAGTACGTGTTGAGGAATATTAAATGACCATTAATACAGTATTTCTCTTACATGGAGACGTAAAGGCTAGACCATGACGGAAACTATTGATGCGATTCAGTAGCTTAGGAATGCAGAGAAGGAGGGCTGGACTGATAACTAGAATCATAACATACTCTTGGCAGACTGGAGGCAGAGCCAGGCCGAGCCGGGCACTGTGAGGCAGGAAGTAAGTGAAGGGTCAGGGATACAGGTGGGGGCTGTATCGCTCCTCGGAGAGGGTTCAGGAGACAGGAGCTGAATCTGAGTCCGGGCCCTTTTGAGGCCTAGAAACGGGGATTTTACAATGAAATAACGTGCACACTGTGGAACGTGGCAACGTATCTTTACATAGGCCTAATACTCGTAGCTTTCACGAGAACTGGAAACTGGCATACTAGAGATGGACACAACTGTAATTGCGGTTGTAATCGATCATGGGGAATACATATTGCATATTAATCATGCACATATAGCATAAGATGGGGAACACGTAGGGACACAGAACATGGCAAAATTTACTTTTCCACATTCCCTCCTTGTCACTACGTTTCCATCAAGAAACATCAATATTCATGATACCATCTATCATTTCATACAGTATCATTTGCTCGTCTCGAATTTTCTTGGAACGGGATTTAGGACGGGACATGGGACTAGGAATACAAGAGGTAGCACAAATGCCGCAAATCGCAGGGCCACATTGTATACAGAGGCAGCAACTGAATATGATCGCTACTGCAATACCTAGAAAGGACAATACTTTCCATCCCCAGGCAGAAATTATACTCCAGAACCAACCGGACCATGTCCAGGTGCCTGGATTCTGGTGTAACTGATGGGCAATTTTATGAAGTCTGGTTATAGCTGAATAAACAGACGGCGCGTTATTAGGAATGAAAATGCAGCAACTAGATCCGATGACTCTACATGCTCCTCCTCTATCGGCAAGTATGACGTCAAGAACGAGACGATTTTGGAGCACGACAAATCTCATAGCAGATTGCTCTTCGGTTAAGTTACCTAGGGCAGAGGCAGTCTCATTCACTACTGCTTCAAGGGTTCTTGTCAATCTACGTATTAACTTACTATTCTGGATAGGTCCTATAAAGAAAAAGAAACCTCTATTGAAATCTGTATACTGTTCTAGAGCAGTTTCAGTTTGATCGACAATCGGGGACTCAATCTCCCTTCTATGTCTAATGTGTACTAGATGTGTGTTTCTATGATAATCAGACGGGGCTAGGAAAACTGGTGGCAGTAGGAAGGCAATGTAACAGGTTCCATCCCAATCGAGGGGCAGACGAACATATGCGGTCTGACCACAAACAAAATAAGAATGACGTGAAGCTTTGAAAATAGATTTCCCACTGTCACTATACTTGACAATAGTAGTACAATCACTATGTCCTACATGTGCGGAACCATTATTTCGGACACATAATTCGCCTTTGACTGGTAGTACTGAAATAGCAGGTAAATCTGGAGTAGTATCAGACTGAACATTCAGAACCATAAAATTCGAAGAATAATTACCCAAATTATAAACTTCATTTTCTAGATCTAACCCTGTTCTGTGGGGAAGACCTTGCTTGTCTGGAAAACATGTACTGTTCAGTAGGGACATATCATTTGAAGATGACGTTAACGTGGACCAGGCTCCACATGAACCATTATGTGAAAACGGATAAGGAAACAGTGGCAGAACTCCCTTCGGTGTCTGGAAAGGGGGGAGTCGACCACACACCCAACAATTAGTGGCATTGCTGGTCTGGTGTGAATAATGTAACATACGGATAAATGTATTGTTGCGCATAGCAAGACGATAGGATAGTTCGTGAGGAAGCAGATCACTAAACGTATGCTCTACTGTAGCATTAGAAAACTTATTTACATGAGAAATTGGAAAACATAAATAAAAGGCATAACTTGTGCAGGTAATCATTAAACTTAAAAATAATATAAAACTTAGAAAAACGATACATCGGATAGAGTTTTGACTAACTCTCTCACTATGGGGGTCTATCTCATACATGTCAGAAACCTGTCTAACCGTTTCACCCAGGGGGACTTAGACAATTAAACTGGCTGACTTATTTTACTAGACCGAAGCTTCTGTTTATACTCCTGTTGCGGAGTTTTCTCTAACAGGGGATCCTTTGAATCAGAGTCATTAGCGGGACAGTCCTTGATAATAGTATCTTGGCAGTCTTTAAAATCTTGACAATCCTTGGAAATGTTCTTGGAAACAGTTTTTAGTCGGAGTCCGTGAAATTTCTTGACATGCGACAGGTGCACCCACCCCTTCCTGCCTTCCAACTTGACGGCAGTACGGGTGGTCAAAAGGACTAACTTCGGTTCCTTCCAGCGAGGCTCCAACGGACTTGAACGATCAAAATTCCGGATTAAAACCAGGGAGCCAGGAAGGACCTCGTGTGGCTTGACTTCAGTATTGTCGGGAAATGCAGCGGCAACCTGTGAACGACAAGAGTGTAGGGCAGACATCAAGGAAGCTAGGTAATCTGTCAGCATATTACTGGAAACATCTGTAATACTTCGGGGTCTAGGTGTACCCCACATATTCGGGGGGCGGCCGAATACGACCTCATAAGGGGACAGACCTGATCTGGAGTGTGCGACCATGCGCATATAGAATAGGGCAACTGGCAGGGCAACTAGCCAGTCTACACCTTTTTCTTGACAGACTTTGGCAATACGGATTTTCAAGGTTTGATTATGTCTCTCTACAAGACCGGCTGCTTCTGGATGGCGTACACAATGGAACTTCCACTGGTACCCTAACAAAAGGGAAACGTGCTTCATAAGTTCAGATGAGAATGGCTGGCCGTTATCAGAATACACGACCCTAGGGAGTCCATAGCGGGGGAAAAATTCACGAACCAACTGCTTGGCAGTGGTCGCGGCTGTATAATCTGAGACTGGATATGCTTCTGTCCACCTGGACAAAGCGCATACAACTACAAGGACATACTTGAAACCTCGACATCGCTCCATCTGAATATAATCCATCTGGAGGACTTCAAAAGGGTGGTCAGGGGGCTGGAATCCGCCTTGTTCCACCGGGACACTTTTACCTGGATTGAACTGGCAACATATCATACAAGTACGGACTTTCTGCTTGGCTGCAGCTCGTAAATGCTTGTTAAACCAAATGTTCTGGATACTGTCTATCATGGCTTTTTCTCCTAAGTGTGCTGGACTATGTGCAGTATTGATAATGACTTGAACCATAGAGTCGGGGAGAAACCATGTGGCTTTTCCCTTCGTCACCCATCCCTGATCTGTCTGGACCCCTCCTTGTTCGGACCATTTCTTAATTTCTTCCGGAGTAGCATGTGACTGGATGTCTATGACATCTTGAGTAGGGTCCTTAACTGTCATACAAGTAGTCTGTTCTAGAGTGGATGTCGGTGTCTTGTTAACTGGTATGTCTGGTGTCTGTGCTGTAAGTTTGGCTGTTCGATCCGCTAGATCATTACCTTGGGAAATAATGTCAGTAACTTTAGTATGTGCTTTGCACTTCATGATAGCGATAGATGTCGGTAAATGTATTGCATCTAACAGAGCTTGAATAAGGAAACCGTGCTGAATCTTGGTTCCATGAGAAGTCATGAAATCTCTCTCTTGCCAGAGCACTCCAAAGTCGTGTACGACTCCGAATGCGTAGCGTGAATCTGTGTAAATATTAACTTTCAGGTTCTTGGCATGTATGCAGGCTTGTGTCAGAGCAACTAGCTCTGCTGCTTGAGCAGACAGGGTGTCAATACGGTGTGTTTCAATAACTTCAGTGTCAGTAGTCACTGCATACGCGGCTACTAATTCTCCTGTACTTGTTCTCATACATGAACCATCCACATAAAGTGTCAGGTCGGGATCTGGTAATGGAATATCTGTCAGATCTTGTCTTGGCTTGGTCATAGTGTTAATGACTTCCAGACAGTCATGTGTGGCAGGATTTGAAGTAACTGACGGTAACAGTGTAGCAGGATTTAGAACGTTGCAGCGTCTGATTTCTATGTGTGGCTGGAACAGTGTCAATTCATAACCTGTTAAACGTGCAATTGTCAAGTGCTGAGTCTGTGTTCGGTTTAAAAGAACTTCCACGGAGTGTGGAACTTGTACTGTCAAGGAATGTCCTAACACTATGGAATCACTTTGTCTAATAGCTAGTGCTGTGGCTGCAACTGACTTGAGGCACGCAGGCAGAGCCTGGGCTACTGGATCTAGTGTGCTCGAAAAATAAGCACAAGGCTTGTATTGTCCTGCTTGATCTTGTGTGAGAACAGATAATGCTGTACCTTCGCGTTCTGTGACAAAAAGTGTAAAAGACTTACTGTAGTTCGGTGTTGCTAGAACAGGAGCTTGACATAAGGCTTTCTTCAACTCATTAAAACTAAGTGTATGTTCAGATGTCCAAGGGAGAACAGTCGATACGGCTGCCTCCTGTGTCGTTAACTGTATCAGTGGCTTGGCTAGAAATGCATACTGAGGAATCCATTGTCGGCAATAAGAAGTGAGGCCGATAAAAGCACGTACCTCCTTCTGGGTCTTGGGCTGAGGAAGACTCGCTATTAACTGGATACGGTCAGGTGTCAACTGCCTACCCCACTTGGACAGTAAGTGGCCTAAGTAGATCACTTGCTGGACACAGAATTGAAGCTTTGAAGGGGACACCTTGTGCCCCATCTCGGCTAGGAAATACAGAACTGTAAGTGATGCTCGCTCACAATCACGTTCAGAACGGGCTGTGATCAGTAGATCATCGACATATTGGAGCAGGGCAGTGTCAGTTGGCATGTGAATATTGTCTAGTTGTCTCTTAAGTGCTTGACTGTAAATACTAGGACTTTCTGTGAAACCTTGAGGAGCTCGTGTGAATTTATAGCTCCTTCCATTTAAACAAAAACCGAAAAGGTACTGGCTGTCTGGATGAATTGGAACACTGAAAAATGCATTCTTGAGGTCGATTACGGTAAAGAATATTGCCTCAGGATCAATAGCTGTCAATAGAGATGAGATATCTGGAACAACTGGGTACTGGGGAATGATACATTTATTGAGTTCTCGAAGGTCAATCACTAATCGATATACTGGGGGTGTATTTGGATCAGTACGTTTCATGACTGGAATGATAGGAGAATTACATACATTGGAGTCAGTTTCTACAACTACTCCTTGAGCAATGAGCTCGTCAATAATTTTGGATAAGGCTGCTACAGCCTCAGGTGGCAGTCTGTACTGTCTGATTCGTGGTAACACTACACCTTGCTTGAGAGTCACACGATGGGGTGTGATTTGCATACAACCAACATCAGTTGGACCTTGCGCCCATAGATGCTGCGGAACATTTAACAATCTTGGATCAAAATCACGTAATACATAGTGACCCTTGAAGTCACGTAAAAACAAACGTATTCCCTCTGGGGAACAACAAATAACTGCACCTAATTCTTTCAATGTCTTAATGCCTAACAAATTTTCTGGACATGATTTCGTAAGTAATAGATCAGTAGTTCGGGACAATGGACCTACTTCTAGAGTAACTGGTTTGGAAATCTCGTTTACAATAGGCTTTCCTGAAAATCCAAGGGAAACATTTCTAGAGCCTGAGAGCGGAGCCCCTGGAACCTCGTCATGACTAATAGTCGTCCTACTTGCCCCTGTATCAATCAAAAACTTTCTGTCTTTCCCTAATACTTGACTATGAACATAGGGACCTTCTTGATCTACAGGAATCTCGATGAGAGGCAAGCCTACCTCCCTCTCTAGGCTGTTTCATGAATACGCTTGGTACTCTGGATACTCTGTCTGGGCATACTGGTACATCTGCTGTGTAACATGCTGTGTTGCAGCGATAGGCTGCGGTGCTGTAACCGTCTGTTGTGCATTCTGTGGCTGAGAAGTCTGTGAAACTTGTTCTTGTCTAGGCGGACGTGGTCTTTCTTTAGTTTTACCAGTGGCTATATTGTGTTTCAGAACTGCACACTCGTTTATAAAATGACCTGGCTGTTTACAGTAATTGCATGTCCCTTTAACGGGAGCTGCAGGATGACTGGCTTGATTCGGACCCCTCTTCTGACTGTCTTGTGGAACAGATTGTGCAACTAGTACTTTCATTTTCGTGTCTTTCATACGTCTTCTCTCGTGTTCTTGCTCTTCTCTGATTCTATTCTGGTGGTACTGGAGCATCTGTAACATTTGGGACGGAGTATTAGCTTGCCAGGTACTCTCGACTTTCAAAACTCGATTCTTAACTTGTGGACTTGAATTCTCGACTAGTTTAGTAACAAAAAGATGAGGGTATGACTCGCTACTCGTCTTTAAACCACTGTTTATTATAAAACATTTCTCGAATCTAGAATAAAAATCACTAGTGTCTTCGTCTTGTTTCTGTTTACAGGCTGAGATCGCATCCCAGTCTTCCTTTTTAGTGGCTAATAATCTAGGTAAAACTTGTATTAATAATTCTGGTAATTCTTTACATTTGTCTCCAAGACCGGTACCTGGTACTCGTATCTTATCTTCAGCTTCTAGAGCTGTCCAATCGATCTTTTTCTCTCCCACCTCCCAATCCTTTTCCTTGAGTTTTTCGTATATGCCCGCAGGCAACAGGACTTTTAACATTTTAATAATATCTGGATACGTGTATTCTCCCATACGGAGCATGTCTTTTAATTCTCGGTGGAACCCTGCTGGATCTTTGTCGTGACAGGGAATTAATTTCTTCATCTCTAAGAGTTCCATTTTTGTAACTGGGGTGTAAACAAATACTCGTTGCATTTCACCACCCGTTGTCCTAACTGGGTGTACTTCTCGTAACGGATGCTGTCTGTCTATGTAAAACGGTTTACTTTCTGGAGGTGAGACATGAACAAAATGTGGGTTCAAAAACGTTCTATATTTATGGCGCTGTTCTAGAATGACACTAATTAAATCGGTACCTAAACCTTTCCATCTATACTGGAGTAACTCGTTCAGGATATCATGTAACGGACCTGGATCAGAATGTTGACCCTCATACAGCGTAATGAGGTGCTGGATCATATACATACCCACCAGTCGCTGCTCGGCTGGGGGCAATTTCAGAAACATTTGTGCCACTATTTCGTCTGGAAAAGTGGTAGAATCAGTAATCCATCGGACTGCTGATCGGGCTAGTTCTTGTTCATGCATGGTACTTAATTCACTATAACCGATTTGTGATTTCAGAATGTGATCGGTAGCTTGAAATACTTGTTCTAGAGAGCCTTGTTCTGGTGCTGGTAGATGAAAGACTTTCTTGTGTTTTAGGCGTAAATGTCGGTCTGGAAATCTAGATTTACCTACATACGCTATTCTGACGGTATTCTCGTCGTCTACCTCTTCAGTAGGAGAGTCATTTTCTTTCTCGCTTCCTAGAGCTTCTTTGCGTTGTTCGTGTAACCTTATTATTTCTTTACGTATTTTCTTGTACATACTCTCTATACTATTGAGTGTCTTGTGCTTATTTCGTTCGGATCTTTAGTCGGGGAATCTTGTTCCCGTATTAAACAATTGATCAGAAACTTTAATAGCATGAACTGAATCTCAGATTTTCTGAGAGACATGACTTCACCGATACTTTCTGGATCGTCTCCAGTACGAATGAAACGATACATTCTGTCTAGATCCTCTTTCATATTCGGTAGGGTGACCAAATACTCGGACACCTGTCTTATACGTACGGAATATATAACCATACTATCCTCGCCTGGGACTGGATCATAACAGCATTCAGTAAGAGCTCGCCTGATTTCTGCAATGGACTGATATTTAGGCGTACGCTGTAACGCACGTTCATGTAACTCGACTGCCCCTAGACGTCTACTTGGCGGCGGGGTACCAGGAGGACCTCCTCCCGCGGCCCCTAAACTGGAATCGTCGACTGATACTCTTCGTGCTGGCAGAGTGACTGATGTGGCGGGAATTTGTACTACGGGCTGGACCGGGGGTACCGTAACAGGTACTGCAACAGGTGCCCCGGTGACTGGAGGAGCAGGATTTACATTATTTACAGGAGCTGGCGGAACAGGATTTGCATATTCTGGGACTGTGTCGTCCAAATAGGACGAGAGAAAAATATCAGCTGCGGTCGGTTTGTGACGTAGCTTGGTCGGAACTAAAGGTGGCGGAAAATTACTGGATGCTTCCGGGGTTGCTTTTGGCAAGCCCTCGGCAAGAAGAGGGTACATACCCTTAATAAGGGCATTTCTCTGCCTGTCTGACTGTTCGGTTTTAACTCGTTCACCTATTTCGATTAGTTCCTTTTCTTGGGCTTTTTCTAAGGATTCTCTACTTAATTCTGACTTTCTGATTTCTTTTTCGGTTCTTTTATGAGATTCTTTGCGCCATAACTCGATGGCATCTTTCTGTGACTGTCTGGCTTTCTTTTTCCATAATACTTCTTCTACTCGCATGATGCACTCGGCATCCCATGTACCCGATACGGGCCATCTATACTTTTCTTCTAACTGTTTGGTGTACTCCACCCACAAATCTAGATACAATATGGCACTTATGCCATGCTTTTGATACATAAAATGACCTGGACTGTCCCTAGGCGGGACAGGAACTGCTTCTTCTAACAGACCTTTTCTAGTTTTTAACTGACGTAACTTGGAAAACA
This sequence comes from Lissotriton helveticus, assembly GCF_964261635.1. Lineage (NCBI taxonomy): Eukaryota > Metazoa > Chordata > Amphibia > Caudata > Salamandridae > Lissotriton > Lissotriton helveticus. The sequence continues at coordinate 1,223,619,686 of NC_136059.1, read as the reverse complement.
ATGGCATGACTGGGCTGGAGTCTAGACACAATACAATACACAATGAACACCATAATTACTGTAGAAACACCACTTTTATACCACGACATTGAAATACATGAATGACATTTAGGATAACAGTTCGGACAAAACACTACCTGGAATACTGAAAACAGAATACATGAATTTCTCGAGAACAGAACGGACTAGAACAGAAACTAGATGCACTGCTGAAACAGTACGAAACTTACCGGTCTCATAAAGAGACACGTCAGGACCCGCATCCACCTAAGTGGACACTTCGTGTTGGATCTGTGTACCCAAACCCACGGACCAGAGACAATGCAATTGACCCTGTCTAGATACTACCCCAGCAACGGTACTCACCGGGCAGCAAGAACGGAAGGCCTCGGACTGGACTGGACTGCTACGACGACGGACGGACGAACTTCGGACTTCTGTTACGGGTGGGCCTCCGGATACCTCGGACCTTGGACTCTCGGCTTGGGCTCTGGTCGGGACTCGCCGCGTTCCTCCACCGCCTCGTCTGGATGCTGGACCGCAACCTCCGTCTCCTCCGTGGGCCTGAGGGATACTTGAAGCAGAAATATCTGCACGTACGTGCACGGTATGGTTCCGTCACGGCTGCAGAGGATCAGGGGGCTTGCATGGCTTCTCCGGCGCGTGGGGAAAGGGCAAGTCCCTATTCGGGCGCCATTATGTGGTAAATAAATAAATAATACCTCTATTTTTGACTGGATATACAATAACAGATAGCTCAATAAATAAGAGTCAAGATTCGAGGTAGTAGGAGTTTGCAGGTTTAATACAGCATAAAGGACAGGAACAGGACAACCTGCACGGGCAAGATCTGGGATGGCTAGCAACTTTTAATAACAGTGCACAAGTATATATAGTTAAACAAAACACATGATGTTCAATACAATAGGCGTAGCAGTGGGCAGGGCCTGTAGCAGTCGCGAAAGATAAGGCAGAAAGTAGGTGTAACAAGAGGCGTGAACAGGGCGTATACATAGACATGTGATGTAAACGTAACGGAATATGTCATAAATGGGGCGGAAACATGGAGGGGGCTACCTAAGGAGCCGAGACCTCTAACCTAGTGGTGCGCGCAAGCTGGCAATGACGTATTACTAGGAGAAGCTGGGGGCTATGACTTCTGCGCTAGAAGGAGAGACGAAAGTCTGGAGAGTCAGAGCGACATGTACCTAAACACTATCTAGTATCTGATGTTTAGAGAACATATTGATAGAATCCAAAAGTTATCAGGGTAAAGGCTAACAGACACTAAGACTGGTGCATGCATTATTCTACATGTAGTACGTGTTGAGGAATATTAAATGACCATTAATACAGTATTTCTCTTACATGGAGACGTAAAGGCTAGACCATGACGGAAACTATTGATGCGATTCAGTAGCTTAGGAATGCAGAGAAGGAGGGCTGGACTGATAACTAGAATCATAACATACTCTTGGCAGACTGGAGGCAGAGCCAGGCCGAGCCGGGCACTGTGAGGCAGGAAGTAAGTGAAGGGTCAGGGATACAGGTGGGGGCTGTATCGCTCCTCGGAGAGGGTTCAGGAGACAGGAGCTGAATCTGAGTCCGGGCCCTTTTGAGGCCTAGAAACGGGGATTTTACAATGAAATAACGTGCACACTGTGGAACGTGGCAACGTATCTTTACATAGGCCTAATACTCGTAGCTTTCACGAGAACTGGAAACTGGCATACTAGAGATGGACACAACTGTAATTGCGGTTGTAATCGATCATGGGGAATACATATTGCATATTAATCATGCACATATAGCAGAAGATGGGGAACACGTAGGGACACAGAACATGGCAAAATTTACTTTTCCACACAGGGCTGTCCCAGATATAGGGCTGGAGTCCTTTGATGTCCGGACCCTCGTGCCTGGGGGTCAGAGGGGCCGGGATGAAGGTGTCCAGACACCATGCAGGAGGGTGGAGCCAGCGCCCAGGGAGGCCTGAGGGCGATCGATACCAGGCGTCCGGGGACGGCTGGAGGGCCATCGAAACTCCCCTCCTCCGGGATCCGCCAAGTGGCCTCTCTACCACCTGGGAGGATCTTGGTGCCTCGATGTCGGGGCTTCGCTGAGGCCGGGGCCAGGGATGGCTGCGGCCACGTGCTCGGGACGTGATGGGCCCAAGATGGAGTCGGGCCGGAAATGGTGGCCTGGCATGGTCGCCAGACCGGCAGGGTTGGCGAGCAGGGTTCGCCTGGGGGGAGCCGTGGGTTGCCAGGGGGCTGCTCTCGTCGGTGGTTCGTGTTCAGGGAGGTCGACAGCAGGTCGACGGAGGGCCTATGTCGTCCCGGGCCCGCCACGCGGGAGGGGTCGGACCACGCCACGAGGCCGGGTCCAACACACGTCCCCTCCAGCTGAAGGCGGGGAGAGTCACCCATCTTCCTGGGGATTCTCCTCGTCGAGGCGGAAGAAGCGGGACAGGCCATCAGCGTTGGCGTGGTCGTTGCCAGGGCGATGCTCCACAGTGAAGTCCATCCCTTGGAGGGAGATGGACCATCGCAGCAGCTTGGGGTTTTCGCCACGCATCTGCATCAGCCACCGCAGGGGCCGGTGGTCATTCTGGACCCGGAAGTGGGTGCCGAAGAGGTAGGGCCTGAGTTTCTTGAGGGCCCACACGACGGCGAAGGCCTCTCTCTCAATGGTGCTCCATCGCTGCTCTCTGGCCAGCAGCCGTCGGCTGATGAAGGCCACAGGATGGTCAATCCCTTCGGGGCCAATCTGAGATAGGACCGCCCGATGCCATGCTCCGAGGCGTCGGTCTGGACTACGAACTCCCGGCTGTAGTCAGGGGCTTGGAGCACAGGGGCGGTGCACATGGCTGTTTTCAAAGTCTCGAATGCCACCTGATACGCGGGTGTCCATTGTACTTTCTGGGGCCGGTTCTTCCAGGTCAGCTCAGTGAGGGGCCCCACAATGCTCCCATAGTTCCTTATGACGCGCCGATAATATCCAGTGAGCCCCAGGAAGGCTCGGACGGCTGTCTGGGTGACTGGGGGCTCCCAGGCGACGATGGCGTTAATCTTGGGTCGGAGGGGAGCCACGTGGCCGCTCCTCACATGGTGTCCCAGGTAGGTCACGGACCCTTGACCTATCTGGCACTTGCTGGCTTTCACAGTTAGTCCGGCCCGCCGGAGGGCCGTCAGGACCTCCCAGAGGTGCCTCAGGTGCTCGGCCCAGTGAAGGCTGTACACTGCGATGTCGTCTAGATAGGCGGCACTGAATTCTTCTAGCCCCGCCAGTACTTTGTTCACCAGTCTCTGGAAGGTTGCTGGGGCGTTTTTCATACCGAAGAGCATCACCTTGAATTGGAAGTGGCCATCGGGTGTTGAGAAGGCCGATCGCTCCTGGGTGCCAGGGGTGAGGCCGATCTGCCAATACCCGGCTGTGAGGTCGAAGGGACTGAGGTACTTGGCGGCTCCCAAGCGGTCGATTAGTTCATCGGCCCGGGGGATGGGATGCACGTCGGTTCTGGTAACAGCATTCAGTCCCCGGTAGTCGACACAAAACCTGAGTTCTGGAGGGGTTCCCGGTGCGGCGGCTTTGGGGACCAGGACAACTGGGCTGGCCCAGGGACTGTTGGAGGGTTCGACCACCCCCAGAGACAGCATTTTGGTAACTTCTGTCTGGATGCAGGCCCGAACTCGGTCGGGAACTCGGTAGGCCCGGTTTCGCACTGGCTGGCTGTCCACGGTGTCGACATCGTGGACACACCACTGGGTAACTCCGGGGGTGAGGGAGAACAGGTCCGTGAATTGCCCCAACAGCTCTTGGCAGTCCCGGCGCTGTACGGGGGTCAGGTCGGAGGAGAGAGAGATTCCCTCGATGGAGCCGTCTTTCTCAGCGTACCTTAGGAGGTCGGGCAGGGGCTCGGAGTCATCCTCGGCCCCATCATCTGTAGCTAGCAGTAGGGTCAGTTCGGTGCGGGCAAAATGAGGCTTGAGCCGGTTGGCGTGCAGAACCCGGAGGGGGTTCCGGGGTGACTCCATGTCCACGAGATATGTGACGGGGCTCTTGCGCTCGATCACCTTGAAGGGGCCCGACCATTTGTCCTGGAGGGCACAAGGTCCGATCGGGGACATGACCCAGACCTGCTGGCCCGGCTCGAACTCGATGGATGAAGAGTTCTGGTCATACCAGCGTTTCATGTCCTCCTGACTGGCCTCAAGGTTGGCCTCGGCAAGGGCCCGGAACTTCCGAGTCTGGCTTCGGAGGGTCAGGAGGTACCGGTAGACATCCGGCGGTGCGTCTTGGACTGTAGTTTCCCAGCCTTCTTTGACCAGGCTGAGGGGACCTCGGACAGGGTGCCCGTACAAGAGTTCAAAGGGGCTGAACCCTAGGGACTTCTGTGGTACCTCCCGATAGGCGAACAAGAGGCAGGGCAGCAGGACGTCCCATTTGCGGCGGAGGGGCTCTTCTAGGCCCTAGATCATCCCCTTGAGTGTCCGGTTAAACCGCTCCACCAGTCCATTCCCTTGGGGGTGATATGGGGTGGTGAACTTATACGTGACCCCGCACTGTTGCCACAGGGACCGCATATACCTCGATATAAAGTTTGTGCCCCGATCGCTCACGACTTCTCGGGGGAACCCTACCCTGGAGAAGATCCCCATCAGTGCTCGGCCCACCACGGGAGCCGTTATGGTTTGGAGGGGGATTGCTTCGGGATAGCGGGTGGCATGATCCACCAGGACGAGGATGAAGCGATGCCCTTGCGAGGTTCGAGTGTCCAGGGGCCCCACGATGTTGATCCCTACTCGCTCGAAGGGGGTGGTCACTACTGGAAAGGGTTGGAGCGGGGCCTTCACCTTCCCCCCGCTCTTTCCGCTGGCTTGGCATGTTGGGCAGGTGCGGCAGTGGTTATGCACATCGTTGTGCATTTTCGGCCAGTAGAAATGGGTCACCAGGCGGCTGTAAGTTTTGTCCTGCCCCAGGTGCCCGGCGAGGGGCACATCGTGGGCCAGGTTCAAGAGAAAGTCTCTGAATCGTAGGGGGACCACCAACACCCGGCTGGCCCCCAGCTCGGCAATTTTCTGTTCACTGTATAGGAGGTCGTGGTCCCAGTAGACCCAGTGGGACCCCGAGGTGTCCCCGGCAGCTTGGGCGGTGGCTTGCTGCCGGGTCCCCTCGAGGGAGGGGCAGGCCTTCTGTTCCTGCCGGAATTGCTCTCGGGTGGGACCACCCTCCTGGCGCCATTGGGCTAGTTCGGGTATGGCGCTGAGTTCGGCGCTGCCTTCCCGGTCGTGTTCCGATGGCTCGGGCTCGGATTCTTCATCGACTGCGGCCGGTGGTGGCGCGGGCCACTCTGGCCCTTCCGTCGGGGTGGCCTCGGTTGCCGCCGGGGCCCGGGCAGTCATAGATCGGGTCGTAGCGCAGACCCACTCTGGTAGTCCCATCATTCCTAGATGTTCGCTCCGCTCGACTTGGGCCCAGGGAGAGCTCTCGAGGTCGTTTCCGAGGAGGCAGTCCACGGGGGCGTTGTCCCGGACGGTCACCTTGAGGGTGCCCGACACCCCCCCCCCCACTCGAAGGTGATTCGGGCCATCTGATACAGAGTCTCGGAGTTGTCGGCGGCCCGCACGGGGCATCGAACGTTTGGTATGATCTGTTCGGGGGTCACCAAGTGGCAGCGGACGGCCGTCACACTGGCTCCCGTGTCTCGGAGGGCTTTGGTCCGTCGTCCATTGATGTGGACCCACTGACGGTATTTTTGAGTGTTGCTCTGTAGCGGGGCCTGGGGGACCATGTCTCGTTCGCCCAGGCAGGCTAGGGCCATGGCGGCCGGTTCATACTCGGTTTGATCTTCATTTTAGATCTCTTCGTCTTCTTCTCCCCCTTCTCCCAAGGCTGCAGCAGCGAACTGGCGGGTCGGAGGCCCGGTGGTGCCGGGACGCTGGTTCATGGGGCAGAGGGGGTCACTGGCATAGTGACCGGGCCGCTGGCATCTGTGGCACGTAATGTTCGGGCGGGGCCCCGGCCGTGCGGGAGGGGTCCCTCTTCAGGTCAGGGATGGTGAAGTGTTATTCTGGGGGGACCCCGGCGGGGGACTCCGTCCCGGGGCCGGCGGAAAGTCCCGGCTCCTGTTCTGGCCTCCTCCGCCGCCACGCTGGCGGGGGTGCCCCTGGCCGTTCCGTCCCGGTTCTCCTATCGGGGTCCGGGGGACCCGGGTGCTCACCCATCGATCGGCCTTGACGGCGAGTCTTCGGGGCTCAGTCAGCTTGCTGTCGAGGAGATGTTGTCTGAGCTCGACAAAGCAATTGTTGGAGAGGTGCTCCCAAACGATGAGGTCGAACAGCTGCTGGTAGGTGGACACTTTGCTGCCCTTGATCCATCCTTCCAGGGCCCGGCTATAAAAGTTTACGTACTCCACCCAGGTGGTACTGGGGATCTTTTTGCAATCTCGGAACCTCTGTCGGTACATCTCGGGGTGAGGCCATACCGGGTGAGCAGGGCGTCCTTCATGTGGTCATAGGAGGACATCACGTCCTCGGCCAGCTCTAGCAGGGTGTCTCTTCCTTCGCTGACAAATCTCCCCCATAAGCCGGCACCCCAATCTTTTCGCGGGATGCGGTGCGCGGTCATGGCCACTTCATACGCCTTGAACCATTGTTGGATATCGTCATTCTTGTAATATTCCTTGACGATGTCCTTGGGAATGTGGACCTTCGGGTCGGCAGGAGGTGGAGGGTCCCGGGTCACCGCGGCGCCAGCCCCTTCGATCTTGGCTTTGATCTCTAGTTCTTTGAGGCCACGCTCGTGTTCGTACGTGAGTTTTTTTTCTTCCAACTCCCTTTGTCTCCGCCTCTCTTCCAGATCTCCCTCTAATCGTAGTTGCTCAATGGCCATTTTCTTTTCTGCTAATTGAAGTTCTCCATCCAGCCGGAGTCGGGCGAGCTCTAGTTCATGGAGCCGACTCCTCTCTCGCACCCGGGCGTCTTCGTGGGAGAGGTCCGGTTCTCTGTTGGCGGTTCTTTCCTCTACTGGGGTTATGCTTGTACTCAGGGGTACTTCTAGGACAATGTCATCGTCAGTTTGGGGTGGATTCGCTCCGGTCTCCACCCACGTTTGCAGCGCTTCTTTAAAATCGTCTTTTGTGTTTAGTCCGGTGGTAGCGATACCCAGGGCTTTGCAGAATTGTTTGAGTTCTTTATGGGTGTATTCCTCTAATCGTTCCTTCTGGAATTCTGTGGTCGTTCCGGCTTCCTTAGTATTCATGGTTGTTGTGTGTCTCTGTTAGTAGTGGCGAGTTACTCGCTGTACGATTTGCGCGGGCTCGGATCCCGTCGCTTGCCACCAATGTTGGAAAGGCGATCCCAGGGGGGACAGAAGATGTCTGACTGCCCGCCCCGAGACCCACCTCTCCCTGTAGAAGAGGCCGAGCGCCGTAAGGAGGCCTACTTGGCGAGGCTCTTTCCTACGATCGCACAGTTGAGCAATCACCCTACCACAGACGGACACCACACGAAGGGATATTCTCAAGAATCTTTATATAAGAAATGAAGCCACGCTCTCGTAAGATTGTGACACAGGGATCGGGGGATCCGTAAAGTCTTGGCTTCAGGAAAGAGGGGGTAGCGGGGCAGTCTTGGCACCAACTGGTGCGTTGATAGTTCAAGGGGTCAGGCCGCGACAGCGTCAGCAGGGCCTCGGTATAGTTCAGCGTGGTTCAGGCCGCGACAACGTCAGCAGGGCCTCACAGGTGGTTCAGCTTGGTCAGGCTGCGACAGCGTCAGCAGGGCCTCGAAGGTGGCTTAGCTTGGTTAGGCCGCGACAGCGTCAGCAGGGCCTCGAAGGTGGTTCAGCTTGGTCAGGCCGCGACAGCGTCAGCAGGGCCTCGAAGGTGGTTCAGCTTGGTCAGGCTGCGACAGCGTCAGCAGGGCCTCGAAGGTGGTTCAGCTTGGTCAGGCCGCGACAGCGTCAGCAGGGCCTCGAAGGTGGTTCAGCTTGGTCAGGCCGCGACAGAGTCAGCAGGGCCTCGAAGGTTCCAGGTGCATGAGTTCGGATCGGGATCAGTCGCGACAAGGTCAGCAGGGCTTCGACTCCAAGATACAACTGAAGTCCTAATTCAGGGCTGGCCCAGATATAGGGCAGGAGTCCTTTGATGTCCGGACCCTCGCGCCTGGGGGTCAGAGGGGCCGGGATGAAGGTGTCCAGACACCCAGCAGGAGGGTGGAGCCCCAGCGCCCAGGGAGGCCGGAGGTCGATCGATACCAGGCGTCCGGGGATGGCTGGAGGGCCATCGAAACTCCCCTCCTCCGGGATCCGCCAAGTGGCCACTCTACCACCTGGGAGGATCTTGGTGCCTCGATGTCGGGGCTTCGCTGAGGCCGGGGCCAGGGATGGGTGCGGCCACGTGCTCGGGACGTGATGGGCCCAAGATGGAGTCGGGCCGGAAATGGTGGCCTGGCATGGTCGCCAGACCGGCAGGGTTGGCGAGCAGGGTCCGCCTGGGGGGGAGCCGTGGGTTGCCAGGGGGCTGCTCTCGTCGGTGGTTCGTGTTCAGGGAGGTCGACAGCGGGTCGACGGAGGGCCTATGTCGTCCCGGGCCCGCCACGCGGGAGGGGTCGGACCACGCCACGAGGCCGGGTCCAACAGGAGACCTCCCAGGTTTACAGAACACCACTATTTCGGCATGTCGCCAGTCTGCCGGAAGGCGCCCACTGTCCCCCTGGCTGCCTCTAACGCTCGTTTATAATAGGTTCCCAACTGGAGATGAAACATCTTCAGGAACTCACAGGGAAAGCCATTGGGCCCCGGGGCCTTGCCAGTGTTCAGCTCACCCAGCGCCGTGCCCAGCTCCTCGGCCGACAATGGAAGGTCAAGCTTGGCACGTCCCGCATCCGACAACGCCCGTGGCGGGAGATCCGCTAGGAATTTGTCCACGTCCTCCGCCGGAAGAGACTCCCGAGGAGTATATTCGGTCGCGTAGTAGCGTGCGAAGCTGGCCGCGATAGCTGGTGGGGCCGTCACCGCTTCACCCGCCTCATCTCATAGGCCTGGCAAAGAGTGCGCCTGGAACGTAGACTGGCAGAGCCTATAAAGCATGGCGCTGGATTTGTCCCCCCACTGGTAGATCCTACTTTGTGTAGCCAACCAGAGTTGGCGAGCCTCGTCCATCAGCAAGGAGGTGTATGATTGCTGCTGAAGGAGCAGTTGTCCCACGGCATCGGCATCATCCCCAGTCGTACACTTTTCCTCCAGATCTCGGACCCTATGTGCCGCATCAGTGTTAGCCTCCCTGCGGGCCACTCGGGCTGCGGCACACCATGCAATATCTACCCCACGGAGTACAGGTTTTAAGGCTTCCCAGAGGGTCACTGCGTCAGTTTCCGGCCTGTCATTTTCGTCCCAGTAATGGGCTATGGCGGTCCTCATATGCGACTGATAATCTACTTGCTGCAAGTGCCAGGTGGAGAGGCGCCATCTAAAAGGCTGCCGTCTCCTGTCTAGGTGGAGGTCCAACAAGACCGGAGAGTGATCGGATAAACCGCGTGGGAGAATGAAAGTGGAGGCCACCCTCTCTATCCAACTCTGGGGGAAGAACAAGTAGTCGAGTCTAGAGAACGACCCATGGACTGCTGAAACATAAGTGTATTCACGGCTATGCGCATGTTGATATCTCCAAGCATCAATCCAGCCCATCCCCTGAACCATGCCTTTCAATCTAGTCGAGGTATCAGCCAGGGGGCCCCCTCCCGGTCTGTGGCGATCCATGCTCCCATTCATCACGTCATTCCAGTCACAACCTACTATCGCCAACACGGTCGGGATTTCAGCCCACACATCAAACAGTTTCTCAACTAGGGCTGCCTGCAGTGGAGGTGGGGCATACACACTTCCGAAGACCACAGATTCACTCCCCACCTTCCCCTTGATGAAGACATATCTGCCATGGCTGTCCACCCATTGTGTTTCGTGTGAATAGGACACTCTATGGTGGACAAGGATCGCAACCCCCCGTGACCCTCACACAAATCCAGCATGATACACCTGCCGATAACCGTAACGCTGTAAGCTCAGAGTCTTGGACCCAAGGAGATGCGTCTCCTGTAGGAGTAGCACGTCCGCCTTTTCTCTCCTTCCCAGCCGCAAGACCGCACCCCTCTTGATTTTATCAAGCATCCCCCGTACATTCCAGCTCACGACTCGCAGGGAAGCCAGCGGGGATTCTGTGTCATGAGTGTCACCCGCCATCAGGGGGCAAGTACAGCAAGGCTCTGGGTGTCATAGATTGCACGCACACATAGGAAGGTAAGCGGACACGAATAGACACTGTGTTATAACAAGTTTCCCCAACTTCCCCATCATCCCCCTCCGCCCCCCTACCCCCCGCTCCCCTCCCGCTGCACCCCCATCCCTCCAACCCCCCCATCTAAACCGGCAACTACCCCCCCACCCCCCCACCCCATACCTCACCAACATGGAAGTACCTGTCACGGAATAGGGTATCACCAGCCCCCAACGGGAGGCCAGGTACCTACTACCCCAATGGATCCCCACCAACTACCCACTCTAATTTTACCTACCCCTTACCCAACTGACCTAACAGCCCCGTGGGTATGTCCGCCATTCTACAGGCATGCCCCAACCCACAACCCCCATGTATACATGCTACACGGAGCACACAGTTAACTGGGAAGTCTCAAGCAAGAACTTCTCTTCCGGTGTAGCCACGTTCAAATGGGAAAGGTTCCGAGCCCCATGGCCAGGATGTGCGGCGTAGCGCGGGGCCTCAAGACGCCGATGTCGGATTATCCACCTCCTCAGCCGCCCCGGCCACTCCAGTGCGGGAAAGATTTTCTCTTCTGGGAGCGCGAACGCCAGTTGCTTCTGCTGCGTGACCTCCGGGGAGTTCTCGAAGGTCCGCCTGTAGATGAAGAGTCAGAGTCTCTACCTGGAGGAGTTTGCACCCTAATGCGAACTGTTTCATCTGTCCAAGCAAAGACCTCCTCAGGTGAGTTAAAGAATTGTGTCCGGGATTGGAAGACCACTCTGAGGCGTGCTGGGTACAGCAGGGCGTACTAAATCTTCAGATCTCACAGGCGCGCCTTTGCCGCAGTGAAGGATTGTCTTTGTTGCTGCACTAGCTTAGTATAGTCAGGAAAGATGAGGATCTTTTGATTGTCATACATCAGGGGCTCCTTCGCTCGTGCCTGTCGCAAGATAACATCCCGATCGTGGTAGTTGAGCAGTTCGGCGATCACGGGCCGAGGATGGGCACCCGCAGGTGGCTTCGGGAGTAGTGCCCGGTGCGCCCTCTCGACCACAAAGCAGCGCGACAGGGAATCCGGGGGGAGCCACCCTTCCAACCAACGGGTCAGGAATTCCGCCATATCGCCCTTCTCGCTATCCTCCGGAAATCCCACAAAGCGTAGATTGTTCCTCCGGGCCCGACCTTCTGCGTCTTCAACCCTGAGCGCGAGGCCCTTCTGTATGCCCTCCATGGTAGCCACCTTCTTTTTAAGGATTACCACATCATCTTCTACCTCTGTGATTCTGGTCTCGGTTTCAGTAATGCGGGCCACCGCATTGCGCAGGTCTTGTCGAAGCAGGGTAACATCCGCACCGACGGCCCCAATTTTTGCGTCAAGCATGTCCCTGGACTGCGTGATTGCAGCCAGGAGGGCCGCGTTGTGCGGGCCCTGGGAGCCTCCTGCGGCCCCGGCCCCGCCACTCGGCCCCGTGAATTTGTCTAAAGTGCCTTGTTTTGAAGTGTTGCCGCTATTGCCCCCCCTCGTCATGGTGAGCCACTGGCACAGGAGCGTAGTCCAAGCAGGCCGCGGGGCGCCGGAGGAACCCCCGTCTCACACCGGGTGTGGGCCTCCGGTTGCAGCCACTCGGCCTTTGTAGGCGGCACAGAAGAACCAACGGGCCTCGCAGGGGGGTATGGTCACCGCAGCGCCCACCAGTCGCAAGAATAGCGCCAGTATGCAGGATGTAGTGTCTAGTGTCACAGACCTGTAGCCAGGGGGCCGAGGCGCTAGCATCCAGGCCAGCCGTGTCCGTTTGGTCTCTTTCAGGGGCTTCTGCCGGCAGGACCCACGAGCCTCACTCCGGTATCCGGGTCCCCACTGGGGGGGAGGGGTGGGGGGCCTGGTCGATGAGGGCCGTAGGTGTAAACATGCCGAGCCCCTCCCCACACTCGCTAGGCTCCCGCGGTCCGACTAGGCCGCCGAGTGAGAGCAGGCCCATTCGAGGCTGTCTCCCCTCCCCCCGCAATGTCTCCCGCCCGAGCCGGCGGCCTACCCGGCCCCCGATGGCAGGACGGCCTCAGGATATCACTGGGACCCCTCCGCAGCATCTGTGGCGGGTCCCTGCGCAGCTCCGGGTCGGTCCGCCGCCAGAAGTGGGGCCCGGCGAACTCCGTCTTGCTGCACGCCGCGTCGGCTCACTTCCGGCCAGGCGCGGGCCAGCGCAAGGTCCCGGCTCTCCCGAGCGACACAGGCCCTCCAAGCTCAAGACTCGGATCTTCGGCGGAGACGCCGCAAATGTCCCCAGATCACCGCCGGAGCCTCCTCTGCGTTGTTAGCGGCCAGGTACTTCACCAGGGCGGTAGTGGGTCAGGGCGATGCAGGATGTTTGACAGGATAGTGCACCGGCGGGACGGAGCTCTCTTAGAGTGCGACCGCCATGATCGCCGCCTTGGCCACGCCCCCCCAAAATTGCGCATTTTAAACATATTGGTCAAACCTAATATGATTATAACAAACGTCTTTTAGTCGATTTGAGAAAGTTTATAGCCTGCTGATAGATATCTTTATGAAGGAAAATGAGGTGATTGATAACTAAAAGGTAGATGCAATTGATTTCAATACAAAACAATTTACAACCAGCTTTTGGAAAGTTAGGTCAAGAAAGAGGATCTTTTTTACCATTCTCCGAATATTCCTTCAGTGGAATGACAATGAGCTCATTTATTATATTAAATGCATCTTCAGAAAGGCGCTCGTGCTTGACTGTTGAAGAAAGGATCATTTTCAGTCTGCTCATTGGGACTTTGGAACATGCTGGTTGGAGGACACGCACATGTACTTGTCTCAGAATGTAAAGTTTTTTTTTTTTTTTTTTTTGTTCAAAAACCTTTATTGGAGTAAGCATAGAAAAGTACAAGAATGGGCCTACAACCTCACGGGCTGGCCGCTAATAACAAGGCACAATGCATGAAATAAAAATGTACACCCGTGGTCAGGCACAGCTCGAACACAAAGCTTTACTCTACAGATATCACAGAACAATTTGTATTTTTTATTTTACAAAAAGAAAAACAAACACTAAAAGGCGAATGCACGATAATTAAGGTCAGCCCAAAGAACGGAGGGGACGGTCCACGATCAGGAGAACACACCCAGAGCCCAGAGGCTCCAATCAAGTCGGGAGGGGGGGAGGGGAGCAGCGGGGAGAACCGGAAATACAAAAACATTATGGAAAGGTTCCGGGAACGCTAGTCTAGGGAGAAAGGACAATCTCAGCAGTGCCTACAAGGGGAGGGGTGCAAATACCCCCACGATACTCATTCCACTGGCCCCAAACCTTCGTCCACGCCCTGGGTATGCCCCTGGCCACATAAACCGTCTTCTCACGAAACATGGACCAGTCCATGTTGTCCTCCCACTTCGAGACCTCAGGGGGCCTGGAAGCGCCCCAGAGTTGCGCAACATCCCGCTTCGCAATCATGTAACCAAGGGTAGCCCATCTGGTCTGGGCCACAGAGTAGTCAGTGGGCTCCCACACATTCAACAGACATCGTCGAGGCTCTGGCCGCAGGGCCACACCCGTCACAGCAGTCATCACCTCAAGCACAGCAGTCCAGTAAGCCGCTACAACCGGGCACTCCCAAAGGATATGTAAAAAGGTCGCACTCAAACCACATCCACGTTTACATAGCCCATCCGAAGAAAAGCCCATCGTCACCAGACGCGGACCCGTGACATAGACTCGATGAAGAATCTTAAGTTGAACCAAACGGAGACGGGCAGGAATGGCCACCTCCTTGGGAGAAGAGAGTGCCGACTGCCAATCCTCGTCGTCCAGTTCCAACCCATCGCCAACCCAAGCCTCCCGAAGTCGGACCAGTAAGTCCGCCCGATTATTAATCAATTTCTTGTAAATCAGAGAAATAGTGCTATCGGGAAGATGCCCATCAAGGACACGGTCCTCGAGGGGGGTAGATTCAGGCAGGGCCTCATCAGGAACCAGGACTGAGGCGAGGGCGTGCCGGACCTGCAGGTAGCGAAAAAATTCCCTACCACTCAAACCATATTCCGCCTGGAGGGCCTGGAACGACTTCACACAACCGTTCGAGCACACGTCACCCACCTTACAAATCCCAATCACATCCCAGCGGTCGAAACCCTTGGTAGACCAGAGTCCACCCAAACGTTCCGAGGCATAAAGTGGCGTCGCCAACGTCAGTCGATCCTCCCACCCCAAACTCACATTCGCAGCTCGCCATACAGTTACTGCAATCTTGGATGGGCCCACAAGATGGCGCCCGGCCGATCGGGAATAGAGCGCTCTAGTAAAGTCCCCACCCGGAAGCTGGAGTCTATCCATCTCGAATGCAGGATTACGACCCGGGGAAAACATCACGTGATTAATGGCAGACAACTGGGAAGCCCAGTAATATCGCTTGATATCGGGGAGCGCCATGCCCCCGTCATACCAAGGGATGGTGAGCTTTGCGAGTGCGATACGCGGACGCCCATCCCATATCAATTGCCGTTGAAGACTCTCAATCTCTTGGAAATAGGTCTTAGGAATAGCGTCATAGGAGTTGTGGAGCGCGTAAAGGAATCGCGGCAAGGACATCATTTTAAACAGGGCCGCCCTGCCCAGAGGAGACAAAGGAAGCTTACGCCAACGGGCCACATCCAAGCGCAGTCGAAGCAACGGTGGGAGGAGATTACGCTCAAAGCGGAGCGTCGGGTCCAACGTAATAAAAATCCCTAAATACTTGAAACCCGACTGGACCACCTGGATAGGAAGTCTGCTCGGCAAGGGGGGCAAAACCCCCGAAAGAACATATACACAGGACTTGGTCCAGTTAATAACAAGGCCCGAGTTGGCTCCAAAGGAAGCAAGAACGTCAAACAGAACAGACAGAGATTTACGCGGGGAGGTGAGATATAAAAGGATATCGTCCGCGTAAAGCGAAACGCGGTCCTCAAAGTCCGGAGACCAGCGAATCCCCTTGAGGGACGGTTCCCACCGAAGCCAGGCAGCCAATGGTTCCAAGGCGAGAGCAAACAGTAACGGAGACAAGGGGCATCCCTGACGGGTACCCCTACCAAGGGTGAAAGGAGCCGAGACCCTACCATTCACCACTACTTGCGCCAGAGGTTCCGCGTACAGTAACTGGACCCAACCAATAAACTCAGGCCCAAAACCAAATTTCTCAAGAGCCGCCCAAAGATAAGGCCACTCCACCGTGTCGAAGGCCATGGATGCATCCAACGATGCCAAAATGGCCGGCTCCGTCAGAAGCCCCGCCCTCGCGATTGCGCCGTGAAGACGACGTAGGTTCAGAGCCGTGTTGCGATGTGGGATAAATCCAGATTGATCCGGATGGACCAAGTCACTAATAACCGTCAAGAGACGGGATGCCAGGAGTTTCGCCAATACCTTGGGTTCAACATTTAGCAGGGATATGGGCCTATAGGAGGAACAAAGATCACGTGGTTTACCCTCCTTGGGGATGACAACTATCGTGGCCAGTCTCTGATCATAAGGGAGAATACCCCGTTCCCGGGACTCCAGAAACATGGCGCGGAGATACGGAGCCACCCTATCGGGACGCAACTTGTACAATTCGATTGGCAACCCGTTCGGGCCCAATGCTTTGCCCGAACGGAGGGAACGGATGGCAGTAGCTATCTCATCAACCGTAAAGGGGGAGTCCAACGCCACACGGTCTAAATCGGAAACAATGGGCAGGGCTATATCACGCAACAGAAGGCGAGAGTCAACCACATCCCTCACAGACACAGGGGAATACACCACACGGAAGTACTCGGCAAACCGGTCAACTATCTCAATCGGGTCCGTTACACTCACACCACACGCAGACTGAATCACGGGTACCACACGATTAGCTCTCTCCTTCTTATCCAGCCACGCCAGCAATTTACCCTCTTTGTCACCCACATCATACAAACGTCCCTGTTGCTCCCGAAACATCACTTTGGCGGCATCCGTGACCATGGACTTATAAGCAAATTGTTTCAGACCCAGGGCATGGAGCTTCTCAGGCGTGACACCAGATTCCAAACCCTCCTCCAATGCAGAAATCTCCCCCTCAAGATCAACCACCTCCCTATTCCTCGCTCTCTTAGCCTCAACAATAAGGGAGAGGGCCTGCCCACGAATCACGGTCTTAAAGGCCTCCCACAGGGACACAGCAGAGGAAACCGACCCCTCGTTATCCAGAAAATACGAGTCCAAGGACTTAAGCAAAAGGGTGCGGGTCTCGGGGGAGGTAAGGTACCACGGATTAATGGGAGCCACCCTGCCCACTGCCTCCACCCCAACCTCAAAACGAAGCCAGAGCGGAGAGTGGTCAGAGATACCCCTGGGCACGTGCACAATCTCACGCACCGCTGGGGACTGAGCCGCAGGCATCAGGAAATAATCCAGCCGAGACAGACTCCCATGGGCACCAGAGTGAAAGGTGTACTGAAGCTGCGTAGGATGCAAAAGCCTCCAGCAATCCACCAGGCCGAAGGTATCCAAAAAGCCACCCAACCACTGCTGAGCCGCCGGGGTATCCCTAGGGGGGTGGCGATCATGGAGGCCAGAGACTACCGAATTAAAATCACCAGCCAGAAAGAGAGTACTATCAGGGAGGTTCAACAAGACACGGCCCAAATCTGAAAAGGTAGAAGTCTGCAAGCCGGGGGGCACATAAACAGTTAATAAGGAGAGGGCACGGCCTTCATATCGACCCACAAGGACAGCAAACCGCCCCCGGTCATCCTGAATAACATCATCAATAGCCAGGGGGAGGGAAGCCCGAATAAGGATACCCACACCCCTGGAACCCGAGGTAAACCCCGAATGTGCTACGAGGCGATAGCCCCACCTATTCATTGCATGACAAACATTGCCTATCAAATGAGTCTCCTGCAGGAAAACAATGTCAGGGGATAAACGTCGTATACATTTCAACACCACACTTCGTTTGATACGATCACCCAGACCGTTAACGTTCCACGAAACAAATCTCAACCCGCTACCCCCTATCCCACCCGACAAAGCCCAAACCCCCCACCAATGAGCATGACCACAAAAAGCAGTGCAAATACAGAATAAAGTCGCCTTGAACACAGAAAACACAAACAACGAACTTCCCAACCACCCACCCCCCAAATAACAAGAAAACACCCCCCACCCTGCACCCCTGCAAAAAGCTAAAAAGCCACCCCAACCTGCAGTGTGCCTGTCGCCCAAGAACCCCTATTCTACACAAAGACCCCGGAGGAGGAAAGGCTCCGTCCCACCCGCCCCCCGATCAAACCAATAACGAGAAGAAGACCATAAATCAAATCACATATGAGGTAGAGGAACATAGGCTTACATCCCCGGAACAGTTATACAAAACAAGGCATCAGTCAAAGACGAAACGTTCAGCTCTCTACACCACCTTCAGCACCGCCCGGGTGGGCTTCGGACTCAGTCTCAGGAGGTCGATTAGGCAGGGAGTCCAGCCAGTCATTCACAGCATCTGGCCGATCAAAGAAGAAAGTTCGATCATTATACTCCACCCGCAGCCTGGTCGGAAAGAGCATTGCGTAACGCATCCCCAAGTCCCTAAGACGTTTCTTGGCACCACGAAATCCCATACGCTGCTTCTGGACCTGTTGGGAAAAGTCCGGATAAAAGTTCACCGTGGCATTTTCAAAGGCCACCGGGCCCTTCACCCGCGAGGCCTGCAGGATAGCGTCCCGATCTCTATAGTGGAAAAGCTTTGCAACAATAGGTCTCGGCGGGGCGCCTGGCTTGCCCTGGCCCCCCGGAACACGATGTGCGCGCTCCACTGTGAAAAATTTACTAAGGCCAGACGGAGAAAGGTGGTTCTGGATGAGGTCTTCAACCAGGAGATCAACCGAGTGGGGTTCTGGATTCTCCGGCACACCAACCACGCGAACATTACAGCGACGTGCCCTGTTCTCAAAATCCTCCAAGCGCCGGGTCATGAAATCGTTCACCCTACGGAGATTGCCAATCTCCATCTGAATATCAGAGACGTCCGTCGTGAGGCTGGATGATTTGATATCCAACGACTTCACCTTTTCGTTCGTCTTGGAGAGATCGGCTCGAATCAAATTCACCTCAATTGCCACAGTGTCAAGTTTGTGGGCCAAGGTTTCGTACTGTTGGCCTATGGATTCCCTCATGCCAGAAATGGCGCCCATGATGTCCTGCAAGGAGGGCTCCGTCGACGCATCCACTACTTGGTCAGACGCAGTGGGACCGGGCAGGGCAGCTCCGGGGGACCCCTTAGAGTGGGTATAACGATCCATAACATTAGATTGAACCGGACCCCCGCGCAGAGGTGTCTTCGTCTTGCGCGTCTCTCGGTCCCCTCTGCCCGCCATTTTGAAGATGCGTCACGAGTAAAGTCACCAGGGTCGACGGACCGGGCACCAGAAATGGAGGCCCCGGGACCAAAGGACTACAAGAGGGGTATCACCAGGATAGAGGCAGCCCACTCCAGGAACAGTGCAGCCAAGGGCCAGACAACCTACGCGTGTCCCGGCCGCAGCTCTGGTCCGACCCTCTCACCAATGTCCCAGTCTGAGGCAGAAACAAAACCGAAACTTAAGAAGGGGACTCACAAGACCAATCCCCCTGCCGTTGTTGTTCAACTCCAAGACGGCCACCGAACCTCACCCAGTCCCGGGCGCACTTCGAGGGCGGAGCCCAAAAGTTCAATTGAACATAATTCAGGCACCCGATGTCCAAATCAGTTTCTGAAAGGTCCAGGTAGATCAGCCCAACGTCCTCTATATGAATCCTCGCAAAAAATCAGGATTAAAGCAGGATATTAAGCCGGGAGCGGCGGGGGTCCGGGGAGCGCTGTGCTCACGCGGCCATCTCGGATGCCCGCCAAGCTCCTCCTCTCAGAATGTAAAGTTAACTGGTTTAACACATCGGATTTCAGGATGTGTCACTGGCAAGTGAGTTTGATTTATAATGCATCTTCAATTTCTCCTGAGATTGAATATGTGAGTAAAAATCAGTTGGCAGTATTAATGCCGGGTAATTACTGTGCCAGGAATAAGAGCTATTCTAAATCAAAATAAAACAGTTGTTAGCACCCAACATTTAGCAGTTCTCACATGAAATGACTGAGCTATAGTCCTGGCAAAAAAGTTAGGTGTCTTTAAATAACCTTGCAAAAATGTTTTCTAGCATGAAAAAGATTCAAGTATTCCTTCAAGTTCCATAACACATCTAGGGCCAGATGTACGACGGAAAATTGCATGCGCAAACAGGTTTGCGACACGTTTACGCATGCAGTTTTCCTCTGGGCCATGTACTATCACGATTTTGCAACTCGCAAATAACTTGAGACTCGCAAAATAGTGTTTTGCGACTCGCTATTAGGAAAGGGCATTCCCTTCCTAATAGTGACTCATGAGCCATGTACGAATGTTTTGCAATTGCGGTCGCAAAAAACTCACAATTTGCCGTCCTCTTCAAGAGGGTGGTAATGCAATCGCAAAAGGGAAAGGGTCCCTAGGGGACCCCTTGCCCTTTGCGAATGCAGAGGAAAATATTTTCTAGGGGAAGGCAGTGGTCCCAGGGACCACTACTTGCCCTTAAAAACTGAAACGAAAACGTTTCTTTAAAAAAAAATAAGAAAAAAAAATGCATCCCTTTTTAATTTAAGGAAAACAGGCTGCATTTAAAAAAACTTCTTTATTTAAAAGCAGTCCCAGACATGGAGGTCTGCGGAGCCCAGCATGCCACTATCCCTGGGAGGGCCAGCCATTCCCAATGGGGTCGCAAATTGCAAGTGCCTCATTAATATTCATGAGGCTCGCATTTTTCGACCCCATTGGAAATCGCAATCAGTGTCTCAAACACTGTTGTACATTTGAAATTGCAACTCACAAATTGGGACTCGCAATCAAGCGCAATTTGTGAGTTGCTATTTAAAATGGTCATACATCGGGCCCCTAATGTGTCGCTGATGGGTAATGACCTGCAAAGAGGTCACACCGACAGGAATAGAAATGGTACCTCTTAATCACATATGTGATAACAACAACCATTCCTTCAGTCCCATCTTTTCTGAAGTCCCATCATATAAAGTGTCAAATACACTAAAATAGCAATGTTGTTTTTAAATCCTGCAAGGGAACTGTACATTATGAATTCTACAAAATTCCTTTCAGAAGAATGACCATATTCTCTATAACGGTTGTTCCTAAGTATCTCTACTAATTACAGCACTTTCCTGGCCTGTGTAAAGAGAGAGACAACCTTGATTGGGGCACAAGAGAGACACCAGGCAGACAGCACGGTTACCAGCTTATTATTGAGCACAGCAACAAGTAGTTCACACAGCAGTGTTTTCATTTTGCAATTCTTTTACATTGGTAATCTACAATACATGATATCAGAGTTATGCTACTTTTGATAGTCCCAGGCTTAGCTTGAGAGCAGAATACGTTTTCACATGCATTGGGCTGCAAAGCCTCACTAGTTGAAAAAGGGAAGGACACAGAGATGTAATGCTTACTCAAGGGAAGTGCAGGTGTACTGCCTCTGCATAGACACCATTCCTGAGAAGAATCACACATTGCATATATTAAAAGAAATTCTAGATCTGTATCATAATGCTCTTTAAGAAACTGATCATAGAGGCATTTGCTTTAGGTGGCAAAGGTTTGCCTCTGATTAGGCATAAATTATATGTTCGGGCTTCATATAGCTGAGCTATCTCTCAGTCTACCCATAGGTCAGACATCAGCCACCTAAGCTACTCTTCAGATGACAATGCTCTATCACCAAAGGACAAGAACCAAAATCCATCCTTTCTGCTTAATGTATTTTAAAATACCCATCAGCCATGTTTTTAGTGTCTCAGTTCACCGACTAAATACATTGGAAACGTGTACATACAATATATGAGTTGAGATATTATAAAGTGCACAGATGCCCACAGGCATCTTAGCACTGGGCTGATTTATCACATCAGAAAAGATATGAAGATAATCAATAAAGCAGATACATTGTAAGAGCCTTCCTCTGTTTTGCTCAAGCCAAGACGGGAGTGCATTCCAAATAGAGGAAGCAATAAAATAGAGGGAATATGCTCCTCACTCACCCCCACCTACCACAGAGTCCAGGGAGTCATCTCAGGAGGGAAGAGTAAACAAGCATTTACAATGCAATGGTCTCGGCATTATTAAAGGTAGAGCTATTGGCATTGCTCATGACATTTGTTTTTTTTAAAATCATAAATAAATGGCATTGTCATTTACATTGCCAATAGCTTAATCGTTTGCATATGCGAGACCTATTACATTAGCACCCACACACAGGGGGTAGGGGCATTAGAGCAAGTACAACGAACGAGGGGGCAGGGTAGCAAGCACAGCGAAGGGGTAGGGGGGCAGGAACAGCGAGGGGGCAGTGGCAGGAGAGCAAGCCCAAGCAACGAGGGGCAGGGGAAGGAGAGCAAGTACAAGCACTCCCCACGATATACCCTGCCCATAAGCATCTTTCTGTGCCTTGCTCTAGATTCTGCACAGAGCCAAGCATGGACACCCTCCTACATGTCAAACCAACAAGTGTCACTGTCCACCCATATACACTGGAGCAATGTTGTGTTGACCTCTATGCCATTCTTACAGCCAACTGTTCATGTTTCCTTTAATACCTCACATCTATGCTTCATGGTTGCATATATATCCCATTTTAAGTGTTGTCCTTAGTTATATAGTGCCAATACTAAAGTATCAATCTACTTCACTACCCAGCACTGAGTCTCCGCTCTGTGCTTCTAAAACCCGACTGCCAAGATGTGGTGTTCACCTACACCCCATTAAACAACCAAGCTTCAGTGCTTAAGTTTGAACAGTATGTCCTGCAAAGTGTTGCTGATCACCTCCATAGGTCTCCCACAGCTAAACCTCATTGGTGACCTCTACTCAATGCCTACAGCCGAGCTTCAGTCTTCGACTGTATACCACACCTTAAGCTGAGCGTAGGTCTTCACCACTGTACCCTACCAACAGGGTTGGGTTGGGATAAAAAATCGGCCAGGGCACACCAAAAAAAAAGTGGCCCACATTCGCGCATAGCCTTTCCGCAAAACACTGCTTCAGCGAAGTTGTATGAAAAGAAAGGGGGTTGTGGGCATGTTTTATTAACTTCACATAGATTTGTTTTTTAAATGCACAGATTAGTTTACACTGCTGAGCCCCACATGAATGCAATTGAGACCACATCTGCTCTGGGCCCCTGCCCCCGCTCATTCAGCATACATTAATGGGCCAGGCCCAGCGAGAGAAAGGGAGTGATGCCTCTGCCCATCTGCCTCTAGAAAGGCCACTCAGGCACCCACTGGGCTGCTGGCAACATCCTAACAGCACAGAGAGCCCCCAGGCTGCCCAAAGAAGTAGCCCACAGCTAGAACTCGGCTACCAGCACTTCAGCTATTTCCAGAGTGCCCGCGTTATCAATCTGACCTTGCCTACTGATTATCAAGCTTGATGTTGGGCTTCACACCATACCCAAGGGCAATCTTTGGGTCTCTCTGTATCCTATTGAAGAGCCAAGTTTCAGTGCTAGACTGATTACCAGGCTTACAAGCCACTGTCAATGTGGAACTCGAAACCGTACTGTACCATACAGAGAAGCGATATAAGACATTCCTGTGGCCTATTATAAGCACCTTTCAATATCCTCTATATCTAAAGAAAGGTCAATGTCCAACTCCATATGCTACAGCCAAGCTTCACTGCTCTCACAAGAGCCTGCATAGAGACAACGGTCAACTCTGAATTCTATACCCTGCTGCCCATCTTCAGAGTTCACACGTGTACCCTTATTACAGCCACTCTTCACTGTGACCCCAGGTACCCATATTACAACCATTCTCCAATGGTCACCGCTGGAGCATGCAGCCAGCCTTCAGCGCTGACCTCTGTACCCAGACAACAGTCATGATCCAATGATCACCTCTATACCCTGCAGCCGGTGCTCAAGAGGTACCTCTGCACCCCGATTACAGCTCAGCTCAACGGTGCTCTCTGTTACCTAGACCGAGTCCTCAGTGGTTACCTTTGTGTTCATATCACAGCCATGCTCCAATTGTGACCTTTGAAACCTGCAGACATGAGTCAGTGTTTACCTTTGTGCCTATTTTATTACCATGCTCCAAGGGGCTCTGTTGTACCCTGCAGCCAATCTTCAGCGTTGACCACAACGCCTAGATAACAGCTGTTCTCAACATTGAAGGTGTACCTCTGAACGCATATTACTGCCAGATTCCCATGGTGACCGCTGTACCATGCAATCAATCTTTACTTATGTAGCCATATCACAGCCATACTCCAGTGGTGACCTCTGAACCTAGCATCCAACCTGCAGTGTCTACTTCTGTGCCCCCTTTACAGCCACACCCCATGGGTCACCTCAGCACCTTGTAGGCATGTGTGCCTCTACCCCAGAGGAGCTTCGGTGTTCTCTACACTCTGGCTACAACCAGGCGCCCCTAGGGTGACCCAAGTCATTTAAAAGACTCCATGCAAGGGTCGAAAGACATACAAGGAGCCCCCAGAGGAAGGAAAACCCTAACCAAAGAGCAGAGTATTGTGAGTGTAACACCCTCGGTGTAAATGGGCAATCCAATCCCACCTAACCAACTACATTCTCGTTGATTTGCAAAGGAATTTCCCCTCAATATATCCATGTAACGTTTCCAGCTCGAAAGGCGTCCCCTCACCCCGTTGTTGCACCCATGCCCCCACACCACCCCCCAGCTTCCTGTCCTTTCACTATATTCGTGTTCAGGTAGCGTCCCTTGCTGCCCAGTAATACCCGCTGAAACTCATCTTCCTCCCTGCCTCTTGTAAGCCACATCTGTCCCTGTCACCCACATCTGTCCCTGTCACCCACCTGTCTGCCACTGCTTGGCTGCTCCTGTCATCTCCCTGCCCTCCTCCAACGTGCCCGATACTTTCCCACCCTCAGTCATATTTTGAACTATTCTATTGAACTGTTCTAACCCGTCAGCCTGTCTCCCCCTCACCCTGCCTTTCCCACCCACTTATCTACCCCTTTCGAGTCTTGACGGCTCACGCACCCCTCTTTCGCAACTTCCCTGTCATTCCCGTCGCTGCCCCGGTTTCGTCCCTGAAGCCCCCGTCCCCGAGATGCCCACTCTCACTCACTCACCTCGTCCCATTTGATGAACTTGCTGCCCTTTTTGAGGGCCTCGTGCACCGAGATGGGCCTCAGCTGGAGCGCGTGTACCCCCGGGCAGGCCATGGTCCTGGGAGGGTGGAGTCCCTGGGGGGTCCCTTGGGTGGAGAAGGACAGACAGACAGCCCGGGCGGGAGGAGGACAAACAAACTCTGAAGCTTCTGCCTGATGAGGAGAACCGAGGAGGGGCGGGATGGACCGGGACCCGGGGGAGGAGGAATGGGGGCGGGACAGAGTGGAGAGAGGTGGATAGAGAGGGATGGACCAGGCAGGAGGACAGGGGAGAAGGGTGACAGGAGGTGGAGCGGGGCAAAGGTCGCGAGGAGCTCCTCAGAGGTGGAATGCAACTTCATAGCAGCAACAAAAGCGAAGAAACATGCTAGGGGATCACAGGAGTGGACAGAAATAACTGAGAAATATGTTCCATCCTGTCACGCGCGTAGACCAGGAATTTAATCCTAAACATATCTAATGGCACAAGATTATATGGGCGTGTGAAAAAAAAAAAATAACCACGCCTCCATTGGGCTCAAGTTTCCAAGTTTTTAGTGCGCGAGAAGTTGTCATACTTTTCATGCTGTTTATTTTCATACTTTTCATGCTGTTTATTTATCCCATTATAAATACAGGACTACCAATAGCAGAAACTAAAGGCAAAGATCTGATCGAGGCGAGTTATTCATGCATGGCACGGGGTCACTGACAGCTTGCTTGTGTTTATTGGTTTTATAACCTCTTTTAACTCTGGGTATAACTTGTCATGCCCAAAAACTTGAATTTTGTGCAAGGGAAGAAATTAGCGAAAGGGAGCGACTTGGAGAAGATGCAGTGAACAAAGGTGCTGGGTTCAGTTGGGTGGGCTGCTGAGTGAGGGATGATCAATGTGGCGTAAGGGCTGAGGAGAAGGAAGGGCAAGAACCTAACTGTGTCAAAATACATAGTATGTATGTGCACTCGCAAGCAGGCGCCGCCACTGATGTACGAGAGCAGGTCAATAAAGTTGATTTTCGTCTGTCTGTCTGAGGCTCGGGGAGAGAGGCGCATGGAATGTACACGCGCGGACGGGGCAGGGCGTGGTAAAGAGGAGGCGAGGCGAGGGTTAGGGCGAGGTGAGTTAAAGAGGGGGACGGACTGAGAAAGGGAAAGGGAAGGAGAGGACCGCAGAGGGCAGGGACAGATGTGGGCGGAGAAGTCGAAATGATACAGAAATCACATTTTTTTGTACATTGCCCTTCCGGGCTGTGTTGTAGGAGGTGCTGTGTTTTTAAAAAAAAATTTTTTATGGAAGTGTTTGGTTATGGACCAGGAAACACCCATGAAGAGAAAGGTGTGAAATCATGTCTGGGAAATGAAAACGAGTGGATAGGCTTTGACAGGATCTGCGAGTCTGAAGATCGAGTTAAACAAGAAATACGGCACAATAAGAGAGCATCTTGCTCCGGTCCGTGCAACTGTGCCCTGCCTACCTCTGGAGAGCTTACCCGAGTCAGACTCCACACGACTGTCGGGCCGCAAAGCTGTAGGGAGGCGTCCTCGTTTGATCCTGCTTGAGTCGCAGGAAAAAAAAAATGGTGGCCGCAAGGTACCGAAAATTTCGGATTCGGGGGCGTGTTTTGGTGTTCTGAGTGACGGTGACGTCACAGGGCTAAAGAACGAAAAAAACACGCCCCCGAATCCAAAAGAGACGGGCCTTGTTTGGAGTGACTCCCTTCTCCTCCAATAGCTGGCCTCCGTTTAGGAAGCCAGCCAATGGAAGAGAATGGAGTCGAGAGGCGGGTTCAAGCCCCCTTACTCAAAGTCATAAAATCTCCGACTTCCGGCTGGCAAGCCAGCCGTCGGTCCGAGACCTAAAAACAAAGGGATCATATAGATGTGGAAGCAAACACATAAGCAGCATGAGGCCTGATTTCTAATAGGCTCTATGAGCAAAGCAATGCCCAAATGGCAAGCATTGGCATAGACCAATATAGAAAGAAATGATGGTAAGATTAACAACACAAGCTTTTAAGCGGCACAGAATCAAAAGATATTTCTTTAAGATCCTCATTTGGAGAAAGCAGGACGACAAAACCGCAACAGCAGGATGGGGCAGGTGGAAATGACATTGTAATCTTGTCCGACGTGATTCAGTATTGTGTCACGGGGCAGCCTCACTGCTTACGCCTGGTCTTTATTTTCATCCGGATAGCATTTAGTAATTGGTGCTCTTCAAGAAGTTCTCACCAATTATTTTTTTCAAAACATATTTTATTGGCATTTGTAGCCACATTTGACCTATAGGGCCTGTTATACATGAGTATGTAGCTACAATACACAAACATGGCATAGTTCTGCGAATGCATCAATAACTAAACAGTTTTAAACCTTAATGCTAACGCATAGCATAGCCCCTTCTCATCCCCCGTTCTCTCCAATTTTAGTGACTGCTGGCAAAAGAAAGATGAGCCTATAGTTAGGTTCTGCCCCGAGGTACAAGCCTGATTTCTTAAAAAAGGAGTTTTAAAAACCTATCCACTTGTTACAGTGCCAGATCAAAACCGGTGTAAAGGATGAAGATAAAAGGGTACTACTGTGAATCTTATACCTTGGTACCTCATTATGCATGGCTAAATGCTGAGAAATGTCTATACTACAATTGATTTGTTGTATATGCTGATGCCAATAAAAGATAATGTCAAAAAAGGATGAAAGGTAAAAGCAGATTTAACAACCATGGATGAAGATGTTACCATCCTGACTCTAAATACATCATCTAGGTTATCAGAGGCTTTGAAGTTATAGCTGATAAAAATGGGCAATTTAGGCGGGCTTGGTGACGCCAAACTGAGACTAATTTATTGTAAGCTATGTACCTGTATAGATAGCATCATGACAAAAGCACCAAGAGAGATTTTTAGAATAAGACCATGGTTCCCAGTGATGTAGAATTCTGCTGCTAATTAGTGCACTCGGTAATTGCTGCTACCCTGGTGTCGGGTAATCAATGCATAACTTAATTAACTTCTCCTGAGTTACCCATCTTAGAATGTAGCCTAACATGTGAAATCACCATTTACCACCCTCATTACTGGATACTTTGCTTTTATGTCATAACATGTTATCCTAATCAATTTCCTCAGTTTTTCTGGTAAAATCTTACAGGAGAAATTTGTAGAATGAAGTAATTGTTTCACAACTCATAATTCCACAGTGGAATTCTGGTCCTCACACAGTACCCAATCGGTGCCCATGTCTTTTATGGGCACCTTGTAAGTGGGATGCTTAGGCATAGAGAAAGAAATATAATAAGGTACGAGAAGCAATGTACGCGTATCAGCTGAGTTATGCTGTGTGTACTTCTAATGGAAAGTATAACAGTTTATGCACTAGTTACAGTCTACTACTAAAACTATATATATTTAACAAACTTTTTTATCTTAAACACTAAGGGGCCCATTAGGATGTCGGGCGGATTGCCCCCGCGAGGCTGGCGGTACCCACCGCCAGCCTGGCGGGGGCAATCCGCCCGTCATCCTCACTCGTTTCCCCCCGCCATTTTAGTATGGCGGGGGGGACCTCGGCGGACGGAAAGACCGTCTGCCGCTTTTCCGCCCCGGTCGCCTTGCGGCCGGGGCGGAAAAGGAATAATATGGTGGCGGTGTCTATCAGACACCGCCAGCCATATTATGATGGGCATTTTACAATGCCTTAAAGGCATGCGGTCTTCACTTTGGGGGCCCCCTGTGGTCCCCCAAAGTGAAGGAGGGGTGGGGGTGCACACGGGGGGGACCTGTGGTACCCCCTGCATTTGCATATATAATGTGGTAGGCACCGTGCAGTGCCTGCCGCATTGTGTATGCAAATGCGAACATGCATTTATGGCATTGTGGCAGGCGGCGCAGAGATCACCGCCCGCCACAATGTTATAAATGCAGGATGGCGGGCAGTCCCAATCCCCGACAGGATGGCGGGCAAAGTGCGCCCGCCATCCTAATGACCCCCTAAATCTCATTGCACGTTTTGCAGCAACCTATTGTATTCTAAGTGCAATGCAAATTTAAAATAATGACTTTCTGTCGCAGGCTGGGTCCTCAAAGCACTACAAATACACACCATTATTCTCTGATGCACCAACCAGTATTCAGTTCTTAGATTGTCTGGTTACACACACAGACATCTGCAGGGATCCTTTAAACCACTTAACTTCAATAACATAAAATAATGCATTTCTCACCAATTTCTTCTGCTTGCATTCATTTTTTTATTTAAAGGTGTGTGGCTTATATTTTAGATGTATTTACCTGAAGGTTAAAGGCCAGCAAAATAGTTCTAGAATTATATGTACTTTCAGCCACCTGTCTGATCCTGTCCCGATTGCACCTAGACTCACAGTTCCCATACTTTTGTATGCACTTAAGCCTCTGGAGGACCTACACAATACTTTGTTTGAGGCTGTCGTTGAGGTCCCATTTTCAGAGCAGGCCAGTACACACCAGTTAAAGAACGGTGTGTGTCCTGAAAGCTGCATCGGTCGGGGGCTAATAGAGACAATGCTGGTTGGGTGAGGTAGAAGGGGATGGGGCCAATGATTTGGGCTCAATCATTTTTAGCCGAATGGGCATTGTGCGCTCGCGGCCTATGCAGTACTGCAGGTTCCATTCTGTAAATGAGTGTGCAAGGTCAGCTTTAACGCCAGTGGTGCCCGGTGCAACACTGTTTGTTGGCGCCCTCCAGTGACCACCTCCGTCATGGATTCCCTCACTAACACCCTTTAACAGTGCACCTCAAGTCTCCAAACCACTCTCCATCAGATGAATTTAATTTGTTTGATAGCACCAACATACCAGTGTAGGGTGTCACAGCACTTTACATCTCACACTCACATTACACAGAGACAATCAATCATACATGTGTAAATCAGTGTTTAGGAGATGTTACATGAGACAGAGGACTCCATGGTCTAGGAGTCGCATGTCATCCCTACTGTTAGACAGTATCGTTTAACAGTGCTTGGTCTGGAGGCGCATAAACTCAGATATTTAGGTGTGCCCTAGTACTTTTCAGGGTTACTTCTGTGTTTCTGCTAATGCCATCAGGGAGGCTACCTTTGTGTATGTCAGGCCTGTGAAGCTCCACTAAAGTGATTAGGGAAACAAGCCATTGTATTGAAACAAACTACTGCAGCAAATAAAAGTTGCTTGAAATATGATATGTTCTATGTTATAATCATTCTGTTTGTTTTTATTCACAGGTCTTTTGTCTCATACACAATGAGCGTGGTTGCTGTTAATTTTATTGGGCCTCTGTCGGTCATGTTTTATTGTTATTACAAAGTTTCAAAGGCAATGAAGCAGTACACTCATACCAGCAGCCTTCAGAGTATCAACATGGATTGGTCAGACCAGTTAGATGTCACAAAGGTAGTATGACGTATGCTAATTATTATGTTCCACTATAGTTCTTTAAAAATGTGAATATTTATTCTGTTGCCAGTAGAGTATGCATCCGTTGTCCCGGTACAAATGCAGTGGCGGCCGCTCCATTAGGGCGGATTAGCGCTGCCCCCTTGCCACCACCAGTAAATTAAAAGATAGTACAACCGATTTTAAACCCTTTTTTTACAACTTTATTTTAATCCCCTGAACCCCCCTCAGGACTCTGATAAGTCTTGTGGACGGGTCCAAGGGATGACACTGCTGGTGGGGGAGTTGTGGGCACTCCCTTCATTGCGCATGAGGTGATTGGCGAGCCGTCTCAGGCCGGCCAAAGCCCTCTTGCGCAATGAAGCTCTCGCCAGCCCCAGCTGCACTGCTGGGGCTGGAGAGAGCAGGAACAGGTTCCTAGTCTGCCTTGGACCGCAAGTTGCCTACGTCCAGGCCAATCCTGCAGCTGTTCTCATGCAAGAGCAGGCTCAGGATTGGCCGCAGGGCAAGTTGGAAGGCTGTGCCCCAGAGCCAGAACTAAGAAGACCCCCTGCGTGGCAGACGGTGGCGGCAGTATTAAGGTAAGTCTTTGTTTATTTATTTATTTATTTATTTGCACTCAAACCCTCCCCACTTCCCGCCTCCCTCCTCCGGTCCAGCCTGCTTCTCCACTTTCGCAGATGACGGGCCGCAACTGTACAAATGCTACAGGAACATCCTTAACTTTTGCTTATTTCTCTCTTATACAGACAATTTAACTGCAACACTCAACCATACACCTTTTCTGGAATGTTGATCTTGGGGAAATTTCATAAAATATTAATTCCTTACATTTGTCCTGCTTCGCGGACCTGTATTATAAGTGCTGGTGGGTAAATATTCTAATGAACCAAATTCACAAAATTTCAATAGATTTATAATCAGAAATACAGAAAACGTTCAGCTGTACAGACATTTTCAACATACACCTTTTCCTTGTTAATATACCGATCATGTTGATCCCTATTCGCCTGGTGAGAAAGGGCTGTTGTATTGTCATGAGGTAATTTAGCTTTTAAGCCTGAATCATTCTATATAATAAAATAACTGTTAAAATCATATTCTATAATAGAAAAACAATGCAAGTAGATCCAATTTTATTGAACTCTGCATCAGTCCCCTCATCAGACATGTCAACTTCCACTTAAACTGACCTGCTCAAGAATCCTCCAATCAGTTTGGGAAAACCAGTACTCAGAGCTGAACTGGAATCCTTAAATCCTCCTCTACACAGACAGTGCCCTGCCTCCTAGGCAACCGACATATTGTACAGTAGATTGTGGGATCGCCTCGAGAGTTACACTAACAAAGTTGCACTAATAAAGTGAATAATGCCCCACACAGACAGCACACATGACTTAAAATTCCACAAATCTCAGCCAGAATTTTGGGGACCCCTGCAACGAAACTGGGCATTCTGGGACACGGGATTGGACCTCACCACTGTATGGTAACAACTGACACTCAGAACCACAAGGAACAGCCTATAAGTATTTTTCAACTTAGAGTAAGGATTGCACAACACCTGTCAACATGATTAGATGTTAAATCATTGCCAGGATCCTTATCTTGTGGACTACAATATCTATAGAATCAGCATAATACGTTAGTCTTTCCAGCTACACATAGCCATTGTATGAATACAAGGCCTGCTTCCAAAAGGTCCACCTAAAATGAACTTACGACCAGCAAACATCAGCTAACACATGCTAGGCAGAAGGCTGTAAGAACCTTATCACCTCTGAGAACTGTCAATCAGAGATGGGCCACTCGATATATGTTAAATTGGAAGGTCACAAAACTCACCCACCTTTTCGAAACGCTTCCATAAGGATAATCCACACCCTCCAAACACCATAAACTCACCAGTTGTGCTTAGGGAATTAATTTCCCCCAGCAAAAACTCTTCTTACATGAATCACAACTGCAGACTGCAGTCTGTATAAAGCACTGAAGAGGCAGTGGCGGCTCCTCCGCTAAGGGGGAAGAGTGTCGCCCCACTGCTGCAAAGCAGTGAGAGAAAGAACAAATACAATGATAATAACTCAAGGTTATTGTCATTGTATTTGTTCCTGCTGCGCAGCTTTGTGGGGCGGGCGGGCGGGCCTGCTCTCCTCTCAGAGCAGGGGAGGAGTGGTTTGCCCACTCCAAGTGAGCAATGACTGTTTGGCCAGCCCTCTGGGGCCACCCAAAACAGTCACAGGCACTTTGCATGTTCTCCATATAGGATGCATTACAGCCTGCGTGGAGAATATGCCCAGGTCCCATTCCCTGGCTGAATGCTGATCCACGGCGTTCAGACCAATCACAACGCTGCATTGAATCATTGTGATTGGCTTAGGGGAGGGAGCCTGGCTGCTTCTTATTCCGGCCCCAGAGAGGAGAGACTGAGACGACATGTGAGAGAGCGACGACAAGGTCTTGTAAATGCGAGACCTATTCAAAGAAAAGGCCGCCATTGTCCTGGGCTCCTCAGAAAGTGAAAGCACATATTGCACACTCAATGTTGCAGGAAAGCTTGTCATGCCTGCAGTAGGAGAAGCTCATTAAAGAAAATAGTGCTCACTGACTAAAAAAGATGTACTGTGTAACAAGGGAAGTAAAAGGGCAAGTCCTTGGGAGGTTACAAATGAAGACAAGGCCGTACTAAGGAGTGACTAACAAGCCCATGAACGAATCAGAAGCCAGCATTTACAAAGGGCAACAACACAAGTCAATGACAAAAATGGGCAGAGAGTGGGCGGAGCTTCTATTCCATATTCCAATACAGCATGCCCCAGAACAGCGCATGCGCTGCCCAGGCTAAACATAAAAAGTGAAAAGTAGTTGCCTGAAAGTGAACAGGAGAAGGATATAAGTCCATCAGTCAAAAGTTTGGTAAAGATGCTATGCTCCAGGCGCAGGATTGACACAGGAAGGGGAAGGCAAGCAATTGAATAAGAAGCAAGCAAATGAGAGTGACAATAAAGCCAACCAATGGTAAGCACTGGGTGGGCTGTAAGCCACTGTAACTTCACAATAGGCCTTTCACAATCAGGCAGCTTGAACGGTCTGGTATGCGAGACCTAAAAACTATTTTGGCTTCCTATAGAAAAGAGACACTTCTCAATACCTCAGTAGACTTCTTTGTGCTCTTCATGACGCAGGTAAAATTTAGTTTAAAAATACATTTAAATTAAACGCACTCATCAAAAATGTATAAACTACTACTCTTGCACTTACATGCATTTTTCTGGGTTTGTTTTGTGAAGTCTTGACTCCT
Source organism: Lissotriton helveticus (assembly GCF_964261635.1). Taxonomy (NCBI): domain Eukaryota; kingdom Metazoa; phylum Chordata; class Amphibia; order Caudata; family Salamandridae; genus Lissotriton; species Lissotriton helveticus. The sequence goes on along the minus strand of NC_136059.1, from coordinate 1,223,586,497 downwards.
GAAGTAGACTTGTGCATTTATCACAGGAAATGTGTATGACCACATACAATGAGGCATGCATGCAGGACACCTATATGCATGCTGCTGACCCAGGATGCTGTGGAAGTGAGCTGTTTAGTTATTGTAGTTAAAACGTAAGTCCATTGTACTAGGTTAGATAAATGCCAATATGTCGTCTCTTACTTCTCCAACCTAGTAAGTAGAATTCCATAGTGTAGAAATTAGTGTATATACATGAGAATAACGTGTAATATAATCCTTGCTAATGTTGCCTTGCTGGTTCACAGCAATATGAAAAAGAGAGACTCCAGCTTATGAAATTGCACTGATACTGCTCAATTGTGCACCAGTATAGCACAATTTGTACAAACATTTACATCAATTGATGAGCACGAAATATCCTTAGATCTGCCCTGAAGGCAGATTTAGTAGTCTATCATACTTTTGTAATGAATAAAAATGAATACAGAAAATAATACATAGAGTGGCTTTCGGTCAATCCCCTTCAGCCATTGCTTAGAGGGCAAGCTTTAGCACTGGTGGCGCCCAGTGCGACAATGTTTTTGGGCGCCCCCAATGACCACCTCCACCACGGTTCCCTCCCTACCACCCTTTCACAGTCTCCATAACCACTCTCTCTCAGATGCATTTATTTAATTTTATAAGTCACTCATAAAAGTGAAGGGTGTCAGAGTACTTTACATAACACACACATTACACAGAGAAAATCAATCATAGGTGTGTAAATCAGTGTATATGAAATGTTACATAACACAGAGAACAACAAGGGGTAGATTCACACGTCATCCATACAGGTAGGCAGTATAGTTGAAGAGTACTTGGTCCGGAGAAGCACAAACTCTGAATTTAAAATTTAACACAATGGATTGGGGCTCTCTTTAATAACAAGAACTGCTTTGTACCCAAATTAAACCTTTTTGCAACATTTGAATAATGAAAGTCTGGGGGGGAAAAATCCCTACGTTCTAATCTATACCTTGAAGTATGCACACAGTTCTTTGATGACAGTTAATAGCTCACTGTGAACTACAACTAACAAAAATAAGTCTCTGACAAAAGCAGTAACCCACTGACCTGTATACATTATATTAACTTTGTGATCTGCATGGTACTTGTTCTTTGCAGCAGGCATATTAACCCTCTGTGCTACCTTACCATGAATCAAAACTTCCACAAGTCAAAACTTCTAGGAGACAAAACTCCAGGGCTTTACTTGACATTTTAATTGTTGCCTGAAAATTACTGGAGGCCAGGAACATGGCAGCAGGTGCTTTTAAGCACAATATAAATTAGCAAACATGCGCCCCGTGTGAAGTCAGCACCCGGTGCGGTGGCACCAGTCGCACCTCCCTAGAGCCGGCCCTGATTGCTTATTTGAAGTTTTAATCTTAGTTTGGTTCAGCACACAGGAGAGTATGCATACAGTGAGCAATAGGACAAACTATTTCCGACATTGGTTTGATTATCAATGTCATTCACTGTTTGGATCTGTCCACAGGCCAGTCATTCAGTATTGTAAGTGGCAGGCAATGGGAGTCACAGCATGTTCAATTGTTACTTGTGAGTTTGCTTTGGCTAGGAGCGAGCACCCACTGGCAAAGGATTCCATCTTCACCCACCACAGTGCAGTACAATGCAGGCCTCCAGAGATGCTGGATGGAGTACAGGTGGTGGACAGACAGCAGTGCAGACCCCTGAGCAGTCAGTGGAGCATGCAGCAGCTTTTACGGCCCTTGAGGCGTAGTGGCTTCTGAGTCGATCTCCGACTTTGGATGCCACTGGGTTTCACATGCTTATATTCACATATTCTTTTACCTTGGTATTTCTTTTGCGTTCATTTGTGGGCATCTTTGAGTTAGGTAAGAGCTGTGTCTCCACCCATGCTTGAATGAGGAAAACTCTCTTGTGTAGTGCATCCTGTAAACAGTTCTTGTGAAACAGTCACCACTGAGGCACGAAAACTGTTGAATTTCAATATATGCACTGTTGTGTTTTCTGTTGAGTAAGTCTTGAGTAGGGTCCAACATAGAACTGAATTTGACATAATACAAAAATAATGTTTTACATAGTAGAGGCCCATAACATACGCCTGTAGTAGAAAATGATGTAGCTGCTATAAAATGATACAGTAAAATTGCATAAAATATGACAATAGTTAAAATATACCTTTAGTAAGTGACAAAATGAGAAATTCTATTAAAAGAAGTTTAATAAACAGAGCGTTCAAAGAATAAATAATGAAGTATTTCAATATTCGGAACATAATGATTGAGTAATAGTTTTAAAAGTCATAAAAAACTTTCATTTGTCTAAATATTGCAATGATATGTGTAGGAAAGTAGGATCTGCTTTTATGGTTACTCCCACTTTTTGCCTTGTGCTATGCTGTTCCTGACTAGTCTGACTGTGATTCTGCTAATCAGGACCCCAGTCTCTGTGCTTTCTCCCCTAAATTGGTATGGTAAGTACTTAGGTACATCCCAGATTGGACACTGGCGTACCCTTGTCAGTCCATAGTATATGGTACTGAAGTACCCAGGGCATAGGTACACCAAGGGTCCACCATGGACTGAAACATGCATTATGCCACCCATGGAGGATCACTCAAACAGTAACTACTGTCCTGCCATTGCAGCCTGTGTAAGCTGGTGCTAGCACCACTTCTGAAAGATATAGGTTTCCCTATATCTAATGTCACTGCACCTAAAACCTATAAGTCACCCCTAGAGCAGGCGTTTCAATCCTGAAGGCAGGGTGCTTGGTTCTAAGTGTGAGGGACACCTACAACTTTCGGAGTCCATTCTCCTGGGTTGTTAGTGCATCAGTCATTATGATACATAGAGTGGCTGTACGTCATTATGCGATGACCATCTCTAAACTGTAACAAACCCTGTCATGTTTGGTATCAAACATGTTGGAATCATACCCCCACACTATAAACGGTGTGGGAGGTATGATTCCATTCACTTTAGAGCTCCTCTGGGAGGCCCTCAGTGCTCCCAGTACCAGTCTTCTGTATCTGGACAGCACTTCATAGCTGCTGCAGACCAGAGAAACGATTCTGCCCTGCTGCTGCTGAGCCAAGCTGGAGCAGGGGAAGTCAGAACAATAGGTATCCTGTCACAGGGAGGTGTGAGCACCTCCCAGACAGGGTTACTGTTTTGGGGCTGGGTGGGAGTGCTTGCCAGCGTCACTCAGTCTGCTTGAGGGGCAGATTTGGTTCTCTCATTGCATAGGTCAATTCAAACCAGCTCAGGGAGCTGTTGGCTCCCGCTCTGGTGCGAACATGGGTGTGTCTTCCCCACTGCTCGCCCCCTCCCGTGAGAGGGAACCATGAATCATCTCAACCCTTTCCTTAGGGTACTTAAGGGCTTACCTGAGGGTGGGTCCCTAGATTAGTCATGGGACAAGAATCATTTCAAAGACACCACTTCTTCTTTGCCCGTCTGGGCACTCTGGACAGCGCTGGACTTGCTCTGGGCTTCCAGGCTGCAACTAGGAAGACTCCTGCTGCCCCTGGTCTCGTTGCCCTGCTCGTCTGCTGCAATGTCTGTGCCTATGCTCAATGCAGGAACCTTCCAAGGCCTGTGGGCAACCGAGACACCTGAAGGAATCTCCCTTAACGTGAAGGAGTCACTTCCCTGCATCTGCAGGCACCACAACTCAGAAATGCTCAGCAACACAGGTGGTGGTTCTCCACATCCCTTGAGGCCGGCCCTGTCCTCTCACCAAGTCTGAGGTCAGTGTCCCTCGTTGGAGCCGCAGGAACTGTACCCCTGTGCACCGCGTCGACTTGCAGTTTCAAAGGCTTGCTGGCTTCCTTCCACCAAGATCTTCGGGCGCCAAGTAGCCCCAACCTCAAGCATCTCCTGTGATCAAGATCTTCATCCTCACCACATCTCTTGCACCATGGGCCTGTATCTTTGGTGGGTTGCTTGCGGTCCTCTTGTGACTCCAGGGCCTCCGGCCTGTGGGTCCTTCTGAAGGTCTCCTTTGATTTCTGCAGGCTCCCCTGATTGCTCGGACCTGCCCTGACTCCGCTGCTTGTTGTGAGTCACCTGGATCTTGCTGGTCCCGACACTGCACCGTCTTTGATTTCCACATTCTTTGCATTTGCCAAGGCTTGTTTGAGCTACCGAGGTACACCGACCCCTCCACTCTCGATATCCAACATGGGACAGCTCATGAACAACTCCTGGTCTTCCACAGTGTCACCTGGTCCACACAGTTGCAGCTCCAAGGTCATCGTCACCTCTCCTGCTGAACTCGACATTGGTGGACATTCGTCGTGGTTCGGTACCGACGGAGAGAGCGGGGCCTCAACCACCGAGCGATTGCCGGGTGAGGTGAGGCCTACCCCCACAAAATGCTGGGATGAAGAAGTAATTACAGACACATGGAATACATGTCGGGTAGAGTGGTATCAGACCACTGACTCACCTTATTCTGAATTCTTCGTCTGAATTAAGTAAAATTACACTGTTCACTTATGTTTTTTTGCAGTAGCATAGTTCACTCTAGAAGGTCCTGAAGAAGGCCGAGCCAACAAGCAAGACGGCCGAAACATGTTGACCCCACTTTCAGCCAACAGATAGTTATTAATATTTTCATTACTATCAGGCGGTTTTTATTACATGACATTAGGGCTATCCCTAATAAACATATTTTTTGCCTTTCTAGTCATTTTTAATTTCACTCACTATCATCACTTGCACTGCACTTCATCAGTCCTTACATACCCTGTACAAATTGAGTGGCTGACACTTTCCTGAGCGGTGGAGGTCCACCATCTTCAACTTTAGCCTTGGTATCTCCTTGGCTAGAGGTGACCCCCCTCTCTCTTGGTTTTCCAGATGACGATGTTCCGCCAAATGGGTGGGCTGATGGAAACTATACTCAAGCCCGGTATTGGACAGGTGATGCAATATTGGTGAACTGTATTCGCTCCCACACTGGTTGTTTCTTTGTTATATCACCTAGACCATCTTACTCCCTGTAGTTAGTTAAGTTCGTATATAGGGGTTTGGAGTACTATAGGTCTTTAAATATTGCCCCCTAGACCCTTCCCCACCCTTTGTTTTGCTATCTCAAATGGTGTCCTTACTTGGCCTAACGTTGAGTGAGGAGTACCGGGTCTCGCATTTGGTGACAGTGGTGCAGGACTGGGACTCCTGCTTCCAACACTGCTTTACACTCCTTCTGGACTAAGCCTGAAGGCTGCTCTCCACAGCTACCACTTAGAGATCTTTCTAAGGTTGTCCAAGACCACTAAAATAACCATAAGGGTTGTCTGGATTAGTGCAGGGTGCTCACTTACATATGTGTGCACCATATACTAAGCCAGCTTCCCTCAATATTAGATTACATGATAGTGCTTTCAATAGACAAGGTCATTGATTGTCCAGTCAAATACTTGTTTTTATGAAAACATATGCATTTATATACAAACACAAAGTGAAATACATCATTCACAAATAATGCACACAGCCCCCTGGGGTCCGTCCACTAATGTTCAATAGGCAGATCCATGAGTCCCACTTCCCTTTCACTAGCAGTAGAGGTTATTCCCCATTCACTAAATGCAACACTCAGGTTGAGCCCCACTAGTAGTCTGAGTCTCAGGGGTCCCACTCTGACTCTGATTAAAGTCATAAGTGTTCCAGCGCTGAAGTGCTATCTGGCAGACACGTTTCCCCGGGGCCTTCAGACCCTTCCATTAGTCTTACCTGCAACAGCCTCCGAGACTGTCATGGGTTGGAAGTTGCAGCGCCCCCCACTGGACCTCGATCCCTCCAGCGCTCTCCTCTTCCTCACAGAACACACTGGTCTTGGCAAACACAATGATTTTGGGAAGCTGGTGGTCCAGGGGCAGATGTTCTTGAATTCCGTAGGTGATGTTCCCTCACCCAGCTGGATGACTGCCAGACCTTGGCCTCCAGTCCTGGTCGCAGGCAGATACCTTCGGAACTTCTTCTCCTCACTAAGCTCAACTGGCTGCTTGTCTGTTGACAATTTTGGTGACCTTGAGCTCCCCTTCTTAAGGTCCATGTCCAGACACCAAATGTGATTTAGAGTCTGCCTCGTTGAAGTCTGTGTTGGGGGTCTGCTTTCTTTTGAAGTGCCCTCTCTTTTCCCTGCCCTTCCTCCAGAAAGCATTCTGTCACAGCAGGAGTGACACCAAAGCTGATAGATCCACAACACAGGCCATGGGAGTACCTAGACGTTCACACATGGATGTCAGTCACAGTGATATGTGTATCAAAAGGTTACCCCAGGGCCTCAGTCATACTCTTTATGATTCTCTTATTAGACCCATCTCCTTCCTGAGATGTGCCCAAGACCCTTTCTAGTGACCTTTCCGTGAATCAAAGAGCGCCCTTTGAAGTGCACTGAAGAGCCTGGCGCTTTTTCCTCCAGTGTGTGTCCATCCCAGCTCACCGTAATGCAGCAATCCAAAAATCTGTCTGGGGGCTTTCCTCTACCTCCTCATGCTCCTCTAGTCAGCCCTCGGTCTCCTAAAATGGAACCCAGAATCTTCCTTATATTGTATCAGTCACAGGCTCACACACAAGCGCATGCATACCACACACATGCACTGTACATCACTACACATTGACTTTATGTTGGCCAAGGGAGAGTTAAGCACACAGCAGCAGATCTGGTGAGTCTGTAGGCCCCACTACAGTGTCACAGGTAAAAAGACCTGTTCACGTCAACAGATCACTACACAGTATGCTACCATTACCGCACCCATACTACTTAACTCCTGGCAAATGCAGTAGCCGTGCAAACACAACAAGATGATGGATGGAGTGCTGAAACTTTTCAACCACTCACCCCCAGTTACAGATCTAGGTTTAATCCATGGTTCTTTAGCTCACTGGGTCCACCAGCCATATGCAAATCAGTCTTGACCCGGCCCTACATGGGAACTGTCCAACCCGAACTGCCAGACCGGGTCCTCCCTGGACCGGAAAAAAGCATTCTAGGGCCCGTTTCGGGGTACCACCCCTCATCAACCAGTCTAGCTTGAGTCCAATGGCACAGCAAGCAATGGACCCACATCTGGGCATAGCCGTTCATCACTATAAGGTTATCGCTCTGGGTGCCCCTCCTGGTCCAACAAGACCACAATCCATGAGACAGGCATATGCCATGGCACACAAGCACAATTTGTGTTTGCCTATGGCCACAAAGACCAGCAACATGGATCCAGACATTTTTGCAGCTAGGCACTCAGGTCACGTATGTCACCATGTGAGGAATTTTTCTGCCCTAACAGTACATTTATACACTAATCGAAAGACACTGAAAGTTGCAAATTGTTGTGAACTGGTTGAAGAGCATATGGCCAATGTGGTTGCCAAAACCTGCACTACATGTGAGGACGAAACATCTTTGAAGAGGACATTCTGTTCACCAACTTTTCATTTTCCGCATTGGATTTCCCTTATCCACTACTCTCCTGCTCAGGGTAAATCAGTATTCTAAGAAAGATTAAATGAATAGAACAATATATTTTTAAATGGGCAGTTGTCTTAGTATATCAAAGCAAGGCGAAAAAACCACTTGGCACTGTTGCTTTTTTCTATACATTTTATGTGATTTTAATGAAAGATTTAAAATTTAAAAAAAAACAAGAAAGATAAGCTGTCAGATAATAACCACCAAGAATGTTCACGATTTTTATCTTCAACCATAACTTACGTCATCAGGGTCTTTTAATTTATACGAATTATGTGTAAAATTCCCATAATTTGCTGGGACCCGAAGCACTTTACAAAGCGCTGCCATTTTTTTTAAACTAAGAGAAACATGTGCTGACCCGTACAAAAAATCCTGACCATCGCTTAGTAACAACGAAACCAGTGCTTAATTTGAGCCGGTGTTTAGCACCGGCACCTAATCTCCTCAGCACCAGTGCTGATAGCATCAGTTAAGGACACACTCTTTCGGAGTGCATGTGATTTCCCCCAGAATCACAGGATTTTTAGCCCGCCAAGACTCTAACCCGATTCGACAACTCTGAAATCGACAGTTCTAGCTATTTGGCCAAGTCCTCTCTAGAATAATAAGTGCTGCGGCTCTAGTCAGGCAGCAGTTTGCACCAGCACATTTCTCTTGTTAGCACTGCCTCCTGAGGAGAGCCCCGGCACTTTTTATTTTACAAATTAACCACTGGATGAAACAGACGTGAAGTCCATGAAGTCACCTACCTGGCTATCACCCGTTGTAAGACTACAGGTCCTGAGACTTTTCAAGAACAGACGATGCACAATTGTTCATCTGGTGAATTCGTTTCATCAAATTGCAAGAAATAATGTCATAAAAATGTAACACGTTTTTCAGAAGTATACACTAATCCATTCGTTTTGCAGTTTGTTCAAACTGATTGTGTTGCTTTGTTTTTATTCTAATTACCCAGGTTGACTCTTGGTTCAATTTGATTGTGCTATTTGTGTTGAGCAGTTTTAAGAGCCAAATAAGATAACATTTCGCAAATAGGCCAGCCAGCCGAGAATTATCTATATTTCCTTCTTTTTGCTGATTCATTAAAATATCTTTACTGTTTCCATGTAAAATGTTATTTGTCTGTTGTCCACACATGCCATCAGAGAAGTATGCAATAACTGCGAGCTGTATTTCTTCTGTATTTTTGAATTACATCTGTTCACTATTTATCTGCATGTCAAACCGTGCACCTCAATAGTTCTATTACGTTTGTTGGCTGCAGCAGAATAAAACAGGTTTGTTTCTGGCATCTTTTGTGTAATACAAATACATGACTAGACATACATGTAAAAAGGCCTTATCCTTTCACTCATTATTTTTAGTCCTGCTAAAAATACACCTCCTTTGAATAAACCCTGATGGGTGATTCACGAAGACTTCTATTTTTACATGCACGGTTGCTGGTCCCAAGACAATATGTTGATGGCCATGGCACATGTGCCATTAGAAAAAGGATAAATCTTCCATACTTTTACAAACTTCAAAACAAGAGTGGATGACATTTCCAAACTCTAGGATCCTGTTTGACTCCCATTTTACGTTCTCCTCCGCCAGACTATAGTTAAGTCCGTCAATTTGCACTTGTATGTCCTGATTAAAATATGCCCTTTGTGAACAATTACCTACTGGTCCAGGTAGTGGTACTACCTAGACCATGGGTACTCGCAAACATTTTTCTAGGGGCAAAAAAGTATGGTCGGTTGTGTGACTGAGGGCCGCATTGATGCAAACAGGGCTGGGTAGGAGGTGGGTGTAGGGGGAGTAAAGTGGGCATAAAGGAAGCAAAGCATGTACATCATGTGGTCAGTGAGTAGTCAAGTTATTTTGAAGGTTTCATTCTGTAGCACCCTTTAAATCAAGCCCCTAGTGTCTAGAAGGGTAATAGAGCTGACAATACAGTGTTACACTGTCTCTGAGTCACTATCCCTCTATTGCACCCTGAGGTAAGCCTTCTCTGCTTGCTAGCGCTACCCTGGGTGAGTTAAGTGCATACAGTAAGTAACTTTATTATTGAATTGGAATGAAATAGAATCTTTGACCTCACAATCTCTTTAAGCCTTTAGTTTCTTATCTGTCAACTTTAGGGGTGCTTTGAAACAGGCTCAGTTAAGGGAGCGAGTGCTATAAAAACTGCTTGACAAAGACCCCCCCCCCCCCCAAACAAGGCATGCAGTTCACTGAGGTGTACAAACGTAAACACTCAACCTCCACCACTAGACATGGGACATTGGAAATGTTTTTGCCATGGCACTAAGACTCAATGTCTACTCCTTGTTGTGCCACATTGCCAAATATGCTGCTTGAGAACAGCACAGAGGCATTTCTTTGGTGAGAGTAGTCCCTAAGTCTCACTATCCGAGCCATTCACATCACATTTGGGGGCTTATTTACAAGCCCCTTGCGCCGCCTTTACGTCACTTTTTCCCATATTGAAAGTGACGCAGCAGTGACGCAGGGGGCTTGTAAATAAGCCCCTTGTTGTGTAATGAACAAGATGGAAATTATGGAACCAGATAGCCTATTTGATTTTTTATTAATCTCATCTGCCCATTGTGACAAATTGTATGCTCTTCGGTAATCACTTCTCGAGCTATTTCTTTGTTCCCTTTTTAACAGAGATAGGAAAAACAAATCAGGCAAAACACTGGAACTAAGTATCTGATAAGAAAACAGGACTGTAACTAAACAACTATTTGATTTTATACTAGGGAGAGAGAACATCTAGTCTCATAGTTCACTCTCTAAAATATGGTGCAGTAAGAAAGTTTTGAATCTTGAAACAAGGAGTCCTTCACTGTGGGGTTGGCACCCCTGTTTCACCAAATTCTTCTGAGTGCAGTGCTCATGTCAATTAAACAGGAGCCATGAATTGTTGCCCATCATGGGCTGCATGTACATGTTAGCAGGGAAGCATGTGGTCCTGAGGACATACTTTGAGCACCACGGACCTAGACTGTAGTATTGTATGTCAGCATATGTAGGACTGCCAATGAAGGAAACACAGAAGCTATGCAAGGTGCAAAATAGAATCATGTGCTCGACCTATGGTATAAGGAAAAAGGTCTGAATTCCACTGGCTAAAACTGGAGCAAAAAAAATCAACCCCTTGGAGTCTATTCACAAACTGCACTGTGTATTATGTTTAGTAGTATTACAGTGGTACTGCTCAAGTACTTCAAATACTATTCATAAACATATGGGGAGACCTCTACTTCTCTTATCTTGGAGGAGTTTTCTGCCCTGGTTACAGAGGTCTCCGTAAGTGGAGGTATGTAGGTTCAGTAATAAATGTGAAAGGAACTTTGGCGAGTAGCTGGAATTTTGAGAATACATAGAAATAAATGGTAGGGATTCAGGGAGGGGTAAAGAGGATTTAGGTGCCAGTATGGAGGGGTTTTAGGCAGGAGTAGCCCGTGCAGGTAAGAGCGATGCGGCGGTGTGGGGGAATTCGACAGACTACCAGAAAAAATTAAATAAATAATTAATTTTCCCTCGTCAGCTGTCGAATCCCCCCCTCCCACACACTGCTCTTACCTGCACAGGCCACTCCTGGGTTTGGGGAGGGACATGGAAATACAAACACTAATCCAAAAAAGAGCAAGCCCATTGTTATTCACAAACTGAGCTTCTAAAGTTACTAGAGCTAACAAGCATTGAAAATGCAATAGGTCTCGCAATAGAAGAGTTTAACATTTTTCGTTTTGCAAATGGATGAGTGGCGTTGCGTGGATGAGTGGCGTTGCGTGGATGAGTGGCGTTGCGTGGATGAGTGGCGTTGCGTGGATGAGTGGCGTTGTTTGTGTGAGTGGCGTTGCGTGTGTGAGTGGCGTTGCGTGTGTGAGTGGCGTTGCGTGTGTGAGTGGCGTTGCGTGTGTGAGTGGCGTTGCGTGTGTGAGTGGCGCTGTTGTTTGAGTGGCGCTGTTTCAGTGGCGTTGCGTGTTTCAGTGGCGTTGCATGTGTGAGTGGCGTTGCGTGGTTGAGTGGCGTTGCATGTGTGCATGGCATTGCCAATAGGTCTCGCTTTTGGGACCTTATAAGTACTTAGTTATGCAGCACAATATCCTTGGTGCAACAACATCAACTGTTGCATGGCTAAACACTTATAAGGTCCCCACGGTGAGACCTATTGGCTACGCCAATGCTTGTTTAAATGTGTCCCCTTTTCACCTCGAAAAAACTTATGTGGGGTAGAACATACCCCTCCTTGTGACCAGTGTATGTTTTAATTTCTAAGTGTCACATGTTAAATGTTACCTCATGTAGCGATTGGCTGGCACTGTCCTGCGATCTGCTTCAGACGATGATGAGAGCTATGTATAATGCCTTTGAATATCCCCAAATGCCTGAATTGTACACACTCCTAAGCCAGAGTGGGCTACGGAGAACGCACTAAAGGCTGGTCACTCGCAGGGCTGGTGGGGCTGCAGAGTCACTCATATGATGGCTCCCTCTGCTGTGCCACTCAGTACTAGTCCTAAACCGACATCCAATCAGTACCTACAAGAATGGTCTTCGTGATCAATGCCATGTCCTCTATGAGAGATCCGTGAATGCATGCCACCTTTGTGGGGAAGCACTCACCGGCTGCCATGTCCTCTATGAGACATCCATAAAGGCATGCCACCTTTGTGGGGAAGCACTCACCGACTGCCATGTTCTCTATGAGACGGCCGAAAGATTTGAAGTTGAACAAGGACAGGATGGTGAACCCGCTAAATACAGACAGCAGAGCATATCTGTTGTCACTTCATTTTACACATTCGGAATTCACGTGCTGAGATGATTATTTTCAAAGAAGCGCCTTTAGTATTGTGAATACATCACAGTATCTTCCCTAAAGATGCCATTAAAACCATGAAACTGCCTTTGAGGCGAACATGTATGAAGAGAGGCTCCAGGGCTCAACAGGCAACATTAAGAAACAAATTTCGGGACCGACAAAAACATTCACTCTTTGCCGACAGTATAAAAGCAACGGGTGCATGGGAGGCGATGCATTCTGCTGATAGGCACTACTTTTATGAGCACATGAAAATGTAAACTTCAAAGCAGTATTACAATTTTTTTTACAACATTGCATGTGTTTCAGCCCCATGGTTCATGCTGCTCCTATGAATGAAAACAAGGAATGGAGTAGGATACAAAACGCGCATCGTAGTAGCAGCGTGTGGTCTGAAAGGCTGCACTGCACACAATATTTCCTCTCAATGACACATGTATTCGGGATGCGTCCCCGGTACGGTGTGCGTGTCGGTCGGATCAAAGCACGAAAACGCCAAAGGGGAAAGGGGTTGCCGAGAAGAAAGGGGATGGCCGAGGAGAGATGTCCTCCCTGCTGGGGTGCAGCTTCCTATCTCCCGCCTGGATCACTAGCGGGGATATGGGTGACCTGGCACAGCTGCTGAAAGTTTGGCGGCTGTATGCCTGGGCAGACTACAAGGAACAGAAGGGGAGGTGCGCAGTGCAGTGTAGGTGGAACAAAGATGAGCCACTCATATTGGGAGACAGAGCGCACACGAGGCGTACTGATCTTCCAGGAGTAACAGGTTTCACCCCAGATCACACTACTGCAATGGAGCAACAAGACGGAGGGATTAAACAAGACGGAGGGAGAGAAGGGGAGGGGGGAGGAGAAATGCGACACGGCGGGCAGGGGAGGGGGCGGAGCGGGGAGAGGGTGTTAAAGCAGCCGAGAGAAGGGGAGGGGGAGGAGAAATGCGACACGGCGGGCAGGGGAGGGGGCGGAGCGGGGAGAGGGTGTTAAAGCAGCCGGCTGAGGGAACTGATGTGCAAGCGCTTTTAAGCTCAATGCACATGCGCATTGAGCTTAAAAGTCACGGGCACTGCAAGGAATCGCCACGATTCCTTGCAAGTTAGTTAAAGACTGTTTAAGCCCCAATAGTCTCGCAAGCTCGATGCGCATGCGCATCGACAGGCGAGACCTAAAAAGGGCACAAACAGATGTAAATGTACTGTAGCCTAGCCTTGGAGTGAGTCCAACACCACACACGACCACTCACAGGTACTGCAACACACTAAAAAATAAAGGCAGCAGAGAATTAAAAAAAAGTACTCTATAAGAATTAATGATAAATAAAATCAGTCATTTAGAATTTTAAATTAGACGTCTATGGTTAAAAGTTATATTCAATTTTATTTTTTAAATTAAATACATTAATATTTACATTTTTGTTTAAAAACATGTACAACTTAAATGTTTAATAAAAATTCAAATTTATGAAACGTATTTAAACTATTAAATGTTATTAAAATTCACTAAATAATAACTAAATGTAAAAACGTTAGTGAGGATGGTATTTAAAAAATATAATTTAAATAATAAGTAAACATTTAACTAACATAACTAACATGTTTCAATTCTCGGTTAAAATCATTATTTGAATGTATTTTACATTTTTACTCTACATTGGCATATTTTAAATATTCTTTTAAGACTTGTTTAACCTTTTTTTAACCTATAGTTTACTATAAGGCATTTCCACCAAAATGTGAAAGTTACTAGAAGTAACTTTAGACTCATGAATCCTGTTCTAGCAGGATAAACCTCTATTTTAAGGGGTTGTAAACCTTATAGGCAACTAGGGGCCAGATACACAAAGCCGTTTTGGGTTCACAAAGCCTGCAAATCCCTAAATCGCAGGATTTGTGACAGCAAAATGGGTTTTTGTTATGCACTAAAGCCTTTTTGCGGTTCTGTAAATAGTTACTGAATTGCAAAATGGGTTTAGACATGCATAACTAATAGCTATTTGAAGGGATGTGCTTAGGGCTTCCCTGCCAAATTACAATTCACAGTGTATCAATGTTTTGCGACCGTAATCCGTTTGCATAACATTGAAAAGTTACAGACCACCAAGTTATGGTGGTAACATATTCGAAAAAGAGAAGGGGCGCCCTTGCTATTTATTTAGAGTTCCAGAATCAACTACATCTTGTGATGAAGAGTTAGTAGAAAACATATGACAACAACTTAAAGCAATGCTATCCAGTATTGAATTTTGTAAATAAAAATGCATGGAGGAATAATGGATTTTTATGTTGACCAAATGTACTGTTGATGATAGAAATTACAATATACTAAAAGTATGGAACTGTGAAGGAATGACCACTAAAGACTTGTAGCCATGAATATAGAAGGAAAGCAAGATGTGACTTTAATACAGGTTTGAATCATATATTTGAAAATTTAAGCAGACAAAAATATTTTATTTTTCTTGGTCATCCACCCAGTTCACAAAGGCATAATACGGAACTTGTACACTTTCAACCACAAACTTTGGCCACAAAGGTGGTTCCTTATATAGAGTAGTCAGACTGGTATATATTTTTTGACTATAGTAATAAAGAAAGTCGTGCAATGTACGATTAGATAACGTGTTTGTGCTTGCTATCTTACAGATGTCTGTCGTAATGATTGTCATGTTTCTCGTGGCATGGTCCCCCTACTCCATTGTATGCCTATGGGCTTCTTTTGGAGACCCAAAGACGATCACACCAGCAATGGCCATTATTGCACCACTGTTTGCAAAATCTTCTACTTTCTACAATCCCTGTATATATGTCATTGCAAATAAAAAGTAAGTATGGTAGGGTTTTCAGTGCAATAACCATTTGAAACTTGTACTAGAGATGACAAATATATGTGCAGTTGCATAGACATGTGTGCAGCATTACATATCTGTCAGAATGTCATACATTCAGGACCTGTTAGATATACTTTTCAAAGAGCATCATTGGCTTAATTTTTATTTTAATTAATAAAAACCTCTGAGTCAATACCACCTATTTAGTATTTGTCTTGACATGTACGGCATGGCATGTATTATGTGTTTAAGGTAAAGTTATGAACAATACAAGCCTTGATATATGCTAACATGGTCTTTGAGCATTGAGATGTATGACTGGTTTAGGGTCTAGGGTACAGGCCTGTTCATCGCTAATGAGAGCCTCTCAGCTTTTCACAAATGTACAAATTATATGTCCTTACTTGTTACTTATGTTTTACCGCTCATATTAACAAGGCAGAAAAGGGATTTTACCATTCTTTACAGCATTTTACATTTCACGGTACCTGTTATGTGTAAAGGATCTTGCAAGTTTCTGTTTCAGAGAAAATGGAAGGCTACAAGAAATGCAGCTTCTGTGTACTCCCTAACATCTAAAGAAAGTCGCTTTTTAAATAAAACACAAAATTGGGTTTTGTACAGCAATACACAGTATGATCAAAGAAAAATTCATACATGAAAGGTCCAATAGCATTGTCATTGTACTGATTTTAGTATCGGTGTGACGTGATCATATGCCGCAATCACATAATCTGCCAAAATTGTCAGATAGCACAGTGATAACAGAGCTTGACTTGCTTTATGATTGCTTCTGCCTAAAGTATTAATTGGTAAGAGCCGTATATAAATCCTAGTTTAAAAATCTTTGCCCTCAACTTGCCCGTAGCCATTCATTCGTTATTCTGCCTATAATTCTCAGATTTTGTTAAGCTTATTTTAGCAACTCCTAGCTTTATACACCAAATTTTCTGCTATGATGCACACATTTATATGCTGGGGCTTTTCATTTATTCTCGGTAAGTGCAGACTACACTCTTTCTAAGCTGTGTTCCTTTTTAGGTCACTGGCCTCTGGCCTCTGTCCTCTAGAACTCTATTCCAATCTCAGCTCACCGCACTCAAAATCACTGGGCTTTCAGGAAACAGATTAAAACCTGGCTATTTTTCTCCATCTAGCCGGGGATACCTGCGTGGTGCGTTTCTGCCCCATGGCGCCCTATTCTATTGGCATTTCCAGGCTGTTCTTCCACCTAGCCTTTCACCTTCCACCATTGCTCTTTGTCCCCTAGCGCTGGGATGCCCCGTTGCTGGGGTTGCCATGCGCTATAACAAGTTCCCATAACATAACATAACATAACATAACATAACATAACATAACATTGCTGTTATCAAACCCTGATTAATAAATAGCCTCTGATATTTTGAGGCCATTTGGTCCATTCATTTTCAAATCAACACCACGTGCATCTTAAAAGAAAAGGTAAATCCTGGCACTGTCTCTTGTTCCCATACCACATTTGTGCAAAACTTCTAAATGACAGAACAACTCCATAGAGACCCTTTCAAATTTGTTTAGGAGGACTCTGGTATAATATGCTCTGTGAAGTATTTTCAGCGATGTTCGACGGAAGCTTGACTTGATTCGTATCTTTTGTGTAAAACCCAAGGCTTCTTTTCAGTGGCTTTGCTCAATTGGGTCCTCATTCTGTTCCCATCTGATTTCAAGGCCATTAACATCCTTCTGGGTGTGTAATATTAAGGTGCATTGTGTGTGAGGTATTCCTTTCCTCTGTAAACTAGCATCCAGAAGATTGATCTCCAGTGACTACTTCAGGTCATCAGTTCCTCTGTAATGTAAGCTGCTAGGGCACGTTCGAATTGCATATATTTAAAAACCTGTGAGCCAGGTAAGTCATGCTCTGTTTGCAATTAATCAATGGACATCAGACCATCTCCACCGCATATATCTCTCAAGGACTTTATCCAAAAGGTTAGGAATCCCCTGAAAGGAGATTGTTCTCTTAGAGCATTCTAAACTCATAGTGATATCTTTAGGGCCATATTTGCTTTCACCCAGGTTCCCTAGTCAACCTCTCCCAAGTTTTCAACATCGCAGCCATTGAGGAAGCCACTTCATTGACACCCGCCCACCATATAGAACATATCTGTAGTAATTCTTTCAAACACAAGGCTCTATACAAGGAATGCTTGGTCAACTATTGGTGCAAAGGCCCAGTCACGGAAACATCACACAATTTGAGGCAAGAAACATATCAGCCATTTTTAGACCTTTAGGAACATTGACATCCACAAAGGTAACACCTTATTTTTATCCTTAACAAAGATTCCCAAAAATCAAAGGTGATATTTCTGGGGGCATCTTTAGTTCATTTTGAATCATTCTTCACACGTCCTTTGGCCGATCTACTTGACAACATTGAGGCTGAAGAGAGACCTGTCTTCTTGAAAAAAGATCTCCGGCAAAGAGCCCCCTTGTGAAGCCCGTTGGGCATTGCAGCTTCAGCCCAACTAGGAGCACAGCCCGATGATAAAGCATGCCACCTTACGGCTTCACAACCATGTTGCCTATAATTATAATATTTTTGAAGGAGACAAGTTGCCAAAGGGCCATAGTATATTTTTGGTAAGGTGAAAAACATTCTTTTACCTCCCTTCAGAACTGCACACTTTCTTTTTTGTGTTCTCTGTTTTCTCCAGCCATGCTAACAGCTTACCAGCTGTGTCCCGCACTACAAACTCTTTTCATTGTGTGCTGAGGTTTGACCATTTTCGAAGAATAACAATTTATATTCCTCCTCTTTGGCTATAGGTGCCTTTGCTATTAGTAATCCAGACCCTCAACGTGCGTCTGATCCTTTAATAGTTCTTCTACCAAAGCCTGGCACTTCTCCCTCCTTTCTCTCTTCATAAGCACTATCAGAGTAATCGAAGGGCCCCTCACAACATGCTTATATGCTCCCCATATTGTCATTCCACTAGGCTCAGAATGGATGTTCAATTTGCAATATTCTACTGGTTTATCTTTTATCTCCTCCATCAATAGAGAATCCAGAAAGCTCATGCATAAAACACATTTTAATCATCAGTGGGAAGTAATCTGATATTTCTTTTGCCAGAACCTATCAATAAGAAATGAAGAAATAATAAATTCTGGAATAAGAGTTATGTACACACAAACAATACAAGATGAATGTCTGCGAGGCATTCCAGAACCTACAAATGTCACCTGGTCCTTTTGCCCAGGTAAATTCCCCAAGACTTGTGGGTTGAGGACTATCACTCTATCCTGGTGTATGCCTGTCAAGAAAGTCACCCAATATCATGAGAAGATACCCCTTACAATCATATTTGCCTGTAGTAGGTCAAGCAAAAGGAAGACCAGAGTTTTCGCCATTGTTTCTTGTAGGATATTGTCCCGGGGTGAGTGGGGACTCGGGGGTCGGGCTAACCTCTTCTACCCTAGATGGCTGCTCAAATTAAGTAAAGGCAGAGAACTTATAAAGACTTTTCAACGAAGGCTTTATTTGTGTATATGTCTTTCTCCTCCTGCTGGTGATGGGTTCCCTGGCGAACGCGGCTGGATCATATGCCGTGGTGCGGGGAGGATCCAGTTTGCCTCGGGTGTTGGTTCAGGTCGTCCTTAGGGCCAGGTGTCTCCGTATGAAAAGAAGAAGACAAAGGACGTATTAGGACCGAGTATGGGGACTACACGTTTAGGGCCGGGAGTGAGGGAAACCCGTGACAAGTGCTTTTTTATTAGGTTTCACCTGTCGAAAGCTGCGCACCGCGCAGCTTTTCGGCGCAGGCGAAATCTAATGTTTACAGTATGTGTGTGTTGTCCCACCCTCTCTTTCCAATGGCTAGCTCCAATAATGGAGGCTAGCCATTGGAAGAGAGATCTGCTCATCATTCTGCGAGCAGATTCGTGGGCGTTCCCGCGATTTTTACTCATACCGCCCCTTTACGATCGTCATGCGGCGGTGGGCGGTGGTTTATTTATTTATTTTTTTTACTTTTTTTGGGGTCATTCCTCCAGGCCGACCACCGCCGGAAGAAGTCCTGGTGAGTGCTCCTCTCCCCTCCCGCTGTCCGTGTGCCCGTTCCCGTTCCCGCCCCCCTACCGCTGTGCTGTCCGTGTGCCCGTTCCCGTGTGCCCGTTCCCGCCCCACTTGTAAATGCTTGTTCTTTTTAATTTCCAAAGTTGTTCGTTTTCTGTTTCACCTACTATTGGGCGTGCTGTGAGTTCCAGTAAGTATCTCTGCATTCCTCCCTGGCTCCAGAAACAAGGAGGCGCATTCGAATAATACTGGGTGGCTAGATTATGCAATCTCAATGTGCTAGTACTCAGAACTGCCTCGCGTTAAAGAGCGTGTCATATAGTTCCAATCGATGATGGACAAGAGCATTCACCAATCAGAAAACACGACTGTGCGGGTGCGTGATACGCAGAGCGTCGGACAGTGACTCACAAACCGCGCGGACGGGAGCAAGCTGCAAGAAAGATGGCGGAGCCTGACTCCTGGCAGATTCTCGGACCTCGGCCTTTACTTCTTCCCTTAACCTCAATGACTCTTTCGGCATGTGACTCTTTACTCCATTGTAGCCGTTAATGGCCACGGACTTGCTACTTTTTGTCGATCTCTGGTCACAGGGGCGGGGGGACACATAGACAGTATCGGAGGGGCCGTCTGCTTCCGGTATGCTGGTCAGGGGGGAGAGTGGACCTTCCATTTCCGGCACGGTGTGTTCCGGTGCTGGTTGTTCGTGTATCCGTCTGTCTCTTTCCCTGTACTTTTCTGTTGCCCGTGCCTGCCTGCTAGTGAGAGTCTGTGTGGTGTGCCCTTTCTGTGTTTGCTTTTCTGTCTGCGTCCGTGCGCCTGCATTTTTGTTTCTATATGTGTGTGTCGGTATCCCTCCGTGTGCGTTGTTTTTGTCTGTGTGTTTGACTCTGTGTGCATGCGAGGCAGTATGTTTCAGTGTATGTGATTCCGTGTGTGCTTGAGGTTGTTTCTGAGTGTGTCTCTGTGCATATGTGTGGTTTCTGTCTACAAAGTGGAGGGGGGGTTGAGGTGTCAAGCACGCAGACTCGACGGGGTCCAAAGGTTGGCATTGTGATGATGAGAGAAGGTGACGTCAGACTGCAGCAAGCATGTCAACGTGTTGGTTGAGCAAACTATTCAAGGCGTCCTGGTCTCCGGATCTAAAATATGATAAATGGCCAGGAAGGTCAGGCGTCTCATTCTGAAGTTAGGCCTTTGTTGGCACGGGCAATAAGGTTATTATTAGAAGTCCTAAGAAGGCGGGCACAAGTGCGTCTCCGCAGAATTCAGAGTAGGCAACAGTTGACCATAATGTACCTGTTAACCCTCATCTTCACAAATAGGCTTCCTATTGGTTGAGATCCAAACCTCCCAGAAATGGTCACATATGTGATTTAGGATGGCGCCGCTGCTGCCACAGGGGCGGGGGGACACATAGACAGTATCGGAGGGGCCATCTGCTTCCGGGATGCTGGTCAGGGGGAGAGTGGACCTTCCACTACCGGCACGGTGTGTTCCGGTGCTGGTTGTTCGTGTATCCGTCTGTCTCTTTCCCTGTACTTTTCTGTTGCCCGTGCCTGCCTGCTAGTGAGAGTCTGTGTGGTGTGCCCTTTCTGTGTTTGCTTTTCTGTCTGCGTCCGTGCGGGTTCTGTTTGTGTGTGTGTGTGTGTGTGTGGTTCTGTCTGTGTGTGTGTGTGGTTCTGTCTGTGTGTGTGTGGTTCTGTCTGTGTGTGTGTGTGTGTGTGTGTGTGTGTGGTTCTGTCTGTGTGTGTGTGTGTGTGTGGTTCTGTCTGTGTGTGTGTGTGTGTGGTTCTGTCTGTGTGTGTGTGTGTGGTTCTGTCTGTGTGTGTGTGTGTGTGGGTGTGTGTGTGGTTCTGTCTGTGGGTGTGTGTGGTTCTGTCTGTGTGTGTGGTTCTATCTGTGTGTGTGGTTCTATCTGTGTGTGTGGTTCTATCTGTGTGTGGTTCTGTCTGTGTGGGTGCATGTGGCTCTGTGTGTTGCTCTGTGTGGGTGCAAATGCAATAGGTCTCGCATTTGCAAGAGATTAAGCTATTGGCATTGTAAATGACAATGCCATTTATTCATCTATTTTCAAAACCAACACATAAATAAAAATGTTGTCATTTACAATGCCAATAGCTCAAAATTTTCCAAAGGCGAAACCATTGCAATGTAAATGCTTGTTTACAGAGCGAGGTTCGTCGGGAAGTGCTCGTGAGTTGGGGTTATCAAGGGATGAGCTTAACACGGGTCTATACAGTTAATCTACAATAGGCGGGACTCTGTTTCCCATCCAACCCGCCACACGGCCCCGTACCTGTTGGAGCCACGCTCCTCCCGTGGGAACGTGGCGGGCGGCTCGTAGTTCCGTTGGCCTCCTGGCTTCTCCGTCTCCTCTCCGTTCATCGGGTTGGTCTCCGGCTCCTCGCTGCCACTGTTCACTCGATAACCGCCTTCTCTCCTCGCCTCTAGGGAAACGCCGTCCGTCGCTTCCTTGATCCGGGCTCCTTTTGGCTCCGGCGCGTCATTCTCTGGGGGAGGGGCTACCAGTGCGGGCTCCCAGTCCTTAAAGGAACAGGGTTCGCTTTTGTCCGAAGTCGGCCACCAGTACTCAGGGTCTCCAGTCCGCCAGTCTTCTTCTACGTCACGGCCAGGCTGCTGTAGAGAGGGAACGGAGTCAGGTGAAATAGCGGGGTCGGACCACCAGTCCGTAGTCGGACCCCCCTCTAGGGGCCCCAGGGGACCCACCCCGTCACAGATATATATTTCTTGATCGATAGCTACAGCATTTCTTCCACCCCATATTGCCAAGGCTGCAGCATACCTCCCTCCCTCCCTTACCCAAATGTAACCTCATTAGGAGAAATGCTGTGGCTCGTCTAATGAAAATAGTCACTCCCGTGAACCTGAAGTGTACCCAAGGTGACAAGGCAGTCTATATTTACCTTATGTATGAACTGGCCGGAAGCCATAAAGTAAATCTCCAGGAGCAATACGATGTCAACTTCATGCCTGGATGACTATTGCTGGGCCATTCCTCTTTTGCTGTCTAGTCTATTAATGTTCCATGTTAAGTTCCATAGGCCACAATATATGAAAAAGTCTTAAAAGATGCCTCTGATTGTGGCGGGCCAAGGCAAATGGACCAATTTCTAGAGAGATGCTGAGAGATTGGTCACCAACTTCAGGACTAATGCCATAAAGGTATGCAGAGGCTTTAAATGACTCTCATAAATATGCTAAATTAGTCAGGCTGCAAATCACCGAATATTTATTGAACCATTCCATAGAATTCCAATAGAAGCCCAGGTTAGATGTGCAGGACATCTAACCTGGGCTTCTATTGGAATTCTATAACGCATATTAGCAAGCCCATTATCGCCTTTTTAGCAGCAGTTTCCTGTCGCTAAAACGGCGGTAATTTTAACGAGGTTCTTGCTAATATGCCCCTAAGTTTTTTGCTTTGCTTAAAATGTTCATGCTGTTTGATGAATGTGTGTGAATTTAGTATTCACGCAGCTAACTAGCATAGTTTTCACATGCCCCGTTTCATTCAAGAATAAAGAAGTTAAGTGGGGAGGTCAAAAAAGATGTCTTGCTTATTTTAGTTCCGAAAGTAACTTTGGTCTCTGCTATGGAAATCACTTCATAAAAGATTTGGTACGTAAGAGCTCAGAATGGGGTTATTTTTAGGGGTCGCTATGAATCTGTTGAGTAACTTTTGAGACATACATTTGAAAAAATTTGCTGGGCAGAGATCTAAGGTTTAAAACGTAAAGATATTTTGGGGCATATTATCAAGAACGGCGTTAACATTATCGCCGGTTTAGCGGCAGAAAACTGCCCCTAAAGCGGCTATAATCGGCTTGATAATATGCCCTGGAGAATTCCAATAGAAGCCCATGTTCACACCAGAACATGAACTTCTATTGGAATTCTCAAGGGCATATTATCAAGCCGATTATCGCCGCTTTAGTGGCAGTTTTCTGCCACTAAACCGGCGATAATTTTAATGCCGTTCTTGATAGTATGCCCCTTAGTCTGTTAATTTTGTGAGCCCGAGTTCTGTCAATCACATTTGATTTGGCATGAAATGTGAAATTTAAGAGTTTTGTACTTTAGGAAAAAATTAATAAGAAAAAAGGAGAGATGATGACGAGTTCTTGATCACAAAAAGTTGACATTTACCCAGACTATTAGAAATAATGCTAAAAGTAAATTGAAAAAAACATTTAGTGAACCTTAAATTTACGAATTCTGGAATAATTAAGGGTTTTGCTGCCTCCATTTCTATACAGAAAATGGTGAAATTTTCTGAAGTGCGCAACTTTCGGTGGATCTGCGAATTTCATGAATACAAAAACAAAAGTAAATTCACATATAAGTCATCATTGTAATCAAGAATTGAAGACCGACAGAGTGAGGGTGGGTGAAGAAAGGCACAGGTCAATCATTAGGGTGCAAAATAAACCACTTTAATATAGAATGGGCGCCCAAACAAATGCGATTTTGTGAGCATGCAATTGAAAGTATCAAGATATTTACAAATTTGAAATAAATCATGAAAAAACAGACTGGACAGTTGGGGGGGGGGCCTGGTGGGATGTACAGATGGATGCGTGTAGGGTATGGCCACAGGCCAGGCCTTGAGCACAACTGTAAAAATATAACTGGATGTTTATGCGGAGGACTTTGCTGCAGGCCAGGCCTTGAGTCCAGCACCTGCAAAGCATGGCAGGGGTTGTATGCACAGTTGGTGGGTTCAGGATCTTGTTGCAGTCCTGCTCCTGCGTCCAACTCTTCCATTCACACTCAAGGACCTGGGGTAGGGCAATAGCATGGATGCACAGCCTGTGGCCCTCCAGGCAACCTCTAATGTTTCATTTAAAAAATGACTTTGGAGCTGATTATGACTTTGGCGGTGCAGGAGTGGAGCGCCACACCACCGCTCTGCTCGCGCAATGCCAAAATCGACTACCGCCCACCTGCCAGATTAGGAGTTTTCTCCTGGTCTGGCGGGTTGTTCTTTGGCGTTCCCACAGTGATGCCTTTGGAAAAGCACGGCAATGGGAACGCCAAAGGAAGTTTCTGCATAGCATGGACTATTTAGTCCATGCCGTGCAGGAACTGGGCATGCATGCCCACATGAGGTCCACTGTTGTCTCCCTGCATTCATCCCAGTGTACAGAGGCAACAGGGGGATGTTTCCCAGCTGCCAGCCTTTTTATGTTTTTAACTATTGAAAAATTATAGACATCGCTGAGTTGCATCTTCTTTTGAACGTTAAGTTTTTTGGTTTGCTTATAACTTTTGTGCCATTTGATGAATGTGTTTGGAATAAAGCATTTACGTAGCGTAACTAATATAGTTTTCAGCTGCAGCCCCTCCATCAAGGCAGAGAAGCGCCACCCCCCCTGCCACCACCCACAAATAAAAAACCCGTTTTATTATCGTTTTATTTTAATCCACCTGGATCCGCCCCCAGGACTCTGACTTGTCTTGAGGGTGGGTCCAGGGGGATGACACTGTGGTAGGGAAGTGGTAGTGCACATGAGGGTTTGGCCGTCTGTTTTAGGCCGCCTAAACCCTCATTAACAGTGAAGCTTTCTACAGCCCCAGCTGCATTGCTGTGGCTGTAGAAAGCAGGCACAGGCTCCCAGTCTATCTGGGAGCGCAAAGTCCCAGTGCTCAGGCCAATTCTGATGCTGCTTTCATGCAGCGTCAGGAGTGGCCGCAGTGTATTCTGGAAGCCTGTGCCCAGAAGACGGAAGAGCGCGATGCAGCAGACGGCGGCGGCGATCAGGTAAGTTCTTTTTTTTTAAAGTATTATTTTATCCTCCGACTCGCCTCCTCACACACATAAATCCCTCATCCAGGCCCGTTCCGCCACTTTGGCAGGAGATGGGCCGCTACTGATAGTTTTCACATGCCCTGTTTCATTCAAGAATAAAGAAGTTAGGAGAGGAGGTAAAAAAGATGTTTTGCTCATTTTAGCTCCGATAGTAACTTTGGTCTCTGCTATGGAAATCACTGCATAAAGGATTTGGTACGAAAGAGTTCAGAAAGAGTTATTTTTAGGTATTGCTATGAATCGGTTGAATAGCTTTCGAAAAAATAAGGGAGAGAGTTAGGACAGTATGTGGGCTGTCCTTATCCCCATGTAATTATGAATTTAAACAACTTAGACGGTTCACATGGAAGTGGCTAGTCAACACTGTAATTAAATTGCAAGTCTTGGAATATTATCTACTTGTTATTTTGTAATATACCCTGGGCCACTGGGAATAAAGTAACTATTAGTTAGTTTCCCAGAGGTATTTTTAAACCACACCACTATCACACAAACACACACAAAAAACAGCTCCACTGTAGTCAGGTGTCGCAGCACAGCTGAGTAGCATTCGGCCACTCAGCTGGGAACCCGATGATGAAGCATGACACCAACTAGGTTGGTGTGTGAGGGTTCTTTTAGCAAAACCTTGTGGCTCCAGACACTACAGTGTTGACTAGCCACTTCCATGTGCGCCTTCTAAGTTGTTTAAATTCATAGCTTTTGAGACATACATTTGAAAATTATGCTGGGCAGAGATCTAAGGTTTAAAATGTAAAGATATTTTTGCCTGTTAAATTTGTGAGCACGAGTTTTGTTCATCACATTTGATTTGTTATTGAATGTGAAATTTGCGAGTTTTGTACTTTCGGAAAAAATGAATGAGAAAAAAGGAGAGTTGATGACGAGTTCTTGGTCACAAAGGTAGGTTGTCATTTACACAGAACTGTTAGAAATAATGCTAAAAAAAATTGAAAAACATATTTAGTGAACTGTAAATTTACGAATTCCGAAATAATTGAGGGTTTGCTGCCTCCATTTTTTATACAGAAACTGATAAAATCTTCTCAAGTGCATAAGATTTGGTGAATCTTTGAATGTCATGAATACAAAAACCAAAGTAAATTCACATATAAAGCATCATTGTAATCAAGAATTGAGGACCGACAGAGTGAAGGTGGGTGAAGAAAGGCACAGGTCAATCATTAGGGTGCAAAACGACCAATTTAATATAGAATGAGCCCCCAAACAGATGCAGTTTTGTGAGCATGCAATTGAAAATGTACAAATTTGAAATAAATCTTGAAAAAACAGACTGGATAGTTGGGGGCATGGCATGGCCACAGGCCAGGCCTTGTGCACAGCTGTTAAGATGGCGGGATAGTTGTGCAGAGAACTTGGCTGCAGGCCAGGCCTTGAGTGAGTCCATCTCCTGCCAAGCACTGCAGGGGTTGGAGGCACAGTTGGTTGGTTCAGGGTCTTGTGGCAGGGCTGCTCCTGAGTTCAACCATTCCACTCACACCTAAGGAACTGGGTTTGGTGAAATGGCATGGATGCACCGCCTGTGGCCCTTCATCCCACCGTTAATGTTTTAGGTAGTGCAAACACCGTAACATTCATGTGGTGAAAGAAAAAGTGAAATGCACTTGATAAAACACGCTCAATGTGACAATACTTAAATACCCTCGAAAATAATCGCACAAACCACATGACATAAAAACTATAACAGGCACATAAGTGATCTGCTTATGATCTCTAATGATGTGACAGATTCCATTAAAAATTACATTACTGGTGACCTTACATATTATCTTAACATTGACCTAATTGATGACATTATCAATGACAACTTTCTTACGATATTTGTTATTATGTAATGAGTATTGCTTTGAGATATGCATATCGTGCCTGAATCTCTTTTTTAAAATATAATTCCAGTGGATATAAATATTTTAATGTAAACTCCAGCTGGGTGATACTTTTGTAAACACTATTTAGGACATTATATTTATGTCAGACAATAGTCAGACAACGATAGTCTGGGACGATACCTATTGTGAGATCTGGAACAATTCATTTGGGGGCAAGTCATTGTTTTCATGGTGGGTGCGTGAGTTATAGTGGACAATAACTGGTGAATTTCATTGGTGTTTAGGTTTTGCTTTGGAACCATGATGTCACTTTAAAGTCAGTGAATGCTCTAGATTGTTTCCCTCACATGAATATTGCAGTGATTGCACTGCCTGAACCATAACTTTATTTTAACTGTGCTTTTTAATATATAAAAATAACACCACAAAACCTTTAATTTGACATTAGCAGTGCTTTGTATTCAATTGCATCTGCAATATATATTTCTATATTTCAAAAGGCAAAATCCAATCGGTAAGTGTTAATCTATTGATCAAATCATTGCGGTCTACCTTTAATCTAGCAGGAATTGTTCAGCCTATCTCAAATGTTCTATCTGAAAAGCTGTCCTTTTGATGTTAATTAATTATGATTGCTTTGCCATCAACTATCATACTAACCTACTTTCAATGTCTCCCATTTCAGGTTCCGGAGGGCAATAATTTCCATGATTTGTTGCCAGTCTCACAAGGAGATAAATATTACCAACTTTCTACCCATGGACACCTCTACCTCAACCACAACTCAGTGACAAGCAAAACACTTTGAAAGGCGGCGTCAAGTCATTTACTCACATTAGCCCAATAGCCAAGGAAAAGATATGCCAAAATCTGGCAGCACGTTTTTCTACTGTGTGGTTGCAATTGCTTTTATTTACATTTTGAACATTTTCAAAACCAGATACTATACATATGTCAACTGGGAGTACCAGTTTCTAAGTCTGTCTTGCTCATTGGTACCCTGGCACTGCCTTTGCTACTCCTGATCTGAAGGACAATGAAGGTAGTGGCAGGAACAGAAAGTAAAAAACATTCTTATACCCTTGATTAATGTGTATAGTTTCCATTCATTGTGCTTCCATCAGAGCTTCAGCAGCATATGGAAGGCTATTGAGAGGTGACAGGTGGTTCAAGGAGTCAGTCCTGTATGAAGAGATGCAAGGTGCCGCTTCTGCTATCCCTGCCATTTTAGTGGATTTTTGTCCATGATTACTTTAATAGAAAGAGGAAGGTATAGGCCATTTTCTGTTCAGCCACGGAAAGTTGACGTAAAATTGGCCTTGCTTATATGGAGCTCTAGAGGGAAACATCCTTTACAACGCAACTTTTACCACGCAGTGCCTTTACGACGCAACTATTACAATGCATGTCATTACAATGCATAGCGCTGGGGGGCGCTCTAGGATAGGGAATAGATTTAATTTACTATCCAACACCTTCCCTACTATCCACGGGGGACTGGAGTTGGAATAGTAAATTAAACTATTCACTATCCAGCACCCCTAAGCGCTATGCCTTGTAAAGGCATGCGTTGTAAAAACTGCGTTGTAAAGGCATGCGTGGTAAAAGCATGCGTTGTAATGTCATACATCCACTCTAGACCCTCTGAAGAGCACTCCATATTTGTAATAGCATTGATTGATTTCACTCCTTGAGTTTAAAGTCTATTAATGAGATTCTATTGGCTGGCAAATATTATTAATGTATATTCCAGTGTATCATTTACCTCTTGTCAGAACCTGTTTGGGCGACATGGGGCAAGCAGGAATCAACGGATCACTGCTGTGGTTTTTGAGGCCTTTAACTACTGCTATCCATCAGCCTGACCTACTATGGAACTGCAAATTAAACACCAGGTATGACGTTTTGTACTTGACCCTCAGAGTAGTGAAGCTGGCAGTCCAAGGCTTCTTAAGGAGGTAGTGTGGGAGGTAGAGACTCACAGCTCAGCACTTACTAGCTAGCATGCAAAAATGGTTGTCCATTCCAGTGCTTATTGTTTTATTTAGAAAAGAGAAGTTCTTTATTATACAAATACCACAGATTGTCTAATAGGTACTACAGACAAAATAGGCAGAAGCATATCAGGTTTATGTTAATCGCACATGTGCAGGCTCACCTTGATAAGCATAAGCAGACATTTATGTTGATGACCCATAGACCTGACCTTGAATGCCCCAGTGACTTGAAACCCTCACTGTAACTTTTCTGAAAATCCAAGGAGTTCTAATGTCTGGGGAGCATGTGTTCAAGGGTGTGGGAGTTACTTGAATGTGGATGCAGTGAGGTCCTTGGCCCGATGCCCTCATTTGGGTGTATGCGTCCTACATCCCCACCATCCTCTGAAGTTGTTCAGTAGCTCTGTGCAGATTGTTACTGGTCAGTGAGTGAAGCTGCAGGTTCTAGAGAGGAATACGCCCAAAGCAAAAGCCCCACCAAACAAGTGAAGAATCCATCCTCCGGTGCCAGTGATCCTTTAGTCTTAAGCAATCTTCCACTCGCTGGCACAATGAGTACATGATTGACTGAAGTTGAAAGCAGTCTTTGGGAGATGTGGACTTGGTCATACTTTCTTGTGTTCTCCTACCCCATGGTTGACACAGCTTGCCAGTTTAAGCAGTCATTTAGAGACAGGTAAATCTTCTCTAGCACTCAGGTCAGCCCCTGTGTCACACCCTCCCATTCTTAGGTGCACAGCACAGATGGTAATTCAACAGTGATCAGCAAGGCAGGGAGACCCACACATAGCACTCGGGTCAGCTCTTTTATCACTCACACACTAGTCGGCACTTCTGGGATTTCCCGTCCACTCTGGCACAGCGTCGGGGCTCCTCTGGGCAGTCTTTTCTTGCAGCGATGCCTTCTGTTGCCCTCTCTTCGCAGGACAGGTAGTCTACCACAGGGAGGCAAAACCACAGCTCCTTGCTTAGTTTACAGTGGGTGTCCCTTCAGCTCTGGGTGACAAGCTCCCATCTACACCAGTCCTGGATGTCAGGAATTTCTCTGGCACTCTGCATAGTACCACCTCCTCTGTCAGTGAGAAATCTAGAACAAAGTGTGTATGTTTGAGTCCCATGTTTATAATTTTTTGCGAACTTGGAATGTAGATTCCATTATCAGGACCCTGGAACATATCCACTGCAGAACTGAGACAGCTTTTGTTTCGGGTGACTGTTTCCATAGCAGGTTATGCCGAGAAGTGTCTAAAACTGGAGTGGACACAACCTGAGCACAAACATGTGAAGACCTTGTGGCTGGCAGCCATCAGCTTTATGGGGTAGCTAATCTGGGACAGAAAAAGAGGCAGGCCTTGCCTGGATGATTCTTTCTGCACAACAAAAGAGACCGCTGTCTCCGCTTTCCCATGCCCTCTATAAAGCTCAATGGTCGCACTCGGGGAGAGACAGTAAACAGGTTTCTGCTATAGAGGTCCACTGCTGAATAAATAAAGAAACAATGTCTCCATCCTCCTCGTGTATGTGGATATTTTTTGATGAGATAATCAGATTCCTGTGGTCTCAAAATTCCATTTTCAGTGCCTTCAGGGACTATCCTCAATATTTCGTGCGTAATGTCTTTTGTTGGATCCTGCGGGATACACCGGTAGCATATCGGATTTTTTACATGGCTTCTGCCTTATATTAGATAGGCCTCTTTGGACCAAATGACCACGGCGCCACCTTTATCTGTCGACTTAATGACTGCCAGTTTGTGATCCTTCAGAGAAGTGATAGCCTTTTTGTGGTCCTGTGAAAAGTTATTTTTGACATAAACTCTTTTCTTTTCAAGAACATTCAGTGACGATAGTACTGTGTGTTCAAAAGTTATGATGTCCTTTGGAATGCTATAGACTGGGGGCAAAACGTTGATTTTCTGTGTAATACTAATGCCTCAGATCTCGTGGAATCTTCCTTGTCTTTAAAAAAGGTTCTCAGATGTATTTCCAGGAATAATTCCATGGCTTCCATTTTTAATTTTGTGAAATCAAATTTTACCCCAGGGACGAAGGAAAGTCCTAGTTCCAAAACCGCTGTCTGTTCTTTGGTTAAAATCATATTGGACAGATTGATGATGGATGATTCCTCTATGTTTTGTAGTACTGTCATCGTGTTCTAATTTCCTACAGATGTGGTTTGTATCTTTCGCGTGTCTTTTGTTGGCCTGCCCCTAAAAAAGAAGACTTTCTCTGTTGATTTTGATTGGAGGTGCCTTCACCTAGGTCTGAACCACCTGTGGATTATGAAGATGATGTCTCAGAAAATGTTAGAAATCTCCTGTTAGAGCGCCCTTGATAGTCTGGCAAGAACCTTCTGGAATCGTCTTTGGTATAAAAGCCCTCTTTCAAATACGGGGACACTGTTTCAATGTTTATCGATTTTTTTGTCATTCTCAAATTTGTTGGCTTTGAAATTAATCATATGATCCTTGAATGAAGAGATTTCTTTTTCAATTTACTCAAGTAAGGTTTTAGCCTCAGCAGCGGAGTGGTTATCTTTAATGGCTTGTATCTGCTCGTCAATCTCTTCGGCCTCCTTCCTGCAGATCCTCTGTGCCGTCTCAATGGAGTGGACCATTAAGTCGTGGCTACATTTAGCTGAAGCCTTTTTTGTATTCTGGGTCCTCTATAAAAATTACAGGGACGTTCTTGGCCTGGAGGCCCCAGGAGATTGTGCCAGCTTTCAAGTGTTCTTCCAAGAAATGGCCATGTAGCTCTGTGAGTACATGTTTCTTTTTAAGGAAGGAGCATAGGAACTATGTAGCGGGAACCGCTAAATCAATCATGTAGTCGCTATCAGCCCATTTTAAACGGCGCACGCTCTTTGCATACAGCTTGCTCCCAAAATGACAACTTTCCTTTTTCCCATAAGAAAGAAGATACGTGGAAAAAGAAGTGTACAATTTAGAGAGAATTGTTCTCCCCAAAAAGATTCTGGTACTCTTTAACGGAAAAAGGTACGGGTGTTTTCTTATTTGCACATTAGCACTCCAAATAGGCTTTCCTGCAAGTATTACAATACATGTTTTATGTCAACAGATACAGTTACAACGCCCAAAACAAGGGTTTGCCGCTGAAAATTAACTTCCTAGTACTTCGACAATGAAGTAGGTACCTCGAAATTGAATGTAAAAAGTTGACTGAGCTTTAGATGTGGTGCAGGTACCATGTAATTAAAATATACGTTTATCATTTAATCTTGTAGTTCTCAAGACCAAGTCTAAGTCCTGAGGATAACCCCCTAGCACAGTGGTTCCCAAACTTTTTCAACCTGTGGCTCCCTTTATCTATTGACTGTTGTTCATGGCTCCCCGTTTTGTAACTTTTTTTTCGGGTGAGGAGGATGTAAGCCAGGACTCTGTTGTGCTTCCATTTTTCATCTCTTTAGTCCAGTGGTTGGTACCTAGCTTACCAAGACATCCAATGGATGTTAAAAAAACACAGAGGCGTTCCGTATCACAGACAGACTGTGCTAAAGTAGCAGGTACACAAAAACCCAAACAGTAAATACATAAATTAGACAGTTAGAGTTGCCACTTGATACATGTTGAGGACGTTATGGCAGAGCAAAGTAGGTTTCGTGAAATAAATAAGAATGCAAACTTTCTATATGGATACTAAAGCCTCCATGTGCGTTATTTCATGGTGTCTAAGGTATTTCTGCCTACATCAAGTGGCAATGGAATTGTCTGAGAATTTTTAAAAATGCTGTAAATTGATGGCTACCACCTTTGCCAATAAGAATGTGAATTCGTTCAATTGACCCTGGGTTCAACAAACAGATTACAAAGTTTAGATCAATTTGAAACACAAAATCACAAATTGTATTTCCTACTGTCTCATATTTCACCCAGCATTTGCGCTATTCAACCACAAGTGGAACATTACTGCCTTTCTGCATTGAGGTTTGAGGGGTGGAAAGAGGGGTATTCTTAGGTGAGATGATTCACAGGCAAGCTATTAAACTTTCACAGCCCTTCCCAGTAGATTTTCCTACTCAATTACGTGTCTAAGGGTGGTGCCAGCAAAGTATAGCATTTGGGTCTAATGGGCATCTAAGCACCCCATAAAGAGGTGTAAGGGAATGTTTTTTGCAAACTTGAATATCGTTCCCGGGAGTAGAAAACAAAATAGCAGGTTTATATGCACGCAGATAAGGTGCAATTCACGCTGACGAAAATTCCACCTGCATGCTCGGAAATCAGTGAATGTTTGTGCCTGGCACTGCAAAACGTCACACGCTGGTCCAAGCCATTCACGACACTGACAGGTGCTGCTTTCCGAAACTCCCCCGCAAGACATTCCCACTTAGCACGTGCCTTTACTGGAGCCCACAAATGCACATTTTAAATATGCAACTGCCGTGTTTTAGAACGGAGGCATACTGATACAACCTGCTCCCTTTCTCACATTCTCAAGAAGTGTGCGGCGCCCCTGACAAGTTCTTGTGGCGCACCAGGGTGCCGCGGCGCACAGTTTGGGAACCATTGCCCTAGCAGGATGGGGTTCAAATTGGTTTACTCCAGCTTTTGGGATAGGACACACTGGGTGTGCCACGAGGGAATATTCTACATCCTTCTTTTTTTCCCCGCAAGGAAAACACCCCTCAAAAATAATTACTGATCCCAAAGAAGTAGACACAGGCAGGACAGTAGACAGAAGCCTCTGTCAACAAACTCTTTGTGTCCGCCCAGTGTAAATTTGAAACCAGGACTGGTCACTTGTATTTTATTATAGATCACAATTGGGATTAATTCACACTTTCATTGTGTTGTTTATTGCATTTCACTGTGTTGCATTATAATTTGTTTGTCTATGACTTTTTGTAAGTATGAAAATGTCACTTTAAAGAAAGTGTTGTCCAACAAGATGACCTGAAAATAATGGTTTAATCTTGTTTTGAAAAAAAACGGTTGAAGAAAAGTGAAATAAAGCACAGAGGCTTTGGAATTCAAAGACTAACGTCGTGCTCAATCATTAACTTGTTATGAATGTTCTATCTGGACATCCTGTTTGTTATATAATAAGAAAAGCCCTTGGCATGCACCCTAGTGCTTCCTTGTGCTCTATGTTTGAGTAACAATTGATAGTAAATAGCATTCAGTTTTCACAGGTCTTTTTTTTAATTCTGTCATATTCTGTCACTGTTTTACTTCACAACTCTTTTAATATCTATTCGAACAGGGCCCATGCTTGCTGGGTGGTAGATACCCTTTGGTCACAGTCCATGACTTCCGGCAATAATAATAATAAGGATGTATGACATTACAACGCATGCTTTTACATCGCATGCTTTTACAACGCTGTTTTTACAACGCATACCATTACAACGCATAGTGCTTTTAGGCGCTGGATAGTGAATTGTTTAATTTACTATTCCAACTCCAGTCCCCGTGGATAGTAGGGAAGGTGTTGGATAGTACATTAAACACATTCCCTATCCTAGAGCGCCCCCAGCGAAATGCGTTGTAATGGTTTGCGTTGTAAAAGTTGCGTCGTAAAGGCACTGCGTGGTAAAAGTTGCGTTGTAAAGGATGTTTCCCATAAAATACACTTGTTACTATCTCTATTTCCTTCTCTCGCTTTGTTTCTCTCTCACTTTCCTGTCCTTATCTGCCTTCCTTTCCCTCTCTCGTTTTGTTTCACTCTCACTTTCCTGTCCTTACCTGCCTTCCTTTCCCTTTTTTTCTGTCCCCCCTCTTCCTTCCCCTGCCCCTTAGATTGTTTTTGTCTCCTATATTCTGCCACCTTTACTGCTATCCCACTGCTTGTCGTTGCCTCACCTAGCGTCTTCATTTGCCATCCTCGAGTATTCTCATGTCCCTGTTTTAAATGTGTAATTTGATTGTACCTCTGATACCTCCGGGTCTAGCCAGCGCTATATACATTTCAAATAAATAAAAGAAATAAAAACATCACTACAAATCCATATCTGTAAAATGAGGGGAATGCAAAACTCCTGATTACTGCTGATTAAAAACAATGTGCAAAAGGAGCAAAGTCCAGATGACAATCAATCAGGTCTTGAGCATCTTGACCTAATAGCAGCCCTCAAGAAACTTATAACTATAAAAAGAGTTTGGTCATTAGATAAACGATGCAAGTACATGAGCGCTACACGAGCTTGCCTAAACTTCATGAATTTTAAAAAGGGCCGGAGAAATTGTCGCCTGGAGGGACTAAAATATTTACATTGGGGGGAACAAAGTGTAGGGTATCCTGTGTAGACCTATAGTCGCAGCCACAGGGCCCTCTTACATTTGAAGGAATAAAACCAGGTGGGGACACCAGGAGATGGTGAAGCTGATTAAATCTAAATGGAGTTTATAATAACCTGTTGCTAGCATTTGTGAGAATAGAGAGATAGTTCTCCATACGCTGCGCTGATTTCAGCAAGGCATGCCCTCGCACAGTTGGTTTCAAAAGCTCGTTGTTTTCACGATGAGCAGCATCATCTTTTGAAAACAGCTCCTTTACTATGTTGTTGTCCTGTAACCTCACTGAGTCGGGTTTAAGAAAAATATCTGCCCTTCCAATTACAGAGCGGGAGTCTTTTACATACCGTAACCAAGGGATTTTTAGTGCATGGTCTAGTGACAGTTTAACTGGACATCCTCCCTAGTCCATATCTTCACCCAACACAAAAGGGGCCTCACTGCCACCAGGTCAACTATGTACTTAGCTCCAAGTTCTTCATGTGCAGTAAACAAAGGGGTGCAATGAGGAACCTTCAGGATTTGTCTTAGGAACATGTTTTGAGCAAGCTGTACCTTAGTAGATGTATACCCCAAACTTCACTACCATATAAAACCTTGGCGATGCATATGGACCGGTATAACTTTAAAATCACACCTTGTGACCATGATCCCAATCTGTGGGCATAGTTGGCAATGGCCCCCATTGATTTATTCATGTCACTCAACTTTCCCTTCAACAATCATTTCCAATTAAGTTTTGTATCAACTACGGTTCCCAGGTAGGAAAAAGCCAGGACCTTCTTTAAGGTGTGGGACCCTACCTTAAACGTTTTAGACCGAGTTGCCCGAGGGCCAACTTCCAAAACCTACGATTTTGTGAAACTGACCATCAGGTTCAACCTGTCCATAGAGGAAACTAACCCATTGATTAAAACCTGCAGGCCCAAGTGTGTACATGCCATAAGCACCACGTAGTCGGCGTATAATAAAACTGGCAATCGTTTCCTACCAACTCTGGGGCAGTCAGACTGTAATGTAGAGAGGGCTGCTTCTAGGCCATAAATATAGATGGTAAATAAAACAAGCATTGGCATAGCCAATAGGTCTGGCCTTTGGGCCAACAACATCAACTGTCACATGGCTAAAAACGTATTAGGTCCCAAAGGCGAGACCTATTGGCAATGCCAATGCTTGTTTTTGCTTCCGGTCGTTACTGAGGACAAGCACTCTCACCCACCCCCGCAAGAATGCCAGAACTTCTCTATGGCCAAGAGCACCGCTACTCACTGCATCAGGTCAGCATTTCAGGTCACAAATAGTCATATGAGCAAGAACATGATTTAAGGGCCTTTTCATGGCTGATTATCCAGCTTAACAACACAAAAGGTTGTATGAGGATTCTTCAGCACCCCTAAGTCTAGTGCTCCAGGCACAATAAAGCTGTGTTTCTTTTACGTATGGTCCAGGATGATTCAGGTTGGAGAGGCAGCCTCTAAATTGAAATCAACTAGAAAACTAAATTATTGATAGTCAACATATTTTTGACGAGTATGTGAAATACCAATGGACCCCGGTTTGATAACTCTTATGGTTTTGTGGTGGAGCAGAAGGTGAGATCAGAGAAAAAGAATGCAAAATCCCCCTTGCAGCTTCATGTATTTTGAGGCGAAAAGAGAAACTGCTTAGAGCCCTTCCTACGCCTATTGATACTTCGTAGCTGTTCCTCTTTTGCAAATCCTCCTTTCCACTCCCATCCAATCAATAAGAAAGACACGCCCCTTGAAATAGGAAGTGGAGAGGCGCCTAGAAAACTGTGTAGATGTCCCATACCCGTACTCAGCCAAGAGAGCAATAGGGAGTGCAAAGGAACGGGGGATGCTGCTGTCACTAGCAGAAAGTGACAGAGCTCTGTTGGGGGCGAAAATGAGACTCTGATGTCTCCAGCCATCAAGCATTGGCAGGATGAATCAGTCCGGCAGGAGCAAGGAATGGGTAGCAGCTATTGCACTCCCAACCTTTAATGCTCTTCAGTTACATTAGAACATGAAACCAGTACAAAAGTTAAAAAGCATGTCCATCTAGTCAAAGGAATCGTACAACTTCTGTATATGCAAGGGATATTAGTTATGAAACTAGTTGCAAAAGTTAAAAACCATGTTCATCTAGTCAATGGAAGCGTAGGACAAGGTTTGCATGTAAACAGCGCCTGTGATTAGCAAAAAAACCCAAGTGGGATGGGGAAGGAGGAGTGCGGCCGAGAGCAGAGACGCAGCTGCGTTTACCTTGTGGGAGCGAGTGCGATAATTGCTAACAGATGGCGCCGCTCGCTCTCGCAAGGGAATCGCCAAACATGTTATATACGCTTATAAAGCGCCTGGTTATACTGTACTACTGTGTCCCCGCGCTGCGGACTGCTCTGTGGTGAGTGAACTACTGCAGAATGTGGCCCCTAAGCATGCCCTAGCTGAGCCTAGCCCTGCTGTTTGGGGAACAGGAATGTTTTCAGCTTTTTGCGGAACTTGGACTCTGATTTCTCAAGCCGGAGTTCCAGAGGCAGTTTGTTCCAATGTTGAGCTGCTAAGACCCTGAAGGAATGGCCTCCCATTCTGACTCTCTTGAACTTAGGCACCACCACCCTCCCTGTCCCGCTAGATCTTAATTGGCGAGCTGGGTGGTATGGTGCCTGCAGGTTGTGGAGGAAAGAGGGTCCTTCTCCTTGCAGGATGCGGTGGCCAACGCAGAGTGCTTTAAAAGCCACGCGTTCTCTAATTGGGAGTCAATGCAGAATACTCAAAACTCTCCTGGGGGCGACTCTCCTAGGCAGCATCAGAACCATACGTGCCGCCGCATTTTGCACACTCTGCAGCCATTTGTAGGCATCTGAAACTGGCTCCCAAATACAGGACATTGCCATAGTCCAGCCTGGATGTGATTAATGCATGGACCATGGTCTTCCTCGCGGTCATGGGTAGATAGTCCAGAGTGTTCTTAAGGACTTTCATTGTGCCATAGCATGTGCCTGCCACTCATTTAGTGTGATAATCAAAAGAGATCTTGTCATTGATCCACACCCCACGATTTCTCACTTGGTTGCTGGGTATAGGTAGGGGACCCAGTAAGGTGGGCCACCATGCCGAGGTCCACAGTGATTGGTCTTTGCCCACAATCAAGACCTCTGTCTTATTACCATTTAATTTAAGACAGTTGTCGGCCATCCATGCCGCCAGTTCCTGCAGACAAGAGCGAAAATTGTCAGCTGCCTGTTCTTTAGGCTGGGTCAGGGCCACCACCAGTTGTGTATCATCTGCATAAGTCACGACTTTCAGCCCGTATTTTTCTACTATCTTGGCCACTGGAGTTACGTATAAGTTGAAGAGGGTAGGGATTAGGCTGGACCATTGGGGTACCCCCTGCTTCAAGCCAACGGGGTCAGATCGAAAAGTGCCCTGTGCCACCTGGAAACTACGATCCAGCAAAAAGGACTCCAGCCATTTACATGCATGCCTTGCAATAGAAAGCAATGCAAGCATGCACAATTTTGAGGAGAAAAGCTGATCGATTACTAGAGGTCCCCTAAGAATTGCATGCGCGCTGCGTATGCGAGTCCTAAAAACAGAGGAGGGGCTTTAAGCCACTGTGTACATTAATACAGCATGCCTCGCAAAGCAGTGCATGCGCTGCCCAGGCACAACCTAAAAAACTGATCTCTATGTCTCACATCTCAGGATCACAGTGTGCAGGGTCGAAGAGTAGCATCTCAAGACTTCCCAGTCAGTTTCCGACTGTCTTCCATGGCCTTAAAGGCTAGAGCGGACGGCTTTGAAACTAGGGAACCAGGTTCGAGTCTGACAGGAAGACTAAAACATCTGTTATTCTGAGCAAATCACTTAATCTCCCCGTGCATAGCAATGAATGTGTTCGTCTAAAATGCAACTGCTGCTCGAGTACCTTCGGGTCGAGTTTGTACTACATATAACTAAAATAAGCAATTGTGACACCTTTAAGGGCGAGGGATGAAAAGGCTGGATGTTTGGCGTCGTGTACCAACTGGGTGATGAAGACAACCCAAACACGGACATTACTACATAAAACAAGACAGCTGGCAATCCTAATAGCATTGTTTTTTTTTTTTTTTTTTGAAGACCTTTATTTGCATCATTAGGATAAACATGTGTGGGCCTACAACCAATCCGGCCGGCCACAAGTCAAAAACGATCAAGAATCAATATAAGCGACACAAGGCCAGTTGGCAGGCAAGCAAACACAATCGAACAATGCTAAAGATGGGATAAGCGGCAATAACGGCCCAATATCAGGAACAGTGAGGTCTATTTTATAATAAGGGGAAAAGGCTCATGGCTGACTCACAAATACAGAAAAACCCCAAAAACAGGATTACACCCATGCCAAAACGAAAGGAGGGGGGGGTGTGGGGGGGGAAGAGGATGTAAGGTACGATACGACCGTAGCACAAAACAAACGCAAAATACAGTGGAGAAGCATACAAGTGCTACCAAGATCTCATGACCCCCACCCAATAACACGCTAACGGAGGCAATGGGAGCGGAAAACTGTACGAATCGAGCCCACTTCTCTCAATACGAGCCTGGGAAAAAGGGGGAAGGGGGGGGAAATGGAATGGGGGGGGAAGAAGGGAAGGGGGAAAAGAATTAGGAGGGAAACAAGGGGGAGAAAACCAAAAAGGGACAGAAAGGGGGGGAAAGGAAGGGAGAAGAACAAAATAAAGGATAAATAAAAGGAGAAACACAATCGTGCAAGATGGGCGCCACCCCGGGCCAGGCAACCCGCGGCTGATAGTACAGAAGAAAGTGGAAGCTGGCGAAAAGAAGGGTATGGCAGTCGCGACAAAGCATCGAAACCGAGAAAAGTGGCATAGCAACAGTCCCCAACCCACCCATGCCTGAGAAGCGAGGACAGAAG
Source organism: Lissotriton helveticus (assembly GCF_964261635.1). NCBI lineage: Eukaryota > Metazoa > Chordata > Amphibia > Caudata > Salamandridae > Lissotriton > Lissotriton helveticus. The sequence goes on along the minus strand of NC_136059.1, from coordinate 1,223,546,444 downwards.
CGGCACCGCTATAAAGGGATAGAAAAGGGCCATAGAACCAAAAGAAAACATCTGAAAGACCCCACCCACCCGTCCCACCCCGCACCCCTGCAGAAGGCTACGGCCTACCCTCCAAACAGCGTGCCTGTCGCCCTAATCCGAAACCCGAAATATAGTGAAAAAAGAAAAGTAGAGGAAGAAGACAAAAAGAGGAGGAGAGGAAATACAAAACAAAAAGAAAATGTGAGGGAGGAGCCAGAGGATATGAGCAAACACATTCGGCCACGACCCTCCCCCGACCAACAAATGAATAAGTATCAAATCAGTACTACACCTTCACATACAGCAAAAACCACAGGGAGGGGGAGGAGGGAGAGATTGTAACGTTTCACCGTGTCGGGAGTACAAACATCAATGCAACGGGCAGGTAGACCAGCAAACTATCATGTCATGCAACTCACCCCCAACCCTTCCTGACCACGAAACCAACCCCATAAAGGATAATGTGGAGCGGACCACCCAGCACAATATAATCGTAACGTAGTCCAGAGTCACGGCAGTGATATGAATCAGGTAGAGCCTTCGCACGGAGGGAATACAAAAAGTCAATTAAGCAAGTCAATTGTAGCAGGAACGACAGGGCAAGCAAAGGCAGGCCGGAGTCCAGGTGCGCAATTCGACAACACAAAGGTACCCCTCCAGAACAAAAGTTCGGATCCATCGAAGCGGGAGCAAACAGCGGCCCACCATGAGTCCCAGGTACCCGGGAAGGAGCAAATCTCCGTGTCGTGTGGAAGTCCTCGAAATCCAGGCGGCGAGGAAGCAGAGGGTCAAAAGTCACCGGCCCATCGAGCGGCCGAAGAACAACAACAGCAACTCCTGGCGCAGCCGAAGGGGGCGAAGCAATGGCGGCAGCAGGACGACAGGGGTGCATGAAAGAGCGGCGGTCCAAAATGGCGGCGAGCCGCATGGGGTCGGTAGAGGCACCGGGGGCCACGACAGCGTACAATGACATCAAGGCGTCCAGGACATCTCCGGGCGTGGGCGCTCGAGTACACACCCAGGCCTCCGCACAATCCGGCCGGTAAGGAGCGTCGGTGCAGAGCGGAGCACCCCCCACGTCGTCAGTAGCCATCTTGTGAGGTTCGCCGCCCCACACTCCACCGTGGGCCCCCAAACAGTTCCCAAATGTAGGACTTTACAGACCTCCGGAGGCCCCCAACAACGGCCTCACCGGCACAGAATGTGCGAGCGCCCGATGGGGGGGGGGGGCCCTCCGAACAGTGGCAGGCCCCACAGGCGAGAGCCAGGCGCGGGGTTCAGGACCGCCGGACAGGACAAAGGCGAAGGGACCCCGTCACACGGTCAGCCCCCAACACATCTCGTCCCCCTCCAACCGCACGGCCCAGTCATCGGGGCCGGTTCAGGATCTCCGGGGCACACGCACAACGGTTCCCACCAGTGGCTCACTTTCGCGGCCGTGGCCGGCAATCTCTTCTCCGCCGGTCGGGTCCCGCAGGAATCTCTTCTCTGCCGGTCGGGTCCCGCAGGCGAGGTCCCGGTCTCAAGTGCCCGGAGGCCCCAATCTCACCGAGGGCACAGCTGCGGATCCACAGCACACAGGAACCTCCGGACCAGACGGTGAGTAAGAGTGGGTCTTTAAAGTTCAGATTCTGTATGGAAGTAGCGTCGCAGTGCAGGATATAAGGCAGGATAGTCGGAGTTAGCCGGAGGGCCGACGGAGCCGAGCTAAAAGGCGGCCATTCCGACCTCGAGCTAGCCCTAATAGCATTGTTATTAGAATTCCCTACCTTGTTTGATCTCCAAGCACCTGAGACGGAAACAGCAAGTGAAGTTATGCAGCTCACAAGGAGGGAAATAAAGCACCACATAAAAAGGTGTACTTACCGTGACTTGTTTCTCTTTATCTTGTTCCCCATTTATCTTCATATTTCTGTCTCCACTCACTGACATATGACTTTCACAACACACGAGGAACACCGGCTCATGGAATCTGGAAAGAGCAGCCGAACACTCAAACCAGCTTGTAGTAAACTACAACTCCCATGAGAAATTGCTTTCAAACTACACGTTTACGTCAGGTACAACGTCACGTTATAGTTATAGCTTAAGCTGCAATATTATGCAGCGGCCTTAGAGATAGACAAAGGACTACACACTGAAGGAGCATTAGATATGGACTGGGATTGTATGGACTTGAAGCAGCCATCTCTTTTTGCTAGAAGTGGTGAATGACATTGTTCGCAAAAAGTAAATATGAAAGCTTATAAACAACTTTGGTGCTACAAGATGAATCGCTATGAAAATGTTGTAATCAATTATAAAAAATGAAACATAAAAAACGTTTTAATTTTCTCCAAATGGAATTTTCTTATGGTTGCAATAAGTATGCCTTTTTAGTTGCTATTCTTGCTTTATCTTGTTTTGTATATTTTACAAAAGTGGCACTTTAGGTAAGCTTGTCCTAAGGGCTCAGAATGTCTCGGGACCTATGGCTGCGTAAGTGACGTTAGTGGTTAGCAACCGTCGCTTGGAAAGACGATAAATGCAGTGCGTGGTTAGGGTTATGGAGGGGAAGTGCGGCCAAGAGCAGGGACTCAGCAGCGTTTATCTTGCGGGAGCGAGCGCAATCAATGCTAACAGATGGCGCCGCTCGCTCCCACAAGGGAATCGCCAAAAGTGCATGCCTTGCAATAGAAAGCAATGCAAAGTAAGCACGTTTTTGGGGAGAAAAGTTGATTGATTATAAGCGCTTCCCTATGCAGCGCATGCACTCTGCGTAGGCGAGACCTAAAAGGGGCTAATATGCACCTTGACGGACTCACCCCACCCCCCTAATGCAGTTAAAATGTTCTTTGTGGCACGCCTCTGAGAGTATCTAACCGCCGCTGTGGTATTGGCATGATGGTTCAATAACAAGGATACAATGGTGGTTCGAAGCCTAGGGAATTAAGTCAGTCCCACAATTTCTTGCGATTCACCCGGTCAAAGGCAGATGTGTAGTCCATAAAAGCTAAAAACAAGGCATCAGTTTGCGCTACTGTTTATTTATTCACTAATAAATATAGGTTAAGGCATTGCTCGGTGGTCGATTTACCCGGGTGGAAACCGAACTGCACCTCAGAAATTATTTGATTTGTGTCAGCCCATTTTATAAATCTCGTCAGTAAAACCAGCCCCAAGACCTTGACTGCAGAATCAATGAGGAATGTGGGGCAGTAACATTGGGGATTGTCCTTATTCCCCTTCTGAAAAAATGGTATACTAGTGGCCTTTGACCTAGAAGGCGGCATCCCTTTCCTAGCTGCAGCGTTTAGTGCCATGGTCAAGACCTGGGCCCAGACATTATCCTGAAAGAGAGGGTCCAGGTGCCTTGTTCCGGGACAATGCCTCAATGCCCATGTAAACTTCCTCCAGGGAAAAAGTAACACGTGTCTTGCCCAGTCTGAGTTCTCTCACATTGGAAAAGTTTTTGATGTGGCCAAAGTTGTATACACCTTCGGAGTGGTCAACCCACTGTTCAGGGGTGATGTGATGGCACAGCAAGGGCCTTGTTGGGTTAGAAACGCAGGGTCTATTTATGACCTGCCAGAAGAGTGTGCTATCTCTCAGCTCACTGGCTTTAGCTAGCTCGCCCCATGCCTGTCTCTGTAACAAATGCCTCCGCTCTTTCATAGCCCCTTTATAAGAGCGACGACAATTTGCCACTCACTTTCTGTCTATAGGGGGCTGCTTCAGGGCTTTCTTCAGGAGGCAGAGAGCCCTGGAACACTCGGAGTCAAACCATTTAGGGTGTTTAGGGAACCGTTAATTGCCCAGCAACCGATTGAGCAATAGAGACAAAAGAACTTAAGATCTATTCGCCACAGTCTAGAGGGTCTAAGCAGGTTGATGTCTCTTGCTGACAGGCTTCGAAGAGGGTAACAATTATAGGCCTTGTCGTCTATCTGTGACCAGCATAGGCACCTTCCCTGATCTGTTATAGATAATATAGCATTACCTAGGACACAGCGCCAGTTTCAGCATTGGTGGCACCTGGTGCGATAACTTGTTTTTGGAGTTCCCCTGCCCCCAAAGACCTGCTTCTTTACACATTACCTAACTACCACCCTCCAACAATGCCCCTCATCACTCCATAACCCCTGTCTCACACTTACATCATTTGTTTTATAGCACCACTCATAACAGTGTAGTGTGTCAGAGAAGTACTTCACACTCAGTATACAAGGAAAATGAATCATACGTGTGTAAATCAGTGTATAGGAAATGTTACATAAGACAAAGAGGACTGCGAGGTATAGGAGTCACTTGTCATCCATAGGGCTAGTTATTATATTTTAAGAGTGCCTGGTCTAGAGAAGCACAAGCCTAGGATTTAAAAGTAACACTGAGGTTTGCTTTACTAATGAGAATTTATACCAAACAAACCCTTTTTTAGCAACATTAGGATAATAAGAGACTTGGAAAAAATGTCTTAACGTTATAAACTATACCTTGCAGTTTGCATGCAGCTCTTTCATGCCAGTTCATAGCTCACTGTGCTATATTAGGATTGTAATTTATGAACGGCAAGTAACAAAAGGATCTATGTGACAAAAGCAGTAACACGCTAAGCTATGTGTTTAAAATACAATTCTGTGGAGTCTGGGGGCATGGACAGCACCATGGCCAGTTGAGTCACATCTTGGCAGAGCTCCGGCCGGAGCGACGAATCCGTCAAAAAGCCTATAACCTGACTTCTCCTAAAAATACAAGAAGGCATGAAAATGTGATAACCAGAAAAGCTCGAAACAAACAAGACCCTCCTGGCTTGATTCTTGTAGATCTGAGACGACAGATGGAGACAGGGCCTATGCAGCGGCTGAGACTACGGTCCGGGAGAAACGGAGAAACTGGTGGCAGTCTGCCGAAAGACTCGTCCTCTTCATCCCAAAATCCGGGAGAGGAGACGGAACCCGTATGGGTGATAGATTAAATCCCGACAAGCGGGTGCGAAAAGTCGACCATCCACTGAGGCAAGTACGGCACCACGCCTGTAGAAGACGCGCAGGGCCCTGAGAAGGCAGCTGCCTGAAGCCGAGTTGGGGAGAGTGAGTCGGCAGAGGACTGAGGTAAGGCGGAGTGAGCCACCTGTAAAGACGTCCGACAGAACCCGAGACCCCCCTCCTTGTCTCTGCCCCAACCCCTTCTCCTCCTGTCGGAACTCGTACCGAACCACAGGGGGAAGGAACAGCCTGGGCCATGGCGACAGGGAATTGGGAGATAGCAGCAACAGGAGGCCTGTGTGCGGGCCCGCGTGGCCAAAACGAGGACTGGTCCGTAGTGCAATTGGAACGGCAGGCAATACAAGGGTAGATCTGGGCCCTCCACAACATGTCGCTCCAGGTGAGGTGTATGGCACAAAGGCTGCCCAGCTAGCGAGTGAAGGGAGCAAGAAAGCATAGAAGACCCGACCAGGAGAGACAAGACCCTAATGCTAGTAAAGGCCGGCTGGGCACCAAGACCCATGAGAGCCTATTAAGAATGTGGGCGCAGGGGCCGAACACCTACGGGGGAGAACCAAGCTAAGAGACAAGCTGGTAGACGCCTCTCTGGCTGAAAGACAGGGAAGGCCAGCGGGCCCACTCTTCCCTGGAGAAGGATCTAGGTGGACATGAAGCACTGAAGGAACCAAGGCTGTACAGGGACACCAGTAAACACTGTAACCCTGGCACAAAGACGTCGACTGTGATCATCACAGGCTAAGAAGAGTTAGTGGACAGAAAAGGGAGAAGGACACAGGAGGCCAAGCAAAGCAGCTGGCCCTTCCACCCAAAGAGGAAACAACTTGGGGTGTAGACTGCTACCCACCCCACCCCAGCCTGGAGTGTATTAACGGGAAACTACAAGCCCAACATGAGACTCTCTACTACAGAAGAACCTGCGGCATGGAGGAAAGGCACTCCTATGGATCAACAGCCCCAAAGAGATTAAGAAGCCCACTTAAGATCTATTCCTCAGACCCGTAACAAGGTGAAAAGACTACTCACCAACTCCTGTGGCTCCACCGTGTTGGGGAGGGGCTGCACAGCTAGTCCTAGATCGTCTCCTGGACCCACTCAAAGAAATAAGCACAACCATGGGGAAAGCACTCGCCCAGCAGCTGGAAACGTGGATCATAGCAAATTCTTCCCCCCCACACCAATACTCATTGGAGAGGAGGCGCTCTACAATCCTAAGACCCCCTAAGAACAAATAAGGAGAACATTTCCATTGAGGCCCCCCTAGGCACTCAATAATGGAGATGGACAACAAACCCAAACCTCCACAACAGAGCAAAATGGATCGCTATACGAAACCAATCACTCCACCTGCGACTGTTCAACACCATTGTGAGACATGGACACGCTACTCCAGGCCATACAATCCTCGAGAGAGATATTGGAAGACAAAATAGGGGAGGTAAGATTGGAAGTAACACTGCTGCCTCAGGATTTGAGGAATGTTTCTGAAAGAGTGACTACAGCTGAGATGTGCATCAAGAAACCGAAGAGGAACTAAAAGAAATACAAACAGAAATGAAAGAACTTCAAGAGACCAGTATGTAGTGTAGCTCCTATTTTCCCAATAGGCTCTGCGCATTGGAATAGTACCTACAGCAGTAAAGGCCTAGGCCAGACGTTAACTAGGTCTACTACTGTCGATACTAGACTTAAGTTTTGGGTTTGCCAGCGTAGCTCAGAGTTCGCTAGAAACTTTCTCGAATGTTCAAGGAGGAATTAACTTCCCTGATTAGACAAGAAGGGATTTAGTTTCTGACAACCATAGAACATGACAACTTTGCTCTCCCCTAATCAAGAGTCAATCTCGAGAGTCGTGTGAGCACAAGGCAATTATTTTACTCAGTCAGTACGTGCATTCTTAGTCTTATCAGATTGTAGAGAAAAGGAAGAGACGGGCGTGTTCAATAAAAAGGTGTTATTTATTGATCAGTCTCTTTTCTCGTACAAGAGAAATGGATCGATATTATTGCAATACTTATAGTTAAGTAAAGTGCATACATTAAAAGCAATAGTATAAAATAATACTGTAAAAACATTGATATGGTTTCCGAGCCATATGATGTTTAAAATGATTAAAATATATTTACATACACATATACATTTGACTAAACGTACTCAACTGGTGTTTCTAAATATGCCTACCCCGTGTACCTGACCTAAGTCTAATGCGTGGGCGGGAATAGAAAGTTACAGTTTAAGTTAAGTTTGTTTTTGCCAAGTGAATAACTAAAGAATTCTCTGTGAGGGGTTATTCAGTTCTGTACCTGGAATTTAGGATGAATGAGGAATGGTATCTCTTTCTCTGCTCTCGATATTCCAGGCTGCCTGCGAGGGCTGCCCAGAAGCGCCGGTGCTGGGTCTCTCGGCTTGAGATAGCAGCGCGTCTCTCAGCGCGTCAGGAAGGCGGGGCTGCGCCAGCGGGGTCTGCTTCTGCTCTCGGCTTCGGCAAGGATGGCTGCTCCGTCTTGTCACCACGTGTGTGTTTGCATAGGGCAAGATCGGCAATATTTATACCTTAAAGGTGCCGAGATTGACGTAAGGATGGACATAGATACGTCAATAAAGATGTCATACGACTTGCTCGTTAGCACATTCTTTACTAAAGTTCTCTGTGAAATCAAAACAATGGCCGCACGGATTTTCCAGGTTGTCATAGGTTTGATTTGTTATGAGAACGTCGTATGCCTTATCAGGGGCTGGAGGAATGTCGCTTGTCTAATTAGATCTCAAGCGTTATGACCTAATCAGATAACACGTTCCTGTGCCGTAGTGTGACTGCGTCAGATAACGGTATCTGCATCATGGGGGCTGTTCTTGCCTCATGGGCTGACTGTTAGTTAACTTGATAGTTAGTTTAACCAGAATAGGGTCAGGAATAGGGGGATTGATTCAGAACCTATAGGAATACATGACACCCACTCCACGCTAACTATGGTCATATTTACTAATCTATGCATAGTATAACATAGTACAACATACTATAGAGTATAGTGTATACCTTACCACCCCAAAATACATAAATGCATTTTGAAATTTTCAAATATACTGAAAAATTGCAGTCATATATATTGTATGCACTCAAGCTATAAATTAAATGCAAAAGTAAACACGCATTTGTATGCATTATTGCTTATTTGGTATATGAGAAATACACATGAAATGGCTCTTAATATGGCTATACAGAAAGGAAGTTCGAGACCATTTCATCACATAATAAAATACTTGTGAACATCCCAGCGGGCAACTAAAGTTTTATAAAGTATCTAAAAATAGAAATCTTAGTTCTCTAGGAATAGTTTCTTACTTTAAGCAGAAGACAAGTGTCCCGAAAATTTGGTAAAAAATAATTTGGAGCTGCTGAAAATTGTTGTCCGTGAACTGGTGGGAAAAATTGTTCATGTGACTTTATTTTTAAAGTTGAAGGCCGAATTCAGGGAACGCCGTGTGCGAGCTTGCTCAAAAGTCTCTATTTCTGTTCTGGAGAGAACATCATATCATTAAGGCTTTCGAAAAAACTGTCAACAGCTTCATGGGAAAGTTCCACTAAGTCGGAAATAGGGGTAACCATGCATTCGTGCGCATGATTGTCTGCATTGACATTCTGATTCGCATTGCTGACAGAAGGTCGTACCTGTTCGATGCTGCTTTCATCTTGAACTTCACTACTCTTCAATCGTAGTGGTGAAGATTCCAGGAATGCTGTCATCAGGATTGGCAGCCTTTGAGGGCAGCACAAAGCGTGAACCTTGGTAGGAACCAACAGTGTATCTGCATCCACTGGCGCATCCGATTGTAGCATCAGACAGGTGTCTAACACGCATTCTTCTCCGCATAGCAGACACCTTAGTACAGGTAAAACACACCTTTGCCACATTGGTCGAAATGATAGAAACCAAGTCATGTTCAGGTCTCTAAGCCGGGAGAGTCCCAGGATTTTTGATATCTGGTCCCGGTATCCAATGGCTAGGATCGTATCTTCCATTGTCGCGAGAGTTTGATCTGTGACATGGGTTGCCATAACGAAAAATAAGGACTAAGAATAGGATTCCTGCAATTAGTCCCAGGATCAGGGGAAGTCCGCCAAAAATCGAATGGACGAAATCTGGAAAAATACCCAGTATGGCTTTGAATGGTGTTAATGCCATCGAAAATACTGTCTTAAATACCTTTGAGACCCCTGTGGTATCGGAAATATTTAAGATTTCGCTCAGGATTTCCGCGAAATGTACGGGGGAATTAGTTGATAATAATGTATGTATCTCTGCAGTCGTCCTTGCGACTTGTAGATCATACGTTTCTTTTGATGACGTGAGCCTTGTAGGCGTCTGAAGAAGCACTGTTTTCATTCTGCTTAAAGTATCTATTCGAATAGAAGTAATTTTCAAATTGGGCCATGCCCTTGCCTCCCTGTCTGGAAAGGAGCTGGGGAACAAAGAACGTCCACAGCACTTGACCTTCGCAGTCGTAGAGACTAGATAAGGAGTCCCGGGCATAAGACTACAACATCTGCGGTCTACAATAAGAATGTAACTCCCATTATAGAGTCTTTGAAAGAATGGTTCTATTTCAGTTGCAGGTGCGCCTTGCTGGTGACATGAAAGGTTGTATGAATTCCCTTCACAGGCTCCATGCAAACTAATTCCGTTACACAGAAGCGTGCCGCTTAGTGACATAGCACAATTGTTGCCACTAAGAAACACTTTCTGTCCTTTATTACTGACACATGCATGTGAATAGGGCAGGTTCCAAGTTGTTTTAAGGTACCCCTTTCCCAATTTCTCGTACATGCCAGCCTGTATATATTTTTGGCAGTATTGAAACCTGAAGGTTGAGATTGGAATATTTATGATTCCGTGTATTATCCATTCACTGACAGGTCGTTCTGACATTGTCATTGGTAATCTTTCTAGTTTTTCAATGCTCAAGATTGTATAATCAGCACCCTTTTGCGCCATACCGATTTGTCTATCAGTAAGGTTAAAGATTTGGAATAGTGACGTTGTGTTGATTTAAACGCCAAGGCACATAGCCTGAACGCAGATTTTGTAACGTCCAGCCAAGCTGTACAATAGAACGCAATTGTGACTGACCATGTTGTAATAACAGTAAATCTTGCGATAATATATCGATTGCTGAAGACACAATGCTGTCCAATGAAAAAATTCTGGAGGACAGAGTCATTAACCCATTGTCCACTACAGAAAGTGATTTTTCCAAATTAATACGGTCAATTTCCCGTATTCTTTCTGCTGTCTCAATTTGAGTAACCTTCCAGGCCTCATTGTATGCTGCATATACAGAGGCTGCTATGAAACGCTTTTGACGCTGTTTGCGTGGTCCCATTATGAAATCACGCAAGTCAGCACCATCAGTAAGTAAAGTTAGGTGTTGCTTAATTTCAGGCAGTGTGGAAGTTTGTAGCCATTGAAGGCATAATTTGCCCACACTGTAGGTTGTTATTATCCCTGGGTGATGTCTTTGGGGATATCTAGGGTCTGGCCTGGTCATTTTGAAACCCTGTGTTTTATTCAGGAATCTGTCTTGACAGTTATTTGTATCTGTGGGCCAGATCAACCATTGTTTCCAATCAGGATGTGTTCTGTTTTGGTTTAGTATATGGTTTACGTCTATCTCTTCATCTGTATCAGAGCTATTGCTAAACATTGTTGGCTTTGGAGTAGACGGTTTATTTAAATCTTTGATTTTGGCTAAGCCAAGACAGGTGGTTTGTTGAACAGTGTCATTTAAAAAGATCATTTGTTCTGGGATCATGCAGGCTCTAAACAAAGCTTCTAAACCCTGTACTTGCCAATCTTTTGTACCCCAAACACTTTTCAAATCAACATTTTTGTCCCAATAATCAAATCCAAAAGTATTCATTTTTTCAAAGAATGAATCTGAATATATCAATTTTGTGTTGGTTATCATGGTTTTCATCCCTGTCTTGTTTGACAATTTAAAATAAAATGTTTCAGCATTACTTGTGTTAAAACCTGAAAAATATGAATATTTGTCATAAACGGTTCTTGAGCTCCCTTTTGGAGGTGTAGCACAATGTTCCCATTGATTATAATTTAAAAAATTTCTAGGTTGTGCAGATTTATGCAAAAAATGGTTACCATAGTGGTTATAGCAATACATACTATCATAATTTGTAGAACCTTGCAAATAATCATGTTTTGTAAATTTAGCAGACATTACTAAGTCAGACATCATGTTATTAATGCTTTCGAAGTCCCAATCATCAGCAAATGAGTTTGGTTTTGCAAAGTCACTCAAAGAGATCTTGATTTGGTGTGGATATTTCAGGATCTCGACCGGACCATAAATTTCATAGTCAGTGTTGTCCCAGGCTACCCCACCAGGTATAGGATTGGCTGTGAAGTTGGCTGAAGAAAGTTCTCTTTTCTCGACGTGTGAAGATGTGTGTGGTTTGAGGACCAAGTTGATGTTCTGACTTGCTGTGTCCATTTTAGCATATTTTCCCTTAATGAAGCGTCCCAAAGTAAATACCATGATGAGCCAAAGTATGAGGATAAATGCACCAAAACCCACCCAAAATGTAATCCATGGAGAAACCAGATATGTTTCTTTCAGTTGTTTCAAATGTTCCTTAGCTTTGTCTTTAAAGGATTTTGATGATGGCTGTGTCTTTGATTCACTGAAGCCTTCAGAGGAATCATCGAAGTTGATGAAGTACCCGGATGCAGTTCTGTCAATTGTTCCAATTGCTTCAGGATTTTTGTTTCTTGCATTGTCACTCGGTACTTCATTGTAGATTGGTGTGTCTCTGCTAAATGTTTTTATTTGGGTTTTCAGAGGTCTTAGTTCTATTGCATTGTTGCATAGTCCTTGTTGTTCTTCTGTAGGCGTTTCGAATGTGATGAGCCTCTTTGTTAAGACCTCTGTACTGGTAGCAAACCTTGGTGTTCTGCTACCTTTTGGGAGTCCACTTGGCCTACTGTTTGTTATCGGCCACATGTTGTGGTTTTACCAGGTCGATGGATACAACTCGGTTCTCCTTTTTTCCAGCAAGTGGCGGTAGTACAACTGATCTTGTCCCGTTGACAGACAAGACAGGAACTGCTTTTCTGTAAGAAGGCCCAAATTCCTTCCTTACCGCGATCTTCTCCCTGACTAGATCCCCGACTTTTGGAATCCAGACAGGTCTTGCTGGGACAGGTGGTGATTCTTCAGTGGTCGTTGGCTGTTGTTTCAACTGTATGTTGCTCAGGTCTTTTCTTGTTTTCTTTAAGTCCTGCAAAATAGCCAAACGGTCTTTGACATCAAAGCTTTTTTCTTTAACCACTGAAGTCTGACTGTCGAGGTCAGAGATAATCATTCTAGTTCCAAATAATAATTCGTACGGACTGAATCCCTTCAGAGAATTTCTTGGCAAGTTATTTAGACTACGTTGGACACTTATTAGATGTTTGACCCACCCAGCTCCCGAACCTAATACCTTTGCCGTTATAGATTGCTTTATGTCACGGTTTTTTCTTTCAACAATTCCGTTCCCCTCAGGGTGAAATGGACAAGAGTACCGCAATTGCACGCCCATGCTGACCATGGCCTCCTTATAAGCCCGAGAGCTAAAAGCAGGACCATTGTCCGAATGCAGCATGCCAATTGCGTATGTGCCGATAAAGACTCGCAAATCTTTTATAACAGTTCTAGCGTCAGCCGTTCGTTGGGGCCACATCCATATGAATCTCGTGCATGAATCCACTGCGACCAAGATATATTTATAGTTACCATCCCTTTGTAAGGGACCGCAGTGGTCTAGATAAACACAGGCTAATGGTTTATCCAAGATTAGAAGGGGCGTCTGTGCTGGACGTCTCACCGTTGATACTTTCATTTTTTGACATATTTCACATGCTAGAACATAGTTCCTCGTTTGTCTTCTCATTTGTGGCCACCAGTATCTCTGTTTTAATAATGATACTGTGGCTGAGACGGCAGCATGGATAGAAGCAAGCCCTTCGTGTGCCGCTATTATTAGTCCTAACCTATGTTCCATGTTTGGAATTGCCCTATCCCCCACTCCAGGGATTCGAGCAAAAGGAACACTGTTTGCATCAGTTATGTATGAGTATTTTACTGGAAAGCCTTTAGGGAGTGGTTCTATCGAATCCTTTTCTGAAGCGCTGACAGCTTGTAAAATTTCGCTGTCTATTTTTGTTTTTGACCGGGTGACGGCAGCTACGGAAGCCGTTTGCACAGCTGCCTTCGCGGCCTCATCAGCCAATGAATTCCCTGCAACGTGAACGCCATCACGTTGATGACTCAGTGTATGTATCACGTGAGTCTTTGGTAGTTCTTTTTGTAAAAGAGCTACTTGTTCCCAGAGCATTTTATGCTTGATTGTGCCACCTTTCGCATCCTTGAAACCGTTCTGAAGCCAGATCTGCAAGTATTCATTATAAGATTGAACGCAATAATACGAATCGCACACTATGAGTGTGGGGAATTCTCGATCGGTATTTTCAAGCGCCATCTTGAATGCTAGTAGTTCAGCTCGCTGAGCTGTACAATCTCCTAGGGATTGTGTTTTAGTGAGGGTTGGTTTAAATTTCCCTTCGTGCCAACGACCTTTAACAATCGCGCACGCAGCACTGTAAGCTTGTTTACCCCCTACTGCGGGTTGTGCTGATCCGTCTGTATATATTATACAGCCGTAGTGATCTAGAGGCAGAATTTCGGTTGGCGGAGGACATTCAAATTCATATTGGAGAAATTCTTGTGTTTTTAAGTAAGGATCAAATTCGTACACCACGTCTGTTGCAGCAAGAGAGTTAGCCCATTGTATCCATCTCGGATGGAGTGCTTTAGCATTTGGAATGCTTGCCTTTGTTACCGCCTCTAAGGCTGGTATTGGTGTTACGATTACTATTCGTTTACCTTGTGCCAGGGCTCGTTCTTTTGCTATAGCTGTCTGTGTTGCTGTAAGAATTTTTTCCGTTGGGCTAAATTTCATTTCAGCCTTAGTGTACAAGTGGGATTTAAATGCAATTGGTACCTTTTCTCCCTCATTAGAGGTCAGGTATGTGAATCCGCATCTCCCTGGGATGACTCGAATCACAAGATTGCGTGTGTTATCACGTGTTTCTAATTTTGTTTTAATTAGCATGTCTGTTTGTAAGGATCTCAAAATTTCTGTGTGTGTTTGAGTCCAATTGGATCTTTTAAAGTCTGGTTTAATCAGATCATAAAGGGGTTTGACCCTTTCTGCGTAATTTGCAATGTATGTTCTTCCGAAATTTAGGAAGCCTAGAATTGACTGTAGGTTTTTTAGTGTTTTAGGAGCTTGGATTACGGCACATTTCTCTAGGAAATTGTCTGCCAGGCTTTTACCTTCACTTGATAACTCATATCCTAAGAATAGGACTGTCAGATGGGCAATTCTGGACTTTTTAAAGTTGAATTTGTAACCCTCTGCAGCGAACCCAAGTATTATGGTGTTCACTCTTTTCAAGTGAGTCTCCAAGTCATCATCTGTTAAGTAAATGTCATCGACATAAGATAATGCTTCATCATCATATAGTTGTAGTAATTCTGTTACTCTCGCTGAGAATACCCCCGGGCTGTTCTTGTACCCCTGGGCTAACCGACAGAATTGCTTTTGAGTGCCATTTACTGAGAATGCAGTTAAATATCTGCTCTCTGGTGCTATGTTTTGACAAAAGAATCAATTGGAGATGTCCAAGGTTGTTTTGTATTTTTTGCGCACTATGTTATTCATTAGTGCAGCACTGTGTGAGTTTTGCACTGCAAAAGTTTTGCAACATGTGTTAAGGTGTCGGTAATCCAAAAGTAGACGATATGAGTTGTCTGGTTTGGAGACCGGAAACAAAGGATTGTTCATTTGTGAGGTGCAAGTTTCAATCACCCCCTGGTATTCTAGCTGATCTAGTATTTCATTTACCTGTTTTTTAGCTTCTTGCTTAATTGGGTACTGCCTTTGTGCAGTAGGTTGTGATTTTAACTGGATTTTGTGAGGAGGAGAATCCTCATCCCATCCTACATGATTTTTATATAAAGCAGGTGCTAAGGCCACTGCCCACTTTCTAGCAAGTGTGTATTTTTTATGAATCGGGATTTGATTCGAGAAGGCAGGCATAATTACTTCTTCGCCATGAGGGCACTCTCTGACAAACTCTGGTGGCCAGTCTTTTTCAGCTAGAAGGATATCATAGCCCTTGGAGAGATTATCCCAAAATAGTCCCCTTATTTTCCTAGTCTTATCTCCCTCTATACGTAATGTTATCTCGTATATCTTGTGGGGTTTGCTAACTCTGGTGTCTGCAGTTTCCACTTGAAGATATTCATTCGTGTCCACTGTCTCCAGATGATTCATAAGGACTTTGCGAGCTATGCCCACCTCTGGTGCGCTGTCTAGCATTGTCTGAGCCCACTCTCCGTTTTTCAGTTGTGTCCTCAGTATTCTCGGCATTGTTAACTACCTTGATACTGGCTACCTTCTTTTTTGGAAATTGTCATTTCTTTTTTAGTTGAGCAGGTTCCTTGTCTTTGGACTTGGCGTGCTCTTCTCTTTGTTCTGATCGTCCTCTTCTTTCCGATTTCTGCGAGGAATTCTGAAAAGATTGAGAGGGACGTGTATCAATGTCTTGATATCTATCAGGTTTTTTAATATTATCCCTATTTCTAAGGTTATATCTATTCCCAGAGGGGTCACTCTGCGGTGACCTCTGTCTTCGGTTTGGAGATTTCTCTCTTCGCCTTGGAGACCTTCCTCTGGACTGGAATTTCTTTTCTTTAGGATTGGATTGTTTGTTTCCATCCCAGTTCTTTTTTGGTGAATTATTATTAAAAAATAATTTTTCTGGACTTTCAGTCAGTTGCGGTTTTACTGGTATTCCACCTAAACTATCTCTACCTAGTTCCTCATAAGATTTTTCTATGATTCTGGCAATTTCAGCTGGTTGGTCTGCTATATCTGTCTCTTTTAACCTCTGGCGGATCGCCACGTTTGCTGCTTCACCTTTTATGTTGGCTAATAATATAGCCGAGACCTGCTTGAAGTCTTTCAGTAATTTCATACCAAGAGTTAAAGCAGGTTCTGGACCGTATTCATCTTGAATTTGTTTTTAGCACATCTGGTATTACCGAAATGGATGGAACACCGTGCGTTTTTGTGTAGATGGAAGCAAAGACTGTACCCCAAGTGTCACAGTCCTCAATGTGTGGTGCGATTCCCATTGGGAGACATAGTCAGAATCCTGTGTTTTTCCAGCGGGGTGGTGTCAGGAAACACCGCCTCTATTTGGGTGATTTTCTGTGCCAACCAGAATGGTATTTGTTCCCGTTTAGCCGGAACTTTTCCTAGGCAGGATTGGATGTTCTGTGGTGTGATTTTATTTGTGTTCCCCTGGTGAGGGGTCAGCTGTGGTAGTTTAATCGCTGGCTGAATTGTTGAAGTCCGCATTACATACTGAACTAATTGTCTGTGAATTTTGAGTAATTGTTTTAGCTGTATTAACAGCTCTCCTGTAGACATCCCTTCGATGTCTGGGTGTGGTGTGTATCCGGCTAAGACCGGCCACGTTGCTCCTGGTCTACCTAAAGGACCGAGCCTTGTAATGTGATTGTTATGTTTTAGGGCGCCATCAAATAAGAGCAAATGCTCTTGAAATTTGAGTGGTACTTCCACCTCCTCGAAAGGAGTGTACTCATTAGGAGGTTCCTCTATTTTGTAATAGTGGAAGTACTTTGTTACAGCATTTGCTGCTGGAAAATGTATCCATGAATAGTATACCTCTGTCTGCCGATATTCGTGTGCCTCAATTACGAATATGACTGTGCCACCTCTAGGTGTCAGTCCATTTTCTATAAGTTTTAAGGTTATAGATCTCCTTTTGATGACCGGAATGAGTATTATATCCGCGTCTGCTGCTTGCATGGTAGCATCAGCATCTGCGAGTTCAGTTGCTAATCTAACTGCCTCTCTTTCATCATCACTGTCCATTTTACCGACAGGATGGTTATTTCTTTTGTTTGCAGATCAGGTTTCTTATGGAAACAAAGATTAGATGCACAATATTTTGGAACAGTGTATCCTTCAACGTTGACTAAACCAAGAACCATACATAGGAGTTCCCTCCTGCGAGGTCTGGCGGATATGACCTTTCACCCACTCCAGACGTCTTTGGAGTATTGTGGGGAAAAAGGGGTCTGAGTGAGAAAGCACGACTGAGTTACTCTAAATGTCTTACGTTAGTTTTATCGCCCTTTCCAAACGCGTTGGGCGCCATGTAGTGTAGCTCCTATTTTCCCAATAGGCTCTGCGCATTGGAATAGTACCTACAGCAGTAAAGGCCTAGGCCAGACGTTAACTAGGTCTACTACTGTCGATACTAGACTTAAGTTTTGGGTTTGCCCTCGTAGCTCAGAGTTCGCTAGAAACTTTCTTGAATGTTCAAGGAGGAATTAACTTCCCTGATTAGAGAAGAAGGGATTTCGTTTCTGACAACCATAGAACATGACAACTTTGCTCTCCCCTAATCAAGAGTCAATCTCGAGAGTCGTGTGAGCACAAGGCAATTATTTTACTCAGTCAGTACGTGCATTCTTAGTCTCATCAGATTGTAGAGAAAAGGAAGAGACGGGCGTGTTCAATAAAAAGGTGTTATTTATTGATCAGTCTCTTTTCTCGTACAAGAGAAATGGATCGATATTATTGCAATACTTATAGTTAAGTAAAGTGCATACATTAAAAGCAATAGTATAAAATAATACTGTAAAAACATTGATATGGTTTCTGAGCCATATGATGTTTAAAATGATTAAAATATATTTACATACACATATACATTTGACTAAACGTACTCAACTGGTGTTTCTAAATACGCCTACCCCATGTACCTGACCTAAGTCTAATGCGTGGGCGGGAATAGAAAGTTACAGTTTAAGTTAAGTTTGTTTTTGCCAAGTGAATAACTAAAGAATTCTCTGTGAGGGGTTATTCAGTTCTGTACCTGGAATTTAGGATGAATGAGGAATGGTATCTCTTTCTCTGCTCTCGATATTCCAGGCTGCCTGCGAGGGCTGCCCAGAAGCGCCGGTGCTGGGTCTCTCGGCTTGAGATAGCAGCGCGTCCCTCAGCGCGTCAGGAAGGCGGGGCTGCGCCAGCGGGGTCTGCTTCTGCTCTCGGCTTCGGCAAGGATGGCTGCTCCGTCTTGTCACCACGCGTGTGTTTGCATAGGGCAAGATCGGCAATATTTATACCTTAAAGGTGCCGAGATTGACGTAAGGATGGACATAGATACGTCAATAAAGATGTCATACGACTTGCTCGTTAGCACATTCTTTACTAAAGTTCTCTGTGAAATCAAAACAATGGCCGCACGGATTTTCCAGGTTGTCATAGGTTTGATTTGTTATGAGAACGTTGTATGCCTTATCAGGGGCTGGAGGAATGTCGCTTGTCTAATTAGATCTCAAGCGTTATGACCTAATCAGATAACACGTTCCTGTGCCGTAGTGTGACTGCGTCAGATAACGGTATCTGCCTCATGGGCTGACTGTTAGTTAACTTGATAGTTAGTTTAACCAGAATAGGGTCAGGAATAGGGGGATTGATTCAGAACCTATAGGAATACATGACAAGTACAAGCACACTCTGGCGCATTGATAATGTGGAAAACAGAGCCCGGAGGAACAATCTCCGATTCATTGGCTTTCCTGAGGGAGTTCCAAATTTCCTGTCCATATGGTTGTAAAAATATTATCGCAGCAGAAAAATTGTCTACTGGCTTTGTGATCGAAAGAGCACACAGGGCATTAAGTGGGCGACCCCCTCCCGGGGCACCACCACGGCCAATAATTGCGAAGTTCCTAAACTTTCTTTACAGAGATATGATTCTGAGGGAAGCTAGAAGAATGGGATGAATAAGGCATGGTAACTCAAAAATAATTCTTTTTATGGGCTACAGCCGGGAGGTGCAACGCCAAACTTGGAATTTAACTCAGTGAAAACCAAACTCAGAGTCCACAATATAAAGTATATGCTAATGTTTCCAGCAAAACTTAAAGTCATCTTCAGGGGCAAGGCTTACTTCTTTCAATCCCCGTAAGAGGCTTGGGCATTGGTGAAAGAAAAAACAATCCTAAGCCCTCATGGAGAACAAAGAACTGGGTTATGCCCATCTGGCTCAAAATATACTGGACCCTCTGGAAAGACACAACATAAACGCAAATTCGAATGCCGCAGAGGCTAAAACGCGGGGAGTACCCCATACCCGCTGAGGAGAACACAAAGAACCGGAAAAGAACCCAGTGGGAACGTGGAAAATCCCATACATCAGGGAAATCCAGAACAACTGACGACTCTAGCACAAGAGATTCCATTTCTGAATCAGAGAGTCATGAAATATCCTCAGACAATGAGACCCCTCATCCGCTGGTCACCGAGATCAGAAATGTGCCATCGTGCTCAAGGATATTTGCTGGTACACATAACATTTGTAATACAGTACAAAACCGGACAAGTGGCAAACAGAAGGAATTACATAGAAAAAGGAGTTGCAGAACAACACTGAAACAACAAGAACAAGACAATGCGTCCTTCATTAATTTCAGCCACAGATGCGTCTACAGTGTTTCGACCTTTGTCATAAATACATGGTCATCATCAAGACATAAATTTTGCTGAGCAGCCCAGAAAAATTTCAAGTCACACGATGACTGGGTGTGACAGATACCATTAATTAGGCACTTCACCAATGCCTAATGGAAAGTCTTAATACATTGATGGAAAGTTGAGAGAGATGAATTCATAAAATATTTTCATTACCCCAATGGCTGCATAAATAAATTGACATGATTAACCACTGGCAAGGAGAACCAATCTCCTCTATGCTTCACTCACATGTGGTGGCGAAAAACGTCCCCCACTTGGCATCAAAGTACGGAAGCTTCAGTGTTGTTCTGAAACTCCTTTTTCTATGTAATTCTTTCTGTTTGCCACTTGTCTGGTTTTGTATTGTATAGCAAATGTTATGTGTACCAGCAAATATCCTTGAGCGCAATGTTATAAACTCGTTTTAATCTATATAATGAATACATTTTGTGTACTTTTCTCAAATATTTCTTATAGGGGCCTTCTATTGTTTCTCAGATTCTCACTTTTTTATGTGTGCACAGGTAGTGTTATTATTTGTTTGAAAAAATTGAAATTTTCAATACCTCGAACCATTGTTTGGACTAAATACAAGGTAAACTGGCACAAGTCTTTGGCATATAGCCCCAGACCCTTAGAAAACTGGCCTCCCTTGCCAAAGGACCTACAGATAGTGGAAGAAGGATTCAAATATCTAGGCATTTTTCTCACGACAGATAAGACCATGTTACACTAATAGTACGTAAGTTCAAAGAAGATGCTGAACGGTGGAAGACTCTACCAGTCATGATAATGGGACGGGCTGCAATGTTTAAAATGATCTCACTGCCTCAGTTTCTATATGCACTACAGAACTCTTACCACCCTCTCTCGCAGACAATATTTTGAGAAATTGAGGCAGATTTGCGCTCGCTACTATGGCTGGGGAAACACCCATTGATTGCATTACGCACACTGCAACAGAACCCATACAATGGGGACTTGCAGTACCCGACATCGAAGCTTACTACTGGGCAGAACACCTAACACCAATAAACAACTGGATACACATAACGGGATATTATTACCCCACATACAGGCTCGAAAAAAACACTACTACCACACGCATTCACCCACTACCTATGTGTGGGGTCAGGGAAACACCGTCTCTGCCCGGCCATGCAAACTACCTTTAAAGCATGGGGAAGGGCCTCTAAAACACTAGGATGGGACTGTAAGATAACCAAAGCAACGCCGCTCTAGAAAGGGACTGGCTGAGGGAAATAGGGAAACGGAACAGCTTTGCCCACTGGGACACTGTAGAAATCTCAAAAGTGGGAGACATCACAGATAAAGGCACCCTAAAAACCTTTGCCACTCTATGCACTGAATACAAACTCCACAGCACTCAATTCTTTTAGTACAGACAAATAAGACATGCATTGGCAGCGGAAGCATTGAACACAGATTGTTGAATAATAATATGCTGGAGAACCTGGGTAATCTCTGAGATAAACGGGAGGCTGAGGTGGGTGAAATTGAAGACATCGATTGGGAGGCTGCTCTTATGCACCCTGGAGAGGTGGCGGTTAGGGCATGACTATGCCTTATCCAATATAAGATACTACATAGGATCTACTACTATAGGGCCAAACTGCACAGAATAGGATGGGTGGGTAATCCAAATTGTCTTAGATTCCAGTGCGAGAAGGGAGATTTCTACCACACACTATGGGGCTGCCCCAAGATACAGACCTACTGGGAAAAGATCACACAAGAACTAAGTGGGGTGATCCAGGTCCCCCTCCCCCTAAATTCAAAATTCCTTTTATTAGGGATAAATAGCAAGGTAGATATACCGATACCAGAACTACTGTTTACTGCCTTGGGTATAGTGGTTACGAAAAGAGATATAGCACGACACTGGGACGCACAGGACACACCTGCACTAAAGGAAACGAAGACAGGAATGGATCAGTGCACGGCAGAAGCAAGGGTAAAATACAAGAGTAGAGGCTGCCCGGGCAAGTTCCGAAAGGTATGGGGAAACAGGATGTGACATTATGGACTGGACTTACTAGACAAGCCCACACAAGCCGAGAATTGGGATGATATATAGATAATGGATGACAGGGAAAGAGGAAGAGGGGACTATTATATAGCACAACAGTGGGTAAAGGAGCAAATATTTTAAGTGATACCTGATAAGTGTACATGTGCAGGGAATGACCTGAGAGGTTTACTAGATGACTGCCCAAGGGATGTACAAAATGTTATGTTGTTACCATCATAAAATCAATAAAAAAATATATTTTTTAATAACACAATTCTGTGATCCGCATGGTGCGCCGCCTTTAGAGCAGGCACAATAACCCCCTGCAGTACTGAATATTGAGTCAAAACTGCCAGTAGACAAATCTCCAATCTCTCTTCAGCAGGAACAGTAATCCCCAGGGTTATCTTGACATGCTTATTGTTACCTGAAAACTACTGATCAGACAAGGAACTCCGCAACCGAGTATTTTATAAACATAAATTATTTCTAAAATTAGCCCCCCCCCTCCCCCTAAGGTCAGCGCCAGGTACAGCTGCACCGGTCGCACCGCCCTAAAACTGGCCCTGCTAGGACGTGGGCAATGGCATCTGATAGAATGCTCTCCATACACATCACTCCTTGAGACGAATCAGCATCCTCCAGTCCACCATTTGTTAAAAATACTTCAGAGCCAATTGCCAAATGGGCATCGCCAATTTACGTACCACTATTAAATTGTTGAATGCCCCATTTCATTAATTATGTTAGCTCTACAGATAAGACAAATGTATATGAATTTTCGAATTGTGATTACACGCTAAATTAGGGAGAGTTAAGTTCTGCAGTTTTGTTCTGTTATGTTTTTTAACAACATGCACATACAGTTAACAGTGGCATAGCTTCATTGGGGGGACGGGACTGGGGGGTCGGATGTCACCCCTACCCCATATAAATGTAATACCAGGTTGAAATTCGGGCTCTGGGATCCCTGTCAGTCTGCTAGTGCCCGTGCTCTGTTTCGACTGGAAGAAGCTTGTGCGTTTATGATCTGTATTTAATGAATCAAATAAAGATTCAATTGATTGATGGATTGACTGGAAGAAGCAACTATAACCTTCTTAACCTAACCTTTAATGTTTTCCTTTACCCTGCCCACCAGACACGTCGCGCAGCTTTGGGCAGCACAATGTCTAACTATGCCAATGCCTGACACAGTAACAAGCAGGGGAAACAAAGGGAGGTATTGGCACAATTTACGAAATGATCGCTGCAAAGCCCACTTATGTGCTTCCCGCCCTTTTTGTGGGGGCAGAGAAATTGTTGTCACTTGTTTATTTTATTAATCAACTAATTGGAAGAATGTTCAAAGACCCTATTAAAAGTAAAGATTAGTCTGGAAAATCAGAGGCTCATGCCGCTCGGAAGTCATTGACCAAGATACACCCCTGGCAGTTAAGGATTGTTTAATGTAAAAGTAAATGCCATTAGATGTATTTGATATAGACTACACAATAAAGTTCTGTTTTATCGGTTCAAAGTAAAGAGATAAAGCAAAAAATCAAAGTCAATTCGTAGTAGGTCTGTTTCATGGGCTAACAATCATTATTTCTTTTATTGATTTGTTTGCGGAGTTTTATATAGCGTGAACTTGACCCGTTATGACATCAGAGCGCTCTACGTAAAAGCAAACAAGTCATACATGAACTGGAAAGATGCGAGCTGTAAATCAAGCAAATATGCAAACATAAAAGGGAACAATGCACCAAGAATGAAAGGCAAACAAAACAGAGTTATATAACATGCTGGACTGCCGATTCAGGCTCCAGAGGTGTTCACAGGGAATAGTCAAGCTGAAGTGAGTTCAAGGCAACTATTGATGGAAAACCGTCGAACGAATGCATTTTAACTCTTTTTTGAAGGAGTTAGTCGAGGGGTTTGATTTGGTTTCCGGAGGTAGTGCTTTCCATATTCGTGGGGCTAGACCATAGAAGGAACGGTTATAAGTTTCCTTTTTATTGAACTTCAAGGTAAGGTCTTGGTTTCAGCCTCGGCCCATTTAATGGTAGTTTGGTGCCAAAAATCAAGTTTGGGAGGGACCATAGGCCCTAAAAAGTACGTCAAATCAGAGATAAGTGATATCCTGGCGGCGAGGGACAGAACAATAAAGCAAGCATTGTCAAAGTCAATGGGACTGGCAATTGGCCGCAGTGAATTGTCTGTTGTGATGCTGTCTTATTACTATCACCATTTCCATGCATCTTAATATTCACATTCGGAGTGATCTGTTACTACATCACCACCCTTGTTCTATTACTACACTGCAAAATATTGCACTAAAGTTATCCAGGCATCCTCACAAGAAATAGCCAGCATGTTAGGTTACAAAATAAAGCTCTACGATGGTAGGGCAACTAAACATATGCAGAGAGAGAGTTAGAACTTACAAATAATTATTGTATCTGGTTTTACTATTATTGTATCTGGTTTTACTATTTGTATAATTTTCTTTCTCAATAAAACCTTCTTGAAATCAAAAAAAAGAACTTAAAAATAATCTTGTGATGGTATCACATTGTAATCAGATGCATTAAAACCAGGAGGCATATTTATGAAAATAGTGGTGCCGGGCAGCGCAGAGTCACCTTGCTGTGCTGCCCTGTGCCACTGGGCAAGGGCAGGAACGTGCTGCATTCCTGTCCTTTCCCCTTGCACTGGTGCTGTTTTGGCAGCCTAGTGCCAATGCAAGCACCCTTGAACCATGGTGCAAGGGTACCTCTGTTGCATGCAGGATTGGTTTTGTGCAGGAAGGGGCACCTTCCTGCACAAAAACAACCCTGGGAGGTGTTTTCCTCTTTCTTCATGTGCTGTAGACTGCAGCACACGTGGAAAGAGGAAGAGGAAAAAAGAGGAGAAATGAAGATATTTCTCCTCATTACGCCTCACCCGGGGTGGCGTAATATTGTGGCGTATTCCCAGTTATACAAGTCCTTGTAAATCTGGGAATGTGTCAAAAACCATGGGATTTGCCTGGGAACACCCACAGCAATACTCATTTAACTTCTCCCTTGCACAAAGTAAGGCAACGCAGCAATTTGCGCTGCGTTCCCTTACGCCAGATTTCTGAAGCCATTCAAAGCCACGCAAAATGATTTTGCGTGGCTTCATAACTCTGATTTAGAGGCTTGCATCATGCATGTACCACTTTCCGTGGTGCAAACGTGAGGCAAGCCTCTCATAAGTAAGCCCCTCGATTCATAAAGCAATTTGAACCTCTAAGTTGACCTTAGACACGTGGAATATTTATTTTACCTGCATTAATGTGCCATGCTCTATTACAAATAGGGCTGTAAGTCAAATATAGAGAACACAATATATATATAGTCAACAACAGGGACTCCCTTTGGGTTCTCTAACAGCACTTACACAAGTTTCATACTCTTTTTCTGGTATCATTCATCACTTGATATACACCTCCGGTAACACCAACATAGGGACCCACATATATATATTGTAAAAAAGCTTTTATATTTTACTTATGAGAAAACCTTTATATCTGTACTGCACAATGATCGAATTACAATAGATATATAAGAATTGTAATAAAACCAAGGCTGTGCTAGTTTAAAAGAAATTCTGGGCACGTTCTTCTATTATCCCACGCAATAATGACAAGACTACTTTCCCTTTTGTCCTCTATTACTCACTTACAAAGTCCAGTTCTTCACAGCCATACATAAACAATTCATTACGCAAATACATAAGCAAACATATAAGCATAAACATAAGTATAAACATGGAGACAACTATAGATAATCACATATGTCTTTCTGGCCACTAACCAATTCTGGTCATTGTTCAAGGCACTGAGTATCTTCAATGTGTTGGAATCTACTGTGTCACTAAATGCCTGTTCGATTTAGTGTTAAAATTGCATCATATGGATAAAGCCCAGAAGAAGCAAATGTTTTCGCAAGACACGTGTTGGCTTGCCTCTTTACACTACAATCTATTGATGAAGATTCCTGATCAAGTGGTTGATGTTTTGATATCAATATTATATCAAGAAGAAGAATTCTTGCAAGTGTATCTCAAGAAAAACGTGGAATAAAAAGATGGATTATGGACATTTGAAGGTCTTATGAGTGTTCTTCTCAGCACATGAATCACTGTATGGATGAGTCCCTGAGAGGAAAACAGGGTACTGAGAATTGGAGGAAAGGATCAGTCACACTCGTTCTGGCTATATTAAAACATTTAATTTTCTGTTTGCAGTTGCGGCGCTGTTATTCCGATGCATTTCGGTCAATACCTTGACCTTCTTCGGGGAAAGTCGCCTCAGCATCCACGCAGGCAAACAATTCACTCGCCATTTTATTGCTCCTTATAGCTGCTCGCCCCCTGGTGGTCTCCTCAAACGGGCTGGTCATCGCTATATGCTTGCTGGTTCTCGTAGTGAAGTATTGGCTGCGTCCCGTGATGGGTGATGCTCGTGTTGGTGCTGCTACTAAAATTGTCCAGAATTACCCACGCTACCATTTTTAAGGCACATGGGCGCCTAACCAAAGTCCTGTCTTTGGTGGCAGCCTGCTGCCCTTCTGCTTTACGCTATGCTCAGGGGAGGTCCGGATTCGGGCAGCATTCGGCGCTCTATAACAGGCGGTGCGTTCACTCGGTGTAGGACCAAGCTCCATAAATATCCACAGAATGTCTCATACGGAAGCAAGGATGAGTCGCACTTGTTCTGGCAATATTAAAACATTTAATTTTCTGTTTGCAGTTGCGGCGCTGTTATTCCGATGCATTTCTGTCAATACCTTGACCTTCTTCGGGGAAAGTCGCCTCAGCATCCACGCAGCCAAATATATATATATATATTCACTGAAAAAAACATAGGTTATAGACCATATATAGTTAGGGATTAGCATTTACAAAACCTTATTTTACTCGCACAAAACCATTGAAATTCGCATATATAGTTAGTTGCGCTAACTATATATCGCGCACCCGCAATCCACTGCTGATGATGTCACATATTACATCATTCATGACATGGTCAGTGACATCACTGATGACATCACTGATGACATCTCAAATGACATCACTGATGACATCACTGATAACATCTCATTTGACATCACTGATGACATCACTGATGACATCATCCAGTGACTGTGTGTTTCTGTAAAGTTTAAATATGTTTGATATATTGAAGAATGAGTGGATGTATAAGTGTCTGGATGAAGGATTTAGTAGGTGCGTGACTGACTGTATGAGTGAGTGAATAAATGTGTCGTACTAAATGCATGGGTTAGTGACTAAACTGTCTGAATGTGTGCATCAGTATGTCTGTTGTGATGTAAACTGCTGCATGTGTTGATCATTAGCTATACGAGAGGCTATATGTGTTATTGATTGGTTGCCCAAGTATTTGTATGGGAGATTGAGTTTGTGTGGGGGTGGCTGGGAGGTGTGTGACTCTGTGCATAGATGTGTGAGCAGTTGATTCACTAGGTGTATGAGTTCAAGAGTGCATGTGGAAACAGCTACATGGGCGGTTGACTGTGTGCATGAGTGTATTGATGAGTGAATGGATATCTCAATGCTACATGTCATAGTAAGTACATATGTAAAACACAGTACATGTGAGAGTTGGCATATATAAATAACTGTGCATGAGAGCCACTGAATGTGTGAGTGGCTGTATAGATCATTGTGAACTTGTATCAGGGATTGTATAAGAGAGTAAATATGTGTTAGTATATGTTTGAATAAGTAAGGTGTGTATAACTGTATAGTTGAGGAAATGGAGGTGAGATTGTTTCTTTGCATGACTGACTAGGTGTGTGAGTAACTCCATGGATGAGTGACAGTGTGTGAGTGTCTGTATACACTGAGTGTATCTAAGGTTATATTAGAGTCTGAAGAGGTTCATCGTATTAGCACAAGAATGATGTCAAATGAGATGTCATCAGTGATGTCATTTGAGATGTCATCAGTGATGTCATCAGTGATGTCACTGACCATGTCATGAATGATGTAATATGTGACATCATCAGCAGTGGATTGCGGGTGCGCGATATATAGTTAGCGCACCTAACTATATATGCGAATTTCAATGGTTTTGTGCGAGTAAAATAAGGTTTTGTAAATGCTAATCCCTAACTATATATGGTCTATAACCTATGGTTTTTTTAGTGAATTTTCAAGGTTTTGTAAATGCTAATTCCTAACTATATATGGTCTCTAACCTATGGTTTTTTCAGTGAATTTCAATGGTTTTATAATAGCAAATATCAAAAGCTGTCGAATGTCAAGTACGTGGAAAGTACAAATATTTTCGTGTTTATGCACACTGATCTGCTTTGAATGCTGCCCCCTCATTTCTATTAGGAGTACTCTCTCTTTGCAGATAGTGAAGGGTAGTTGACGCAGGCCTTTGCCCCCGTTGTAATCCGTCGTGCCTGCTTCTCTCTCCATTTGATTGATTGTTATCCAAGCATTTACTGTTTTAGAATTGGTTCTCTTTGGTTCATTCTCTATTTACAAACAAGCACAGAGTCACAATACTCTGTTTAGTCTTTGCAGATAGTGAAAAATCGTGTAAAAAAACAAAAGGAATCAAGCAAAATCAGTAGGCCACTAATGGGATCTCTTTTTGACCTCTCTAAAATAGAAACATTAGGAACAACCCCTCATGAGAAATACGAAACTAGTGAGATGAACTGAGCTCCACACCATGATGGCTGCAAGACAGCTCGGCTCCGCCACCCACCCCGCCCAAAATAACGATAAACTCTATGCAAATATTACAAATATATACAACACACCAGCAAAGTAACAGGGTAAAACATTTTATTAAATAACTATTTACATAACTATTTTATACTTTTTGTTGCCTGATCCGGCTAGCTCAATCGATCGAGCATGAAACTCATGCATTCTGATAGTTCAAAGTTTTGAGGAGTGCTTGTTAGACTGTCTGAAGCTTATTTGCACCTGCTACAGCTTCACTATTCTCAATGTAAGTGGGGGCTGTTTGAGGACGTGACTGCATTTGAAAACAATGTGATGCGGTGCCTCCCTGAACTGCTTGACGGAGGCCCCCGAGGGACGGTGTGATGGCGCGGACTCGGAAGGGGCGCTTGGCTCCGGCCCCCTCCCCAAGTCGTGTTGCCCTGGTGGGGCCTGAGATCGCCCCCGACATAGGCGGCCGGCTCCCGGGGTCAAGCGGAACTTTTTGCCTTTTGGTGACTCTTCCATTCTTGACCTTGTCCCACAATCCGTTTGACCTAAAGACACGCTGTAGTGGGGCGCCCCTTTACCGTTTCACTTGCCATTCCGCCCGCTTTTGCTACACTGTGCCTCTTCCGCTATTTAGCTGTTTACCGCCCGCTCTTGCGACTACAGCGTCTCGCTCACCATGTAGTTGAGTTGCTCCCTCTCTTGCGGTGCAGCGATAGGCGGCTGCCACAGGACTCTCAAAATGGCGGCCGGCTCTTCAGATTTGGGCGTGGTCCACTAAAATGGCCCTGCGACACCTTGGAACTCGGACGCTTGTCTGCTAGGGCTTGGGCTCCATTCTCGAAAGCGTCCCCTCAGCCTTGAAGATTCTACAAAAGTCTTGGGGGCCCCCGACTCCCGCAGGCTTCTGGTGGGGAGCGGCTGCCATGATTGCTCGTGGAATGGCCACGACGGAGCTACGAGATGGTGGTGCTCTCATGCTGACGCCAGCTTCAGTCTGAAACATCCAGAAACACTGTAGACTACCAATTCGATCAGTCCCGGTAGCGCCCCAACGTGACCCGGTAGAGAAGAACTTGCCCTCCCCTCTTTGACTGATGGTTCTTGTTGCCTGTCCCTTCTGTTGTCATTTAACAGAACTATTTAGCCTGCTGAAAGGGGTTGTGTTCCGACCGCTGGTTGGTGGAGACATTTTGACTATATTCTGGACCTGCGTTGTCGCGAAATGCGTCATATGACGCGCCGCGTTAGCGCATCCGGAAGTGCTCCGGTGCGCGAAGCGCAGCTTCCCGGAAGCGATCCGGGGCGCGGCGCGCAGCGCGTAACGTAAGCATAACAGGTCATGTGACTTGTTAATAAAACTTTTCATTGGTTCATTTTACTTTTCTTATTCTAATGATAAAAGGCTTGGTCATATGACCTAAAAATTACACTTTTTATTACTTTCGAACATTATTTTTTCTTAAACATATATGTTATAATGTTCCAAGCTAATGTACTTTCCCGGAAAATTTACAACTGTCCTGCAAGTAAAATATATTCCTTTTTCGAGAAAAAGGGCGTTTCTTCGTCCCATGACGGAGCCGTTGAGCAAAAGAGGCTCGACCTGCTGTCTTAGTCGCCGATACGCCTGAATATCAGATTCTTATCGATCACTTTATGTTGCAGGAGTAGAAAACACTACAGCCCTTGACCATTTATCTTTACTGCGTTCCTGCGTATTATACCTTTTACCCTTCATGTAATTGGACTGCTTTATTTCACTTTCCTTTTACTGATTCGAAAACAGTGACTATTATTAAAAACTTTACCAATGTAAATACTACTACCATGTTTTCTTTTAAAAACCTTTATTGTGAAAATGTCAGTATACAAATACGGGCCTATAACCACGTGGGCCGGCCACGGTGCAAACTGTAATCGTATATGATGAGGAGACATTTACACTGTAGAGGAACATAACGGGCGGGCCATTAGGTTGCAAGAACTAAGGTGTCTAACAGTTGCGGAATCGGTGGACGTACATTTTATAATTAAAATACGACAGGGCCAGTTACAATAAAATTATCTAGATATACATTTGCGGGCAAGTACCATGGGTGACGTTAATTCGAACTTTCAATAGTACAGTAATCAATAACACATCAGAACTTAATATCAATAGGGATGTCGAAATATTCAATCAATTCTCGTCCCCGCCCGCCATGTGCTTCAAAACTGCATACGTATCTCGTGATATCAAGGTTGTGCAACCAGTACACAACAAGGAGTTACGAGTCCCATTTATTCCGGCGCCATTTTGGGCGAGGACGGGCAGGTCCAGGATATAGTCAAAATGTCTCCACCAACCATCGACTATGATGATGTTCATATGCTGTATTTATTAGAGTAACACTCATCTGTCCACATGAAATTAATTTGCCACAATCTAAACATGTCATTTTAATCTTTCAAAAGTTCTTCTGAATATTTGGGACCGTTTCCCTTGCCTCTGATGCTGTCATTGCCACTTCTTTGGTGAATGTACTGGCAGGTCGGGGGTTGTCCTCCAAATCTCTCTTTTGTGCAGCACTATAATTAATCGGTGCCACCTCTCCATATGACGATGCATGGTATAATTACCATAACTATATTTTTTTTCGGTTCTTCTGGAGAGTACATCGGGGCAGATGAGGCAGGTAACGTACCGGGCATTTACCTTTTTTGCATGTAGAGGAAAGGAAAAAAAATTCGAGCGTCCGAGTTCTAAGGTGTCCCAGGGCCATTTTAGTGGACCAGGCCCAAATCCAAAGAACAGGCCGCCATTTTGAGAGTCCTGTTGCAGCCGCCTGTCGCTGTAGCAGCAAGAGCGGGTGAAACTCAGCTAGACGGCGCTCCACTGCAGATGAAGTGCCTCAACCTGGAGAGGCGGGAGAGGCTCGTTTGCGCCGCCTCCCCCCCCCCTTCGGGCACCCCACGCCGACTTTCGGCGCAGCATTGTAGGATGGCCACACCAGTGCGGCAACTTGCTGGACACCACCTCGGTGCCAACCGAATCTCAGCGCCTTGTGGTGTCTTCCATTCCGAAAATATTGTTGGCAGCATTTTGAAAGGAAAGATAAACAGCCGTTTCTGGCCCTCACTACACCGTTCTCCTAGTGACTCTCACATTGTTACATTTAGGAAGAATGTTGAAGAGTAGTATGTTGAAAATCTGAAGCCATTGTTCTACAAACTCTCAACCAGCCTTGGATGGAAAAATCCTGAAGAATGTACAAAATGAAAACCAGTTTTTGTCTGTATAGCATCAGCAGCAACGCTTGAGTCAGCTTTGTGTGAAGCCGCCATTTTGATTCAATCAATAGCGTCCCCCTGCACACATTCAGGGACCTGGTCGTGTCTTCAGGTCAAACGGATTGTGGGACAAGATGCACAAAGGAAAAGGAAAAAAGTTCCGCCGGACCCCGGGAGGCGGCCGCCTATGTCATGGGCGATCTTAGGCCACACCAGGGCAATAGTGAAGCTGCAGCAGGTGCAAATAAGCTTCAGACAGTGTTACAAGCGCTGCTCAGAACTCTCAACTATGACACCACCTCGGTGCCATCCGGATCTTGGCGCCTTGTGCTGGTTCCGGCCTATTCACACATCGGTCCGCTACTGACGCCACCTCACAGACATTAGTCTACAACCCCCCTACCGCCACCTCCCCTTCTCTCACTGCCCTCACACACCAATTGGCTGACCTATCCCTTAAACACCAATATTTCCTAGTCCTAGGTGACTTTAACCTCCACGTTGACAACCCTCTCTGCGCGAAGGCGAACAATCTGCTGGAAACTATGGAAAGCCTGAACCTCAAACAATTCGTCACCGGCCCCACTCATGTGGCTGGTCACACCCTGGACCTCATCTTCTCAAACTTTTCGACTATAACTGTCCTCTCACCCCTTCCCCTCACTTGGTCCGACCACTATCTTATCCCCTTCTCTCTTGCCCTTGGCCGGAAAACTGTCCCCCTGGCCCCCAGGAAGGAGTTGGGAAGAAAGTGGCACAAGGTCACATGTGCCACCTTGGACCCGGTATTCCACTTCCAGACGAAGCACCTCTCCTCGGATATTGATGGAACTGTCTTTAGGCTACATGCTGCCCTTGTTAATGCTATCGACTCCATTGCTCCCCAGAAAGTTATAGCCTCCACAAGATCTCGACCCTCCGCCCCATGGTTCTCCACTTCCCTCCGTGAGGAGAAAAGCAGATGTAAAGCACTCGAACGTAAGTGGAGACTAAATTACGACCTTGAGGCCAAACTTACCTACAGATCTGCACTGAAAAAATTCCTCAAACAAAAAAAAATCGCTATGAAAAATCATTTTTCTTCTCAAATCTCCATCGCCAAAAATTCATCTAAAACCCTCTTCACCATTGTCAAAGATTTCATCAATCCTCCGGCTAGGGCCACTCAGAACACTGCGAGTCAGGCTCTATGCCAGGGACTCTCAGATTACTTCCTCGATAAAATAAACAAACTCTGTGTCTCCTTCCCTATAGGGCTAGTCCCTCTGCCTCCCCCCCCTAGTCCCCCAGTTTCTCCGTCTTTTCTTTCCTTTAATAAACTCAACCGGGACGATGCTATTAGGTTACTCACACAGTGCAAATCCGGCGCCCCCTCTGACCCTGTCCCTGCGAAACTCATGGGAGAACTGGCGCCTTCGCTAGCCTGCTCCTTCCTCTCCATCTGGAACGCCTCCCTTCACCATGGCTTCTTCCCTACCACTTGGAAGGAGGCCTTGGTAATTCCAATTTTAAAAAAGGCGGATGCCGATCCCACTGTTTTCGCCAACTATCGCCCCATTTCCCTTCTCCCCAAACCCGCTAAGGTCCTGGAAAAAGCAGTACAGTTGCAACTCACGGAATATCTGGAAAACCACTCCCTACTGCACGATACACAATCCGGATTTAGAGCGGGATTCAGCACCGAGACGGCATTACTGGAAGTATCGGAAACCATTCGGGAATGCGTGGACAGGGGCGAGGAGGCCATGTTGGTCCTCCTCGACCTGTCAGCAGCTTTCGATACGGTCTCCCACCCCATCCTTCTCGACCGACTCAAACAGATAGGCATTGGCGGCACCGCCTTCAGCTGGATCGAGTCCTTCCTTTCGGGAAGAAGTCAGAGGGTACTGCTGCGGCCTTTTAAATCGGATGAAAAACCCCTGTCTTGCGGTGTGCCACAGGGCTCCGCCCTCAGCCCCCTGTTCTTTAATGTCTACCTTGCCCCACTGGCCGACGTTGTGGAGTCCTACGGAGTCAGGGTGGTCTCCTATGCTGATGATACTCAGCTGGTGTTTTCCTTCAGAGACCACTCGGACTCCGCATTCTCCAACTTTCGCCAGTGCCTCAATAACATCAGTGTCTGGATGACTGATAACCACCTCAGATTAAATGCAGACAAAACGGAGGTGCTGTTCTTCAATCAGAAGGATCCCATCCCCTCCTCTTGGTGGTGGCCCATAGCACTTGATCCCGCTCCCTCTCCTGTTCACTCTGCTCGTAACCTGGGTTTCCAGTTTGACGATTCCCTCTCATGCAAAACTCAGGTCAATAAAGTGACCTCTGCCTGCTTCCTGAAGTTGCGCATGATCAAAAAAATACTCCCCTATCTCCCTCTGGATTCCCGCCGCACAGTTACCCATGCCCTCATCACGTCCCACCTGGACTATGCTAACAGCCTCTATGCTGGTGCCCCCCAGTATCTGCTAGACCGGCTTCAGATTGTCCAGAACGCGGCGGCCAGATTGATTGGTAACATTCCCTACCGTCAGTCAGTTTCCGCGTATCGTAGGGAGCTTCACTGGCTACCAGTGGCCAGCCGTATCCAGTTCAAGATCCTTACCCTTACCTACCGAGCCATCAACGACCTCGGACCCAACTACCTGAAAAAACGTGTCTCTATATCTCGCTCCATCAGATCCTTGAGATCCAATGACCTCCGCCTCCTGATCTCTCCCCGTTTTAGACTCTCTAGAATGGGTGGCAGAGGGTTCAGTGTCATTGCGGCAAAACTGTGGAACGCTCTGCCTATCGATCTGAGATTCTGCCCTTCCGAATCCATCTTCCGAGCCAAACTCAAAACTTGGCTCTTCTCTGGACTCTGATTTCCCCCTGCTGCTTCCCTTGCTCTACGTTCCTTACCCCCCCTTAGAGACTCAGGATCTAGCGCCGGGACACCCCTTCGGGGGTAGCTGTGCGCTCTATAAACTACATAAATAAATAAAATAAACGGGGCACCCCACCCCGACTTTCGGCGCAGCATTGTAGGATGGCCACACCAGTGCGGCAACTTGCTGGACACCACCTCGGTGCCATCCAGATCTCGGCACGTTGTGCTGCCTTCGGCCTATTCGCCGCAAGTGCGCACGCAACTCAGCTGCATAGCGAGTGAAACACCAAGGGGCGCCCCACTGCAGCCGAGGAACCTCCATCTTGGGGGCGACGCACAGCATCACATTGCTTTCCAATGCAGTCAGATCCTCAAACAGCCCCCACTGACTGACGCGAACTCACAGGCCAACGGGGCGCCCCACGCCGACTTTCGGCGCAGCATTGTAGGATGGCCACACCAGTGCAGCAACTTGCTGGACACCACCTCGGTGCCATCCGGATCTTGGCGCGTTGTGCTGCCTTCGGCCTATTCGCACATCGGTCCGCTACTAACGCCGCCTCACGTGCCAACGGATTCGGGGCACCCCACGCCGACTTTCGGCGCAGCATTGTAGGATGGCCACACCAGTGCGGCAACTTGCTGGACACCACCTCGGTGCCATCCAGATCTCGGCGCGTTGTGCTGCCTTCGGCCTATTCGCCGCAAGTGCGCACGCAACTCAGCTGCATAGCGAGTGAAACACCAAGGGGCGCCCCACTGCAGCCGAGGAACCTCCATCTTGGGGGCGACGCACAGCATCACATTGCTTTCCAATGCAGTCAGATCCTCAAACAGCCCCCACTGACTGACGCGAACTCACAGGCCAACGGGGCGCCCCACGCCGACTTTCGGCGCAGCATTGTAGGATGGCCACACCAGTGCAGCAACTTGCTGGACACCACCTCGGTGCCATCCGGATCTTGGCGCGTTGTGCTGCCTTCGGCCTATTCGCACATCGGTCCGCTACTGACGCCGCCTCACGTGCCAACGGATTTTCTACGCTTTTTATAGCCCTATGCCGCATAACAGGTCATGTGACTTGTTTATAAAACTTTTCATTGGTTCATTTTACTTTTGGTTTCCTAATGATGGAAGGCTTGATCATATGACCTAAAAATAACACTTTTCATTGGATTAAAACATTTTTTTTTCCCAAACGATGAAAGCCCCACCTTGTTTCTGGATGTTTCAGACTGAAGCTGGCGTCAGCATGAAAGCACCACCATCTCGTGGCTCCGTCGTGGTCATTCCGCGAGCAATCATGGCAGCCGCTCCCCACCGGAAGCCTGCAGGAGTCGGGGGCCCCCAAGACTTTTGTAGAATCTTCAAGGCTGAGGGGACGCTTTCGAGAATGGGGTCCAAGACCTAGCAGACAAGCGTCCGAGTTCCAAGGTGTCCCAGGGCCATTTCAGTGGACCACGCCCAAAAAGGAAAGAGCCTGCCGCCATTTTGAGAGTCCTGTGGCAGCCGCCTATCGCTGCACCGCAAGAGTGGGCGCAACTCAGCTGAATGGCGGATTTTGGCACAGTGTACCAAAAGCGGGCGGAATGGCAACTGAAACGGTAAAGGGGCGCCCCACTACAGCAGACGAGCCTCCACCTGGGGAGGCCCGTTCACGCCGCCTCACCCCCCCCCCGGGGCGCCCCACGCCGTTATTCGGAGCAGCATTGTAGGATACCAAAACCAGTGCGGCAACTTACTGGACATCACCTGGGTGCCATCCACATCTCAGCGCGTTCTGCTGCCTTGGGACTATTCGCACAACAGACCGCTACTGACGAGGCCTCCCCCGCACCCCCCGGGACGCCCCACGCCGTTTTTCGGAGCTGCATTGTAGGATACCAAAAACCAGTGCGGCACCCAGGTAACATCACCTGGGTGCCGTCCAGAACTCAGCACGTTGTGCTGCCTTGGGACTATTCGCACAAAACACAGCTACTGACTGTAAAAACTTTGATGTACAAAGAGGCATCCCTGGAATCTTCCGCTTCAGGCTCGGTTCCCTCCCCAATCACAATACAGGATGGTTTTCACATAGTAGGAACGCGTGTGGTGTGACGGATCTCATCGGGTGGGGGCCTTGATCTACTGTAACTCCTTTGAAGAGGGGTGATTCTTTACAGCTGGGGCCATAAACTACATCTGCAAGGCTAGGTGATAGCCTGGGACCGGCCTGGACAATCGGACACAGAGGAAGAGGAGTGTCAGAGGGTGCGGTAGTGAATAGGGCGAAAGGGAGGTGTCGGGCGGGCACAGGGTGTGATTCTCAAGGAAGAGCAGCGCAGATGGGGGAGGTTTATTGCCCATGCATAAGACAGAGAGCGGGGGTGACCAGTGCCTGGGGGAGATGCTTGCGAGGGTGGGGAGCCATGCTAAGGATCGACAGCGTGCAGAGAGTGGGTCTGGTCAAGGCATCTAAAATGGCTGCCGTGCACGACAAAAGTGTGGCATTTGAAAAAAGGCAAGATGGCGCAGACAATGTTTTTCAACACTTCCTGATTTCCTTCGAATCGAACGTTAACAGACGTTATCTCTCCCACACTACCGGTCCCCCTGGGCTTAAACGCCGAGATGGTAGGGACTGCATCCCGTGGAGATAGGCCGAGACGTCACTCATCAGAAAAAAAAAAAAAAAAAAAAGTCTATAAACATACAATAAGTTAAAAGTCAATCATTCTTGTTTCCTTGTAGTACACTCCCCAGTCCGCTTTCCGTTACGCGTACCGGGCGCACCCCACGAAAAAAAACGATTTATTTTTTATTTTATTTTTTGCCCCGCGGGGCCCTTTTAAAGCCTCCACATCAAACCTAGGGGGTCAGGGAGGATCTACTATGCCCCCTTATGGTCCTTTCCCCCTTGGTTTTGGCCTCCTCTTGTCTCTCGATCCTACCGAGAGACAAGATGGCGGCCGCTCCGGACTGTTTAGAATGTTGACAGACACCGGAGAGCCAATCAGCTTCGCTTCTCGAAGTTCCGTTACGCGTCAAGTACGCGAACCGGGACGCTGTCACAGATATCTATCTTTTTTTGAACGTTAATTTCTCAAAATCCACTGGAGCACATATATTGAGACCTAGCAAAGGCACATCGGGCTAACAGTCCCTACAATTTTGCCAAGTTTCGTGCAAATCCATTCAGCCGTTCGGGCTAAAAGTGAGGCCAACCGCCCTATGGAAATTAACATGGGAAAAACGCGTTTTGGGACCCCCCTTTTTTCTCGGCCCCCCCTTGACGAACCCCCCCCCCCAATTTTCAGGGGCTGCTCAGAAACAAAATGTTCCATTTTCCTGAAAATTTCAGCCAATTCCGTCCACAAACGCCAAAGTTATTAGACATAGAATTTTCAAAAATCCCATAGAGAAAAAATCCTAACTATATATACCTACTGGTGACCGCCAGTAGGTAATATATATATATATATATATATATATATATATATATATATATATATATAGATATAGAGAGAGATATATGTGTAATATATATATATGTAATGACATTCTTTCAAAAATATATTTAAAAAACCTTCGTAGATAATTAAAATTAATAAATTTTGGAAAACGACAATGCAAGCAGCTGAGACTGCAGCCCTTTATCAGAAAAATATTGAGAAAGGAATGTATAAAAATGCACAAGAATATCCTTTGTGCCAGGATGCATCCGATCCCAGCAATCCAGAACACAAAGCATTCAATCCCACTCACACTAACTAACAGATTCTTCCTTAAAGGCCATATAAGCAACGACCCCTCTAGGAACTTGTGCACACTGCTGCAGCATGTGAGACAACCAATATACACACATAGAAAGATATCACCACTGAAGACAACCACCCACCTCATTTACTGAGCTGGACCCCATAAGTGAAAAATCGGCTCATAATCTTCACACAAGGACAAGTACTGCACAGTTTATTAGCACAGACTACTACGCACGTTTTTACTCACAAAAGCTTCCAAACTAGAAAACACCCCAGAAAAGGGAATACCGTGCGGAATACTGCATGGTAATTCGGTGTCTGCATAGTTATTCCTGATTCTGAGGCATTTAGCTCATAATTGGAGTACACATGCGAGGAGATACTGGTCGGAAACGGTCATTTCTGCTATCCAGAATCTTCCCACATTTTTTTCCTAAGTCGTAATCAGACCTTCAACCCACAATGAGCTCTTAGAAAACTCCAGGAGGTCTTCCACCTACGCTATACTTAGAAGAGACACAACTAAAAGTGTTTCACTTAAAAAAAAACATGCTCTACAGGCCATCAGACAAACTATCTCTTCCTCTAACCCATCCACTCATGCTAAAGATTCCAACCCAGCCTCTCTGCTACACAGGCACCTCTCCTCGTCTTCTCGATACTGTTATAACCTCACCTGAAGAAGGCATAAACCCTTCAGGTCTAAATACTGATCAAATCAGTCCCTTACTGAAAAAATATAACCTTGATTCTAACAACTTTCAGAATATTAGACAAGTAGCTCAACTCCTTTTCCTAGGAGAAATGATTGAGAAAGCTAATTTTTCACTAACCCAAATCTCCACCAATAGCTTAATAAACCTCGGAAAATCAATTAAATTGGGATTTCTTCCGAATACAGCAGAGAGACAATCACAATACAGGTACTAGGGAGTGCTTTGAAAATCCTGGATGAAAGCTATATCTTTCTACCGGTTCTTCTTAACATCTCGGTAGCACCTGACACACTACACCACCATTCAATTCTACAAAGTCTCGCTTCAAAAAGCATTACTCTCCTCAACATGCCAATATGTGAAATTAGACTCCTTAAAATCAGCTAATGTTCCCTTGAAATGCAGTGTCCTACAAGGCTCCAGCCTTTCACCATATCTTGTCCACAAAACTTTGGATCACATCACCACAGGGCAAAAGAATGACACAACAATATGCTGACGATACTCAGTTTTATCTAAGAGTATCAAACCTGAACAGCACTGCAACTCTAAACAAGCATTTACAATGCAACGGTTTCGCAATTGGAAAAGTTAGAGCTATTGGCATTGTAAATTACAACATTTGTATTAATGTGTTAGTTATGAAAACAGATAAATAAATGGCATTGTCATTTACATTTCCAATAGCTTAATCTCTCACAAATGTGAGACCTATTGTACCCTACGGACGAGCTCAGCAGACAGCAATTACTACCACACACACACACCCAGTGCCACACACACACACCCAGAGCCAGACACACACACACACCCAGAGCCACACACACACCCAGAGCCAGCCACACACACCCAGAGCTAGCCACACACACACACACACACACACCCAGAGCCACACACACACACACACACCCAGAGCCACACACACACACAATCCACGCTTGTGCTGTGTATCTGCTCTGAGTCCGACTCACCCTCTCCCTTCCTCCTGCAGACACCAAGCCCCGGTGTCACTGCACCTGCTGCACCACTCGTAGCTACGCCTGTGCGGTTATCCTGTATAAATCCACGCTTGTGCTGTGTATCTGCTCTGAGTCCGACTCACCCTCTCCCTTCCTCCTGCAGACACCAAGTCCCGAAGTCACTGCACCTGCTGCACCACTCGTACATACGCCTGTGCGGTTATCCTGTATAAATCCACGCTTGTGCTGTGTATCTGCTCTGAGTCCGATTCACCCTCTCCCTTCTTCCTGCAGACACCACACCCCGGTGTCACTGCACCTGCTGCACCACTCGTAGCTTCGCCTGTGCCTGGGTATGATCACCCTGGATAAATACACGCTTGTGCTGTGTATCTGCTCTGAGTCCGACTCACCCTCTCCTTTCCTCCTGCAGACAGCAAGCCCCGGGGTCACTGCACCTGCTGCACCACTCGTAGCTACGCCTGTGCCTGGGTATGGTCACCCTGTATAAATCCACGCTTGTGCTGTGTATCTGCTCTGAGTCCGACTCACCCTCTCCCTTCCTCCTGCAGACACCAAGCCCGGTGTCACTGCACCTGCTGCACCACTCGTAGCTGCGCCTGTGTCTGGGTATGGTCATCCTGTATAAATCCACGCTTGTGCTGTGTATCTGCTCTGAGTCCGACTCACCCTCTCCCTTCCTCCTGCAGACACCAAGCCCGGTGCCACTGCACCTGCTGCACCACTCGTAGCTACGCCTGTGCCTGGGTATGGTCATCCTGTATAAATCCACGCTTGTGCTGTGTATCTGCTCTGAGTCCGACTCACCCTCTCCTTTCCTCCTGCAGACACTAAGCCCCGGTGTGACTGCACCTGCTGCACCACTCGTAGCTACGCCTGTGCCTGGGTATGGTCATCCTGTATAAATCCATGCTTGTGCTGTGTATCTGCTCTGAGTCCGACTCACCCTCTCCCTTCCTCCTGCAGACACCACGCCCCGGTGTCACTGCACCTGCTGCACCACTCGTAGCTCCGCCTGTGCCTGGGTATGGTCACCCTGTATAAATCCACGCTTGTGCTGTGTATCTGCTCTGAGTCCCGCTCACCCTCTCCCTTCCTCCTGCAGACACTAAGCTCCGGTGTCACTGCACCTGCTGCACCACTCGTAGCTACGCCTGTGCCTGGGTATGGTCATCCTGTATAAATCCACGCTTGTGCTGTGTATCTGCTCTGAGTCCGACTCACTCTTTCCCTTCCTCCTGCAGACACCACACCCGGTGTCACTGTACCTGCTGCACTACTCGTAGCTCCGCCTGTGCCTGGGTATGGTCACCCTGTATAAATCCACGCTTGTGCTGTGTATCTGCTCTGAGTCCGACTCACCCTCTCCCTTCCTCCTGCAGACACCACACCCTGGTGTCACTGCACCTGCTGCACCACTCGTAGCTACGCCTGTGCGGTTATCCTGTATAAATCCACGCATGTGCTGTGTATCTGCTCTGAGTCCTGCTCACCCTCTCCCTTCCTCCTGCAGACACCAAGCCCCGGTGTCACTGCACCTGCTGCACCACTCGTAGCTGCGCCTGTGTCTGGGTATGGTCACCCTGTATAAATCCACGCTTGTGCTGTGTATCTGCTCTGAGTCCGACTCACCCTCTCCCTTCCTCCTGCAGACACCAAGCCCCCCTGCGATGCGGCGTTGCTGACGAACGACCCCTCTTCACCCCCGAGCACCGTCGAGGCCACGCTCGAGGACACCGACCTCTGGACCAAGTTCCACCAGGAAGGAACGGAGATGATCATCACCAAGTCTGGGAGGTCGGTGGCGGCTGGGCGAGGCTGGCTGGGAGGGGGCGATGATGTTATGAGTGTGACTGGTGCATGCAGCCGTGACGAGGGCCCCGTGGTAAGGGGCAGATTGGGCAGAGACCTTATCGGTCTTGTCATGTTAGGACAGCTTATTTACCAACTTTTATGGCTATATTTAAAATGCTTATACAGCACACTCAAACCGACCCCTCTAGGCAGTGCTTAATTTGTGCCGGTGGCAGCACTAGTTTTTATAGGGCTTATTTTTTATTTATTCCGCGTCTCTGATCCAGCAGAAGAGGAAAACAGCAGAAAAGGGGTAAAAAACAAACATAGGAAACCAGTGACAAGGAAAGGAAGGGGGGGGATAGAAAAGGAACTTGCAAGACTTAGATAAAGAAACTGGGAAATATGAGAGGGGGAGAAAGGCAGGAGGATGAAGACGTGGCAGCCGTGTTATTCGGCAGCGATCGTGGAAAGTTAGTAAGGAAAACTTTAGGCCCCTGCACTTATGTTTTTTATTTAGCGCTTGATGCAATGGAATAGCAAAACACGGTTTACAAGATGGCTTGCATTTCAAACACAAGTTACAATTGGACCGAGTTGCTCTAAATTGGATCCCAGAACTGAGAAGTGCTCACTGCATCTAGAAACATTTTAGGCACCATAGCTCGGATGTCGGATCCATGTGAAGGGCAGTCTGAATGAGTCAAGGACAATATAACGCTCTTAGGTGCAGGCTCTGAAGGACTTCCTTTGGGGAAGGAGACTTCTAGGTTTTCACTTTTCAAAATGGCTGCCGGGCACCCCCATTGAAGGTGGCTGGACTTCCGGCCGCTGCTTCCTCATTGGTGACTTTGCTACACATCATAGGAAGTCCCAGCGATTCAACATGGCGGCCCCCAGTAATAATAACAGGGCTTTTTCACAGATCCCCTTATGGGGAGAGAGGACTTAGAGGAAATCATTTTGCCTGAAGTTCTTTTAATGCTCGCTCCTAACAGCCCAAACAAGCAGCACCAACAGACACCCGTGAAAAGAACAAACTGGTCGAAGTCACGCGAATTTAG
Organism: Lissotriton helveticus; assembly: GCF_964261635.1. Taxonomy (NCBI): domain Eukaryota; kingdom Metazoa; phylum Chordata; class Amphibia; order Caudata; family Salamandridae; genus Lissotriton; species Lissotriton helveticus. Next base: position 1,223,503,570 of record NC_136059.1, on the reverse strand, counting down.
GGAGTCTTATTAAAATAGGACTAAAGCAAAAAAAACAAGAAGTGAGCACGAAGCACTACATCTAGCTGGTGGGTCTCCAGGCACACAGGACCCATCTCTCTCTGGATCACCGGCAGGACGGGGGAGGAGGCACGGACAGTGGGCGGGCGGGAGGGAGAAGGCACGGACAGTGGGGGGGGCGAGAGGGAGAAGGCACGGACAATGGGACGGTGAGAGGGAGGGTGTGGGGGGCGGGACTTAAAAAAAGACACGGAAACGCCCCGAATCGCGTTCCGACGGGGAAATAGTGATTGACAGCCAATCTCTTCCAATGGCTAGCCTCCATTTATGGAGCTAGCCAATGGAAGACAGAGGCGGGACAAAGCCACATACTGTAGGATCATAAGATTTCGCCTAGGCGGAGCACTGCTTCGCAGTGCTACGGCCAGGCGAAACCTAAAAATGTCCTCAAAAATGAATCAATTGCAGGGCCACCCTCTTTTAAAAAAAAAAAAATACATTAAATGGAATTAATGCTCTTCTTCTCCAGTGACTCGCCACGCCACTCACCTTCCAATGAAACAGCTTCATACCCGACACCAGGATTCTCCAAAGTTGGTTCTGGAGGGCCGGATCAAAGCCAGATTTTTTGCATATCCCCATTTAGCTAAATGTAGTTATCTTAAAAAATTGTCATTGATCGGGCCTTCCAGGACCGACTTTGGAGAACCCTGTACTACACCCTTTGGCTATTTACCCATTAGTAGTCCCACAGCTTCCCCATTGATCAAAACTCACCCTAAATAATTATATCACCAAACTGATAAAATCTGCCTCCCATCACCTCCACCTGCTCGGAAAGCTTAAGCCATCCCTCATACAGACTTCATATCAGCAGTTCAGAGGTGGGTTAAACGCAATCCTTGCAGGACTGCCCACATCTATAGTGGCTGCTCTAAAAGCTCTCCACCATGCTGCTCCCTGATTACCTACAGAAGCCGAAACATCAGACCATATTGATACCAGTGGCTCCTTCCTAAAGAAACCCTCGGTGGACCCTACTGACCTCAAAAACTACAGACCCATCTCCCTGCTCCCGTTCCCTGTGAAAGTTATCAAGAAAGCCATCAACAGACAACTTGCCACATTCATCGAAGAGCACAACATCCTCCACTCCTCCCAATCCAGCTTCAGGAAAACACAGTACGGCAACCGCCCTCCTCGCCGCAACAGACGACATCCACACCCCACTGGACACAAGAGAAACAGTAGCCCTCATCCTCCTCGACCTCTCAGCAGCATTCAACACAGTCTCCTACTGCACCCTATTATGCAGACTTCACAACGCAGGGATCCAGGACAAGGCCCTCGACTGGATCAGCTCCTTCTTCTCCAGCAGAACGCTGAGGGTCAGACTCCCTCCTTTCCTCTTGGACCCTAGGCCAACCACCTGCAGAGTCCCTCAGGGATCCTCCCTCAGCCCAATGCTCTTCAACGTCTACATGGCTCCACTCGCCCCCATCGTCAAAACCTACGAACTCAACATTGTATTATACGAAGATGACACCCAACTCATCCTCTCCCTATCCAACAAACCCACCACCACCATACACAACTTTCGAGAAGGCATGGAAGCCTTAGCCAAATGGATGAAAAATAGCTGTCTACAACTTAACACCAACAAGACGGAAGTACTCAAGTGCAAGTTCAATAAGCCTTTATTGCAATTTTTTTCAATCATAAAAGACACAGTAACATAAAAAGACAATTTCATAAAAATTTCATCAGCAGTCCAACAGTTAAAAAACTTAGTAAAAGATGAATACATTTTAAAAAAATATTAAAACATTAAAATCAATAAGGGCCAGATGTAGGTGGCTCATTACCGGTCGGTAACGGCCGAAATTAACGAATTTTGGCTGTCACTGACCGGTAATGGGCTTTTCTTATGTAGGGGGCCGAAATTAAGGATTCGGTAATTTACCGAATTGGTAATTTAAGGAATCGGTAAATTACAGATTTCTTAAATACTGATTCGGTAAATTACCGAATTCCTAATGTAGGGAGCACTTTAATGAGTGCTTATCCCAAGTTAGGATTCATTATTTACCACCAGCTACAAGTTGGTGGTAAATAACGAAAAATAAAAAAAACAATTTAATGCAAATTGCTTCAGTGCCATGTTGCAGACATACATGCCCTTAGGGCATGTATGTCTGTAACATGTGGACCCATAAACAATTGAGGGGTGCAACAGGGTGTCAAAGTGACACCCTGCCACCCTTCAATGTTTTCCCCCTTTTACCGAATCGGTATTTACCGATTCGGTAATTGTCATTCATTCCTATGGGCCTCCAGGCCCATAGTAATGAATGGCAATTACCGATTCAGTAAATACCGAATCTTAACGATTCAGTAATTTTTACCGGTAAAATTCGGTATTTACGAATCGGTAAATACTATTTACCTACATGGGACCCCTAGTCATTCTATACAGATCTTTAAGTAGTTGATTACAAGAAACTAGCTGTAGCCTACAGATTTTTCCTTCAAATGTCCCACATCCAGCTTAAAAACTTCACCATTGCTACCACTATATCTTCACGAGTATCAGTTTTCAATATGCGAAGTTCTGTATTACAAGATCTTGTTCCAAGATCGCAACAGATCGGTTTAAGCCATTTCTGTCTTGGTCGATTATATGCGGGGCATGCAAACATTATGTGCAAGATTGTCTCATCTATAAATGGACACGAGGGACACTTAGTTCCAATAACATTACGCCAGTGTGATGTAAACATCTTTATAGGGAGAGACCCAACTCTGAATTGGTGGTACAGTTTCCTGTCGCAAGATCTACTGATTGTATCCTAAAGTGCTTCAAATCTTGTGTTGAGCTTATTCTCCAAGAAGCTACATGTCAGCAAGGAGTTATTTGCCATTGACATAGAATTGAGGGTGACCTTGCTCCAGTAAATTGTCTTATATTTTAATTGTGAAGGAAACGAGTTTCCTACTGGGTCCTCCCACAGATGACTAAGCCCCATGGTAGTGAGTGAGCAATTGATCTTTGCAACCATTTAATTTCGCATGATGTAGCTACTTCTTTTACCCCCAAATAAGTAAAGGTGTCAGTTTGTTCCAATGGTACCCCGTTCACAATCACTCTCCCTTTCACTAGTTTGTGCTTGTTTAAAATCATGAACTTTGTTTTCTCAACATTAATCGCTAGATCGTTGTCTTTGCAGAAAACTGTAAATCTGCCTAGAGCTTGTTGTAGCCCTGATTGTGTCTTAGACAGAATTAAAGTGTCTTCTGCAAACATCAATAGGGGTATCTTCGAGCCAGCGAGTGATGGTGCATCAGTAGGATAGCTTGTATAGTACGTAACTACCCTGTTGATGAACAAAGTGAAGAGAATGGGGGCCAAAACACAATCTTGACGAACCCCCTTATTAATTGGGAAGCATTCCGTTAGGTCACCTGTTTGCCCCAGCGAACCTGATCGTAGTTTGCCTCATGAAGTTTGACAAGGATAAGTAATAATTCCAATGGCAGCCCTTGATCCTTAAGTATGTCCCATAGTTTATTCCGGGGGACTAAGTCAAATGCAGATTTTAGGTCTACAAATGCTGCATATAAAGTCCCCCCGGCTAAAATTACAGTGCTCCAGTAGACCATCATGAACCTAAAAACTTGGTCTAAAGTACTTACATGGGGTCGAAAGCCTGCCTGTAAATTAGATAGGATATTATCATCATCTATCCACATGTTTATTTTGCCCAGCACTAGCCTAGCCATACTTTTTTGGATGGTGTCTATTAGGCTAAGAGGCCTATAGTTGCTAGGAATGGCACGGTCCCCTTTTTATAAATTGGGACAATTTCAGCTCCCCGCCAAGATTCGGGAATAGGTGCCCCTCTGGCTATAGCATTAGATAACACATAAATATATTTAAGCTAGTTAGGTTTATCAAATTTAAATATATTGGCAGGGATACAATCCGGGCCGGGGGCCCTTCCAGATGGAACTGCATCCAGAGCTAATTCTATTTCCCTCATCTCAAAGGATACTTTATTATTAGTGATTATCGTGGGGTACTTATTCAGAGCATCTGGGGTAGCAGCGAATTGGGCCCCAAAATATGCAACCCATTGGTCAGGGGCTATGTTGTTAACTGGGACTGGCATATTGTCACCGCTCCCCATTTTACAGTGTGCCAAACTTTTTGCATGTCCTTCATTTTACTTGCTTCCAAGAGATTAATCCATCGTTGCTCATCGAAATCCTTTTTTGCCTTATATTGAGCTTTTTCATATGCTAATTGGGCAGCTCTAACCTCATATGCTGTTTTAGACCTAATTGCTTGTGATAGGGATTTATACGCTGCTCTGCAAACAGAATTATACCACTTTGCCGATTTCTCTTGTTTCCCACAGGTCGGTTTATTTTCCCTAATAAAAAAGGCCTTTAACTTTCCAAACAGCTCCTCATGGGCCTTTGTTATATAAGTGGTGATGCCACCCTGGGTCTGTGAGGTTGATATTGTGGTTAGCGTGTCCTCCAAAGCTAGCTTTATCCTTTCAAGGACATTAGCATTTTCTAATAGTGATCCCCATTTTATTCTGCGCATGTCATTTGTAATCACTCTATCTGCAGTCGTTATTTCATTAACTACCAGATGTGTTTTTAGCCCTTTTATATCCAAAGTTAGCAATAAAGGGTTATGGTAGCGCTCAGTTCTTTATTGGATTTTCATATCCTTAAACCGGGGCCATAGCTCTAAATTTATAAGGAAATAATCTATGCGGCTACTTCTAGTTCCATTATTATATGTATGCTGCCCCTCGTTGTATGAGTGTGACCTCCTGTTTAATGCTCTTATACCCATCTCTAGACATAGACTTTTTAGCTGAAGAGCTGCCTCAGTCCATTTTTTTACTATAAGGCAACGTAAGCTGAGGGACACCCCAATTAGAGTCCTCTTCAGCGCTAAGATCACAGTCTTCGTGTCCAAGGGGCTCAAATGTACAATTAAAATCACCTCCAATTACTAGATGGTTTTTCGCTCTAAATAAGTCAATAAAGTCATCTAGTTGTGAAACAGTAGGGGATGATTTTCCACCCACCAGCCCTCTTGCATACACATTAACTATTACAACATCATAATCATGCTTAAAAAAGATTTTTACAGCTAAAATATCTGGACAGTCTATGTGTACCTCCTCAACCTGATATTCAGAATATTGTCTAACCCAGATAATAAGTCCCCCTGAAGGACTCCCCTTTTGTCTGGTCGCGGCCAGTTTACAAAAAGCAAGGTAACCTGGGTGAAAGATACAATCCCTTGACCAGGTTTCCTGGAAGATACAAACATCTTGATTCTCCATAAAGGAAGACCAATCTGATGACATTATCTTAGAAGACAGACCAGCGATGTTTCACGAGATAATACATAAGGAAGAACTCACCAACCTCTCAGTGGATTGTTGAGTTATCTGGGTCGTACTACCTTCCAGTTGTGTGACTTTAGTTATCTGTGATCCTGTATTTAGGTTGTAATTTAATATCACTGCACTGGGGCTATTCTCTATAGGTTGAGGATTGCTTGGTTGTAGTCAATCACATTCTTCAAGTTCCGTTAGTGGGGCAAACCTATTGGCCAATCTTAAGTCTGTACATATAGGCATGCTTCTTGGGATTGGCAGTAACTGTCTACCTGCTCTTAGGGAGCTGTTCTTCCCTAATGTGTTACAATAAGATCTGTAAAAGAAACCTAGCCGGAGGATAATAATCTTATTGGGGCAGGTTTCTAAATTGTTTCCCAGATAGTGCAAAAGAAATCGGACTATTGCACCATTATTAAACTTTACCACTACACAATCGCCCCCCAATACTTTTCTTGTTTGGCCACTCCAGGACAGTCTTCTAGCCATGATCATCTGGTTTTGTATATCCCTATTCATAAACTCAGTACCCGGCAGTCGATGATCCAGCCAGTGCATAACCTTTAGCATTAGCTGAGCTATTGATTCAACCTGGTCCTCCCGTAGAGGTGGCACATTCCCCAGGACCACCACCAACGGGGCTGCTGCAGGTGGAAGATCTAACGTCCGTAGTCCTAAAGTAGAGGGTCCATTGGCTTCTCTTCCATGGCTCCAGTGGTTTCCTTGGGCGCTATTCCTTGTTGACGGACAAGTGGGGTCTGTAGGGATTTTGTTCATAGTACTGTTTGCTGTGATTAGACTATTATTATCGCCTGCTTTATTTGTGACTTTATCATCCGTTAAGCTTTCATTTGATTGAGCAAATTCACCAGATATATCTAGTACGTCCGGAATCTCCTTTCCTCTAACTTCCTCTGAACTTCCCTCTGCAGGGGGAGTTTCCATTAGAGATTTACTTTTATTTACTAGTTTTGCTTGTTTAGCGAGTGGCTTACTTGCTAGTTTATTAATTCCGTCTATAGAAACAGATTTACTTTTCTCATGATTGACCTGAGAGTGAAGAACTGGGATTTCAAGTACCCAGCAGCGCCAGGGACAGGCCCGAAGTCCTCTGGGTTCCCTTGCCTTGGTATACAGAGACACAGAATACTTCTAGGTGGCGTCGGAGATCAAATTTATTAGCTGCAGCTAGTAGCAGAAATCCCAGCAATACGACACGGTATACAACTCAAGAAACTGCTCAATTTTCATAGAGCAAGACATCATTATTTATACACAATTTGCATCATTATAAATGTACACCCACTGCGACAAATTCTGACCAATAGTATACATTTTACATACATCATCACATTCCAAAAAGCTCACTTTACATCGTTCCAACCCACAGGTTAATTATTAGGACTATCCCAAATTCGATTGTTGCAAGCCGGACAAAACCCATAATTAAAAGCATTCCCCATGAAATGAAAAGTCGTAAGAAAAGAAACAATTTAGATGCTGAGTAGGATAAGACATGTGCAAGGAAACTAAAAGTTAACGATCTCCTGAACATTGATGGCCAATTTCAGACAACGATCAGCTAGTGAAACTGGTTTTGCAAAAGGTCGGTTTCAGGTGAAAGGGTCAGTCTCTCTGCAGTTCATTCAGAGTCAGAAAAACCCAAGCTAATATATGCACGAACTCAGAAGGCCAGGCCACTTGTTCGTTGGGCCTACTTCACAGGCCTAGGTGAGGGCAAGACTAAAATGGAGTCACAAACAAAATGGAGTCAGGTTTGAGAATTACAGAACCACAGTCCCTCCTTTTGCCATTACGTAGGCAATGACCTAAACTCATGTCAATCTGAATCCAGGTCTATATCTATTCTCATCAGGCCATCAAGGTGTTGCTGTAACATCATCCTATTATCCTCTACTTCTCTCGGGACGGGTCTCTTCACACACATTGTAGCACAAAGACTACAAATGGCGGGACCACACTGGATACAAAGACAACAAGAGAAGAGGATAGCCAAAACCATGCCAAGAAGCGTGGCTAAATGGTTAAAGCGGCAGACCCTGATGCAGAAGTCTGGCCCGGGACCAGGGTTCAATTCCCGCCTCGGCGGTTCTTGGACTCAATTTCCCCAGACCTGATAATTCTCGCCTCGGTGCCTAGTCTAATCATGGGTCCCACTCTGTGACTCTGGGCAATAGCTTGCTTAATCTCCACAACGGCCCCAGCAGCGCTTGGATGCTTGGCTTCACCTTGGGGGTGCCCAGGAGTGGACATTTCACAAGAAAGCCAGGATGGGTTCCACAGCGGTATGAATACAGCGCTACGAGACCTCTGGGTAGAAGTGCGCTATATAAATACAAATACATTTACATTTACATGTCAAAATCTTCCATCCCCATTTAGACAGTATTTCCCAAAACCATCCCGTCAATGACCAATCTCCTTCGTCCACATGAATAGACTCAGCGATCTTATGTAACCTAGAGATGGCTTGGTACACTGTAGGGGCATTATCTGGCACGTAAATACAACAACTAGATCCGATCAATTTGCATACTCCACCTCTATCTGCAAGTATGACATCTAGAACTACACGGTTCTGCAACGTCATAAGGCGGTCCGCTTGAAGCTCAGCTGTAACATTACTAAGAGCACCTACTGTCTCATTAATAGTAGCTTCAACAACGCGGACAAGCTGTTAAATATGCCCACTATTGATCATTGGACCCCAAAAGGGCAGGAAACCTTTGAAGAAATCTCCTGCTTCTTGACCTGCAGTATCTTCCTTATCGAAGACACCTCTACCATATCTAGTCTTGTGGTAATTCGGAACCGTAGTATATGTAGGGGGAAGCAAAAACGGCACATAACATGTACCTGAGAAATCAGGAGGCAACCATGTATATGCTCTGTCGTAACATACAAAATACGTGCTTTTGGCTGGCACAGACGGTGGAGATTTCTGGGACGTATAGACATAGGTGTGATCACACACACTCTTCCCTAGTTGAGCTTTCGGATTTCGACCAGTACCTTGCAAACAAAAATAACCTCGGTGGGGCACGATCCAAATCGGGGGAGACCTTTTTCGTCTCTCCTTCTCAGTGCAGCTGGTACTATATCCGGTCAAATTCCAACCAACATAAGCCTGCATTTCATCCTTAGGGATAGCATTATACGTATCGATATCTCTGATCATATCTACTATTCTCTTTATCAAGGCATTATTGCTCGCATTGTCTTTGATGGAACGTATAGGAGATGCTTCATGCGCATAAACATAGTCTGTAAAGCCCACACAGACCCATTAAGCGAAAAAGGCAAAACCAAATATGGCATTCCCTTATCAGTCATATGTGGCATAAGACCACACACCCAACAATTCGTGGTATTTACAACTAGCTGATGCTCATGTAACATCTGTATAAACGAATTGTTCACAAATTCTGATCTTCGTGTCTGTTCATGTTCAGGCAACGTATGAAACTCATGTGGGGAAAACAGTAGGAAAAGAAAGAGTAGGTTGGGAGGTAGATGCAAGCGTCTGTTGTGTGACATAGAAAACCCAACCCACACAAGCTATCATAATATTCAAAAGCATTAGAAAACACATTATAAAAAAGCATTTGCTATGAACCAATATACACATTCGGACTTTAGAATCCACTTTCCTAACACTCTGGTCAGACTCAGAAAAACTCCATCCTCTAACGTGCTGCTCACGGTCGTTACCTTCTTCACTTAAGTGTGCGCCAAGATCGTACTAACGATCCTGGACCATGGACCTTGTGTCACTGCGCTGTTCACCCCTTAAGAACTTCCTACCGTGACCCTGCAGCGGAGTCCGGATGGTGACTCGAAAAAGGAAAAAGCAAAAAAAGTTTCTTGATCTGACAAGGTGTAAATGAGCTATTTTAAAAAATTACAACTTCACATTTATTTGTCCATATGTGCAAGCTTTCTTGGTCTAAAATCGTATCGCTCTTTATCAGGCGCAATCTGGTCTTGAAACAAAAGTTCCGGATTGGTGGTGTCAATCTTCAGATGAGGAGACACAGCAGCTTGCAGAACATCATCATCCTCGCGTTCTGACCGAGTCCATGTCAAATGAGCATCACTAAATGGAACGAATCTAGGGACTCGCTCACAATCTGTGTCAGCTATACCATCCCTCACCCACTGATCATACGGTAAAGGCAAAGGAACTTTTTTCGTGTGGGTGGCATGCACCCAATTCTTTTTACCAGCTACTCTAACAGCAGTTCTAGTGACCATCAATACCAAATAGGGACCAGTCCATCTCGGTTCCAAGTTCTTGGTGCGCTGAAAATTCTTGATCAAAACATATTGGCCAGGTTCGATGGAGTGTCCGGGATCTGTAGTAGCTGTCGGCAAACTATCATAGACCTGTTGGTGGAGAACACGTAATTTAGCAGTCAAGTCATGTAAGTAATCCACCAACATAGGGTACTCAAGGTCACTGTATTTTTTAGGACGAGGCACACCCCAAACATTCGCTGGACGACCAAAAACTATTTCGTATGGGCTAAGTCCCACACGAGAATGCACTGTCGTCCTTGTTGACAAAAGAGCCAACGGCAAGGTATCCGGCCATGTAAGACCAGTGCTTTCTTGTACCTTAGCTAATTTCAGCTACAAGGTACCATTGTAACATTCAACAAGTCCAGCAGACTGGGGGTGATTCGCTGCGTGGAACTTCTGATTGATACCCAATCCCGCACACACTTTCTTCATGACTCGACCCACAAATTCACTCCCTTTGTCCGACCATACAATTCTCGGCAAACCAAATCTAGGGAAATACTCTTTGAGCAAAACCTTGGCTGTAGACAAGGCAGTATTATCCTTTAGGGGGTAGGTCTCTATCCATCTGGAAAAGACGCAAACAACCACAAGGACATACTTCAGGTTATTGCATCTCTCCATGTGAATGTAATCTAGCTGTATCACTTCAAATGGATACGTTGGAGGAGCAAAATGACCAGCTGGAGTTGGAGTTCCCTTTCCAGGATTATACATCAGACAAATCATACAATGCTTCACCATATTCTCAGCACATTTAGGAATTCCACCATACTGGAGCCAACAACTTGCATATTCCCTTTGAGCTAATGTGAGCCATACCATGAGCCGTAGTAACCACTGGGAGCACATACGCATCAGGCAACAACCATCGCTGGTGCTCCGACAACTCAATCCAACAACCTGTCGAATCCAACATTCCCGTACTCTCTCTCCACGTACTCAATTCTTTCTCCGTAGCTTCAGCCTGAATCATCTTCACACTTTCCAATGTGTCTTCCCACATTCCTCCAGCCATAACCCAATTAGCAGGGCCTGCAACATACATACAGCTCATCATGTCTTTCGCCGTTTCCTTCGCAACTTCATCCGCAAACGCATTCCCTCGACCTACATCATCCACAACTTTCTTATGCGCACTACACTTCACAATTGCAATCTGCTTTGGGAGAGCAAGAGATTCCAAAAGTTCATTCACTAACTGCCCATGCTGAATTTTTGTGCCATGGGAAGTAAGGAATCCTCTTTCTCTCCACAAACGTCCAAAACTATGGGCAACACCAAACGCATACTGGCTATCGGTATAAACATTCACTCGCTTTCCCTCTGACAATACACACGCTCGTGTCAATGCAATCAACTCTGCTGCTTGCGCTGAATTCTGTGCTATGCGTGCTGTCTCAACAACTGTATGTAAAGTTGTGACGGCATATGCTGCAGTCGTTTCACCATTCGGAAGCTTAAAACACGAACCATCTACCCATAAAGTACCATCAACATTCTCAAGAGGAGTATCTTTAAGATCAATCCTAGCTTCGTTTCTTCCTCTGTCCGAAGGAAGCAATCATGCTGTTCTTGAGCATCCGTCTCTGTAGAGATCGGCAACAACGTAGCTGGATTCAACACATTACATCTTCTAATGTGAACATGGCTAGCCAAAAGAGTCAACTCATAACCTGACAGACGTGCACTAGTAAGGTGCTGAGTCTTGGTCCTGTTCAATAAGGTATCCACTGCATGTGGGACTATCACAATCAACGTATTATCCAATACCAAACCAGCAGACTGTCGGATAGAAACAGCCGCTGCCACTGTAGCTCTCAAACAACTCGGCAACGCCTTAGCAACTGTGTCTAACGTAGCTGAAAAGTACGCACATGGACACTGCTTATCTCCGAACTGTTGTGTCAAAACTGACAACGCACAACCTTCTCTCTCGTGAACATACAACGTGAAAGGTTTACTGTAGTCAGGAGTACCCAATACCGGAGCCAAACACAATGCATCACGTAATTCAGAAAAACTTTTCTGACACTCATCAGACCAAGGGAGAGGATGGGGAGTATCTTTAAGAGTCAGCGCCAACAGAGGTTTCGCTAACAGGGAAAAATTAGGGATCTATTGTCTACAATACCAGGTGATACCTAAGAAAGCACGCACTTCTCTCTATGTGGATGGCACACTCATTTGCGCAATCGTTTGAATTCGTTCTGGGGTCAACCTTCTTCCCTCCTTCGACAAGAGATGACCTAAGTATGTTACCTCTTGGCGACAATACTGTAACTTTGAAGGTGACACTTTATGATGAAGGTCAGACAAATATCGTAACAAAGAAAGAGTAGCCTCTTTACAAATCTCTTCATCATCAGCAGCCACTAGCAGATCATCAACGTACTGGATAAGAGTAGCACCAGAAGGCAATACAAAACCATCAAGCTGAGTTTTCAACGCCTGACTATAGATGGAGGGACTTTCACAATAACCTTGGGGAGCTCTCTTAAAGCGGAAGCTTCGTCCTCCTAATGAGAAGCCAAAAATATCCCTACTCTCTTCAGCAATCGGAATGCTAAAGAAAGCATTCTTCAAGTCGATGACAGAAAAACAGGTGGCTGAGAAGCATCAGTACGCTTAAGGACAGGCAAAACAGGACTGTTACACACATTACCTCTCGTTTTCTTCAACCACACCCTTTTCAACCAAATCGTAGACGATCGCTAATAGAGCTCTCTCGCCATCGCTAGAGATTTTATATTGGGGAATACGAGGTAGCCTAGCATTCGATTTGAGGGTGACAACATAAGGTGGAATCTGAAAAAGACCAACATCATTAGGACCTGTAGCCCAAAGTGTATCAGGAAGAGAACGCAATTCCAGTGGAAGGCAATCTTTAGACAAATACATCGGAGAAGTCACTTTCTTACCCAAGGTAAGATGTACTCCCGAAGGAGAATAATGTAATGTCGCATACATTTTCAGCAAGTCCAAACCCAACAGATTCTCACCACAACCAGTCGTTAGAATAAGGGGGGCTTCCAATTCACAAGGACCAATAGAAAGAGGCAAAGGATTAGAAACCAGGTTACAAACTCGGGCGCCTGAAAATCCTACAGAAACATTGGTCAAGCCAGACAAAGGTGCGCCAGGAAGTATAGAGTGCATAATAGAACTCTTTGTCGCATCAGTATCCAAAAGAAAAGGTTCTGTCACACCTGATGTAATCACTTCAACATAAGGTCCACTCTGATCTACTGGAACTGACACTACTCCCTCTCTTTGCCCATGGCTGTCCTAACTATCATTATAACCAGCACTCTCACCTTCAACACAGTAATCCTCAACATATTACTGGGCAGACTGACCGCTCGGAACATTCTGTTTGTCAAAACAATTCGCAGAATTCTGAAGGGAAGAGGAACGCTCATTCTGGGGTAACACACCATGTCCCCTACCCCTAGGAGCTTGCCGGAAACCACCACGGCCTCTCTGACCAAATGTGCCATTCGCACGCTGCAACAAAGCCAGGCAACTATTCTTGAAATGACCTTCCTCTCTGCAATAGGCACACTGATTAGGACCAGGAAAGAATCGCGGAGCATAAGGCTCAGGCCTCTGTAACAATCTCTGAAACTGTGGATGTTGCTGAAACTGAGGCTGATTCTGACGAGGCGGATACGCTTGCTGCAAAAGAACCTTCGTCTTTAGATCTTTAGTTTTCTTCTCTGCTTTATCCTTCTCATCTTTATCCCTATTCTCATAATATTGTGCAGTAGCCAATATCTGGGCCGAAGAAGAAACAGCCCATGAACTCTCAGAGTCTTTTAACTTATTACAAAGTTCGGAAGCAAGTTAAAAACAAATTTGTCCACGAACAACCTTTGACCACCTTCAGTACTCATGTCCTGACCACTATGATCGATAAACGTCTCCTCAAACCTAGTGAAGAAATCAGACACACTCTCATCTTTCTTTTGTTTGCATGCTGCTAACTTGTCCCAATTCACTCGTAAAGCAGGCATTATAGTTTTCATTAGATTAATAATCCTACGAGGTAATTCTGCAACTAAAGGCTCAGGTTTGGCACCTCCTACCTGCCGACCATCTGCAGCAACAATATTAGCCCATGTAGCTCCTAATTCTGCTGCATGATTCTCATGACGAATCTTCGCCCACAAAGGTTGAGGAACTACATTACCCATCAACATATCTATGTCAGCTAAATTCATAATACATGCTTCAATTGTCTGAGACAACTCCTTGTAATAACCGGCAGGATTCTTACGGGGGCCAGGTAAGGTCTGCTTAAGAGCCAAGACCTCTGCTCGCTTCCAAGGAACATGTACCCACACTCGCTGAAAATGGGCCGGTGCGGCCACAATACCCAAAACGGCATCAGCCTGAACTGCGTCTCTCCATACAGGGGGAACCTCTCTCATAGGATACTGCTTCACTTTCCTCCTAACAGAAGGACCAGGTTCGTACAATGGCTGAGACGGGAGTCTAGTTCTGAAGGTAAGTATCGTCTCTACAGCATCAGTAACATCAGATTCCACTATCGTCCTTTTAGCAAACGCTGACTGAACATCAATCACTTCCTGCGGAATCGGATCCAACTCATTATCTTCCCATTCCTGCCTCAGAAAAGCACACATCACATCAAAAACATACCTTTGGTTAGGCGGCACCCACTGAAAGAAAACATCCATAACTGCTGGCAAATTATACCTGGAAGCATTTAAAATCCATCTACGAGCCAACAGATCCAACACTGCTCGCTCTTCGGAACTAGGAAGCTGACTACGACTCTGCTTACGTTCCGAAACAGGGGTCATACTCAGTGGCCCAAACAATGGAGACAACAGATTAGCAACAATCTCAGTCATTCGTTTTCGAGCAGTAGGAGAAGAAGCAGACATAAGAACAGGAGAATAAGTATTTTGAGGCAAAAGAGGTGTAGGAACAAGAGCAGTAGGAGTCGAAGATGCAGAAGTAGAAGGCAAAGGAGTTTGAGGCAGAGCTAGAAGTAAAGCTTGCGACCCTAGAGTGGGTTGCGCAGTAGCAGACAAAACCATCTGTGGAGCACTGGGTGGCTGAACAACAGCAGGAGGTTGAACAACAGGGGTGCAACAACCGGAGGTAATGGAGGTGCAGTAGCACCCTGCACATAAGGGGGTGGCAATCTCAGTAAATGAGACATCAAAGGATCTTTTTCAAGGTCTTCAGTCACTTTCGGAAGGGAAGGTGACAAGGCCGGATAACATTTATCGATGGCCATGCAACGCTGTCTATCTAAGACTACACTCGCACGATCTTCCTCATCTTCCTTAAACTGCCTAGCAGCTTGTAGTACTGACATATCCTTATCTTTCCTATCTCTCTTTGCTTGCTTAATTTCTCGCTGTTTGGCTTCCTTACACCAAAGGCTGAAAGAGTCAAACATTGCCGGCTGGGCTTTCTTCCTAAATAGCCTAACTTCTAGATTGTCTAAAATCTCAGTCTCAAAACTACCATGTGGGGCCATTGCAAAACACCATCTTTTTTGTGTAGCGAACCCATACTTCATTATAAGTAATAGGGCCCACTCCATGTTTAGAATAGAGCTCATAAGTCAGAGTTCCAACCGGAGGTATCGGACATGAATCCTCCAATCGGAATCCCTGTTACAACCACAAACAAACCATTTACCAAATTTACCAAGACCCGGCATCTTGCTCACTAGTCTGGTTTCAAACTTCAAAGGGAATCAAAAAATGATACACTCGTAAATATACAAGCCCTTTGGCTTTGGGTACTGCAGCAACCAAATCAAAACCAAGGAACCAAACAAAGTCGTGGGAGCGACCCACTTATACTTAACCAAATATCTGTCACGCCACCAGAAGACCGTCTATCGTCTCGCTTTACAAACATCAATCGGAGGGTCCAAGACAAGGCGACAGTCAGGGCAGCAGTCCTTCGTAGCCTTTGGAAAGCCTGGCAGAAAAGGCCTTCGGTCCACGTCGACATGCAGGGGTCAATGAAGTGGGGGCCCTCCTCCAGAGTTTCCTCACGTGGCTCCTCGCAATCTTCGGGCTTGGACCGGTACCACTGAAGTCGCCCCACGTTGGCCGCGCCAACTGAAGAACTGGGATTTCAAGTACCCAGCGGCGCCAGGGACACGCCCGAAGTCCTCTGGGTTCACTTGCCTTGGTACACAGAGACACGGAATACTTCTAGGTGGCATCAGAGATCAAATTTATTAGCTGCAGCTAGTAGCAGAAATCCCAGCAATACAACACGGTGTACAACTCAAGAAACTGCTCAATTTTCATAGAGCAAGACATCATTATTTATACACAATTTGCTTCATTACAAATGTACACCCACTGCGACAAATTCTGACCAATAGTATACATTTTACATACATCATCACATTCCAAAAAGCTCACTTTACATCGCTCCAACCCACAGGTTAATTATTAGGACTATCCCAAATTCTATCTTTGCAAGCCAGACAAAACCCATAATTAAAAGCATTCCCCATGAAATTAAAAGTCGTAAGAAAAGAAACAATTTAGATGCTGAGTAGGATAAGACATGTGCAAGGAAACTAAAAGTTAACGATCTCCTGAACATTGATTGCCAATTTCAGACAACGATCAGCTAGAGAAACTGGTTTTGCAAAAGGTCGGTTTCAGGTGAAAGGGTCAGTCTCTCTGCAGTTCATTCAGAGTCAGAAAAACCCAAGCTAATATATGCACGAACTCAGAAGGCCAGGCTACTTGTTCGTTGGGCCTACTTCACAGGCCTACGTGAGGGCAAGACTAAAATGGAGTCACAAACAAAATGGAGTCAGGTTTGAGAGAATTACAGAACCACAAGAGTTCTCATTAGTTAGAGGCATTAGCGTTGGCTTGGCTTTGATCAGTAGACCCTCAAGCGCACGGAAATTGGACTTGACCTGAGAGTCAAGGTTGTTTAACCTTTTTTCCATCCGACTCAGTCTTTCTGTAATTGAGTTTACGAGTGTAAGCACAAGATGTTCTAGTTTAGTCCACATTTCCTCACATATAGCTGGGGGCTGATTATGCAGTGTATTAGAATACACAGTGGTCCCTTCTGAAGTAACACCTTCTTCTCCATTAATTAACACTGTTAAGCCTTCCCCTCCTTTAGCGTTCATCTTCGATATTTTAGCATTTTTCGGCCTCTGCGGGCCCCCTCCCCTCTTTCTTTTAACTGCAGGATCCACAATTGGACCTAAGCCTGAGTATTTTTTGGGACCCACATCATAATGGCGGGCTGCAGTCTAGGACATGCCGTAGCAGACTTAGCCTCAGTTTCCCCAGATGGCAAACTTCCCTCGGTTAGGTCAGTTCTGTCAGTGACCAGGATGAGATCGGCCACCTTCTCCTTAGTGAGCCCATAATCAAAGATGTTATTATTCTGGACTAAGGCACACAAAGAGGATCTTTTGTGTGGTGATCTAATGATAGTCGTCGCTCTGTCCTTTCTATCTCATACACAAGGACAGAGATAGCTCTAGTGAGGAATTGGTCAAGAGTCCCGGCAATACTTCCTCCTGTTTGCGCACTTTTACCCTTGAGATCTGGCTTATTCATATTATTCATGTCAGCACTTAAAGTTAGTAGCGTCTGGTACAGCTGTGCTCTAGGCGGGGGATTAATGGGGTTAATAATTTGATTGGCTGACGAGACTAACCTTGTGAATGCTGTAGTTGAGGTATTAAAGGTGTGGACCAGCCCAGTCACTTCCAGTCTCGACGGGCTCCCCCTTGGCCCGGGCTTCGCTGCGCTAGCCCTGGCCTCACAAGTGATGATGATGGGGGTTGTAGTTCCCTCATGGTGGCGGCAAGCGGTGTATGGCGAGGCCCCAGCAGCGGTCTCCTGTCCCCCTGCGTTGACAGCAGGTAGGCAGGGAAATATCACAGTAGTTGTGAGTAAACGGGCTCCCGCGCTCAAGCAATGATGCACGAGTACACGCTTCACAGGATGTGAAAAGGACAATGGCGCTTCAGGTAATGCATGTTCTAAGAGTGTCCTTGTGCCTCCTGACGCTTTTGAAAGACTCGCAACTTCTACCGCGTTCAGGCGATGCCCTCGTGGCTCCTGCTGTTCAAGACTCACCCACGGCCGGAGCCGTGTTCGGGATCACTCGCGGCTCCTGCCCCATCCGTTTGAGGTTCACTCACGGCTCCTGCCACGTTTGAAGATCTATTGCAGCCCCCCCTGCAATGTTCGAGATCCCTCGTGGCTCCTGCCACGTTCGAGGCTCTCTTGCGGCACCCCTGCCACATTTGAGATTACTCGCGGCTCCTGCCGCGTTCAAGACTCTCTCGCAGCCCTCTGCTGAATTCGAGGCTCTCTCGCGGCCCCCTGCCGAATTTGAGGTTCTCTCACGGATCCTGCCTCGTATGAGGCTCACTCGCAGCTCCTGCTCCTGTAGGGCAGCAAACACAGTATTAGCAAGTACTCATCATGGGCCCAAACCCCGACACCTGGTGGCCCCCGCCCTCAGAATCCCACCCATCCCCACGTAACATGCACGCACCACATAACACGCACGCAACCTGGGAATCATCCTGGACTCCAAGCTCAAAATGGACCGCCAGATCAACTCAGTCTCGTCCTCTTGCTTCCACACCCTCCGCCTCCTACGTGAGACCTTAAAAGGATCCCCCTTGAACACAGAAACACAGTCATTCACGCTCTGTTCACCAACAGACTCGACTACGGCAACGCCCTCTATGCCGGAATAAACAAAAACCTCATTCGCAAGCTACAGAACATTTAAAACGCCACTGCAAGACTGGTCCTCAACCTGCCAAAACACTGCCACATCTCCCAGCACCTGTGCACACTCCACTGGCTCCCCATCGAGGCAAGAGTCACCTTCAAGATGCTCACCCACGCACACAAGGCCCTCCACGACACCGGACCAGTATACCTGAACAGCAGACTCAAATTCCTAGCACCCCAAAGGACCCTATGATCAGCCCAGCTACCCCACGCCATGGTCCCCCGCACTAGAAAAAACAGATTGGGAGGCCGCTCCTTCTCTTTCCTCGCGGACAAGGCCAGGAACGCCCTTCCGCTCAACCTCAGACAGACAACATCGCTTCCCATCTTCGTAAGAGACCTCAAGACCTGGCTCTTCGACGGACCCCCTCCTTGATGGACCAGAACCTGCACCCCCCCCCCCCCCCAACTCCCAGCGCCTTGAGACCCTTACGGGCCAGTAGACGTGCTTAACATAGGCTTGATTGATTGATTGAAAGATATATTTTAATTCATAATATATAGTGTGGCTTATAGAGTGAGCCACACTGACCTACCATTTCACTTCAAAAACAGCCTCCAATCCACAGGTGGTCAACGAAAACAGAGTCATAGAAGTTGTCTAGTTCATGAAATCCCTAAAATCTGAAAAGGCAACACATTAAAACAACCATTCTCATGCCCAGCTTCAAGATTACAGAACTCCATTCTTGATCACATTGAACTGAATCCTGTTCCCCCTACGCTCCATTAGGATCTGATAATCCACTTCTTCAACTATTTCTCCTTTTTAACTGTCCCTCTGTATCTCTCCTTCTTTCTGACTTTGGAGTTTCTTTCAATTATTCTTTGTCACTTAGGTTATATGTAATGCGCTCTGCTGGCCTCAAGGCTAGGTCCGTGCTATAAAAATACTTTAAAAAAAGGAAGAAGGAAATATTAAAAACTCCACTAACTTTTAAGTCACATAGTCTACTCAGACATCCCAGCATGCATCCAATCTCGTCAGTAACAAAGACCAACCACTTCAAGACCTAGAAAGACAGCAGACAACCCAGCCACACATCAAAGCCACAGAACACACAGGCAACCCAGCCCTAACACCATCCAGCATACTGACTGACAGGGATCCCAGACTAGGAGTCCTAAAGAGGATAAGGACAGTCCATGTCGCCCACCCCTAACACAGCATAGCTCCCATCCACACAGTCATGCAGGATTCATGCACAACACTGGATCTAGAACAAATTATGCTCTCACAACGTAAACTTACACTGCTCATCACAACTACTTCCTCATGAGTCAAACCATACACAAAATCCGTCGGCTTGTGCACGTGCGTCTGTCATAGTGTGACAAGCTCTAAAGAAGGTACGGTTGAATTAAGACAGATTTGCAAACACCGAGAAAGGGCTGCCGTGGAGACAAGCGACGTCACTAGAGCTAGCGTGACTCCCGTGCACGCTAGGGCTTTGAACTGATAACCAACCAGGAAGGATCTGGCTATAATATGCACCTCTCAGGCCCACCGTCTGTATTGTAAACCTAAGATGAGCTGTTCGGATCAATTTTACGAGGTCTAATCACAGGCCTGATAACCCTTCCCCGAAGACATACATTATGAATTGTTTTACCATAAAGCAACCACAAGGTGGCAGCAAACTAACGATGTTTTCAATTTTAATCAACAAAGAGAGGTACGTTTTTATAAAATACTTAATCTCTGCAGTGGAAGTTATCAAACTGATGGCTACATTGTCCGGTTGATCTAGTTGACATTTTTCAGTATTTTGTTTTACTGTTAAATGTTTACGGGGGCTTTACTAGCCTTTTATAACAGTCTTAATAAAAAGCTCTGTATGTTGCACGTTTGAGGAGGCACAAGGGGGATGAATGAAAACTTTACTCTGCCTTCCTTAGTTTGTCCACAAGTCAGAGATTTTATTTTACATCCCGTTTTATTTACTGAGAAAACGCAGTCGAGGCTGCTTCACCGGTTTCTCCGAAGAATGCGCTTGAAGGTTAAGTAACTACAGATCTCGGTTAATCCTCTATAATCTGCTATTACTAAATGGATGTCAGGGCTACTTGCCGAACCAACGCGCGCCAACTCCGGGGACGTAGAGCCTGAAAGAAATTAACATTTTATTGCAAGGGAGCCATGAAATCGCTCTTTTATTTTTATATATTCTTCAATGTGTGCGAAAAACTGCACTGCTTTTGCCCTTCGCAGTGCACCTGCATTTTCCACGGGAGAAGCGATGGCACTGGAACAAGGTATGTGGCTTTTTCTGAGACAAGGCTGGCTAGCAACCCCTGTGCTGTTCATTAAGTAAAGCTTTTTTTCCAAGAACGGAATTAATTATGCAGTATTGCTGTATGTGACGTATGACGTACGAAAAAGAATGTGTTCAGATTGTACCACATTGAATTGTTTCTTAGCTTATCAGTGTCAGCAGTGTGTCATATATTTTACGCTCACAAAAAAGGTTGCCTTCAAACATGTGCATCAGGGGGTCGTGACATGCGTGGTACATTTCCCTGCAACCACTCATCAGGGGTTGACGAAAAGTCATATCCATTAACAATGGTAAGCAAGAGTTTTGCACCAAAAAACAGCTTTCTGAGCGTGGTGTAAACTTGGAAAAATGCTTTTTTCCCCCCAAAACTTTTCCAGCTTTGTATGTGTTTTAAAGTGTGTCTATACATATAGTATTATGCGCTGGAAGGTAACCCTCCAATACAAAACCCATGCTAGGCATCACACATCACCCATGCTCTATGGTGCAAAGGTGTGCGCGTGGCTCTAGGCAGCCAAATTGTGTACCAGTACTACAGAGCGAACAGGCCAGTGCCATATTTTAGTGGACACTGCTCTTTAGTGCTCTCTAACTCTCACGCCATGCAGAGCAACAACTTTGGTTGCTGCGCTATGTGTGCCTGTTTTTAGTAAATACACCCTTTAGGTCTCATTCTGACTTCCTCAGTAAAATGATGTATTAATACCACTCCCGGATTCAGGGACATAGCAAAGGTGCCTGGGTTCTAATGCGAGCAAGTAAAATGGTACCACAACTTCCTGTTGAATAGTAAAGGCAGCCACAGATTAGGTGTAATGGTCCATGCAATATCTGGACCACTACACTTTCTGCACCATTAATAGCTACTCCCAGAGCTTGAAATGTAAAAAAAATATGTTTAATATTAAAAATATTGCTGCAAAGAAATTGACAACAAGGACAAATGTGACAGTAAATCTGCTTTGGCTTACATAATCGATCACAAACAGGCTGCATTTTAAAATATCTTAAAAGGTTAAGGCATCTGCTGCGGGGGTCGTTTTGTGCCCAGCAATATTCTGGGGGGAAAAATGACGGTTGATAACTGTGGTGGTTAATGCACTTGTTAGAAAGAGCTCTGTTTTCTCTAATCAGTGATGACTTATCATAAAGTAGCATAGAAGGTTAATTTGCCTGCAACAAAGTACAAAGGATAACAAGCGAATCACAGATTTGTAATTTATGTAAATAGCACAGTAGCATCGGTTTTGAAGTATTTAGCCGCAGGAACCACCTCCAAGGGCCCAGAACTCAAATTGGTACCACTTGGCAGGTCAGAACTCCCAGCAGCCGAGTTCAGGGATGCTGCAGGTGAAGCCTTTGATGACCCTGTGAGTTCTTAACGGGAAGCACGCGCACACAAGCCCTTGGAGAAACTTCTCGAGCAGGATGCACAATATAGTCCAGTCATTTTCCTCTCCAAGACAGAAGCAGCAACTGCAGGCCAACCCTGCAAAGCAACACACAGCAAAGTGGCAGTACTGTTCATTACAGCTCTTCAGCCCTTCTTAGCAGAATCTGCTCTCGATTCAGAAGTGTTTTACAAGTCTGGAGTTTCAGGTCCAATACTTATACCCCTTTTGGCCTTTGAAGTAGGCCTTCTTCAAATGATGGTCTTTGCAGTGCATACGTTCTTGCCCTGTTCTCTCTTGGCTCCAGACACACTCCAGGGGGGTGGAGACAGCATTGTGAGAGGCCAGGAACGGCCCTATTCAGGTGTCAGTGACAACTCCTCACACCACTCTAGCTCAGGAAGGCCCATCAGCCGATGATGGGCAATCAGGATATGCAGGGCACAGCTCAACTCCCTTTGTATGACTGTCTAAGGTGAATGCATAAACAGGCCCCTTTCAGTCTTAACCAGGCATTGATTCCACAGGCAGGCAGAAGCACAGGATGTATAAATAAGAAAATGCTCACTTTCTAAAAGTGGAATTTTTTATAACACACAATTTAAAAAACCTTCACTAAAAGATGTATTTTTAAATTCTAAGCCCAGAGAGCCCACACTCCAAATCTCTAGTTGTTCCCAATTGAAAGTTACACTTGTAAAATGTTACAATGCAGCTCCAATGACAGTCTATGGGTTAGCTAGTCCTTGCAATAGTGAACAACGAAACTGGCAGTACTTCCCTATCAGGACATGATAAAACACACCAGTACATGTCCTACATTTCACATACACTGCACCCTGCCCATAGGGGTACCTTGGGCTTACCTTAGGGATGCCTTACATGTAGTAAAAGGGAAGCTTTGGGCCTGGCAAGTGGCTGCACTTGCCAGGTCGACATGGCAGTTTAAAATTGCACTCACAGACACAGAAATCTTAGGCCTAACACATGTTTACAGGGCTACTCATGTGGGTGGCACAACCAGTGCTGTTGGCCTACTAGTAGCATTTGATTTACAGGCCATGATCACACACAGTGCGCGTTACTAGGAACTTACTAGTAAATCAAATATGCCAATCATGGAATACCAATTAGAATCACAATATACACAGGGAGCACTTGCACTTTAGCACTGACCAGCAGTGGTACAGTGCCCAGAGTACATACACCAGCAAAAACGAAGTCCAGAATAACATAAAAAAATATAGGAGGTAGAGGCAAAAAGACAGGGGAAACCACGCCAAGGATGTCAGGTCTAACAATGCGTGTGTAATATAAAGTGCTCTGACCACCTAAATATGGATGAATATTATTATAAAATAAAATAAATAATAAGGTAAGTGGTATTTTAATCGCTATTAATGTAATTACTCATACAGACAGATACATCTCACATTCTTGCAGTGTATGAATACCTCTTACATACAGGGGCAGAAGAAAGTAAAAAAAACTGCCTCTGCCTCAGAATCAAAGTTTCTCTTAGGAACTTGTGAAGTCTTAACCAACTGAATGCCTTTGTTTCCCTCCATTGTGTTTACACGTGGCTGTTAGGCTCCAGATATTCCTCAGCAAGGATAAGACTACAGCAAAAGTAGGGCTGAAGGCTCCTTAAGTGAGATTTTAGTGTTGGGCTAAGCTGAAAGTGAAAATAAGAAACCTCATCACTCCTTGGAGTTTGCTGCCAGAAATGACAGCTGACAACTTGCGGACACTACTGAATGAGCCCCGGGACTGGCATATTACATCGGGACAAATTCAGCATATTGCACTAGAGCCGGTTCCAGCTAGATCCCAGATCCAGCTATTATTGAGTCTGATCTGGGGTCTGGCTGGATCTCCCTTATTACCTGCATGGCTATGCTCCTGGGGGAATTTCCAATGCAGCGGGATTCAGGTTTTTCTTGGTGTGGTATTACTGCATTACTACAACCTTTGTTGCTCAGAATGAGGCATAACATGCAAAAGAGACAGGCACATGGATTTCCACATGTTTTGTCTCTTTCTGAGATGTTTTCAGCATTCACATATCACCAGGTTTTTCCATGAAGTCATAATCTGGGTTTCAATGGTCTCAGTGGTGACCAGGGAGCAAGGAAGA
The DNA here is from genome assembly GCF_964261635.1 of Lissotriton helveticus. Classification (NCBI taxonomy): domain Eukaryota; kingdom Metazoa; phylum Chordata; class Amphibia; order Caudata; family Salamandridae; genus Lissotriton; species Lissotriton helveticus. Next base: position 1,223,479,219 of record NC_136059.1, on the reverse strand, counting down.
CTAACATACAAATTTAGATCTAGAACTAGTGTTAAAGCAGGCAGAAGTTCTGTTTGTGCTTATTTTGCCACTAGTGCCTTTGGGACGTCTACACAATATATGCTCATTCTGCCTGGTCCCACCTGGTGGGGATTGTTGGTGTAAACCAGAGTCCTAGGGGTAACACTGCACACAAAAGAGGCTCAAAATCCGTACGTGCAGGTTATTTCCCATTCTTTTGTGCACAGGTAATAAGATGATAAAGGAGCACCCTCTATGCCCACTATGAAGGACATTTAAAATTGGGTGGTTTACGCATCCATCATTACCGTGTCTCTTAATTTGTGCTTCAAATGGAAATATAGATGTTCATGTACTCACTGTCCCAGTGTGCCTGTTTTATACAGAGAAGTGGCAGTAGTGTACTCTGTCATTAAAATTAAAATTACTGCCCCACTTCTGAGCAGTCCTGGTACTCTGCCTTTCAAATGAAATAGGTGCAGGTAATCAGTACTTGGGAGTACCTGGTCATTTACAGAACTGGTCCCAATGACTCAATGTATGTATGTATGTATGTACATGCCCCGGTTACTTACTGGTAATCTTCATTACTGCGAGTATAGTCTTTCTCACCACATGGGTTCCCATCCCCCCCTTTCCTGTTTGGTCATCAGCTTCATGTTTTTGGTACTGAGGCTTGGCAGTGGAACAGGAAGTGGGGTAGGTCGTGCCTCCTCTTATAGTAGTTCAGGGTTTAAAGAGTTCGGCCATGTTAGGGAAGGATGGAAAGACTAGAGCGCTAATTTGCTTGGAGGGTTCTGTGGGGAAGCTAAAGCTCACTACGTAAGTAATGTGGCGAGGAAGACTTACGAGGAGGTAATGGCATGTCTATAGCGCAAGCCTAGACAAAAAGCACCGGGCGCTGTACGTGGTCAAAGACAAGCATAAAGTCAACAAGTAAGAGGAGTGGCAGCTGGGTTGATGGTGGTTAATGCATTGTGATGTAGTGTTCTTTAAGGAAGTGAGCCTTCAATATATGGTCGAGTGTTCCTCTCATGTCTGGAGTCTGAGAGCTACTAAGCAGGTATCTTATTATATTTAGTTTGTGTGCATTAGAACTATTTGGGTGACATTTGGAACATTTGCACTGCGTCACAGAATGGATATAGCACCAATCACGTCCGATATTAGAAACCTAACTAACTATATTCCCCTCTCTGACTGGGGTATTCACCTAAGACAGAGAAATGCTTCCTGCTTGTTAATTGTAGGTTGTTCATGGCCGGCAGGGGATCTGTTGTGGATCGGTATTTTATGCGGATGGGGGCGAGGGCGTGTTTGAATGTGTATATAACGATGGCTGGGCTAACATGGCTTCTAACGAGGAAGGAAGGCATGACAAGTGAATACAAAAACCAAACACCGCTCTTTAGGCGCCATTGCCATTATATTGTGACGCTTATTGCTTCATAGCTGGTCTTGAATGTCTTTGAAGTGAAGTCCTGCGTCGCGAGGAGGCATTTCACTTAGGTCACGTGTTCCTCATGAATTCTTCTGGGATCCCGCAGTGCAGTCTGGGAACAGACGACAATAAGATGATGAGGTGGATAATATCCAGAAAAGGAGTGGGATCCCTAAGCATGTGAGCTCAATGGGTAGGTCAAAAAGCAGGAAGGATCAATTAGGGAGGCCTTCAAGCAATCAGAGAAGGGTTGGGCCACGTGATCTAGGTTATCTGAGGACGAGGAAGCAATAAATATGCAGGTGAATGGAAAGTACCTAAAGAAAGTCAGCCATTATCAGACTCACGAATCCCGATTTTAGAGAAAAGTCAAAATACCTTTTCAATAAAAAAAAAGTTTTAGTGGATTGTGTAAAAGTTCCTTTTATAAAGGGCACACAGCAGTTTTTCCTTGATGTTCTGATGGGACCAGCAACAAAATAAAAGATTAAAAAGAAAAACAGTGGTGCAGGAAGACAGAAGGGGGCAGCGTGAGAAGAAGGGATGAAGAGAAAAGGAAATGGGCATAAAGGTGGGGGTTGGTGTAGATCGGGTTAAGAGTTCTTAAGGATTATTACAAATTGGGCAATAGAGAGGGTGTGAGGCAGCACAATAAACAGTTAAGAGCAGAGAAGAACAATGATGGATCGGGCCAGGGAGAACCTCTTTTCATATAAAAAAGAGAGGTTTGGTGAAACCCCCTCACACTCTTAAAAGAAAGAGATTTTTTTTTGATCAGGAGAGGCTTTTACCAGTTTCGCTTTATTGCATTATTGAAGAGAATTTCTTCAAGATTTGTTCGACGAAAGCATTTTGCCAGAAACATTTTCTTTAGGATGACCCCACATCTTCAGATTTGCATATACATTCACTGCACGGTCTCATGCCTGCTTGGCATCTGCAGGGCGTTGTCTCCTGCAGATACTACCCATTCAAACTTAGGCACCTTGATACAGGAACCTGGTCAATGGTTAATAGTGTTGCAGAACTCTTAGAAAAGGTAGGCATAGATCACGTGCAAAATAGATGGAAACTCACATATAACGGCTTATTTTTGTCACAGAAACTTTTGAGGTTTAAATAAAGAAAGCATGTATCTATTTCTGAGGTGAAGGTAAGGTAGTGTTCAGTCACTTAAATCGCGTCCATTATGCAATGAGCATAACCTGTTCTCGCGTACAGTAGGTATAATGGATATAGACATTTCTGATATGTGCATAATACGGATGTGCCATATATTCCGGGATGCACGTAACGTAGACATTGGAATTACTTCTCATGTGTGCATACATTTCTGGGGAATTATGTTCTCTCTATAATTAGTTCTAAAGCACTTGCACCCCCATCGTCTTTTTGGCGCCAAGATACATGATGTAGATATGCAACTAGCTCTTTGATGTCTGGGTATGACTTATACATACCTCTAGAAATATCTGCATGTCAATTGGTGGTGAGCGACATGCATGCCATTTTGGGGTGAGCAGATATGTATCCACCTATTGGACCTCTGTATATTTTAATTTATTAACTCAAATGGATATGTATGCAAATCATTGTAATATTAGAAACTGATTTATCAGGAACATAGAATCATAAATTGTGTCAGTTGAAATAGACAATTATGATGTCCATTGTATCGATTGTCTAAAGAAAAGTATACATGCGGTTCCAATTATTTGTATCGATTGTTTAGAGGTATATGTATATGTGGTTCTAATTATATCATTGGGATTGTATATTTATTTTTGTATACGCTATTTATATATATAACATATTTTCTATCTAATAAGAAAATAAAAAAAATTAAAAGAAAAAAGAATAAGATACAATAAAACATTCCAACTCCTTAGAAAGTTGTCATATTTATAAGTATATAACATGTATGTATGTCTAGAGTTTACATGCCCTTCTATAGTAAATTGCACTGTGCCCGGTGTTTCTTGTCTTCCAAATAAGTAATTTCCCTGTTAGGGTTGTACCCTATTTTCAGGGGCCCGCTAATTTTCCAGAAAGTCCACCTATTGGATGTACATAATACATACACAGCACTGGGTTGTGCATAATTCATGTGTCTAGCCACTTCTTGGGTGTGCATAATTTATATATGCAACCACATTTGATCTCTATATAATGCAGACATCCAAACACTTCTGGGGTTAACTTTACCTGTGGGCAGCTGTTTCTCAAGGTCTCTTTACCTATAACAGTGAATATTTACAGGTCTGTTCTAGGTCTTTCTGACTCTATGGGCCCGATTACGACCTTGGCGGTCCTCCTGTGGGCCGCCACGCCAGCGTCTTGTGGGAGAACCACCAAAGCTGTACTCATACCGCCTGCCGGATTACAATTGTAATCCTTGGTGGGTAGGCAGTGCCACTGCAGTGCCTGTCTAAAGGCCCATAGGTGAACCTCAGACAGGTGCTGCCCTGACACCCCTGCAGCATGTTCTTGCATGGTGCTGTGCAGTGCATGTGCGGTGTCACTGCAGTGAGTGCCTGTCTAAAGGCCCATAGGTGAACCTCAGACAGGCCCCACGCTGACACCGCTGCAGCATGTTCCTACATGGTGCGGTGCAGTGCATGGGCGGTGTCACTGCAGTGCTTGTCTAAAGGCCCATAGGTGAACCTCAGACAGGTGCTGCCCTGACACCCCTGCAGCATGTTCTTGCATGGTGCGGTGCAGTGCATGGGCGGTGTCACTGCAGTGCCTGTCTAAAGGCCCATAGGTGAACCTCAGACAGGCGTCACCCTGACACTGCTGCAGCATGTTCCTGCATGGTGCGGCATGCACCCTGTGTTGCATGCCACACCATGCAGGAACTGGAGTGCATATTTGCCAGGGAGCACAACATGTGCCCCCCTGCTCCACCCAGGCCCTGGAATGGTAGGGGGCCCAATTATGGCCCCTTTTCTTACCTTACCACCAGACTCACTATGGCGAGCTCACCACCATGAAAAGACTGGGGCAACTCGTAATATGCTTGGCGGCACCATCACAATATTACTCTGCCTGAATGCTGCGCCACTGCAGTGGGATCCAGGATCCCCGGCAGCCGCAGTGGTCCAGTGGCGGGCCAACCGACAAACTTAGAATACGGAGAGCGGACCGTCAGTCTGGCGGTTCATGGAATGCCACCACGGGTTTGGCGGTAAATTGAGCCCCAAACTTGGAATTATTCCATATATCTATATGGGACAGGCCTGTCTGTTTATGTGTGCAGTCTCTGCTGGGTATTTATTTTTCATTTATAGAGTTTTATATAGCGCGAACGTGACCCAAGGGTATCAGAGCGCTTCACAGTATGATGTGGTAAATAGTTTATGCATGAACATGTATAATGTGCTAGTGCATTGTTCTCTTGTTGACTCCCCTCCAGTCTCTGTATTTAGAGAAATCAAGTAAATACATCTAAAGTTATTTGAGACAACTCTAACTGGTGAATTTCAATGTTTATTTTAGTTTAAAACGTTACATTGTGACTAAATGTTTTTTCAGTGAATATATATATATATATATATATATATATATATATATATATATATATATATATATATATATATATATATATATATATATATATATATATATATATATATATTATATATATATATGATATATATCAAACCAAATCCTTTGTTCTTTACGATTCCCTGAGCGTTAGAACCAGAAACAGGAATGGACTCTACTTTCTTGTGCAGTATTTTTCTTGATTTGATTAGTGCGCTGTGAGTCATGATGCGTTACGACCTTTGCAGGCCTTGAAATAAATAAATAAATATATATATATATATATATATATATATATATATATATATATATATATATATATATATATATATATATATTCGCTCCACAAATCTTCCAAATTACGAAGAAAACGAGACACCCAGAGCTTCAATTCGAGGATTTATTTGGCAGATCAACAAATAAATCCTCGAATTGAAGCTCTGGGTGTCTTGTTTTCTTCGTAATTTGGAAGATTTGTGGAGCGAATAAGGTAGCCTGCTGGTGGCTGTAACGAGACCGCCCGTGACAGCGTGACTCTTCAACCAGCACTGGTAGAAAGATATATATATATATATATATATATATATATATAGTTATACTTCAGTCTTACCTTCACAATATGCTGGTAATTGAGATTCTGACTATGATATTTTAGGAACATGATACATAGTATTTTTGAGCTTGATGTTTTGCATGCAAACAGTTGTTTAGTGTGACTCAGTAATGTAGAGGAATACCTTGACATACTTTATACTATTATCTAAAGTGCATTTGTGTTTACAGGGCCTCTAGCCTCCTACTTCACATTGATACCTGGCATTGAGAGTGTCTTAGTACTATGGCGCCAGCATCATTTGTTCCACCACACAGCGAAGACACTGGTGCTTTCCCATTTACTTCCTCTCACTTTCACTCTCAATCCTTCAGTCTTGAAGTATCTTCTACTCCACTTTCCATTATCTGTTTCTATCCATATTTCCCAATCTCTCACTCTCAATATTGTTTCAATTCTAATTTTCTTCATCTCTTTCCCATTTTATTCCTTTCTCAATTGTATACTTTGTAGCTTTTAGCATTCCTTCAGTTTAAAGTGCTTTACGTCTTCTTTCTCGTTTGTATTTTTGTGAGAATAATGCTTTGTTTGAGGGGTGATATTGGAATGTATTGTCTTAAACAGCATTATCAGGCCTGGGGAGATAATGTACTGTTAATACATTATATAAAGGTTTTAATCTATATTTATTTATGTTTTACCCTCTTCATGCCATTTGCTTGTAACTGGCAGATCTGTCCTGTGTAACGATCCCGACATGTACGACATTCCCGTCAATGTTCCAGTGGACACTGTCAAGCTTCGAATTGAGAAGACAGTGATACGTAGAATTCCTACTGAAGCATTCTACTACCTGGTTGACTTGAAATACCTCTGGGTAACATATAACTGCATCTCCAGTGTAGACACCAGCAGCTTCTATAACCTGAAACAGCTTCACGAGCTACGCCTGGATGGAAACGTATTGTCCACCTTCCCTTGGGAGTCTTTAGCTGAGATGCCAAATTTGCGCACCCTGGATCTTCACAACAACAAGCTGGCCAGCATCCCAGCTGAGGCTGGCAAGTACATAATCAATATTACCTACTTGGACATCTCCAGTAACAAGTTGATAACACTGCCATCAGATCTCATGGATATTTGGCCGCCTTTTTCTGAGTCAAGATCTTCGAAAAGCCCAAATCTCTTCCCGCAGCGTATCATTTTGGGTGAGTTAATAGTTTGTTTGGTGTTCAATATTGTGGGTTTTTCAGCATCCTATGACAGTTGTGGAAGATCTGGGATTTAAAGAATTTATTATGGCGTCACTTACAGTTTCATGCCCTTTAACCTCATTGTAGATATCATTTTGGTCAGTCTGATACATACTGAAGGATGACAATGTATGCAGCACAAATGAATAAGATATGACTTAACTGTATTCTATGAACTCTATTCAACCTTGGTCTGACACTTGGGAATCATTTGATCAGCTGTAGTGCCAATCTGCAAATTATCTGCAGGCTATGCATTTTGAATACATCTTTAGAAGAATACTGTTATTTAATTTTAGCTACTTCCATAAAACGGAAGAACTTACCTGATGCTGTGTTTCTTCCCCATTTCCGCCACCAAATGTATTACCAGTTGTCTTGATGAGAGGGATTGTAGATTATTGTGCTACTAACGAGGCACAACATCATTGGTGCTACAGTACCTTGTCCATTTAATGAGGAATGCTCCATCAAAGGGTCCAAGATACCGTTTTGTGAAGCAGCTGTGACATGATACTTTTTTAACTTGAACTGAGGTGTTTGGTAATTCTACAGCCATATGAAAGCACCAGTACTTTAGAGAGCAGCGAAACATGTTGACTTTTTTTTCAAAGCATCGAGAGAGCTTGGGCCCACATTTATTTATTTTATTTATTTATTTAAAAGGTTTTATAAAGCGCTGGCTAGACCCAGAGGTATCAGAGCGCTTTACATGAGCTTCAGATCATAGTTACAGGTTACATTGTTACAAAGGTTACACAGTTATTAGAGCATGGCAACATAGTTACTTGTAAGGTCAAGATAAACAATAAGCACAAATACGTAAGGGGAAAAGCAGGCAAGGGGAAAGATTTAGGGGAGGGGGGAAGGAGCTGGTAAAGTAGACAGGTAATGAAGGCGGGAAAGAGGAGGGGAGGGTGAAGGACACCGCATGGAAAGAGGAGGGGAAGGGCGACGGGGACACAAACCGGTAGACGAGTCTAAGCAACGTCCAAAGTCCAGTAAGCTGTGATCCCAGGGGAAGTGGTATCACTTCCCTATCTCGGTGGCGGGAGGCTCCCTTCATGCAGTGGACTCTCTCAGACGGGTCTCTGAGACTCCAAGGCCTACATACTGGATCCTTCCCCAAAAAGGGGAGAGGGAGTGCTTAGGAAAGGGGTGCCATACCATACCTCAGCTGTGAGTGGCTCCCATGGCGCAGTGGACTCTTTCAGCGGATACGCTGAGACTCCAGAGTATAAATATTGGATCTTTCCCCAACAAGGGGAGAAGGAGTGCTTAGTCAAAGGGCACAAAGGACAGGGGGCTAGGCAGACTAGCAGGCAAGGTGAGAGATTCAGGGGAGAGTGGATAGGAGCTAGGAGCTAGGAGCTAGGGAGGTAGACAAAGAGAGAAAGAGTACTAAATGGGAACACATTTAATTAATGAGTTATTATATAGCGCTGGCTAGACCCGATGGAATCAGAGCGCTTTATATGAGGGACAATAATGTTGCAATTTACATCAGTTAAAAGATACGTAAGTATCAATAAAAGCATTTAAGAACATAGGGGACAAGGTTAATGGCGCAAGGAAGGGTAAGGGGGTAGGGTAAAGGGGTAGGAGGAAGATAGGACGTAGAGACCAGGGGAAAATCTGCTCAAGGTTCGGCTGGGTAGGTGACGGCAGGGAAGGGGAGTCCAAACCCATCTCCTCTTTAGCTATATGGTAGCTCCACTGCGCATCAGCCAAATCGCTAGGTCTCCACAGTCTGGGGTGAGTTCTGCAGGTTCCAAGTCCTGATGTGTAGGCAGGTTAGGGAAAAGGTTCAAGGTCTGGTCAATGTCCAATTGTTGTCCTAGGAAAATAAAACAACGTGTAGGGGACCACTATGGAAGCCATCTTGGGGTCAGGCAGGGGACTGTACTGTAGACTGGTACACTGGTGGCCATACTAAGGTCAGGCATCAGGCAGTTAAAGTCAATATCCAGGACAGCGGCCGCCAGAAAATAACAAATCCAGCATGCACACACCATCACACGCACAGACATGCACAAGCACACACGAATGCGTTCACTCTCATACACGCAGACATGCACAAAACACAAGCACACATACAATCACATGCTCCAGAGCAAAAATACCCAAGGACATACACACAAATACATGCACACACACACCATCACACTCACAGTCATGCACAAGCACACAACAAATGTGCGCACACACTCTCATACGCAAACAGAGGGCGCACATACTGAAACATCCACGCGCACACATACAATTCCATGCTCCAATACAAAAACACTCAAATACATGCACACACCATCACACGCACAGACATAAGCACACATACAGAAACATCTGCGTGCACAGGCACACATAGAATCATGTGCTCTAATACAAAAACACCCAAATACATGCACACACCATCACACGCACAGACATAAGCACACATACAGAAACATCTGCGTGCACAAACACAAGCACACATAGAATCATGTGCTCTAATACAAAAACACCCAAATACATGTCCACACCATCACACGCAGGCATGTACAAGCACACACAAATGTGAACATAGTCTTTCATATACACACAGGCGCACACACACACGTGCATCCACCCCCCCCCCCCTTATACACGCACAGGCGCACACACAAAAGCACTCCCATGACATTTCTCCAGGACTGCCGCAGCATTGATGGCACACAAAGGCAGAGTCAGCAGTACCGATGTCCTGAGGGCGCCGCCATCTTAGGACCAAGCAATCGGCCCACGTTTTAGTGCTGTCGGGTGTGTTCCTCATAGGAGAGCAATGGGTGCGCACTGATGGTCGCGCTGTTGCTCCCGGGTCTGTCCAGATGCCACCAGGAGCTCGCAGGGTGGACAGTGGCGACCGCCGCCAAGGAAAGCACTGAGTTTCACTGTACTGTGGCGCAACAGGGGTTTCCTCCGCTCGAGACAAAACGCCTTTCACCCTAAGCGCTTTGCAAGTTAATGGCGGGCTGCAAGTGAGTGTTAATCACTCGTGCAGGATCCCAGTGGTAGGGGGGCCCTGGGCGTCTCAGGGCCCGATAGTGATGCCGGTACTTAGAAAGCAGTAGGCTGCCGTTAAAGCCTCCCTGCCTCCACAGGGCGCCGGGGTCTCAGAGTTCCTAGAGGTTGTAGGGAGAAATCGCTGGCGAAAGCACATAAAAAGGTTTCCAGGCGGTGGATGATGTGGAATCACCTCGCTCAAAGGCTATTTTTCGTGCAGTGGGGCGGCGTGCAGCTAGTGCCAGTGTCCATGTGTCTCCCAGCACGGACTATGAGGAGGATGCGTCAGTTCGGGTTTGCGGCCCCTCCCCCCCAGCTGCACTCGTACATCTCAATTGGCGCAGGTAGGCGAACTCCGCAACTCGGAGTTTTCACCCAAGGGGAGTCAGCCAGCAAGTCAGTGCTTCGAGATGAGGGTAGGGGGGAAGCTATCTGATGGTAAAGCGGAGGTCGATAACATCATGGTGCACTTCTTTTGGCCTCCGGGCAAGGTATCGTAGCTCCCCTGGCGCCATCTTGGCTTATTTACTTGCGGGGACGTCAGGGCTCATTTCTCAATGATTCAGGATCGGAGAAAGGCGATTTTGGGTCCCGGACGATCCGCCTGCATTGCGATTGCGGAACAGTTGTTTTCGGTGGGCACATTAACATCCCTACTCAACCAGATGGTCTTTTTAGCTACTTGAGAGATAAGAGGGGAAAGGGAACAATCACAATCAAATCCCATTACAGTATAAACAATTTGGTTACACAGTCACTACTCCACAACTAGGATTGGGATTAGTAAGGCTTTAATTATCGATTCAGAAATAGATGTATTTAAATCGGCCTTAGCATTCTTGTATTCAAATACAGGGCAAACAGAACGAGTCCAAATCTCCTAAAGAGATTTACCCTATAAAACAAAAGGCTTACAACAAATTCAGTTAAAACAATACAAGTATTAAAGAAAATGAATTTAACATTAAATTGCATCAAATGATTTTCAAAGGTAAGTATGAGCATGCTATCTCTCCCTACACTGCCTTACAAGGGATAACCCTTAACTAAGAAGCAATTAGTAAGAATGAATAATAGAAAGGTGTCATCTGTCAGAGTCTTTAGTAGAAGAAACTCCATCCAAGGGTCATGTAGCATGAAGCAACAAAAATCAGAAGTAGAGGTCTGAAACTCATGAAGTCCTCAGACCCTCACTACATTACAGCATAAGATATTAGTTGCATTCAAGGTACATAACATGTTCATCTCCAGTAACTTTCCACAATCCAGGCACAAATTGGATTTTCTGCTACCACCTTTCCCACATCAATAAGTTGCTACTTCATTCGTCCTTGGCCATTATTCTCCTCCTCCATAAGAACTTGCCTGCTTGCTTAGTCCTCCATGAGAACTTGCCTTCTTGCGTTTCTCTTTACCAAGATCCATCTTCTCATACCTTGCTATCTAACTAAAACAAAAACCCTTCTTTTCAAACTAATAAGGCTTTATCTGTATCTGCAGTAAAAACAAAAATGCAAGCAGACACATTCTACATCAAAGGTTAATACAAATGAAATGTTAGCCTTTAAACGTGAGCTTGTATTGAAAGCAGTTCTCGAGGCCCAAAATCATGTCAACTTAATAGTGCACAGGGTTACAAATACCTGCACATTTCTACACATATAGCAAATGCAGTTTCTTAACACATGACTAAATTGCAAAGAAATTAAGAAATGAAATTTAAAATACACCAACATGAATATAATTTCTTATTACACGTATAGATGCTTAAACATTATTCTTCACATACACCTTATTTCATTAACTTAACACTGAGACACGTCTAATCTCTAATTTCTTCTAGATTATTAATTTGTTAATGTCCTTTATTAGTCACGTTTCCCTGCACACAATTTATAAGTCCCATTAGTTTTTACGTGGAGTACTTTCAAAATGCAATACTCCATCCTTAATTAGTAACATTAATCGTACAGAATATATTTGAGTGCTGACTGCACGTTATTATAATGCACTCCTACAGTATCTTAAAATGGGATCAAAATTACACTACTCCAACATGAAGAGTACTAATTTGCATCTCTTATTTTTGGCCAAGTGGAATGGGGGATAATAATGCATTTTATTATTCCCACCTTCATACAATGTTAGTTTCACGAGAAGAATACACTCTGAAGAGATAAAATATTCATTGAGCAGATGCATCATTGAAGGGGACATGGCAGAGGACTATCTCATTTTATTTTATGACGTATGAGTGATCGTAATAACATGAGTGTTTTTCCCAGTGTTCGATGGAGAGCACTGTGATGAAGCATGCCACACTATGTTGGTGAGGGCTTTATATACCAATGGTATGCTGCCACATGGACTGCAGCACAGATATCCAGAATCTACCTGATCAACATAATTGAAAATCCATTTGGGCCCAGATGTGCAAAGCCGTTTTCCGATTGCAAACCCAGCAATTTGCATAATCTCAGAGTTTATGACTGCAAAATGACTTTTTCTATTTACCAAACACATTTTCCGGCCCACTGAGTTTCAAGTTGGAAGGTGTGTCTCAATTGCAAGCCCCAATCATACGTATTGATTGGTTGGATTCACTGTTGCGATTGCAAACCATTGATCAATTACCAACACTCCAAAGGAGGTGGTAACTAATTTGAAAAGGGGAAGGTCTCCCCTCTGTGAAAGCTGTCCAGCTTTGGGGGGAGCAGGCTGCTCTCCCCCCTTATGTTTTCCCAAATAGAAATTAATATTCTAAGGCAGTGTTGGATTCCTTAAGGTACAGAAGGCTGCTTTAGAAAACAAGAAAAGGTTTCCCTGCAGGCCAACATCCCTGTGTTTGTAGCCAATCACAAATAGCGACCTGCCTAATTAATATTCATTAGTCAGGTCATTCTAAGATCTCTTGTGACAGGAGATTCTGCAATGCGACCTATTAGTACATATAGTATAGTACATAGGCTACATTGTGACATTAAAGACTGGTTGCAAAAAATGAGTACACAGTTTACAACCACTTTTTATAATTAGTTTTTCACTAAATCTTTGTGGGTGGCTAGTTCCTCTTTTGTATATGTAGAGTCCAGAGGGTGAGTAATGACAACATGCAGAAGAAGTGCTCCTCCCCCCACAAATTGGCTTCCTTTCCTTTATATATATTGCTTTGCTTCCCTATGAGTTTAGGTTTACATTTTATAAATACACTCAAGGAAAGTACGAAAACGTGTTTGGTGACATATGTATATAAGGTTGTTAAAGATAGAAGGATGCAAGTTTTTAGAATTTTCTAACTGCACGTAATATTAGTCACATCTCTTTGAAGAACATAACATCATGAGGAACTGACAGTGCACCTCTATTCTCAAAACTCGCTACCTCTCCAATCCCTCTATGACTGTATCTTTGTGATTCACACTGTACCGCTCTCCATCACCCTTTGGCTAGCTTTGCACTATACAAACAACAGGCACATATACATACATATATATATATATATGAACCCCACGCTCACCCTCAAAAGAAAGAATGAGCTCGACATGTGCTGGCTCCCACCTGGATTTATTCCGTGTAAAATAACAGCAAAGTCCAGGAAACGCCAGGCAGACGCGTTTCTAGCGAGTGTTTTAGCTTTCATCAGTGCCGGTTCTCGTTTCCTCATAGTTCCTCACACCTGGGGATAATCAGGGTCCGGAGCATAACTCTGGTCACTCCTTTTGTAGATGTAGATCCCCCGCCTCCGCTTTCAGCAGTAATGCCTCCTGTGACATTGTCGAGGCCAAAGGCATGCTGGTATTTCGAGTCCTCGGTTACAGCTCATACAGTGATGGCTGGCCAAAGCCCAGTGGCTTGACTCGAAGTTTCACACACCCCCGACCTCGTCTTCAGGGATAATTTTCGCGGTACCAGGTGGGGCCCCTGCAGACACGCTGCAGCCTCTTTCCCCAAAGCAGTAAGTCCCAGCCAAATACTGTGAGACCGCTTGGGGGTGGTGACACGTTGTAGTTTTATACAGTACCAAAAGTTGCTGATTTTTCGTGTCACACCAGACCAAGAGGGCATGCCGGTGAGCCAGAGAACAGCATACTGGCTCTTTATATGAACCCCACGCTCACCCTCAAAAGAAAGAATGAGCCCGACATGTGCTGGCTCCCACCAGGATTTATTCCGTGTAAAATAACAGCAAAGTCCAGGAAACGCCAGGCAGACGCGTTTCTAGCGAGTGTCTTAGCTTTCATCAGTGCCGGTTCTCGTTTCCTCATAGTTCCTCACACCTGGGGATAATCAGGGTCCGGAGCATAACTCTGGCCACTCCTTTTGTAGATGTAGATCCCCCGCCTCCGCTTTCAGCAGTAATGCCTCCTGTGACGATGTCGAGGCCAAAGGCATGCTGGTATTTCGAGTCCTCGGTTACAGCTCATACAGTGATGGCTGGCCAAAGCCCAGTGGCTTGGCTCGAAGTTTCACACACCCCCGACCTCGTCTTCAGGGATAATTTTCGCGATACCAGGTGGGGCCCCTGCAGACACGCTGCAGCCTCTTTCACCAAAGCAGTAAGTCCCAGCCAAATACTGTGAGACCGCTTGGGGGGGGTGACACGTTGTAGTTTTATACAGTACCAAAAGTTGCTGATTTTTCGTGTCACACCAGACCAGGCACATATACATACATATATATATATATATATATATATATATATATATATATATATATATATATATATATATATATATATATATATATATATATATATATATATATATACTAGCAGCCCGTCCCGACGTTGTCCGGGTATGAAATAGAATGTGTGTATTCAGATACGGTCATTCGCGTGTTCCCCCGCTTGAGGCCCAGCTGCAGCCCTGGTTCATGTTAGCAGGCGCGTGTCCCCCCGCTTGAGGCCCAGCTGCAGCCCTGGTTCATGTTAGCAGGCGCATGTAATTAGTGTAGTGATCCGCCGCCTGAGCCCGGCTACAGCCCTGGCTGATGTTAGCAGGCGCGTGTAATTTGGTTTAATGTGATAGTTCAGTAACAGCGCGCATGAGAGACTGCAGTAATTGTCCCCGCAGACACGCTCAGTCGCGTGTGCCTCCGCTTGAGGGCCAGCGGCGACCGTCTAACAATTAGAATTGTGTAAGTCTTCAATGATTGTTTCCCGCTGTTCTTATTTTTTTATGACCCACACCGACACTCCTCGGCCCCAAGTGCTTTTTAGACGCACCCAGGTCAAGGCACACACTGCATTCGGCACCCCCAGTATGTGGGAGACAACGGGCAGTCCCCCAAGGGAGTCTTGCGAATGGTTACTTACCACACTTCGTGGTGAACGCCTTTGTGACGCCCTGGTGTTTCCTGGAGCTGAAATATATATATATATATATAGCTCCAGGAAACACCAGGGCGGAGCACTCTCAGGCGGGTGCTTTCAGTGTGGGGGTGCACCCACAAATCAATTGCTGCTTCGCTTTCTGTACCTTCGGATTTCTATCCGCCAGAAAAAAGCACTCTCTGGGGGGTCGTGTGGGTCGTTTATTCACCAGCAAACAGACATGGTAACAAACAGACGCGTTTCGGTAAAGACCTTCATCCATGTTTGCTGGTGAATAAACGATCCAAACGACCCCCCGAGAGTGCTTTTTTCTGGCGGATAGAAATACGAAGGTACAGAAAGCGAAGCGGCAATATATATATATATATATATATATATATATATATATCCATACTAATATTACTAATATTATAAAGAGAGAGCCCAAACCTTTGAGGCGGGTAATCTCAGTAACCACAGCACCAATCACAACACCCATTACAGCGTTGGAAAGGGCAGTTGCAGCAGAAGGACATAGGCTATGCAGACGGCCACCATATACATTTTTTTTTTTTAATTGTCTTTATTAACTTTTCAAGAAACAGTGGTGTTCATCACAATCATACAGTGCAAGACATACAATTGTACCATAGGACACCATATACATTTAAAAGTAAAAGAACCGTGCCAGCAAAGTAGACCCTTGTGGGCGTGTCTGCGTTGTGTAGTGGCCGTGGGCTGGGGGCGTGACTAACACTGGGGGGCGTATGGTACGGCCATCACATCGTGGGCTGTGGGCGTGTGCTGGGGCGTGACCAACGCAGGGGGCATGTGTCCGCCCTTCATGCCATGTGAGTCGTCCATACAAGCGCCAATTTCGTTGCTGCGCAGCATCAAGGGGCACGCTGGGGGCGTGACACGCTGGGGGCGTGAGAAACGGTGGGGGCATGTGTCCGGCCTTCATGCCATGTGATTGCAATTGCGCCGCATCAAGGGGCACGCTGGGGGCGTGTGCTACGTTCCGCCCTTCATGCCATGTGGGTCGTACATTATTCAGAAGATCGTCTGCTGTGGCCGTGTGCTGGGGGCATGACAAACGTTTTCAGCTGGAGTCCTGGTAAGTAACATTACTGCAGCCTCTCCTGCGTGCTGTTACTGAACTCTCTAATTCAACAAAATTAGACGCGCCTGCTACCATCAACCAGGGCTCTAGCCGTCGGATCAGTACACTAATTACACGCGCCTGATAACATCAACCAGGGCAGCAGCTGGGCCTCAAGCGGGGGAACACGCGCCTGCTAACATCAAACAGGCCTGCATCTGGGCCTCAAGCGGGGGAACATGCAAATGAGCTTGTCTGCGGGGACAATTACTGCAGCCTCTCCTACTCGCTGTCACTGAACTCTCTCATTAAACGGATTTACCCGCGGCTGATAACTCTCTCATTAAACGACATTACACGCACCTGCTAACATCAACCAGGGCTGTAGCCGGGCTCAGGCGGCGGATCACTACACTAATTACACGCGCCTGCTAACATCAACCAGGGCTGCAGCTGGCCCTTCTCCGTCCCTATTCTAATGAAACAAAAAATGTTGTCTACCGCGAGATTTTAAAATAAATTGCCCAGGCCAAATACACACACATTCTATTTCATACCCGGACAACGTCGGGACGGGCTGCTAAAATATATATATATATATATATATATATATATATATATATATATTGCATACTCGTTATCCTCACAACGACGCGCCCGTAGTCCAGAGCCATCACACCAGAGGAAAAACGGAAGACCCAGATGCAAGTGAGTTACTTTATTTTCTTAGCACGCCACGGCAGCATAACGTTTCAGCCTACACAGAGGCCTTGGTCACATGGCGCACTGACAGAGTTGCGTGAAATTTAAAGTGCTAATGCATTCAACAAACAACAATTTGATTGGTTAACTATTTTCATCATAGGGGAGTGTCCTTAAAGCCATACACAGCGTAATGCATTTTCTGTTGGACTG
Source organism: Lissotriton helveticus (assembly GCF_964261635.1). Taxonomy (NCBI): domain Eukaryota; kingdom Metazoa; phylum Chordata; class Amphibia; order Caudata; family Salamandridae; genus Lissotriton; species Lissotriton helveticus. The sequence goes on along the minus strand of NC_136059.1, from coordinate 1,223,462,080 downwards.
CAAATTTATCTTTTATATCAGCTATTGCATTGATAAATGTTTTAAATACAATTTGTATATCCGACACACCAAACAATTATTTACAGAATAAAAATATACTCTTATAATAGAAAAATATATATATATGTCTGTACAAAGTATTTCATATATTTACAGCTATTTACATAGTGTGCAAGTAATGAGTATAAGTATATATATATTCACCAAACCCCTCCAGTCAAGAAAGGTAGAGGCCACGCAGGGGATTTCTTCGGAGACGTTTTATTGAGACAGCAATGTGGCATGATGCATTTCGGCTGCCTTCAGCCTTCTTCAGATGCCGCTGTAAATCAGAAGTAATGTCCCACCTGCGTCCTTTTAAAATCCTGCACTTCCCCATTGGAGGGAGTTTCTGACCGTCCCCCATCACCTGACCAGCAAACTACAGGAGTGCTGCAAATACTACATCTCCCAGGTGACACCTTGCTGGAACCGATGCTGTCAGGGGATGGACTTTTTAGATTCAGTCCAGTTAAATAATTGCAGAGCAGGAAAAGGGCGCAGAGTGTCCGATGTTTAAAATGTCTTTTGATGACAAAACAAAACTCTCCCTCGAGTCCCCATAACATCCCAGCCTTTAAAATAAGTTTCAACCGGGCCACGAACAGGAAATCAGTGCAACCTGCTCCTCGTAGAATCACGAGCTGTAAGAACAGAAGCCCTTGCCTAGCTCACTTGTAGAGGCGGGCTGAGGTAATCCAATCACTTGGAGACGAAAACACTGCTGCTGCAGAAGCCAGTAAAACCTCAGCCAACTTGTAGGATGGGGCCTCTATACACGCCTCTGGCAGACGTGAAAATATGCACCAAACCCCTCCAGTCAAGAAAGGTAGAGGCCAAGCAGGGGATTTCTTCGGAGACGTTTTATTGAGACAGCAATGTGGCATGATGCATTTCGGCTGCCTTCAGCCTTCTTCAGATGCCGCTGTAAATCAGAAGTAATGTCCCACCTGCGTCCTTTTAAAATCCTGCACTTCCCCATTGGAGGGAGTTTCTGACCGTCCCCCATCACCTGACCAGCAAACTACAGGAGTGCTGCAAATACTACATCTCCCAGGTGACACCTTGCTGGAACCGATGCTGTCAGGGGAGGGACTTTTTAGATTCAGTCCAGTTAAATAATTGCAGAGCAGGAAAAGGGCGCAGAGTGTCCGATGTTTAAATTATTTAATGTGTATGTGGCCCCCCTGGCCGACTTAGTGAGGCCATATGGGTTTACCCCGATATCCTACGCTGATGACACCCAGCTGTTGTTCCCCTTTAAAACTTTCTCACCTGCCCTGCAAAAATCCTTTGCAGAAGGCATGAGGGCTGTGTCATGTTGGATGGCTGAGAACTGCCTGCAATGCAACGTGGGCAAAACAGAGGTTTTATTGTTTGGGGAGGCAGCAACACTATGGTCCGGGGAGTGGTGGCCCACAGAATTAGGACTAGTTCCTGTCCCAAAGCAGACTGTCAAAAACTTGGGGGTGTTATTCGATCAAGCCTTGACTTTTAAACACCATGTCAACCAAGTTGCGGGCACCTGTTTTAGAGCCATCGGACTTTTGAAAAGGGTGTTTCCCTATATACAAATGGAATCACGCATGATAGTCAGACTCAGAACGAAACACCCAAAAGGGATGAACTTTGGAGAGGATCTGCACGTTCATCTTGAATGAAAATGTTCTCATTATGACAATTGGGTACTATACCATGAATTGGGAATATCGCCACAATAATGAAGAACATGCATGCAGGACTTGGGTACTATACCGATAACTAAATTGATACAGCCCCAGTGAACTATCTGTCATTAATGTGCAGTTACTTAAAAAGCACACAATCGTCTTTCTTTTATTTTCATTTTCTCACAATTTATTATTGTAACTACAATTCCCACAATGCCTCCTAAATGGCTAGTTTTGGGATAGTACATATACTGACACTGAAGAGGGACTAACCAACCGTGAGCAAGGCCAGTGTTGGCTGAAACGCGTTGGTGGGGTGAAGTCTTGATTAAAAAGACTTAAAACAATTCCTGATGTGCCGCCTCCTTTGTTTGTCAAAATTTCCCTGGGTCTGGATCCGACCCCTGGGCTGAGCACACACTGTCGAGCACTCTCGCTAGGCTTGAGGATCACTTTGGAGCAAATATATATATATATATATATATATATATATATATATATATATTCACTGAAAAAAGTGATGTCATTTGAGATGTCATCAGTGATGTCACTGACCATGTCATGAATGATCTAATATGTGACATCATCAGCAGTGGATTGCGGGTGCGCGAAATATAGTTAGTACAACTAACTATATAGGAGCAATTTCATTGGTTTTGTATGAGTAAAATGTCCAGCTAACTATAACACCACTAAAACTTATAGTTTTTTGAGTGAATTTCAAAGGTTTTTTAAAAACTAATTCCTAACTATATAACTCCTGAAACCTATGGTTTTTTCAGTGAATTTCAAAGGTTTTTTAAATGCTAATTCCTAACTATATAAGGCCTGAAACCTATGGTTTTTTCAGTGAATTTCAAAGGTTTTTTAAATGCTAATTCCTAACTATAGAAGGCCTGAAACCTATGGTTTTTTCAGTGAATTTCAAAGGTTTTTTAAATGCTAATTCCTAACTATATAAGGCCTGAAACCTATCGTTTTTTCAGGGTTTTTAAAAAAAATTGATTGGTTAACTGGCTTATTAAGTGTATCTTATTTTTATTTTATTTTTATTTATTTTATGTGCTTCTATAGCGCCTGACTAGATCCCCGAAGGGATATCTCTGCGCTTGTGATGGACAAGAATATTTGACCCCCGCCTGGTCATAAACAGAAATAGTAAATCATAAGCTGATTAGTTGGTAGTAAAAAGGTGGGTCTTAAGGATTTTGCGAAAGGATAAATGGTTGGTGATGAGTTTGAGTTGAAGGGGAAGGGAGTTCCAAAGGACGGGTCCTGTGTGTGCCAAAGCCCGACCTCCCTGGCGAGATTTTTTTATTTTAGGGACCTGTAATAGGTGAAGATTACTCGATCGAAGTGATCGGCCTGGCACATAGGGTAAAAAAGCTTTAGTCAAATATTTAGGGCCCTTTCCTATCAGACACCTATGAATGGTGCACAGAATTTTGAACTTCGTGCGTTGCCGCACTGGCAACCAGTGGAGTTTAGCTAGTAGAGGGCGGGAGGGAGTTCTAGATGGAACATTGAGAACTAACCTCGCCGCCGTATTTTGGACTACTTGTAATTTGTTTAATTGGCCTTCATTAGTTGACAAAAGAAGGCCATTGCAGTAGTCCAATCTACTGATCACTAGTGCCTGGACTAGGGTTTTCCTGTGACCATCGGGTATATAGGGAAACACCCTTTTCAAAAGTCCGATGGCTCTAAAACAGGTGCCCGCAACTTGGTTGACATGGTGTTTAAAAGTCAAGGCTTGATCGAATAACACCCCCAAGTTTTTGACAGTCTGCTTTGGGACAGGAACTAGTCCTAATTCTGTGGGCCACCACTCCCCGGACCATAGTGTTGCTGCCTCCCCAAACAATAAAACCTCTGTTTTGCCCACGTTGCATTGCAGGCAGTTCTCAGCCATCCAACATGACACAGCCCTCATGCCTTCTGCAAAGGATTTTTGCAGGGCAGGTGAGAAAGTTTTAAAGGGGAACAACAGCTGGGTGTCATCAGCGTAGGATATCGGGGTAAACCCATATGGCCTCACTAAGTCGGCCAGGGGGGCCACATACACATTAAATAATGTGGGGCTAAGACATGAGCCCTGTGGCACACCCCTGCTGAGCTCCCTAGAGATGGATTTGTGGGAGCCCAGCCTGACTTCTTGGGAGCGGCAGGAAAGGAATCTTTCTACCCAAGACAGGGCCGTCCCTCCCAACCCTACACCCCTCAGACGGTCGAGAAGCACTTCATGGGACACCGTATTGAAAGCAGCAGACAAATCCAACAGCACCAGAATCATAGACCCCCCACTATCCAGTGTCAACCTGATGTTATTGGTCACTTCTAGTAGGGCCGATTCGGTGCTGTGGTTTGGTCTGAATCCAGATTGAGAAGGGTCCAGGCCTTCTGCTGCTTCAAGGTGATTCGATAGGTGGGTGTTAACGTGCTTCTCCGTCATATTACCGATATAGGGTAGGAGGGAAATGGGCCGAAGGTTGGACAAGTCTGTCCAAGGGGAAGCCGCCTTCTTCCTGATAGGGTTTACCACCGCTATCTTCCATTCTCTCGGGACTTGTCCTTTCGTCAGTGAGATGTTCATAACTGACTGGATGGAGGGCCCCAAGATGGAAATTAAAGGGGCCACCATTTTAGCAGGAAGATGATCACTCGGGGAGCCAGTTTTCATATGGTTAATGAGGAGTGGGAGATCTGAATCACTAACTGGTGGAATAGTAAGAAAGGTGTTTTTAGTCTGTGCAGGAAGTGCACATGGGGGGGGGGCCCTGTTACTGTGCCTTGTGAAGCCAAGATTTTATTATAAATCAGATTTATTTTGTCCTCAAAGAACATGGAGATCTCATCACACAATGTCTGTGAGGCATCATCAGGGCTCTCACTAGCTGATGGTTTTACAAAACTTAGCAAGATTTTAAATAATTCCCTCGGACAGTTACCCGCCTCTTCTAGTTGTAGGGATAAATTATTTTTCCTTGCAAGCTTTATATTTTTATAATACTTTGACTGAGTTTCTAAAAACATTTTCCTTTCTTGCTCATTTTTTGATTTCCTCCATGCTTTTTCTAGCCTCCTACATTTCTGTTTTTCCTTCCTGAGGTCAGGGGTATACCACTTTTCTTGTTTAGTAGGAGGGTACTGTTTATGAAGTTTTAACGGGGCGAGAGAATCAATAGCTGACTTAAGAGATTTATTGTACTTTTCCAGTGCCTCTTCAGCTGAGTCTACTTCGGTGAATTGGGGTTGTTGCCAGTGTTCACGCAGATTCTCAACTGATATTTTATGCCATTGGCGACGGAAAATAGGAGGAGGTGGTGTTCTAGATTGTTGTTTGGTGGGTCTTGCCAGATAGAACTCAATCAAAAAGTGATCGGTCCAATGGATATCTATAGCAGGGAGGCACCTTATTTTAGTGCAGTTGGAAAAAATAGAGTCAAGGGTATGACCAGCTGTATGAGTTGCCCCACTATTTTTTATCTCTAATCCAAGATTGGACGGATCTGCTGTTAATTGTATAGATTCATGATCTTCAGGGTTGTCCATATGTATATTAAAATCTCCAAGGAGAAGAAAGTCCTCCTTAGCTCTAACATGGGGGGCCAGTAATTCCAGAAGAGACAAAGCAAAATCTGGATTCTGTCCCGGTGGACGATATGTTAGTGCGCCCTTCCATGAGATATTACTTGTCAAGTTAATTTTAAATATCATGATTTCCAAAAGAGGGGTAAAGCTCTGTTCTATCATAGCTATCTTAAAGGTGTCTTTAAAAATGATAGCTAATCCTCCTCCGGTTTTAATAGGCCTATCCACGTGAATGATTTTATAACCCACTGGAAGCCCTAATGTTATAGCAGTGGTAGTATGGGGTTTCATCCACGTTTCAGTGAAGAAACATATATCGGGTTGCTTAGAAAAGATCAGATCCCAGATCTGAAGTTGGTGTTTTGGAAGGGACCGTACATTAAGGAGAAAACACTTAAGTTCTGTGGGGGAAGTTGATATGGGAACATTAGCGTGAGAGCTGTCAATTGGCACCATTGATTGATAACGACATTGTCGACAAGAAAAGCAACCCTCAAGTAGCTTGCCGGATAATCGTGTAGCACAGGTGTGCGTGGGTTGAAACTGGCACAGAGAACTAGCAGAATACGAAATAAAACGAGTACCTACAATAGCGGGGTCCATACCACAAGGGCCCTAGCCCCTACGCCACGTCCTGTCGCGGACGGGCGCAGACGGGCAGCTCTTTGGTGGGTCTTCGGCGGGGCTGCGTGCGACCGCTGCGCGCTCGTAATCCTGCGAGGGCTAAATAACCTACAGGAAGTCAAACACTAGAGCGCTACCCGCTCTTCGTGCCGTCCGACCGGAAGTGCCTGCAGGTCCCCGCAAGAAGTGTCAGGGAGGCGGCTCCGGTGATCAGTAATGGCGTGTGGTGCAGGGGGGAGATGAAATTTTAAAAATACAAGTTACAAGTTTTAAAACACAACAACACTGATTTACTAAGCGCTAACAAGCACTTACTGCCCAGGACAGGTCAAATTGCAAAGCGGGTCGGAGACACTGCCACTGTCTCCTTCCCACAGCGAAATGCGCTCCTGCTCCGCCTAAATAACCCACAGGAAGTCAAACACTAGAGCGCTACCCGCTCTTCGTGCCGTCCTACCGGAAGTGCCTGCAGGTCCCCGCAAGGAGTGTCAGGGAGGCGGCTCCGGTGATCAGTAATGGCGTGTGGTGCAGGGGGGAGATGAAATTTTAAAAAATACAAGTTACAAGTTTTAAAACACAACAACACTGATTTACTAAGCGCTAACAAGCACTTACTGCCCAGGACAGGTCAAATTGCAAAGCGGGTCGGAGACACTGCCACTGTCTCCTTCCCACAGCGAAATGCGCTCCTGCTCCGCCTAAATAACCCACAGGAAGTCTTAGTGAATACATATATTAGCGAGTAATGTTTAAATATTTAAATATATGCATGAGTGATGTAATATGTGACGTCATCAGCAGTGCATTGCAGACGTGCAAGTTATAGTGAGTCCAACTAACTATAACGTGGGAATTTCAATGGTTTTATGCGAGTAAAATTTCCTGCTAACTATAACTGGTGTGAAACCTATGGTGTTTTTCAGTGAATTTCAAAGGTTTTTTAAATGCTAATTCCTAACTATAACTGGTGTGTAACCTATGGTTTTTTCAGTGAATATATATATATATAACATTTCTATGGCAAAATGAAACCCCTCATTTTGTTCCTTTTCAAATTAAATGTATTAAGTGATACCACTTTATTCTAATCAAGATGATTTCAGGTGTGCCATACTTTTGTCATAAGTAAGACTGTTAGCGTTCTAGTTGTTCTTTAGAACACTCTGGGACATTCTGTCATTGGGCTATAGTTGGGCTACATCTGGCTGATATTTGGGCTACATTTGGGCTCTTTTGTCTCTGGTGGCCATCTTGGGAGACTGCATATCAGAATTTTTTTAATGAAATATAAGAGGATTTGAGAAGTCACTCAAAATGTGCCCTAATTTTTCTTTCTTCAGCACTAATCATAATTTCTATGGCAAAATGAACCCCCTCATTTTGTTCCTTTGCAAATTAAATGTTTTAAGTGTTAACACTTTATTCCAATCAAGATGACTTCAGGTGTGCCATACTTTTGTCATAAGTAAGACTGTTAGCGCTCTAGTTGTTCTTTAGAACATTCTGGGACATTCTGTCATTGGGCTATAGTTGGGCTACATCTGGCTGATATTTGGGCTACATTTGTTTTTTTTGTCTCTGGTGGCCATCTTTGGGCTACATTGGGCTACATTGGGCTACATTGGGCTACATTTGGGCTCTAACATATATATAGACCAATGTAGCCCAATATATATTTTTTCAAAGTTAATTTTCGTAAAAACCACTGGAGCACATATCTTGAGACATAGCAAAGGCACATCGGGCTACCAGTCCCTACAATTTTGCCAAGTTTGGTGGAAAACCATTCAGCCGTTCGGGCTAAAAGTGAGTCCAACCGCCCTATGGAAATTAACATGGGGAAAACACGTTTTGGGACCCCCCTTTTATCTCGGCCCCCGCTTGACGAATCCCCCCCAAACTTTCAGGGAAGGAGCGGAGCACCGGGAGGCAAAGTTAAGGAAAATTTCAGGAAGATTCCTCAACCGGCGCCATAGTTATACCCAATAGAATGTTGCGATTTCCCTATGGAAAACAATCCTAACTATATATACCTACTGGCTATCGCCAGTAGGTAATATATATATATATATATATATATATATATATATATATATATACTAGCAGCCCGTCCCGACGTTGTCTGGGAGCAAAAGGCTGCTTCAGGGCTGCAGCCCGTCCCGACGTTGTCTGGGGGTCCCCTGGAGCGCAACCGCCACCTTCAGGGCCCCCAATCAGCCGAACCGCCACCTTCATGGCCCCCAATCATCCGCACACAGTTCACCGCTCCTCCCCGTGCTTCACTTAGCCGCACACGTTCCGCCTACTCCCAGCACTTCACTGAGCCGCACACGTTCCGCCTCCTTCCAGCGCTCCCGCGATTCACCTCCCTCAGCCCGACTTCACCACTCCTCGTTCCGCCTCCTCCCATTGCTTTAGTCAGCCGCACACGTTCCGCACCTACCTCAGCCCGACTTCACCGCTGCTGTCCGCCGCTCCTTCCCGCGCTAGATGATGTCAGCACGCACGTCCACGTTGTTTGCTCACACAGCCGGCGCTACTTCTTAGGGACTACTTTTTTTATTGTTTATTTTTTAAATAACGTTTATATTTATTTTTTTATAGCCTATGTCCATCTACAGGACCCCCCCTTTCCAACGCTGTATTGGGTGTTGCGATTGGTTGTGTACTTTTCGAGTTTACCTGGCTCAAAGGACACAGTTCTCTCTTTATAATAGTAGTATAGATTTCAGCTCCAGGAAACACCAGGGTGGGGCACTCTCAGGCGGGTGCTTTCAGTGTGGGGGTGCACCCACAAATCAATTGCCGCTTCACTTTCCGTACCTTCGGATTTCCATCCAACAGAAAAAAAGCACTCTCGGGGGGTCGTTTGGGTCGTTTATTCACCAGCAAACAGACACAGTAACAAACAGACGCGTTTCGGTAAAGATCTTCATCTATGTTCACCTAAGCGCCGTTATAGACACAGTTTTAAACCAAAAGTGTATCGTCAAAATCAACAAAGGACAACAATCAATCCCTGAAGTCCTCGTTAAATGAGCGCCATCTTAGACTGTCTGAATTCAAAACAACTAAGATGAAACAAATCAAATGATAGTGAAACACAAATGGTTACATCAGTCATTACTAAGTAATCAAGCCCATGGATGGGCAGACTGACTTGGCGCTCGGCAAAATATATGTATATAATATATGCAGTATATACAATCTATACAATCTACAATGCATAATTCGGCCCTGGATGGGCATCCAATGATCCACTCCATCAAAAACATGTGTCTAACAAAAAGCCTCCTATATATCATTATACAACAAGATAGAGGGAACAAAGCCGTTGCAGGCTGAAACGCGTTGGTCGAGCAGAAGAAACAAATAAATCTTAGTTAAAAACCCCCAACCCAGAGTGCCGCGTCCTTGGTTGTAAAATTGTCTCTTGGGTCCTGATCCGGCCCCTACGCAGAGCACCGGTAGCAGCGCTCATTGGAGGTCTGAAGGTCACATTGGAAGGATATATATATATATATATATATATATATATATATATATATATATATGTGTGTGTGTGTGTGTGTGTGTGTGTATATATGTATATGTGTATATATATATATATGTGTGTATATATATATATATATGAACAACCAATCCTGCTTCCTCAGAACCAACCAACGAAGTAGGCACGGACACGAGGCTGTAAGAATATGGCTTCTTTAATGGATCAGGTCACCCTCAACCCGGAGACACGAGAGACACGTTTCACCTGCACAGCAGGCTTTGTCAATATATATATATGTATATATATATATATATATATAGAGAGAGAGAGAGAGATACCCCTCGGTTCCTTTTCGACAGAATTTGCAGCACTCTCTTGCCGGTTCGTAAATCCCCGCGGCAGAACCACGCTGCATTTAAATCCACAACCAATTCCCCAAGCTGGGAGAAAAACGGGACAAACTCGCATTTGTCTTCACTTATGTGCTTTTTTATTTAATCCTCACAGTATGGAGTTTCTCAAGCAGGCAGGCACAAATCTACGCGTTTCGGGATAGCATATCCCTTGTTCACAATCAATTTGGCTCCAGGCTCTCAGTCTCAACATAGTGAGTCACATTATTACATCATTTCCTGTTTGATGTTATTGTGGCCCTTGGCCTTCTGGATGATGTAGTTTTTTGCAATTTTTTTAATACATTTTTTTATTCGTCTGCATAGCCTATGTCCTTCTGCTGCAACTGCCCTTTCCAACGCTGTATTGGGTGTTGTGATTGGTGCTGTGGTTATTGAGATTACCGACCTCAAAGGTTTGGGCTCTCTCTTTATAATATTAGCATGGATATATATGTATATATATATATATATATATATATATATATATATATATATATATATATATATATATATATATATATATATATATATATATATATATATTCTTTTTTTTCACTTGATGACAAAGGATTAGGTTCAAAGGAGATTTACATCAACTGTTGGAAATTATTTTCTAGTACTACTGGTCAAGAATAGGGAAAATTACTTGCAAGAAAAAGTAGGATGGTGGGAGAGTAATGGGCTGAACCAGCTAGATTTCAAGAAAGATTTGTTCTCAAGCTTTGAAGGCGTGAAATGCCAGCTGGCTGTGAAAGGTGAGTTTGCAGCTGAGTGATGGGGCAAAGAGTGTTGGCAAACAGCTGCATGTGAATCAAGGACATCTAGATGCCACAAAGCCTGTCCTCCAATTTTCCAGCAGGGGCATATGCCAATCTGTAGATGGCACTAACATCTACACAGGGCTTATGGTCTGGGAAATGGGATTGCTGAAAACTGCTGGATGATGTACCTGTTGTGTGGCACTGGGATTCGATGCATTCATGGCAAGTCAGACATTTGAATGCCATAATTGTTATGAAGGTGAGTATGATGTGGTAAAATGATTGTAAAGTCCATCAGACCAAAGGCACAAGATGTAGTGTTGTGTGTGTATTGAGCGTGTACTTGTGCATGAGTTGTGGTATCGAGCTCACGCTCATACACCACAAGTTTATTATATATGTTCAAACGGGATTCTTGATTCCGGAGTCGAATAGTATCTGCGAGGTGATTGACTGTGTTGGTCAGTTGTTTGATGTACCTCGCAGATGCCTGATGTTCATGGTTATGGGTGCTTTACCTTGGATTAAACTGAAGTGCAATCGCATCTGGTCATCTGGTCTTTGTTGCTAATTGATTACCATTCTAAATGGTTGTATCACATGTTTTGTGATCTCACAGTACTGGGAATGTTGCCAGGTTTCTGGAACGTGTGTTTGCAGTAGAGGGTTCCCTAAGAACAATAGTTACGGACTATGGAACACATTTTTTGTCTCAAAAGATGCGTACTTCTTGTAACCCCTTCCATGCTCATGACGAGCTCAGCTCGTCATGCAGTACAGTGCTCCTGTGCTCATGACAAGCTGAGCTCGTTATGACCACACCCATTTTGTTTGCTGTCCAGCACAGCAGGAGAATCTCCATCGCAGCGATGCGGTTAAAGGTTATGAATTTGCCTCGTGAAGGTTGCTTTGTATTCCCTGACTTTGAATGGTTTGGTGGAGAGGGCTAATAGGATAGTAAAACTAGGTATTCAGTCAGCTCTATCCTCAGGGCAGGATGTTAAGGTTTTTTGTTAAAAATAAGATTTGGAGTTACAATATTGTGCCTCCGTTGACGTTGTTGAGAGGGTGGGAGGTACATTAGTGTAATGAAGGAAAGAGTGAATGCATGGAAGAGTTTCAATAATATGGATCTTCTCACAAGTGTTTTGGTACTAATAAAGAGCCCGAAAAGAGTGATGAAGGGTTTGTCTAGATTTTCATCTCCTGTTGAAGTCACTAGGGTGACTAAAGGTTCAGCTCATCTTGGTAAAAAAGAGTGGTGGTACAAAAGGAGTCTGGTTCGTTGATCTGAAAGGCAAGCGACCATCTTGAAGGGATTATCTGAAAAGGAATTGGACCAGTGCGATTGGTCTATTTAGTTGCAAGATTCCCAATCAGTGTCTTCCACAGCTTCTTCTTCTTTGAATCTGTCTTCTGTGGGTAGCGATGACACCTGTCCAGGGGAGGTAGGTGTGGGAAATGCTGTTGTTACCATGTCACAGAGTGATGTTGGATTTTGCAAAACAAAGACACCTTGCAGATTCAATGCTTTGTTTTAAAGTGCTGAAGATATATTTCTTGTCTATGGTATTTCATCTTTGAAGTATATTGTAGAATTTCTTTCATGCACCAACTTAGGGTTGATATTGTTTTTTTTTAGTTTTCATGACTCAAATGTATTTAAGAATGTATGTTAAAAAAAGGGGGGATCGCTTCTGGTCTTGTAATCTTTTATTACACAAGAGTAGTGGTATTTTGTGTGTACAAAGTGTCCATCACACAATCAGGAGGAAATGTGGCCAAACAGACAGAGTTGCTGATATTGGAACTGGAAAACCAGGGTCAGGTCTTGGCATCAGCTCCACATCCTGTGACTCTGGGTAAATCAGTTACTTTCCCCATGCCTACAAAAATGCATTTGACCTTGTAATTTGTATTCTGGTTCTCGTGTAAAGTGCATCATTGCCATTAGGCTGAGCTTGAGCTACAAAATGTAGGTATATAATATTTGTGTGACTAACACCTTCTTTGAAGACTGAAGTCTATGATAGTGAACTACAGAAGTTGACAGAGAATTCTCTCCACCCTTTTAGTGGGTATCCTCCCGAAAAATTGAGGGACATATTTATAACAGTACAGTTTGATTCTCTATTGCACCACGCAAACGGCTGATTGACGCAATGCGGTGCAAGAGTGACACAAACCGTAAGCCATATTTTTTAAGCCCTTTGAAGCCACTTTGCGTGGCTATGAGTGCCTACAAAAATATGGAGTAATGCAGCGCAAATCGCTGCGTTGCATTATTCTGCCCTGGGTATGCATTCCATGGGCGTTGCGTGGGTGTTTACATGGAACTCCCATGTTTTTTTACGCATTCACAGATTTACAAGACCTTGTAATCCTGGGAATGCACCAAAAAGATACGCCTCTCCAGGGGAGGTGTAATGGGGAGAAATATCTTTATTTCTCCTTGTTTTTTCCTCTTTCTGTGTGTGCTGCAGAATGCAGCACACACAGAAAGAGGAAAAAAGCTCTCAGGATTTGGGGCTAGGCTTCCAAAACAGCACCAGTGCAAGGGAAAAGGACAAATGCGCAGTATTGGATAAATACTGTGCATTCCTGCCCTTTCCCTATGACGCAGGGAAACGCAGCAAGATGCCTTGCTGCATTACCATCTGCCTGCAAACTCATAAATATGGCCCTGAGGTTTCTAGAACTGTTTGTACCTGTACATACTGCACTTCAGGTTACATGGAGTGGAAGCATTTAAACTACCTCTATTGTCCTTGTGGCGCTTAACAGATCTAGATACATAAAGCCAGAATGTAATTCTTCTTTTAATGATTCTATTATGAATGTACACCTCATAAATAATGGCAAGTTGCCCAGCTCAAACCATCCCTTATCTTGATTTATACTTTTATTAAATGAATTTGTAGTAAACTATGAATGCACCAGTGCTGAGTTATAGTTGCCTCTTTATTATGTTATTATAATAAAAAATATATATATAATCGTCATTGTCATTTTAGGGGACTACTTCAACTTTTGCAGATTGAGACTGTCAATTATGAAGCAGGGGATTTTAGAGGGATCAGCCTTTTCTGAGCCGGTGAAAGCTGTCTGTTGCACAGTTCCTGGGTGTAACAAAGCAGGTTACTGGTTGAAGGAGGCGGAAGCCCAACTGAGGCAATAATAACAATTCTTGTCAGTGTGAACCACAAAAGTTACTAAATTTACCTGCATTTCACCCTCTGGTAGCAGCGAGGTTTAACTGAGAGGCGAAGTGTAAAGTATTTATGCAGCACACAAACAGTAATAAAGTGAAAAAACAACAGAAGGAAAATTCATCCCAAACCATTTTAGAGAAATAGAGTAAACTTTAAAGAAAGAAAATGATACCAGAGCAACAAAAATCCAATCACTAGAACCGGGAATATATACGTTTAAAGTTTTAGGTATATATAGCACCTAAATGCACAAAGCATGACTCTAGGTCACCTGGTCGTGCTACGCTGGGGGAAAATCACAGGTTCAGGCCAACCGTGATGGTGCTTGGGCCTGATACAGGGACCAGGTTAGTCCTGCTGAAAAAGTTACCTTCTCAAAGTCCATCGTGAAGAGTCCAGTTGATGGTGGAGGAGGCCACGAGCAGCTGGGAGAGCATCGTAGCTGGTTGTCACTGTAGTGCTAAGACCAGGTCTGGCGTCATGGATGGTCATCGCTGTAATGCGACGATCAGGTCAGGTGTTGCAGGCAGTGGTTGCTGGAGTTTTGCGCTGGTGATCACCGCGGGCTGTTGTTGCTGTAGCATGAAGTGCAGATCTTGCGTTGCCGGTCGCCACTGGGTGTAACTGTAGCACAAAGAGTCAAGTTTACTAGAGCTTAGCGTTGGTGATTGCTGTGGGCAGCAGAGTCTAGGTGTGACTGGTACTGTTTTTGGTCTCGAGGAGCCTATAACTTCAGGATTTTTCCTTTTCATGAAGAGGAGTGCACTCTGATGTCAGCCAAAGCTCCAGGACTTGGTAATACCTCCTGGAGATCAGGGACTCGTTCTAGCCATGGCCAGCAGGGCTCAGACAGGTCCAGAAAGGTCTAGTTGCAGCAGGTCTGCTGGGCAGTTACGGGGAGGCCTCTGGAGATTGCTGTGTCCCTGTAGGTCAGTACAGAAGGTCAGCCAACTGACCCTTGGAGTCACTCATGTAGCTTCAGGTCCCTCGGAGATCAGGGCAGGCTGCAAGTAGCAAGACAGTCCTGTGGAGGACAGGGCAAGCCTCAAGCAGCAAGGCAGTCCTCTGGGGAAAAAGGAAGTCCTTCCTCTTGTAATGTCCGCAGGTCCAGGAGTGTACTGATGGTTGGCTCTGGAGATCCAATATTTATTCCTAGTACCATCCTTTCAAGTGGGTGGATTCTCTACACTATTCCACACATCTGGTTCTGGAAAGGTCTTTACTTTCACTTTCAAGGCTCTAGGAAGTCATGGTTGACAGAAGACTAGTGTCAGGTTGATTTGTGTGTGTTGGAGGCAAGGCTTTGAAATGTAAGTGAGGCTAGGTACAACTCTGTACCCAACTATTATGGCAGGATTGCCCATCCTGTCTACACCGGTTTACACCTAATACCCTTTGTGCTGCTGTCTGGAAGGAATACATAAACCCCAACAACACAGCCATTTATGGTCATGTGACCCAGAACACTGGCAGAAGACACAAATGATTAGGACAAGAAAATGCAAACATTCTAAATTTTTAGAAAAAGGGAGGTTGGGCCCATAGATAGCACCCAGACTAGGCCTCCTATAAAGTAGAATCAACAGTACAGTGTATGAGTGCTTTAATTAGATAATACCATTCAAATATAAAATCACATTTTTAAATATAGTGTTCTTAGTGATTTATTTCACACTCTTTTTTTCTTTTTAGAAGCAATTATGTACATTTATAACATGTCTTTCAATTGAAGGACAACCTTTTTTGGTTATTTACATATATACATTTCACAATACTGATAAGACAAACAAAAATGTTAACATTCAAATGCAAAAACACAACAATTGTGAAATTCCCCAGTGCTTTACACTCTAATAAGAACACATGGTGGAATTATCTTTTGTGCATCAATCTAAATGTACATCCTGCCAGTGGATGCTGGCTTGACCAAGCTGGTTGGAAAAGATTTTATTGTGAACAGACTATTAGTATTTAGCAAACATGGCAATTGGCCTGTTGTTCTACCACATAATCCCAACCAGGGTCCACTGGCATGTGAGTGAAAGCAGTAAAGTATATGTTACCTACGGATGTATGACGTTACAACGCATACTTTTACAACGACTACCATTACCACGCAATTTTTACAACGCAGGATCCATTACAACGAAGTACCATTACAACGCATGTATTTACAACGCAGATGCCATCTTTGGTCTTCCAAGAAAAGCCAGAGCCACTGATCTTCTCTCTACACTGCATTGGCTCCCAATTGCTAAAAGGATTCTATTCAAAACTTTGACCACGACTTTTAAGGCCCTACATGGCATAGGTCCTAAATTATATCTCCAAACGACTGTCTTGGTGTAACCCCCCTAGATCTCTCAGATCCTCGTTCTTATCAAAAATGAGTGTTCCCATTATCAAACGGGCAAGAGCAGGAGGACGGTCTTTTCGCTACTTGGCTCCTCTTGCCTGGAATGATCTTCCAATCTCTAGTCTTCTGTTGTTCCGTAGGGCCCTAAAGACTTGGCTCTTCCCTTAATTGTGATGCTGTCTCTGGTGTTTGCACGCTTTCTTTAGTGTTATGTTCCTCCCTTCTTCGGTTGGGTGCCTTCGTTAAAGCGCCGGGATACTCCAGTGGATTGGCCGTGCGCTATAGAAGTATACAAATAACATAACATAACATAACAGATACCTTTACAACGCATACCATTACAACGTAAGTATTAGTAAGTATATAATATTTTTTGAAATGTAAATTAATTAAAATTAATTTAATTTAATCTAATTAATTTAATTAATTTAATTAATTTAATTTAATTTAATTTAATTTATTTTAATTTATTTAATTTAATTTAATGCAATTTATTTAATGTAAATAATTTTATTTAATTAATTTAATTTAATTTAATGTAATTTAATATAATTAATTATTTTTAATTTACTTTATTTAATTTAATGTAATTTAATGTAATTTATTTAATTTAAATAATTTAATTTAATTAATTTAATTTAATTTAATGTAATTTAATGTAATTAATTTATTTTAATTAAATTTAATTAATTTAATGTAATTTAATGTAATTTAATTAAATTAATTAATTTAATTTAATTTAATTTATTTTAATTAATTTAATGTAATTAATTTAATTTATTCTAATTTAATTAATGTAATTTAATTTATTTTAATTTAAATAATTTAATTTAATTTAATTATTTTAATTTAATTAAATTAAATTTAATTATTTAATTTAATTTAATTTAATTTAATTAATATTTTTTTATTAAATTTAATTTAATTACTTAATTTAATTTATCCTGTACCCCTTTACCCAAAAAAACCCAAACTGACCCTGAACCCTAAAAATACCCCTTTACCCAAAAACCCAAAACTGACCCTGAACCCTAAAAATACCCCTTTACCCAAAAACTGAAAACTGACCCTGAACCCTAAAAATACCCCTTTACCCAAAAACTGAAAACTGACCCTGAACCCTAAAAATACCCTTTTACCCAAAAACTGAAAACTGACCCTGAACCCTAAAAATACCCCTTTACCCAAAAAACTGAAAACTGACCCTGAACCCTAAAAATACCCTTTTACCCAAAAACTGAAAACTGACCCTGAACCCTAAAAATACCCCTTTACCCAAAAACTGAAAACTGACCCTGAACCCTAAAAATACCCCTTTACCCAAAAACGGAAAACTGACCCTGAACCCTAAAAATACCCCTTTACCCAAAAACCCAAAACTGACCCTGAACCCTAAAAATACCCCTTTACCCAAAAACCCAAAACTGACCCTGAACCCTAAAAATACCCCTTTACCCAAAAACTGAAAACTGACCCTGAACCCTAAAAATACCCCTTTACCCAAAAACTGAAAACTGACCCTGAACCCTAAAAATACCCCTTAAAAAAAACCAAAAATATAACATTTTAAATATATTTATATACTTACCAATACTTACGTTGTAATGGTATGCGTTGTAAAGGTACCTGCGTTGTAAAAACATGCGTTGTAAATACATGCGTTGTAATAGTTTTTGCGTTGTAAAACTTTCGTTGTAATGGTAGTTCGTTGTAAAAGTTGTGTTGTAAAGGTTGTTTCCCGTTACCTACATAGAGGTTGCTGGATGGTCACTAGCTATCAGACTATGATCACAAAGACCCCAGCAACAATTAACATTTACATATAAGGCCCTGAGTACAATCTCGCTAGGAAGGCCTCCATATGGGATCCGGAATGAGCAAATCCGATTCAAAGCCTATGTTTCCGACCGCATCGTTCCCCGTTCTGAACGACCAAGTACGATGCGAAGATCTCGTCCGCGTCTACCGAATTGTTTCCGGACCCGATCCTGTCAGTCCGACTCGTTCGCAGCCAAATCATGCAGTGCAATGGAGCCGGCTTTCGAACGAGTGAGTACGATGCACGATTCACACTGACTTATTGACTTGGTCTCAGCGAGACGAATCGGCTGTGGGAATCGGACTTTTGGGGGCTGTAGCGGGCCCTCCTGCACCCGAGGCCTCCAAATCTGTCCCGTGGGGGTACCCATGGGTCCCCCTTTCCATGCATGCACAGTGTGGCGGGCACCATGGGGTGCCCGCCACAGGGTGTACGCTTTTCCACACCCACCCTTTTTTGCTACGTGAGCCTGTGTACTCGTTCAGTATACAGGCTCCCATAGAGTTCAATGGGAGTCCAAGCGAACCGAGTCCGTCACCATACGGGTGCATCGTACTCGGTCGCTCGTACTTGCAGAGCACAGTTCTCTAGGAAATCCCTCCGGATCCGAGTAGTATGGAGGTTTTTCCTAGCGAGATCGTTCTCGGGCCCTAAATGTGCAAATGTAAGTCACTTTTGACTGGTTTACAATTTACTTGTGATTAACAAACCAGATTGTGTCCAGGAAATCAACACCTCTGATATATTTCCAGGGAATGTATGGCGTTAAAACGCATACCGCCACAGGGTGTACGCTTTTCCGCACCCACCCTTATTTGCTACGTGAGCCTGTGTACTCGTTCAGTATACAGGCTCCCATAGAGTTCAATGGGAGTCCAAGCGAACCGAGTCCGTCACCATACGGGTGCATCGTACTCGGTCGCTTCTACTTGCAGAGCACAGTTCTCTAGGAAATCCCTCCGGATCCGAGTAGTATGGAGGGTTTTCCTAGCGAGATCGTACTCGGGCCCTAAATGTGCAAATGTAAGTCACTTTTGACTGGTTTACAATTTACTTGTGATTAACAAACCAGATTGTGTCCAGGAAATCAACACATCTGATATATTTCCAGGGAATGTATGGCGTTACAACGCATACATTTACAATGCATGCCTCTACAACACAGTTTTTACATCGCAACATCCTGTACAACGCATTCTTTTACATATCATGCCATTACATCGCATTTTCAGAAACTACATTTACAACGCATTACATTACATCACATTATACCCTTACAACGTATACCATTACACTGCATACCATTACATTGCATTTAAGGTAAGTGTTGGATTGTGTAGGGGTAAACATTACTATTCTAACTCCAGTGAGTGCAACAGTAGGGTAAGTGTTTGATAGTGTAGGGGTAAACATTACTATTCTAACTCCAGTGAGTGCAACAGTAGGGTAAGTGTCGGATAGTGTAAGGGTACTATGCGTTGTAGTGACATGTGTTGTAATGACATGCGTTGTAGTGACATGCAATGTAATAGCTGCGTTGTAATGACATGCGATGTAAAGGATGTTGTGATGCAATTACTGCTAGGTAAAGGTAGGGCGATGTAATGACTGCATTGTAAAGGGTGTTTCCCATTTCCAGGGAACTTTTTGCATCATAATATCAGAATTTAGTGCTAGGCGGAATAGGGCATTTACCTTGTAATTTTTTCTAATTTTTCTGCACAGTCAAAATAATTTTCACTATGAGGAACTTCTTCGCTTTCACCATCATTCCCTTTCTTTTTCTCACCAAGCAAGCACGTTTATGGCAACTTTTTGCTGGTGTATATTTACATGTGTTGAAGACTAAAAACCATTGAAAAAACCTTTAAGAATCAACTAAAGTTCCTTCTTTATGGGAGATCCCATGCCTTTTTGCATGGCGACTCCCTTTGTCACTATTTTCTTCCTTTTCCCCTCCTGATTCCTACACATACTTAAAGGGAATGTTGGCTAAAAATACAGAACTTTAAACTTTAGTTCGTGCAAGTCCTCTGAAAATCCTAACTCTAAAAAAATATACGATTTCAGTTTTTACCTTCCTGGGTGCAAAATAAGTGTGCATAAAAGTAAAATAATTTGGCCCTGATGATTTTACATTTAACGCACTCCGCAGAGAGATGTAGTCTTATCACAGAAACATTATGTTAGTCACATTACAGTTACTGTAGTGATATCCATAAGAGTGTGCATTATCTGTAGAATGATGTCTACTATTTTAATTTCTAAAGACAGCGGTCCCTAGACAATCAGAATATTGTTAATAAATATAGACTCAATCAGTGCTATATTCTTTGTCCAGCCGGACAGATTTTATAATACAATCATGCAGCTGCAAACACTGCAGAAATAGAGGATTTCAAAGTAAAAATTGATACTTGTATAGCATACTACTCACCCGCAAGGGTCTCAAGGCGCTTGTACAAATACGCTGTGGAACCCATCCTGGCTTTCCCAGTGAGGTGTCCACTCCTGGGCACCCCCAAGGTGGAGGCCAGGCATCCTTAACTTTGGGGGGCCGTTGTGGAGATTAAGCAAGCTATTGCCCAGAGTTGCAGAGTGGGACTCCATGATTGGAATAGGCACCGAGGCGAGAATTATCAGGTCCGTGGAATTTTTCGATCTCAAGACCCGCCGAGGCGGGGAATTGAACCCTGGTCCCGGGCTAGACCTCTGCATCAGGGTCTGCCGCTCTAACCATGGAGACACACTTCTCCAGTCAGTCCTAGAGGGCCTGATCCATGCCAGATCTGTAAGAGAGCTACATTTATTTAAACAAGGACATTCTACAAATCTGGCATAAAATCTGGAATGGATCCGGCCCTCTAGGACTGACTTTAGAGGACCTTGGTTTAGGTTGAACAAGATGTTCCACGTTGTGTCTCAGGTTAGTGCATAGCACTTGCAGCAAAGTAGGATAATGCAAAATGAAGCCCCTCTGCAGAAGATGACTGAGCTGTTTATCACGGGCTACAGACTTGTTCGGCGCTTGATCACTGACAACAATGCAGCCAGGGATCTGAGTCTGATGAGTCTGGGGTATATTCCTGATCCCTGAACAAATGCAGATTTATGAGTTTTGCAATAACTATGTTTTCACTAGACTGGTTTCCCAGATCAAACATGCAGAAATTTATTAAGGAAAAAAACAAAAAAACAGAAAAAATAGGCAAAATGTGCAGAACTCACTGCTTTAAATACTGATTTCGCACGTTATAACTAATTTCCTAATGAAAAATTTGGAACATGAGGTACTTACTGCACCCGATAAATACCTAATTCTATGGTAGTGCTGTCTCCTGGGTGTAAATACCTTACCCTTCCCCGACCTACTCAGAATTAAGGCCTTTATTGGCAACAACCAAAAACAGTAATATTTTAAAATGAATCTGAGGCAATTCACCCCATTTCAGAGGCAAATGTCTCAAAGTGCTAAGTTATTGATATTATACACACTGTATCACATTACCGTTAATACAAAAATGTTTTCAATGCAAAAATATCTTCATTGATATCTCCTCAGAGCTCAAGCGCAGTCAGGGTATCGCATAAAGTTAAAAGAGAGCGCTGACCCTGACCGATTGCTTTCTGTATGACTTGTAGTGATTCTGTAGTCAGGGGTTTGTTGCATTGCCATTCTCAGTGACCTCAATAGCACTGACAATCCTGGTACATTTTAGGCCAGTCAGAACTGTATTCAGCCCCAGTGAATCAGAAAGTCGGCCATCTCTTTACAGAAATTACTGAGTGTGGTACCATTTGATTGCAGCAAACCCAGAGCCCGCGGTTTTGTACCCTTCCAAAAATACACAAAAACAGAATACAGCCAGCTGATAGACCAGTTGTCCTAGGGGGTAGGATCATTACTGCAACCCTTGTCACAGTTGTGTGATTAATTCTTGAGGTTGATTGTGAAAAATCCAGTTCATACTTACATGATACCAAGGTTGTTCTTTGCCTACTTCAAGGCATGGAGATCACCACCCTTGACGACATGATAATAACCATGGATATAGAAACGCTGTACACCAGCATTCACCAGAGAAGAACGCTTGATGTGGTGGAAAGGATCTTGGCAGAAAAAAGAATGGGACTTTATGACTCTGAAACACTTTGCCATGGAATGTGCTGAACTGGCACACAAAGAAAAAGTATTTGAATTTGAGGGGGTGATATACCATTAAGTGCAGCTGACTTCAATGCGGAGTACATTCACCCCAAGTATGGCCTGTCTGTACGTGGATCAGTTTGAGGCTAACCATATATTCACCCAGGCGAACCCTTATAAAGACCACGTTAGTTGTGGTGAAGATACATTGATGATGTACTGATAGTATGGCACGGAAATTAACATCATGCATTGGAGTTCGTCTATTGGGTTAACACTAGAAACAGACACCTGAAATTCACTCATACAATATGCAAAGAAGAAGCAGTGTTTTTAGACCCAGTGATCACTATAGGACAGGAAGGCATCAGCACCAGGGTCCAAAACAAGACTACAGATAAAAACAGTTTGCTCTTGTTTGAGAGTTATCACTTTAGGGCCCTACGTCAGAATTTTGCCAGTGACGCAATTCCTACGAATAAAACATCATTGCTCTTCAATGGAAACATTTGAGACACAGGCCACAGTACTAGAGGATAAACTACTAACATTCTATTACCTAAAAGAATCTATAAAGAAAGTGAAGAAAAGGGCGAAGAATAACAAGAAGCACTATTGGAGACCTATCCAAAACCGGACAAAGAAAGAATTGCATTCGGACCACGTACACCCCCATTTCAAATAAGGTTAAAAATATCATCAAGAACACTGGAGGATATTAAATGGTGGGACTAGGCAATGATACCCCTGCTCTTTGCATTCAAAGGGAATACTAACTTACGCAACAAGCTTCTCCATACCATAATAAGACTCTGGGATTATCAACCTCCTGTTGGCCATTACCAATGTGGAAGTTTTGTATCTTGTCTGTTTTCAAAAGAAGTGGACATTAAAACAGGGAAACCGTGTATCTTAAAATCCCTGACAAACTGCAACAGTGAGAAGGTTGTGCATTTGATTACATGCCCATGTGGCCTGAACAATACCAGGTTAACATGCCACTACCTTGAGTTGAACCCTAAAGATGTGGACATAACCTGGGGAGGCCTAGAAAAATTGACTGCCAATACCCCTGACATTCAAAAGAAGCTGCTTATGCGTGAAAAAAGATGAGTGGATTAAGGACATGGGAGAAAGGGCTGAATAATAAAATGACATGGCTACAACTGGTATAAGTCGATTAAACATCTCTGCATGGTGAAAGCTCACTCTCTTGTCAAAAGACTTTGAGTATGAAGCTTAGCACTCGCATCTCCACTGGGAGGGATATGGGGACCCTTCCTTAGCACCTCCAGGGATGAAGGGCATAGCAATATATACTAGGTACCAGGGACACTCCAAATGTGGATCACAGTGTACTCTCACAATAATAAACCACATCTTCTAATATACAGGGGACTACAGCTCCCCTGAACCCTCACTATCCAGGGCAGGATGCTTTGACTATGCTGCCCACAACGCTTCTCTAGTTTGCATTTCTGGCCTACATCTCCCATAAACTTGGGATTGGGTGTGTAATACATAACCTCATATATCAGATGCTAAGGACACTCTAAAGGTTGGACCTCTGTATATATACATCTATCCTTATATAACACCTGCAGTCCTTCTGAATAGGAACCATTAAACAAGGTACTACAGCTTCCATGACCGTCACCTTTATGGGCGGGACACTCTAATTTGGCTACCCGCTACACACCTCCGCTCATTGTTATGAGCTACATCTCCCACTATACAGGAGACTATTACTCTCATGAACCCTAACCATTCAATGTATGACGCTCTAAGTAATCTGTTTGCGATGTATTGCAAATCTCACATCTATACACCAGCATTACACACATCCCATGAGCATACGCCTTAGGCGGACGCCCGGGGTTGGTTTCCTGGAGTCGCTGCCCGATGACATCAGGTGATGCAGATACACAGAGCAAAGGCAGTGTTGCCAGATTGGGCTAGATCACGCACAATTGGGCTATATTTTTTCCAGTTGTGCAGTAACATTTTGGTTTGTGCTAGTTGCCAGATTATAAATATATATACAGTGCTCCAGCAAAGTAGTATGTTAAAGTGCTTTACTAGACAAAGATTTACTTGGCAGCCTGCTGCAACATCAATTCCTATGCATTCATTGCCTGCGTGCCGCTGTCCTTCCTCCTTCTTCCTTAGAGTAGCAACTTTGGGCTACTTTTTGGTTGGTTAGAGAATGCTTAAAAAATCTGGCAACACTGAGCAAAGGTGAACACCCCCCAAAAAATGAGCGCTTCTACGGCAATGCCGCTGCAAGTGATGGCAGTTTTCCCGGCGGTAAATAGCTATTGGAATGAGTGGCTATAGCTGCATCTGTAAATATAATCATCAGAAGCCTGCACTATAAATACAAGGCTGCGCCTCACCTTCCCTGCACGTTGGGAGGAAAGAGCAGATGCATCCAGGTTTTCAGATAGGAATGCACCTTGACGAAGTAGGAGGTTGTATGTGTGTAGGGATATTGAACCCTTGATGTATTTTACCACAATTGGTGATTGGTGATAGACATTGTGACTTAGTGAAAGGGAAATGACATTCCCCTGTATTGCTATCTTTATAGTTTGACTATAGGAGTTCCTGTGCCCTTCCTCAATGGGTCCCGGTTGACTCGACCGATTGTGGTTTAAGATTGTGAGGTTTGCCTCACATCTTAATACACTTGTAAATAATGTTGGTTCACGTGTGTTGTGTCACTTTTTTTTACCAAGCAAGCGGATGTTGTATGCTAATGGTCATTTCTACATATACCGGATCTACCTAACTTACGGGGTCTCAAAATCATATTTTTTTTCTGTTACAGGTACTTGGGGGCCTGATACATAAAAAAATTGACAAAGGTCAGGCATTTGTTAGAAGCGGCGTGCTAGTTTAAATTTGCCATACCTGGAACCTGTGTTTCCGTCCTGAAGAATGCCACGGACTCGTATGAGCCAGCAGGCAGAAACATATTGAGAATACAGTGGTGATGGGATATTAATTCCCCTTATCTCCACATTTGGTTTTTAATGCCAAGTGTCAAATCTAGTAAATATAAAGATCTGTTTAGGATGTCACATTGTTTTTTAGTCTATTTAGATCAGGGGTCCGTTCTGAGGTAGAGGTGCCTCCCTGCCTTCAGGTGTAGGCTTGCTCTCCATCAAACCAGGTTTTTGGAGAGCGTGGGGTGGTCTTTGATACCTCATGACACCTGGTGGTGTGTGAGGACAACCTGTTGCATTATTGTGTGTGTCCACTAGCAGATTGGTTTGAGTAGAATCATGGGGGTAATAATAAGTCAACTACAATTTCAGGTGGCTCTGTTGTGTTTAAAACATTGTTTTTGGAGGCCCGATAGCCTCTTGTTCCCTACCTGGATATCTTCCAGGGGTGTGTATTTGGATTTGAGAAATGTCCCTGGCAGAATGAAAGGCTGAGCCCCGTATATTGTGCAGCACTAATATTAGCATGCATCCTGGACCATCTGAACATATCTCAAACATGTAGATGTACCTCAGGCATTTGGTGACAGGCAGAACCTCTCCAATTACACGGATATCTGATCCTTTTCTTTTTTTACTAGAACAAGCACTGATGCACAAATGGGCTGCAGCTTGCTTTGTGGATCAGAATATCCAAATTGGTGTATCTGAAATCAGTTATGAATGAGCATTTGTTGTTGTGTTTCAGTACTTTTGCTGTGAATGAAGATAGTGTTACGAATGGGGTTTCTGGTTGGCCAGGGTACGCACTTAGGCCAGGCAAATCCCACCACTCTGGTCATGGCAAGTAAGTTACACACCAAAGATCACCCATGCTCACCCTCTGATAGAATTGGGCCCAGTGTGCTTTGGACCAGCCCCTTTCATTCATTGGCTACTTTGGCTCAACGCCTTTCAGCAGTCGCTTCTTTGAAGTGTCCTTCACATTTTGGATCAGGAAATGCAATTTTGCACAGTTTAACTTTTTGCAAATCAGTCAACAAAGTAGTCCGGAAGACTAACGTGACTTGGTACTCCTCCCACCCCCATATTACTGCACGGAAACGTAATCAAAGTTGCACAATTCAGAGCATCCCTGGGCTCAGCATCAATTGCATGTGACATGCAGTCAATTGTGCTAAAGCTTTTGTCAGCACTCAGCTGAGAATTCTCTGGTTACAACATTCATGTTAGCTGCTTTTGCTACTTTACTCTACTTTATATACTCCTAATATAGTGCAGTGAATCATCCCCGAAGCGGTATCTCAGCCCTGGAGCGCAATCCAGGTAAGGAGAAAAGGGGTGAAAAGATGCTGCTCGGTGTCTTTACTGAGGGGGGTGGGGGTGCCTGTGATTGTAGTTGAAGATTGTTTGATGTGACTGGGTGGTGCACTCGCCCATTCGCCCACTCACCCTCTGGGCCACACCCCATTTTGGGCCGCAGCATGCATGGCATTGGCACTTGCCAAAAGGGGGAGCTTCAGCAGCAACACTGGGAGAGGGGAGGGACAGGCTAATAGTGCCTCAGCAAACTGACATGTAAACTGACTGTGGCTTGGACTTTATTATTATTTAAAGTAAATATATAGTTAGTGTTGTAGTCGCGGCTCTTGCTCTTACCTCCTCTCGTTCACCTGCTCATCTCATCCCATGTACACTAATTCTCATGCTATATCCCCCCTCTCTTTATCTCATTATTCCTTTCCTGTTATGCCTTGGTTTCTCTTTTTTCGCCTGGCCTCCCTCTGTTGTACCCCCAATCCAATTCTCCCCTCCTATCCCACTCAACTTTTCCCAGTTCTGTTTCCTCATCCCTGGAGTTTCCCTCCTCTACTTTTCAACTGACTCTCACCTCTTCCAGTCTGTGCTTGGATCTTTGCTGGAGTGAATGGGAAAATGAACACAAAATGGCACAGAAGCTCAGCATGGGAGAGGTTCTGCGCCACAATGCTCGGCATATCCTGGTGAGGGCTAGGCGTTTTCTTTGGGAACGTAGAGCATGAACATGGAATGGTTGTACTCGCTGCTTCTGCAGGCTTGGCCAACTGCGTGCTGTCTCAAGGATCTCTCTCATTACCATGCCAATGCTCAAGCTCTGCTCGCAGCCCATAAATCGCAGTTTTGGCAATTGGGTAAATAATGAATTTTCTCTGCTAACTAATTCATAGGTCTAAAAGGTCCCAATGGCAATCACAGAGAATGCATATTTCTAGGTTATTTTGGGAGAATTGGTACAGGATGCTACCAAGGGCAAAGACACAGCAACTTGTGAGTTCTTTGGGTTTAAATCATCCTGATCCTCCTGGCCCTGGTCTTTGGCTTCTTGGTCTTCCTGGTACTGTGTTTACTGGTCCTGAGACTCTTTATCTTGACCTTTTCGGGCCCAGTCAATTTGTTCCTTGTCTGGTCCCCTTTGTCTTCGAGACTCAAATTGTCTTGGTCATCTTGGTCCTTGTCTTCCCGGTTTTCCTGGTTCTCTCAATCAATCAAAGCATTTGTATAGCGTGCTACTCACCCGGAGGGTCTCAAGGCGCTTGGGGTAGGGGGGTCCGCTACTGCTCGAACAGCCAGGTCTTGAGTTGCTTCCTGAAGGCGAGGTGGTCTTGGGTGAGGCGGAGGTGGATGGGGAGGGAGTTCCACGTCTTGGCAGCCAGGTAGGAGAAGGATCTTCCTCCCGTTGTGGCTCTTCGGATGCGGGGGACGGCAGCGAGGGCGTGGCTGGTCGATCGAAGCTGGCGGGTGGGAGTGTAGAAGGTCAGGCGGTCGTTGAGGTATCTTGGGCCTTGGTTGTGGAGAGCTTTGTGTGCGTGGGTGAGGAGTCGGAACGTGATTCTCTTGCTGACGGGGAGCCAGTGCAGGTTTCTCAGGTGTGCGGAGATGTGGCTGTGACGGGGAATGTCCAGGATGAGGCGTGCTGAGGTGTTCTGAATGCGCTGGAGTCTTTTCTGGAGTTTTGCAGTGGTTCCGGCGTAGAGGGAGTTGCCGTAGTCCAGTCGGCTGGTGACGAGGGCCTGGGCGACCGTCTTCCTGGTTTCGGTGGGGATCCACCGGAAGATCTTACGTAGCATGCGTAGGATGTTGAAGCATGACGAGGAGACGGCGTTGACTTGTCTGGTCATGGAGAGGGAGGAGTCCAGGATGAATCCCAGGTTGCGTGCGTGTTCTGTTGGTTTGGGTGCGCTGCCCAGGGCAGGGGGCCACCAGGAGTCGTCCCAGGCGGAGGGCGAAGATCCCAGGATGAGGACTTCCGTCTTATCTGAGTTCAGTTTCAGGCGGCTGTTCATCATCCACTCAGCTACGTCTTTCATCCCTTCGTGTAGGTTGGTTCTGGCGGTGGCGGGGTCGCTTGTGAGGGAGAGGATCAGCTGGGTGTCGTCGGCGTAGGAGATGATGTTGAGGTTGTGTTGGCGTGCGATTACCGCAAGGGGGCTCATGTAGATGTTGAACAGCGTGGGGCTGGGTGATGATCCTTGTGGTACGCCGCAGATGACTTTGGTGGCCTCGGATCTGAACGGGGGGAGGCGGACTCTCTGTGTTCTTCCGGCGAGAAAGGAGATGATCCATTCCAGTGCCTTCTCCTGGATTCCGATGTTGTTGAGGCGCTGCACTAGGGTACGGTGGCAGACCGTGTCGAACGCCGTGGAGAGGTCCAGGAGGATGAGGGCCGCTGTTTCCCCGTTGTCGAGCAGGGTTCGGATGTCGTCGGTGGCTGGGATGAGGGCGGTCTTGGTGCTGTGATACTCTGGGTTGTAGCCAACTTCGGTTCCGGTCCCCCTGGTCTTCCTAGCCCTGCTCCTTGTCTTCTTTGTCCTGCTCCTTCTAATCGACCTTATCCTCCTCACTCTGCTCCTTGTTCCTTATTGCCCTAGTCCACCTGCTCCTGATGTCCCTTGTTGTCCTGGTTCCTCCCCATTTGGTCATGATACCCTGGCTCTCACTCCTTGTAAGCCTGGTTATGCGCTAACTCATACTCTTAGATAAAGATTAGGAGTTGCACAGTACTGGGAGGGGAGTACATCCACAGGTAAAGGTTGTGTTACAGTGAGATGACACAGCACCAGTGCCATGAAATTAGGAGTTAAGCCCCACAGAACAGATGATTGTTGTGTGGAGCCAGATTTATCAGTCATAAAACCATGCAGATGTACCAGTTCCTTGGGGTTCAACACATACATTTACCACCTGGTCAGAGCAGGTGTTAAATGATTATTATTGCCCTAGTTCTCCAAGTCTTACTGCTCTGTGCCCTCATGGTTCTGCAATAACAGATCCTGGTCATCCTGTCCATGGTTCTCCTGGTACTGATTTTCATTGGTCTGATCTACTGGGGTCTTCTCCTCTTGTCACTCGTCTTCTTCATTCACTGGTCCTGCCTTGTACTCTTGGACCCACCTTGTTCTGCTTCCCTTGCTTTTCTGGTCTTCCTACCTCTGTACCTTCTGTTATTTGTGGCCTGGTCCTTCAGGCCCTGATCCCCGTGGTCCTCCTGATCCTCCTTACCTTAGTTCTGGGGACCTTTGTGCTGTTACTCCTCATTGTTTTGGTCATAATATCCTTTGGCTCCCTCGTCCTGGGCCTCCTTGTCATGGCCCTTCTGGTTGCCCTGGCTCCCCTGGTTGCCCACTTCCTCGTCCTTATCCTCCTACTTGTCATCATCCTCCTTCTACTGTTTCTCCTTACTTCCCACGCCCCCTCCTCCCTGGGCTACAACCTCATTAACATTAAAAAACACAACACATTTTCATGAATGACGAAAACATGTATGTAACATGCACTAAAAATTTTATCATTATTCTTCTCACTATAATTTTAAAGCGTGATATGCACACAGGCAAATAATCCCAGACTGTAGCCTAAAATATCTGTGTGCCATTACCAGAAGCCCCTGAAGCACAAGTTTGATCTCCACATCTTACTTTATAATACCATAAATATATTTATTCCAAATACATTTTTACTGTTTTATCTACATGCCTAGTTTAATTCATGCACTTACTTTTTGTACATCTTTTGTGAAGGTGGTTTTGCACTGATTTCCTAATGTTTCACACACTTCCCTGCACCCCATTACAAGATGGACACCATGCTGCCATTGCTGGTTTTCTTTTTTTTTGTTCATGGCTGGCATAAAAAAAACCTCTCTCATAGTATGTCTCCAGTTGATGGTCAAAAAGTACTTAATCTCTGCTATTTAGCCTGCAGCTTGATAAATAGTGAAGTTTCAGATATTTACTCGACTGCCGGCTAAATAGCAGAAATGTTGTACTATTTTGGTGTCAGATTTGGACCTAGCAGAGATTATATATTGGTTAGATGGCAGCCCGATAAATAGTCGTTTCCATAAATTCTGCAAATCAGCTACTTACACTTAGAACTGATTACAAGTTTTTTGTAATATTCCAACCCATGCGTAAACTTCTATTTACACATGGGTCGAAATTACTAGTTTGAAGGAATTTAATGCCTCAGAAAATTAACGGATGCATTAAATAACTCAACCTTCATTACATTTCAGCAGGTTATGCCTGCTGAGATTTAACAGGGAAAGACATACGTAATTACCGTATCATGCAGCCTTAGGTCCTCATCAGCCAACCTCCTAAAACCACCCATTTTCAGACGTACAAAAAAGGAGGAAAAACAGTGGCCGCCTTGGGGACCAAAGCCTGGAACCTGCTCCCAACTCAACTAAGATTGCTAAAAACAGAAACCCAATTTAGGAAGGCACGGAAAACTTGGGTATTCAGCGCCTCAGATGAACTCTGCCTATCACTTATTTAGGATTCCCAGGACCCCCTCTCACCTCCGACCAGCGCCAGGATGCTCCTTTCGGAGTGGCAGTCAGCACTTTACAAATACCACATTATATTACATTACATTACATTTTGGTGCGTTAAAAACCAAAATCTGCATGTTATTCCCCATGAATTCGTAATAAGTGTTATTTATTGCACCCGATATGTACCCCGTGGTATCGTTAACTATCAAGGGCAATAAATAACACCTTATCTCATAATCAAGACCTTACTCTTTCTACAATTCCTGTAACCCTCTTGTGATTGATAGGACAGGGCATATTGTTTCCAATCAATCTTTCCACAGCCTATCCAGTACCTCTTCACCTCTATCCTTTCAGGAAAACCATCTTTTGTATCATAGAATATTTCTGTTATGTGATGTACCTTCACAACATACATTAAGTCCCACTTCCTACCCATTTCTAGTACCCACTTTCCATCGCCTCGATTTCTAATATTTTTGATACACCTTTATCATCATTCAGACGTTCTTGAAACTGAAAGTTTTATTGTGCACTGCTCACACAAATGTCATTCACATGCAAATACAAACATCACTCACAAAAACACATTCACTGCTGACACAGCACCAATGCTGCACTTTCCTTTCTATGCTCCCACACACACACACAAACGTACACCTAGGCACAAAAAGCCACTGCAACACATAATATCAGAACAGATAGTGATGCTGTCACAAACACACACTCAGTACCATTTACAGCAAAACTCAACAACATATATCTAGAGTAGCCAAGGCTTTGCATCGTTCTTTTGCTCTCTCTGTTGCTCCCTACACAGGGTTCTTGTTGGAGCAGGAGGATGGCTTATTTGTATATGGATGCACATGATCTGAAGTAACACACTGACCAAAAAGATGATGAATGTGGTTCAGAGTAATAATCAGTGGCTGAGATTAATTCAAGCATTCGACCATCCAATGTTTGTCTCTCTCACTCATTGTTCCTGCTATCCATTCATTTATATATTCAACCAAACATTGTTCTATCCTTCTGTGCAACCAAATATGGCCTTGCCCACAATCATTCAACCACTCATTCATCAATGCACTCATCATCGTCTTCACACACTCACTGATCAAAATCACCACACATACACGAAGAAGCACGTTCGTTTAAAATAATGTAGGAGTGGGTAACCCATAAAATTGTACAACTCAAAAGGACACTTCCACAACATGCCTACGAATTAATGAATTGGAGTTGGTGTTAAACCTCAATTTCATGAGAAAATCTGTCCTGGAGATAAGGCAGCACACAACACATCAAAATACAGTCAGTTAAGTAAGGAGAAACTCAATAAGGGAGTTCCAATGGAGAAATAGAACATTTGATGATGATTTATTACACACATTCGGAAGGCATGTTACAGAAATTATTAATGCAAAAGTAATAAGTCATTGCCATGAAGTCTCTCAGTAATAGGGCGATACAGAAAAATAGGCACAGTCCGTTATGAGCTGCAAATATATATAGGAAATATTCTAGAACTTAACTAAAACTACAAATGCATCATGGGGTGAACAAAAACATTGTCAGCAAATCAGAGCACAGTTTTATAAATGTTATATTGGCTTACCATCTAAGCCCTACCTCACTACATGAACATTGATTGACCTAGAGAAGCTGAAGTCATCCAGAGGTGGCAGAACAAATTAGCCACGGAAACAACTGTGAACCATTGTGAATGAAAGTAATACAGCAGGCAGCAACATTACTGGAGAAAGTTTTCTTCCAGAACAGCAAGAACAATGCCGATGGAAATAAACAAACATGACTCTGCTTGACTGTGCACATCAGAAATACTATACAGTAAACATGCAGGTTGATACATTCATTTTGAACAAGATTATGTTGAAGCCTAACTGAGGCTTAGTTAGCATGAGCAAGGAAAAGGCGCTTTGACTAGTCACAGCAAACTTGTCTCAAAAGCAAAAACATCAAAAGGGTGCACAAGTGTAAATTCGAGTACAGATCCACATCTACACATTGTAAATAATGCACAAATTACAAAAACGCCGAATCATTCTACGGAAAGGATGCTGTAATGCGTATTTCAAATTATGTGGGCTGCTGCTGTGTTACTGATGCTTTTGAGGTATTATATCTTAACCATAAAGGCCTTGTGTGAAAATGAGTGGCATAGAACATTTTTAAAATAGGAAATCACACATATACATGGAGACACAAACACACACACCAGACAAACCCACTAGTCTTGAAGACACACACCCATCCACCAGACATGTAAGCTCATCAACAAGACAAACTGGAAACACACACACACGACATGTGCAAACACAGACCATAGAAATACACACAGGCATAGAAACATACTCAGGTATACATATACATATGCATACGCACACAAATTCACAAATGCCGACAAAACCACATGCACACGTGTGCACAAACAGAACGGACACACAACACAATGCACTTGGTCACATGCATGTGTATACACAGACACAGCAGACATATCACATTTGAAATAAATCTTCAAGGCCTTCCTGCTACGCTGATCTAATGTAAAAGAGGGCAGGAATGCGCCATATCTATCATGCGCCATAAGTGTGGCAGGGTATGCTCAGACGTGAGTCCCTTGCTCACTTTGCCACTGGATTCAAGCAAGCCGGGCTGAAGACGGCTGCAATGCCAGAAACCGGTCCTCGGAAGCTTGTTTCCGGTCCAGGGAAGGCATGGCTTGGCAGTTCGGGCTGGACTGTTCCCATGAGGCACAGGGTCAGACTGATTTGCATATAGCCATGTCTGAACTGGGGTGGCAGAGTGGGCTAAAGAACGGTGGTGGATTAAACCCAGATCTTTTGACTGGGTGTGAGTGTTTGATTGGTTCAGATGCTCCGTCCATTACCACCCCCTTTTGTATCGCTTTTGGCCGCCATAAGTGTGGCAGGGTATGCTCAGACGTGAGTCCCTTGCTCACTTTGCCACTGGATTCAAGCAAGCCGGGCTGAAGACGGCTGTAATGCCAGAAACCGGTCCTCGGAAGTTTGTTTCCGGTCCAGGGAAGGCATGGCTTGGCAGTTCGGGCTGGACTGTTCCCATGAGGCACAGGGTCAGACTGATTTGCATATAGCCATGTCTGAACTGGGGTGGCAGAGTGGGCTAAAGAACGGTGGTGGATTAAACCCAGATCTTTTGACTGGGTGTGAGTGTTTGATTGGTTCAGATGCTCCGTCCATTACCACCCCCTTTTGTATCGCTTTTGGCCGCCATAAGTGTGGCAGGGTATGCTCATACGTGAGTCCCTTGCTCACTTTGCCACTGGATTCAAGCAAGCCAGGCTGAAGACGGTTGTAATGCCAGAAACCGGTCCTCGGAAGCTTGTTTCCGGTCCAGGGAAGGCATGGCTTGGCAGTTCGGGCTGGACTGTTCCCATGAGGCACAGGGTCAGACTGATTTGCATATAGCCATGTCTGAACTGGGGTGGCAGAGTGGGCTAAAGAACGGTGGTGGATTAAACCCAGATCTTTTGACTGGGTGTGAGTGTTTGATTGGTTCAGATGCTCCGTCCATTACCACCCCCTTTTGTATCGCTTTTGGCCGCCATAAGTGTGGCAGGGTATGCTCAGACATGAGTCCCTTGCTCACTTTGCCGCTGGATTCAAGCAAGCCGGGCTGAAGACGGCTGTAATGCCAGAAACCGGTCCTCGGAAGCTTGTTTCCGGTCCAGGGAAGGCATGGCTTGGCAGTTCGGGCTGGACTGTTCCCATGAGGCACAGGGTCAGACTGATTTGCAAATAGCCCTGTCTGAACTGGGGTGGCAGAGTGGGCTAAAGAACGGTGGTGGATTAAACCCATATCTTTTGACTGGGTGTGAGTGTTTGATTGGTTCAGATGCTCCGTTCATTACCACCCCCTTTTGTATCGCTTTTGGCTGCCATAAGTGTGGCAGGGTATACTCAGACGTGAGTCCCTTGCTCACTTTGCCACTGGATTCAGGCAAGCCGGGCTGAAGACGGCTGTAATGCCAGAAACCGGTTCTCGGAAGCTTGTTTCCGGTCCAGGGAAGGCATGCCTTGGCAGTTCGGGCTGGACTGTTCCCATGAGGCACAGGGTCAGACTGATTTGCATATAGCCATGTCTGAACTGGGCTGCAGAGTGGGCTAAAGAACGGTGGTGGATTAAACCCAGATCTTTTGACTGGGTGTGAGTGTTTGATTGGTTCAGATGCTCCGTCCATTACCACCCCCTTTTGTATCGCTTTTGGCCGCCATAAGTGTGGCAGGGTATGCGCAGACGTGAGTCCCTTGCTCACTTTGCCACTGGATTCAAGCAAGCCGGGCTGAAGACGGCTGTAATGCCAGAAACGGGTCCTCGGAAGTTTGTTTCCGGTCCAGGGAAGGCATGGCTTGGCAGTTCGGGCTGGACTGTTTCCATGAGGCACAGGGTCAGACTGATTTGCATATAGCCATGTCTGAACTTGGGTGGCAGAGTGGGCTAAAGAACGGTGGTGGATTAAACCCAGATCTTTTGACTGGGTGTGAGTGTTTGATTGGTTCAGATGCTCCGTCCATTACCACCCCCTTTTGTATCCCTTTTGGCCGCCATAAGTGTGGCAGGGTATGCTCAGACGTGAGTCCCTTGCTCACTTTGCCACTGGATTCAAGCAAGCCGGGCTGAAGACGGCTGTAATGCCAGAAACGGTCCTCGGAAGCTTGTTTCCGGTCCAGGAAAGGCATGGCTTGGCAGTTCGGGCTGGACTGTTCCCATGAGGCACAGGGTCAGACTGATTTGCATATAGCCATGTCTGAACTGGGGTGGCAGAGTGGGCTAAAGAACGGTGGTGGATTAAACCCAGATCTTTTGACTGGGTGTGAGTGTTTGATTGGTTCAGATGCTCCATTCATTACCACTCCTTTTTGTATCGCTTTTGGCTGCCATAAGTGTGGCAGGGTATGCTCAGACGTGAGTCCCTTGCTCACTTTGCCACTGGATTCAGGCAAGCCGGACTGAAGACGGCTGTAATGCCAGAAACCGGTCCTCGGAAGCTTGTTTCCGGTCCAGGGAAGGCATGGCTTGGCAGTTCGGGCTGGACTGTTCCCATGAGGCACAGGGTCAGACCTATTTGCATATAGCCATGTCTGAACTGGGGTGGCAGAGTGGGCTAAAGAACTGTGGTGGATTAAACCCAGATCTTTTGACTGGGTGTGAGTGTTTGATTGATTCAGATGCTCCGTCCATTACCACCCCCTTTTGTATCGCTTTTGGCCGCCATAAGTGTGGCAGGGTATGCGCAGACGTGAGTCCCTTGCTCACTTTGCCACTGGATTCAAGCAAGCCGGGCTGAAGACGGCTGTAATGCCAGAAACGGGTCCTCGGAAGTTTGTTTCCGGTCCAGGGAAGGCATGGCTTGGCAGTTCGGGCTGGACTGTTTCCATGAGGCACAGGGTCAGACTGATTTGCATATAGCCATGTCTGAACTTGGGTGGCAGAGTGGGCTAAAGAACGGTGGTGGATTAAACCCAGATCTTTTGACTGGGTGTGAGTGTTTGATTGGTTCAGATGCTCCGTCCATTACCACCCCCTTTTGTATCCCTTTTGGCCGCCATAAGTGTGGCAGGGTATGCTCAGACGTGAGTCCCTTGCTCACTTTGCCACTGGATTCAAGCAAGCCGGGCTGAAGACGGCTGTAATGCCAGAAACGGTCCTCGGAAGCTTGTTTCCGGTCCAGGAAAGGCATGGCTTGGCAGTTCGGGCTGGACTGTTCCCATGAGGCACAGGGTCAGACTGATTTGCATATAGCCATGTCTGAACTGGGGTGGCAGAGTGGGCTAAAGAACGGTGGTGGATTAAACCCAGATCTTTTGACTGGGTGTGAGTGTTTGATTGGTTCAGATGCTCCATTCATTACCACTCCCTTTTGTATCGCTTTTGGCTGCCATAAGTGTGGCAGGGTATGCTCAGACGTGAGTCCCTTGCTCACTTTGCCACTGGATTCAGGCAAGCCGGGCTGAAGACGGCTGTAATGCCAGAAACCGGTCCTCGGAAGCTTGTTTCCGGTCCAGGGAAGGCATGGCTTGGCAGTTCGGGCTGGACTGTTCCCATGAGGCACAGGGTCAGACCTATTTGCATATAGCCATGTCTGAACTGGGGTGGCAGAGTGGGCTAAAGAACTGTGGTGGATTAAACCCAGATCTTTTGACTGGGTGTGAGTGTTTGATTGATTCAGATGCTCCGTCCATTACCACTCCCTTCTGTATCGCTTTTGGCCGCCATAAGTGTGGCAGGGTATGCTCAGACGTGAGTCCCTTGCTCACTTTGCCACTGGATTCAAGCAAGCTGGGCTGAAGACGGCTGTAATGCCAGAAACCGGTCCTCGTAAGTTTGTTTCCGGTCCAGGGAAGGCATGGCTTGGCAGTTCGGGCTGGACTGTTCCCATGAGGCACAGGGTCAGACTGATTTGCATATAGCCATGTCTGGACTGGGGTGGCAGAGTGGGCTCAAGAACGGTGGTGGATTAAACCCAGATCTTTTGACTGGGTGTGAGTGTTTGATTGGGTCAGATGCTCCGTCCATTACCACCCTCTTTTGTATCGCTTTTGGCCACCATAAGTGTGGCAGGGTATGCTCAGACGTGAGTCCCTTGCTGACTTTGCCACTGGATTCAAGCAAGCCGGGCTGAAGACGGCTGTAATGCCAGAAACCGGTCCTCGGAAGCTTGTTTCCGGTTCAGGAAAGGCATGGCTTGGCAGTTCGGGCTGGACTGTTCCCATGAGGCACAGGGTCAGACTGATTTGCATATAGCCATGTCTGAACTGGGGTGGCAGAGTGGGCTAAAGAACGGTGGTGGATTAAACCCAGATCTTTTGACTGGGTGTGAGTGTTTGATTGGTTCAGATGCTCCGTCCATTACCACCCACTTTTGTATCGCTTTTGGCCGCCATAAGTGTGGCAGGGTATGCTCAGACGTGAGTCCCTTGTTCACTTTGCCACTGGATTCAAGCAAGCCGGGCTGAAGACGGCTGTAATGCCAGAAACCGGTCCTCGGAAGCTTGTTTCCGGTCCAGGGAAGGCATGGCTTGGCAGTTCGGGCTTGACTGTTCCCATGAGGCACTGGGTCAGACTGATTTGCATATAGCCATGTCTGAACTGGGGTGGCAGAGTGGGCTAAAGAACGGTGGTGGATTAAACCCAGATCTTTTGACTGGGTGTGAGTGTTTGATTGGTTCAGATGCTCCGTCCATTACCACCCCCTTTTGTATCACTTTTGGCCGCCATAAGTGTGGCAGGGTATGCTCAGACAGTGAGTCCCTTGCTCACTTTGCCACTGGATTCAAGCAAGCCGGGCTGAAGACGGCTGTAATGCCAGAAACCGGTCCTCGGAAGCTTGTTTCCGGTCCAGGGAAGGCATGGCTTGGCAGTTCGGGCTGGACTGTTCCCATGAGGCACAGGGTCAGACTGATTTGCATATAGCCATGTCTGAACTGGGGTGGCAGAGTGGGCTAAAGAACTGTGGTGGATTAAACCCAGATCTTTTGACTGGGTGTGAGTGTTTGATTGGTTCAGATGCTCCGTCCATTACCACCCCCTTTTGTATCGCTTTTGGCCGCCATAAGTGTGGGAGGGTATCCTCAGACGTGAGTCCCTTGCTCACTTTGCCACTGGATTCAAGCAAGCTGGGCTGAAGACGGCTGTAATGCCAGAAACCGGTCCTCGGAAGTTTGTTTCCTGTCCAGGGAAGGCATGGCTTGGCAGTTCGGGCTGGACTGTTCCCATGAGGCACAGGGTCAGACTGATTTGCATATAGCCATGTCTGAACTGGGTGGCAGAGTGGGCTAAAGAACGGTGGTGGATTAAACCCAGATCTTTTGACTGGGTGTGAGTGTTTGATTGGTTCAGATGCTCCGTCCATTACCACCCCCTTTTGTATCGCTTTTGGCCGCCATAAGTGTGGCAGGGTATGCTCAGACGTGAGTCCCTTGCTCACTTTGCCACTGGATTCAAGCAAGCCGGGCTGAAGACGGCTGTAATGCCAGAAATCGGTCCTCGGAAGCTTGTTTCCGGTCCAGGAAAGGCATGGCTTGGCAGTTCGGGCTGGACTGTTCCAATGAGGCACAGGGTCAGACTGATTTGCATATAGCCATGTGTGAATTGGGGT
The DNA here is from genome assembly GCF_964261635.1 of Lissotriton helveticus. Taxonomy (NCBI): domain Eukaryota; kingdom Metazoa; phylum Chordata; class Amphibia; order Caudata; family Salamandridae; genus Lissotriton; species Lissotriton helveticus. The sequence goes on along the minus strand of NC_136059.1, from coordinate 1,223,423,046 downwards.
GGCAGAGTGGGCTAAAGAACGGTGGTGGATTAAACCCAGATCTTTTGACTGGGTGTGAGTGTTTGATTGGTTCAGATGCTCCGTCCATTACCACCCCCTTTTGCATCGCTTTTGGCCGCCATAAGTGTGGCAGGGTATGCTCAGACGTGAGTCCCTTGCTCACTTTGCCACTGGATTCAAGCAAACCGGGCTGAAGACGGCTGTAATGCCAGAAACCGGTCCTCGGAAGCTTGTTTCTGGTCCAGGGAAGGCATGGCTTGGCAGTTCGGGCTGGACTGTTCCCATGAGGCACAGGGTCAGACTGATTTGCATATAGCCATGTCTGAACTGGGGTGGCAGAGTGGGCTAAAGAACGGTGGTGGATTAAACCCAGATCTTTTGACTGGGTGTGAGTGTTTGATTGGTTCAGATGCTCCATTCATTACCACTCCCTTTTGTATCGCTTTTGGCTGCCATAAGTGTGGCAGGGTATGCTCAGACGTGAGTCCCTTGCTCACTTTGCCACTGGATTCAGGCAAGCCGGGCTGAAGACGGCTGTAATGCCAGAAACCGGTCCTCGGAAGCTTGTTTCCGGTCCAGGGAAGGCATGGCTTGGCAGTTCGGGCTGGACTGTTCCCATGAGGCACAGGGTCAGACCTATTTGCATATAGCCATGTCTGAACTGGGGTGGCAGAGTGGGCTAAAAAACTGTGGTGGATTAAACCCAGATCTTTTGACTGGGTGTGAGTGTTTGATTGATTCAGATGCTCCGTCCATTACCACTCCCTTCTGTATCGCTTTTGGCCGCCATAAGTGTGGCAGGGTATGCTCAGACGTGAGTCCCTTGCTCACTTTGCCACTGGATTCAAGCAAGCTGGGCTGAAGACGGCTGTAATGCCAGAAACCGGTCCTCGTAAGTTTGTTTCCGGTCCAGGGAAGGCATGGCTTGGCAGTTCGGGCTGGACTGTTCCCATGAGGCACAGGGTCAGACTGATTTGCATATAGCCATGTCTGAACTGGGGTGGCAGAGTGGGCTCAAGAACGGTGGTAGATTAAACCCAGATCTTTTGACTGGGTGTGAGTGTTTGATTGGGTCAGATGCTCCGTCCATTACCACCCTCTTTTGTATCGCTTTTGGCCACCATAAGTGTGGCAGGGTATGCTCAGACGTGAGTCCCTTGCTGACTTTGCCACTGGATTCAAGCAAGCCGGGCTGAAGACGGCTGTAATGCCAGAAACCGGTCCTCGGAAGCTTGTTTCCGGTTCAGGAAAGGCATGGCTTGGCAGTTCGGGCTGGACTGTTCCCATGAGGCACAGGGTCAGACTGATTTGCATATAGCCATGTCTGAACTGGGGTGGCAGAGTGGGCTAAAGAACGGTGGTGGATTAAACCCAGATCTTTTGACTGGGTGTGAGTGTTTGATTGGTTCAGATGCTCCGTCCATTACCACCCACTTTTGTATCGCTTTTGGCCGCCATAAGTGTGGCAGGGTATGCTCAGACGTGATTCCCTTGTTCACTTTGCCACTGGATTCAAGCAAGCCGGGCTGAAGACGGCTGTAATGCCAGAAACCGGTCCTCGGAAGCTTGTTTCCGGTCCAGGGAAGGCATGGCTTGGCAGTTCGGGCTTGACTGTTCCCATGAGGCACTGGGTCAGACTGATTTGCATATAGCCATGTCTGAACTGGGGTGGCAGAGTGGGCTAAAGAACGGTGGTGGATTAAACCCAGATCTTTTGACTGGGTGTGAGTGTTTGATTGGTTCAGATGCTCCGTCCATTACCACCCCCTTTTGTATCACTTTTGGCCGCCATAAGTGTGGCAGGGTATGCTCAGACAGTGAGTCCCTTGCTCACTTTGCCACTGGATTCAAGCAAGCCGGGCTGAAGACGGCTGTAATGCCAGAAACCGGTCCTCGGAAGCTTGTTTCCGGTCCAGGGAAGGCATGGCTTGGCAGTTCGGGCTGGACTGTTCCCATGAGGCACAGGGTCAGACTGATTTGCATATAGCCATGTCTGAACTGGGGTGGCAGAGTGGGCTAAAGAACTGTGGTGGATTAAACCCAGATCTTTTGACTGGGTGTGAGTGTTTGATTGGTTCAGATGCTCCGTCCATTACCACCCCCTTTTGTATCGCTTTTGGCCGCCATAAGTGTGGGAGGGTATCCTCAGACGTGAGTCCCTTGCTCACTTTGCCACTGGATTCAAGCAAGCTGGGCTGAAGACGGCTGTAATGCCAGAAACCGGTCCTCGGAAGTTTGTTTCCGGTCCAGGGAAGGCATGGCTTGGCAGTTCGGGCTGGACTGTTCCCATGAGGCACAGGGTCAGACTGATTTGCATATAGCCATGTCTGAACTGGGTGGCAGAGTGGGCTAAAGAACGGTGGTGGATTAAACCCAGATCTTTTGACTGGGTGTGAGTGTTTGATTGGTTCAGATGCTCCGTCCATTACCACCCCCTTTTGTATCTCTTTTGGCCGCCATAAGTGTGGCAGGGTATGCTCAGACGTGAGTCCATTGCTCACTTTGCCACTGGATTCAAGCAAGCCGGGCTGAAGACGGCTGTAATGCCAGAAATCGGTCCTCGGAAGCTTGTTTCCGGTCCAGGAAAGGCATGGCTTGGCAGTTCGGGCTGGACTGTTCCAATGAGGCACAGGGTCAGACTGATTTGCATATAGCCATGTGTGAATTGGGGTGGCAGAGTGGGCTAAAGAACGGTGGTGGATTAAACCCAGATCTTTTGACTGGGTGTGAGTGTTTGATTGGTTCAGATGCTCCGTCCATTACCACCCCCTTTTGCATCGCTTTTGGCCGCCATAAGTGTGGCAGGGTATGCTCAGACGTGAGTCCCTTGCTCACTTTGCCACTGGATTCAAGCAAACCGGGCTGAAGACGGCTGTAATGCCAGAAACCGGTCCTCGGAAGCTTGTTTCTGGTCCAGGGAAGGCATGGCTTGGCAGTTCGGGCTGGACTGTTCCCATGAGGCACAGGGTCAGACTGATTTGCATATAGCCATGTCTGAACTGGGGTGGCAGAGTGGGCTAAAGGACGGTGGTGGATTAAACCCAGATCTTTTGACTGGGTGTGAGTGTTTGATTGGTTCAGATGCTCCGTCCATTACCACCCCCTTTTGTATCGCTTTTGGCCGCCATAAGTGTGGCAGGGTATGCTCAGACGTGAGTCCCTTGTTCACTTTGCCACTGGATTCAAGCAAGCCGGGCTGAAGACGGCTGTAATGCTAGAAACCGGTCCTCGGAAGCTTGTTTCCGGTCCAGGGAAGGCATCGCTTGGCAGTTCGGGCTGGACTGTTCCCATGAGGCACAGTGTCAGACTGATTTGCATATAGCCATGTCTGAACTGGGGTGGCAGAGTGGGCTAAAGAACGGTGGTGGATTAAACCCAGATCTTTTGACTGGGTGTGAGTGTTTGATTGGTTCAGATGCTCCGTCCATTACCACCCCCTTTTGTATCGCTTTTGGCCGCCATAAGTGTGGCAGAGTATGCTCAGACAGTGAGTCCCTTGCTCACTTTGCCACTGGATTCAAGCAAGCCGGGCTGAAGACGGCTGTAATGCCAGAAACCGGTCCTCGGAAGCTTGTTTCCGGTCCAGGGAAGGCATGGCTTGGCAGTTCGGGCTGGACTGTTCCCATGAGGCACAGGGTCAGACTGATTTGCATATAGCCATGTCTGAACTGGGGTGGCAGAGTGGGCTTAAGAACGGTGGTGGATTAAACCCAGGTCTTTTGACTGGGTGTGAGTGTTTGATTGGTTCAGATGCTCCGTCCATTACCACCCCCTTTTGCATCGCTTTTGGCCGCCATAAGTGTGGCAGGGTATGCTCAGACGTGAGCCCCTTGCTCACTTTGCCACTGGATTCAAGCAAGCCGGGCTGAAGACGGCTGTAATGCCAGAAACCGGTCCTCGGAAGCTTGTTTCTGGTCCAGGGAAGGCATGGCTTGGCAGTTCGGGCTGGACTGTTCCCATGAGGCACAGGGTCAGACTGATTTGCATATAGCCATGTCTGAACTGGGGTGGCAGAGTGGGCTAAAGAACGGTGGTGGATTAAACCCAGATCTTTTGACTGGGTGTGAGTGTTTGATTGGTTCAGATGCTCCGTCCATTACCACCCACTTTTGTATCGCTTTTGGCCGCCATAAGTGTGGCAGGGTATGCTCAGACGTGAGTCCCTTGCTCACTTTGCCACTGGATTCAAGCAAGCCGGGCTGAAGACGGCTGTAATGCCAGAAACCGGTCCTCGGAAGTTTGTTTCCGGTCCAGGGAAGGCATGGCTTGGCAGTTCGGGCTGGACTGTTCCCATGAGGCACAGGGTCAGACTGATTTGCATATAGCCATGTCTGAACTGGGGTGGCAGAGTGGGCTAAAGAACGGTGGTGGATTAAACCCAGATCTTTTGACTGGGTGTGAGTGTTTGATTGGTTCAGATGCTCCGTCCATTACCACCCCCTTTTGTATCGCTTTTGGCCGCCATAAGTGTGGCAGGGTATGCTCATACGTGAGTCCCTTGCTCACTTTGCCACTGGATTCAAGCAAGCCAGGCTGAAGACGGTTGTAATGCCAGAAACCGGTCCTCGGAAGCTTGTTTCCGGTCCAGGGAAGGCATGGCTTGGCAGTTCGGGCTGGACTGTTCCCATGAGGCACAGGGTCAGACTGATTTGCATATAGCCATGTCTGAACTGGGGTGGCAGAGTGGGCTAAAGAACGGTGGTGGATTAAACCCAGATCTTTTGACTGGGTGTGAGTGTTTGATTGGTTCAGATGCTCCGTCCATTACCACCCCCTTTTGTATCGCTTTTGGCCGCCATAAGTGTGGCAGGGTATGCTCAGACATGAGTCCCTTGCTCACTTTGCCGCTGGATTCAAGCAAGCCGGGCTGAAGACGGCTGTAATGCCAGAAACCGGTCCTCGGAAGCTTGTTTCCGGTCCAGGGAAGGCATGGCTTGGCAGTTCGGGCTGGACTGTTCCCATGAGGCACAGGGTCAGACTGATTTGCAAATAGCCCTGTCTGAACTGGGGTGGCAGAGTGGGCTAAAGAACGGTGGTGAATTAAACCCATATCTTTTGACTGGGTGTGAGTGTTTGATTGGTTCAGATGCTCCGTTCATTACCACCCCCTTTTGTATCGCTTTTGGCTGCCATAAGTGTGGCAGGGTATACTCAGACGTGAGTCCCTTGCTCACTTTGCCACTGGATTCAGGCAAGCCGGGCTGAAGACGGCTGTAATGCCAGAAACCGGTTCTCGGAAGCTTGTTTCCGGTCCAGGGAAGGCATGCCTTGGCAGTTCGGGCTGGACTGTTCCCATGAGGCACAGGGTCAGACTGATTTGCATATAGCCATGTCTGAACTGGGGTGCAGAGTGGGCTAAAGAACGGTGGTGGATTAAACCCAGATCTTTTGACTGGGTGTGAGTGTTTGATTGGTTCAGATGCTCCGTCCATTACCACCCCCTTTTGTATCGCTTTTGGCCGCCATAAGTGTGGCAGGGTATGCGCAGACGTGAGTCCCTTGCTCACTTTGCCACTGGATTCAAGCAAGCCGGGCTGAAGACGGCTGTAATGCCAGAAACGGGTCCTCGGAAGTTTGTTTCCGGTCCAGGGAAGGCATGGCTTGGCAGTTCGGGCTGGACTGTTTCCATGAGGCACAGGGTCAGACTGATTTGCATATAGCCATGTCTGAACTTGGGTGGCAGAGTGGGCTAAAGAACGGTGGTGGATTAAACCCAGATCTTTTGACTGGGTGTGAGTGTTTGATTGGTTCAGATGCTCCGTCCATTACCACCCCCTTTTGTATCCCTTTTGGCCGCCATAAGTGTGGCAGGGTATGCTCAGACGTGAGTCCCTTGCTCACTTTGCCACTGGATTCAAGCAAGCCGGGCTGAAGACGGCTGTAATGCCAGAAACGGTCCTCGGAAGCTTGTTTCCGGTCCAGGAAAGGCATGGCTTGGCAGTTCGGGCTGGACTGTTCCCATGAGGCACAGGGTCAGACTGATTTGCATATAGCCATGTCTGAACTGGGGTGGCAGAGTGGGCTAAAGAACGGTGGTGGATTAAACCCAGATCTTTTGACTGGGTGTGAGTGTTTGATTGGTTCAGATGCTCCATTCATTACCACTCCTTTTTGTATCGCTTTTGGCTGCCATAAGTGTGGCAGGGTATGCTCAGACGTGAGTCCCTTGCTCACTTTGCCACTGGATTCAGGCAAGCCGGACTGAAGACGGCTGTAATGCCAGAAACCGGTCCTCGGAAGCTTGTTTCCGGTCCAGGGAAGGCATGGCTTGGCAGTTCGGGCTGGACTGTTCCCATGAGGCACAGGGTCAGACCTATTTGCATATAGCCATGTCTGAACTGGGGTGGCAGAGTGGGCTAAAGAACTGTGGTGGATTAAACCCAGATCTTTTGACTGGGTGTGAGTGTTTGATTGATTCAGATGCTCCGTCCATTACCACCCCCTTTTGTATCGCTTTTGGCCGCCATAAGTGTGGCAGGGTATGCGCAGACGTGAGTCCCTTGCTCACTTTGCCACTGGATTCAAGCAAGCCGGGCTGAAGACGGCTGTAATGCCAGAAACGGGTCCTCGGAAGTTTGTTTCCGGTCCAGGGAAGGCATGGCTTGGCAGTTCGGGCTGGACTGTTTCCATGAGGCACAGGGTCAGACTGATTTGCATATAGCCATGTCTGAACTTGGGTGGCAGAGTGGGCTAAAGAACGGTGGTGGATTAAACCCAGATCTTTTGACTGGGTGTGAGTGTTTGATTGGTTCAGATGCTCCGTCCATTACCACCCCCTTTTGTATCCCTTTTGGCCGCCATAAGTGTGGCAGGGTATGCTCAGACGTGAGTCCCTTGCTCACTTTGCCACTGGATTCAAGCAAGCCGGGCTGAAGACGGCTGTAATGCCAGAAACGGTCCTCGGAAGCTTGTTTCCGGTCCAGGAAAGGCATGGCTTGGCAGTTCGGGCTGGACTGTTCCCATGAGGCACAGGGTCAGACTGATTTGCATATAGCCATGTCTGAACTGGGGTGGCAGAGTGGGCTAAAGAACGGTGGTGGATTAAACCCAGATCTTTTGACTGGGTGTGAGTGTTTGATTGGTTCAGATGCTCCATTCATTACCACTCCCTTTTGTATCGCTTTTGGCTGCCATAAGTGTGGCAGGGTATGCTCAGACGTGAGTCCCTTGCTCACTTTGCCACTGGATTCAGGCAAGCCGGGCTGAAGACGGCTGTAATGCCAGAAACCGGTCCTCGGAAGCTTGTTTCCGGTCCAGGGAAGGCATGGCTTGGCAGTTCGGGCTGGACTGTTCCCATGAGGCACAGGGTCAGACCTATTTGCATATAGCCATGTCTGAACTGGGGTGGCAGAGTGGGCTAAAGAACTGTGGTGGATTAAACCCAGATCTTTTGACTGGGTGTGAGTGTTTGATTGATTCAGATGCTCCGTCCATTACCACTCCCTTCTGTATCGCTTTTGGCCGCCATAAGTGTGGCAGGGTATGCTCAGACGTGAGTCCCTTGCTCACTTTGCCACTGGATTCAAGCAAGCTGGGCTGAAGACGGCTGTAATGCCAGAAACCGGTCCTCGTAAGTTTGTTTCCGGTCCAGGGAAGGCATGGCTTGGCAGTTCGGGCTGGACTGTTCCCATGAGGCACAGGGTCAGACTGATTTGCATATAGCCATGTCTGAACTGGGGTGGCAGAGTGGGCTCAAGAACGGTGGTGGATTAAACCCAGATCTTTTGACTGGGTGTGAGTGTTTGATTGGGTCAGATGCTCCGTCCATTACCACCCTCTTTTGTATCGCTTTTGGCCACCATAAGTGTGGCAGGGTATGCTCAGACGTGAGTCCCTTGCTGACTTTGCCACTGGATTCAAGCAAGCCGGGCTGAAGACGGCTGTAATGCCAGAAACCGGTCCTCGGAAGCTTGTTTCCGGTTCAGGAAAGGCATGGCTTGGCAGTTCGGGCTGGACTGTTCCCATGAGGCACAGGGTCAGACTGATTTGCATATAGCCATGTCTGAACTGGGGTGGCAGAGTGGGCTAAAGAACGGTGGTGGATTAAACCCAGATCTTTTGACTGGGTGTGAGTGTTTGATTGGTTCAGATGCTCCGTCCATTACCACCCACTTTTGTATCGCTTTTGGCCGCCATAAGTGTGGCAGGGTATGCTCAGACGTGAGTCCCTTGTTCACTTTGCCACTGGATTCAAGCAAGCCGGGCTGAAGACGGCTGTAATGCCAGAAACCGGTCCTCGGAAGCTTGTTTCCGGTCCAGGGAAGGCATGGCTTGGCAGTTCGGGCTTGACTGTTCCCATGAGGCACTGGGTCAGACTGATTTGCATATAGCCATGTCTGAACTGGGGTGGCAGAGTGGGCTAAAGAACGGTGGTGGATTAAACCCAGATCTTTTGACTGGGTGTGAGTGTTTGATTGGTTCAGATGCTCCGTCCATTACCACCCCCTTTTGTATCACTTTTGGCCGCCATAAGTGTGGCAGGGTATGCTCAGACAGTGAGTCCCTTGCTCACTTTGCCACTGGATTCAAGCAAGCCGGGCTGAAGACGGCTGTAATGCCAGAAACCGGTCCTCGGAAGCTTGTTTCCGGTCCAGGGAAGGCATGGCTTGGCAGTTCGGGCTGGACTGTTCCCATGAGGCACAGGGTCAGACTGATTTGCATATAGCCATGTCTGAACTGGGGTGGCAGAGTGGGCTAAAGAACTGTGGTGGATTAAACCCAGATCTTTTGACTGGGTGTGAGTGTTTGATTGGTTCAGATGCTCCGTCCATTACCACCCCCTTTTGTATCGCTTTTGGCCGCCATAAGTGTGGGAGGGTATCCTCAGACGTGAGTCCCTTGCTCACTTTGCCACTGGATTCAAGCAAGCTGGGCTGAAGACGGCTGTAATGCCAGAAACCGGTCCTCGGAAGTTTGTTTCCTGTCCAGGGAAGGCATGGCTTGGCAGTTCGGGCTGGACTGTTCCCATGAGGCACAGGGTCAGACTGATTTGCATATAGCCATGTCTGAACTGGGTGGCAGAGTGGGCTAAAGAACGGTGGTGGATTAAACCCAGATCTTTTGACTGGGTGTGAGTGTTTGATTGGTTCAGATGCTCCGTCCATTACCACCCCCTTTTGTATCGCTTTTGGCCGCCATAAGTGTGGCAGGGTATGCTCAGACGTGAGTCCCTTGCTCACTTTGCCACTGGATTCAAGCAAGCCGGGCTGAAGACGGCTGTAATGCCAGAAATCGGTCCTCGGAAGCTTGTTTCCGGTCCAGGAAAGGCATGGCTTGGCAGTTCGGGCTGGACTGTTCCAATGAGGCACAGGGTCAGACTGATTTGCATATAGCCATGTGTGAATTGGGGTGGCAGAGTGGGCTAAAGAACGGTGGTGGATTAAACCCAGATCTTTTGACTGGGTGTGAGTGTTTGATTGGTTCAGATGCTCCGTCCATTACCACCCCCTTTTGCATCGCTTTTGGCCGCCATAAGTGTGGCAGGGTATGCTCAGACGTGAGTCCCTTGCTCACTTTGCCACTGGATTCAAGCAAACCGGGCTGAAGACGGCTGTAATGCCAGAAACCGGTCCTCGGAAGCTTGTTTCTGGTCCAGGGAAGGCATGGCTTGGCAGTTCGGGCTGGACTGTTCCCATGAGGCACAGGGTCAGACTGATTTGCATATAGCCATGTCTGAACTGGGGTGGCAGAGTGGGCTAAAGAACGGTGGTGGATTAAACCCAGATCTTTTGACTGGGTGTGAGTGTTTGATTGGTTCAGATGCTCCATTCATTACCACTCCCTTTTGTATCGCTTTTGGCTGCCATAAGTGTGGCAGGGTATGCTCAGACGTGAGTCCCTTGCTCACTTTGCCACTGGATTCAGGCAAGCCGGGCTGAAGACGGCTGTAATGCCAGAAACCGGTCCTCGGAAGCTTGTTTCCGGTCCAGGGAAGGCATGGCTTGGCAGTTCGGGCTGGACTGTTCCCATGAGGCACAGGGTCAGACCTATTTGCATATAGCCATGTCTGAACTGGGGTGGCAGAGTGGGCTAAAAAACTGTGGTGGATTAAACCCAGATCTTTTGACTGGGTGTGAGTGTTTGATTGATTCAGATGCTCCGTCCATTACCACTCCCTTCTGTATCGCTTTTGGCCGCCATAAGTGTGGCAGGGTATGCTCAGACGTGAGTCCCTTGCTCACTTTGCCACTGGATTCAAGCAAGCTGGGCTGAAGACGGCTGTAATGCCAGAAACCGGTCCTCGTAAGTTTGTTTCCGGTCCAGGGAAGGCATGGCTTGGCAGTTCGGGCTGGACTGTTCCCATGAGGCACAGGGTCAGACTGATTTGCATATAGCCATGTCTGAACTGGGGTGGCAGAGTGGGCTCAAGAACGGTGGTAGATTAAACCCAGATCTTTTGACTGGGTGTGAGTGTTTGATTGGGTCAGATGCTCCGTCCATTACCACCCTCTTTTGTATCGCTTTTGGCCACCATAAGTGTGGCAGGGTATGCTCAGACGTGAGTCCCTTGCTGACTTTGCCACTGGATTCAAGCAAGCCGGGCTGAAGACGGCTGTAATGCCAGAAACCGGTCCTCGGAAGCTTGTTTCCGGTTCAGGAAAGGCATGGCTTGGCAGTTCGGGCTGGACTGTTCCCATGAGGCACAGGGTCAGACTGATTTGCATATAGCCATGTCTGAACTGGGGTGGCAGAGTGGGCTAAAGAACGGTGGTGGATTAAACCCAGATCTTTTGACTGGGTGTGAGTGTTTGATTGGTTCAGATGCTCCGTCCATTACCACCCACTTTTGTATCGCTTTTGGCCGCCATAAGTGTGGCAGGGTATGCTCAGACGTGATTCCCTTGTTCACTTTGCCACTGGATTCAAGCAAGCCGGGCTGAAGACGGCTGTAATGCCAGAAACCGGTCCTCGGAAGCTTGTTTCCGGTCCAGGGAAGGCATGGCTTGGCAGTTCGGGCTTGACTGTTCCCATGAGGCACTGGGTCAGACTGATTTGCATATAGCCATGTCTGAACTGGGGTGGCAGAGTGGGCTAAAGAACGGTGGTGGATTAAACCCAGATCTTTTGACTGGGTGTGAGTGTTTGATTGGTTCAGATGCTCCGTCCATTACCACCCCCTTTTGTATCACTTTTGGCCGCCATAAGTGTGGCAGGGTATGCTCAGACAGTGAGTCCCTTGCTCACTTTGCCACTGGATTCAAGCAAGCCGGGCTGAAGACGGCTGTAATGCCAGAAACCGGTCCTCGGAAGCTTGTTTCCGGTCCAGGGAAGGCATGGCTTGGCAGTTCGGGCTGGACTGTTCCCATGAGGCACAGGGTCAGACTGATTTGCATATAGCCATGTCTGAGCTGGGGTGGCAGAGTGGGCTAAAGAACTGTGGTGGATTAAACCCAGATCTTTTGACTGGGTGTGAGTGTTTGATTGGTTCAGATGCTCCGTCCATTACCACCCCCTTTTGTATCGCTTTTGGCCGCCATAAGTGTGGGAGGGTATCCTCAGACGTGAGTCCCTTGCTCACTTTGCCACTGGATTCAAGCAAGCTGGGCTGAAGACGGCTGTAATGCCAGAAACCGGTCCTCGGAAGTTTGTTTCCGGTCCAGGGAAGGCATGGCTTGGCAGTTCGGGCTGGACTGTTCCCATGAGGCACAGGGTCAGACTGATTTGCATATAGCCATGTCTGAACTGGGTGGCAGAGTGGGCTAAAGAACGGTGGTGGATTAAACCCAGATCTTTTGACTGGGTGTGAGTGTTTGATTGGTTCAGATGCTCCGTCCATTACCACCCCCTTTTGTATCTCTTTTGGCCGCCATAAGTGTGGCAGGGTATGCTCAGACGTGAGTCCCTTGCTCACTTTGCCACTGGATTCAAGCAAGCCGGGCTGAAGACGGCTGTAATGCCAGAAATCGGTCCTCGGAAGCTTGTTTCCGGTCCAGGAAAGGCATGGCTTGGCAGTTCGGGCTGGACTGTTCCAATGAGGCACAGGGTCAGACTGATTTGCATATAGCCATGTGTGAATTGGGGTGGCAGAGTGGGCTAAAGAACGGTGGTGGATTAAACCCAGATCTTTTGACTGGGTGTGAGTGTTTGATTGGTTCAGATGCTCCGTCCATTACCACCCCCTTTTGCATCGCTTTTGGCCGCCATAAGTGTGGCAGGGTATGCTCAGACGTGAGTCCCTTGCTCACTTTGCCACTGGATTCAAGCAAACCGGGCTGAAGACGGCTGTAATGCCAGAAACCGGTCCTCGGAAGCTTGTTTCTGGTCCAGGGAAGGCATGGCTTGGCAGTTCGGGCTGGACTGTTCCCATGAGGCACAGGGTCAGACTGATTTGCATATAGCCATGTCTGAACTGGGGTGGCAGAGTGGGCTAAAGGACGGTGGTGGATTAAACCCAGATCTTTTGACTGGGTGTGAGTGTTTGATTGGTTCAGATGCTCCGTCCATTACCACCCCCTTTTGTATCGCTTTTGGCCGCCATAAGTGTGGCAGGGTATGCTCAGACGTGAGTCCCTTGTTCACTTTGCCACTGGATTCAAGCAAGCCGGGCTGAAGACGGCTGTAATGCTAGAAACCGGTCCTCGGAAGCTTGTTTCCGGTCCAGGGAAGGCATCGCTTGGCAGTTCGGGCTGGACTGTTCCCATGAGGCACAGTGTCAGACTGATTTGCATATAGCCATGTCTGAACTGGGGTGGCAGAGTGGGCTAAAGAACGGTGGTGGATTAAACCCAGATCTTTTGACTGGGTGTGAGTGTTTGATTGGTTCAGATGCTCCGTCCATTACCACCCCCTTTTGTATCGCTTTTGGCCGCCATAAGTGTGGCAGAGTATGCTCAGACAGTGAGTCCCTTGCTCACTTTGCCACTGGATTCAAGCAAGCCGGGCTGAAGACGGCTGTAATGCCAGAAACCGGTCCTCGGAAGCTTGTTTCCGGTCCAGGGAAGGCATGGCTTGGCAGTTCGGGCTGGACTGTTCCCATGAGGCACAGGGTCAGACTGATTTGCATATAGCCATGTCTGAACTGGGGTGGCAGAGTGGGCTTAAGAACGGTGGTGGATTAAACCCAGGTCTTTTGACTGGGTGTGAGTGTTTGATTGGTTCAGATGCTCCGTCCATTACCACCCCCTTTTGCATCGCTTTTGGCCGCCATAAGTGTGGCAGGGTATGCTCAGACGTGAGCCCCTTGCTCACTTTGCCACTGGATTCAAGCAAGCCGGGCTGAAGACGGCTGTAATGCCAGAAACCGGTCCTCGGAAGCTTGTTTCTGGTCCAGGGAAGGCATGGCTTGGCAGTTCGGGCTGGACTGTTCCCATGAGGCACAGGGTCAGACTGATTTGCATATAGCCATGTCTGAACTGGGGTGGCAGAGTGGGCTAAAGAACGGTGGTGGATTAAACCCAGATCTTTTGACTGGGTGTGAGTGTTTGATTGGTTCAGATGCTCCGTCCATTACCACCCACTTTTGTATCGCTTTTGGCCGCCATAAGTGTGGCAGGGTATGCTCAGACGTGAGTCCCTTGTTCACTTTGCCACTGGATTCAAGCAAGCCGGGCTGAAGACGGCTGTAATGCCAGAAACCGGTCCTCGGAAGCTTGTTTCCAGTCCAGGGAAGGCATGGCTTGGCAGTTCGGGCTTGACTGTTCCCATGAGGCACTGGGTCAGACTGATTTGCATATAGCCATGTCTGAACTGGGGTGGCAGAGTGGGCTAAAGAACCGTGGTGGATTAAACCCAGATCTTTTGACTGGGTGTGAGTGTTTGATTGGTTCAGATGCTCCGTCCATTACCACCCCCTTTTGTATCACTTTTGGCCGCCATAAGTGTGGGAGGGTATCCTCAGACGTGAGTCCCTTGCTCACTTTGCCACTGGATTCAAGCAAGCTGGGCTGAAGACGGCTGTAATGCCAGAAACCGGTCCTCGGAAGTTTGTTTCCGGTCCAGGGAAGGCATGGCTTGGCAGTTCGGGCTGGACTGTTCCCATGAGGCACAGGGTCAGACTGATTTGCATATAGCCATGTCTGAACTGGGTGGCAGAGTGGGCTAAAGAACGGTGGTGGATTAAACCCAGATCTTTTGACTGGGTGTGAGTGTTTGATTGGTTCAGATGCTCCGTCCATTACCACCCCCTTTTGTATCGCTTTTGGCCGCCATAAGTGTGGCAGGGTATGCTCAGACGTGAGTCCCTTGCTCACTTTGCCACTGGATTCAAGCAAGCCGGGCTGAAGACGGCTGTAATGCCAGAAATCGGTCCTCGGAAGCTTGTTTCCGGTCCAGGAAAGGCATGGCTTGGCAGTTCGGGCTGGACTGTTCCAATGAGGCACAGGGTCAGACTGATTTGCATATAGCCATGTGTGAATTGGGGTGGCAGAGTGGGCTAAAGAACGGTGGTGGATTAAACCCAGATCTTTTGACTGGGTGTGAGTGTTTGATTGGTTCAGATGCTCCGTCCATTACCACCCCCTTTTGCATCGCTTTTGGCCGCCATAAGTGTGGCAGGGTATGCTCAGACGTGAGTCCCTTGCTCACTTTGCCACTGGATTCAAGCAAACCGGGCTGAAGACGGCTGTAATGCCAGAAATCGGTCCTCGGAAGCTTGTTTCTGGTCCAGGGAAGGCATGGCTTGGCAGTTCGGGCTGGACTGTTCCCATGAGGCACAGGGTCAGACTGATTTGCATATAGCCATGTCTGAACTGGGGTGGCAGAGTGGGCTAAAGAACGGTGGTGGATTAAACCCAGATCTTTTGGCTGGGTGTGAGTGTTTGATTGGTTCAGATGCTCCGTCCATTACCACCCCCTTTTGTATCGCTTTTGGCCGCCATAAGTGTGGCAGGGTATGCTCAGACGTGAGTCCCTTGTTCACTTTGCCACTGGATTCAAGCAAGCCGGGCTGAAGACGGCTGTAATGCCAGAAACCGGTCCTCGGAAGCTTGTTTCCGGTCCAGGGAAGGCATGGCTTGGCAGTTCGGGCTGGACTGTTCCCATGAGGCACAGTGTCAGACTGATTTGCATATAGCCATGTCTGAACTGGGGTGGCAGAGTGGGCTAAAGAACGGTGGTGGATTAAACCCAGATCTTTTGACTGGGTGTGAGTGTTTGATTGGTTCAGATGCTCCGTCCATTACCACCCCCTTTTGTATCGCTTTTGGCCGCCATAAGTGTGGCAGAGTATGCTCAGACAGTGAGTCCCTTGCTCACTTTGCCACTGGATTCAAGCAAGCCGGGCTGAAGACGGCTGTAATGCCAGAAACCGGTCCTCGGAAGCTTGTTTCCGGTCCAGGGAAGGCATGGCTTGGCAGTTCGGGCTGGACTGTTCCCATGAGGCACAGGGTCAGACTGATTTGCATATAGCCATGTCTGAACTGGGGTGGCAGAGTGGGCTTAAGAACGGTGGTGGATTAAACCCAGGTCTTTTGACTGGGTGTGAGTGTTTGATTGGGTCAGATGCTCCGTCCATTACCACCCCCTTTTGTATCGCTTTTGGCCACCATAAGTGTGGCAGGGTATGCTCAGACGTGAGTCCCTTGCTCACTTTGCCACTGGATTCAAGCAAGCCGGGCTGAAGACGGCTGTAATGCCAGAAACCGGTCCTCGGAAGCTTGTTTCCGCTCCAGGGAAGGCATGGCTTGGCAGTTCGGGCTGGACTGTTCCCATGAGGCACAGGGTCAGACTGATTTGCATATAGCCATGTCTGAACTGGGGTGGCAGAGTGGGCTAAAGAACGGTGGTGGATTAAACCCAGATCTTTTGACTGGGTGTGAGTGTTTGATTGGTTCAGATGCTCCGTCCATTACCACCCCCTTTTGTATCGCTTTTGGCCGCCATAAGTGTGGCAGGGTATGCTCAGACAGTGAGTCCCTTGCTCACTTTGCCACTGGATTCAAGCAAGCCGGGCTGAAGACGGCTGTAATGCCAGAAACCGGTCCTCGGAAGCTTGTTTCCGGTCCAGGGAAGGCATGGCTTGGCAGTTCGGGCTGGACTGTTCCCATGAGGCACAGGGTCAGACTGATTTGCATATAGCCATGTCTGAACTGGGGTGGCAGAGTGGGCTTAAGAACGTTGGTGGATTAAACCCAGATCTTTTGACTGGGTGTGAGTGTTTGATTGGTTCAGATGCTCCGTCCATTACCACCCCCTTTTGTATCGCTTTTGGCCGCCATAAGTGTGGCAGGGTATGCTCAGACGTGAGTCCCTTGCTCACTTTGCCACTGGATTCAAGCAAGCCGGGCTGAAGACGGCTGTACTGCCAGAAAC
Organism: Lissotriton helveticus; assembly: GCF_964261635.1. Classification (NCBI taxonomy): domain Eukaryota; kingdom Metazoa; phylum Chordata; class Amphibia; order Caudata; family Salamandridae; genus Lissotriton; species Lissotriton helveticus. The sequence goes on along the minus strand of NC_136059.1, from coordinate 1,223,406,798 downwards.
CGGTCCTCGGAAGCTTGTTTCCGGTCCTGGGAAGGCATGGCTTGGCAATTCGGGCTGGACTGTTCCCATGAGGCACAGGGTCAGACTGATTTGCATATAGCCATGTCTGAACTGGGGTGGCAGAGTGGGCTAAAGAACGGTGGTGGGTTAAACCCAGATCTTTTGACTGGGTGTGAGTGTTTGATTGGTTCAGATGCTCCGTCCATTACCACCCCCTTTTGTATATCTATCAGATACTGCGCATTCCTGCCTTGTCCCCTGTGCCGGCGCACAATAGACGGTAAGGAAAGTTGTATAGTTCAGTCAGTCATAAAATTGACAAGAAAAACTAGTAACAGGTCATCTTGTGAATAATTCAGTCAACCCATATGTGACTAGGTGTGCGTAAAGGTTAATTATTCCACATAGATTAGGTATCTTTATATGAATATTTTTTATTAGCTATACTTATAAAACCTTTTTTCTCATTTTTGTTATATTATTCAAAATTATATACATTGAGTGACAATTCATAAAGAACACATAACAATAAGAACTGAGACAGTTGATGGAGGCAATGGCGGTAGAAAGACTACGCGCGTTTCGGCGTTATCGCCTTCATCAGGTCACCGTCATATTGCACTGATAATTGAATATAGAGTTAACACTCTGACGAGGAAAGATATAAAAAATTCAAAGCTGGTTGCAACGTTATCGCAGATATATGTAGCAGTTCTTAGCTAGGATTAAGGAGAGAGAGCATCGGCTATTCTCCCGATGCAAATTGCATTCCAGATCGTGTGGATAAAATATTAGTCATCAGCCAATATGCTTAAATAAATCTTTGCTGCTAAGAGTCCAGGTAATTATCATGCATTTCATCTAGCACTAGATGTCAGAGGATGTTTAAAGATAGAGCACGTAACGTCTGGGGCACAGCAATATATCTGTTACCAGCGAAGTCCTCGATACGTATGGCGAGGCCGGCGGCCAAAGAAGGGCGGCTGCACAATAGACTGCTGTGCGCAAATGCAGGCCCCTTTGCACCATGGTGCAAGGGTGCTTGCGTTGTGGGAATGATTATTTTTGTGCAGGAAAGGAAACCTTCCTGCACAAAAACAATCACAAGAGACTTTTTCCTCTTTCTATGTGTGCTGCAGATTGCAGCCTATATAGAACAAGGAAAAACGAGGAGAAATAAAGATATCTCTCCTCTTTGTGCCTGTAAGTTTTTTGCCGCTGCCTCAAATTTATGATTTCCCGTAAATCTGGGGCAGTGTCAAAAAGCCATTGATGTTGCTGGTAACGCCCCCCAGCAACACCCATTGCATGCCCTTTAACGCAGAAAACAGCATTAAAGGGGATGAAATTTACAAGGCAGCATTAAGCCAAAAAAGTGGCTGTGCTGCCTGGTAAATATGGAGCAGGCTCCTGCGCCACCGGAGTGCCACAAAAAGTGACATTCTGGCGGCGATGTCATCTTTATAAGTGAGCCCTTAACTGTTAATTCCCACGGCATAACAGATTGTGAGTCATGAGATGGGAGGGGAAGGCAGGGCACTGCTCTGGGTGCAGCACTCTGGCTGATTACCTCGATAGTGGGGGAATTCTTCCCCAGTGTCCAGGGGAGACAGGATCTCTTGTGGGCGCAAGGGGGAGATTTAGAATTGCAGCACACACCCAGGGTGCCTGTATACGCTGGGATATCAGTTCCTCTGCCGTATTCTGGAGACACATTTCCTGGGTTGTGGGGTGGGAGGAACCTGTGAGCACCACCACTTGCCGTGCTAGCATGTCGTTGATTGCTGTATTATTGCAAGACACCTGCAAACGTATCACTGTCTGGGTCTATGGCCGACAGCCTAACTACTAATCATCTAGGGTTTTAATTGGGATGAAAAAACTGGAAGGGGGGGTCTCTCAAAGGGGCATGGCCATTGTCATTAAAGGCGTGGCTTAAAAACACTTTTGCTAAAAATCTGCGCTTAGCATACTGCGCCGCCCGACTGGTATTTTGCTGCTTCTATCATTACATCCACATATATAATACAGCAAATAACATTACACCCACCGGAAGCCAGGGCTATTGGCTTTGCCAATGTTTGTTAGTTGCATACGATAAATCAGCAGCAACTATGGCTTTGTAATATATATTATTAAAAATGCTTCACTTCTGAAATGATGAGACTGACATAACGAGTCTCTTTAAAGTTACCTCAAAGGTAGTGAAGGGTGGTATTGCTGCAGAAGTAAGATTTTTTTTCACTGGGGATGAGGGCAGAAATGGAAAGCCTGATAGGGACCTGTCTCAGCACCTGCTTTTTAGAACTGCCTATGCCAGCACCGGTAGAACCCGACCGACTTAAAGCCCTCGCTAATCCCCTGGGGGGGACGAGACGCTTCCAACCTTCGACAACTCCAGTGTTTATGTTTATGTTTTATGTTTACCGTGCATAATTATGCTTGAGGCTGATACCAGGATTCCTGATATATACCAGCATCGGATTAGTAACCCGGGCACTCGGGAAATGGCCGATGGGCCGGTAGCCGAGTTCTAGCTGTGGGCTACTTTTTTGGCCAGCCCGGGGGCTGTCTGTGCTGTTAGGGTGCCGCCAGCGGCCCAGTGGGCGCCTGAGTGACCTTTCTAGAGGCAGATGGGCGGAGGTGTCACTCCCTTTCTCTCACTGGGCAGTCCCATTAATGTATGTTGATTGAGCGGGGGCAGGGGACCTGAGCAGAAGTGGACTCACTTGCATACATGTGTGGCTCAGCAGTGTGAACCAATCTGTGCATTTTTTTATCTAAGTGAAGTTAATAAAACATGCCCCCCACCCCTTTTCTTTCCATAAAACTTCGCTGAAGCAGTGTTTTGCCGAAAGGCAAAATGCAAATGTAGGCCACTTTTTTTGGTGTGCCGGGGCCGATTTTTGATCCCAATCCAACCCTCCTATATACCGATGACATATGGATACTACGATCACCCAAAGTACTTGCCTTTGTTTGATTTGCATTACAATCAATAAAAAAACGTATATATGAAAAAATAGGTTGAATGACTGTTCCCTTCACACTTGGCACGGAATGACTATAAGCTTTTCAGAAACCATGACCTGACATACATTACATACACTTGTAATATCACCTAACTGATCGATCCTCATTTTACCACCTCCATAAGGATGAAAATCACACCTAGGAATATTTTATATGTAGTTAATTAAGCCCTTGACCAAAACAGGTGCAGCGCTTTCAGAAAATCCCATATTACCCATTTCAACAGTACTTTGGCTATAAAGTTCCAAAGGAGGCAAGGATGTGTAATCCCTGCCAAGATTCGAATCTATAGCACGCACGTTAACCTAATAATAGGACGTCTCAGAAGGTGAAGTCTACCGGATGTTCAGCACTCTATTCCATGTTGCGTCATGGTCTCTCTTCCTCTCCGCAACCTTTCGCCCATTTGAACGTATATTTTACACTTCAAGATACTCTGCTGGCCCACGCTGCATGTGTGCCCTAACAAGCAGGGTGCGTCTCCGTAAGCACGCCTTATCAGTGTTGGCAGGAGAGTGTAATTGGATTGAGACGTCGTCGCCTCTCTGCGGAGGAGTCGCCCGGAGACAAAAAAAAAGTGCAGGTGGGCTTATCCAGGATTTCCCAGCTGTCACCATCAATTATAGGCGAACAACGTAGCCTCGCGCGGGTGGTACACAGAAGTCACGGATGCTTAAGTCACCCACCTGTGCACTTTACAACTGCGCGCAGTTGCTCTCAGTAAACTACTGAAACGTTCATTTAATGACGAAGTTAGGCATGGCTGGTATAGACCTTCTTCTGCAACATTCCAATGCTTGTTCTTCCTGTTTCATTTAAACATTCTTCTCCCATCGTGTCAATTTGTAGAATGCTCTAATTGCATTAGAGCCCTTCAGCCATTACAACAGTTGTGAAAAGCCTGAAGTTTAAGTCTTTAACCAGTAATAAAGCTATAAAAGATTTTTTCAAGCACTAGTGTGGTATCATGATGGAAATTAATGGAGGGTTTTCTCTTTGGCATGTTACATATAAACAAAACTCATAGAGGGCCATTCAAAAAGGCATTTACAAACATGTGCAGTAATACTCCTGTAGTATTGCTTCCTGTACTCATAGATCTACATCTACGCTTTCCCTAATATGTAGATGTTCAACCTGACAGCCTGAGGGTGGTTCTCCCCCCAACCTTTTGCCTACCTCCTACCCTCTTTTCTGACCTCGTTTTTGCTGGTATTAAGATCTGTGCACATTACCACTGTTAACCAGTGCAAAAGTGCTTGTGCTCTCTCCTTTACACGTGATATGATTGGTCCATCACCAAGTGGCATATTTAATTTACTTATAAGTCTCCAGGAAAGTGGTACTCCCTGTCCCCAGGGCCTATAAAGTAAATGCTACTAGCGGGCTTGCAGCACTGATTGTGCCACCCACTTAAGTAGTCCTTTAACCGTGTCTCCGGCCTGCCATTCCAGAGCTGGTGTGTGCAGTTTACACTGCCACGTCGACCTGGCAAAATAAACCTTTTGCCAGGCCCAAACCTTCACTTTTTATGCATATACGTCACCCCTAAATTAGGCTCTGGACAACCCAAAGGGCAGGGTGCCATGTATTTAAAAGACAGGACATGTGTTTTTATGTTTTACATGTCCAGGTAGGCAAAAACTCTTAAAGTAGTTTTTCACTATCTTTCCCGTAGGATAACATTGGGATTACCTTATTACATTTTATAAGTGTAATTTACAATTTGGGAAGAGATAAAACCTCTAAGTCTGATGTCTCTGGAATCCTAATTTAAAATCCTAATTTACGGTGAAGTCATTTTTTAAATTACAATTCTGAAAATGCCACTTAGAAAGTTGGCCTTTTCTTATTGTAGCCATTTGGTGCCTGCTGCCTCTCTCTGATCACATGTCTGGGGTGGGTGACAGCTGGGCGTTGTGTAGCAATCGGAACATAACTACAGCCTACTATTTAACACATGACAGGTTTAATAAGCTGCTAATACCTGCCACAGAAATCATGAAGCCTTACAGCACAGTGGAAGAGCCAGCCCTTTGACTCTTATGAATCCCCTGTTAAATGGGAAAGAAACAATCCAAGAATTTTATGTCATCAGTATGGCCCCAGTGCTTATCATTCAACATATCAAAGGGACCCCCTCTAGAAATACTTTGGGCCAGGGAATAGAGAGGAACAGCAATATCATAACAAAAAAGGAATTCCCTTGTGGCCTTATTTATTTAGCTCTAGACATATAGTTCCTTCTTTCAAACAAAGCCCTTCAAAACATGGCGAGTACAATTATTTATTGCATTTATATTTTTATTTAGTATTCATCTTTTACTTTTTCTTTTCATTTTGAATTCATATCTCAGAAAAAATGTTTGAATCAATATATAGGAAACATTTATATTACATGTACAAACAATTAAAATGAGAAAATCAATTCTATATACATGATACCCTACAAAGAGCACACCATAACATTCGTACAACCTCAAAACACATCCTGACTCATTCACTCAAAATAGATTCTTTATTCCGTATCTAAGGAGTCACAGATCTTTATGTGAACTGTCACGCAAGGCCGACGCATTTCGGTGGGATAGAACCACCTTCCTCAGGACCATTGACAGAACAAAGTTCTTCACAACAATTTGTGCTCTCTGTATGGATATCTGCAATTACAAATAAAATACCATGTATCTTTATCATAAATGTACTTCAATACCAAAGAGAAAACATCTACATCCAAAAAATAATTCATGAAGGACTAACAATATTTACATGTTATTCATCAATCTTTATACATTCTCTTCATCATTGTCTGTCTGTGACATAACACTGCACCGACCGGATGACATGATTGAGTACACATCTAGGGACACACTACATGAGCATGGTTATTAACTACTAAAAGGTAACTCGAAGATAGTAAGAAAAAATGAAAGCAGAAAGGAGAGTAGCACCTATACGATTTACATAGGGACTGGACTTGCTTTACATCCTATTCACAAAATGGTACATATTTGTTGTCAGTTCATCTTACCCTAGCACAAGTATTGGGCGATGGCTTCTATGGAGTATCACTTCCCTCAGATAAGTAGTACATCCTATGACAATATTAAAAGACTTAATTTGAATCTCTTTATATCTAAATATAAAGGGGCAGATTTATGAAGGCCTTGCGCCGCCGGTGCGTCATTTTTAACATGGGAAAAAGTGACGCACCGGCCGCGCAAGGCCTTCATAAATCTGCCCCAAAATATCCTGCATCTATATTACAGATCTGCTCACCGTATTAACAGTCCTACTGCTTCTTATTTTTCTTAACTTGCAATTCTTTATTAGATGCTCCTTCAATTCGCTTTTATTGCCATAGAAATCTAGTCAAAAATGCAAGCAAGATGTCACTGTATTACCCCATCAATTAAAAAAAAATCGCCGTTATTTCTTATCATATAAAGTCGACTGACCTCATACGAAGTGTTGTTCCAGTATCGTTAATGGAGTTGGAAATCAATTTTTCACAGTAATATATATATCCATTGAAGCTGTAAGAATATCAATGGTTGTAATATTAGCAAATAGTTTTATTATAAATTTGCGGTTCACTTCAATTGATTTATATCAATTACTTATGATGAAATAACAATATTATTACCACATTTTTTATCGATTAAGCTCTAGAAATGCTCTTCTGTGTAAACCTCATATAATCCCTATGTTACGTATGGTTGAGTCATTAACAGGGATCATTTACTCACTACCTTTCACCAATTTGTTGGGAGACATATATTTAACAAACGTCTCTGTTCAAATGGAACACTTGCATTGCCAATGGTAAAGGCGTACCCGTAAACAGCCAATATCCTACTTTTTCCAAAAGGCATTCGTGCTCTCAAATAGTGAGACGCTATTTAAGCATGCATACCGAAATATTCTGTGCCCTCCAACCAAGGTTCTTGCCCGAGTTTGCGTCCCGTATTTCTTAGACAGCAACACTGCCCGATCACATGGAACAGGAAGTTTGTTGTCCCTGGATTTAAATAACGTCATTTTGGCGCCTTACCCACCCACGTATAGGGAGTTGTTAATTAGCTAGCTTTACATGGCGAATGTGCCGCCATTTCTAAGTGTTGTTTTTCCAGCTGATACCGTTGCTATTTGCATAGGATATATAATACTGAGGCTACATGTTTTTCCATAGACATACAATGTATCCTATTGAACTTATCATACTATTCTTTAGCTACAAATCGAAAGTAGATTCAATTTTCATGATCTTCATGTAACTAATTACCGTATGGACGCCATCTTTAAACGGGAATGCCATTCTCGCTTATTGCTTTTTTGGCTATCCAAACTAGTAAGGAAAGTTAATATTGATGTTATATTTTACCTAAAGTAAAATGTAATTATAAAGTTCCGCATTCATTGCTATTTTATTAAGTAACCAGAAAAATAATAAGCAAGACATAATCGAAATGACCACCAATCATTTTTCTGTATATTCATTTTTATTCGACTAATATTAATTGATGGGGCCTATATTTTATTCTTTCTTTGTTCGTGTAATATAAAGTTATTATCTGATCTAGATATTATATTATGAGATAAAATGGTTTTCTGTGCAGTATTATATAAAGATTTCTGTCATATTCAGGTATTGTACCTCGACTTCCAACAATTATACTTAGTAAAGTTGATATCAATTAGTTAATGTATAAAGGGATCAATTCCAATTAAATTTCTATATGCGCCGTATCATACAGAGAGTTCCCGGTGGTTACATGCCATTAGATATATATTGGTTGTAACTATTTCGTTACATACCAGGAAATACTCTCATTGAGGCCTTTCCGAACACTGTCCATGTAAAAAATCCAATAACTCTCACGTTTTTTCCTAGTTGTTTCCATCAATTCCCCATTTTTGTGTTGTACCTTTTCCAATATACACCATTTCAGGTCAAATTCAGCATGCTGAAATTCTAAACAATGTTGTACTAATGGTGCTATCACTTTACCTGTCCTTACTGCAGACTTGTGTTCGCTGAACCTTATTCTAAACTCCCGTCCCGTCTCGCCTATATAGGCTAGACCGCACGGGCATAGAATAAAGTAAACAACATTTTTACTCCTCCTTTTTAAAATTGATGGGGTAATACAGTGACATCTTGCTTGCATTTTTGACTAGATCTCTATGGCAATAAAAGCGAATTGAAGGAGCATCTAATAAAGAATTGCAAGTTAAGAAAAATAAGAAGCAGTAGGACTGTTAATACGGTGAGCAGATCTGTAATATAGATGCAGGATATTTTATATTTAGATATAAAGAGATTAAAATTAAGTCTTTTAATATTGTCATAGGATGTACTACTTATCTGAGGGAAGTGATACTCCATAGAAGCCATCGCCCAATACTTGTGCTAGGGTAAGATGAACTGACAACAAATATGTACCATTTTGTGATTTGGATGTAAAGCAAGTCCAGTCCCTATGTAAATCGTATAGGTGCTACTCTCCTTTCTGCTTCCATTTTTTCCTACTATCTTCGAGTTACCTTTTAGTAGTTAATAACCATGCTCATGTAGTGTGTCCCTAGATGTGTACTCAATCATGTAATCCGGTCGGTGCAGTGTTATGTCACAGACAGACAATGATGAAGAGAATGTATAAAGATTGATGAATAACATGTAAAGATTGTTAGTCCTTCATGAATTATTTTTTGGATGTAGATGTTTTCTCTTTGGTATTGAAGTACATTTATGATAAAGATACATGGTATTTTATTTGTAATTGCAGATATCCATACAGAGAGCACAAATTGTTGTGAAGAACTTTGTTCTGTCAATGGTCCTGAGGAAGGTGGTTCTATCCCACCGAAACGCGTCGGCCTTGCGTGACAGTTCACATAAAGATCTGTGACTCCTTAGATACGGAATAAAGAATCTATTTTGAGTGAATGAGTCAGGATGTGTGTTGAGGTTGTACGAATGTTATGGTGTGCTCTTTGTAGGGTATCATGTATATAGAATTGATTTTCTCATTTTAATTGTTTGTACATGTAATATAAATGTTTCCTATATATTGATTCAAACATTTTTTTCTGAGATATGAATTCAAAATGAAAAGAAAAAGTAAAAGATGAATACTAAATAAAAATATAAATGCAATAAATAATTGTACTCGCCATGTTTTGAAGGGCTTTGTTTGAAAGAAGGAACTATATATCTAGAGCTAAATAAATAAGGCCACGAGGGAATCCCAGTGCTTATCATTGTCTTAGTGTGCAATCTTGCACCATAAGAAAACCCCAATGAAAAGACACTCCAGTTATAAATAGGACTCTGTGTCCTCACAGAGTCATTCACCAATGTTATAATGACAAAAGAAAGTGTGCAGCACCTCTGCGCTTACGTGTCCACTAGTGGTTAGCCGCCAGAACACTAGCAGACAAGTTTATTTAGCCTTTGATCTCCAAGTGAAGGAGACAGTAGGTCTTCCCTGCCGCTCTGAGATCGCATGAGAATAAACTGGCAGCACAAGAATCCTTGTGCTTGCCAACTACAGTCTTTCTGCTCCTAATAGGACAAAGAGGTAAAACAAAAACTGATCATAGGATAGAGGTTTGGTGCAAGAGCACCTTTACTGAGTCAAACAAGGGTCCAAAGACGGAAATACAGTCCTCTTCATCACTGGCTGCTTTTGGAAATATCCAGGCTTAAAAAGGAAGTGCCACCCTGCCCTCACCTGTTTTAATCCTCTGTTTGCCCGCCACTGTGCATGCCCTGAGACTCATGGGGATTGTAGTTTTATTCCTTCGCGCTTGTAACTGTGTGCTTGGCATAATTTGAGCCATAGTAGTTCCAATGTATCATGCGCAGGTCTGTGTTGGGGTGTGTGCCTCACTTTCTTCTGTGTAACCACCACCCCAGGGGCCATATTCTCCTTGCTCACCCCCACACAAACCCTTCAGACACCACCACTCTTCTATCCCCTGCAACAGCTGGGCATACGAGGAAAGAGCCCTCGCTTGTTTCCCAGGCCTTCCAGGTTGCAATGTTTTAAACCTGGCAGCGTTCACTTAGGTAACTCCCAGCGCTAGTTTGCCATGTGTGACATTTAGAACCAACACTGTGCGCCACTTTCCCCAGTGCAAGCTCCTTGCATTCCTTGATGACGATGCTGAACCTCAGTATCACAGCTTCACCACTCATCAGAACAGACTTATCATTTCCACAGCACCGCGACTCTGCATGGCAAGCCCAGTCGACAGAATTCTTGACAGCAATTCATCAGGATCTCGCACCGTAGCCTCGTTGCATCTTAGAACCGGCATGTTGCCTCTGTTCTGCGATGCATATTTGATGCCAACCCACGCAAACACTCTGTAAATAGGATTTGAGGTACTTTGGTTCAGTAAGCCTAACTTAGTCCCCGTAGCCGACCCACACTCCATCGCAGTTGGCCTGAAGTTTTGATCTTATCCTGGTCCGGCGAGACCAGAAATCCCACATAGCTCTTTTTGCTTCTTGGTGCTATTTTACTTAAAAACGTTGACATTCGATAGCTCAAGTTCTACATATTGGATTTTTGTTGTTTTTGTCCTGTTTTATTTATTAAATTAAGGTCTATTTTTCTAAGCCTGACTGCTCGGTGCCAAGCTACCAGAGGGTGAGCACAGGTTAATTTGAGGTTTGACTGCCTCTTATCCTGACTAGGATTGTGGTTATTGCTTATCCAGGGCTTGACCGAGTGAACCAGCAATCTAATTTCTAACACTGGTGATCAGTGGCGAGGATAGGATTTGTGTTTGTGCAGTGCCATAGAGTGATTTGGTGCACACTACTATTCCACATCAAAGACCAATTTTAATTTTAAGATCTCCCTAATTAGCCTTTTTGAGGTTTTCGCAAAATTATGTCTCTGGCTGCTGGATCTACAACCACAAGAATGGAATTTGAGCTGGCCAACATAGAGGTATACACTGTGGTCCAGCTCAGAGACTTCTGCAAGAAGTTTGTACTTCCTGCCAAGAGCACCACCAGGAAGATGGAGTTGCAAAGGGCACTGAGGGCCTGGGCAAAAGCTCACTCCTTACTGAATAAAACCACAGCTGAGGATGATGGGCTGGATGATGGCCCCACTGAGGAACCACCTGGGTCAGATGAGGTGGGTGTGATCCCTGAATTAGGGCTTCCTGCTAGGGCAGAAGTAGTGTCTCTTCCCTCAGCCTGTCCACAGCGTAACTGGCAGAAAGGAGGGAAGGTAGAGAATTCAAGTTGCAGATGGCTAAATTAAAAATGGAGATAAAGGGGAAAAAGGCTGCAGGGCCTTGGAGGAGAAGCAAGCTTCTCCCAGGAATTTTCCCACAAGATAGATTTATGGTTAGCTAAAGACTTTTTGTACACTAACCAAAAAGGGCCAACCAAATCTCTGTTTCTGGGAACCTGCTTAAGAGCCGTCTTCAGAAAACGGAGGCACCGCGAACAATCACGATCAAACCATATGGGATACTGAGAACGAGCACTTGTCACGCGAACCATCAATATTACTAGTGCTTTCTGAGCAATATCCGCAATTGCAGTCAAAACAGCGCCTGGGTCCAAACAAGTGGCTAACTCTTGCTCACAGCATGAAAAAAGGGATGCCTTAAATTGCAATGGCTTCACCTGGGACCATCTGAGTCTCCTGCCTTTATCAACATGGTAGAGCCCCCTTTGCACCTCACCCCGTGGCCTAAGAGAAGTTACACCATCAATGACTAGGGACAGGGGGTTGTGATCACTAAAAGGGCTATGGATGATATAAAAAGTTCCACCAAGTCATAGTCGCCGACAATTGTGAGAGTCATCTACTGGTGGCTCTGGTTCCCTTTGAGTGGGGATGGTCTCAGTTCCTCGAAAAGTAGATGCAAGCCCTGCCATGCCTGTAGATTGTCTGTTGAGGAAAGACCTGGAGCACACTATCTGGAGGGAACTCCAAGGTGAAAGCCCTCTCCAATGAAGCAGTAAATTATATGGGTTCTTGAAGTATTGCTGTAATCAGGTTACCTCCTTCTGCTTTAATGTCTAAACCCAGGGATGCACCTTCCTCGTCACTAATAATAATAATAATAATAATAATCTTTATTCGGAATATGAAAATACGACCATAAAAGAGACATCTTGAGATATGTATACAGTAACCCTAAACAGTTTACTTAAAAATCAACCAAGTGTACATTAAAACACACAAAGTCCATACAATGTTGTTTCCCCCTCGGTCTCATACATTCATACTACAGCCAACAAACATTGCTACAACTTAAAAAGTGTATAAACAATAAAATCATTAGTTAATATTTGTATGACAAATCAGAATGGGCCTAGTCCTAAAGGAAAGAGATCAAACTTTCAAGGCAATTTCACCCAGTACAAAATATGCAAAAGACTCTTATGGCCTTTCTCATTCACCCCTAGTGGTTCTTAGCTTTAAACCAGATCTTAAATGTTTGAGAGACACAACAAAGGGTAAAAACATCTGATCACAGTTGTAAAAACAGTAAGGCAACACGTGCCTGTCTGAATTTAAGCTTTATTAAAAGCCCCTTAAGGTACACTCTTCTTGGGTGTGAATAATGCGGACAAAGGAGGAAAAAATGTAAGGTATCCTGTGGAGATCTATTGTAGCAGCCACAGGGTCCTCTCTGTTCTGTGTGTACCATAAAACCAGGGGGCACAGCCAATAGGTGATGGAATAAGTTCAGCCTAAAGCGTATAATTAAGAATCTATCATGTGCACTGCTTATAAGGGATAAGTAGGGTTCCATACCCTGCGGTGCCTTGACTAAAATGTATAATATGAATGTGTTTTTTTTAGCTCCCTTTCCTCACATTGTACGATGACATATTTAAAAAACAGGTCTTTGATATGCGCTTTTTCCTGTGATCCCACCTTGTCACGGTTGATAAACAGATCTGTGGTCCTAATGTGGTGAAGGTGTCCTTTACATATTTTAACTGCTGGATTTTTAGCGCATGATCGAGGGAGAGACAGTCCTGGATCATCAGCCTATTAAAGCCTTTCTCCTCATTGGACCAAATTTTATTTTCACCCAACATAGTAGGGGTTTCACTGCCACCATATCTGAAATGTACTAGGACCCTCAATTCCTCATGAACAATGTACGCAGGGTGCTATGAGGGACCTTCAGCACGTGCCTAAAATATTTGTTTTATTCGATTTGTAATTTGTTAGCCACCTTAAATCCCCACACCTCACTACCATATAAAACATTGGGACTACAAAAAGAGTCATATAACTTTAAAAACGTACCAGGTGACCAGTGGCCTAATCTGTGCACAAAATTTGCGATTGCTCTGGTAGACCTTGTCAAACACTCCTCCTCTATTAAATGACTTTAAAGCTCAATTTTTCATCAAATAAGATGCCTAGATATGAGAAGACCAAACCTTTCTCTAGAATGTGTGTGCCTATTGTGTAAGTATGTATGTATGTATGTATTGCAGTCTTATATAGCGCAACACTATCACCCAAAGGGTATCCTGGCGTTTTGACAAAACATAACTGGCACATGCTCACAGAGATCACACTACTCTTGGAAATAGGTAAGTTTTCAGATTTCTCTTAAAGGATGGAAGTTCGCTTTGGCTCCTCAATGGAAGCGGAAGAGAATTCCAGAGACTAGCAGCGGCAAAGCTGAAAGAGCGACCTCCCATTCTTGACCTCTGAAACCTGGGAACCGTTACCAGGCATGCAGAAGAAGAACGCAAGGTTCGAGAAGCAGTATACCAGGAAAAAAGTTTCTGCAACAGAACAGGTCCCTGTCCATGCAACACCTTAAAAACCAAACACGACGCCTTAAAAATAATCCGTTGCTGGACAGGCAACCAATGGAGATCAAGCAGTGCTGAAGTGGAGGAGGCAGTGCGCGGACGAGAGAGAGCCAACTTGGCTGCCATGTTTTGTATCCGTTGGAGCTTACCAACCAATGTTTTAGGTGCTCCCAAAAGCAGTGCGTTGCAATAGTCCAACCTGCTTAAAATAATCCCCCGCACGACTTCAGGTCTAGCCTGAGCTGGGAGCATAGGGAGGACTTTGCGTAACATACGGAGCAACGACATGCATGTGGCAACAGTCTTGTTGGCGAAGGCATCCAGTTGTAGATTTGGGCCAAACATAACTCCCAGATTGCAGACAGATTCTGCTGCCGTCACTACCCCCGAGAAGGAAGAGGGCCAGAAACCCTCTGGCAGGGAGCGTGGAACACGATCGTTGGAGCAGTACAGCACCTCTGTTTTAGACCTGTTAAACTGGAGTGAGTTGGAACACAACCAGTCCGCTGTCGCTGTCATACAGCGGTGGAAGGTCTCTAAAGGGACGCCATCTTCACCTTCCAGAGAAAAAATTAGTTGAGTATTGTCGGCATAATTAAATACCGAGATACCAAAGGAGCTAATCAGTTGAATTAGAGGGCGGAGATACAGGTTGAATAATATTGGGCTGATGGCTGAGCCCTGGGGCACCCCCTGCCCTACCTTCCGCACACCTGATCTCAAAGGCGGCAATGCCATCACCTGCTGCCTATTGTGAAGGTACGAAACTAGCCAGTCCCGTGCCAGCCCCGTTACCCCAGCCTCCTCCAGTCTCCTGATGAGAGTCGAGTGGCTGACCGTGTCGAACGCGGCCGACATGTCGAGCAGCACGAGAAAGGCTGCTCGACCAGTGTCGACTCGCGAACAAAGTTTGTCCAACACGACCACCAGTGCCGACTCCGTGCCATGCGCTGGCCGGAACCCGAACTGGGCCACGTCCAGACAGATGTTATCTTCCAGGTATCTGGACAGAGACTGGGTAACCAACTTTTCCATGATTTTAACCGGAAAAGGGAGCATTGAAGTGGGCCTGTAGTTCGCCGAGCAGGTGGGGTCTAGTGTGGGCTTCTTCAGAAGGGGGGACACCACTGCTAGCTTCCAGCAGTCGGGAACCATAGCGGTTTCGAAGGACTGGAGACAGATGGAATACAGTGGGCGAAAAAGTTCCCTATGAAAAAGTTTCCAGAATTTATGAGGAAGGGGGTCCATAGGGGAGCCCGAGGACACAGTCTGTGCCAGTCTGCAAAAATCATCGAAATTCGGGACAGAAAAGCAGCTCAGCCGAGGTTGGTCAGATAGATCTTCTGGGTCACCCTGAATAGATGGAGAAGCCAGGGGCGCCAAAGGCTTAGAGTCAGACATGGTAAGGGCGCTCAAGATGGTAGCTATCTTATCTTCGAAAGCGACTGCCAGAGAGTCGCATAAAGCCTGAGAGGCCGGGATGTTATTCGAGGCACATGCAGGCCGGGAGAGGTCACTGACAATCCTAAACAGCGTCTGTGACTTGTTAGTCGCTTGATTCAGTGTCTCCTCAAGATAGATAGCCTTCGCACGTTTAATCTGTGCTTTATATTCCATTAAAGCGAGCTTAAAGATGGTTTTTGCCGGATCTAAATAATGCTTCCTCCAAGCCCTTTCAGCCCGCTTACAACGCTGCTTCATCTGCCGGAGGTCGCAGGAGTACCAAGGCTTGGCTTGTCTCTGTCTATCCCTTGACCTACGGAATGGAGCCACCTTGTCCAGAGAGTTCGAGATTTGCTGACACAGACTGGCATAGCTTTCTTCCGCATTAGCCCCCAGCACATACTCACCAGGAAGTAAACTAGGCAAATCCGAGGTTTTTAAAAGTTTAGACCATGGTCTGCCCACTTTGGAAGACTTCGGCCCTGCAACATTTGAAAAGTCCGCCGAGAGGTAAAGAGAGAAGGAGACCAGAGCATTGTCCGTCCAGCATTGGGGGGTTATGTCCTTCACCGACACCTGCGTGGTGTTCGCAAAGACTAAGTCCAAAATATGGCCCCTCAGATGAGTTGTAGAAAGTACCAGCTGTTGCAGCTGAATATTGCTGCAAGCCTGGCATAGATCATTATAGGCCGTATGTAGAGGACCATTCGGCCACAGATTAAAATCTCCCAGGATTAATAACCTAGTGTGAGAGTTAGAGAGATCATAGATGAGATCAATCAGTTCAGGCAGAGTAGATACTGTGTTACCCGGGGGTCTGTAGCAAAGCACCCCAGATTGTACTACTCCTTTCTGTCCTTTGAAGGAGAAACCCATCAATTCAAAACCCTGCACCTCCTTAATCTCCAGCTGAGTGAGGGCTAAGGTCTCTCTAAAAATAAAACCTATTCCTCCACTTCTGTTCTTCAGACGAGGAGTGTGCCTAATTTTGTAGCCCACTGGACATGCCAAGCCCAACTCTACATCACTATCTGCCCGCGTCCAAGTCTCCGTGAGAAAGAGCATGTCCAGCCCAAGAGACTCGATAAGAAAGACTATCTCAGTATGATGCTTGCAAAGGGACCTCACATTAAGTAGACCGCAGGCAAGCGTCTCCGGCCTGCGGACAACCATGTCCTGCTGATCCGGCCTGAGCTGCCTGAGTTCTAAACTAGAATAAACAAGGCGATGGGAGGTAGGAGAGGCAGCGTTCCCGGCGCCTGGCGCGACCTGTGTGCGAACGGGGGCAAACGGGCTTACCTCTGGCGCACCTCCGGCACGCCTACGACGCGCCCGCTGCGCGCCAACGCTGCGCGCTTGGGCGGCGTCCATCTTAAGTACTGAAGATCGTGAGAGTCCTGTGAGGGCAAGCCGCTGGCCCCTCACCTAAGATGGCGCCTAGGAATGCTCACCCCCACGATGCCCAACCCAATATGGCAGCCAAAGAACGGCGGCGCGAAGCGTTCCAAATGAGCCCCCCGATGTCCCTCTGTCCCGCAAAATGCGGGTGCAAAACAATTAGAGTGCAGGTAAGCTCTGCCTGATGTTTCCCAGTAAAGCGGCGAAGCTAAAGCGCCTGCGTCCTATACACGCGCAGCGCGATAATCCAAGTGCAAATTGTGCTTTTAAAAGTTTAAAATTGAGCCAGAGCAGGAAAGCAATAGCGGGTCACGCAGCGCGCAGCCAGTAAGTAAATCTACTGAGCTGGTGGAAGAGTGCCTGCTTAAGAAGGCTCCTCCTTTGAGCGCGAGAGTCCTGTGAGGGCAAGCCGCTGGCCCCTCACCTAAGATGGCGCCTAGGAATGCTCACCCCCTCGATGCCCAACCCAATATGGCGGCCAAAGAACGGTGGCGCAAAGCGTTCCAAATGAGCCCCCCGATGTCCCTCTGTCCCGCAAAATGCGGGTGCAAAACAATTAGAGTGCAGGTAAGCTCTGCCTGATGTTCCCCAGTAAAGCGGCGAAGCGAAAGCGCCTGCGTCCTATACACGCGCAGCCCGATAATCCTAGTGCAAATTGTGCTTTTAAAAGTTTAAAATTGAGCCAGAGCAGGAAAGCAATAGCGGGTCACGCAGCGCGCAGCCAGTAAGTAAATCTACCGAGCTGGTGGAAGAGTACCTGCTTAAGTAGGCTCCTCCTTCGAGCGCGAGAGTCCTGTTAGGGCAAGCCGGTGGCCCCTCACCTAAGATGGCGCCTAGGAATGCTCACTTCCTCGATGCCCAACCCAATATGGCGGCCAAAGAACGGCAGCGCGAAGCGTTCCAAATGAGCCCCCCGATGTACCTCTGTCCCGCAAAATGCGGGTGCAAAACAATTAGAGTGCAGGTAAGCTCTGCCTGATGTTCCCCAGTAAAGCGGCGAAGCTAAAGCGCCTGCGTCGTATACACGCGCAGCGCGATAATCCAAGTGCAAATTGTGCTTTTAAAAGTTTAAAATTGAGCCAGAGCAGGAGAGCAATAGTGGGTCATGAAGCGCGCAGCCAGTAAGTAAATCTGTAAAGTAAAGTATTAGGTTTCCTGCACTTGTTCCCCATTTACATTATATAAGATTTAGTTAAGTCAGGGGACAGGTCCAACTTCTTCATAAAAGTCACAAACCCATCTATTAGAAGCTGCAGGCCCTTTGGGGTATGTGCAAGGAATACCGCGTCGTCTGCATAAAGCAGAATAGGGACCGATCTTGAACCGATCTTCGGGTGTCTGCTTGTAGGGCCGTCAGGGCAGAATCGAGACCATTAATATATATTGTGAACAGGAGCGGCGCTAAAATGCAACCCTGTCTGACCCCACTAGAGCAGTTAAAGTGATCCGTGATCTTCCCCTCCTGTGTGTATCTAACTACTGCAGTAGTAATTAAATGTAGGGCCATTAGGGTGTTAGTTATTGCCAGGTCCACCCCAAGATCTCCCATAAGTTTCCAAAGTTTGCAGCGATTCACTCGGTCGAAAGCCGCAGTGAGGTCCATAAAAGCAAGATACAACGTCTCTGATTTGGCTATTGTGTATTTAGCTGAAACAAGATAACGGTTAAGGTATTGATCTGCAGTGGATTTACCGGATCGGAACCCGTATTGT
This sequence comes from Lissotriton helveticus, assembly GCF_964261635.1. Classification (NCBI taxonomy): domain Eukaryota; kingdom Metazoa; phylum Chordata; class Amphibia; order Caudata; family Salamandridae; genus Lissotriton; species Lissotriton helveticus. Next base: position 1,223,388,387 of record NC_136059.1, on the reverse strand, counting down.
ACGTCCGTTATAATTTGGTTGGCCTCTGCCCATTCCGACAGCCTCTTTAGTACCACCCGCCCTAGAACCTTCACTGTCACGTCAATAGCAGATTTGGGGAGGTAGCAGTGTGGACTGTTCCTATCTCCTTTCTTAAAAATTGGGACAATGGTGGCAGTAGACCGTGATGCTGGCATAATGGATGCTGCTGCCACATTTACAACCCTCACTAAGAGAGGCGCCCATACCTCTATGTAACATCGGAAGAGGTCTGGCGGAATCCCATCTGGTCTCGGCGCCTTGTTCCGTGAGACACCTTCGATTCCTAATCTCACCTCATCCAAAGTGAAGGTATTTCGATCAGCTCTCTGTTCAGGGGTTGGTGCCTGTAGTTTCTCCTCTCTGTGGGGATGATTAGACAACCACTCAAGATGAGCCTGCCATAGCTCTGGTAAGATGTTGTGGCTCAGCCCTGGATTGTTGGAATCTTTAAAACATGGGTTATTAATGATCCTCCAGAAACAGGTAGAGTCCTTTAGCTCAGATGCCTCTGTTAACTCCTCCCAGGCCTTCTGTTGCAGTTGGCGCTTCTGCCCCTTGAATGGCTTACTTATACATTTTACGGCAGGCGGCCACCCGACCCCAGTCTCTCGGAGACTGTTTTAGAGCCATCTTTAAATCTCTAAGGCCCGGGAGCATTGCCCATCAAACCATCTTGGGCCGTCTGTACAGGGGGAGTGAGCTGACACTGTTAGTAATCCATCCACTAGTTGCGTGATGGCAGTAAATGCCTGCACTGGATGTATGACGTTACAACGCATACTTTTACAACGCCTACCTTTACATCGCATTTTTTACAACGCATACCATTACAACGCATAATGCTTTTGGGCGCTGGATAGTGAATAGTTTAATTTACTATTCCAACTCCGGTCCCCGTGGATAGTAGGGAAGGTGTTGGATAGTACATTAAACCTATTCCCTATCCTAGAGCGCCCCCAAGCGCTATGCATTGTAATAGTTTGCGTTGTAAAAGTTGCGTCGTAATGGTAGTGCGTTGTAAAAGTTTCGTTGTAAAGGCTGTTCCCCGCCTGCACTAATTCATCCCCCTGCACTTCTGGGTCTGGACATCTCAGAATCTCCTGATGGCCTGTATTAAAAAGTGAGTTATTAAAAGCAACTGTGTCAAACTGAGCCCAAGGCAACCACCTACCTTGGTCAGTTGCAGAGATCAGTCCCCCGGTAATTCTGTGAGATGCTGGGTGATGCCGAGGGGCAACAAGTGACATGGTCACCGGATTATGATTGCTAAATAAGCTATGATTGATATTTAAAAAGGATATAAACCTGCTCAGTGTAAGAGACAGAAATATAAAATCGATTAATGATGAGCAGCCTCAACCTTTGTAGGTTGTGGGCACAGCTGTGTCTGAGTGGGTAGCAATCAGGTTCAAAGTGTGTGTCAAACCATAGCTGTTTAGGAGGACACTCACATCCCGCCCTTCCTGTGTGTGTTCCATATGTGGTCCTTCACTTAATGTGCAGGTCGACCAGTCACGCTGAGTCACCCTTCAGTTAGGGCACAGGTGACGATTAAAATCTCAGGCTAAAATTAGATGAAATTGTGACAGACCTTCAACCTGTGTTTGCTCCAACCATCTACTTCATTTATCAAGGCTATCCGATCCCTGTGAATGTGATATTGGATTATAAAAGTTAATTAATACTAAATTATAAGTATTGCTTGGGAGTGTGAGTCCTTGAGCGACCTCCGAGTCCCAGGACAGGTTCTTCCACCTACCATGAATTCTAATATCTATAAACCTAATAAGCCCCCCCCCTTGCTCTCCCTGAACTGGACCTTAATGCTGGACTGAAAAAAGTTTTATACCCTTCAATGAAGAATTTATTATCTGGTTCCCACGTTTCCTGGATACATATACTATGGAAATCTCTAATTTAATGGAGCCACTGTTCATCCAAGAACTTGCCGGTTAGACCTGCCACGTTCTACGAGACTATTTTTAAATCACCCACTGTATGCCCCTTCTGGGAGCACGACGGGGAGATAGTAACCCTCTCCAAGTTGTCTGGTCCCAACTGACTTTCAACCCTGTGCTCATGGGAGGTTTCCACTGTCATCCCAGGCTTGGTCACCTCCATCACACTTGCTTCACCAAGGGGTTTCACACGGATGTCAGTAGCTCTACCCATGCCCTCCCCTTCTCATAGTCAGTCTATGTCATTCAGGTTCCTCAACAGTGCAGACGCTTTTCTTAAAATAAAGGGTCTTCTATCCAGGGTAGGACCCTCTACATGCACAACAAAATGTTGGGCAATATGGGACTAGATGGTGGTCTACAAAAGAAACCCAGCGGTAGTGGATTAATCCCTGAATCTTCTCAGAACGAATGCGAGGGGGGGAATAGGGTCTTGTGGACCAATTCAGGGTGTCTGAGAGTAACAATCACATTGTCTCCTGAGAATGTTTTCTTTGTCCTGCCAATCCATGCTGCCCTCCTGATCATCGGGATATGCCTGTGCTCAGCAATAATAAACCCAGCGTGTTTACATAGCCAGTGGGTCACTTTTTTGATGAGCTGAGCAGTGGACTCATCCTTTGCACTATTCAGTCCTGGAATGCCTACCAAGACCACTGTGTAAGGACAGCTTGCTGGTGGAAGGTCTATCATTGGTAAGTCTTGGGTATTAGGGGCAGATGAGGTAGCTCTACTGACTGCCGGCTGTTGCAGTTGGTGACCCCCTTGGTGGCCCCTTTGAGTCAGTATGCTATTGTAAGAGGTCAGAGGACCAGGTATAATGGAACCTGAGTTCGTAACCTGTGTCACAGACCCTGTTACATCGGGAATTACTAGAGGGGTCTGGGACACAATGTGTGTCTCTAGAGAGGAAATTACAGGGGGAATTGCTTGCTGGGCATCCCTGTTGTAAGGGACTGCGCTCTGCATGGCCTGGTTCGGGGGAGGCAATGATTTATCAATTTTAACGAGCGTTGCCCTTGTTTCCACCAGAACGTTTGAAAATTCTTTAAAAAAATTATTCAATAGACCAGACACTGTTTCCACAATTTTGTGTTTCAATGGTCCTCGCAAATCTTCAAAGTTCTTGGTGACCTTAAATTCTAAGCCAGCAGTGCCTTCCGCTTTCTTTGTGGGCATTGTTTTCTTAATTACTTTCCGTTGTTTCTTTGGGGTGGGTGGGCCACTTAGATCCGCACTATGAGACTTGGTTGCCATAGCCCGATTCTGTGTGAACTGGCCAACCGCAGTGCTATTTAGACTAGTGCCAGGGTTAAAACCCCCTGTGTCTTCTGTGACCTCTTCTTGGCCTTCTTGGCTTTGTCCCAGGGCACCCTCTGCTGATTTTTCAGTCGCCTGGGCCACACACTCCTCCAGGAGCAATGCGGCTGCCCCTGCCCTTTCCGGGGAGAGTTGCCCCTCTGCCCTGTCTATCTCTTTAGTGATTGCCCCCTCCGCTTTAACCAACAAAGAGTCAATGGTTCCCTTACTTGAGTCCTAAGGGGAACACGTGGGAACATCGTTCCTCTTCCCCATGGTTTCCTCGATCAGTCAAACTAGTGAGCCCACCTCCCCAGCACAAGACAGAAATGTTTAAAGGGTCTCAAGGGGAAGGGGTGGGGGGAAAAGTACTTACACGAGCTGATTCATCTTGCCATCAGCAGTCGGCCGCCCCAGCCCACTTCCAAGCCCTTCTAGAACCTAGCCAATATTCACACGAGTCACACCACTCCAGCTGTAGATGAATTTTACTGTCCTGCTAGCATAGGGCCAAGAGGGTGAGCCCGGCCTCGGTTGGCCACGGACGGGTGCAGACAGGCCCGCCCTTGGCCCTGGAATAGCCCGGGCGTGTCCGGCGTTGCAGGAGCCCCGAGCAGCTTAAGTGCACCTCCTGGCACGGTCAAGGGAGATGGCGGCTCCAGCCACAAAGCAGGATGGGGTTTGGAGTCCCCACACACGGCGGCAAAAGTGACGGGCTCCCGTGCTAGCCAGCCAAGCATCTTTTGAAATTCATCACAGGAACCTCGCCAGATACCAGAGGTAAAAATACTGGTTTTACACAGATTAGAGGAGCTAGTGGGATACATTTCATCATTTTCTTTGAATACTCCATTCCAGAACGGGTAAGAATCTCACATGTTTTTATATTCCACTATTTCTATACACTTTGCATCCAACCCCCACTATGTATGAGCTTCAGATAAGCACAGTGGGGATTGGCTGTACAGCTTTCACTGCTGTGCAACCCTGTGCTCAACCCAAAAGTAGAAACCCCCTACTCTACATGGCCTCTGACTATATGCAGTGGGGGTTTGTTGCAGGGCTTGGCCTACTGCCGGGCCATGCTCCTGTCCCCATCTCTCACACCAGCTGTACAGAGCCAGGCCAGGCCGAGTTCCAGCCCCTATTCCACCGAATGAGCTGTACATTACCTTTGGCTGTGTGTAGCTCTGGGCACAGGGACTGTAGGTGCACCCACCCCCAAGTCCACAGTGCTTAATTTGCATGATCTTTGACCATGGATAGAGTAGGCCTGCAAGAGATTTTTAAAGGTAAAACCAGTCTGTGATTGGCAATATCCCTTGAATATTTATGACACATTTTCCACTTAGTTGCTGCAAAGAAGCTCAGTTGATTTTCAGGACTAACAGCCAGATTCATGAAGCAAAAATCGGCTCGCAAAGGGCCAGATTCTGCGAATCTGGCCCTTTGCGAGAGCTTTTTTTGCATTTGGGATTCATCATCCCAAATGCAAAAATCGCAAATTTTAAAATCGCTAAATTGCATTCCTTAAATGCAATTCATGAACCATTTTAGAATTGCGAATTTGCAATTTTTGGCCGCTATTTACCGCGAAGTCTGACTTCGTGGTAAATAGCGAAAACTTAGAAAAATGCACATTAGTGCATTTTTCTAAGTTGGATGTTACACACACACATGTCCTTTGGACATGTGTGTGCCCAACACCAGTGTAAATCACCATTTCAGGGGTGCTACAGGGTGTCCTTTGGACACCCTGGCACCCTTGAAATCGCTACCTTATTTGCGATTCGCTAATTGCTAATCGCAAATAATGAATGACTCCCCAGTCATTCCTATGGGCCAAGAATTAGCGAATCGCAAATAAGGAAGCAGTAGAAATCGCTATAAATTTTGCGATTTCTACATGCATCCCGTTTTGCGAGTCTTTAATAGCGATTCCTTAATAATCGCTATTTAAGCCTTATGTCAAAATCTAAAACAACATGGCAGATGTATGATTATCTACCCTCTAACTATTTCTCTCTCCAAACTACTCTTATTGCAGGCCCAGGTCTTCCCACCAAGCATTAAAGAAAAATCTCCACCTCTGATAACACATCTATTCTTTCTTCTCCACTGCGGGGGGTTTTGCTTGTCTGAATTTGGACTCTCTACACCAAATAACTTTAGTGCTGTGGCTTTCCCTTCCCAAGGAAATGAGGTCTAGATATGTGTGGGGAACGTTGTCCTAACTTCCTGCATCTTTTGGTAGAGTTGGCTTAGGCAGTCAGACATCTCAAGTGGAAGTAGGTATAAAAATGGGAAATTATGTATGAACACAAGTGATCAGCCACGGCAATTGTCAAGCCTTCTGTTAATCTCTATTGCTTTAGATAGACACTTTGACACAATGTGATTCATGGATAAAGATCGTATAAAATAAAAATCAAATGTTTCCTTTGAATTTGTCACACTGAGTTACTTACAAGATAAACAGCTAATATATTTTTTTATTAATTTAAGTAAGCAATTTAAGTTTTCTGGTCCATGTTGCATTTTTGACAACATTCCCCAGCAGCCAGCTACAAAATATGTTTTTTTTTAACTGTGCCCTACCTTTGCATCCAGTCACAACTGACTTACTGAACTGACAACTATGGCTATTTTTTTTTAAGTGCAACCAGTTCTCTTTTTTTAGGGGTAAACCCTTGTACTTGGAGTCTGATGTCCACTACCACAGTGCAGAATTGACAAAAAAGAAGGAGTTCCTCATAATGATATTGGACTGTATACTTATATTGCTTATGTTTACTTCAATGTTTGTCCTGCCTTTCACATTTGAAATGTAACCAGAATGTACTTTCCATCTCTCTAATTTTGGGAACAAGCAAAAATATTAAGAAATTACTTTCTGCATTGTTTGCTTGTATTGAAATAGCATTTGCTCTTTACTAAACAAGCAACCAAAACTAATGAAAATGTATTTGTCCTGATTTTATTTAATCAGAGTAATCTTCCTGTAATATGTACACAGAAGGGAGTGGCACATCCAGATTATTTGCAGATAAACTATTGAGGAGTATATCTGTCATGTGCATTACAGACAAATTCAAGAGTGGGGCCTTTGAAAATTCATTGTTCAAGTCACATCTGTTTTGTGCTTTTGTTCCTTCTTCCATGTAATAATGTGTTACATTTGTATTATACTATTAGCGAATACTATTAGATTATTCGATATTAGTTTAATAATAAAAGTTCGAGTACAAATAGCTGGAATATGACTTTCCCTCGCAGCTGAGGTAAGTAAAAAAAAGCTTTTAAGTGTATGTATGTGTGTGCGTGCTTGCAGTTTTGAGTTTTTATGTAAGAGAGTGTGCATGTTTGAGTGAATGTGTGTGCATGTGTAGGCAGAGTGTGTGTGTGTATGTGTAAATGCGTGTGCATGTATAAACATATGTTTGTGTGAGCGAAAGCTAAGGTAAAGGGCATGTGAAGTCACTTGCGCTACCCCTGGCATTTTGGTGAATCGACTTCCAAGTAGCAGAGCTGGAATAGAGGTTTCACACTGTGATTAAGGAACCACAGAAAATGGGGCAGTATTTCTTATCCAAATGACATATAATCTGAATCATTTGTTCTAACCGCCCAGGTAAAACTGGAGGTATGTCCAGAGTGTATGAGAGGGTGTTTGTAGTGTTGCACCTGTGACCAGTAGCGGTCGGTGGTGGGCAGCCGCGGCCGGCAGTGGGAGTAAATGCAGAGCGGTGACGTGGGGAGGGGGATGGGCAGGGTGGGGGGTAGTAATGTATGGATTACGGAGTTTTACAGGTAAGTAAACATTTAAATACATAAAACGAATTTCGTTGAGTACACTGCAACCCCAAATGCGATGCAGTGCGCGCAACGAAATTCGTTTTATTTATTTAAATGTTTACTTACCTGTAAACCTCCGTAATCCATAGTTTACTACCCTGCCCCTCCCCCTCCCCACATCACCGCCCGGCAGGTACTCCCACTACCGACCGCGGCTGAGTAAGGTATAGGAATAGGGGACAAGTTGGGCAAACTTCTGCCATGACTGACCAACAAAGGATGGGACTCAAGGGTAGTGCCCAGTATCATAAGTCCAGAAGGTAAACCAGCAACGTTGAGGGCCAGAGGTGGACGCCATGTTTGCAAAACAGCATAAATTCCTCTATGCAGCAAGACTGCAGCTTCCATATGAGGAGGCGAATCCAGTTATTGCTGAAATCCCCCTACGATGTAAGGCCCCAGCAAAAAGAGAAACCCTTGAGCAACCCCTGATGTTAGTGGAACTCGGTGATGCATCACAGACCTTAACACGGGTAAAACGCTGGGCCCGAATAAGCTCCCTGTTGAATATTACTGCCAGTTAATTACTTGCGCCCCGCCATCCAAAGTGGTATTGTCGATGATATCAAAGAAGATGTTATGAGTGATGTACTATCTAGGGTAATTAGCAGTGCATGGCGAGGGCGCTAGTTATCGTTACCTTAGGACACACATTATACTTACTTGAGATAACTCTAACTATAGCTGGTGAGTTTCTGTGGTTTTTAGAGCTTAAACCTGAACATTTCACCTACCTATAATGTTACTTTCACCTTTGTTTTTGTGTGAATTTCTAGTTTTTTTTCATCGTAAACTAAAATGTATTTACCAAAAGCGAGCCAACCCCACACCTTGCACTGCCTTCGGCCATTTGCAGCGGGGGGTTGGCCACAGGGCCTGGCCCAGAGAACCACTGGGCCTTTTAAAAAAGAAAAAAAAGAAAGAAGGGTGGCCGTCCTCCCCAAACCTATTATGGCCCTGAGGACCCATCTCCTAGTGTCACTAATTAAAAAGGGGGAAACATGCAGTCCCCCCTCCCTGTGCCACTTTTTCCCCAGGAACCCCAACTTTCGGTGACTGGCTGTATTGGAAAAGGGAGGCACTCAGCCCCCCTTCTTAGTCTGATTTTGGTCCCGGGGACCCCATCCCCCTGGCCTAGCCATATTGGAAAAGGGGGAGGGAGGCACGCAACCCTGGCCCTGACCAACAAAGGGTGGGTGCCTGCCAAGGGCATCCACCACACTATGGTTGAGGGCCTTGGGGGAAGCTCAAGGCCCGATTGCCCCAGCCTTCATTCATTGGGAGCAATCTTTTCATCTGTTTCCCTGCCCCCTTCACTGCGGATGAAAAGTATGCTCTCAGCGGGCTGGAGCATTTTTCTTGCTTCCACCCGCTGGGAGCTGACTTGGTGTTTGCTCCCACTTGGCAGGAGTTTTGAAATTGCTCCTGTCATGTGGGAGAATACACAGGTTTCCCTGCCCGCACCAGTATGGGCAGGCAAACTGCTATGAACGGGGGTGGGCATCCCCGGGAAATAACATTAGCCGGCCCTGGGGGATGGGATTCTCAGGGCCATTAATGGCTCAGGGAGGGCGAGGGCTGCACACCCCACCCCTTTCCAAATTCGACCGGGCATTCGGGACAAAAGTCACCAAATGAACCTGTAGTTAGGAACAAAAGACTTCAGGGATTAGGTTGGTCCAGTTGCAAGTCCAGCCAAGTCCAGTTGCAGGTATAGGCAGGATTAATTGTAGCAGGTCAGCTGGGCAGTTGCAGGTAGACCTTTGGAGTCTGTTGTGTCCTTGTTGCTCCGGACAGGAGGTCAGCCACCTGACCCTTGGAGTCACTTTGGTAATCGTGGGATTAGCAACAACACAGGCTACAAGCAGCAGGCCAGCAGTCTGAGGGTACAAGGCAGTCTTCATTCAGCAGGGCAGTCCTCTGGTAGCAGCATGACAGTCCTCTGAGGTACAAAGCGGGCCTTTTTAGGGTCCCATATGTACAGGAGTGATCTGAAGAGTGGGAATGAGGATCCTATTTTTATGCCTTCTGTCCTTCAATTGTTCTTTTTGCATTTGTCACCCAGAGTGGGACGGGTATGCCCATACGTGAATCCCGTGTTATCCATGCCACTGGGATCAAGCTATTGTGGCTGCTGAGGGCTGGAAGCCCAGAACCGGTCCTAGCATGCTTGTTTCCAGTCCAGGTATGACCTGGCCCGGCAGTTCGGGCTAGACTGTTCCCATTGGGCGCAGGGTCAAGTCTGATTTGCATATGGCTGGGTCCAAACTGGAATGGCATGGTGAGCAAAAAAACGATGGATTTAGGCCCAGATCTCTACAAGATTTCTACAGGAGCTCCTGGCTTACCTTCCCACCCCTTGAGAAGGAAAGACAAGCACTGGCGAAGCCAAAAGGCCTAGTCAGTGAAACCTGTTTGTGTTTCCAAGTGACAGGTATTTCATGCAACATCTGTATTAACGATTCTACAAAAGTAGGTAAAATGACCAGCTAAGTCAAGATACTCAGGAAGATTAGCATTCGCAAAGACTGCATGACACAGACAGGAAATAGAGAGGGTTGCAAACCGGTCAAGTTACTACCATTAGAGAAGAGAAAAAAACATTCAACGTGACGGCTTCTCTGTGAACATAAAACAGGACTAAGGAGTAAGGATTTTGGTGAGGGGCCAAGACAGAAAACATAGCCATGTCAAAAGAAAAGTAGCTTTTATCTAGCTAGAGAAAGGTCGGTGGAAATCTAATCAACAAGTCAAGTGGCGAGTTAATGATCGAGCTGGTGTGAATCACATGAAGAATGTGGGCATGTTGAGGTCCGTATACAGTAGTCAGAGAAAGTGGCTCAGCCAAGGTGGAGGTAATAACCCAGTTAATGTGAGTGTATTACTCACTAATAAATACTACAGTTGATGCAATAGGTAAAGGTGTTTCCATGTGTATGGAAAGAGCAGGTTGTGTATATGTGAGGGTCCAGGTTGTGGCCTTATGCGCTGAGGAAGTGGCTGATTGGAGGGTCTTTTGACCAGTGTGCGAGTACTTCATGCTGCAAGGGACATAGAGCTTCTGGTAACTGGGGGAACCTGGCTGCGGTGCAGGTGATCTGTTTAATACAGGGTAAATTGGTCTGTTTTAAAGCTTTGACAGAGTTTTGTGGACTTCAGTTAGTTGTGGGAGGGTGGTCTGGGGGAAACATTTATTTTTGTAGTGCACAGTAAAGGGCTTTGGTTACTATACTTCTGCAAGCTTGGTGGTAAAAGGGGTAGGCCTGTGTGTTTCTCAGGCTGCCTGGTGATCAGCCAGAGCTGTGCTGCTACTCTCTGTTCTAGGGGTGTGTTTGGTGGTACTACCTGTGAGGGGGATGTGGTGGTCGCTTTAGAATCTTTCTGGGAGCTCTGGCTCCTGTGTGGCTCTGGTTCAATTTAGGAGTTACTGTGCTGCTGTAGCCTCATGTTGCCCCTGTACTAATATCAGCAACATGGCCTCCACCTGTTTAGCTTCTCTTTGCTTGACTTGGTTGCCATGGCTACTCCTTCAGCTCTAAAGGACCAGAGTCGAGTACTAGAGGAACTCACCACCCACGGACGGATACCAAGAGCGGTACCTGCGTACAGTAACAATCAAATCTGAATCTATTTGGAGGACAACAACATTGAAGGAGGGCTGAAATTTGCAACACATTATGAGTCCAAACTGCTCACTGCTGTGGACTGTTAAACACCCACGTTCTAAAATATGACATACTGCTGATTTGATAAAACATACTTTTGTTGAGATTTACGATTGCGCTGAAGGCACTAGCCCTAGAGGAAACCACCTGCCACAGATGGACACTGAGAGCAGTAGCAGAGCTGTGGCATCTCTGAACACAAATGATGCCTTCAATTCCCCACATACAGTTGTTAAAGATTGTTTGTGCATTTACAATTTAGTGCATTAACAACATGCAGACTGTAGTGTTATGCTTGACAACACTGCTCCAGCAAAGGGTATTTGGTCCCTTTTTGTCCCCTCCAACTCTGATCTTTTTAGGGAGCTTGAGGAACAAAACTAGGTTCAATTCAAATTCACAAAGACAGCGTTACCCATTTGGCTACACAATGAAGTTCCAAATCAAAAAAAGTTAGGTTAAACATAGATTTATTACAAATTCAAAGCCAAAGTAATGTAAATCAGTCTCAGAAACATCGTACAGCAATGCAAAATTAACTATGGACTTCCATCTCTATGAACAACATTAATTTTCAATAGTAAATCACCAATGAGAACCTCAGTAGCGATGGTACAAAGGAAACTCAGCAGAATGAGAAGATTTGAAACTCCGATCCTCCTGTCTATGATACATGAAGATGTCTAATTCCACAATTAAAATACTCTAAAAAAACGCTAAACTAGATTTAATGAGATCCATAATATAAAGAGAAAGGGATCAGCATGGAAACTTCAACAGAAGTTTCTAAAGTGAAGCATTTCATAGCATGATTCCCCACAACGAGAATAAAGCATAGAATGCAAGGCACAGAGGTCTAAACCTCTCCTAACATAAAGAAGTCTCAGCGTAAGTATGCATATAAAGCCAGAGAACATTGCCTAGTAATACCTTCAAAGACCCTCCTAAATTATTGTCATTGGCCCAATTAAAGATCACTTTCAACCAATACTCTCTTTAGCAAAACACACTCATAATTCTTTTTTCTTTGATGTACATTTCGAAAACAGCTCCCAGCTCTTTCTTCTTTGACCCACATACTGCAAGATGACCTCGAATGTATGCCTTCATCCCACTCGGACAGTAGGCCTCCCTTCTTGCCGTAATTTCTTTTGCCCTTGACTCCCTTCTCGCTTCCATATCTGTTTCAAACAAAGAGCCTTTCTCCATTCATTAGGTCATCATACCAGGCACCTGGAGAGGGAAGAAAAGCACTCATCCGAGAAAACATTCACTTCAAAAGTTAGACATTGCGAAACCCAAGTGCTTCAGTCCTTTGGTCAAGTTAACAAATTCAAAACGTCAATACACATTATAACCAAATAAATTCTAATACATGAACAGTCATGTTGTAAAAGTAAATACATTTCTAATATATACATATTATATTATATGATGAAAACAAAACATCTTCTTTTAAAAAAAAAAAGAATTGTCCTCATTTAACCTAAATAAGTGAGCAATCTTTAGGCAAACCACGGTTTATTTAGGAGTCCCCCTAAAAGTTTGTCGATACCTTCAAGTTGCTGGGCCACGGGGATTCAACGAAACCAGTTGCCAAGATTCTAATAGGGACTAGTGATACAAGTAGCGAGTGAAACCCTTTCACCTCTACGAGATAGAAACATCATCTCAAATCTCACTTATTTAATAATCATTGGACTTTTATATCAACCAAAGCAATTAACGAAACAGATTTTTATCAGACCTTATTCTTCCTGTCTACCCAATTCCTCCATATTTTATACATTTTCTTTGATGGAGTTGCCATATCTAGGTTATGAATACGCCTCACCGAGGTCACCCAATCTAATATTACTGGTGATTGTGGTTAAATCTATTGAAGGCAAATTTCCCGCCTAGCTATAAGAACCAACAAAAATAATAAGGAGACCTGTGAATTAGACACATTACAACTAATACCCTCCTCTTGTAGGACCCCAAATATAACCAGACTCAAGCTTACCTTGATGTCTCACCCCAGAACCTCAGAGACAGTCTTACCTATGTCATGCCAGAAGCCCTGGCTGGAAGGACACTGCCAAAACATATGGCGATCATCCGCGTCATCAGACTCACATTTCAGACAAACCTTTCAATGGGCTCCTTCCAATTGTGCAAGTTTCTTTGGCGACCAGTAAGCCCTGTGGAATGTGAACAAATTGTTCCTCTTGAGATAGGCAGCTTTGACCATATTCTAAAGGGTGCGCATTGATACTTGCCATAGGTGTGTTACGTTGGTCGATGGCAGGTCTCTTCTACAGGACTCCTCCATAGGCGCTGAAGGGGGTTCATTCTTAATTAAAAGTCAATACCATTGGAGACCTTCTTTTGTTGAAATAAGTGGCCACAAAGGGAGAGTTCATACTTTACACTATCTCCTTCCTCCTTATCCAAATGTGAGGCCCAACTAGATAATTGATCAAACTTGAATCTTGCAAGTCTTTGGTTTGTAAGATTATACAGTATGTCCCACGAATTAAGTTTAATCCCTTGAAGCAGTTGACCCAAACTCATAATACCTTCCTCCTGTAGTACAGTGGATAGGGAGTCTTTAAAGCAGACTGGCGTGCTTGGGGAGTTCCAGATGGGGGCCCCTGCACTATAATAGGAAATCTTCAAGATCTTCCTGATTTGGAACCAAACTTCACAGGCCGAATTTAGAACCTTCAGTCTTATTTGTTTAAAGAATTTAAGGTGACCAAACTTAAAAAGAACTCCATCGCCCCCTTGTGGGGTGTTTGTAGACATGGCTAACTCCATAGGAGGAAAACATAAAGAATTGAAGAGGAGAGGTCTTACATTTATTAATTGAAAAGCAAAATAGTAAAAGCGTAAATCCATACTAGCAATACCCCCCTCCACCTTGGAGCATCTCAATTTCCGCCAAGCAATCCTCACCCACCTTATTAGCCGAGAGAAAACTATTTATTAAGCCTTGTGCTTTTTTCAAAGCAGACCTGTCAAAAGATAAGGGGATCATGTTAAAAATAAAGGTAAACTTTGGCAGAATTGACATCTTATTTAAATTAGAGCGACCGAAAAATGGATAATGCAAGGCTATTCCAAGAGTTTAGAAGTAAAACCATTTTTTTCCTTTTGAGCTCTAAATTAACTAGGGTTGTCTTTGTTATATCATGAGTAATTTGGATGCCAATATAGCGGATATGCTGTTTTGTTATACTTGAGCTTACAGGTGTGTTCCAAGTCATAATCTCACTTTTTTGAGGATTAATAAAATAACCTGAAATTCTTCCAAAATGTATCAATAGCTTCTCCAGACAGGGTAAGATAGCGGGAGGCTCACTAGAAAAGATCATCAAGTCATCTGCATATAAGGCCACATTTTTGTCCCATCCCTCCCATCTAAAAGGTGTGAATCTATTACTGGCCCTAACCCTACCAGCCAAGGGTTCTATATGCAGGTTAAATAATAAAGGGGATAATGGACATCCCTGCCTTGTCCCTCGTTCCAGCCTAATTGATTTAGAGAGATTGCCATTGATAATAAGTCCGGCAGTGGGCGTCTTATAGATATTTTTAATTGTTCTTATAAAATAGTCTCCCAACCCAAACCGTCGAGTCATATATGTTAAAGAAGTCCAGTTCACTCGATCAAAAGCCTTCGCTGCTTCAAAGGCAAAAATCGAGAAGGGAGAATTGTGGACAGTGGCTATGTCAATCGCCCTGATTAGTTCATGTGTTAGCTCATGTAGCTGATGACCCATAATGAATCCCTTTTGATCCAGATGAAGCAAAGAGCTCATTACCAGATGCAACCTCCCTGCTAAAGTTTGTGCTAAGATTTTATAGACACAACTCAGCAGGGAGATAGGTCGGTATGACTCACAGTTCTTTGGGTTTTAATTTGGTTGAAAAATCAAAGAAACTGCAGGCTCATCCCATGACTTGGGGATTGGGTTATTTTCCAGAAAAATATTATCAAACAGAGTCACAAGAAACGGGGCGATCTCGTCAGACAATGGCACACAAAATTCATTAGGAATAGCGTCCTTTCCTGCAGCCCTGGCCTTTTAAAAACATTTTAGCACATTCTTCAATTCTACTAGATTTATGTTTCGATTCAATAAACTAGTTTGACTTTCTTTTAGGCGAGGGAGCAGTAGATCCTCAATAAAGTTCTTGATTTGCAATTCTGAAACCACTAGATCTTCTGTGTACAGATCCTAAAAAACACCTCAAATGCGTCTTCTGTTTTAAGATTATCTGAGGAGATCTCCCCTGATTCTAGTGATATCTCTTTGATTAGGTTCTTAGTTTGATTTACACGAGACTTCCAAGCAAAGAGTCTCCCACACCCTTCCCAACACTCATAATTTGCTAATTTGCTGACTTCCCATTTTTCCTAATGATATCGTCCAATTGGTCTTTTAGTAACTGCTGCTTAGCCAATAAATTTCTGATTTGCTCCTCTCGATACCCTTTCTGGCTAGATTCACTCTCGACTCTTGCTCTGAGGATATCTTCCACCAATTTCCGAACAATCTCTCTAGATTCCTTATGTTTCCTAGGCGCCAATTTTATCACCACCCCTCTAATAAATGCGTTATAAGCGTCCCAGATAATTTCTAATGAGGCTGAACTAGAATTAATGTCGAAGAAAGTTAGTGTTTCTTTCTTCAACTGTGCTATTATTAAAGGATCGAGAAGTAGCGTCCTATCAAAGGTCCATCTCCTCGTAGATTTCTCTTTAGACAATTGGAGGACTAATGCAACAGCAGAGTGATCTGAAAGATGTTCCGGAACGGATGTATGACGCTACAACGCGTACCGTTTCAACGCGTGCCTTTACAACGCAAGTCGTTACAACGACTTGCGTTTTTGGGCGCGGATAGTGAATAGCATAATTTACTATTCTAACACCAGTCCCCGTGGATAGTAGGGAAGGTGTTGGAATAGTAAATATACTATTCTTTATCCTTTAGCGCCCTCCAGCGCAAGTCGTGGTTACGACTTGCGTTGTAAAGGACGCGTCGTAAAAGCACTGCGGGGTAACATCCGCGTTGAAAAGGATGTTCCCCGTTCCGGGACGTGTCTAATTGATGACGTATAGTTCAGCAATTTTAAATTAATCAGGAAAAAATCAATACGGGAAGAATGCCCATACTTTTTGTTATGGAATGTATAATTTGACGGTGACGCCAAACCATTATATTTTTCTCGCCAAATATCGTTTAAACCTAGATCCCTCATCAAAACCTTTATAAACTAACCCATTTTTGAAGAGACAACTTGCCCTCCACTGGTCCTATCTAGAAATGGATTCAGAAGAATGTTAAAATCTCCCCCCATTATTATAGGATAGCTAGATTGAGTCAAGTGATTATAGATTGTGTTTCAAGGGGGTTCGTCATCTATTTTAGGCCCGTAATAACCAACTATAGTATACCACTCCTTTTGAATTTTAACATCACTAATGACCCAGCGGTCTTTAGCATCCACCTTGACCTTACCTAACGTTACTCTAGCTGCCTGTTTGAAAATAAGAGCTACACCTTTAGTGCAACAGGATTGTGTTGTGTGGCAAGAAAATTCGATCCATTGATGTTTATCACAGATAGAATCCCATTCCTCACATGTTAGGTGATTTTCTTGGAGGATAATAATTTCAAACTCAGATTGACGCAGATATTGGAAGATTCTCCTCTGCCAGGTTAAAACTCCTAGTCCATTAACATTCCAGGTAAGTAGTAAAACACTCCATCTGAGAAAATATTCACATCAAAAGTTAGACATTGCAAAACCCAAGTGCTTCAGTTCTTTGGTCAAGTTAACAAATTCAAAACTTCAATACACGTTATAACTAAATAAATGCTAATACATGAACAGTCATGTTATAAAAGTAAATACATTTCTCATGTATACATATTCTATTATATGATAAAAACAAAAGATCTTTGTATTGATGCATAAAACTGCAACTCGTTTTAAATGGAAATAAAACATTGGTGAACACACATAATATAAATGTCGGGATTATATAGCACTTGCACTTCCTATATGGCTTTAAGTGCACTTTCTCTAGCGAGTTACATCACATCCCACTAATATGTAAAGCCTCAATATACATATTTGGTCTGATCAATAATAATGAGGATGGAGCCAATTTTATGCTGCTCCAACACACATACACACTGATATAATACCAGTGTTTTTAAAACAAATGTTCCATGAAATAGAATATTGTGTTTCCATGACCTTTGTTTACTAGGCCTTAATTTGGGCCTAGCAGCAATGATTTCTAAAATGAATGTCACCGCTTTTATTTCCCCTGCACATTCCACTGTTTGTTTCTGTAGCACACAGTCAAGCAGAATAATCTTTGTTTATTTCCAACTTCATTGTTCATGCTGTTCTTTATAAATCTTCCCCCTCCCCGGCCAGTCAAAACATTGCAACTTTACTTCAAAGTCCTCCTTCTAGCTCACTGAACCCTATTCATTCATAATAGCTTTTTGTTGTCTGTGTATCTAGTTTGTTCTACCATCTTCGGATGGAATTAGCATAGAGTGGGTTGAATCCATATTCATGTAGTGCGATGGCGTTTAGGAGTTAAAGCAATATGACGCTTAATAAGACTGTGCACTGATTTGCTAAGAATGTAGCACATTAGATCATACCACAATGATTTTGCAGTTTTAGTAATTGCCTATGAAAAAATAATGTATTAAAACCCTCAATTTTGTGGGTGAGCCTGAGCATTCCTAAATGCTCAAAAGAGTGGGGGCTAGGCGCACAGCAAATGGTGAAGTATTTAAGGTGCAATTTAAAGTTGCTCAAAAGAGTTAAAGGTGCTCCTGCAGGTGTCGCCACTGTGCGAATGCGACTAGGATAAACAAATAGTTGAGTATACTACTGAAGCGTAGGTATATCCCTGCTGTGGGCACACTTGTGTGGTCCGAGGGCACACGGGATGGTGCGTCGAATCCCCAAAAGTTATATTCAAGAAGTTGTGATAACGTTTTCAATTCTTTATTTTTTCAGTTTCTCATGGTAATTCATATTGATTTCATATGGAACATCACGATGAAGTTTAGGCAACAACGCTGGATTAACTCCAATGCATTTCGGACCTAAGGTCCTTTATCAAGGAGCACTACAACAAAAAGAATCAACAAAATACAAATCAATGCATTTTCACTGTGACAGATAATCACATGCAGTCTAGTGTGCCCACAGCAGGGATATACCTACGCTTCAGTAGTATACTCAACTATTTGTCATTCCTAAATGCTGCCAGGGATGCACTTCCTTTCTCTCTTCATTTTGCTGCCCACTTGGTACTTAGAATATTTTTGATTTTCCACTTCTCTATAATGCTCCATTTGCTGAGAGCCTTCATGGCAATTATTCTGTACCACCACTTTGAATTTTCATAGTAAATCCTTTAAACTATTCTTCTGATCTACAACGCAGTTATTGAGTGGGGCCTTTTACTTAGTTGACTGTATTACTGATATTTATTATCTATTAGGAAGTGCCTTACATCAGGGACACATTATCTCATGTACCTGAGGTTTAACGCCTTCTTTGATTCACTGAATTGTGGGTATTCTTTTGAGGTAAATGTTTGGGGTGTCAAAAAGGCGGGGTCCTCCGCATCCTCATAGTAGCAATCAAATTGGAAGCTGGTGGGGGGACAACAGCATAAAGGAAAGAATGAAATTGGGATTACATTATGAGCTCCAAACTGCTGACTGCTGAGGACTGTTAAACAGTCACATTAGAAATATCACATCCTGATCACGGGATGAAACATACGTGTATTGTGAGTTGTCATACGAAAGGAGATCCGGCCATTCATCATACATTTTCCGGATTTTTAATTGCCACATGCATGATATTGCTTTAGGTTGACTTGTGTTAGTGTTAGAGAGACCAGATCCGTCCTCAAAATCACAATTCTGGAAGATGTGATAAACTACATGGGTGGATCTTCAAATGGCCAAAACACTATTTTAAAATGGTTCCCTACTGAAAACATGGTCGGTGCCCTCAAATTAGTGAAGGTGAAAGGACAGAGGGGCAAGAGGACCCTGGGTGGAGGTGCAAAAGGGTAGTGGAGCTAACTAAGAAGTGGTATGATAAGCAGGAAGTAACAGAAACAGATACTGTAGTCCCTCATATAAACTGCAATGCAAGGTTTGATGTCAGCAGTGGAAAGATTCATCAAGCAACTCTTTGAGGCTCAAATGCTCCTGGGCGGGACAGCCACAAGAATAGTGAGAAGAATCAGTGAATCAGGAGCAGGGGAGTGAAAAAGAGAACAAAGACATTCAATCACAATCAAAGAGTTGCCACAAAACCCATTGTCTGTATATGTAATATTGAAAACAGTGGGTCTGGTAGCAGACAACTAAAGCTATCTGTAGCCAACTCCTAAAAAGAGATCAACATACAATTCTTGCCACCTGCCCCAAGGTGAAGCAGGGAAGAAGCTTGGAGCTAAAGTAAATCACAAACAAACAAAACATAATAGTGCACATTTGCAGATTACCTCAACGGAGTTTGGGCAGAGAGACTCTCTGTTGTAACCTGGGTGCTTTTGAGAACCTGTGTAGGGTGGTGAATCCCACTGAAAAGTGAGCAGTGACTACAAAGAGAGAATCCGTGATGAAGTCCACAGCTTAGTACAGGGCATGAAGGTGTTGGTAGTGGTAGTGAGAAGACTAATAGAGCAGAGCTGGGCCTGGAACTCCTACTCCAAGCTACTGGGTGTAAAGGAGACAGGCACAGATGAGCTGAGATCAGCATGGCAGAGGGGCACTTGCATGGAAGTGAGCTAGCAGATTAAGGTGGCAAAGGACATGAGGAAGGAGGGCAGGGTGAAGAGGCAAGATAGAGAGCAGATCATTTTGCATGGACTTGGTGAGCAGAGAATATTTGAATTGTCAAAGTTTGAATTTCCTTATCAAAAGGAATTATATTGCTTCCCTTTGTAATGCATTTGTCTATAACTCACGATTTCTTCAAAACATATATTTTATAATGAATTGGGTTTTTATTAGCATTTGGGAAAAACATTGACTTTGTAGGAAAATGACAAATGAAAAAGGTGAAACATACACATTAAAGGAAAACAGGAAAATTAACATAAAATGTATTTAGAAAGTTACATGAGGACACATTTCTGTGCCGAAAGGAAATAAAAGGTACGTGGAAAAGGCGGCAGGCAGATGTTGCACTGAATTCCTACGAGTCATACAGGACTCAGTCACGTCATCACTTTTGTACGTTTTAAAAAAAAATGAAGTGTGTGTTCATTGTTATTTTATTAGTATGCAGTTATTGAGAAACGTTATCTGTAATACTCACTTTGCTAGAACATTCTTGAACTACTTCGCAATTCATTCATGAAGAAGTAAATGCTTTTATTTTTTCTGCTTAAGGTCTGCAAGATAACCCTTGGTTTTGTGACTGCCGGATCTCCAAGTTAATTGAACTTGCCAAGATGGTGGACCCAGAAGTGGTACTTCTAGACTCTTCTGTGGCCTGCAGTGGACCTGAGAACCTGGCGGGCATCCTATTTCAAAGGGCAGAGCTGGAACAGTGTCTTAAGCCCTCAGTGATGACGTCAGCCACCAAAATTACATCCCCCCTAGGAAGCAACGTTCTGCTGCGCTGTGATTCGACAGGCTACCCGACGCCACAGTTGCTGTGGTCTCGCGCCGATGTTTCGTCAGTAAACTATACAGGTATTTCTATAATTATTTTGGTCACAAGTTGGGATTCTTACAACTGATTGGTCAGACCAGAATGTCTAATGGTCCAGGTAGGGAGAAACCATAAAGGGATAAGTGGATATTGTCAAGAAACACTTTTGCCTGAAGCCATGGGGGGAGGAGGTGATGGTTAACATATGTTTTACATCATGTAATATGGTTGCAAATATGACGAACCATTACTTTTCAGAAGAGTGTGAGTTTGCTTTCTACAGTGGTCAAGTGGTTAAAGGTAAGCCACACAGTTAAAGTGATAACACACATATTAAAAGAGTGAGAGTACTCACACTGACCACACCACAGACTAAACCATGTCCAAGTCCTACTGCCAGTGGAATTTCTCAAAAGCTAACATTGTCCTAAAGGTTAAAAATCTGATGTGCTGTTTAAATGCAGCGAAAGCTGCGTCACCATGTATAATGAGGGCCAGAATTTTACCAAATGTCATTGTATTTTGTAAGTGTATGTAGCAATCGGTTTTGGCTACAAAAAGTGATTTGTTTAAGTGTGCGAAAAGCAGTATTCTAAGTGGCCTAGATTTGGGCCTTACCTGCAGGGTTAAACAGGACCTGTAAAATGTGGATTGAACCTGTCTGTATCCAAGGAAATTCTGACTTCAGGAGCAGCTCCCTGTTCCCTGACCATCAGCCTGTGCTTAAGGCTACATGCCCCTTATATAAATTCCCTACTGGTTGTTACAACTATTCTCTAACTGGTTCCTATATCTAGGGTTTCTATTGGATTTAGGGTTAGGGTTTTGATTTGCTGATACATCTGGGGTTCTGATTGGTTCCTGGGGCTATCATTTCTTTAGGATTTAGGGATTAGGATTAGGGTTCTGATTAGTTTATAGGTCCGTGGATCTGATTGGTCCCTGGAGCTAGGGTTTCTATTGGACTTAGGGTTTGATTTCTGATTGGCTGCCAGGGCTAGGGCTGTGATTCATTATAAGGGTCTGGTCTCCTTTTGGACCTAGGGCTTAGGGCTAGTGTTCTTACTTGTTAGGGTAAGGGGTAGAGTTTCCATTAGCCAAAAGTGTCACCTGATCACTTGGGCTATTTAAGCTTAGGGCTCTGGGCATCTCAGCCCAGACACCAAGGCTAAGGGTGGAGAGGACAAGGCCGGTTGCCTGTCTGGGCCAGTTCTGGACTGGTTGGGCCTAGGGCCAGAAATGCTGCCGTCCTTTCCATTCACCAGCAACCACCTTAACCCATTCACAGACATATTAACATACTCAAGGCAAATGCACTCTACTCATTTACTACAAACAAACCCTGACCACATTTCAATTTCTCAACAACCACTACAAAACCCCACAAACCATCTGTGTGTCTGTGGAGTAGTACTGTGACTGTAAAGACTGGGTAGTATTTCAGCAACCACAGATGACTTTTCTCTGCTCTCTACTACTTCTGTTCTCTTCTGATTAAGGGCTAAACCCCAAAACAGGTGTCTAGAGATAAAAGCACTACCTGCACCAACTTTGATAAAAAGCTACAGCAACTCTGAAGTAAACTTACTGTATTAACCAGAATGAAATGGGTTGAACTGTACAGGAATGAGAGGCAGGGTGTTCCCTCCCTCATGCCTTGTCTGGGGTAGTAAGCGCTATTTAAATACAATTGCAATTGCTATGACAGGATGTCAGGCATGTACAAATTCAAGTTGCTTTGGTGTGCTGGAGTTCAGGAATATTTTCTATAGGCAATATTTAATTGTTGTTCTGCATTAGCTAATCTACACTTTATTTTACCACATAAATAGAAAGTTTTTGATTGAGCCCGTCCCCAAAATGAAAAACATTTTGCATCTGTATATCAAAGCATTACATTGAATAAACGAGGCCTCGACCAGTATGTTGCTACTGCGTTATTGGCTCTAGTGCGAGGAAGAAAATGGGTCCTCTGGCTCGTGTTTGAAGTCTAAAATCCATCAATCATCAAGATTAAGTGAGCTCTTTAAGCCTGGTGCCACTGCATCTGCTGCACCAAGAGAAGCTACATCCCAGGCCTCGGCCACTAGTGCGAATGGTGTGCGTTGAGCAGATCATTGCAACTAAAGGATTGCATTCCAACCCCACATACACCCTCGCCATTGAGACCAAAGTTAAGTTCCGTTCCCGTTCCTGTCAGGAAGGCTGAAAATACCATGGCTTGGGAACATGGCTCAATAGTTACTTATTGCAAGTTCATTCACATTGCACATTTGTAGTTTGAATTTCTTCCTTTAGGCACTGTGGAGGAATACATGACCGCGTCGGTTGAACCCTTTTCTGTCAATCAACACTCAGCTTGTACAATTGAGGGGCCATTGCATACACGCTACCTATAATAGGCTTTGGCAAACCAATAGGTTAGGAAAATCTGCAAACTTTTTTATTTCTTTTTTGCAAACATTTGCGCTAGTCATTAAAAGTGTAAAAGTAATAAAAAGCATAAGAAATGCCACTGTCTGCAGTTAGTGCTCGTATGTCTGAAAATCTAGGTAAAAGTGACATTGCAAAACTAAATAAAATATACCATAAAACAAAACATAAGTAAAAGACCAGCTCTGTCACTGAAATGGACAATTTTTTAGGAAGAGGTGCAAAAGCAAAATTCTATCACTCAGGGTGAAAATAGCCAACGGCTGTTGGGGGTTACCTATTGCCCCATGATGCATGCTGTAATGAGCGAAAACAACATTTTAAATGACATTGGATGAATAGGGCTGGCTGACAGTCCCTATAAGTAAAGATACTAAATATATAATTTCTGTAAAATCAAATGGCATTGATTTATGCAAAAACTGAAAAGGGATGCAGGGTTATAAAAGGTTTAACCTGTGGGCATTTTTTTGTAATCCATCGATATTTGTAAACGGTTTTACCGGCAAGGACACATGAGCATCAACATGTTGAATATTCACATCCCACTTTATTATAGTTGGCACTTCTCATCAGAATCTACTTGGATCAAAAGAACCTCTCAATTACAGGTGTGCGTGACCATCCAATCCTGATCGTGACTATCTTGGGTAACCGAAGCTCTTTGAAGTACCTGTTACTGCCATTGACCGCTTTATGAAAACCTTCAGTTAAATACCATCTCGTATTAAAAAGCATACTTTTCACCAGGAATGCCCTGCCTCCTTTCCATTAGAGGAGAAAGAGGGAATTGGTAGATTCTTGATACAGTCTTGGTTTAGATTCCTTTAATGCTCCATATAATAAAACAAGCAACTAGATCCTAAACTCGTGCATGGCCTTACAACACATTCTATCATGAAAGCTTTAGACTTATCTCGCTGGCAGTACAGGGTATTCTCTTTAGCCAGTCGCAGCTGGCATGACTCGTGGGCGGGTGGACGAGGGGGCCACGTGGGGAGGGGGTCGCGTGGGGGTAATAAAAATAAAAGAAAACTTACCTTTACCTGCCTGGTCTGGTCCTGTGTCGCGTTGTCTCTGCTCCGAGTCCCAGGAAGCAGGCAGCCTCCCTCTCCTCCTCTAAGCCAATCACAAGGCTACAATGGCAGCGCTGTGATTGGCTGAGACGCCGACCACACAGGCATCTATTGGGAGGCCATACCTACAAGGAGAAAACAGAGAGTGCGTGTGACTGGTTTGGTCGACCCTGGGGCCGACCAAGCTGTCAACGCTCACAACAGTGGGCAAGTCACTCCTCCCCTGCCCTAGAGCAGGACCACCCACGCACCCACCCCCAATCAAACACTTCTGCTTTCTCGCAGTGCGAGAAGCAGAAACATAAATTGGTATTTATAATACCATTTTATGTTTCTGCTTCTTGCAGTACGAGAAAGCAGTGGGGCGACGCTGATCCAGCGAGTTTCACCAGCTTGGGTTACTCATAAACTACCAAACTCACCTGGGTCCACAAACATTCACACATAAGCCGGTAATTACTGCTGGATTTGGCACTACAGGGCAACATGGTATGACAATCTTATTAATTTTCCTAAGATCTTGAACCACCCTATATTTCCCGTTAGGTTCCTTTATACCAATTATTGGTGAGTTACAAGGACTACTCATTATTTCTTTCAGAATGCCTTGCTCAACTAATCGATCCATTTCTGCTGCAACGCCAGCTTTAATTTCCGGGCTCAGTTTGTTTTGTCGGGTATTTGGATAAACTGCACCGTCTTTTACAGTTACTTTCAATGGACCTACATTTGCCATTAATCCTACTTCTTTTCCTGTAAAATCCCATACTCAGGATTCACAGTAGTTTTGACCTCATCTGGTAGCTCGTCTTCTGTAATCATGGAAAACATTTCCTTTACTTCTGTTCCCTGCTTGGCTAACATGATTTTGTAGACTCCGTCCTCATCGGGGGTCTGAATTGCAACACCATCCGGTGTGCAGAATATTGTGCAATTCATTTTGCACAATAAATCTTTTCCTAGTAAATTTACGGCACTTGAGTCACACACCACAAATTTGTGCATCTCTTTTAAATTACCAATACATACCTCCATTGGCTTTGTAATTGGGGTCCTAATTTGTTTATTAGAAACGCCCACTACTTGGATCGCTTCTCCCGAGAGGGGTAGGTTTGGGATGTCTGCTGTTCTTACAATAGACCAGGTAGCACAAGTATCCAACAAGAAGGTGATGTCATTCCCTTCAACCTTACCATCTATACATGGACCTGACTGATCTACCGGCAAGGATGCGCCAAGTACGCACTGCTCTTCCTCCCCTCTCCGGCACCGTCATTGTATATCATTGTCGAAATAGGAATCCTGCAAAAGAAACTGGGGTGTTAAAAAAAATTCTTACCACTTCCTTCCTGGAATCCGGTGTCCACACTGTACTTGACTTGACTCACAAAATTTGGCATAGGGGCAGAAGGCAATTGACTCTGTATATTTACAACCTGCTGCGGTTGTCTCATTAACCCCTCATTCTGCGCTGTGGATTCAAATTTTGATTTTGGGTGTTATTATTCTGTATAAGTTTACACTTGTTTTTCCAATGCCCCAATTTTCCGCACATGTGCCCTTTTTCTTGGTGTCCTGCCTGAATATTTAGCTGGAGTTCTTGCTGTTTTGATAATTTAACTTGGGCCCACATTAGTTTTTCTTCTAAATTCTTTTGTCTCCACAGTACTTTGCGTACTTGAGGATTTATTCTATGGGCTTCGCTTGTCAGCATAACATGTGCTGCTTAATCATTTGCGATATGTCCAACCTCAACCCAGACACAAACCGATACACGAAATGTGTCATGTCTTTGTCTCCAATATTCTCAAACCCACTATACTGCTTGAACACCTGTAAAAGGCATTCATAGTAGGCATGTACTGACTCATCTTTTTCTTGGGTTGTTCTGTCTATTTTTATCCAATCGGTTTCTTTTGGGGGAATCTTCCCTTTCAGGAAAGTGATTACCTGGTGATATTTTTTCATTACTTTTTCTGACGGGGCGTCTGTCTTTTCATCCCTTGGGTACTCATCATTGAGCCAATCTATTGTAATTTTAAATTCTGTCCACAAATCGGCAGGTACAAATATGTCAAAAAGACCATCTAAGTCCTTCAACAAAACTTTTGGAACCTTCACAAACCTTTCAACTTGCCTGTATCATTCTACTGGTTTTTCCCACAGCTTTGGGAAATCATTGGTAAAAGATAAAGGGCCATATGTATCATTGTTAGGTTTTGCGATTCTCAAATAGCGAATTTTTGAGAATCGCTATTTGAGAATCGCAAAACGCTTTATATGTAGGATTTGCAATACATTTTTCGAATCCTACATATTCCTTAATTGTGAATCGCAAATTGCGATTCCCAATTAAGGAATACCTCCCCATTCATTCCTATGGGTCCATAGGAATGAATGGGAAGACATTCTCAATTTGCGATTCCCAATTAGAGAATCTCAAATTGAGAATGCAATTCAAGTGTGCCAGGGTGTCAAAAGGACACCCTTTTGCGCCCCTGAAATGAGCATGGGTGCACATGTGGCACACATACATGCCCTAAGGGCATGTGTGTGCGCCACGTGCCACTTTGAAAAATGCAAAAATTTGCATTTTTTTAAAGAAATCGCAAATTACTAACAACCTGTAGTTGGTGGTAATTTGCGATTCCTTATGCCATATTCGCACAACTTGGGTGCTTCATACATCATATTTAAGGAATCGCAATTTGCGATTCCTTAAATGCATTCGTGAAATAAGGAATCTCAAATTTTGCGATTCCTTAATTTGCGAGACGGTTGTGCTTTCATATATAGCAATGGGCTAAATTGCGATCGCAAACGCTGAAATTCTGCGAATTTCAGCGTTTGCGATCGGAATTCGCCTTGATACATATGGCCCACAATATCCTGTCGGGTTCATAGGACATGCACATAACCTCCTCCTGGAACTTCTCTCATTGGGCACAGTCTTTCAAACTTTTCTGTTTCTTTCATTAAATATTCAGATGTTGTTCGATTCGCCTGTGCTTCTTCCTTTTTCTTTGTCCACCTAGTTTTCCATCTATCTAAATCTCCCCATTTTTGCACCAGTGTTAACAACTCTTTTATTGTAATTTCCTTCCTGACACGTTCATGTTTTCTAAATGCTTATCAGGAAATTCTGCTCTATATGGTTTCTGCAATACTTTGGATTTCCCTATGTCAATTCCCACTTCTGAGGCCAAATTCATCAATTTCTCATGAAATATTTTTGTATTTCGGGTGATGCTTCTGCATATAAATAGCAACTCTTCCTCACTAAAGGTGTTTAATCTATCCACTCCTACATTCCTAGCTATCATTTCTTCCAATTCCACTCTTAATTTAAATATATCTAATATCTTTGATTGGGGTTTCAGTCTATCTATTTTTCGTGTCCATATTTCTATTTCTTCTGGGGTTACCACTGTGGCATTTTTCGTTCCTGTAGATGTCTCAATTCGCACTTCTTTCGAACAACACGGGGTGACTTTTCTGAGTGAATTATTTATTGGCTCTCTTATTGGCAAATCCATTAAGGAAATTATCGATTCACATTCACTGGCTTGGTCATCAATTATTATATTTTCTTTTCTGGGTTGCATGATCGGTGTAGTTATGACAGGGGGTTTAGGACACATTTTCTTATCCCCATATAAGGGAACAACGGGACCTATAGTTAAGGGTATCGTTAGTGCTTCAGGATTTGTGTTCAGCTGGGTTATTTTCTGAATTAATTCATTTCTATTTTTATTTATCGCTTCCTTTTCTTTTTCTTGAAGTACCCTTTCCATTGTAGTCTCGTGTACAACCTGCGGAACTAAAGGTGTTTTCAGAATCATGGCACTAGGGGTAGTTCTATTTGACTCTTCTTGGTAAGGCAAGGATTTTGCATTACAATATCTTCAAAATAATCGTCTTCTGAATCTCCACTACCTGTTACTAAATGTTTTGTTTTCTCTGTACATTTACTTCCTGTCTGTTCTTCTGTCATTATTACAGGATATAATCTTTCCACTACCATGGCTTGTCTCCATTGTTTCATCTGACTATCTTGAGTTTCTCGAGGAAACTTGGGATAACATTTACTCAGGTTCCTGTTACTTCGTGATCTATCTCGCTCAAATGCCTCAGTTTCCCATTCTTCTAAAGCTTCGTACTGGGTCAATATAGGTCTTGTTTCTAACTCATTCACGCGACTTCTTAAATTATGTAGAATTTTCCCATTAAATGTTCAGAACTCAGAAAATGCTAATACTCCATCATCTTTGTTATATTCTATCCAATTTTCTAGCCATACACGGGTATGATAGCCTCTCTCCATCATCACGTATGATGCAGGCGTTTTCGGGAGAGGGATATGAATTCCTTCTCTAGTTTTAATGGTTTTTTCCTCTTTAAAATAATTTTTAATATTCTGCATAAATGACATTTTTCTCTTTTCTCTGTACATTTTATGTGAATTTCCTTTAATATACTGTTCGTGGGCAAACCCTATAAATCTTCCATCTGGACGAGTCCCTATTCTAGTCGGACCGAGTCTCCACATACAAATCTCACTTTCTATTATTATCAGGGCTTCTATTTTGATGACTAATCAGATGTTCGCTTTATCTCTAATGCTTCTCCAATGCTAGAGCGTCTTTTATTCTGATGACCAAGCAACCTCTATTTTGCTTATTCGCTTAACCAATGCTTGCGCGGCTTTTCAGTGACGTCAGTTTTGCTCCTCTCTTCTGACCCCTCCTTTACAATTTCACATCAGCTACACGCCCGCTGTTTCAAACAATCCCAGCACGGCTCTCAGTGACGTCAGTGCAGCACCCGCAGCTGACCCCTCTTTTTACAAGGTAATGCAAAACTTAATTTCTTACAATTTTACATACACATTTCATTAATTACCAACGTGGAAACATTCGCTACTGTGCCTGATTTACTAAATTCAAAGAAAAGTCAAATTCTTCTGCTGCGAGTAAAACTTTCCGCTTACCCTTCACACTCTACGAGTAAAACCTCTTCCACTTACTCTTCACTCAAGCATCAAAGAACCTATTACTCCTTCATTATTACCCTTTCTAGGTGTTATATAGACCAAAGTTTTACTAGCAAACTCTTTTGCTACCAATCACTCTCCCTTTTATAAAAAGGATAATTCCTAAATCAGTGCTTCAAGTTCTGCATAACTTTTCACTCTTTCTTCATCATGGCAAGTAACCTCACTGCAGTATGGCTTCCATTCACCACCCGCTATTCAATATTCCCGGAAATTTTCCAGACAACATAAAACAATACATACGGGTTTTGGTTAATACATAAATAATTCAATACACAATTTTCTACCTAACTAACTAAAACCTAACCATAACTCTGCTACCAGGTAAAAGTGACCCAGCGAGTTTCACCAGCTTGGGTTACTCATAAACTACCATACTCACCTGGGCCCACAAACATTCACACATAAGCCGGTTATTACTGCTGCGATCAATTTCGATATTCCTGCGTGATGAATTTCCCTTTACCAATTCTTACCAACCCTATCACCTTGGGCCTTAATTTCCTCTGGTCAATAGATCAGGTTGTTGGTTGAATAGGTAGAAATGACATTAAACTCTATTCTTCAAATGACCACAGACTCAAGAGAGTTTTAAAAGTTCTAACTAATCAATAATTTTGTGAGTCAGATACTAATACATGTCATACACCAATTTCTTTAGGAAAATAATTAAGAATAGGATAAAATGACTTGGTTAAAATCTTATGAGGACAGTACAAGGACATACTACACAGAATTATATTTACCTAGAATGATGTAAGGACCAACCCCTGGCCAAGGAGCTGGATAGGGACCCCTCAGTCAGTCAGGAGCCAAAGGATTAGGATAGGTTCAGAACAGGATAGGCGACCTCTTCTAGATGCCACACCAGCGTCGCACCCCTCTATGGCACTACTCTCTTCGATTCTTCCCCCTCCTAGAATGTGCCTCCTCGATTTCTTCTGCTTTCCCCTTCTAGATGATCGGATTCCTCTCCGGCAGTTAATCCGTCTTTTTCTCTCTCTCGTGTCTTCTATCAGAGTGCTCGTACAGCGTCTCTGTCCTCTGTGGCATCCACCGTCGTCTGCGTCGGTGATGGGTCTGTGACATCTAACTGACTAAGCCTACCTTAGTTATACTATTTTATGTGCATGTGCCTTCCCCAATGTTTCAATATTCATGAAAACCCCTACTTCTGATTTGACAAGGAGATGAGGAGAGGTCATCACACCATACTAATGTAATGCTTTTTCTTTAGTTCATTGTTCAATATTCCCGCCCCTTAATTTACTTTCCCAAGCTTTATTCCCACCCGCATTTCACATTAGGATCAATACATTGTATACGAATTTTGACTTCTTTCCTTCCCTTCTTCGGGTCGAGAGGTGAGGTTCCCAAGCGCTTCTTTGCTAGAGCGACCTTGGCTGAGTTTCAACCGAC
Organism: Lissotriton helveticus; assembly: GCF_964261635.1. Taxonomy (NCBI): domain Eukaryota; kingdom Metazoa; phylum Chordata; class Amphibia; order Caudata; family Salamandridae; genus Lissotriton; species Lissotriton helveticus. Next base: position 1,223,357,894 of record NC_136059.1, on the reverse strand, counting down.
TCATCATGGATCCGGACGGGTTTGGGTGCGCTTGCGCACAAGTCAGGTGGAGTAGGGATTTCAGTTACCCTCCAGGCCCAAATACGAACTAATAATAAAGTAAAGACATGTTAGAATACAAAAATTAATGAATGCACTGTATACCACTTATTTCTACTCTAATTCTATTAATTTATTTAACTTTTGCATTTGCAGTTTAATAAAACGTGCAAGGTTTTAGTTTAAGCATAGCATGTGCATTAACATGTGAGTTTCAAGCGGCCATCTTAGTAGCTATTACGCAGCTGCAAAGTTTCCCACCAAAAGCAAGGACGTCATAATACCTAGATGCAGTAGATGCATGCGGAGAAAATGTCCGCATTTTCGGCAGCCATTTTAAATCATTTGGGTTACTTATTCGCATTACACATAGGCAAGCTTTCCCTAGATTCAGTATAAAGAATGTAATGCAATATTAGTATTTATGAACATTTTGGTTACAGTATTACACGTTATTTGAGAGGATTGCATCCGAGCAAGTCTCTTTCATACGAAACCTTGCTCCATCAACACTTGGCCTTGGCAAGCAGGTTTGTGTTAAAGATTGCACGATTCATGCCAAATGCTGCTTCTGGGTCTGCTCCAGTCTTTAGGAATGGCTGGGTATATTGAACCTCTTTTCACTGTCAGGAGAAGGTCAAGCGCTCTCTTCTCACATTCCATTTTATGTAGAATTACCAAAATTAGGTAGGTTTCCATTATAAGGCACTTCGTTTTGAGTGATCATCTCTCTATGCTGAAGCACTTCTGTCCAGTGCCATCTTAAGGATTTTTGGAGTCCCAGAAATATTTTGGTGCCCCTGTTGGAACAGTTTAGAATGTATTAGTGATTTTTAGCTAAACAAGCCCTCATTATTTCAAACAATATTACAATATTTTTTTAACTTTCAGAAACTGGGGCACATAAAATCAACCAATACTCAAGTTGCCCAGTATCCACCAACCAAATAATGCTAAAAGAAAGCCGGAAAAGGAATTGATAGAGCCATTTCCTTTGGTTCTTGAGTCTCAATGTATTTCAATAAGAACATTTAACAAAGAATTCAGCGTGTTCCTACTCTTGTTGGCCAGATACGGATGGGTAAGGTTGACTTGGTAGCAGTTTACTGTTTGTGATTCCCCAATACTAGTGCGGATGAAATGTGGGGAATATGGTCTTCAGGAACCCCTCAACCCCGGCAACAAATTAGGTACCCTCCCATTTTTTAGTTACCTGTGCAGCATATTACCCCATGAAAAGAACTGGATATAGGTTTCAAATTTCCAACACACCCCCTCTGCCATCCTGAGTATCAAGCGACCAACTTGCGAACTATGTTATCCCATCTGCCATCAGTGAGGTTAACTCATGGCTTCCATAAAGCACCAGGTCCACCAGAGATAAGGCTGTATCAACATTTCCAGAGCTATGTGCTGGGGAAGCCTCTGTAGAGTGCCTGGTTGGTGACAACGGTGGCGTACCAATGGGGTGTTCTATCTCCGCCTCACACCCTGTCATTCTGCTCTTTGGGAAGGGCATATTTCATTCTGTTTTTTCTCTGACACATTGCCCGGGTGGTCGTCTATCCACCAGGGTCTTTTTGCCCATCGTCTGTTAATAGCTGTTTAGTGGACTAGTGAATAACCTTAAAAGAAGACGTATGCACATTGAGCTTGAAATTGTATCTTTAAATTAAGCATATTCATAATACAAATACATCTCCCAGGCATCTGTCATTCTAACTGCAACTGTGAAAATCAAAGCACTGCTTCGATCATTTTCACTATTGCATTTGGTGAAGTCTTATCATTTTCTTGTTAATTTTATTACTCTACCTTGTACCTCCTCTACTCTTTCTATGTGGTCACTTTGGCTAGACAGAAACCTCCAATTCTGCTTAGTAAGAGAAGTGTTAGTGGACAAGAGAGAGGCGGACAGCATTATAGTGAGAAAGGTGAAGCAGAAGGTGCAGGAAGCTAGAAATGTGGTTAGAGAAATCAGCGAGGTGTGGAGAGATGTAAGGTAAAGAAAGACCAGAGGGGTAGGCAGAATGATACTGATAGAAGAAAGAGTGCTCTAGATTAGAGCAGTGGCAGGGCAGGCACTGGGGAGGGTTATGGGGGGAGGGGTTTACGTGGTGCGGTGCACAATATAAATAAAATAATAATAAACGTACCTTGCTGCCGGGTCACTGCTCCTGCTCTCTTCATTGAACTCAAGGAGCAGGAAGCACAGCTAAGCCACACTGATCAATCACAATGCTGCAATGCGGCGTTGTTATTGGTAAGTACCCAGGCTCCCCTGACCAATCACAACGCTGTAATGCATCGTTGTGATTGGTCTGAGCTTCCTGGTTTGAGGCTCAGCCAGGGAATGGGGGCACGGGTATGTTCTTCACGCAGGCTGTAATGCAGCCTGCATGGGGAACAGGAAAAGTGCACAAGGCTGTTTTGGGTGGCCTGAGAGGGCGGGCCAAACAGTCATGTGCACTCAGGAGAGGACAAACAACTCCTCCACTGAGCTGCTCCGAGGGCAGAGCAACCCCGCACACTGACCTGCCGGCAAAGCAGCACAAGCATAAAATGATAATAACTGAAAGTTATTATCATTTTATGTTTCTACTTCGCACTGCTTAAAAGCAGTGGGGCGAGGCTTTTGAGTCACCGGACCTGACTTTTCTAGTGTTTCCACTATCCGTAGTGTGAGGAAAATTTTTAACTCATATTTCTTCACTAACTCTAACTAATCCCTAGGTCTTAGTAGAGCAGCCTGTGCAAATCTGGATCTGGAATTTTTTGAAATATTCAAGACAAGATGGTTCTCTTATTTTAGACATAAAGACCAGTTAAAAAACAGTAAGACAATAAAGCTTAAAAACTGTCTGACTCGATTTACTGTTCCTACCAAAGTTAACTCCTTCGCTGCGGGGGTTATTTCCCCGCTGTGCTGGGGCGGAGGGGGGCGCGCACAGCGCCCGCATGCTCATGATGAGCTCAACTCGTCATGAGCTCCGGTGCTCCGGTGCTCATGACGAGCTGAGCTCGTCACAGGTGCAGTGGCTCCCGTGGAACGCTCAGCACAGCGGGGGAATTCTACCCGCACCTGAGTGTTCCACGGCTCATGACGAGCTGAGCTCGTCATGAGCACTGGAGCGCCGTGGCTCATGACGAGCTCAGCTCGTCATGAGCACCGAAGGTGTTAAAAGCAAGTCTTAATTAGAACATTGATTAAATAGCTCTAGAGTCAATTACTTACATGCATGGTGCTCAGATAATTTTTAATGAGGAAGCACCTAACGCATTATAACAAGTTTGCTTTAAAATTTATCTGATGTTTTAGTATACTGTTGGCCGGCTGACGAGGGTGAGCGGACTGGAGGCGGAGCGGCCCGGAATGCAGCAATGCTGTCCCTGAGTGCACGGGGCCCGGAGGACTGCTGAGAAGTCAGGAGCTGCCGCTGATGAGGAGCGGGGTACTGGGCGCCACTCGCAACCTTTGCGGCAAGCCGCGCCTGCCGGAAGAACGTCGCGGTGTAGCTGGTGGGCTCCGTGACTCAAGTGGAAGGCGGCCGGCAGCATAGAGGGGCTCCTAGCACGGGGCCCGGAGCAAGGTCGGAGGTGAGCGGCGGAGGCCTGAGCAACCGAGAACTGGAGCCGGTCGGCGCGGGAAGGCGGACTGAAGTCGGGGCGGCCTGGAATACCACAGCGCTGTCCCTGAGAGTGCAGGGCCCGAGGGGCTTTAGAGATGCGCCCGCCCGTGTAGCTGCAGTCCCGGGAGAGGAGAGTGACTGCTGCATGAAGCGCTACTGAAGGCCGGTAAGGAGTGGGACCCAGGGCAGATCGGGAGGCCCCGAGGAGACGCTGACACACGTGGGCGAGAGGCTGCATGGAAACGCCTGAATAGACTGCGATAGGGCTGAGAGGCAAGAAGAGGCGAGCTGAGAGGTAGCCAGTGGAGCCCCACAGAAACCCCGCTGCTGGGAAGACTGGCGCCTCCAGAAGCCTGATAGCCACCAGTAAACCCGGAGTTCGCCAGCAAACAGCGCCGCTCCAACACCGGGACCCTGCAATAAATGTGACTGAACTCGAGCATTAGCATACGCCCTGGCGCAGCACGGGCGCCGTTTTTGACAAGCTCACTGGCAGGGAAAGGTCGGGGGGCATCACTTTCTCTGGGGCTCATACCCATACCTTTGTTTCTGCAGTTTTCGTCGGGGGGCATCTTCCTCCCATACCTCCCCTCAGCCGCCGCAAGCATCATCCGCGGCTGCCGAACGAGGGGGGGTATACCGGCCCTTACAAACTCCTTGCAGACTACATTACCCAGGAGCCATAGTTGCGCGACACGCCGCCCAGTGACATTTCGCGCCAGGAGGCGCTTGAAAAGCAGTCCAGCCCCCGCGTCGCGGGATCGCGCGCGGGTCAGTGCCCGGGCCCTTTGTGGCCCTCAGAGGACCGAGGAGGCCGGTTCGGGGCACCCCTCTTGGATGGTCTCTTAGGACTAAAGATATGACCTGAGGTTTGCTTAAATAGAGACCAACTATTCAGAGCCTACCAACAATTGTTCCTGTGTATTATTATTATTATTTTTTTTTCCGTAGCCCTTGAGTCTTTTTAAGACCTCCTAGATATCCATTGTTCTCACTCAAGGTGCGTGCAGCTGGGTCATTAGCTAGCCGCACCATGACTTCTAAAGGGTCAGCCAAACAATCTGCCTCGCAAGGAGGGTCATTAAAGGGGACACTGGACCTATATTTAACTAGGGTAACATCGGCATTTGAGTCAATAGAACATAGCCTCCCTAAAGACACCTTAGGTAGCAAACGATCCCCTCGAATCCTAATTGACTCGCCAAACTCTTTATTACAGAGGGAATTAAATGCAATTTGCAAAACTAGGTATATCCCCATTGAACAGGGATTTGAACAATCCAGCCCCACAATATGCCCTACGGGTACTGGAAGCCCTCAGTTTAGGAATTCGCATCAACCTAATAAAAGTCCACTGGATGTCCCAGTTGTAATTACAGATAAAATTACCACCCAGGGGTTAGCACATCCTTATGTTCCTTCCCAGAGTATAAAACGTAAAGGTATGAAATATAAGGGGAAACCATCAAAATATCGAAAAACAACTCTAAATCCCTCTTTGGTTACTGTCGCCACCACCCCCGAGATACCCAAAGCGGGTCAAATACTGGAAACCCCTATATCCCTTTTACCATCTATTTTGTTGGCCCACATTGAAAAATTGGTAAAAACTCTATTATCCCCGCTCATTGAAAGGTTAGAGAGCATTGGGGAAAAGCTCTCAACACTAGACAATAATACTAAGCCAAACAAGCAATCTCAGAGAACTGCTGCCACAAAAATGTCTGACACGACAGCACACAGTAAAATTGCCCAGAATAACCCTCTTGATCCTGTACTGTCAGTTATTAAAAACAAGGAGGTAGCCAATGAACTGACAAAGGCCCATAGCTCTGTTCCCAGAGCTGGGCGGTCGAAAGTAGGTAAATGTTCTGATGGGCTAGCCGGGAGTAATAGATCGATAAATTTACCACCAGAGGCAGCACCCTACGTATGTGTCCTCTCGGGGGTGCCTGTGCTCGCCACCGGGAAGATTGAAGGTCACCAGGACCTCAGAAATAAAGTCCAGTTCTGGCTGACAAAAAATAGACCGCTTCCATCCAACATTAACGGGACAATCCTAAATGTCAGAAGGGTGGGGTGGATAGGCTCCCGTCCTAAGAACATAAGGGGAGACCTGGTCATTGTCAACTTCCGGGACAACTTGGTAGTCCCCTACCTACAAAGCTGGGAGCCACAAATAGGAGATGGGCCCATATCAACACTTGAATTGTGTGATTTTTACCCAAGATCTGCATATTCGCCAAGCACTAGGTGGAGTGTAGAGGGATACCACCGGGAGGGCAGGAGGGGCCCTGTACCAACTAGTTATCAGCAGTTACCCCCCCATAACTACCAGAACCTACCCCTTGTCCCAGATATGTTACCCTGATAGATCAAGGACTTTACTCCTATCAACTTCGTATTGTTTGATTCTAAGGAAATCTGATGTATTTTTATCTTGAATTTTATTGTCATTTTAATGTAAATGATTTTTGTATATTGTACGCTTTTATGGTTAATAATCTTAACCGAATAAAGTATCTATTATACTGTTCATTGCACTTCCATTTTTATTTGACTGTTGTTGTTCATACAACTAGCTACATTTTTTATAATTTTTCAATTACTTTGTCTTGATCTATGCTCACCTATTTCCCTACCCTCTCCTTCTCCTTCTACTAATGCCACTCTTTTTTTAATTGCTAAAATCAAAACCGCTATTAATTCAAGAAACCTGATAGTACCTTTTGTTTTAATAGTTTCTTTGGTTCACCACTGGTGCAGTTATCTGGGCCAACCCTCTTACCATTTGTCCTCCGATGGAACTTTTCTTCACTGCCTGAGTGATGAAGGGAATTAGCCTTAAATCAATCAATTTCAAGTTAACAGTGTAACTCATTTGGCTACACAATAAGGACCAGGAATCAGTGACTATAATTGAGAAGGTTCATTACAAGTTAGGAGTCAGGTTAAAATAAACACATATCAGCACCATGCTGTAAAGATACAGACTACAAACTGGGAAACCCAATCTCTTAAAGAAGTTTAGGCATACCAGTATAAGGCAAACAAGTAATTCAGTCACCGCAATACAAATGATCAGCAACAGGATTTGGTGCTCAGAAAAGAGTTTCTGCTTCTCTCTTCTATACATGAGTAAAATCTAAAATCATCTAAGTTAAATATAAACTGAGGAGAATGCTTTGAAACCCAACGGATCTAAAAAAAACAGAGAAATGCAGAAAATTAGGAAAAATGCCGGAAGTACGGGAAGGTGTCACCATTTCAGAAGCTTGGTCATGAGTCTCCTTGGGAAAGGGCAAGGAGTGTTAGCCTAAGCCACACTCAGTGAAGAATCAAAGGGGAAGCATAGAGGTCTAAACCTCTCAAAGTCCAAAGGAAAGTGGCCTACACTCAGACAGTGCGAACATCAGTTATTTACACCAGAATTTCTAGAGCAATACCTCTCTGTTCGCATCATTAGGGGTTTATTGTCATTTCCATTCTAAATGTCCCAGCTGAACATGGGAATTTCAACAGTGCTGAATAGAATTCTTCTGTTAGCGCTCTGGCTCTCCATGTTCTTTTTCACAGTCCTTTTCTCAGGCTCTCTCTCTCTAACACTAGTACAGTGTTATATCTGTGCTCAAACTAAGAAATCCTGTGAACGCACCTGCAAGAAAAAATACATGCAAGCAGAAAATGGAAAACAGTATTTTATGCAGAACGGAAAACAGGACTAGTAAGGACAACTGAAAGTATTAACTCAATCGTGCACATTTAATATGTGTGTGCACTTTCGAACACAAATGAATGTAAAACTATCAGTACATTAAATACATATTAAATGTGGCATACAGTAAAATCTTGAATATGTGTGTATAAAGATGACTAAGAACTGTATTTAAATAACACATATGACACATTAGTGCACACATTACATAAATCATTTTTGTTTCTAAAGTGAATACATTTTCATAGTGTGAGGATGGTTTCTCTTCAATCATCTAAACAGTAAATGTCCTTGAATTAATGCAAAAGGAACAAATGATGGACGGAATTCTGAACAATTCAAACATTCACCTCTAGTCACAAAGATCTGGGTTTAGACCATCGTTCTTTTACCCACCACGCCACCCCAGCCATATGCAAATCAGTCTGACCCTGTGCCTTATGGGAAATGTCCAGCTCGAACTGCCAAGCCAGGTCCTTCCTGGACCGGAAACAAGCATCCTTGGATCGGTTTCGGGGCACTCTTTTTGCATTTAATGAATTAAGGCACTCAGTATATATGGATTCTCTAATTCTACAGTAAATGCACTTCAATAATGATGTCAAATGCATCACTTTACATTAATGTTGTTAGGACACACAGGAAACATGCTAAGTGCACGTCATGTATTTGTGAAGTGTAAGGGTAGAGCCAAAATTATGCTGCTCCGCCACTGTTCGTTTAAATGTGATATTTTACTATTGTGAATTTATTCTACATTTGACCATTTTTGCTCTATTGGTGGTTTAATAATTCACATACAATCCGTTGTATTTGTATATTTGATCTAAGAAAGCTTTGTAAACACGAAAACAGGATTCTGTTTAAAAGTACGAGAAATGTAATTCATGCTGAATGTTGTTTAAATTAAAGAAGCCATCCAGTACAGAGAAGAATAGTTCTCTTTAGCCAGTCTAGCATCTCTTACAATCACCAACAATAAGCATTCTAGAATGTTGCTTTATGTGATGTCAGCTGGGGTATTGAGATGTATTGGGTTATATTTCAGTTATTGGCCCATTTTAGACAAAGGGTTAGGGGCGCATGATTCTTAAAACGTATTGATAACATAATTTCCTTCAAAGCGTGACTTTCCCCAACTATTCTTTGTCAGATGAAAAACAGTGGTTACATAATTCAACCCATAGTAAAATTGCCACCAGAGTATTTTCCGTCGGAGGAATTACCACAGTTTCTCCAAGTAATGTTACTTCCATGGGAAGTTACGTTATCACTGTTTTTCAGGAGATTATATATTACCACCCTTCTCTTCTTGAGAACCATATTCTGTTGATAAAGGTTATTTTAGTGAGTTTTGAGCATTCCTTCTTTCTAACCACTGCCCTTGCATTTCTTCTCTGCAGTGATTCAGGAGACTCCGGGCGATGGTGTCAGATGGTCTATTTTGAGCCTCACTGGTATTTCATACAAGGATGCCGGGGAATACAGATGCAAGGCCAAAAACCTTGCCGGCATGTCCGAAGCCTCGATAACAGTCACCGTGATTGGTGTGGTCACCACAACTGTGTCCCCATACAGGTTTGGAAAGAGGTTCGGAGCTGAGCTGCAGGCTACTGTGCCAGCAACTGTGAAGAAAGATCTTGAAGCAACAACCGTACCCCTGCGAAAGCTGACTCCACCGCAGGCAACAGTAGCAGCCACAACAGTAACTTCTATTGAAGTGTTGACAACCATCAAGTTCACAGAGAAGCAACCACCCAACGTGGCGCCCGACGTGAAGAAGAACTCAAAGATACAACCAACAATCACCACCAACAAAAAAGTCCCTCCAGCTGACATGGTCAGGAGGGAAGATCTGTCACCAGTGAACATCTCTATGTTCAGCGAATCGAATACTGCTATCAAAAGTCTTGAAGTAGTCATTGAAACAAAGGATAGGGTTACCTTGACTTGGAAGACACTGAATGCCGCAAGAAACATGGTCTTAGCTGTGCTATACTCGAAGTATGGCGAGAAGGACATGCTACGACTGAGTACGGATCCCAATAAAAATAAAGTCACTATCGATGGCTTGCAAGCAAACACCAAGTACATGGCATGTGTTTGTCCAAAAGGGCTCCAGCCGAGAAAGGACCAGTGCATTGTTTTCTCAACTGATGGGTTGCGCGTTGACAGCAGTTCCCAGGTCCCTGTTATGGCCGTAGCCAGTACCGCAGCCTGCGTGATTATATTACCGTTAATTTTTTTCTTGCTATACAAAGTTCTGAAACTTCAACAGAAGCCGCAGTCCGTGGGGGAAGAAGAACTTTTAAAAGAGACATATGTCAAATTTGAAACTCTATCACTTAGACCACAGTCCGCCAGCAATAGTGGTGGGGAGCTCTGGACTCGCAGAGACACCACAGAATCCGAAAGGTTCCTTCTGTGCTCCCGATCAAGCATGGAATCCCAGCAAACCTACAAAAGTGAAGGCTCAAGGCCAGAGTACTTCTGCTAGAAAACAAGTTCATCAGACAGTGCAAAACAACATGAGCTGTAGACCTGACTGCTACATATGTTACCTGCAAAAATGGCTAGGTATCTACTGGGCAACGCAAAGTCTAAAGGCAACGCATGACAGTAAGGCATGCTGAGCTGCCTTTAGGCATGACCCATGCTTAGCTGTGTGTCATATGTAATTGGAAAGCATTGTTCAGAGGCAAGACTCCTTCAATGCATGGATTACGTTAGCTGCGACAACCCATCCTGTTATTATTTCAGTACCTTGTATTGATAATGCAAGGGACTGAGTTCATCAAGGGGGTGTTCACTGCTGCAGTGAGTGTCCCACTCAAGGCTGCACTCGAGTGGCAAGAGAGCAGGATCCTGGGGATTTTCAAAGATAACGTGACCTGCTTCAGGATTGGTGCTTCACTTTTTTGAGTTTCTACAAGCGTATACTTGACTTCTGTTGGACATGTTGAGGTGAGGAACATCTGCTTCTAAGTGGACAGATGTTCCTACAGAGCTTGCCGTCATGCTGTCAGTCAATTTATGGCCAAGTGTGGGCAGGCCTGGTGGGCCTTTGGGATTTCCGGTGGAGCTTCCCTGAAAACAGGTAGTGGCCAACAGGTGCATTAAAGAGTAGGGTGCAACCTGTTAACTGCTGCCATGCTCAGGTTTGTCTTCACAGAGAACCATTTGCAGCATGCAGCAGCGTTTTTGTGGTAGTGCAAAGCACAATTTGACGGCACCATTAATGTGATAGGAGTTATTTTTTAAAGGCATGTGTCATCATATATTCATAAAAGAACAGATTCCTGTAGATGTATACATGTAATCTAATCTACATTGCTAGGCCAATTTTCACTGTGGTCACATTCATCCACCACTACTCTTTCTTCTATAGGTGAATATAAATCTGAAAATGTCTTACCCATGTGACAAAAGGGTGAGAAAAACAAATTTTGCATAGTGGATAAAGAGTAGAGGGGTGTAGTGCAATTTAAATTCTGGTCATGTGGGATGAAGGTGGGTGAGAGCTCTTTGGCAGCACAGTAGGCGAAATATGAATGCAAAATGTGTTAAAAGAACAATTACTTACCTAGATCCTGTCAGAACAGTTCGCATCGGTGATGCTCCCTGCAGCCTGTATTTTTATGGCTCAGTAAGGCATGGCCCAAACTGGCTTTGTTCTCTGCTTTCAGTGATCATAGGCCAACCGTTTGCAGCTTGATTTTTTGCTCTACCTGTAACAATGTTGGCTGTTGGTAGGACATATTTATGATTGTAACTAGCCTAATGGGGGCACACAGGTATCAATACTATGAAAATACTTTTCAGTTCACCAAAGGCAATACAATACGCATATTTAAATTCACATAGTTGACGCCATACAGATTAGATGAACCCACTTCAGTTTGTGTCATTTGTGCTTTTTTATTGTGTAAATTAGAGCAAAAAACAGCAATCACATGTTTCGTCACTTAGACTCCCTCAAGGCTCTGGGAAAAAGTAAGTAATTCGAAGTAAGATTGACAGAATGTATAACCGGCCAACCCAACAAAGATGATGTAGAAAGATGGCAGACAAGTATCTTATAATGGTTATTAGAAGTGTAATTCGAATAGCTGAATGTCAGTGTGGCGAAAGTGAGCTAATCAAGTAACTTGTGGAAAGTAGTCTGAATGCATACAATCTGTCCTGTACATTTATTATTACATCATATGATTTGAGTAACTCACATTTTTTATTGAAACAAGATCTCCTACATTAAACTCATAAAGAAACAATCGTTATGCCAGTGGATACCTGGGAATTTTAACTTTGCCTACCAGGTTGGAATTAGGGCTGGAAATCTTTATGCTAGCCCCCTTCTGTGAATAGTCTTGTCCACCAAATGGTTTCCTTCAAGTAGGCAAGTGAACATATAGAACTGGGATATCTAAATGTTCATGGGTGGTGCTAATGTGTTTAAGACATTACATTTTGTGACAAACTGGCTGGTGCTACATAGCTCCCACAAGTTTAGGGTACATAATTGTTTTCAAAAGTGGCTTTTTGCTGCCATACAGTAACATTTTAACATGCAGCTTGTAAAAATGTTGCATTCAGCGTACAACCTGTTACTTGTATGCTGAAATGGTGGCTTGTTATGATTTAAATATTGAAAATGTTGTATTTACTGTTGTACATGGTCTGTGAAATAATCGTCCAAGCGATAAATCCAAAACCAACAGAATGGAGCAGACACACCATAAGTCCAGCAATTCATTAACAGATGCAGTTTGTGGCTTAAATAGCAATTTCTTTGATTCTAGTCTTACTTTGAATTATGGACCATGCATTAAGTGTCATACAGTTCATTTTTTCACAACTTCATTACATGCAGTTTTTGTGCCCAGTAGCCTAACTCGGTGCATTGTGGTCGTTTTAGTTCAACAAATATATATGGAATGCAATTCCTGACATGTAATTTGATCATTTGGGAACTCCTCAAAGGAATATAGTACAGCATGTCTGAAGACCGTTCCAATTTCAGTTTTCCATCTAATGGAATGAGTACCTGTTCAATTGCGGCAAATGTGCAAGGGATAATCTTCCTCCGTTGTGCTGGCATCTTTTGTCCCTAGGAAATCACAATGGAAAATCCCAAAACAACAGAAAGAGGCGTGCACACCTTCAATTCAGAAAATCACTTACAGGCGAAGTTCATGGCTTAAAAATCCCATTCTTTGTTGCCAGTCTTGCTTCGGATTAAGGACTTTGTAGTTAGTTATGTGTCTTACAGTTCATCTTTCACAACTTCATTACACCCATCTTTTGGCTCAATATCCCATTTCAGTGCTTTTTGTTTGTTGTGTTACAACAAAATCTATTGAGCGTAATTCCCGATATGAATTTCACTCTTTTCGGAGCTCCTCAAAGGAATGTAGCACAGATGTTCTGAAGTAAGTTGTTGCCATGGTTCATAATCCATGTAATGATCTTCCAAACGATTATCACATAAACATTGATTGGTAACATGTTGTTAAAGAAAGAGGAACTACGAAATCAATGTGAGTGGACCTGGAGATTTTCTGGAGTGACAATGAGATAAGCAAGTTAGACATGGGCTAAATGGAAGGTAACCTGGAGGATTTGAGATGATGCTGAACTGTCCCGAGTCAGTTCCCAATTTGTGTCTACTGTTTTTTAGCACTGTCCAGTGTTGCGGACCTTTGATAGAAAAGAGGGAGAAGTTCATTAAGATGCCTTTGTCCACCCATCAACCCCCTCTATTGGCACTAAGGTAGTGCATTTTTACTCACTAATCTGTATTGTGAATGAAGGAGGTTCCTTCACAGCCACATAAGACATTCCTTCAAACCGCTCCCATCATGTTATCTCCATCACTGACCTTCACTTCCAACTGTAAACAAATCTCTCCATTTCTATTGACCAACCCATGAAAATGTGGGTCTTGCATGGAAAACATGGTAAGTGCATGTACCAACGCCTCTGGGTATTGCAAGAAATAGGACCCATGTGAAAGGCATCAGTGGAGACATGAAATCGCCCATCAAAATTGAATGGAATGCAATATGAACTGATAATTATGAAAACTGTATAGTCCAGTGATGTTACTTCTGTTTATTTGAACTTTGCTGGTTGTACACATTAAGTTAAATGGCACTACAAATAAAGTTTTAAACATGGAAATAGCCCTTCATTTATTTGCAGTAAGGTGCGAACATTATTTAACTTATTAACTTGGTTTAATTTAATCTCTTATGTTTCTGATGTATTCAATAGTCCAATTTTCTGAGATACCCCATCAAGAGTAATCAGGAGTAGATAGGTAGGATATTTTGGATATTTTCTTTATCATTATTAACAATTTAGTCTCAGATATATTAAGAGATTTTATCTATATATCTCAAAGGATGTGGAGGTTGAGGACATCACTGCAGCCTTCTAAATTACACATAAGGGGCCCACAATATCAGCCATGCTGTGAACAATACAAAGCCCCTTCTGGCTCGCAACTTCATTTTGCTTCATCAGCATAGTATGTTAATCTATTACTGAAACAACAAGACCATCCATAACAATAGTTTCCAATTTAAACAATGGACTGTGTAATCGCTACAAGCTCATCACTCCACAAGGGCCTCACATACAGATATAGAAAGGAGGGAGTTCTCATCTCATAGGATGCAGCTGTATTCACTCATGCTCCACCAACGTTCAGCAGCAATAGGGTACTAAAGAGTGACATACCGAGAGTTGTGAGTATGTTGAATAGATTTTAGTCCTGACAAATGTACTAAACTCTTGGGAAGAATAAAACATGTTGACAAGTGGATATAAGTCAAAGAATAAAAAAAAATATATATATATGTGCCTGCATATGTCTAAAAGTGCCATGTTAGTAATTGCCTGACACATTTTAGAATTTATAGAATTTGGTTGAGGACTCCTAATTGCATCTCACTGAACCTAGGAAGCACATAAATAAGGTAACAAGAATAATTCAGCACAACCACTGTTCATGGATGAGGCGGAGTCAGTGACATTGGTGAATTGTAGGGATGGTATATTCTAAATCAGTAGGCTCCTATTTTCCTCCCTTCTTACCATGAGAAACACCAGTAATGCGTAACCAGGAGACTGTATTACATCTGTTCTGAGATCTTACCAAAGATTGTGTGTGTGAATATGGTGCGAGTGCGACACTTGTGCAGTCAATCATCATGTTGCAGGACACCACACTCAGTACATAGTACTTCTGTGCTGGCGGTCACCTACGGCAGTGAGAACTTTTTTAGGTCTCGCTGAGCCAGCGCATGCGCTGCTCTGCAAGACATTTAGTGTGTGGCTTCAGAAAATGCTACGATACGCTTTTTATTGTGGCGGCCTACAGCTTGTAGGCTACGCGAACAAGCGCGTGCGCATCGCTCCGCCTCTCTAATGCTTGCTATGCCTCTCCTTCTTCCTCTTTTCCTAAGGCTGTAACGCAATGAGGCTCGAAAATACTTCTGACGGGGGCAGGGGGCAACATGTGTGAGCGTGGTTGCTTTTATGGACGATCGGACACGGGCAGAGAAGGAAAAGGACTCTGTCTTTTTCTTACCTCACAGAGAAGACACGGACAATGTCCTCTTCTTTTCTGTGCTGGCAGCTGCCCAACCCCCTTCCTATTATTCCCTCTCTTTCTGTGTTGCTCCTCACTTACTGAAAACAGTGACTTGAAGAAACGGTTCACAACCTCTCTTTCCTTCTTTCATTTAGTTGCTTCCCTGTGAAATGGATCCTAAAAAGAAAAACACTCTTGCAGGAAATGCCCTTTTTCTGACATTTTTCTATTCCAAAGTGCAGCCTCGGGACAGAGAGAAATAAAAGGTTTTAAATATGACAAATAAATACATAAATAAATAAAGCAAGACAGAGTGGTTGCAAAGTAGCCAGATTGGTTTTTTTCACATCAGCCTCACTTTACAGACTTTGCAGTGAAGCGCTACTTTTCTTTTCTCGTCTTTCTTTGAACAGCATTGTTGTCCCCAGGGTGGGAAGTGCACCATTCCTGGATGTATTGCAAAACCTGGTTGATGGATGGATTAAGCGTATTTGGGACATTGTGTGATTCGAAATATATTCCACTTTGTGAATATTTTTAAATGCCAATAACTCCTATTAAACCTTAAATAATCAAGTGTATCCATTGGTTGAATTAAGTAACACAATAAGCTGTAACTGGTCGGTGAAATGCCAAACAAATACTAAAAATTGGGATGTTTGGCACATTCTGGCCACACCTCTGACTCCGCCCACTGATCCAATCCTTGGGTTATCCCTGCCCTCGGAGTCCCCGCCCACAGTTCCCCTACTTTTTTCCCCCACTTCGACCACTGCGTACAATCATGGACTTGAAACAGTGCAGCAAGGAGATGTATATCAACTCTGTGTGGTGAGGAATTGTAAACTCCGGAAGTTTAACTCTTCATCACCCTGGGATTACGCTCTCTTGTGCGCATTCTGTCTCTCTCGTTTTCCTCTCTTTCTCTCTCTCTCCCCTTCCTTCACTGCCTCTCTCCTTCACTCTAGTCCTCTCCTCTTTCTCATGTTCTCATCCTTTCTTTATCTCACACTTTCTCTCTCCATCTCTGTTCCTCTCTCCGTGTCTCTTTTTTTTAATCTCTGTGGCATTGTCTGTCTAAAGCACACACACTCGTCTTTCTCCGTTTATCTGTTTCCTCCCCACCCCGAAACTCTTGCCTTTTCTTCCCTATCAAGTATTGTTTGAACGACGCAAGAAAAATATATCTTTATTTAAGGTGTTAAGAATGTTGTAACATTTACATCCAAAAAGTCAGATTAGAAATATTTTTTCCTTTAAGGGCAATAAAAAGTTTTATTTAAATCTATATCCCTGGAAAACATTATAATTTATAATATTGAAAAGTCTTTTGTCCTAATGGAAATTAAAAGTTAATGTTTCTGATCAAGTTGCCAAAACGGGTCACATTTAAGGCCCGTACTGCTGCACTGCTATTGGGGATTCTCCCCTCTTAAAGTAAACCATATTCACCAAGTCTTGACATGTAATCTATCGTAATCCACAACTTTAGTCATTATTTTATCCATACTTCCTTAAATCACTCTGGAGGCAGCAATGATAACTAAGAATGTTTTATTTCGCATTTTCAAATGTCGTTTGTTGCCAAAGCTTGTACAAAGACACGTGCTTTCAACATTCCGTTTAAGCCGGCATCGTAAAAAACCACCCAATGCATTTCGAACTATTGAAGTTCTTCGTCAGGGGTACTAAAAATGAATCAGAAAGAACTACATAAACATATGATGAAATACATTTGCTGCGTGTGTTAACTTATAAACATAACAACCATTTGTCATCCCTGAAGTCCCGACTTGAATCCCCTTTATAATCGCTAACAAACATAAGTGCACTAGAAAAGCATTTCCACCAGAACCCTTTATAAACACCCTTTCCCCTAATGCAAACTAGTTCTCTTTAATCTAAAATAGAGAAAAACGTGCTCCCACCCATTCACAACATTCCTGTGGGCGAACATAATTCATTTTACCTCATTGTGCCATGCCGGGCGTTATTTGTATACTTGACTCCCTCTGTCTTCATATCATCTACAGCTTTCTGCTCTTGCTACTCGGTCTTAAAGCCTACGCTCACACATGTTGCCTATCAGTGCTTAATTAAACTAACCTCGTGACCAGCCATTTGTAGTAGTTCCAACAATAGTTGACTCGTGCCTATCATACCCATAGTGCACCTCCCATATAAACACAAACTAAAAACCAGACTACAGAAAAGCTCATTTGCCTAATCATGTGAAAAATCATTTTCAACTTAAACATGAAAATCGTGCACAATCGGGAAATTGTTTATGTGACTGAATTAGTCTGTTCATTATGACCAGAATCCTTCATGTATAATGACTTTCGTGTAATCCAAACTGAATAGCTCTTGTCGATGGTCCGCTCTGATGACATACTATCATGCTGTCTCCAAAGTGTTCCTTGTTGTACTCAAGTTAATCCATGTGTACTCTTCTGGGGTGTGTTTCTGATCAAAGCATGAATTTTCAACACGCGCTTTTTAATCAATGTGTGTAATTTTTAGCTCCATTTTGCTTCAGAGCCATGTGGGTGCAATACAGATTCCATATGTTTTTTCTCATCCGTTTCTGGCAGCCTGCTGTAAATCGTGTAGACAACTTGTCCCCAAATGGAGCTAATCACCCGGGACACCAACCCTTATTCCTTACAAACTTGCCACAATGCCCCTTGACCGGTCTTGATGTTCTGCTCGCTCTGTAAAAAGACAACGATTCAAACAGCTAAACATGTCAAGGCTGACTAGGGAACTACGGGGCATGTGTTTGCCAAGGACAATTGTCTGGCTTCTCAGGAGAGGAGCAGTAACTCATTTGCCTGGCCAGTTTTGCATGATTTTCTTGTCTTGGCAGAATATGAATTTACTTTTGAATTTGCATGTACCACATTGATATGCTGCTATTCTATTTGAAACAAATTTGCTATGACATGCTAATGTGCATTTTACTGGCTCATGCTACATAGTCCTCAATTAGGCCTCAATGCCATCTTGTTCAAAATGGGTGTCTCCTCCCACTTGTACGCTGTTCATTATTTCAGCAGCACACAGTCAAGCAGAGTCAGGCTTGTTTCATTCCATTGATGTTGTTCTTGCCGTTCTCTAAGAAAACTTTCCACCATGGACACAGTAAATAGGCATAAACAACCCTAATGTTTTCTGGGATGAAGATACAGCATTCTCTTACCTTCGACATCCTGCAAACACGGGCTTCCTTCGCAAGGAGGATATTTAGTTCTAGGCAATTTTGCATGATAATTGCACACGTAGCAATTAATTCCATATTTATTTGTGTTAGCACTCCAGCAGCCATGTAGATTATCAGGCAGAAGTGGGGGCTGCAGAAAAAAGTGGAAATATGCTCTTGGCAAAGAATGTCAAACATGGGCTTCTTTTTAATGTGTCAAACAGATGCCATCAGTTTCAGGAAAGGGGTGTGTACAAGACTTGTAAACTGCATTTTCCAATACAGTGGTCTGTCCAGGGCATTCTATCTGAGGTTCCCAATCCAAGATGAAGTAGAGTCTTATCATGGGAGATCAGTTCCTATTTGATTTATATATATATGGAGGCAGTTATTAGTGATAGATGTGTTGCCATGCATTCATTTTCTTATTTTTATGACATTCTTCACTCTCTTGCTACCACTTTCTGTTTTTGAATTTTAGTTTTTTCAGTTAGAACATTTACTGGATCTCCTTTGGGATGTCCTTGCTTGGCTCTGTCCTCGTGTCAGGGGGACTTTGGTGCCTTGCCATTCACTTCTCTATTAATCTTCTCCTTCCATGAAGAGCTAATTAATTGCCAAGTAGGTTTTTTACCATTTGTATTGTTGTTCTTCCTAACTGGGACCCTCTAAAAGAGCCACCTGAAATCCTTTACTTTTGCTATTGAGTGCCCCTGTGACTAGTTTGAGAAATCCCCCTTTCCTCAGGCAGTCAAAAAGGAAACTCAGCAGACCTACCCAGCTTCAAGTCCTTGACAAGTTATTAAACTGATATGCAGTTATCCTACCCGGTGCTCCTGTGAGATGATATCACCCCATTTTTGGAATACTCTACTCCATGTACCCTGACATTTTAAAATTTGTTTTATTCATATCATTATTGAGAAAGTTTAAGTGTAGAAATGTTTCTTGTATTCCTTATCCCAAAACCTTGAATGAAAGTGCGTATATATATTTTGCTGATTCTCTGCACAGTTTGTGTTTAAGTAACAGAAAAGATGCATGATGCAAACTTTTAAAAGTAGTCCTGCTCTGGTATTGATAAGAAAAGCAGTTTAATACATTTCAGCGGCCAAATAGGTGCTTTTTGGTATCCAGCTTCTGTTCTCTGTCCATTGCAAAACACACACTGGAAAGCATGATCCTGACAATGGGATAATCGGAAAAGAATAGAATGGAGACAACTTTTGGGACATATGACCAAAGCAGCCGCTCTAGCTTGCTCAAGGCACATCAATTTAACAGGCACATGGAGTCTCCTTAATGTCACTATAATGTTTTATCGCAACGTATTATCTTTTGCGTCTTGGTCCTCGAAAGTATGGATGGAGCTCCATATGTTGCTCACTTAGTTGGCGTGAGATGAGGATCCATGGCCTGCGGAGCTGCAAAGGGGTGCAGTGCGGTGAAAGAGCAAGTTAGAGCCACAGTCGGGATCGCCTACTGGGCTTGTGCCCAAGTGACTCTAAGGGGGTTGACCAGTCAAGTGTTAAAGACTCCGAGCCCTCGGCCCTTGAGTAGTGGATAACTACACCAGAGCCAATCCTCCTGAACCAACTCATCACCAGCCACACCGCACTGCACTTGGACACCAGATGGCAGACAAAGTAGTTACCCCGGAGCACAGTGAGCAGGCAGACAGGCTAGGTTCCTGGGTCAGCCCGCCACAAATGGAAGCGGCCGACCTTATGCCGGTGCGGCTTGTTCAGTGGGCTGGCGACACTCTGCAGGCTGCCCGGGGTCCAGGAAGGAGACTCGCTAGGAGGGTGGCCGGCTTAGTGCCACAATCAATCAATACAATTTGTAGAGCGCACTACACACCCGCAAGGGTTCCCTGGCACTGAGGGGGGGTGGAAGAGGGGGGGGGTGCTGTTGCTACTGGTCGAACAGCCAGGTCTTGAGTTGTCTCCTGAAGGCTAGAAGGTCTTCAGTTTGTCGTAGGATGTTCCAGGTTGTGCGGAAGCGGAGTTTCCTGTTGGGTGCGTAGAAGGAGAATCGACTGTTGAGGTAGGCTGGGCCGGTCTTGTGGAGTGCCTTGTGTGCGTGGATCAGGAG
The DNA here is from genome assembly GCF_964261635.1 of Lissotriton helveticus. Lineage (NCBI taxonomy): Eukaryota > Metazoa > Chordata > Amphibia > Caudata > Salamandridae > Lissotriton > Lissotriton helveticus. The sequence continues at coordinate 1,223,337,618 of NC_136059.1, read as the reverse complement.
CTTAAAGGAGATTCTTTTGTCGACAGGGAGCCAGTGCAGGTTCCTCAGGTGGAGGGTGACGTCGTGGATCAGGTGTGCAGAGGCATTCTGGATTCTTTGCAGTCTGTTGATGAGCTTGGTCGGTGCGCCCGCGTAGTCGAGTCTGCTGCTGACTAGGGCCTAGGTGACTGTTTTCCTTGTTTCTGTCGGGATCCATCTGTAGATCTTGAGGAGCATACGGAGGGTGTTGAAGCAGGTGGAGGAGACGGCGTTGACTTGTTTGGTCATGGTGAGTTTTTGAGTCGAGGATGACTCCCAGGTTGCGTGCGTGGGTGGTGGGTGCGGGGGGTGTCCCCAGTGACGCGGGTCACCAGGAGTCGTCCCATGCTGAGGGTTTGGGCCCAAGGATGAGGATCTCCGTCTTGTCTGTGTTCAGCTTAAGGTGGCTGTCCTCCATACATTCGGCGACGGCCTTCATTCCCTGGTGGAGGATGGATTTGGCGGTGAGGGGGTCCTTGGTGAGAGAGAGGATCAGTTGCGTGTCGTCGGCGTAGGAGATTATGTTGAGGTTGCGTTGTCGGGTGATGCCTGCGAGGGGCGCCATGTAGACGTTGAGCAGCGTTGGGCTGAGGGAGGAGCCCTGCGGGACACCGCAGATGATCTCATAGGCTTCTGATCGGAACGGGAGGAGGTGGACTCTCTGGGTTCTGCCGGAGAGGAAGAAGGAAGCCCAGTCCAGGGCCTTGTCTTGGATCCCTGTGTCGTGGAGTCGAGTGCGTAGTGTGTGGTGGCAGACGGTGTAGAAGGCGGCAGAGAGGTCCAGAAGGATGAGGGCCACCGTCTCGCCGTTGTCCAGTAGAATCCTGATGTCGTCTGTGGCGGCGATGAGGGCGGTCTCGGTGCTGTGGTTGCTGCAGAATCCTGACTGAGAGGGGTCTAGAATGCTGTTGTCTTCGAGATAGCGGGTGAGCTGGATGTTGACTATCTTCTCGATGACCTTAGCTGGGAGCGGAAGCAGGGAGATGGGCCGGAGGTTTTTGACTTCGCTCAGGTCCACCTTGGGTTTCTTCAGTAGGGCATTGATTTCGGCGTGTTTCCAGCTAGCAGGGAAGGTCGTGGTCTCGAAGAAGAGGTTGATGATGTTGCGCAGGTGGGGTGTGATAGAGCTGCCGACTTTGTTGAAAATGTGGTGTGGAAAAGGGTCAGACGGTGAGCCAGAGTAGATTGTGCCCATGGTCTTTATTGTGTCTTCGATGCTCACGTAGGCCCAGGTTGTCAGGGTGTCGTGGTCAGTGGGGTGAGGTGGGTCCGGCGTGTTGGGGCCTGTTTGAGTCGTTTGGGTTGAAGCTGTTGTGGATGCCGGCGATCTTGCGGTGGAAGAAGGTGGTGAGGGAGTCGCACAGGGCTTGCGACGGCGGGATGTCATTGGCGTTGGAGAGTTCTTTAACGAAGTTAAAGAGCTCCTTGCTGTTGTGTGCATTGTTGTCGCGGTGGTTTTTGAATGAGGTTCTCTTGGCGGTCCTGATGAGGCAGTGGTGGTTGGCACAGGAGGCAGCCTCCCAGTGTTCGGGACCCTCAGGGGTCTGGTGTGCCGCGTCACTTCCTGGTAGAAGGGGTGGGGGTAAGGTACATATACCTCTCCCCGCCACTGGGCTCCCTCTTGGCCCACTACCCCGACACCGTTGATGTTGCGCCAGGGACTGCTGCCGGAGATCTCAAGTTAGCCAATAATGCCCCCGTTGTGGTCCCAACTTGCGGGCCAGGCCCGGAAGGGACCATGTCCCAATTACTTGCTTCCAGCCGTCCCCCAGGAGGTCCGCTTTCGGTGGTACCGGTGGGGCTCGGGGGCTAGGGAGTGGGACGGGTGCCAGGGCTGGAGGGGCGTTTCATCGAAGGCAGCAGCCACGCAGGTCGACCCGGCAGTCGCCGAGGTCACGGCCTTGAGTGCGGGGGTCTTTCCCTTCCCCAGCAAGGCCACCCCAAGTGGGGGCTGCGAGGGCGTGGACCTTAGTTAGGGGCCCCATGTTCCGACATCGAGCAGGTGAGGGAATTCATCAGCGGGCTTGCCCTGGTGCCTGTTTAGGGAGGGGCTTAACTGTGTGGATGGGCCCCGGTTGTCCTGGGGCTCCCCGCGATGGGACCTGCGGCACATTTACTGCTCAGGTGGTTTTCTTCCTGCTCTGCCCAGTGGCAGCAAGTTTCGCCCACTGGGGCCACAAGGGTTCTGGTCTAGGTCTCGGCTTTGCCTAGGGGCGACTTGCTTTGCCCTGCGGGGCTAGTGGGTTGCCTCCCCGGCCCTCACACGGTGCCTGGGGCCCTTGGGGGAGCATCAGAGAGCGCACCAGTGCGAGGGCCGATATGGCGTAGGTCGGCCTGGCCCAGCCCGCGATTGACTTTGGCCTCTTGATTCAATTAGAAAGCTAAGTGCCCAATCGTTTCTGCTGCTTTCTAATGGGAAATGCCGCCGGAGAGGGGCAGCGGGGTGCGCACTAGTGCGTGGGCAATCATGGCAAAGGCAGCCAGGAGCAGCCCGCGTCTGACTCTCTTCCTGAATTCCTGTAACACGACCTAGAAGGTGAAAACTACCTTCCCTCCAGGGTCGAAATTGTTGCCTGATCCTACCGGCGCAGCCGAATTGAGGCGCTGACGCCGGTAGCCGCGGAAATTACCGCCGCCATCTTGGGGAAGGCAGGAAGGGTAGCGGTCCAGCTTCTGGACGATTCCCACCCTCCTGTCATGTATAAAAACAAGCACTCCTCTCGTCCGCGCAGCGGGCGGGCGAAGGCGCGCCTAAGGCAAGCCCGTCTGCGCCCGTCCGCGCCTGGCACGGGCCGAGGGCCAGTCCCCCTGCACAGGGAACGATTGAGAACCGCACAAATGGTCTAGAAAACAACTTCTACAAATAAGACTGGGCTCTTGTGATATAGCTGCCCGTTGCCCCCCAGAAAATTTAGATGGCCATTCCTTTCAATGTCCTCAGTGCAACTTTACTCTCCATCCTTGGTGCGAACGCATCCTACCACTACCTCCCGCCCCAACTGTTCGTATTTTAAAAATAGCGTTAATTAACTGTAGATCTCTCCCTCGTCACGCAAATGAAATCTGGTCGAATCTGACCACTCACAACTGGGACATTCTATTCCTGACTGAGTCTTGGACCAAGGATACTTCAGAACCGGATATCTATTTAGCCACCCCCCCGGACTATCGCTTCCTGGGCATTAACCGAGAAGGAAAAACTGGGGGTGGACTGGCCATCATGTTTAAATCTCACCTTAATATCACCATTAAAAAACTAACTAACATTGGGTTGATTGAAGCCATGTATTTTTCCATTGCCGAGTCTGCGTCAGTTTATCTAACCGGCATTTTAGTTTATAACCCTCCAAATTCTTCCCCCTTCTCGCTAACGCAGTTGGTTCACATCATAACTGACTTGTCTCTTAAGCACCCGCACTTTCTAGTATTAGGTGATTTTAATTTACATGCTGATGACCCTACCTGTACCTTAGCCACTCGGTTCCTCGACTCTCTTCAGAGTCTGAGCCTGACGCAACTAATCCAAGGTCCGACGCACGAGGCGGGCCACACATTGGACCTAATTTTCTCTAACCTCCCAGGTACGGTCACCCACCCCACCCTTCCCCTTACCTGGACCGACCATTACCTTCTCTCGGTCGATATTCCACTTCCTCAGGCACCTATTCCGGTAGAACTGGGAACAGACTACAGGAGAAAATGGCACAAAATCACATGCACGGCCCTAGAGTCGGTTTTTAGCTGTCCTCTGAAGCCTTACATAGACAACATTGATGCTAGTGTTTCCAAGTTCAATGCGACCTTACTATCTGCGATAGACGGTATTGCTCCATCTCTACCTGTTTCTTCTGCTAGAGCTCGCCCCTCTGCTCCCTGGTTTTCAGCTGCCTTGCGTGAAGAAAAAAGCCGCTGCAAAAAATTAGAACGCAGATGGAGATTAACATATGATGTAGAGGCGAAACTTATCTATAAAACGGCCTTAAAACAATTTACCAAGCTCAAAAAATCTGCTATGAGAGAGTTTTTTGCCTCGCAAATTAAAGACGCAGACAACTCGGCAAAAACTTTGTTTAAAATTGTTAAAGACTTTGTCAAACCCCCTGCAATGACTCCTAACAATGTTGCCAACCAGTCTCTTTGCAATGGACTATCAGACTTCTTTCTGGAAAAAATTGAGAAAATCGCAGCCTCCTTTCCTCCAGTTGTGGCGTCTGATCATTCCCTTTCCCCGATTTTAATCAGTCACGATACTGCTCCTGCCCTAGTGGCATTCAAGGATCTCACTCCTGATCTTGCACTTAAACTTCTTATACAGTGCAAATCGGGCTCTCCTTCGGACCCTGTCCCCCCTAAGATCATGAGTGACTTGGCTACCCTATTGTTAGAGCCACTTACTTCCATATGGAATGCCTCCTTACAATTAGGCCAATTCCCTTCAGCTTGGAAAGAAGCCTTGCTTGTGCCTATCCTGAAGAAAACAGATGCGGACCCCACTCAATTCTGTAATTATCGGCCTATCTCTCTCCTTCCGAAACCAGCGAAGGTTTTGGAAAAGGCCGTCCAACTACAACTTGCAGAATATCTCCAGATTAATTCCCTACTCCATGACTCCCAGTCCGGTTTCCGTGCGGGTTTTAGCACTGAAACCGCATTACTGGAAGTATCGGAGACTGTTCGAGAATGTGTGGATAAGGGCGAGGAGGCCATGTTGGTTCTCCTCGACCTGTCCGCCGCTTTCGATACGGTGTCCCATAAAATACTCTTAGATCGACTGGAGCAGATTGGACTGGGCGGCTCTGCCCTGTTGTGGATCACTTCCTTTCTCCAGGGTCGATCTCAGAGGGTTCTTCTCAGACCTTTTAAATCGGAGTGCAAACCTCTTGCCTGTGGAGTCCCGCAGGGCTCGGCCCTGAGTCCTTTGTTCTTCAATGTTTACCTTGCCCCTTTGGCCAAGGTGGTGGAGGCATGTGGAGTCAGGGTGATCTCTTACGCTGATGATACGCAGCTGATATTCTCCTTTAGAGATCACTCTGACTCCAGCCTCTCTAGCTTTCGCCACTGTTTGGGCGAAATCTGCTCTTGGATGGCCTCGAACCATCTTCGTCTTAATACTGACAAGACGGAGGTCTTGTTTTTCAATCAAAAAATGACAATACCCCCCTCACTTTGGTGGCCTACGGTACTCAACCCCCCCCCAATTCCGGTGCATACCGCTCGTAACTTGGGATTCCAGTTCGACAATACGCTCTCTTGTAGCACTCAAATTAATAAGGTCACTGCTGCCTGCTTTGGAAAATTAAAAATGATGAGAAAAATCTTTCCATTTCTGCCAATGGACGCATGCAGAACAGTTACCCAGGCCCTAATAACCTCCCATTTGGATTATGCCAACAGTCTTTATGCGGGGGCCCCTTTGTACCAAATTGAGCGCCTTCAAATAGTTCAAAATGCGGCAGCAAGACTGATTGGCAATATCCCTTTCCGACATCCGATTTCAATGTTTCGCAAAAAGCTTCATTGGCTTCCTATAGCCTGCCGCATTAAGTTTAAAATACTCACTCTTGCTTTCCGTGCTCTGAACGGAAGCGGACCAGAATATTTGAGAAAGAGATTGACACTATCTCACTCAGTGAGAGACCTTCGCTCTAACAGCCTACGTCTTATGGTTATGCCACGCTTCCGCCGCACTAGAATGGGTGGCAGAGCCTTCGCTGTCCTTGCTGCTAAACATTGGAACAGCCTTCCTTTAGACCTCAGATTTGCCCCATCCAAAGCACTGTTTCGTAGCCGCTTGAAAACATGGCTATTTTCATCAATGTAGATAGGTCCTCCTTTTTCTCTGCTGACATTTTTAGCGCCGGGACGCCCCCGACGGGGGTAGCTGTGCGCTCTATAAGATTCATAAATAATAATACCAGTCCTTCCTGACAATAGTAGGTGCCAAGTGCTGTGATTGAATTTGGTGCAAAGTGCACAAGCACTTTACGAGCCCCGCGCTCTGGTGTACGCTCTTGGGCCTGGAGGTACTGCTGTGCAGGCCCGTGTCGGGTCAACTAGGCCATGGACCTTAGGTAGGGAAGAGGGGGGTGGGGCTACAGGCTCGGCGGGCCGCGTGCTGCCTCTTGACCCCCTGTGTGACTTTGACCATCTCACTACGTGGGATTGCGGGGAAGGAGGTGGTTTTCCTGTTGCGGGCGCGGCTGCATCTCCCCATGGGAGGGGGGCAGCGAGTGTAGCAAAGCTCTCCCTTCCCGTGGTGGCCTGGGACAGCTTCTGGTTGGGGCTATGGCACGGGGGTCAAGGGGAGTGGGCATCGATCACTCGCCCGCGCCTCCAACCTTCGCACCCCTCCCCTAGCCTGCACATTCCTTGGTGGTAAACTTCACCCATTCACAGCATAGCCCTGTGCACTTCCATTGTCACGCCATTGGTGGCAACCGAAACTCACTGGGGATACGAACATCTGTCGCGTGGAGTGGAGCAGCTGGTAGGCGTGCGGGCGCCTCCACCCGGTGCGCCTAACCAGACGGTTCTGGACATCATGTCCTCGGGCATGGGCCGCACGGGGCATCCAGGGGGAAGGGTTTGGGGTCCTGGTGCGCCCCCCTCCTGTTACATTGTACAAACTTGCTCATGCCACGATTCCCCAGGGCATCGGCCCACAAAGGTTTGCGGCTGTGACTTGTTGGCGGGGTCAGCGAGCCTCGCGTACCTTGCCCGCGGCTGTGGTGGGACAGAGCAGGATTTCCGGGCCACATAAGGGTCTGTGGCAATTGTGCGGCCCCGTCGTACGCTAACCTCTTCATGAAATCCTTTGAAGAATCTCACATATTGAATCAACCAGCTTGGCTTAACAATGGCTTAACAATGGGAAGCTCTATCTGAGATTTATAGATGACATCTTCATTCTTTGGGCAGGAACAGAAAAAGAGCTCTTGGATTTCCTCAAATCCTGGAATCTAGTCAATGATAAAGTACAGTTCACTTGGAACTACGACAGAGAGTGCATTCATTTTTTGGATGTAAAAGTAGAACGACGTGCTGGCAAAGTGACCACCACCATCTTTCGTAAACCCACTGATCGCAACTCCATTTTACATCACCAAAGTTTTCACCGACCTGGGCTGAAACGAAATTTGCCTCTCTCTCAACTGATGCGTGTCAAACGCATTGTTTCTTCTGAGAACGTGTGTCAACAAGAAATGCTCTACATGGTTGACAGGTTCAAGAGTCGTGGGTACCCCCAACAGACACTGGATAATGCTATTACCCGATGCGGTAACATGAATAGAGATGACCTTCTACAGGTCCGGCCCAAAACTGAGAACTCCCAGATGGTCGTTGTCTCCAAGTACTCTGTCATGAGCAACCAGTTCAGAAAAATTATTTCCAACCATATATAAATTTCTTTATTCGGTTTTTGTCAATTATAAAACCATAAAAGTAGCAATATAAAATTTACAGCATTAAAACAATTAATACAAAAAAGATTTCCTTTTAAAGATTCCTTCGATGTCTAATAATGCATTTTAAAAAGTTCAATACATGATAGCAGGTGCGCTCAGAGTCTAACATCTGCAGAAGGATCATGGCCGGACGGCATTGTCTAAGGCCCCAGTCTTTTAGTAATGGGAATAGCCAGGTTCTCCGGTGGGGATGGTAGTATTTACAAAACAGTATCGTATGCATACAAGTTTGAACAGAAGTCTCATCACAGGGGCATGCAGACAGTTTAGGTTCCCAAATGTTCGTTTGCGGGAAAGCGACAAGTCTGTGAAACAGGTTGAGTCTGAGTCTAGTTAAGAGCATCCTTTCATATGAGTTAATTTCCAATGCAAGATAAGGCTGGATTTGTAGCGATAACTGTACCATGTTTGCGTGTTGTACAGATTGTTTGTTTGAGAGCAGGGTAATTCTGAGTGACTCAAGATGGCTCATTGCTCTCAATTTCAGCTCTTTCTTGCTTATCTCGGTCAGAGATGGTGGACTGAAATAGAATCTTTCTAAACCCATGTCCGTAAAAAATCGCTTGACGTAGGTAAGCCAGGCTATTCTGTGCACATTATCGAGGGCCATTGAATCCTCTATGATGGCTTTAGTCAACATGTTCTTGTCAGAGAGCCATATGCGCCTCCAGAGTAGCAATGGCTGTACTTTTATTAGGTCCTCAATATAGGGGATTCCCAGTTCCATGTGACATGCATATGTGGATGAACACTTGGGGGCGGATAAAAGGAATCTGGTGAATGAGTTCTCTGCTGTTTGTAGAGATGCGGTATCAACATGTCCCCAAACGCCAGCCCCATATAGGGCAGTGGATAGGCATTTTGCGGAATAGATTTGTAACATCTCCACTGGGGATCTCCTTCCGAGTCTTTGTGAAAAACTAATCAGAGCAGTGTTGGCTCTTCTAAAAAGGTGCCTTCTCGACTCAATGGCAGCTTTCCATTTTAGTTTCTCATCGATCATTATGCCCAGGTAGGGATATTGTGGCGTTCTCTCAAGGTTTTGGTTGTTGAGGGTGATGTTCTTTATCCGTTTACTCCCTCCACCGGCCACCATTACAAACGTTTTTTTCACATTTATATGTAAGTCCAGTGCGCCCATGAAGTCAGCATATTTGTTTAAGGATTTCTGGAGTTCTATGGGGGTGCGAGCCAGAATTACCGCGTCATCCGCGTAGAGCAGTGCCGGGATCATGCGTTGATTTATTCTTGGGAGGTCCTGCGCCCCTCTCAGCATCCTCTCTCCCAACCCGTTTGTATACAGGGAGAAGAGGAAAGGGGCTAGGACGCACCCCTGCCTGACTCCTCGCTCTACCTTGAATGACGGAGTGAGCTCACCCTTAGTCCCGTAGCGCACTCTCGCAGTGGCATTCGTATATAATTCCCTTAGAAAGTCCAATAGTGGGGGATCCACCCCCATGTTTCGCAAAAGAGTCCATAGCTTTGAGTGTGATACGCAGTCAAAAGCAGAGGACAAGTCTACGTACACCATGTACAATGTCCCCTGCTTTGCGTGGATGTACTTGGATACAATTAGACTTAAATTAAGGGCCTGTTCGACGGTTCCGAACCCTTCTCTGAAACCGAATTGAAGGTCCGATAAAATCTTACTGTCGTCAGCCCATTGTTGCAGTTGTTCCAGGATTACTCTACCGACTACTTTTCCTGTGGAATCTAATAGAGAGATCGGTCGGTAACATTTAACGTCTTGACGGTCCCCCTTTTTAAAGATGGGGACCATAATGGAGTTGGACCAAGACTCCATTAAACCCAATCTCGCAGTTGCAGAGCATACTCTAGTGAGTATGGGGGCCCACAGATCCGGATGTTGTTTGAAGAGATCCACAGGGACCCCGTCTGGTCCTGGAGCTTTGCCCCCTTTGCTTAGATTTAGTGCTTGCATTACCTCAAGAATATCAAACTGAATGTTTATTGGAAAGTCGACAGGAGGATGAGAATGAGTTGTTTCTTCTTTGGAAGATGTTAGTGTGAATATATGGGAGAAATGTTGTACCCATGTTTCCTCTTCTATCGCTACGTCAATTTGAGGTCTGCTGGGGTCAGAAAGAAAAGGGGTTTTCACTGTCCGCCAGAAAGACTCACTGTTTTTTGTGAGTGAGCTTTTATGTAAATCATTCCATAAGGATTGTTTTAGCTCCTGTTTTCTTTGTTTTCTGACTATTTTGTAGTGGTGTCTTAGATGTTTAATCAGTTGTGTGTCTCTTTTTGGTTGCCTAAGAGCCTCTTTTAATTTGATTAGAGAGCTCGTACATTCGTGATTGAACCAGCCTGGGATTGTTGGGTTATTTAGATTATTTGATTTATTTTCCCTGGTCAGCATTAGTTTGGTTTTATCCAAAATGATCTTGAAGTTTTGAAGGATGGCGTTGTCATCAGACTCCAGGTCTAAGCAGTTTATTATGTTAGGATATAGAGTCTTTATTATACTACTGCTTAGTTGGGTTGGATCCATCTTGCCCCATTTCACTGTGAAACCATTTGGTCTGCCCACTTCTATCTGATTTTGAGAAAGAGTGTGTGCAATTAGGGTTGTCCGTGTTGGGTGATCTAGAAGATCCAGATCCACTCTAAGCGCGGAATGATCACTTAAGTTGTTTGCCAATAGGGTAAAGTCCGTGGTTAGCTGTCTCAACCCATCCATTGTTAAGACATAGTCTACAGTGGTCTCGTGTCCCCGCCCTAGATATGTGGGATAGAGAGTATTATCTTCCGGATTTTGCTTGTTTATTAGTGACAATTCCAGGTCTGTGAGGAGATTGTTCATCGCTTCCCCTTTACCATCGTGTGAAAAATGGGCAAGGGGGTTGTCGTGCTCGTCCACTATCCCACAGTTAAGATTGTTCAGATGTGGGCAGGGATGGATATTAAAATCTCCTCCCCATAATAAGTGAACAGTTGCCTTTCTACTATATGTTTTAGTATTTCTAGCGATTTTTTCCTGGATTGTCTGAAGAGTTTTGATGAAGTTTTCTTCTTCTAGGTTGTTGTAGAAGTTTACTAGGATGACAATAGCATCTTTGCCAACTGAGATGGAAATAAGTTGGAAGTTTGGAGAGTTTTCAATTTTGAGGAGTTTGAGGCTAGGAATTGTGTTAGCTATATAGGTGATCAAGCCCCCCTTGGGCCTACCCGCAGTACTGGGAATGGCTGGGGAAAAAAGGGTTTTGTAGCCTGCGATATGTAGCTCTTTTACTGCCCATGTTTCCTGGAGGCATATTATATTTCCATCCTCGAGAAATTGAGCTGCTGAGCCATCATCTATTTTGGGGCGAAGTCCCGCTATGTTCCAGTAAATGATAGACAAAGATCGTTGCCTATTATCTTGTCTTATGATCGTTTTCCTTTCCGGGACACTAGATAGAGTATTTGGGTTGTCATTGGTAGAATCTGGTGGTGGTCAATCGACCATCTCCAGGCTACTGTATCGGTTCATTGTTGGTATACCTGACCAGTTTCCCCAGTACGGTGTTTCTCCATATCTAGGTCTAGAAGGCCGCTGTGGTGGGGCACCCCATTGTTCCCATTCTCTTCTTCTATTGCGGGGACCCATTACCTGCCATGGGGCTTCCTGTTGATAATAATTTGGGTTGGCCGACCACCATAAGGGGTCTAGTCCGTTCTGCTGTGGGGGGATTTTGGGTCTAGCATTAGTAAAGTCCCAGGGCTGTGGAACTGCTTTACGCCACAAATTGTCTTGTTCGTTAAAGTGGCTGTTATAATGCTTTTTGGGATAAAAGAAGGAGAGACTCTTTGTATCTATTCCCCCACTTGGATTATGTTGTTCCCAGGAGCATATGTACTCGACAGCCTTGGGGCCCTCAAAAGTGATGACAATACAGTCACCCTGTATTAGTTTTTTCGTGTGTCCCACCCAAGGGGTCCTACTGACTGTTGCTATCCTAGTTGTCCAGTTAGGGGGAGAAGGGCGGTTCGTGTTTAGCCAATATTGGACTTTATTTTTTAGGGACCAGTTAGGCTCTGTTGTCTCCCCTGTTAATTCTGGTACACCCGTCATTACGACCACGTATGGTGATGCTTCAGGTGGTAAATGCATGTAAGTTCTACCATCGTTGGCTCCTCTAGTGGTACCTTTATTAACTGTGGGATTTGATTTGGTCTGGGGAGGGTTGGTAACAGCTGGTGTTTTTGGGGCTGGTGTGTTTACTTTTGTTGTGTTAGTAGCAGTGGCTTTTGGAAGTGTGTCAACGTTAGTAGTTGGTACTATTGATACCGAGAGTGGTTTGCCTACTACAGGGTCTTTTGCAGCAGGTTGTGGTTTTGTTACAGGACGGGTTTGTGTAACTTTTTTACTTTGTAGGGGGGGTGCAGATTGATTATTTGTTCCCTTTTTTTGGGGTTCAGAAGTTAGGTTATGTTGTAGAGATTTAGTGATTTTTAACATTTGGGTTTCTATATTTATTAATCTCATTTCAAGAGGTTGAAGTAGAGTTTTTAATACTAAGGTAATTTTGTTTACTAGATCAAGAGAATCTGATTCATTGCTGTGGGAGATGATAACGGGTGAACCTATGACCGTAGTATTTATATTGTTGTTAGGGGAAGAATAGTGTACTAGAACCTGATGATTAGTAGGGTCCGCCGCTCTAGGTGACGAGCGAGCCAAGTTGGGGGGCGTGATTAGATCGGTTGTCTCAACTATTTCGATCCCATTAACTAGATCTGCTTTCCCCTTATCCTTCCTTTTCTTTACAGCCCCCTCCCTCCTCCCTCTTGCCTGTCTTACTTCTTCTGGCGTTTGCTCGCGTAGAAGTTCAGGTGTTTTTTCTAAGTCTGAGTGGGTAAGTGAGAGGGATAGTTGAGAGGCTGAGAGATCTACATTGTTCGGCAGGCTAAGCCTCTTATTGGCTTGTAGTGGATCGGCTAGGGCGTTTTCCATCTCTGGAGTTCTCGCTGTGGCCAATGGTCCCATAGAGGATCGCCTTGCGATCGCAAGATCTGTAGATACTCTTCCCTCTATCAGGCTGATGCTTTGGTCAATAAAGGTGTTAGCCTTGGCCAAAAAGTCATCCATTGGGCCTAGAAGCTGTTCTCCGATGCCTCTCTTTTTAAATTTCTTTAGTTTGTTACTCCTGGTATTCATTTTTCTTGGAATAGTTTGGAGGGGATGATCTGATTAGAATGCAGAAGTAGGAAGTAGAAATACTCAGGGGATTGGGGATTAGAGGGGGAGCCCGGCCCGGTCTCCCCACGGTCTCGAACGGCCACAAACGGCCCGCTCTTTGCCCGGTCTTCGCCCCGGTTTGCGTCCCGCGCGCGCGTCCCGCGGTCCGCGGGGAAGGCGGGGTTAAATAGGGAGTGTTGGGGGCGGGAAGAGACACCAGCTGCGCTGTGGTCTTCAATGTGCTGTGAATGCTGGGTCTCGCAGTCCCGTCCCGGTCCCCGCAGGCGGAAATCCCTCGTCGATTGCTCCAGGAGCGGAGCACCTCCGGTGGCAGCAGACGGCAAAAACAGGCAAGTGTCAGGCAGCTGACGGCTAAGCAAACGGCACCCGGTGAGCAGGGTCCGCAAGCCGCTTTATGCCTGCGGGAGTGCTGGGGGCGGGAAGAGACACCAGCTGCGCTGTGGTCTTCAATGCGCTGTGAATGCTGGGTCTCGCAGTCCCGTCCCGGTCCCCGCAGGCGGAAATCCCTCGTCGATTGCTCCAGGAGCGGAGCACCTCCGGTGGCAGCAGACGGCAAAAACAGGCAAGTGTCAGGCAGCTGACGGCTAAGCAAACGGCACCCGGTGAGCAGGGTCCGCAAGCCGCTTTATGCCTGCGGGAGTGCTGGGGGCGGGAAGAGACACCAGCTGCGCTGTGGTCTTCAATGCGCTGTGAATGCTGGGTCTCGCAGTCCCGTCCCGGTCCCCGCAGGCGGAAATCCCTCGTCGATTGCTCCAGGAGCGGAGCACCTCCGGTGGCAGCAGACGGCAAAAACAGGCAAGTGTCAGGCAGCTGACGGCTAAGCAAACGGCCATTGGTCCTTACTAAGTTTGGAACCTGACTTCCAGGGAGCCTTCACATTGCCACCATTATTTGCGTACACCAGGGGACGCAACCTGAAGGAAATTTTGTCGAAACCAAGGGAGCAGAATCAGCTGGTAACTTTCAAGGGTCTAAGACCTTGCTACAACTGTAGCAATTGTAATAACTGCATTCAAGGGAATGTCACCAACCATCCCATGAAGGGTCACCCCATCAAATTACGAGTGAATGCCACCTGCAATTCTGCCAACGTGATTTACATGTTAAAATGTCCATGTGCGAAGTGTTATGTTGGTCACACTGAAAGGAAAATCAGAGTACGGTTGCTGGAACACAAGAGCAATATCAGAACAGGCAACATCAAGTCTTCAGTTGCAGCACATTTCATTGAACAAAAACATACTGTAGCTCAGTTGAAATTTGAACTGTACATTGTTTGTGTAACATTTTGGTTTCATTCATGCCCGTTACACCATTTGTCACTTTATTTGTGTTCTTGTTATTGTTGTTTTGTATATCAGATTCACTGCTATGTATTTGCAGGATCATTTTTATAGAGCATGTCTTTGATTTGGGTTTTAAGTTTTAGCGCACTGTACATTTGTTTGATCTTGTGCACTTTCGTTTTTTAACACCACTCAAAGATGGCGTCGATTATCACTTCCCCATTTAGTCCTTTTTCTATCATTAACATACACACCACGCGTTTACTAACTTCCACGGACACTTGTAGATTACGAGGCTGAGTGCTGGGTGCATACTGAGGGAGTCCGCGGACTTCTGGCAATGTGAGTACCTCTCGTGAGGACGTTAACAACCGCTATAACTGGCTGGCTATTTTACCACGTGTGGTTCCCTAACGCGCACCTTGAATTATTGATTTTTTAGGCTGTAAACACTGTTGCCCACTGATGGTATCTTTTCAGTGAGTATATAGCATGTCTATTTGATGCGTGTGGCATACTATAGCATTGGCGTGTTATTTTTGAGCACTTTGGGTAATTGAGCACGGTTACGCATGGTTTTTTATGTAGCGTGTTTTCTTCAGTTTTCTCATCGATACTTCGGTGGTTTGATCAACTTTTACCTTTTTATTTATTCATCCGCACATTGGGTGATGTCTGTTAAAATCTTGTTTCTGGTAACACTCTGTGATGTAAATAGCACCATATTGAGGGCTTGGTAGTGGTGTAAGAACTTTGGGGCATTGGTAATGATATTATTATGTTTTCCTTTACATTTGTAGAGCGATCCCCTGAGGAAGGGCTTTACATCTGCCCGAAATGCATTGGGATTATTGATGATTGGATGATATCGTTTCTGGATTATGTTGGTTTCATGCACCTTGAAGCATTGATGAATTATTTTTTGGAAATTACGATTATGGAATAAAATACTGAGGAACTTCTCTATCGTTTTTTGATTTAACTTTGGATGAACTGAACACATAACTACAAGACGTGACAGTCTTTTCACTGGCATGCACCGGGAGTCTTCCTCCAGTGGGGGGAGCTTTGTAGTAGTCTTCTATTGTTCACGCTGACAGGCCAGGCAGCGTTGTCCCTGGCAGCACGCTACAGACACTAACTTTGTTTTATAGTGATTTACTCAGCTGTGTAAGTCTTTCCTTCATTCGTTGTTGAAAACAGGCCAGGGTTTTCAGGCTCAATATTTATACGGTAGTGAGACAAAATATCGAAATTAAAATATCGATATACAATAATATCGATGTTTTAATTTCGATGGTATAGAATATCGATGTGTAAAATATCGACAGACAGAATATAATTTTTTAAGGTATGTATGTTATTAATTTTGAAATTTACTAATATCGAAATTTTGTTTAGTGTTATGTATTTTATTATGTTGTTTATATGTTTGTTAAATATGTTTTGTAATGTATCTTTGAAAATTAGTAATTTTGTTTACATTTTGCGTTTTAGTATCAGAGCGGGTTGTGGGTTTATAGGGGAATAGGGTGGGAAGTAATTTAATAATAATTAATTAATTAATATATTTTTGTAAATATTTTTAATTAATAATTAATTGATAATTAATTAATATTAATTAGTTAATTACATTAATTAGAGTTAATGTGCTAATATATTTAATTTTGTGTTATTGTTAATTAATAATTAATTGGTAATTAAATAATATTAATTAGTTAATTAAATTAATTAGAGTTAATGTGCTAATATATTAATTTTTTTGTTATTGTTAATTAATTCATTGGTAATTAAATAATATTAATTAGTAAATTAAATTGATTAGAGTTAATGTGCTAATATATTTAATTTTTTGTTACTGTTAATTAATAATTAATTGGTAATTCATAATTATCAAGTGATTAAATGATGTGATTTATTTATGTGTAGTGGGTTGTGTGTTTATAGGGGAATAGGGTGTGATACAATTAAATGTAATTAATTAAAGAGATTGTATTTATTGGTATTTATTGTTAATTAATTGGTAATTAATATGTGTTAATTAGTTCATTTATAATTACATCAATTTAATAATATTAATTGTTATTAATTGATTAATTGAAATTTATATTAATTGTGTGTTTTTGTATGTGTAGTGTGTTGTGTGTTAAAGGGGGAGTAGTGTGGGAAGTAATTTTTACCCCCATGCTATCCAATGCTTTCCCTACTGTTGCACCCTCTGGAGTGGGAATAGTAATTTTTACCCCTACGCTATCCAACGCTTTCCCTATTGTTGCACCCTTTGGAGTGGGAATAGTAATTTTTACCCCTACGCTATCCAACGCTTTCCCTACTGTTGCACTCTCTGGAGTGGGAATAGTAATTTTTACCCCTACGCTATCCAATGCTTTCCCTACTGTTGCACCCTCTGGAGTGGGAATAGTAATTTTTACCCCTACGCAATCCAATGCTTTCCCTACTGTTGCACTCTCTGGAGTGGGAATAGTACTTTTTACCCCTACGCTATCCAATGTTTTCCCTACTGTTGCACCGTCTGGAGTGGGAATAGTAATTTTTACCCCTACGCTATCCAACGCTTTCCCTACTGTTGCACCCTCTGGAGTGGGAATAATAATTTGTACCCCTACGCTATCCAACGCTTTCCCTACTGTTGCACCCTCTGGAGTGGGAATAGTAATTTTTACCCCTACGCTATCCAACGCTTTCCCTACTGTTGCACCCTCTGGAGTGGGAATAGTAATTTAAACCCCTACGCTATCCAATGCTTTCCATACTGTTGCACCCTTTGGAATGGGAATAGTAATTTTTACTCCTGCGCTATCCAACGCTTTCCCTACTGTTGCACCCTCTGGAGTGGGAATAGTAATTTAAACCCCTACGCTATCCAACGCTTTCCATACTGTTGCACCCTCTGGAGTGGGAATAGTAATGTTTACCCCTACGCTATCCAATGCTTTCCCTACTGTTGCACCCTCTGGAGTTGGAATAGTAATTTAAACCCCTACGCTATCCAATGCTTTCCCTACTGTTGCACCCTCTGGAGTGGGAATAGTCATTTTTACCCCTACGCTATCCAACGCTTTCCCTACTGTTGCACCCTCTGGAGTGGGAATAGTAATTTTTACCCCTACGCTATCCAACGCTTTCCCTACTGTTGCACCCTCTGGAGTGGGAATAGTCATTTTTACCCCTACGCTATCCAACGCTTTCCCTACTGTTGCACCCTCTGGAGTGGGAATAGTAAATGTAAACCCCTACGCTATCCAACGCTTTCTATACTGTTGCACCCTCTGGAGTGGGAATAGTAATTTTTACTCCTACGCTATCCAACGCTTTCCCTACTGTTGCACCCTCTGGAGTGGGAAAAGTAATTTAAACCCCTATGCTATCCAACGCTTTCCATACTGTTGCACCCTCTGGAGTGGGAATAGTAATTTTTACCCCTATGCTATCCAACGTTTTCCCTACTGTTGCACCCTCTGGAGTGGGAATAGTAATTTAAACCCCTACGCTATCCAACGCTTTCCCTACTGTTGCACCCTCTGGAGTGGGAATAGTAATGTTTACCCCTACGCTATCCAACGCTTTCCCTACTGTTGCACCCTCTGGAGTGGGAATAGTAATTTAAACCCCTACGCTATCCAATGCTTTCCCTACTGTTGCACCCTCTGGAGTGGGAATAGTCATTTCTACCCCTACGCTATCCAACGCTTTCCCTACTGTTGCACCCTCTGGAGTGGGAATAGTAATTTTTACCCCTACGCTATCCAACGCTTTCCCTACTGTTGCACCCTCTGGAGTGGGAATAGTCATTTTTACCCCTACGCTATCCAACGCTTTCCCTACTGTTGCACCCTCTGGAGTGGGAATAGTAAATGTAAACCCCTACGCTATCCAACGCTTTCCATACTGTTGCACCCTCTGGAGTGGGAATAGTAATTTTTACTCCTACGCTATCCAACGCTTTCCCTACTGTTGCACCCTCTGGAGTGGGAAAAGTAATTTAAACCCCTATGCTATCCAACGCTTTCCATACTGTTGCACCCTCTGGAGTGGGAATAGTAATTTTTACCCCTATGCTATCCAACGTTTTCCCTACTGTTGCACCCTCTGGAGTGGGAATAGTAATTTAAACCCCTACGCTATCCAACGCTTTCCCTACTGTTGCACCCTCTGGAGTGGGAATAGTAATTTTTACCCCTACGCTATCCAACGCTTTTCCTACTGTTGCAATATGTGGAGTAAGTATATATATTAATTTATATGTAGAGTTTTAAATTTATTTTAAATGTATATGTATTAGTTATAATTTTTTAATATGTTTTAATGTTTTTATTTAATATTTGTAAAATTATATGTATTTTTAAATTATTTTTACATTATTATTAATACATTTAAAAAAACGATATTTTTAATTTCGCTATTTTTGTACAACGATATTATTTTTTCGATATTTTTGTACTTACCTTTATGAAGATATAATTCCGATATTTTTGATGTCGATATTTTTGTGTCGATATTTTTGTATGTAGATATTCTGTCTGTCGATATTATGTCATAGATCCATTTATACAGTTGTTGCTTTTTGGGCTGCCACATTAAGGTTGTGTAACGGTGGTGCTGGTGTTTTGCCCAGCAGAGATCCACACCTGTTATGGTACGAAGCCTCTTTACACTGGCACAAATGCTAGTACGGGAACGGTGACTGGCACGGAGCCGGGGCGCTTGTGTTGGGAGCCAATCTGTCAAAGGGCACACTGGGCCGAGCGCGTTGGAGGTGGTGACCAGCTCAAGCTGCGTGCTTGAAGCCGAGCCCCCCCCCCCCCCTTTAGAAGGGACCTAATTCTAGTGCAGGTAACACACTATTGGTTGGTTGCACTGCAGTGGGCCCCACGCTCGCAGTCTGAGTGCACACAGTGGTGTGCTGACATTCTGGCAGCAGGTGGGCCTCCTTTTTGGCCAGCACAACGCGATTCGCAAGGCTGAGGGTGTGTATGTGGGCTGAGTCCTTATCATGGTAGCATGCTAGTTGGGTTCGCGATATGCTAGGCTGCTACATCTAGTGCTCAAAGCAAATGAAGTAGAACACAGTTTAAAGAGAATGAAGCAAAGCAATATCCCTAGGCCTTACACAATTGTTGGAGTATTTCCAAAAAACCCCGGGCGCCTGGTGACATGGTCCAAATTTGAATGCAATTATGTCACGGTTCCACGATCATGAGTGACACTTTCACTTTACTACTGGGCATGCACGATTGTTTAGCAGTCCGGGCGCTTATGCTGTGTTCTCCATAGAGTTACACCCCCCTCTGCTGCCTTTCATTGTTAAGTAAGATGCAGCCTGAACTATGTTGACCCTGATTAAGCAATATTTTAAACCAGCACAGTATGGGGAAAGAGCTTGGGTGGACTTACTGTTTCTGTGCCCGGCACCAGCATTTTTGTTGTGGGCACTGGCACTTAGGATAGCTGCTCATTTCAAAAAATGAGCAGAGGATTAGTTGTTTTAGGAGCCAACACATGCTCAAAATGACGAATACCTGCCAGCCAAACAATCCTTAAGCTTGGGAGCTTGACCAGTCTAAATTGTCACTTGTGCGGTGTGATGGTTAGGAGTTGTGAAAGGTCAGGCACTGGCAGTGGCAAGGGGTGGCGCAAATTGCAGTGACCTCATCACAAGGACTAAGCCCCAGTCCAGACTTGTACTGCGAGTACGGCTCATTTACATTTGCTTCTTGCGACTTTTGACAAACCTAATAGTCATGACTTGCTGTAGGCACATTACTTGTTGTTCATATATCCGGATGCAATGAAGGAAACAGACACTGGCAAGTCGGGTGGATCGCTAGTCTAGGCACAAATTCTTAGGTACGTGTTGTATGCCACGCCCTTTTTCACAGTGTCCACACCCCCTTTGCTCATCCTACCAAACACAGGCTGGTACATAACGCATACTTGGACATTGCACGCTGGCAGAGCGGACACTGCTGATAGTGGCCTTGAGCGCATACACTTATATGCGTGCCATTGGACGATTGTCACAGCTGCACTTTCCAATGCATGACAGTCAGGCGAGACAGCTTTGCCTTGCTGACTATGACACTAAAGACCTTCTATATGTCTTAACTAGACTGCTTTAAATACTGGCAATGCCACAGGGGCCACGTGCGGGCCACCCCTGTTAGGCAGTATGTTGTGTTGCCGGGGGAGAAGTGCAGAGTGGGAAGGGCCCTGCAGCGTCAGTCATGGGTACTAACGAGGGGGTGTTGGATGCATCCTTCCGGCACAAGTTATGTTGTGCAGCTGGGCATGGCAACATCCTGTTGAGTAGACAACGAGGCAGTGGTTACCCAGAAGAGCTTAGGGGGTGACAAGGAGCGCACAGTGTTATGAGCTCCAGCGTAGTTGCCTCACAGTTCATTTTCTTGCATAGCCAGTCAAGATGTTATTGCATTTCACACTAGGGGCACCTTCTCTCTGGTTAATACCAGCGTGAGGTAACTCCTGCTGGCCAGGCCTTGTCCCAGCAGTTGTAGAGGCTAGAAGGGACAGGTGCCTCTGCAGGGTGCAGCCAGGAGCATGAAGCCTGGGGCGGTCAGGCCGGCAGATGTCTTGGAAAGTCCTTGGAGGACTAGGATTATGGAGGGTCAGGGAGAGAGGAACTTTCATGGAATGCTCACTGAGAGGGACTCACATTTTTCTCCCCTGCCAGTGATCCACACTTGTAACAGTTGCACCAGGCTTTATATGTACAGCCTCCTTGAGTTAAAACATCAATGGAGAATGTCACCCAGAAATTGTAATAGTGCTGCAATTGTACACTCTGCTAAAATACAATATCTAGTTACCTGTGCAGTATTTGTCAGCATGGCAGGGGCAACGTGGGTGCAAATGAAAGGGGCCGTCTGCCGCTAGCCATGGCATGCAGGTATACAAATCAAGCACAGGACGTTTGGAATCTGTGGGGCTGTGGGCACAGCTGGGCTGCGAGTAGGTCAACCATAATGGGGTGTGTCGCATGTCCTCGCCTGCTCAGGTCTTAAAACAAGGGGCAGTTGCTTGGGCATGCTCCTTGCTGTAATCAGCGCGCAAATCGAATGCATGTTTATGTAAGGGCATGGTATATCACAAGAACTGCAAATTACATACATCCTCCAGTACCTCCAAGATACAGACACGCCCATTTCACACACCTCCGGTGGAGGGCTAGCAATTCCAGGGGATACAAAGCGAACCAGGGCATGGTTGGTTCAGCACCAAGGGTCGCTGTTGGTCAGCAGGTGGGATTACCTGGGATAGGACTACAGCAAGTCAGCAGGATCGGCTGTGTAAGGGTCACTTCACAGGGGGTGCAGTGACTGCAATAGTGGGCACATTACGAACCTTCCCTCAATCCAGATTGTCTCCATTCATGAGTTTGCCATGTTACAGGATGCTTCAATTAAACAACATTCCCTGCCCAGACAACCGTAGATAGGTGGGGGAGGAAGCTGACTTTTAGGAGGGGGGATGATGTACCACAATGGGGGAAACAAGGTGTTTAGAGCACTAATGGCTTCAATGTTGAAGAAATTGTGGCATGGCCTTTATTCAAGCGAAGCTAGGTAGCTGGAATTATAGTTCCCCCAGTCCCCACCTACTGGTCTGCGACAGGGTTCTCACATATAAGATATAGAATAATCTGGCATCTCTATGGAGAAGGGCACTGCTTCAAGCATTGACGGACACCATGTGTAATTCTAGCAACCAGCTGGGGACCTGTGAGATATGGTGGTCTGAGATAACGACCCAGCATGTGGGGCAGGGCGCACAATCAAGGGAAGCCACAGAGGTCTCTCACAGGAAGGTTAACAGCGCCATGAGGAAATTCACTGAGCAAAGGGGGTTTGGCTTCAGCCATCCTTGGTTACTGCCCACTAAGGCCACAGGCTGTTTTGTCCTGAGTGGTTATGGACCTGTTCTTACTTGATCTGGGGGAGGCCTTAGAGACAGCAGGGTGTATGTAATGAAGGCTATTTTGGTGGGGGGCTCTGGGGTGATGGTGGCCACACCCAGAGCTGTGGCGGAGTTACAGGGCGATCCAGAGGCTGTAAGGTACATACGGGTACCCTCTGCAGGAGCACAACAAGGGTGCAAGGCCAAATATCCACAGGGAGGTCCTCGCGTTGGACCCTGGAGGAGCGACGGGGCCCCGTTAGCCCTATGGGCGGTTGTGGACCGGAGCAACCAGGGGTTGCCTGGCATGCTCCGCCCCCTTATGGGGCGTGAGCAACAGGGTGGGCTGTTGGTCCACTGGTGGGAGGGATCTTCCCTCCCCAAAAATATGGCAAACACCGTCGGGCAGGGCTACGGTGTAATTTGGCTCATCAGGTGGCAGGTGGCGAGGGGCTGCCTGCCTTGGGATTGCCCGTAAGATAACCTACCAATGTTGGCATATTTGTAATGCTAATAAACCTGCAGCAGTTTTCTCCACAAAGAAGGTGTTTTGTCTGGTTATTTCTCTAGGAGATTGCTGTATGGGGGTATGATGAGTGTTGCCGATATTGGCACTATGCAGGTTGCCCGGGTCCACGTAGGAGGCTCGCTAAGAGGGTGGCCGCCTTAGTGCCACAAGAGGCACAGGAGGCAGCCTCCCAGTGTTTGGGACCCTCAGGGGTCCGGTGTGCCGCATCACTTCCGGGTAGGGGGGGCAGAGGTAAGGTACATATACCTCTCCCCACCCACTGGGCGCCCTCTTGACCCACTACCCCGATGCCGTGTCCCTCCCTACCGCATACCCGGCGTTCAGGCAGGGTGTGGGGGGGTTGTCTAATGCATTCTTTTGTATTGCAGGCGGAGTTACAGGGCGATCCAGAGGCTGTAAGGTACATATGGGTACCCTCTGTAGGAGTACAACAAGGGTGCAAAGGCCAAATATCCACAGGGAGGTCGTCGCGTTGGACCCTGGAGGAGCGACGGCACCCCGTTAGTACTACGGTGGTTGTGGACGTGAGCAACCGGGGGTTGCCTGGCAGGCTCCGCCTCCTTATGGGGCATGAGCAAAGGGGTGGACTGTTGATCCACCGGTGGGAGGGGTCTAGCCGCCCCAAAAAATGGCCAACACCGTTGGGCAGGGCCACGGTGTAATTTGGCTCATCAGGTGGCATGCGGCGAGGGGCTGCTGCCTTGGGATCGCCCGTAAGATAACCCACCAATGTTGGCATACTTGTAATGCTAATAAACCTGCAGCAGCTTTCTTCACAAAGAAGGTGTCTTGTCTGGTTATTTCTCTAGGAGATTGCTGTACGGGGGGATGGTGAGTGTTGCCGATATTGGCACTATGCTCCCTGGCCTATTAGCATCTCAACTCCGCCAGCCTCCTCGCATCAGCATGCTCCTGCCCACGCCGCCCAACCCTTCATCCTCCTCCTCCTCCTCAGGTCTTCACTGTACTACCGCTGAGGAGGAGGGCATAGGAGAACTCGCAGGGCCTTAAAAGCGAGAGCAGCAACTCTTCTTCGCAAATCAGTTTATCAGCGCACTAAAGGGCTACAGACTCAATAACCCTAGGACCGGGGAGCAGGCCCAGCCAAGGGCGCAGAGGAGGGATGAGCAAGCGCACGTGCCGGGCCTTAATAATAACAGCCTAAACTTTAAGGGACCATCACCATCTGCAAACTTAAGGGAAACGAAGGAGCAACTTCAGTAACACCAGCAATCACAGAAGGTTTTGGTAAGACCTAAGATACACACATACACAAATAATCCTGGTGTGGCCGGAGGATTGTCCAGGCCATGAAGCCATAGATAAACAACAAAGAACAAGAGAAAAAACAACCTCGAAAAGGGATTTACATATATCCGCCCTCAGTGAAAATGAAAGGAGGGTTCTACACAGGCCCACACATGCTCACAATAGTACATGTGTTTCCAGCATGGGCCATAAGGCTCCAACACACGTTCCATACGAAAGCCCATATTTATTTCGATCAACCCTATCCAAGGACTAGGGACCCAAACTTGAAATCTGGCAAACAGAGAAGGACACCAACACAGAGCAACACACGGATAAAAACAAGCACTTGCATGACTCTGCTTGTCCATGCCAATTACACCAGAATGCAAATGACCGCACTAAAGTTGAAAAGAGCCCAAATCAGAGACTGAAACCCCTGGCTCACGGGATCCCTTAACAACGAGAGGAGAGTCCTCCAACAAGCTGAAAGATACTGGAGGCAGCACCCCTCTGCCGCCCATCTAAAACTCCTCCGCCATGCCAGAAATGCCTACAACAGGAACATACTCAAGTCCAAAAAAGACTTCTTCAGAACTGCACTAGAGAAGGCCAAGAACAGACCCCAAAAGCTCTTCGAACTGGTCAAACACCAATCCAACAAATTGGCCAAAACTTCAAAAGAAACTCCCAAGTCTCTTATATCCTCAGAGGAATTTTCCTCCTTCTTCGCTGCTAAAATCTCATCCCTCGGAAATGAACTCAACTCCATCACACCCCCCCAAACACCTCTCAACCCGCATTCTCCAGACACGTCGCCCCCGCCGGCCTCACCCAAAAACCATGCTCACTGGTCTGACTTCAAACTCTATGACGACGACTCAGTATCCAAAATCCTCTCTTCCCTAAACCCTAATAACCATTTTAATGACCCGCTTCCTTCCAACTGCCTAGCTGCTGTCGCCCAATCCATTATTCCTAGCTGGACTACAATAATTAACGCCTCTCTCAGACAAGGAACGATGCCCGGCTCTCTTAAAGCAGGCCAAGTTCTCCCCATTCTGAAAAAAGCAATCACTGGATCCAGCCTCCCCGGACAACTTCAGACCCATCTCCAACATCCCCCTCTTAGTCAAAGTGATGGAGAAATGTGTGCAACAGCAGCTAAGTCAACACATCGGCAACTTCCACCTTCTTGATGACTACCAATCGGGATTTAGACCAGGGCACAGCACCAAAACTACTATGCTCCACATCATTGACAATGCTCTCCAAGCCCTTGACCAAGGCAAAACCTGTCTCCTGATCCTCCTGGACCTATCATCGGCCTTTGACACGGTCAACCATGAAAAACTACTTGAGCGCCTCAAATTTAGGATGGGTTTGGATGGCACTGTTCTAGAGTGGTTCAGATCCTTCCTCCATAACCGGTCCCAGAGATTCCTTGTCAACTGCAACCTATCGGCACCATCCCCTGTCATGGTTGGAGTCCCTCAAGGATCAACACTTTCCCCCACCCTCTTCAATCTGTACCTGGAACCACTTACCGAAGTACTATGCACTGCTAATATCTCCTATCATATGTACGCTGATGACACTCAGCTCTATATCAAAACCTCATCTCTCGAAGAGATCCTCTCCCTGAACGAAGCCTTGAAACTCACTGTCTAATGGCTCGCATCCAATCAACTCAAACTCAACGCAAAGAAAACAGAATTTCTCCTGATCGTCCCGCCTAACACCAACCTTGAGATTCAATCATGGATTAAGGCTATCACAGCCCTGAATTGCCCACCAACCATCGTGGATTCGGCCAAATCTCTGGGAATCACCCTCGACAGCAATCTGAACATGCGTGACCACATCAATTTAATGGCCAAATCAGCAAGATTCCACCTGAGCTATCTTAGAAAACTGAAACCCTTCCTCAATACTCTCGACCTAAAAATGGCAGGCCAAGCACTTTTGATCTCTAGACTGGAATACAGCTGCTCTACCCTCTCGGGTCTACCCAAGATCTCCCTGGCACCTCTAAAAGCCTGAATGAACGTGGCCGCAAGAGACTACTCACCGGCAGGAGGAAATACGAACATATTTCCCCACACCTGAAAGCTCTCAAATGGCTTCCCCTGGAAGCAAGAATACAGCTCAAAGTAGCATGCATCACACACAAGGCCTTATACTCTAACTCCCCTGCATCTGAGGCAGAAACTTGTGATTTCCGGAGAAATCAGAAACTCCCGATCTGCCAGAGACCTCCTGCTCCAACCTGCACACTTTCGGAAAAAAAACCTGCAACCGGGCTTTCTCCGGGGCTGCTCCAAGAATATGGAACTCTCTCCCACCGGAGATCAGAAAAATACCCTCTCTAACTGACTTCAAAAAGGATGCCAAATCATTTCTCGTGAGCAAATATCTCGTTTAAACTTGGCCTCCACCAGCACCACGGCCCTGATCTATAGCCATCTATCGCCTCCCTCAGATTATCTAACTCACCCCATCAGAAACCTGGGGCCTTGTCGCGAACATTGGTTAACGTAATCTGTAAATATGTTATGTCATCTTGATTATTTGGATCTTTATTCTGTAGAGATGTGCCCTATCTCCCTTATGTACCTTGCACCCTGCCCTCCTTCCCTCGATCCGTAACTGGATGATGCTATGCCTACTTTGTACATGATTATGTTTTTCCTGTAAAGCGCTCTGATACCCTAATGAGTCAAGTTCGCGCTCTATAAAACACATAAATAAAATTGGAGAAAAAAAAAATAAAGACTATGAACGACCAACCTAAGATTACAGCCAAGTTTCAGCTACTGAAAGACGCTGGAGCAGTCATCTTTTCAACTATCCCCCAAACCAATGTGCTTCCATTCACACCAACAATCATTATACAAGTTAAAGACCAAAGGATAACACAGACTGGAGGCAATAACCATAATCTTGCCTGAACTGTTATACAAAATATCTCAACTAGTGCTGATAGGGAATACTTGAACAAACCAGGAGGCTCCTTAGGCACCTTAGATCACCCCACCCTGTATCAGCCTCAACCCAAAGCCCTCGGTGCAATAATAGTCAAAGTTCAACAGCAAAGAATGGACCTCCAAAGGGGCTGGCCATCTCAATCCAGCAGTGGCATCATCAGTTGACTACCAGGTCAATGTAGATATGCACACACAATCATCCCTGGGGACCAAGGATCAAACCTAGATGAAGCTCTTGAGCAGCATCCCGACCTGGGGCCGGGAAAGGATACAGGGAGTGAAGACCCCTCAACCAGACACACAATATGGGCCAAGGAACAACCAAGGGCAGAACAAGCCTAGTTACAGGCAGAAAGTAAATGGGAGACATCAGCTCTGATCATGAACTTTCTGAACAACATGTTATCAAGCTAGAAGCAGAAACAGATTATTTAGATCTAACAAGAGAAATGGAATGTCCTCCTGACATCCTACACAGCAGACACTGACTGGGCTGAAAGCCAAACCAAAGGCATAAATGGTCAAGATGGAACAGCCTCTATACAGGGTAACTTGTACCCTTCAATGGCAGAAAAAACAGTGGAACACCCATTCGATGGCAACTGGCCCTCTTTGTTAAAAGCAAAGACAAGAAGATGATGGAAGGAGTGCTGAAACCTTTCAGACACACCCCCAGATCTAGGTTGAATCCATCAGCTTGGCAGTTCGGGCTAGATTGTTCCCATGAGGCACAGGGTCAAGACTGAATTGCACATGGCTGGGTCTGAACTGAGGTGGTAAAGTGAGCTAAAGAATGATGATGGATGCAACCCAGATCTGTGACTGGGGTTGATTGTCTGAAAAATGTCAGCGCTCCGTCCATTATCTCCTTGTATTTGCTTTCCTCTTTGTTAAAAACCATTCACTCAATGGTAAAGCACTAATGTACCATTCGCTCAAAATGGACATACAAGTTGAGGTGCTCGACACCGTTGCAACTTACGTGCCCGCGATCAACAAGAAAATTGCCAACTTGAACAATCTGATTAAGAGAGCACATGATAACACACAGGAACTTAGATTGAGGTGAACATGCTCCCCAATCCTGAAGAAACTAAGATCCTTACCCAAAGTCCTCCATAGGACATCTCCAGCAGGATGTTCGGTGCACTGTGGAGAAGCAATGGTGGGGGCGCTAGTCCCCAGCAGCTTAGAACCAGCCATACAGAACTCACAGGTGGGCCCCAGGGTCCTTTAGCCAGGCAGGGTCCAACCCCAATGGTGGGCAAGGGCAAATTGCCACAGGCCTGGCACCACTTCCAAGAGCCAGGGGCATCACGCGTCAGCACAGCCCCCCAAGATGCAGGCCAGGGCTGCAGGCGTGGTGTTTCCAAGCAGGTGATTGAAGGGAGCGGGCCCCAGGGTCGGGTCGTCGGCCGCAAATACTGCCTCCCAGGCAGCCCAGCAAAGGAGAGTCCAGAAGATGAGGGCCAAGGTCTCCAGTCCACACAAGGGTCACGGCTGTCAGGGGTAATCTGCTGTGGCACCAGCACACAGGGGCGGGCATGGTGCAAAGGGAAGCGTGGTATGGTGCTCTGAATGCCCATTTTGAAACATGACCACCGCGTCAATGGGGGGCACTCCAGATCAGCACAGGTGGGCCACCGTCTGTGCGCAGCATCACAGCACAGGGTGCGCCACACTAGGCATCCACGGCCACACTCCCAGAGGGTCCAGTACCACCAGACCCAGCCGCCCCCCTCTCCTCACTGCAAGTTGCCTCCGGCAGCCAGGACCTCATTCAGGGTTGTCCGACAGCAAAGAATCCTCTTTGCCACCGCCTGCTGCCTTTCCCCACTGAGGGTTTTTGGCTGCTATTTCAGAGACTAAGGTAGAACTTCTGACTGGGTGTAACCTGTTTCTGTATTAGACCGGTGCTCCATCACAGTAAACCTTAACTTGCACCTAGGTACCTATCAAGCACAGCCAGATGACTGGGGTTGGCCCGTAATGCTTTTTGGCTCTATTTTTTAAAAACTCAGAACTCCAGATTTGGTCTTTGCATTTTTGTTGTTTTTATGCCATTTATTTATTAGACTGTAATCTATTTTCTAAATTGCTTTGGGTTTTTTCTGGTGTTGTATTTCGACTTGAATTTTGCTGTTGAACTGCATAATTACTTTTCCTAAATTTCATTCGTACTCTCCAAGTTTTCTAAGTGTGATTTTTTGAAGGATGGAAGTGGATTCGAGCAGCATTGACAGTCTAAGCTTTGCAGATCTGAGGAAGGTGTGCAGGGCTAGAGGCCTGGTGCTGGCAAAGGGATCAAAGAATTGGCACTATCAGGATTGCACTCCGACCATGGGAGCAGATCCACCTGCAACAATCCAGCATACAGAGGCAAAAGCATGATGACTGAGAGGCGAAGGAGGAGAAGGAGGAGATGGAAGAGGAAGAAGATGACATTAGAGAGCCTCCAGTGCCAAAGGAGGAGGTCCCCCTCAGAGCTAGGACACCTGCATGGTATCAGGCTAGTTAGCAGTGTGTCCTACCATGGCCTGCCCCAGTCTGAGATAGGGGAGAGAGAAGCAGAAAGAAGCCTGAAGTTACAAGCAACAATCCTCACCCTAAAGATGGCACTGGAGGGGATGAAAGAAACTTTGGCTTTGGAGGAGAAGAACGCTGTACTGGGCCTGATAGACTCTTCATAATCAAGGGGGGCCTCTGAGTCAGTAAAGATGGTAGCAGCAACAGTGAAGTTCCTTGGGGAAGTAATGAAGTTCACATCCCAAATACCTGATGTCTAGCTATGTGGTGAGAATTACATAGATAAGTAGTTAGCTGCATATGAGGTGACCTTGCTTAGGCAAAGAATCCCATAAAAGGACTGGAGGTTAGTCTGTGGAAGCACATGCCATTTCCTGAGAGGGATACTTTTAGAACTGGGGTTCTGGTTGGCTTGGGTGTGCATCTAAGCCAGGCAGAATTCACTCTAGTCAGGGTAAGAGAGTTACACACCCAAGATAACCCCTGCTCAGCCCCTTGGTAGCTTGGCAGAGCAGTCAGGCTTACCTCAGAGGCAATGTGTAAAGTGTTTGCGCAGCACACATACACACACACACACACACACACACACACACACCAGTGACACACTAAGCACACCACAAAAGAGACTCTACACAAGTTTAAATAAAATTGTCACTTGTATTATATATAAAGCACATAAGACCACAATCACATAAATCACTTTGCCACTAGACGATTGTCACAACAATATATAGACCATAAATCATTTTGCCAACTGGGCAATTGTCATAACATAGGTAGTGCAATAAAGCACATACTTACAGGTTGCACCTGTTATACACACCTCATAACCACAACATTACCATGCATAATATGCAGTTCCTGAACATATTACTTCTTATTTTGTGCCTTAGTGTGTGAACCTGCAGCAGTTAGAGCATGTATGAATTACTCTCTAAAAGTACAGGTAATCGGTACAGGGGAGGACCAGCACCGCAGAAGCACCTGCGCGCCTGTACTTGGTAATATGGGCCTCTTAAAAAAAATGCCTTCTGCCCTCACCACAAGGGTCACAGCCCACAGGCCCTGCTTTCCCAGGTACTCCTGCCCAGGGGATGGGGGGCCTCTGTCAAGGTTCCACCCCTTGTTGCTGGCAAGGGAACCAAAATGCTCCCCATTGGTATGTGCCAGCACAGTTGGGCACGTTCACCTCCTACTTTGGTGAGGAACCTCCCTCAGTCGCCCGCATGCAAAGTGATTCCAATGACAGCTGCCCGTGAGGGAGGTGCAGCTACGCCATGCCCAAAGCTGCGGTGAACAGCCCAGCACTCACGCAGTCTCCGTTCTGTCTCTGGTGAGTCCCCCAGCTGACAGGCACCCTCCTATTGCACTTCCGAGGAGGGAGGTGGGTGCAGCTGGTTGAAACCTGCGAGGCTCTGATTTCTTCTAGCATGGCTGACTTGTCCCATGTTGGATAGCGCCTCTGTGGGTGGTACTGGGACTTCGGTGGCGTCAGATGCCAGGCAACACCTGGAGCTTTGGAGAGTGCTTGCTTGAGTTGGCTAGTAGCTGGGCAGGGATGCAGAAGGCCTCCTCCTTTCCCCCTGGGGCCTTATGATGCAGCAAGGCTCAGCAGCGCCTCGTGCCCTGCTCCCCAGACATGAAGGGGGGGTTAGCCCAGCAGTCAGGCTGTGTAGTTGGAGACAGTGCTCGGGGAGGTTTCCCCACACACAAAGCACTGTTACTCTCCACATGCTTGAGCCCCAAATAAAGCGCTCAACACAAGCTTACTTCTTTTCAAGATGATGAATACAGCACTCACTACACGCTGTTGGGCAATTTGGTGAAAGTTCACTCCTGTCAGGGGCAGTTCTCCTCATACAGCTTCTCCAGCTTTCCTCCGAGGCAGGTTACTTGAGATCCAGCAAGGATCTTTTCTTTGATGTTTTTGATTTTCCTGAGACTTCCAACAGGAGGCAAGCACACACAAACCCTTGGAGATTTCACCCCAAGCAGGATACCACAGTGGAGCAAAAAGAATCAGTCCTTTTCCTCCAACACAAATAGAAGCAGAAACTTCAGGCCAACCTACCCCTCACACAGAAAAGGCAGAGCTCCTCACACAGCTCTTCAGCTGCTCTTCTTGGCAGGGCCCTCTTGTTTCTTGAAATAATCTAAAGTCCTGAGGTTCATGGTCTCATACTTATACTGTCATTGTTCTCTATGTGGCAGAGTCTTTGAGTTCAGTCCAAGCCAGTTCTGTCCTCCGTGGTCTAGCATGACCACAAGGGGTGGAGACAGCATTGTGCGAAGGAGACACAGCCTATTCAGGTGCTAGCAAAACTCTTCCCACCACTTTAAATGCAGACCAGGTCTATTCAGCCCAGCGATGAGTCACCCAGGCAAGGCAGGACCCACCTCAACCCCCCTTGTGACTGTCTAGAGTGAATGAACCTCCCCAGCTCATGTCACTCCAAAACCAGACGCTGAAAACACAAACAGTCAGAAGCACAGAGAATGGTAAAGCAAGAAAACGCTCACTTTCTAAAAGTGGCATTTTCAAACACACAATTTAAAAAACACTTTTATTAAAAGGTGCATTAGAAAATTCTCAGTTCAGAGAGCCTAAACCCCCATTTTTCTTTCTTGTACCAATTGAAAGTTACTCATGTAAGATGTTACAGTGCAGCCCCAATAATAGCCTATGAGACAACAGTGAAAAATTACACAGTATTTTACTATCAGGACAAGTAGCACACACCAGTACATGTGCCACCTTTCACATAAACCGCACTCTGCCCATGGGGGTACCTTCGGCCTTCCTTAGGGGTGTCTTATATGAAAGAAAAGGGAAGGTTACGGCCTGGCAGGTGGGTGCACTTGCCAGGTTAACATGGCAGTTCAAAACTGCACGTGCAGGCACTGCAGTGGGAGATTTGAGACACATTTACAGGGCTACTCATGTGGGTGGCACAACCAGTGCTGCAAGCCCACTAATAGCATTTTATTTATAAGCCCTGGCACACTCAGGGCACTTTGCTAGGGACTTAACAGTAAATCAAATATGCCATTTATGGATAACCAATCATATTCACAATTTAAACAGAGAACATATGCAATTTTGCAGTGATCAGCAGTGGTATAGTGCCCAGAATCATATAGTCAGTAAAAACAGGGTCAGAAAAATAGGAGCCGAGCCAAAATGCAAAATGTTTGGAGATAAACCTACAAAAGGGACCAGGTCTAACAGATACCCTATTGGACTTAGAGGTCACTAACCAGATGAAAAATGCCCCCATGAAGAAAGCCCTCATCACTGCGTTTGATCTGATCGCTAAGGTTCAGGGATATCCAGAAGCATTCATGCAAGTCAAGGGTAGACTTTGTGGATTCATCAAGTAAGGCACTGGATTATTGGGTGAAAGGCAGCACATGACTTTCACAAATAATGTTTGATGCTGCAAAGCAAGGCATTGGGGCTTTTCAGAAAGTTGGGTGATGATGCCCTGAACCAACCTGTTGTGTTCTTCAGCAGGCGGCTACTACTTAGGGAACAAAGGTGGATGGGCAATTGAGTGGGAAGCATTTGAAGTGTTCTGGGCACTGACGGAATTGAGACCATACCTGTTTGTAACTCATTTCCAGGTTTAGACAGACCACTGACACAGCAGGTGTCTTTACAGGGCTCATAGTGTTCTGAGAGGGTGTACAGGGGTGCCACTTTTGTGCCTGGCACTAGCCTGTGGGCAGGAATACTCCTGGTTTCTCTCTAACTCATAGGTAAAAAGTTCCCTGGGGTTACTTTACACACTTTTGCAGCAGTTCCTGTGTGCCTCACTTCAAACAATCCCATTGTGCCCCCCTCTACAAAAAGCCACCATGGCAGAACCTTTTTCCCCTGGGCTGAGCTCCTATGCACACCCTGGGGTGTGGCCAGGGAAGTGAGCCCCCCTTCCTCTGTAGTCATTCCCAAGCGGGCCTGAAGGCAGTTCCTCTCCCACTGGGATTGGTGCCTGGCTGATTACAGGGACAAAGGAAGGGGCAGGTCCAGGTATTATGCCTGTGACAGGGTACGTCTCTTTGAAGTTATTTAAGTTTCTGGGCACTGCCCAGATGGTCATGCTCTCAGTGGAGCAGGTCACCTCCTGGCACCCAATGCCTTTGTATCAGCTCTGGTAGCAAGTTCACTACTCATTTAAGGGGCTATTCAACTCCTGGTTGACAGCAAGAAGCTCATTCAAATGGCCTTCTCGAGGATTTAGGCAGGTAGAAGGTGAATTTTTAAAAGTTCCCATTGCAAAGTATTTCTTACAAATTCAACGTTACCAATAAATTGGGCTCGTGATGCAATATTTCTAAACGTCCAAGAATGAACTTCGTAGATGTTTCCTTTGCTGGGATAATACTATTTAATATTAATAATGGGGGAAAACTGGATTACTAGATGGGGCAGTTGAGAGACCTTACCAAGTAATAATGCCACTATAATGTATCAGGTCCAGTTAGGTCGTTAGATCAGTCCTGGGCAACTATGGCACAGAACAGTCAGGCTGAACTCAAAGGAAAGTGTGTGAAGAATTTATCAGTACCAAAATGTCCAATAAGTAAGATGCATAACTCAATAAATCCCACACCAATTTATAGAAAAAATATATATAAGAGACACCGAAACTAGAAAAATCTGATGAAGGGAACCAGAGTTGTAATTTGAGAAAGGTTGCATAAATCAATACATTTCCATCTAAAACATTTTTATAAATCACTGTTTTTCACTTGTAGTAGTAGTCTATGAGCCTTTAACGATGAGCCAAAGAAATGTTTCTAGCCAACGGCGTTGGAGCAATTGTATAAAGTAGCAGTTGGGTTGGTCCCGGACAAACGTTTGGCTTCGTACTTAGAAACTTTTCTGATTCATTTTTATCATTGACAGGCTCATTGGCAGGGCCCTCTGCAGATTGGATCTGTTCATGGGTTCAACATTGACGGACAGTGAAGTCCAACGCCATAGTGGAAGCCTTGATCATCAATGAAGTTCGAGGCTACCTACAAACATACAAAGTAACTGTAGTGTATGAGCCTCAGTGTCTGTTAAAACAAAGTTAGCTTTTATCTTTAGGCTCACTAGTTGAAATTCTATGGGGAGAAATAGTACATTCTAGCACCAGCCTGGGGACAGGACCTGTGGCACTACTTGGGGACTTGGACTCGATCTCACTGGCTACACCAGCTGAGTCCAGGGGAAGTCCAGTGGTAACTGGTCAACTAGACTCTGTGTAGGTGCAGGGCTTCTTTAGCAGTTGTATCCCTGAGACTTAAAAGAAGGCTAGCCAACTATCCCTAAGAGTCCACTCACTGGTTCTTGACTTACATGGGAGCAGGTCCAGCCATTGGAGTCTCTCTCTATGGGTTCAACGGCAGGAACAGTCCTTTCTTTCTGAAGCCCTCTCTTTGTTCTGTAGGTGGAGTCTTTCTTGGAACACTCTTCCTTTCTCAGGTCCACAGGTTCAGCAGCTGCAGTCCTTCTGTGTTTTCTAATTCCAGTAGTGTTCTGAGGCTGGAAACCAGGGGTGCCAATTTTATGCCAATTTTGAGTTTGGGTGGGGAGGACTCCCTAACCAATGAGGGTAAATCCCTACCCACTCTTACATCACTTCCTGGGGGCTTGGAACTATACAATCCCACAGTGCATCTCTATGCAAAAATCCTAGATGTCAGAAGCCTTCTTCCCTGTGTCAGAGTTATAGGTACACCCACGAGGTGTGTCCAGCATAATGAGCAACTCCTCCTGAAATACCGGTTCTGCAATGAGCGGGGGTCCCTCTTTGGGAAGGGGGAAGATGCCAGACTGTCCTTCTTGACAAAGGAAAAGGCTGTCCAAAGTGTGATTGGCATTTGCCTATCAGAGGCATCTGCCCCGTTGAAGATCGTCCCTCTGTGGCCATAGCACTATGGTCAGCCTGTCAGGAGGAGGTCACACCTCCTCCCACTAACTTACCTTTTGTTCCCCTTTCCTGTGAGCCAATCATATCTCTTGGCAGGAGAGTAGAAGGCTTTCTCAGGTGACAACGGCTGCAATGTACCAGGAAAAGCTACTAGAACTTTGTGGCAAGAAAATGGTGACTTTCTAAAGTCACCTTTACATTAAAAGTTGTCTTAAACCCGACTTCAGCAATACATTGGGTTTAATGTAAGAATTAATTTGATACCTTGAAGTACTATATTTAGTGGTCCCAAATGGAAGGTAGCACTTAGCGGCTGGGCTATTGTAACCCCATGTAAGCCAATAGGACTACCATTCTTCCTACAGTGAAAATTACATTGGCGTGTTTTTACTGTTAGGACATGTAAACCATGATAGAAGCATGTCCTTCTTTTTAATTAACTGGCACACTGTCTTATGGGCTTCTGAAGACTTGCCTCAGGTGATGTGTAAATATTAAAAAGGAAGGCCTGGACTTGGCAAACTGGTTTATTTTGCCTTGTCCGGTTGGAGATATGTTTTTTCTTTGTTACTACAGTGGTGGGACAATAAGTGACATTCAACATACAACCTCTGGGTACAATACAATCCGGTATTACCCAATTGCACATACATTTGAGTGGGGCCAGTCAGCAGGGCCCAGTGCACGTCATAGTAAAAAAAAAAACCAGCATCAGTCTAAAAATATGGGATTTGATCAAACAAAAATCTGCCATTCCTTACAAATATTATATCACAATGCTTTCCTATGAAACAGCCAACCCTGCTACCGTGAAAATAGCTTTTGTGGCCCTGTCACTGTCAGGATATGTATTACATTAAACTTTTACTCGTCCTAGTCTTAAATACCATGCAACCTGACTTATAGGCACTACGGCCTATTTAAGGGTGACATTAATTTTTAAAGGGATGTTTTTTTAGGCCTGTCAAAAGAGGTTATTTTGAAAGGTTGCATTTGCAGTTTTATAACTCCACAGATGGGCTACCATGGTAAGCCTGCAGTCAGGTTTGGACTGTCACTGTAGTGGGTGACACAATGGATGCTGCAACCAACCAGTAACATTAAACTTGCAGGCCCTCTGTACACTTTGTATCATATACTAGGGATTGATAAATTAGGTAAATATATCAATTTGGAGTATAGCCAATTTCAAGATGTTTGATGTGTCAGAACACATTAACTGCGGCCTGGTTAGCAAAGATGCAGTCCACAGAGCCAAAAGACCAGCAGCATCATTAGACCAACAAAATGGGGGTAATCATGCACAAAGAGGTGTTTTCCTACACTCACCTTGCTATTGAGATCCAACTAGACCATAACCAGTCTTAGGTTGGTTCTGATTTTATCAGAGGAGACCTGGCGCAGCAGTTTGTGGTGGATTGCCAGTTGTGGGACAGGCAAGACTAATTTGCCTATACTGGATCTCTGTGTGGAATGATACAGACACAATGCAGTCGGTTCTGAATAGATTGATGACATGGGCCAAAGAATGCAACATTTTATCCGATGTTCAGTACAGCTTTAGGCCTGGCTTAGGCAGGGGCGTAACACAGGCCCCCGCAGCCCACGTGGTGCGGGGGGGCCCCGAAGCTCCAGGGGGCCCCAAGCTCCAGGGGGCCCCTTCGGCACTGCACTCTGTCCGGAGAGCTCCTAATTGAGCCCGGAGGGGGCCCCTCTACATACCTTGCAGGGAGGCCCCATCAATTTTCGTTACGCCAGTGGGCTTAGGGATGGTCAACCAAAGTCTCAATCTCTATTGCAAAGTTAACAAGTACACAGTTGCCAAGCAAGGAGCAATACATATGGCTTTCATGGACCTACATGCTGGATTTGACGTGGTTTACAGGGAGAATTATGGGGTACTATGCAGCTTATATGAGTTGAGGTCAATATTGTTAATTTATTGCAGGATTTACACCTCAACTTGTCCACTTCAGTCAGGTATGGGTAATACAAGAAATGCACTGCACACTTTAACCTAAAACGAGGAGTGTGTCAAAGCTGTATTTTGGAACCTTTTTTGCTCACTCTTAATATTAATCATTTGAAAAAGGCACTTGTTGATGAAGGGGGACGTGTGCCCGAGATAGGCTTGCGACTACATCGGCACTATTCTACGCTGATAATACTGTCCACATATCTAGGACAGCATTGGCATTACAGCGTTTATACAATTCTTTTGTGCACATTATTGATCTCCCACCTCGCCGCCAAGACCTGGAACACCCTCCCCATCCACCTACGGAAGACCCAAGACCTGCTGACCTTCAGAAAACACCTCAAGACCTGGCATTTCGAGCATGAGCAGCATTCCCCACCCCAGCGCCTTGAGACCCTCACGGGTGAGTAGTGCGCTTTACGAATCTATGGCAAAATACCGAAAACAATAAAATCGACCTACAAAATTATCGAGTACTAAATGTCGATGACAAATAAATCGACCTCCTATATTTAAATAACACACAACATAAATATCGAGTTAGCAATATCGTTAAACACAAATATCAACCACAAAAAAATCGTAAGCACACATTTCGAAATCAATTATATCGACAGTCTTAACACCTTGCGTGCGGCGCCGATTTCCCCCCGGTGCTGGACATTCCATAACTGGGTGTGGTCGTGACGGAACCATTCCGTCATCCGCACAGCTCAACCGTGAGGCATGACGGAATGGTTCCGTCACAAGCATCGAAGGGG
This sequence comes from Lissotriton helveticus, assembly GCF_964261635.1. NCBI lineage: Eukaryota > Metazoa > Chordata > Amphibia > Caudata > Salamandridae > Lissotriton > Lissotriton helveticus. The sequence continues at coordinate 1,223,299,760 of NC_136059.1, read as the reverse complement.
TTAAATAAATATAGCACATATCTAAAATATCGTAAACAAAAATATAGTCATCAATATTATCGACAATACATAAATATCGACAGCTAGAAAATACAAATAAATTCTTGATTTACACACTATAATTGCAAATAATGAAATACACACTCATAAAAAATCTTATATACATAACAAACACAACCAAAACGAAAAATTCACAATAAAAATAAATAAGCATACTAAATAAACTCAAACATTTTAAATAAACACACGTAATTTATAAAGCAAATATAAACAATATAATACCTTTTCAAAAACAGCGTACCTTAAAAAGACCTTTCATAAAATGAGAAAAACACAGCAAAATTCGACGTTACAAATTCACATACAATTTAAATAATTAACAAAGTGAAAAAAATTCAAACTAACCAATAGAAACACATTTAAATATAACCAACCAACCGATCAAAATGAACAACTAATTAAATACTCAATATATAAAGAACTAAACTGAAAACTCTCACACCTTCAAAGAAAGAAACAAGGAGAAACTCTACCACATCTGCTACAACTTTAAGAACTAATTTGAAAACGAGACAACAACAAATATCAAAAAGTAAGTAAACAAAACTTTAAAAATAAACTAACAATTTACTTGTAACCTGCCTTTCATCATCAAAACATAAATACAATTTTTTTTCTCTATATATAGCCACAACAGACCCAACTACAAAAAACAGAAGAACATTTTCTACCTACAAAAACAACAAATCTAAAAAGTAAGTATACTATTCCAATGCCTTAACACTAAATAAAAGACAACTAAACAGCTAAAATGTTCCAAGTATGAAACAAATGCCATTCTGACTTTTAAAATTTCCTAAAAATGTTAACACATTTTTTAAACACAAATAAAATTAATCTAGTCATTAAAAAATGCTTAATGTATATAAAAATAAAATTCAACACATAAAATACATATGAGTTTCTTTCCACAACCAACTGAATAAATTAAGCAGAAAAATCTTACAAGAACATCAACATTGAAGTGCAAAGAAACAACACTTGGTAAGTATATATTAAAAAGGACCAGTACTACTAATAATGCTTAATATTTAACAAATTCTAAAGTTAACTTAATGAAACAACTTGTCCATTTTCTTAAATACTTTTCTTAAATGGTTAAAAAAGAAAATTAATATGCTAGTTATAAAACATTGAATCCTACAAAATGCTAAAACCAATACAACATTTAAACATGAACTAAAATGAAATTCACTTTTTTTCCACAGATCACTAACATACAAAAGAGCATCAACCAAAGAAGAACAAAACTACATGCAAAGTCTACTGAAATATAATTGGTAAGTATATATTAAAAATGCATATACTATTACCAGAAGTTAGATCTACTATGGAAAATATTAAAGAATTAAGCAGCACCTCAGAACTACCAACAAGTGTAATACTTAAAGAAGTACTTCCTAAAATACCTAGAGAAGCTAGAGGTCAACTACCAACAATACCTTCTATAAAAAAGAACTATAACTAGAACTAAAAAATCTACAAGACCAACAATACCAACACCTAAAACTTTTGAAGAGATAATAATTCCCCCTGACCTTACCGTAACTCATAAAGACGAACCTTTTATCTTTTATGATAACAACAATAAAGATAAAAGAATAATTATGTTTTCTACAATAAACAATATAAACAAATTAAAACAAAGCCAAACATGGATGATGGATGGCACCTTTAATATATGTCCCAAACCATTCTACTAATTATATACAATACATGGACAATACCATAACACCTGCATTCCATTTATCTATTGTTTGTTGCCAAACAAACAAACTTCAACATACACAGAAATGTTGAACAAAATAAAAGAAGAAACATCAGACTTCTTTCCCCTAAAAATAATAATTGACTTTGAACATGCCATGATAAATACCATCCTTAAAATATACCCTCACACATCCATACAGGGATGTTACTTCCACTTCAATCAATGTCTATGGAGACATTTACAAAAATCAACACTAAGGGGTCCACTAGGATGGCGGGGGGATTGCCCCCGCCAGGCTGGCGGTAGCCACCGCCAGCCTGGCAGAGGCAATCCGCCCGCCATCCTTCCCTGTATTCCCCCCCGCCATATTAGAATGGCGGGGGGACCACAGCGGAGCAAAACACCACCCGCCACTTTTCCGCCCCGGTCGCATTGCGGCCGGGGCGGAAAATGATTAATATGGTGGCGGTGTCAAGCAGACACCGCCAGCCATATTATGATGGGCTAAGGGTAATGCCTTTCCGTGGCGGCATCGGGGGCCCCCTGCGGGCCCCCAGAGTGAAGGAGGGGGGTATTGCACATGGGGGGGTACCTGTGGTACCCCCCTTCATTTGCATTAACAAAGCAGCAGGCACAGCGTGGTGCCTGCCGCTTTGTTAATGCAAATGCAGAAATGCATTTCTAGCATTGTGGCGGGAGGTGCTGAGAGCACCGCCCGCCACAATGCTAGAAATGCAGGATGTGTCCGCCACTGTGGCGGGCACATCCTAATGCTGGCGTCGGGACCCCCACCCTTAAGGGGGGCGGTCCCGTTTACCGATAGTGTTGATTATGCAACCAACATGACATTCGCATACCAAATAAAACACCTAATAGCCCTAGCATACGTGCCAGTCACAGACGTAGCTGAGCACTACAACATACTAATAGAAAGTCCATTCTACACCAAAAACGAACCAAAACTAGCTCCCCTTTTAGACTATTTCGAGGACACCTGGGTGGGGAGACTACACAGATCAGGCCATAGACGACAACCAAAGTTCCAAATCCCTTGGTGGAATGTATATCTATCAACCCTAAACCAAGAAGCAAAAACAAACAACGCAGTTGAAGGTTGGCATAATGCCTTCCTATCTTCAACAGGCCGAACTACTCCTACCCTACACAAACTCCTAATAGCAATCCAAAAAGAACAAAGCTTTCAAGAACTAAGAATGGAGCAATCTGTCTTACAATTAAAACCCAAACTATCACGACAAACTGCTCAAATGTACCAGTATTTACAACAAGTCCAACTTTATCCAACAACAAAAGGACTAGAATACTTCAGAATGATTGCCAAAACCCTAATCTAAAATTTAAAACTTATTAAAGTAAAAACAAACAAAAATATCTCTAAAATATTAACAAACACTTTTCATTTAAAAAAATGAGTAATTATTTTGTCTAAAATATATATCATTTTTCTTAAATATATAGACAAAATAATTATATAACAAAACACAATCAAAAATAACACTTTTTCCCACCCCCAATGAAATATATTTAAAATAACTTACCTTTACCAAAGATGTAAATCGACAATCCAACTTCTCCAAAATAATCCAGATAGTTATAAATCCATGGAAAAAAAATAAACCCCAACAAAATGGAAAAATACAACTGTGCCAAATCCATCGAATATCCATAAAAAATCGATAATCCCCAATCCATGAAAAACCCGAAAACGTAAAAAAAAAAATCGAAAAACCGCTCCAGGAAACCCGAATAATAAAGGAAGTGTTAAAAAAACATTAGTTGAAACCACTACAATACACTTCCTTTTACAAAAAAACGCAAAACTTCCAAAAACGAAAACGCTTTCTCCAAAAACCTAGAATAAAAAAAAAAACATTCCCACCCACATAAAATGTTAAATTACACATTTTAAAACACAATAACATGCATCATAGACACAAAAACGAACTAAATACATACAAACACAATAAGACTAACTACGCCGTAAAGCCAAAAAACGCCACTAAAAGTTTAAACCTAAATAAACGACTACAATCATCACAACTTCTAAAACTTAACTTCACACACCCTAAATATGAAACTACTACCTATCAAACACATTTAAAATAGTTAAAAAATAAAGAAAATATCTCTTACCTTCTCAAACGCAAAGCAGCTTCCAACCGCGAGCTTGAATCTTCCCAAATGACCCAAAAAGACCAAGAGCGGTTACAAAATAACATACCCAAAGAATAATATCAATGCAATAATAGTTAAATACATGTTATGGGATTCAGCCCCCATGACAGGACACAATCCTTGTGGCAATTGTTCTGTTTGCCCCCAGACGTCTAAGGTCACACAGATAGACATGGGAACAAATCGCCCTTGGATTTTGAGACAGTTCTCAAACTGTAACAGCTCCCATGTCATATATTCACTGACCTGCCCTTGTTCCGAAAAATACATAGGCATGATGACCAGGAAAGTACGAATAAGAATGCAAGAGCATAAGAGTTCTTTCCGTTGCAAGAAGAACATCTCTAAGCTGACCAAGCACTACATTGAACGCAATCACAATGAGTCCGATTTCCATTGGACGGTCCTGGACAAACCGCACATACCATCACACATAAGTGATCCCTCTAAATTTCTTTTCACCATTGAACAAAAATGGATCTATAAGATGTCCACAGATGTTCGGGGTCTTAATGATGACATTCCGTGGTCCACTTTGTGAACCGAGGTAGAGAATCTGCAAAAGGGTTTTAGCGTCGGTTTGGCGAACAATATGGCAAGAATGCCTGCTCAGGAGAGTTTCATACGTACCTTTAGCCCCTCAGTTGGCCTTGACTTTGAGGTATCTTGTTTGTAGGCTTAGCAAGTACACTTGAGCACCCGTAAAAGGAATGATATCATTTGCAGATATTGAGTGCTTACAGTCGTAGGGGATAGTCTTCTTCGAGGTACCCTGATACCGTAGAATTGTGACTATTTACACATAGGGGGCCATGAACCAACATCATTTGCCCTTGGGAATCACAATATGGGATGACAACAGACCGGCAACCACCACTCCGGACCGAGTGTTGTCATTATGTAGTTCAAGGAATGAGAGCACGCTCTCGAGAGTCGACGCGGGCCCGGGACTACAATTCCGGCCTCCGTGAAGTCAATTTGTAGTTCTATGACGAGAGTACGCAAGCGAGACACTCCCTTGGATTAGTACATTCATAACTTAACTAAGATCAAGCTGGGAGCGGTTACAGTGATTATCGGCATCCTTTATTGAATATTATTTTCAAGGCTATGTCGAAGTATTGATGGAACTACAATATCGGCCTTTGTGGGGTAATGCAGTAGTTCTGACAGCTATCTCGCGAGAAGACGCTTGTCCGGACGGCGATCTCGCGAGATTACGCTAGTGCTCTGCTGAGATGGTTTGTCTGGTAGTAACATATTTAAGTGCTCCTCATTTTGGCCGCTTTGCCTCCCCCTGAACCAGGAAAGATACGAGGCAACGACGGACAGGTAAGGGGCATTGTCAAAGCAGTGTATTTAGAATAATGATGGGTGATGTTATCCTTTGCCAAGGTTAATGGTTTAAAACACTACCGAAGTCAAGTAGCTGTTTAATGCCACTAAATAACATTGCGGAAGTATAAGGTTGGCCACCGAGTTGTTAGGTGGGTTGAGCTATTGTTGGGGAGGAGGTGTTTGTAGGGATACAATGAGGGCTGGAAGCCAAGTAGATTAGAGGGTGACAGATTGTAGATGCAGGGCATACAGTTTTATTCCCGCCTCTACATTAAGCATCTGAACTTGTCTTCACAGTGCGTGGCCTCCTTTCTCCTGAGACAGGTCCAGGTGAGGTGAGGCTCTATCCCCTGTCACTATGGGTGAGTCAATATTTCAATTGTTATGAGGACTGTTTAATCAATAAATAAGTATCAACACACTGACACCAGTTATGTTTTATGTATTGTAGGTGAGCAACACGCCATCTGACATGGAGGAATAGACACGCATATCCTTTTTGTTTTTGAGTTAGGCACATTTAATATTTATGGTTTTCTGAGAGCAACACTTTGCTGCAGTAGCATTGACTTATGAGAACAGAGGCCCTGAAGAATACCTAGGGAGGCTATTCCCCCGTTATGGTAGAAACATGTTGGCCCCATTGCAGATATTTGTTTAAACTGCATATTTTTGCGCTGTTCCGGTTTTTTAACTCGAAAGAGACCAACATTTATTAAAGTTTGTTTGTTGTTGGTTCTCTATTCCTTTTTAATCACTTCCATGTAATCACTTCACTTTGCACTGCATGTTCCCACCCAGTGATCATACATATGGTTTACTTGTGATCGTGGGTAAATTACCCCGTCCTACTTGGTGAGTGTTGGTTGAGTCTCGATACCTTAGAGATGACCCACCCTCACCTTGGGATGACCATATGATAAAACGATCACTTCCAAGAGTTTGATGGGAATCCATCTCTGGATTGTGGGTCTCGACTACTTTTACTGGTAACTATGTGTGTTGATGGCCATTAGATGGCATTAAAACTGTTAAGTTGTGGTGGCATACCATGGTGATGCTCTAGTCTTATCAATAATCCGAGTACTGTTTTGACTCTGGTGCAGACCCCCGGGTTTATTTAGTGGTGATAAAAAATGTATTTAACAAAAATTAAATATTAGAAAAATTATAGAAACATTGTTCCAATTTTCTAAAATTGTATATAATGTATTACAAAATGTTTTATTTTTTTCATATATTGTAAAATTATAAAATTAAATATTATCACATTATAATATTTAATATTATAATTAATAAAATATGTATGTTTAAAAAATTGTGCAAAATAACATATACATTTACTTTTTTTCAAATAATAAATTTCCTAATATTTGAAAACTATTAATATTAACAAAACATATTAATATTAATAAAATGCATACATTTAATTCATACAGAAATGTTAATATATAAAAACTGTATAGTATAAAATTTACAAAATATAATGTAATCCATTTACTTTACATTTATATTGACATATATATCATAATTGTTTGAAGAAAAATAATATGCAAAATGTATAAAAAAGTATATAGTTCTACAAATTTTGTAATAGAAAAATAAAACATCATCCAACTATATGCACAAAATATATTCAAATGTATAATGTATTTACATTGACTAGACTGTTTCCATATCCCTATAATGTACTTCTCTCAAAAACTATACAAATGAAAAACAATTTGTATTACATTAAAAAATCAAATACTTATATATTTGTTAAAAATGCATACTATTATTTATAATAAATATTTGCTTTAATTTATGTACTCCTGGAATAATGTAATAAAAAATATTTGTAAAAAATGTGTAATTTTTTTTAATACCAAAAAATAACTAACACTAGCATTGTACAAAAATGTGTATTTTCTTAGAATTTTTAAATATATGTTCTCCAGGCTACATTTAATTGTGGTAGGTGTTGGATAGTAAACCTAATTAATGTACTATTCCCACTCCAATCTACATTTAATTGGGGTAGTTGCTGGACACTGAACCTAATTAATTTACTATTCCCACTCCATTCTACATTTAATTAAAGTAGGTGGTGGCCACTGAACCTAATTAATTTACTATTCCCACTCCAGTCTACATTTAATTTGTGGAGGTTATGGACACTGAACGTAATTAATTTACTATTCCCACTCCAGTCTACATTTAATTGAGGTAAGTGCTGGATTGTAAACCTAATTAATTTAATATTCCCACTCCAGTCTACATTTAATTGATGTAGTTGCTGGATAATAAACCTAATTAATTTAATATTCCCACTCCAGTCTACATTGAATTGGTGTAGATGCTGGACACTGAACCTAATTAATTTACTATTCCCACTCCAGTCTACATTTAATTGGGATAAGTGTGGGATTGTAAACCTAATTAATTTAATATTCCCACTCCAGTCTACATTTAATTGAGGTAGGTGGTGGACACTGAACCTAATTAATTTACTATTCCCACTCCAATAAACATTTAATTGGGGTAGGTGCTGGATAATAAACCTAATTAATGTACTATTCCCACTCCAATCTACATTTAATTTGGGTAGGTGCTGGATAATAAACCTAATTAATGTATTATTCCCACGCCAATATACATTTAATTGGGGTAGATGCTGGATAATAAACCTAATTAATTTGCTATTCCACTCCAATATACATTTAATTGGGGTAGGCGCTGGACACTGAACCTAATTCATTTACTATTCCCACTCCAGTCTACATTTAATTGAGGTAGGTGGTGGACACTGAACCTAATTATTTACTATTCCCACTCCAATAAACATTTAATTGGGGCAGGTGCTGGATAATAAACCTAATTAATGTGCTATTCCACTCCAATCTACATTTAATTGGAGTAGGTGCTGGATAATAAACCTAATTAATTTACTATTCCCACTCCAATCTACATTTAATTGAAGTAGGTGTTGGATAATAAACCTAATTAATTTACTATTCCCACTCCAATCTACATTTAATTGGGGTAGGTGCTGGATAATAAACCTAAATAATGTACTATTCCAACTCCAATCTACATCTAATTGGGGTAGGTGTTGGATAATAAACCTAATTAATTTGCTATTGCCACTCCAATATACATTTAATTGGGGTAGGTGCTGGATAATAAACCTAATTAATTTACTATTCCCACTCCAATCTACATTTAATTGGGGTAGGTGCTGGATAATAAACCTAAATAATGTACTATTCCAACTCCAATCTACATCTAATTGGGGTAGGTGTTGGATAATAAACCTAATTAATTTGCTATTGCCACTCCAATATACATTTAATTGGGGTAGGTGCTGGATAATAAACCTAATTAATTTACTATTCCCACTCCAATCTACATTTAATTGGGGGAGGTGCTGGATAATAAACCTAAATAATTTACTATTCCAACTCCAATCTACATTTAATTGGGGTAGGTGTTGGATAATAAACCTAATTATTTGCTATTTCTACTCAAATATACATTTAATTGGGTTAGGTGCTGGACACTGAACCTAATTAATTTACTATTCCAACTCCAATCTACATTTAATTGGGGTAGGTGTTGGATAATAAACCTAATTGATTTGCTATTGCCACTCCAATATACATTTAATTGGGGTAGGTGCTGGACACTGAACCTATTAAATTTACTATTCCCACTCCAGTCTACATTTAATTGGAGGAGGTTATGGACACTGAACCTAATTAATTTAATATTCCCACTCCAGTCTACATTTAATTGGGGAAAGTGCTGTATTGTAAACCTAATTAATTTAATATTCCCACTCCAGTCTACATTTAATTGAGGTAGGTGCTGGATAATAAACATAATTAATTTACTATTCCCACTCCAATATACATTTAATTGGGGTCGGTGCTGGAAACTGAACCTAATTAATTTACTATTCCCACTCAAGTCTACATTTAATTGGGGTAAGTGCTGGACTGTAAACCTAATTAATTTTCTATTACCACTCCAATACACATTTAATTGTGGTAGGTGCTGGACACTGAACCTAATTAATTTACTATTCCCACTCCAATAAACAGTTAATTGAGGTAGGTGCTGGATAATAAACAAAATAATTTACTATTCCCACTCCAATTTACATTTAATTGGGGTAGATGCTGGATAATAAACCTAATGAATGTACTATTCCCACTCCAATCTACATTTAATTGGGGTAGGTGCTGGACACTGAACCTAATTAATTTACTATTCCCACTCCAGTCTACATTTTATTCAGCTAGGTTGTGGACACTGAACCTAATTAATTTACTATTCCCGCTCCAATATACATTAATATACTATTCACAAACAAAATTAAAATAAATAATAAATTTATAAATTTAATTTTTTTCTTCCAAATTCAAATAAATAAATACATTACTTACATTATTCTTTTCAAAAAATGCAAACACTTACCCACTATAAACTCAACACCCCACGTTTAAATTATTCAAATATTTATAAAAAAATATATTTTAAAATCATATTTCTTTTAAATTTAACAAATAAATAACTCCCAGTTTTTGAAACAATCCCCACCTTCATCCCCTAAAAACCAACTTCCCACTCCTAAAAATTAAAAATATTTTCTAATTCCTAATTTTAAAATTCATATTTCAAATAAAATGATAATATATATATATATTTAAAACACTCACCACCCTCATCCCCTATAAACCCAATATCCCACTCCTAAAATTTGTAATTCATTTATACTTTTAAAATTTCAATTTCCTATTTCCAACATTTTTTTACATAAATGTAATATTTTTAAAACACTACCCACACTTATCCCCTATAAAACCAACATCCCACTCCTAAATTTTTTAAATAATTTCTAAATTCGAAATTTTAATTTCCTTATTCAAATAATGTTTTTTTGAAAAATTATATATTTTTTAAAACACTCCCCACCCTTATCCCCTATAAACCCAAAATCCCGCTCCTAATTTTTTTTGATTAATTTCTAAATTCTAAATTTTAATTTCATAATTCAAATATATATATATTTTGTAATTATATATTTTTAATACACTCCCCACCATTATCCCCTATAAACCCAGCATCCCACTCCTAACATTTTAAAATTAATTTCTAAATTCTAAATTTTAATTTCCTATTTCAAATAAATCTAAAATAAATATATATATTTTTAAAACACTCCCCACCCTTATCCCCTATAAACCCAACATCCCGCTCCTAAAATATTTATAAGATTTTAAATTTCTTAAATATTTCTTAGGAAATAAACATACATAAAATATAACAAATTACAATGTACAAAACTTAAAACAACAATATTTTTACTTTTCGATATTTTGTACATCGACATTACCTACACCGATATTACATACACTAATCAAAAAACGATATTTAATACATCGATATTAATATAATCGAAATTTCTTACCTGCGATATTTAGGTATCGATATTACTGCATGTCGACCTCATTGACTCGATATTTTGACTGTGCACCGCGCTTTACAAATGATATGATTGATTGATGGATAGCTTAGACCTAAGCACCAATGATAATAAATCTCACGGAGCGGTGGATTGTCATAGGTTTACTAAAACCAGAGCCTTTTGTGTAAAAGGTAGTACCTTCAGCCATATCCTAACATTTAAGAGCGTTGTTTGACTCTGTTATGACCCAGTCTCCTTTGGTTGCTTCCAGATGCAATATGTGTGCTAGGAGCATAGCCTCTGTTTCAGATTTATTTTCTGAAATTGAGGCTATGTTGCACATCTATAAGGCCAAATGCGTCTCCATTGGAAGTGCGATCTGGAGTTATACCAATTTTCCCACATGGTCTCTTATTGAGAACAAGAGTTTAAGAAGACTTTTATGTTTTCCTCAAATTTACCCTTCGTTCAATATTCGCAATGAACTTGGGCTGAGATTTTTGTCTGGACCTTACAGCTGCGGCCTTTGCTACTGTGGCTGTCCGTTTGGCTGTGACCTGAAAAGGGCCATAATGGCTTAATCTTAGGGGATTGTATGTCCTTGACGAGGCCAACAAAATTGCCGGCTAAATTATGTTAAAACATGTTTTTAAAAGTGTTATAGTTAGCTTGGGTGCCTTCCCTGCTGCTCAGCTGGTGTGGGTCTTGGAATGCCTGATGACATCATAGAATCCTGGGTGCCTGGCTTGTGTGGAGTGGCAGTTGATGACAGGCAAAAAGTTGGGCCATCTCGATATGTTTGAGGTCATCATTAGAAACAATGTTGCCTGGACAGAAAAGGCATTTATGACATGGAAATTCAAAGAGAATGGGAATTCAGCAAGCCATCAGTAAGAGACAATTTCATCTTACAATCTTCTCCATCCAACCTTATTTATTTATTGATTGACATGCCTAATTACCATTGTTTTCTATTGACCCGTTTCAAATTAAACATGATTCATTTTCAGCTAGCTATTTCCAAGGGGAGACCTATTGATTCCAACCCTGCACCATGCAGATACGATTGCGCCTCAACCCAGGACTCAATGCACTTTGTCATGTTTAGCCCCTTTTATCAAACTTGGCTGAAGTCTTTTTTTATTCCTATGTTGGTTGACAAACATTTTAAATGAGTACGTCCTGCTTTGTTGTGTTTACCGTTATTGCCTGATGTACCTACTTGGTTGTATCTATCTTTTTTATGTGGGCTGTCAGAGTAAGGAAATTACTGCAATGTGATTGATAAATGTTTTTAATTATTTATTAATTTAATTTGTCAAAATCAAACTAAGATGAAATGACTACTGACACCGACGAGATAAAAAGCACTACTGACTGGGATTTTATGTATGTGGTATTTCTATAGCGCAAACCTAGCTAAAAGGCAGAAAAGCGCTGCAAAGAGCATAAAGTTGACGAATGACAGGAGAGCTAGTTGCTTTGTTGACTATAAGTGCATTATGATGCCGTGTTTTTTTAAAGAAGTATGTATTTAGCTCTTTTCTAAATAGGAGCAATGTTGAGGCGGTCATGATGGATATGGGTAGAGCTCTAAATGTGATAAAGGAACTGGGGAGGTCTCTAAAAGGGGCGTGACCAATGGAATTAAGGGCGTGGCTTAAAACCACGCAAGCTAAAAATCTGTGCTTAGAATAGTGTGCTGCCCGACTGGTATTTTTCTGCTTGTCTTTGCATCAAGCTATATATAATACAAGTAACATTACACCTACAGCAAGCCAGGACTATTGGCTTTGACAATATTTGTTAGTTCCATAAGATAAATAAGCAACAACTATGGCTTTGTTTTATATATTATAGAAAATGTTTCAGTTCTGAAAAGGTGAGACTGTGAAAGAAATATAACAAGTATGTTTGAAGTTACATGAAAGGCAGTGAAAGGTGGCACTTGTGCAGTTAAGATTTGCTTTTTTTCATCCCGAGGGTGAGGGGAAAAATGGAGAGCCCGATAGGGACCCGTCTCAGCACCTGCAAACTGCCAGTGCTATGCACTGCAGAACGCAGCCAACTTCAAGCCCTGGATATGGGGAATCTGTTCCAGATTCTGGTTGCATAGATGGAAAAGACCTGCTGCCTTGTTTTATGCTTTTTTTTACACTTTTTAGTTTGCATGAAAGAGATTAACTGAAACATTCCTTCTGTCATTTTTGCGCTTTCTTAGATTCTCTCTTACCAGAGGCGGTTTTCCAGCCTTTCTCCCTTCCTGTATGGGTGTCATTTGTTATTGGGAAGAATATGTTTTGGAGAAAATCTTTGAATAAGCCAGGGTGGTGGGCTCCAATTGAAAGGTGTAAAGTGGATAATGTTGTCACAGGGAAAGTGGTGGCTTGATAAAACCATCAATTTGAAAGGGTCAAGAAGGTAACAAAGGAAGCATAAAGTACCTCAGAAAGGAGGAGTCGGATCAGATAGCATTTGGGGTCAAATAACTTTTGGAAAACCGTGTGTTGGGTTACAGTTCTTTTTGGTGGTGGTTGTATGGGAAATTGAGGGTGCGAAAATCATTCAAAAAATCCATCGGTTTTTACATTACATAGAAAGAACTGCCAATATATAAGGTGGTGGCATCACCAATTAAATAGATAGGAACCTCTGATCCGTTTTACACATATGCACAACGAATGTGGTATTTTACTCAAGCTAATTGTGTGTGTGTGTGTGTGTCTCTCTCTTTGCGAATGCACGAGCTTCATTGGGTGTTATTTTGCGTGTACTTGGGTGCACACAAGCTTGTATTTGTGCACATGTGTTTGTGATACCCTACGCCTATGCAAACACGTACCCTCTTCTCAAACCACTAGAAACCACTTACCTTCAGTGCCTTTCTATAAATATAGAACCACTCAGATAAGAGTTTGCATCTTATGTTTTGTTTGTATGTTTTGGATTTATATAGCGCTTATAACCCAGGGGTCTCTAAGCGCTTTTGCCTTGGGAACCCGTCCTGGCTTTTCCCTGTGAGATAGCCCCTACAGGGCATCCCCAAGGTGAAAGCCAGGCATCCCGTGGAGATTAAGCAAGCTTAATGCCCAGAGTTGCAGAGTGTGAACCCATGATTAGGTCAGGCACCGAAGCGAGAATTATTTGAGCTCGAGACCCTGCCGCGTCTGACCTCTGCTTCAGGGTCTGCCTGCTCTAACCAGTGAGCCACACTTCTCCACATCTGCAAGATTAGAAACATCCATATGCAAATCACTACTCACCTTCCTCCAATAGGAACAGTGCAGCCAAAACCGCCTAGCCAGGTCCTCTCTTAACTGAACACTAGCAACCCAAGAACAGTTTCACTCTGATTGGAGTTCTTCAATCAGGTGTAGCTTGGTTCTGTTGGCACAGTGAGAATGGGACCCACATCTGGGCATACCCTTGGCCACTTAGGGCGGTACATCGAACACAAAAAATTGTGATGGGACAATGCTTGCAATAAGTCTAACCAGTGATAACTGCTAGGGGTAGCATTCCAACCCATCATTGTTTTGCCCACCATGCCACCTCAGATTACACCCAGACATATGCAAATCAGTCTTGACTCTGCTCCAATAGGAACGCTCCAGCCTCGGAGAGTTAACACATCTGTTAATGCACTGAACATTACCAGTCCTTTAATATTTTACACTGGGATGATACATTTCTATTGTGAGGCTGGCAGAACCGATTAATGGAAGGAAAGCATCCATGTCGAGTAGAAAAGCAAATAACTCTAGAAAGCATTTTTTATTGCTTACATTGTGGATGGAACGGGCCGAGCATGGTATTAGCCTGACCTTTCATGGTCGGATGCCACATTCCTCGAGTGTCACAACATTCTGTGATCCCTTGAAGAGCATACCCAGCGAAACGAAAACACACTCTTAAACTGCTGTTCGGAACTCTCGGACTTTCCCTCTTGGGAGGTTTGCATAGGTAACACCGAACAGGTGGTCAACGTAAACCCAATACTGCATGTGTAGACAGATTGTGTTGGTATTTTGTAAAACGTGTAACTAGCTAGAAGCAGCAGGGCGCTGCACATGTAGGCTTCAGGCCGCCAAAATCGGGAGGGGCACTATTTAAAAATCAAGGAGTTATTAATCCCTTGGAGGACGGACGTAATGTTGGCCATTTTGTGTGGATTGTCCTTTCATAGGAGTTTATTTACTAGCCCTTGCGCGGCAGGTGCGTCACTTGTTCCCGTACAAAAAGTGACGCAGAGGCGGCGCAAGGGGCTTGTAAAAAATCCCCATAGGTTTGTTTTCGTCAATTGGTGGTCGCACACTGGACTAAATTTCATCGCCTCTTAGCAACAGTGCCTCTCCAGATTTTGCAGACAAGAACTCGTAATTCAGTTGTCATTAAATCCACAAGAGGTGGGCCAAGCAAGGCTTTTGAAATGTTCCCCAGTGCATCCGCTGAATAGCAAAGAGAGAGTTTTGCACAAACTTCACACTTCATACTTATACGCTCAGGCGTGGAGAGGGCGCACAACTTTGCTTGGCCATTCCTTTGCTGTGTGCTGCGCCACACTGAATGAGGACATCACTCGGGAGGCCTCTCTATATTGAATGTGTTAGGTTTCACACAAGAGTGTCAGGCATTTCGTACTTTGGCTCCAGAAAGCACCGTCTGGGCCTTCCCTGCTGCCGTGCCCAGCGCGTGAAGGGCCGGGGACGCGCCACCTCCTTGTCTTGCCATGAAAGGCAGGGAGAGAGGGGGAGAGATAGAGCCGGGGGCACGGGGACGCCGTGGAATCGGAACAGAAAGGGGGTGGCAGAGAGTGCACGTGAGAGAGAAAAGAGGCCGAGGCAAGCATTGTCAGAAGATGCCATCCCCGGGCAGAGCCTCCTAGCAGCTCACAGGCACCGCTCGCGCCAGCTGAAAACCCGGGGAACTGATGCACTGAAAAACCGACCATTATGTTGCCGTTACTTGCTGCTATTTTGACTACAATTGCTAATTTGGATTTTGTGTGGCTGGCACCGCCACGGCCCTGGCACTGCCTGGGCTCCCCTGCGGGTGATGGAGACGGCCCTTGTAACCGTAAGTTCCACAAAACAAAAGCTTTAACTCACGCCTTTAGCTCGTCAGGTTGAGTCGCTTACTTACCCGCGAAGCTACCTTGAATGACTTTCCCACTTGCAGAAATCAACGTAGATTTCACTTGATGAACGGAAGGGCGGCGACACGCCCTACCGTGAGTTTTTACTGTTTGGCATTACAGGCCTCACTTTTAAAGCTTTCGTCCTGTAATTGGACGTTACACTGATATTTAAAACGGTGGAAATGAAGGCACCCCCCCCATTCATAAGGAGAGGCTTTATGTCGGCTAGAAATATTTTCACTTTCTCGTTCTGTGTAAGGGCTATCTATAATCAATGTGGAGATGAATGTTCATTTTACTCAGTCAATTTGTGAAACATCACTTCTGCTTCTTTGTGTTGTGGTGCTTTTTGTCTTGTATTTACCTCCATAGCTGTGGTTCTGAGGCAAAGTTGGGTTATAGTAATTGTACTGGTTGATTGAAATGTTCAAAGTAACAATCAACGCTATAAGTGATTTTATATATATATCTATGTATATATATATATATATATAATTCTATATAATGGGAATACATATATGTATATATATATAATTATATAATTATATATATATATGTATATATATAGCAAGAGGATAGAAGATTATAGAGGCACTTAAGATTTGATGATAGTGAAGACATAGATTTTTCAGGGTGGTTCGGTTTAGGTTGGACGTTTAGGAAGAACAATAACCATTTAGCATTTTGCAATGGGTACGTATGGATAGTTTTATATTCCTGAGGAGTATTGAGTGATCATTACTGCTAAATGCTACTGAGTGGTCCATGTGAATGAGTAGATATGGTCCACCGTTGTCAAGGTTTAAAGGGCATCAACCAGATCATTAGGAGTGGCTGTCTACATGCTGCCACCGAAGCTGTATTTTATTATTCGAGTGGCTATGTCTGAATACCCTCATGTTAACATTGTGCTTTGATTCAGGTATTAGTCATTATGTTATTTGGAAGGGCTGGGGAGAATGTGATTTGGGTAGTGATTCTGAAAGGGTTGGTGTTTAGTTGTTAAATGCCATATTGCTGGAAAAACGGTGCCATTGATGGTATGGAAGATTGTATTTTTGTGGGCGATAAGATATGGGATGGTTACTGTCAGGAAAGTGGGTCAGTTTGCTGGGAGGGCATGTTTCTAGTGTTAGTTGAAGAGGATTGAAGTGCTGGTTTTATTGTTTGTAAGGAAGATTTAGAGACGTGAAGCTGTTGTGTCACGTTTTTTTCATTATTTACACGCAAAGTTGTAATGCTTTTTGGTCTCATAACTTTCTTAATTTGTAATCGTTTGTTAATGTTTGATATGTGAAGCATGTGGGAAACTACAAAAACAAAGAAAAAAATGAGGGTGACATAAATGTACATTCTTGTTTTTGTATCCGTCCCACATTAATGAGGATAAACGTCCGGGGATCTCAGCGACCTCATCCTTATACATTGTGCATTGGCGTGCACTATCCTCACAACTACCTGCATCATCTACTATGCCATCACAACCTGCCCTACAGCATATATGATTGACAAGCTCACCATCTCCAGTGGGAATCAGAAAACCTGTAGGCAAAACGCCATCAATTTAGAGATGAATAGGTGCAAAAAAGGAAAAAAGGCAACAGACCTGCTCCATCCATGAAGACTGTCCGGACCCTGCTAAAAATTAGGGATAATCGAAGACACACTTCCTTAAGGAGCATTAAAACACAACACAGTGATAGACCATTTCTGTTTGAAGAATCCACTTAATCTTCCAATCACTTGTTAACTGTATCTTTGCTTTTGAATTGTACAGTGCTTCACTGCATTTTGTACTACAAACTACGTTTGCATTAAATAAATACAACAAACATACAATGTTAATATCAATCTGTCACAGGCTGCTGCTTGGCAAGATTAAGGCAAAGATATCTATAATTCAACTAAACAAAATATCTCGAATGGGCATCTCAGTAAAGTAACCAGCTAAATGGACTATAATCATAGAAAATACCATAAAAAGGGCCAGCAGAGCTGTTCAAAGCTGCCAGCTTACTGACAACCATAAACTGCCCGCGCCTCTCTATCACACTCCTCCACCCATTACACTGCAAATGGCTGTGGTCCATAACACAATAACTGCACTTCGGCGGTCATCACGTATAGCATGGAAACATTTCCCACATAGTATCAAATCAAAGACAACACACTTCCAACCTTACAGCATAAAAAGTGCACCATGCTACCCATGTAAGCAACGGCTTCAGGGCCCCACATTGGGGTATTAAACACTATACAAATGTTGGCTTAATACAATGCTGCTCTTACGTTACATCACAAGTGACAATGCTATTTTTCTCATAATACTCTTTCAAATCAATATAAAAGTATTCTTCTCATTCTTTTTAGATAGAGATGAACATTTTGACACAAAGGGACTGTAGGAAGGTGGGATTCTTTTTGTATGATGTCAGTGTGTTTTGGACTAGTTGACTGGGATCCCGCTAACCAGGACCCCAGCCACTGTGCTTCCTCCCTAAATTTGACAGTGGTACATACTTTGTACCTTCCGAAATGGCCACTGGTGTACCCTTCTAAGTCCCTAGTATATGGTACAAAGGTACCCAGGGCATAGGTACACTAGGGGTCTCCCATGGGCTGCAGCATTTATTGTGCGGTCAGCCATTTTCATACATACAGCGGCCATGCGTCATTATGTAATGGCTAACTATATATTGGCTGTGCCAAACCTGGGCATGTTTGGTATCAAACATGTTGGAATCATACTCCAACACCATTACCAGTGTTGGAGGTATTATTCCATGTACTAGTGGCTCCTCCGGGAAGCCCCAGTAATCCTGGTAACGGCCATCCAGGGTCTGCCCGCAAACTAGTGCTGCTGCCGACCCAGACACTATTCTTCCCTCCTGCTACTGAGCTGAGCGCAAGCAGGGGAAGGTAGAACAATAGGTTTCCTGTTGCAGGGAGGTGTGACCACCTCCCAGACAGGACTTAGTGTATTGGGCTGGAGTCGGGGCACTTTCCAGAGCCACCAGACAGCTTTGACGGGCACATTTGGTGTCCTCCTTGCATACTTCAGTTTAAGCCAGTTCAGGGAGCCCTTGGCTCCCGCTCTGGCGTTATAGGACAGTATCCTTTGTCAAAACCGCTGGAACAGAAGCCCTGTGCACCGCGTTGACTTGCCATTGCCCAGGCTTGTTGGCCTGTACACCAGAGATCTTCAGGCTACAAGAAGCTTCAGCCTCCAACATCTCTTCCTGCCAAGATCTTCATCCTCACTGCATCCTCTGCACCATGGGCCTGTATCTTTGATGACCTGCTCAAGGTCCTCTTGCGACTCTTGTGCCTTCAGCCAGTGGTCCTCTTAAGGGTCTTCTTTGGCTTCTGTGGGCTCCTCTGCTTGCTCGGGGCCTGCTCTGACTCTCCAGCAATTGGTGAGTACCTTGGACCTTGCTGGTCCCAATGTTGCTCCTGTATCGTTAACCAAGTCTGTTGCTGCTGCCAAGACTTGTTGGTGCTCCCACCTGACACCAACTCCCTGATTCTCGACTTTCGACGCGGGACAGCTCATGAACGGGACCTGGTCTTCCACTGCATCGCCTCGTCCTCACAGTTGCTACGACAATGTCACTGTCATCGCTCCTGCATCTTCCGTCATCGATGGTCATTTCTCTTCTGTGCCTCCTGATCACCTCCAAGTTGCATAGACTCTGTCCCCTCTGCTTGCAAGTTCTTCTATTTGAAAATCCACCCTTGGATTCCACGGGACTCTTTCACCTTCTTATCCAGCAGCATCTTTCCTGAAGTCCTCCATTGTGGTCTACGGCAGTTTCTGATGTCACTTCACACCTATGCTCCCGCTTCCCTGGTGTAGGTATCCTGGTTCCTGGGGTATTCACGGGTGGGGTGACTCTCCAACCATCTGTCTTCTACTGGGGTTCTTCAGGGTTCACTGGGAAGGGTCCTTCTTCTTTAAAACTGCAACAACGACTTGCCCATTGACTTGCATTGAGTACACAGCGGTGTTTCCACTCTGCACACAGCATCTATGGGGTTCCTCGTTACTTACCGCAGGTGGGTCCTTGTATCCCCAGCTTTTCTGAGTCTCCTGGTCTGAGTCCCGACTTCGTTCGCAGTTCGCATTCCACTCCTTTATTTTATGGGTTGGTCCCCCCCTTGAGACCACTGTGTATTTGTCCATGCTTACCTGTTTACAATTGAAGTAGTGCGTGTATTTGCGTTGATATCTCCGGGTAGGAGAAATACCAATGTGTTAGTGTGTATAATAAATAGACATATTTTTATAACTACACTGTGTGGTTCTTTTTAGTTTAATCTACTCTATATGATTAGATCTGGTAAAACAAGCTGCTTAACCCTCCTTCTGGAGTAAGCCTGAAGGCTGCTCTCCTCACTACCACATAGAGAGCATTCTATGGTTGTCTAAGACCACTAAAATTACCTTAAGGGTTGTCTGGATTAGTGCAAGGTGCTTCACTTAAACACGTGTGCACCATATACTAAGCGAGCCTCCTACATTGGTGTGCAGCTGTTGGGATTTAAGCCTGCACTGTTGTACCGGCTAATGTAGGTGTGGTTAAATGAAAAACCATCACTAGCTTTAGGCACATATACAATATTTCTGTAAGTAGTAAGTTCTACTGAGATTTTAGATTGGTTGTTAAGGACCTAGCACAATTCTGTCCCCAATCGTTGGAAGTTTAGATTCACTGGGGTAGGTAGGTGCAACACCACATTACCCATAGTTACGATGCCTTTAATGGGGGAACCAAGTGGGTCCCAACCCTCTAGAGACAGTGGTCTTAAGCTCCAAGAACTAAGGACCCTGTGTGCCTCTATAAGGATAAAGACAGGTAGCAGATCTTGAAACTGCTTTTGCAGGATGACCTCCAGAAACCTGATAGGTCAGATGGGCAGGACAAAGTGGGTGGGGAAGCTCCAGAAGAAGGGTCAGAAGGGGTCCCCCTTAGTGAGCTTAATTCTGAGCATGACCAGAGGGAATCTGATGACTCCACACTGGTTAACTCTGATCCCCCAGGGACTTGTACAGATAGTACAGAGGGTGGCCCTAGAGGAAGGTCTCCCTTTATTCATCCTGGGAGGGTGCAGAGAATGCAGGGGAGGTCTAGATTCTCCTCTGTTAGTTCCAATGCCAATACAAACTTCATAGGGACCTCCATCTCCAGTAAGAGGGATGACTCCTTAGAAAGGGAATACCACCTGCTCAAACTTGAGAGAGCTAGGCTCAGGGTCAAGAAGGAGCAGTTGGCCCTTGATAAGGAGAACCTGGAAGTACAGAAGGTTAGGAAGAATTTGGAACTAGAGCCCCATGATGGCATCACTAGTGTCCCTAGTGTCAGGGAGCAATCTTTTGATACTAGGAGCCCGAGCAGGCTAGTCTCTCTTTACCAGGAGGGGGATGATAACCATAAATGGATCACTGCCTTGGAGAGGGCCTCTAAAGTACAGAAGGTCCCTCAAGGGCAGTGGACAGCTATCCTGTGGCTCTCCTTTGATAGCAAAGGTAGAGACAAACTTCTTAGTGTTAGGCAGGAGGATGCAGACATTTGCTCAGTCTTGAAGAGTGTCCTCATAGATGGGTTTGGTTTAACCACTGAACAGTACTGGGTTACGTTTAGGGACACAGAAGGCTCACACCCAAGACTGAGTAGATTTTGTAGACAGTGCTATTAAGGCTCTGGAAGGCTGGCTTTATGGAAGTAATGTGCAGGATTGTGCGGGATTGTACAATTTTTAAGTGAGGGAGCACATCCTTAATAATTTTCTAAATTAGCAATTGCACCAGTACCTGGTAGACTCTGATCTAACCTCTCCCCAAGAATTGGGAAAGGACATAGACAAATGGGTTCATACCAGGGTTAAGACTAAGTCTCAAGGTGATGGTGACCAGAAGAAAGATTCTTCAAAGGCCCAAGAGAAAGGTGGGGAAAAGTCTAAAGAGAAGTCCTCTGAAGGTCCCCAAAAGTCTTCCTCATGGGGTGAGTCCCAATCCTCTTCCTCTCCTGGTAGGAACCCCTATTGCTATCTCTGCAAAAAGAAAGGCCTTAAGGCAAGGGATTCAAATTGCCCAATGCCAGCAACAAGGATACAATTAATACTACTCCTACCACTACACCTCCTAGTGTCCCTAGTAGTAGCACTCCAAGTAGTACTGAGGTGGATTCTGGCCTAGCCAGATCCCCTACACAGGCCACCTTAGTATGTGATGGTGGCATGGGTTTTGCCACATTTACTGTAAGTCCCAGTACCGTTGGAAAGTACATACAGGGGTCTCTGCTCATGGGCCAGAAAGCTGTAGCCTGTAGGGACACAGGAGCCAGTGTCACCATGGTGACATGAAAACCTGTGTCCTCCTACCTTGATACATAATACCAGGTGACCAACACTGATGGTGTTAGTAAAGGTTACCTCATGGCAATAGTCAATCTCAGCTGGAGAGGGGTAACTGGCCCTAAAAGGGTGGCAGTATCCCCCAACTTGCCTCAAGATTACCTGCTGGGCAATGATCGAGCGATTTCAGCCTGGGCTAAAGTAGAACTCAGGACCCATCTAGAAATGATAGGCCTCCCTGAGCAGGTTGGTGGGATCCCTAGGGCACAAGTCCAACCACATAGAAGCCCTAAAGCAGTGGAGCCTAAAAGAATGGCCTACCCAGCTCCAACAGAGAGCACAAGGGAGGAAAACAAGCCCTCTCCCCCCTAGACTGGAGGTGAGGGTCAGCCTCCTCAGGGAACTGATCTTACCCTCTGTGAAGAAACTGCCCCAGAGGAGACCAGACCTGTCCTGCCAGAGCCACTGAGGGCAGGGGAGTCTTCCAAGGAGGTACCATGTCTGGAGCAGGTACACTGCTGCTCTCTGCCAAACCTCGGTCAGCCTGGTGCTGCAGAGGCCAGGGATGTCAGTGGACCCCAAAGGGCCCATTGCCAAGAGGAATCCCCTCATCCACATATTAGGGACCCCCAGCCTAGTTTTACTAGCCAGGTGGATTGCCCTCAACAATCTGAGGGATCCCTCTTACCCTTATCAAGTGACATCCCCCAAAAGCAAAGCAAGACCTGGAAAAAAACAGTCTCGACCCTTCACTGGCCCTACATAGTTCCCGACCCACAGGTTCAACCAAAAGCTGTCATCAGCAAAAGGTTGATTCCTCTGGATAAGTATAAGTCAGCCATGGAGAAAAGAGTCTCTGTTATGGCCAGTGCTCTGAGGAAGTTGAGACCAACCCTGCTACAGCCTCACTTCCCTAGTCAGACCCCACAAGCCCCTCTCTTGGCTTCAACAGTTGACAGGTACACACCCCAAACTTTGAGAGGATCCAAGCCAGTGGCGTAAAACAGGCACCCGCAGCCCCCACGGAGTGGGGCGGCATGCTACAGGGGGCCCCCTCAGCACAGCACTCTGGCTGGAGTGCTCCCATTTCAGTCTGTAAGGGGCCTGTTGGACGTGGTCCTTTTTTGCAGGGTCATCCCTAAACTTTTTGCCTTTCTCCCAGCCTTTTTTCTGACATGGTGTTGGTGGTTTTAGGACTTTGGGCACTTTAGCACTGCTGTCCAATGTAAAGTGTGTGTACTCTCTGTGATAAACAGACTAATATTGGTCTATACCTGTTTGGCCTATTTAATTTACCTGTCAGTCCCTTAGAAAGTGGTATCTCATATACCCAGGGCTGGTGAATTAAATGCTACTGGTGGGCTTGCAGCTCTGATAGCGTCACCCACCAAAGTAGTCTTTCAAACCTATCCCAGGCCTCTGCCATTGCAGGACCTGTGCTCGCATTGTTACTGCCGCTGTGACGTGACACCTAACGTGTGTGTCATGTCTGTGACCCCTCTTTTACTACATGTCAGTCACCCCTAAGGTAGGCCTAGCTAGCCCTATGGGCAGGTTGCATTGTAGGTAAAAGGTAGGACATGTACCATGTACCTTAAGTGTGTGACATGTCCTGGTACTGACAAACAGCCATTAATGGTTTCTCACTGCTGTGAGGATACCCTCTCATAGAATTGCATTGAGGATTCCCGGATAAGTGTTTCAGTGGTAATTCCTGATATGAAAGGAGCAGCCTGGTCAAGTTTGGTATGTTTGGAATAGTAATATTAAATGCTACGCAATGGTGTGTGCAGATTTATTATAACTATTTTAGAAATGACACTTTTAGAAGTTGGCATTTCTGTGTGCTATGTGTCTGCCTGCCTGATGTGTATTGCGAGTCTGGTTTTGGAACAGCAGGGGCTGGTGAGGTGTGTGTGGCTCCAGGAGGGGCAGGGTGAGTCAGCGCTAGTCTGAATGGGACATCTGCATTTGGAGTGGTGGGAGGAGAAAACCCTGGTCCCTGAATAGGTCTGTGCCTAGCATGTACAATGCTGGCTCCGCCCCCAGTGGTGTGTCTGATCACCAAGCCCCCACCTGACAAAGGGGAAGAGGAGCCCTGTAAACAGAGAACTCCAAAAAAACCAGAACCAGTTGGGATTGGTTCCTTCCAAGCCCTGTGCTTTGAAGACAAAGGAGAAATGTAGTATAAATGTTGGGGCTATGACCCCATAAAGAGAAGCTGTTCCAGTGACTTGGGGGGGCCTGTGGCTGCTGTTGAGCACCAGGAGGAACCACCAGAGGAACTGCCTCCCTGCTGGAGGGCCCTGTGTGCTGGCCTGCCTGGACCCCGCTTCGCCCCCTTGAACTTAACGGACTTTAGAGCCTTGTGAGCGCTGTATCTTCTCTCCCAGAATGGGGAGAGTGCTGGGGCTTTGCAGCGCTGATCTGCGGCCGATTCAGAGGGAATGCAGATGTAGGTATTTCCCTTCATTGCGAAAGAAGGCGGGAGCCCACCCGCTATCTTTGCGCTCTTGTAGCGGGAGCCCACCCCGCTTTATGCCATTGTAGTAGCGGGAGCCTACCCCGCATTGGGGGTGTACTTTTGTGCAGTGGTGTGTGTTTGGGAAGCGGAAGCCCACCCACACTGTCAAGTCACAGAGAAGCACCTCCGTGGCCTGGCCCGGCAGACTGGACCTTGCCTGGTTGGGGGTGTGTCCGGCCGAAGTCCAGAAGTCAGGGCATGCCCAGCGGGGCTTCCGTAAGTTGGGGGGAGCACCGCGTATGCCACGAAGACCGGAGCAGACTAGGAGAGTTCCCGTGAGCAGGGCCTGACTGCAACAAGTGCGGCACAGCTCGTTGCCTTCCATGCTGTTAGAGGCGACCCGAAGGCGCGGGCAGCTCGCTCCTGAGGGAAGGCGGGGTCTCCGTGTGCTGAGGGGAGCCCCGCATGTCTGCCTGTGACGTTCCTTGATGTGTCAATTAGCCCTGTTGAACAAATACTCAACACATCACTGTTCAAAAAGGAGACAGACAGGAACACCATCCTCCACTACAGGAGCTCACACCCCCAGTGCCTGAAAGAAAACCTTCCGTATGGGCAACTGTCAAGAATAAGAAGAAACTGCACCGAGCTGGCTCAGTTTGAGACTCATGCAACATCATTTTGTGAGGAAATGACAAGGAGAAGATATCCTAAAAAACTGTTAAAACATTCTAAGAAAAGAGCGAGGTTCACTCCAAGGGAAAGTCTACTAAACAAAAAAGACAAGGTTGAGTTGAACAAACTTGTTTGTGTGACAACCTACGGTCCTCACACTAACAAGTTTAGACAAATCATTTAAAAAAATTGGCATCTGCTGGAGAATCTGGAATATCCTATGTCCAAACCGATTTTCGCAATGAAGAAAAATCTTAGCATAGGACAACAACTCGTGAGAGCCGACAGCTATATCCCTAAACCTAAAAGCGACTTAATATCGCAGTGGAATTTGAAACCAATATGTGGACACCACAAATGTGGTGGTTGTGTGGCCTGCCCCACGACGTTGGAGGGAAATGTTTTTGAACATAATGGAATCAAATGGAGGGGGGGCGTGGCTAGGCACGCAATGAGAACGGTAGCACCCGGGTAGAGCTCCGAGCTGAGCCTCCCCTTCCCCGGGCGATTTATCCGTCATTTCCAGCCGAATCCGCGTGAAACTACAGGCGGACCACCAGCTAAGTAACTTCGGCGATCTGGCCGACTTTCGTTCTCAAGGACCGCCGCCGGAGCACCGGACTTTCCTGCGGCCCCCGAGCGAGACTTGCTGCTACGCGACCGGGGAGGACGGCCACGAGAGGTCGGGGACTAGGCCGTGCATCAAGGCCCCAAAAACGCGGCCTTGGGTCCGGAACTGCCCGCTTCCATCCACGTTGCGACCTGTCCCCTGCACCCCCCCTCACCCCATTGCTGGAGCGGAGCCGAGCGCGTCATACAGACGCCGCGGGTGAGACGGGGATCCTGCACTGCCGGCGACGCGGGCCAGGACTGCGATCACGGGGCTGTCTGCCCGGGAGTGGGGCGACGGCCACGCTGGAGGGTCTTTGATGCGACCGGAGCAACAGGGAAGTCAGCGGGAGCCCGAGGCAGCGGCCCACTGACCCAGCTCTGCAACGCGGCTTAGAGGGGCGGCCGGACTTCGGACCCCGGACTCAGCCATTGCCTGGTCTCCTTGACGGGTATCTTTCTCCCCCTCGCCTTGCAGCTGCTGCGGATGGACTGACCGGCTGGCACCCGGCTGAACGCCACGGTGCGGATGGCGCCCACACTTGCAGAGCAGCTGACGCACTGACCGCCTGCACTTCAGAGGAGACGGGGCCGGTGACCAGAGAGCGGATCGGAGATGGAGGCATGAGGGCCCCACCTGCCTAACTGATAGACATTGCGGCGATCCCCCCCGCCAGGTGGCACCCCCGCCACGACAGTGCCCGGGCTGCACGGAGGGACTGATCCCCACCATGACCAACCACATCACCAGCACACGAGTGGATACAGCACTCATGCCACGCCGGGCCCCGCAACTCCTCACTACTCCCTGAACGACCTGAGCAGGGATCAGCGACCTTCCTGGACTGGAACCCCCCCGGGACAGGCCCACGGGACGCAGTGCCGGCCGGTGGTGGAACTCCGGGGCGCGACCCACCTTTCGAGGAGTGAAGTCCTGCATGAGATGGACGCTGGGGGCCCGGCCCACTTGCCACACTGACTATACTTTGGGGGCCACAACGGCGCTCCGCTGCGCAGCCACTAGACAACACGCCATAACCGTGCTAGATGCTCCTGAACTCCCTGGAGATCGCGGGCCACGAGCTGATCCCTTTCATTGACCTGGTAGAAGACTCGGAACATCTGCACCTGTGAGCTCGAACCTACCTGGGGACTTGGCTGCCTGCAAGAGGCGCACAACATTGACATAGGCAGCCTGTTGTAACACACCGCTGTACTTCTACACCCCTCAAGCAGGAAGCACGCTGAGGACGGATCACGCGGCCTTGCGGAAGCAGACGTCGAATGCGCCCCCCCTGTGCTCGGACGACATAACTGAACCTGGGAACGACGACCACCCCGTCCCCTGGCTTCGCCGCCAGTGGAACTACCTCGCACATGTCCGGAGGGGTGAGGACTCGCACTGGCACCGGAGGAGCCCTGTTGAAGGGAAAATCTGATACGACATCACGCAAAATGGCGGCGGAACAGGTCACATCACGGTTAGACAACATGCTTGCTGCCATGGAACGCTTGGAACAATCCCTTCAACAAACCAGGACGTCCCTGGAATCTAAGATAGATGGAGTAGCCATAGATCTTACCCACTTGCGAGACGACCACAAGAAACTGGCTGATCGCACTAAAACGCTGGAGGGGACAGTGAAAGACCTTGGCCCCGCTGTCTCACAAACTGACAAGCACGTGCAAGACCTCCTGGCAAGAGTAGAATTCCTAGAGGACCGTGCTGAGGATGCGGAAGGGAGGGCGAGACGCAATAACATAAGACTCGTCGGTGTCCCGGAGAAATGGGAAGGCGCCAGACCGGCTCAACGCGTGGAGGATTGGATACGTGAGCTGTTACCTGCGGACACGCTCTCACCGCAATTTGTAGTGGAAAGGGCGCATCGAGTACCCACGAGGCCATATGCCACCGGTTCCAACGCAAGGCCGCTACTCTTTAAGGTCCTGAACTACCGAGACAGGGACACCATTTTGAGGGAAATCAGACGACTCGGGGAGGTACGGATCGATAACGTCACGGTGATGTTTTTCCCGGACTATACCCTACAGGTTCAACGTCAACGTCATGACTTTCTGGAAGTGAAGCGCCGACTACGAGAGGCAGGCCTCAAGTACTCCCTACTCTTCCCCGCAAAGCTCAGAGTAGTGGCGCGAGATAAAACTTATTTCTTCAACAACCCTGTGGAAGTGAGCGACTGGCTCGACAGCGGAACGGACACGACACCGAGAAATGCGCAACATCCTGAGCCGCGGCCCCGGGGCCGCGGACCACGGCGTAGGCGAAGGAACAGAGGCCACGCAAATGACCGCCCAGACGACGCGACCCACCACTCCCCGCCAATGGACCAAATAATTCAGGAACAACAAGACGCCCTCAGGAGGGTCTCCCAAATCAGCGCCTCGCCGACCTCGGAGACTACGCGAGCCAAGAGTCCGCCACTGGCACACAGCGATGAAGATGAAGCCATCTACGGAATTCCGGATTCTCAAGTTTCGGTAGAGCTTCCAGATGTCACGCCACAAACGGCCGACATGCCCCATTGACTCACGTCATGTGCGACCAGCAGCTGACGCCGGGGCGGTAGAGGCGGGACTCATGGGCGAACGATTGCTGGGATGCTGCGGACACAGCTGCACATGGAGAAACCCCTCACCGCCCTGGAAACAGACGGAGAAGTCCTAGCGCTGTGAGTACTCACCTAAGAGGTATGGACGCTAAAGCAGGCGATTAGAGGGGTGGGATTGCTGCGACCTCCGTTCTTGTCATGTAGCCACACTCCTATCCCGCATGATTGGGGAACTTGGCTTGCTACCATCAAAGATACATACTTAGTCACCCAGGGGCGGAACCACTGGGCCAGTTATGGCCTAATCGGATGTCGCAGTAGACTGCGTGGTGGGAACTTTTGATGGCCCGGGGAAGGGCAACAGTCCGGTATCATTTGACTGGACTTTGAGAGACTACCTTCTTGATACCTAGCTCAAGCTGCCCCCTAGACTTGAACGCTAAAACTTTCGCCTATTGGCGTGTTTGGACGGCAACGTGTTCTGTTGCCGACCTCTTGGTATTTTCTACTGTTTTGCACTATTAGTGACCCCAGTTATATTCCTTCTTCCCCACCTCAGAGAGCTGCCTATGCCCTTGTTACACATGTCGATGTCTGTGCCTGCGGGGGGTGGAGGGGGGGGACGAGTGGTCTTGTGGGGGCGATCGCCTGGGGGATGGGCGGTGGAGGAGGCGGAGGCCTCGTACCGAAATAGTGGGTATGGCTGAGATTCAGATATGTACATGGAATGTGAGAGGTATGCACACACCATCGAGGCGTTACCAAATATACTCATACTTGCGCCGCCACAAATTCCATGTAGCTTTATTACAGGAAACACATCTCAATAAGGCTGAGGTACACGCGCTGCGCAGGAGATGGCGAGGACAAATCTATGCTACTGAATATTCTTCCTATGCCCGTGGGGCGCTCATATGGGTAAGGCCGGGCACTCCCTGGGCAGTCATGGACACACAGATAGATGTGGGTGGCCGGTATGTGATAGTTAGGGGCAGACTCGATGGACATCCGATAGTACTTGCCTCCATATACTCCCCTAACACTGAACAAAGCGGTTTCCTCGACGGCCTCTCCGCAGCGCTGGCGCCCTGGCATGGGCTTCCATGGATACTTGGAGGTGATTATAACAGTGTCCTGGACGTGCACTTAGATAGGTCCACTGCTCCCCCGCCCAGCGCACAGGCACACGTCACATCGAAAGCTCTCCTCAACTGGGCCCAACAATGGCGGCTGCAGGATGCATGGAGAACCCGCAACCCCACGACACGCACGTACTCTTATTGGTCAGGTGCGCATGCGCTACATGTCCGCCTAGACAGATACATGGTTTCCCCGGACCTCCTCCCGCTAGTCCTAGATTCCCAATATATGGGCCGCACCCACTCGGATCACAACCCTCACACATTGACCATTGCATGGGACGTTCCGCATCCCCCCATTCCCACCTGGCGCCTTCAGCCGGACGTTTTACTTGATGCATCGTTCCGAGACTCGCTGCTCACACAATCAGCCCAATATTTTGAACTCAATGCTGACTCAGCATCCTCCCCCCAAGTCGAATGGGACGCTTTCAAAGTGGTGACACGGGGGTACTGTCTAGGAACACAGGGTCACATGAGACGCCAGCTTGAACGTGATCTGACGCGACTGGAATCGGAACTGCTTGACCTCGAGTGCCCTGCGGATGGAGGTGAGAGCGCCCGACTGACTGCAGCTCGAACGGAACATGACTGCCTGTTGGACCGTTTGAAATGTGTCAACTTTGCGGCGCACTCTGCTCGGACACATAGGCAAGGTGATAGGCCGGGCAGACTACTGACCTGGCTGATCGCGCGGGAAGACCGATCGGCTCGGATATCGAACATACAAACCGGAGATGGCAGGACACTATACTCTCAGCGCCAAATTCACGAGGCATTCACGGAACACTACACTGATCTGTACCGCTCCCGCCTCCAAGTCTCCCGGCACACCATTGTAACCTATCTTTCTGAAATACGGTTACCCACCTTGACTGCGACGCAACGGGGTGACCTGGGGGCACCACTTGACCCCGAGGAACTCCGGGACACCATATTTAACCTCTCGAACGGTAAAACTCCGGGACCGGATGGCTTACCGGCCGAGTTTTATAAGGCCGCCTCGGTCATCCTGATCCCACAACTGGTGAAAATGTTTTCCGCAGCCACCGACGACTTCGCCCTGCCCCCGACCCTCAATGAGGCGACACTTATCTCTTTGACCAAACCTGGAAGGGATAGCACCCAGCTGGGCTCCTATCGCCCTCTCGCGCTTCTGAATACAGACTATAAAATCCTTGCCTCCGCGCTTGCCCGCAGGCTGGCCCCCTTCGTACCCACGCTGGTGCATCCCGACCAGAACGGATTTGTGCCGACAAGACACACATCACACAATATCCGACGATTATTTCGCCTGCAGGAGTACGCCACGAGACAATGGCCGAGAGCGGGGTGCCTTGTGCTTGACCTGGAGAAGGCTTTTGACTCGGTGGAGTGGCCCTACCTGCGAGCGGCGTTGGAAAAGTTTGAGCTGGGAGATGACTATCTGATGATGGTGGGCCTCTTATACCGCGAGCCCACGGTCCGGGTCCGCACAGGAACATTACTCTCTGACTCTATCCGCGTACGGAGAGGCACTAGGCAAGGTTGTCCACTGTCACCCCTGCTGTTCTCCCTGGCTGTGGAACCCCTAGCCGAGATGCTCCGGTTGCAAGGAGCCGACTGGGGAATACCGTTGGCGGACGAACTGCATGTAGTATCCTTATACGCTGACGACCTGCTTCTCTACGTCAGGGACCTCAACGATGTCCCGGGATCCCTCACCGACATTTTCGGCACCTTCGAGGAAATGTCGGGACTGCGAGTGAACTGGGCCAAATCGGGGGCCTACTCGTTCGACCCGAACGTTCCCGAATGTGACATACACATCGGGGGTGGGAGGTTGCAGTGGTATCCCAGCACGTTTAGATATCTGGGGATATACGTCTACCGAGACCCAACAGACATCCTGGAAGGCAACCTGATGAGGGCGATCGCCTCCACCAGAGCGCAGGTGGGGTTCTGGAATACTCTACCACTCAATGTCCCTAGTCGCACTGCCT
The DNA here is from genome assembly GCF_964261635.1 of Lissotriton helveticus. NCBI lineage: Eukaryota > Metazoa > Chordata > Amphibia > Caudata > Salamandridae > Lissotriton > Lissotriton helveticus. The sequence continues at coordinate 1,223,268,073 of NC_136059.1, read as the reverse complement.
TGGCTAAAATGATAGTACTCCCGCGGCTGTTGTACTATTTCGCGAACATACCGACGTATGTGCCTGCCCGGGTGTTCCGAGACATTGAGGTCCTGCTCCGAACCCTGATTTGGAACAAAGGCCGACCCCGGGTAGCGTTGACGAAACTCTACATGCCCACTACGGAGGGCGGGCTGGCAGTTCCCAACATGGAGCTATATTATCTGGCTGCACAAATGCAGTGGGTGTCGTGCTGGCTGGGTGGTAAGAACCTGAGTGACACGGCTTCCGACACCGCCGTTTGGTCCCAGCCCCAAATTCAAACACTGTTCCACCCGCTGACTCGGACTCCCAGACCATCGCAACTACTGCTCGCAGTGGCGCGCAAATGCTTCCTCCGATGTTTGCGCCTAACGCGAACGACGACACCCTACGCGCCGATATTGCCACTGTTAGGCACCCCGACGACAGCGGGGACCCTGACCGCTACGCGGTTGAACAGCTGGATCACCGCGGAGGTGGAGACTTTGGGTGACCTTTACTCCGACGGCGCCCTTCTACCCTTTGCAACCCTTGCGGAAGACACGTCCCTCCCAGCTGGTCAGTTCCTGACACACGCGTCTCTCGTTCACGCGCTGACCGCCGCCTGGGGAGACATGTCTAGCGAACCACCGACGCACCACTTCATACAATACTTGCATGTCATGAGCAACGGCACCCACATCATTCATTGGCTGACACAAGCACTTCTCCTACATACATACCCGGCGACTGTACACCTAAGGGAAAAATGGGCGACGGACAGGGGGAGGGACTGGACGGTCAAGGAATGGGCTATGATCCTCGTTGGCCCAGTGAACATCCCCCGCAGCCCTCGTTTTAAAATTATACAATTTTACATATTACACCGTGCTTACCTCACCCCTGATAAAATAAATAAATACTTCTCGGTGACTGATACTGCCTGCGGCCGCTGTTCCCTCATAGGCGCAGATCTCCTTCACATGCTATGGCTTTGCCCCGCCCTTCAGCAGTATTGGGAAGGTGTAACCAAGATACTCCGACACTGCACTGGGGAACAAGTACCGAACACATGGGAAGCCTGTATACTGGGGTTATATAAACGCACACACCTAAATAGAGTCCAAACTAGATTCTGGGATCTCGGACTTATCACGGCCAAACGACTGCTCACCAAGAGATGGAAGGCTGCCACACCCCCTCACCTCCGACACTGGTGCCTGTCACTGACAAACTGGGCGCGAGCTGAATACTCTGTTTTACAGCGAGAGGAAACGGCGGGGCTCAGGAAGTTCCCCATTGCGCACCAATGGGAGGGCATGCTACACTCCTTCCTGCAGAAATGCGCGGAACAGGGAATCACGTGAAGACACATGCACTCCCACTCCCCTTCCCTGATACGGCACCACACTGATTACACACGATACTCCATGCGACTTCCCATCGCCGTCGAACTCGACACGCTGTCTGACTGCTATTTTCATGTTTCATACTGCCGCCACTTACCCCAATCCCGGAGCCACACCGCCACATGACAACGGCGGCGGAGGCCCGGGCAATGCACCGCGAAACCACACCCTCCGACCGCTCGGAAGACCCCCCCACTAGCGGCCCTGCTTCACGGTAGACCCGCGCTCCCCTGGGCCCCGCCCCCCCACCTGCCTACCCCGCGAGACACCAATGACATACTGACACGGACTTCTACCTACTAGGCGCTATGGCGAACTCTGCACACACCTACCCCTACCCACCTCCCGTGACACCCTTGTCCCCTGTTTTATAGTTGGTTGTTGATCTGATTTAATCCTCTGTTAGACCATGTCCATACGCATACAACTTCATGCTTTATATCATTTCATGTCACAGGACACCCTCAGGTGTAGCGGCCGAGGATTGGACACCCCGCATGGGCGCTGAGGTGCAGTACATTTCTCCCCACTGATGCGGATACACATGGAGGTTACACGCCCCAATCACCTTAAGTCGCTGAACACCCTTCATGCTCCCTCACACGATGATACACCCGTCCTAATGCTGACTCCCACAGAATCACTCGCAACCGACACGTATTGGTAGCGACGGACACGATCATCACTACGGACTCAGATGGGGGTAGATTCAGCGCACCCACCTAGAACCACTGTATCCATACTGAAAAACCCAAAGACCGCACACATGCTGGACACTAAAGATGTACGCGTCATGATGTTATGTGAAATGTTGATATACGCTGCCGGACCCCAGGGTTGCCGAGCTTGAAGCTGTGTTTATTCTCTTTATATGTCACGAACTCCACTGACTGCAGCTGGCCCGGCTGGGTTGTAAGCAATGCTGATGTGTACATTGTGAATCGGACAATAAAGGTCTTTCTTAAAAAAAAAACAAAAAAAAAAATGGAATCAAATGGAGACATGACAGTTTCACAAACTGTAAAACGAAAAATGTCATATACGCAGTGGTTTGTCGATGTGACAGGGTATATATTGGCAAAACATGCCAACAAATCAATATGAGAATAACACAGCATAGATCACGCATTAGGCGTAAGGTATTAACTGCCCTATGGTTGAGCATTTTTTGTCTGCCAACCATTCTGAGAATGATTTTGAATGGACGGTCCTGGCTGGGATAGACCCGAAACATCGGTCCCCCAACATTGAGAGTGCTTTATTGCGTAAAGAGACCTATTTAATCATGAAATTTGACAGTATCAACAAAGGACTTAATTGTATGAGTGAGCTGAATAGAATTTAATTTCTGTTCCGCCGAATACAATATCAGTAATTCATCATGCTGTCCATTCCCATCATGGGTACTTTAACTGTAATACTACGGGTTGCAACCTGGCACTTTGAAATAATCCCCGCCTATTTGACAAAAAGCACCTGTTGTACCTACAATACATTGTCCACAATGCACTGTGGTTGATATGACTGGCTACCCTCTGTCATTGGTGGCACTAGTGACCACGTGGTTCACAGATCCGGTAATTACAAAACTAAACCGGAAGCAGTGACCCTTTTCATAACAACGGAGCGAGAAACAAACTTGATTAAACGCCACACGCATAATGCTAAACGGGGTGAGTTAACGTGAATAACCCTAAACTTTTAATTATATGAATGGCGGTTCGTGAATGCGGGGCGTAACGTAGTCCTTGTTGTTCCACAGCCTTTGGCCGCGACCATCATTCAAATACGACAAATCCTCCGCAACTTGCAATTATTCGCCAGCCTCTGAGTGAGTAACCGTTGTGCTCATTGCTGCTTTAATGTGCACGCACAGTAATAGATTAGATAAGTAAAATCGCTCTAATTTTTTCAGAAACAAAGAACAGAGACTATCTGAAAATTATTTTCCATCGTGATTGATTAGAGTACTGCTGTTGCAAGGTAATTTGTCTTCCTTTATGTAAATAGCGCTTCTTGGCCTCAGTGTGATGGTACACGGATTTAATAAGGGTTTGGTAATTTGTTGCAGACTGGCAACCACTGCGTGTGAAGCATAACCTAATAGCCACAAATCCAATTTGACAACATACAGGTATGTGGCTATACTTTTGATTAGAAAGCTGTTAGGGACATCTGAGAAGCTCTTTTAAAACGTTCTAAATAGTTTTTTAGTTTTTTTCTTTTGTCAAAAACAGTTGTCAAAGACAAGACTAAACCAGCCCTGATGAGAGTTTGGCAACTTATAAAGCCATAACTCGAAACGCGTCGGCTATGTGCGATTCAAGTCTTGATTAGATGTTTGAACACCTTGAGGATTAGGATTAATTGCTCTATGGGTGTTAAGAACTTTTTCGAGTTGTTTTGATTCAATTTATAACTGAATAAGATTGAGTGTAGTAATTGTATGCGTATATAAACAGCTCTTTTTGACATGTCGAATGATTTGTAATAATGTATTGATGTATCGAATTCTTTTCTATGTCTCAATGTATTGTAAATTGATGTGGAGATTTATGTATAATATGAAATAATTGATTTTTTGTCAGTTTGGTGTGTATTAATGTGATATCCTGTTTGGTTGATAATGTGTTCCTATTGTGGCTAAACAAATATCTTTTTTCTAAAAATAATTCAAAATATAGAGGCAAAAATCATTGCCAAGATAAACATAATCATTTTTGTTTATCTTATCTTTGGATCAGAAATTTGATCGTAAAAGAATAGAGGCGTGGGTAAATTTTTCTATTTTGTTGTGAGAGATTAAGGCACAGTGTCAGTGCCTTTTGCTGGCGAAGAGCAGAGTCCCAGAGGAGTCCCCAGTGAGTGGGGGGCTTCCATTGGTGAATCGTTGCTGCCGAGGTCAGCACCAGAAGAGCCCCGGCGAAGTGGGGCTGTGTGGTGAGCTTGGTGGGGGTGTGTGTGTCAAAGCACATTGTCAGAGCCTTCCCCCGTGGCCACTCCCAGGGCACAGAGATGCCCGTGCCCTTGTTTTTCCTCACAGTTGCGCCGCCGCTGCGTGCTGCTGCAATGTGGTAGCTATTTGGGTTATCAGAGTCCCGGTGGGCTCAGGAGGCACTACTAGTGACAATGCCAAATCTTTTTTGTGCTTATGTGATGATCCCAATTGCCCTGCGAGAGCGCAGGCAGCTGCCACGTTTAGGGGTCATTTCTTTGTGTTAAGGAAAGGGGTGAGTTGCACCCCACGCCCCAGCGCAGTTCTGCACTGTGGTTTCGCTGCATTGGCAGCCAGGGGGCCATTTGGGAGGTCCCCCTTACACCCTGACTTTCTGGACTTAAGGCATTTGAGCCCCAGTGAAAGGCCAGCTGGCCTGGGGTCATCTGTGTGATGGTGGAAGTGCACAAGGGCCTAAGGTGATGTATGCACCTTGTGGCAGTATTACTAGGGTGCACTGCTAAGTTACTGCATAATGTGTTTATGCTTATGTGTTTTAGGATATTGCATAATGTACTCATGCTTATACCTAATGTGATTTCTGCAAAGTGTCTGTGCCAGTTGTTACTAGTTGTTTCATTTTAATAATAAGTGAGAACTAGAGCTCTGAAGGGCCTGATTGGCCCTGTCCTGTATATAATCTTCTGTGAATAATGCCTAGTGCCAGTTGTCACAGTGTATATGTGTGATTATGATTCTTATGTGTTTTGGATAATCCAAAGGCTATTTTTAGATAAGCTTGTGTGGGGTCTCTTTTGTAGTGTGCCTAGTGTGTTGCTGCTGTGTGTGTGTTGCGCAAACGCTTTACACATTGCCTCTGGTATAAACTTGACTGCTCGTGCCAAGCTACCAAGGGAGTGAGCAGGGTTTATCTTCAGCGTTTAACTCCCTTGCCCTGACTAGAGTGGTGGTTTCTGCCTGGCTTAGGCGCAAGCCCTAGCCAACCAGAAATCCCATTTCTAACAGGGCCCCTTCACGTTCCTTGCAGGGGCCCCCTCAAGTTTCGATACAACAGTGATCCAAGCCCCTACAGGGGAGGAACTTCTCAGTGGACCATAAAACAGGAAGTATCCATGCCAGTGAGGTTGGACCTTCCTTGTATGGCCACTTAGGAAATCCAGACTCATCCGGGCAAGGTTAGCCTTATCTCCTTTCGTTTGGGGGGGTTATGTAGGAAGGTAGGAACCTACTAGCATGTTTACCCCCCCTTTATGCCTGGTGTCAGTAGGTTTTGGACTAGTCTGGCTGGGATCATATTAACCAGGACCCCAGCCACTGTGCTTCCTCTCAAATTTGACAGTGGTAAGTACTTCTGTACCTTCCCAATTGGCTACTGGTGTACCCTTCTAAGTCCCTAGTATATGGTACTTAGGAACCCAGGGCATAGGCACACCAGGGGTCTCCCATGGGCTGCAGCATGTATTGTGCCACCCATGAAAGACCACTCAAACTGTGACTACAGGCCTGCCTTGGCAGCCTGTGTAAGCTGGTGCTAGCACCACATACGACAGATATACGTTTTCTTATATCTGAGCTCACTGCACTTAAAACCTATACGTCACCCCTAGGGTAGGCCTTTCAATCCTGAAGGCAGGGTACTAGGTTATAAGTGTGAGGGTGCACCTGCATGAGCATGACATTCCCTGCAAGCCCCGGAGTCGATTCTCCAGGCTTTGTAAGTGCGGTCAGCCATTTTGATTCATATATTGGCCATGCGTCATTACACAATGGCTAACTATATATTGACTGTGCCGAACCTGGGCATGTATGGTATCAAACATGTTGGAATCATACCCCAACACTGTTACCGGTGTTGGAGGTATGATTTCATGCACTGGGGGCCTCCTCCGGGAAACACCCAGTACTCCTAGTAACAGCCATCCAGGGTCTGCCCGCAAGTTAGTGCTGCTGACGACCCCAGACACAATTCTGCCTCCTGCTGTTGAGCTGAGCTCAAGCAGGGGAAGGTCGAACAATAGATTTCCTGTCACAGGTACTAAGTGTATTGGGCTGGGGTCGGGCGCTTGCTAGCACCATCAGACTGCTTTGGAGGGCACATTTAGTGCCCTGCTTGCATACTTCAGTTTGAGTCAGTTCAGGGAGCCCTTGGCTCCCGCTCTGGTATGAAACTGGACAGAGGACATTGAAGTATCCTCCCCTCTGTCCAGCACCTCCTCTAAAAGGAACCCTGGATCGTTCGAACCCTTTCCCCAGGGTACTTCAGGGCTTACCCGTGGGTGGCTCTTCAGTTATTCATGGGACAAGATTCAAACCCAAAACCCCTCCAACTTCGACCATCTGGGCATCTGGACATTACCTGGAACTGAGACTGTACCAAGGAAGACTCCTACTGCTCCTGGGCTCACTGTTCTGCAATTCTTCTTTGTCGTCTGTGCCTGTGCTTCTTCCAGGTTCCTCTCCAGAACTGTGGGCATCAAGGACGCCCCCTGGAGTCAAGGAGTCACTCCCCTGCATCTGCAGTTACCACAATGAAGCTGACCGGTCTGCTGCTCCTGACGTCCCATGGACTTCGCAAGGCCCAGCAACACAGGTGGTGGTTCTGCAACTCCATTGAGGCCTTACTTGTCCTCTCAGCAAATTTGAGGCCAGTATCCCCCGTCGGAACTGCTGGAACAGAGCCCCTGTGCACTGCGTCAACTTGCTGTTGCTCTAGCTTGTTGGCTCTGCACTCCAGAGATCTTCGGGCTACAAGAAGTTCCAGCCGCCAACATTTCTTCCTGCCAAGATCTTTGTCCTCACTGCATATTCTACACCATGGGCCTGCATCTTTGATGAGCTGCTCGAGGTCCTCTTGCGACTCCGGTGCCTTCGGCCTGTGGGTCCTCTTGAGGGTCTTCTTTGGCTTCAGTGGGCTTCCCTGCTTGCCAGGGGCCTGCTCTGACTCTCCTGCAATTGGTGAGTCCCTTGGACTACGCTGGTCCCAACATTGCTCCGTTATCGTTTCCAACGTCTGTTGCTGCTACAAAGGCTTGTTGGGTCTCCCTCCGGACACCGACCCCCTGGTTCTCATCTTTCAACGTGGGACAGCTCATGAATGGCTGATGGTCATCCACAGCATCACCTGGTCCTCACAGCTGCAGCGACAAGGTCACCGTCATCACTCCTGCATCTTTCGTCATTGGTGGTTATTGCTCTTCCTTGCCTCCTGATCACCTCCCAGTGGCATAGACTCTGTCTCATCTGCTTGCAGGTTCTTCTCTTCAAGAATCCACCCTTGGATTCCACAGACTCTTTCACCTTCTTCGCCAGCGGCATCTTTCCTGTAGTCCTCCATTGTGGTCTATGGTGTTTCTGACATCACTTCAAACCTACGCACCCGGCTTCCCTGGTGTAGGTATCCTGTGTCCTTGGGTATCCATGGGTGGGGTGATTTTCCAACCTTCTGTCTTCCACTGGGAAGGGTTCTTCTTCTTTGAAACTGACTTGCCCATCAACATGTATCGAGTTTGCGGCTATGTTTCCACTCTGCATGCAGCCTCCATGGGGTTCCTGTGTACTTACCTTGGTAGTGGTTCCTTTTGTCCCCAGCTCTTTTGAATCTCTTGGTGCAAGTCCCGACTTTGGTCGCAGTTCGCATTTCACTTCTTTATTTTATGGTTTGGTCTCCCCCTGGAGACCACTTTGTATTTGTGATTGCTTACCTGTTTACAATTGAAGTATTGTGTGTATTTGTGTTGATATCTCCAGGTAGGAGATATACCAATGTGTTAGTGAGTGTGTATAACAAATAGACATATTTGTATAAATACACTGGGTGGTTCTTTCTCGTTTAACCTACACTATGTGCTTAGATCTGGTAAAACAGGCTGCTTAACACTTCTTCTGGACTAAGCCTGAAGGCTGCTCTACACAGCTTCCACTTAAGTGCTTTCTATGGTTCTCCAAGACCTCTAAAATCACATAAGGATTGTCTGGATTAGTGCATGGTGTTTCACTTAAATAAGTGAGCACCATATACTAAGACAGCTTCCTATGGGGGATCTTGGTGCCTTTCTATCAAGTCTGTATTATAAACGGTCCTCGCAGACAGTTCTGAACTATTTGCCGTCAGTAGTCCAATATCCAGCTAATTCTATGCACTTTTCACCATGGCAGACCATTCCATTCTATTTAATTCTAGCTAGGATTTATTAAAGAGATAATTTGTATATTGTACCATGTTGTTATTCATAAGATTTACTCTCTGCTAATTCACATTCAGTACAATTATTTTATTATCTGCTATATTCGTTTTGCATATGATTTACATTAGATTGACTTTGAATAAACTTGTATAAAAATAATACTTCATGTTTCTTTTATGTGCTCTGTTGGTTAAATGAATCCACTTGGAAAGTTCAGAAGAGACTAATAGGATACAACAGGTCCATTTTCTACATTTAAGCAGGCAAATTGGTGTACCTGTGCTTGCCTCAGGACAAAAAGCCTAATTTATGGGGCTTTGGCATAGGGCAACGCAGCAAGTCACCTTGCTGTGCCGCCATACGTCAAAGGGAAAGGGCACAAATGTATCGTATTTATCCATTTTTTTTTTTTTTTGTAAAACAATTTTTATTGCAGATTCCAATGTAAGCATTACAGTATATTTGCAATTATGTTTGCGCGGGACCCCAGATTCTCACATTACTTCTAGGTAGTATGTACACAGCCTTATAACCCGCATCCCTGAGGCCGGGTGGCGTTCATCGCAATCAGTGCATCCTCTCCACTACTAAGTGTAAGCACGTCTAGTGGTCAACCGCCATCTGCTTTTAACTTTATATCAACAAGTCCCCCCCCCTCCAGCATCTGATCAGTGTGTATTGCGATTCTTGGCATCATTGGGACGCTACCCCTCCCTCCCCCTTCGCACTTCCCTCCCCCCTCCCCTCCGGTGTTCTGTGGTGTCCAGTGCCTGTGTCCGGTAGTAGTATACTGAAGTGTGTTGGTGAGCTACGGAGTTTAGAGTGAATCATTGAGTGTGTGTGTCCGTGGTAGGTGCAAGGGATGGCACCGCCTCCCCCTGGATCCCTGGGTCTACCGCTTCCCCTTCCTCCTCGCTCTCCACTGCACTGTCCCTGAGTGCTTGGACTAGGATTTCCCATGCCAGTGCCGTTTCCTGAGCTTTCTCGTTGGACCCCCGTCGTGCCAGTTGGTATCTGATTGTGCTCTCTGCCGCTGCCCATTTCCGAAACTCGGTCAGCCATTTCCGGTGTGTCGGCGCCGTCTTTGATTTCCATCCCCTGGTGAGCTCCCTCTTTGCGATAAGTAGTCCCATGTCTATGAATTTGCCCGTCAGTTTGTTTTTGCGTGTGTGTGGAAACCAGTGTAAGAGTGTAGTCGCACTATCGTATTGCAGATCCCTGTCTGTGGACTCGTTCAGGGTGTCGCCTACCTCCCTCCAGAAGTCCTGCAGGTGTGGACAGCCCCTCAACATGTGCAGTAAGTCCGCACCTAATAGCGCACATCTGGGGCACGCTGCGTCCATCGCGCCAAAATATCGTGATATTTTATGCGGGGTAAGGTAGGCCCTATGGAGTATATAGAGGTGTATTAATTGGAAGCGGGCGTTTCTGGTGCTGTTCCTGGTTCTCCGAACCAGTTGAGCCCATGTCGTGTCCGGGATTTCCCTCTGCAGGTCCGTCTCCCATGGGTTTTTAGACGCGTTAGAGGCTGCAAATTATCCTCGAGTAGCCTGGAGTGCAGACATGTGACCGCCTTGAACGTCCCTGCAGCCATCATCGTGTATTGGCATACTGGCGATGTTGGGGGTTCAAGCAGCCCTTCCCCCCAGTGCGCTTGGATCACGCGTACCACGGCCGCATGCAGTAGGTAGTCTCCCCTCGGGAGGTCGTATTGCTCCTGCAAGGTCTGGTATGGCACGAGCACCCCATCAGTGTATAGGTCCCCCACCATCTGCAGGCCAGCCTCCTCCCAACCTTGGAGGTTCGACCAGTCGCCGCCATGTGGAAACGCTGTCAGCATACCTAGCGGGATTTCAGGCGCATATGGATGGGCAGGACCCGCCCGCCTCTGCATGCGATTCCAGCAGAGCCTCAGCGTCCGTTCTTCCTGGGACAATCCTCTGAGTGTGAGTTTCTGCTGCAAGGTAATATACGCCAGTACGTGGCGGGGGGTGCCTGTGTCCCTCTCCTGTTCCGGGCCCCGGTATACCCTTGCCACCTCCTGCGTGAAAAACTGCAGCTGGGCAGCTAAATAATAGAGCTCAAAGTCCGGGACCGCGAGTCCGCCCTCATTCTTTGGGCGGGTCAGGGTCGCCAGAGCTATCCTCCGCCTGCCAGTGCCCCATAGAAAGGACACTACCTGGGACTTCAGGCGTCGAAAGATACTTCCCGGTATCCACACTGGGAGAGTCCTAAAGAAGTACAATAATCGTGGTAGGGCAATCATTTTAAGCAGAGATACCCGGCCCGTCATGGATAGCGGAAAAGTAGCCCAAAAGGTCATGTTACCTTGTAACGTACGGATACAGCGGCCTACGTTGCCGTCCAGCAGGTTTGCGGGCTCATGGTAGATATGTACCCCTAAATAAGGGAGACAGTCCGGCTCCCAGCGGAGCCTGGGACGGGCCCAGGGGCACCGCTCCGCCCTCCGGAGTGGGAAGAGGCATGTCTTTGCCCAATTTACTCTCAGGCCCGAGACCTCCCCAAATCGTGCTAAAAGGCTCTCCGCCCCCTCCACTGCTTCCTCGGCGTTGTCCAAGAACAACAGGAGGTCGTCCGCGTACAACGAAATGTAGTGGTGGATACCGCTAACTTCCAGCCCCCGGTAATAGTCACCTCTCCTGGCCAGCGCCGCTAATGGTTCCATCGCGAGGGCAAATAACAGGGGAGAGAGCGCACACCCCTGTCTAGTACCCCTATGCACTTCATAGGGATCTGATATCAGCGCCCCTATCCGTACCCTAGCTCCAACCGACGCATAGAGCACCGTGGTCCATCGCACATAGCCCTCGCCGATACCAAATCTGTGCATCACCCTGTACAGGTAGCACCAATCCAGGCTGTCAAAAGCCTTCTCTATGTCGATCGCCATAACCATAGGGGCTCTGGCGAGCGGTGGGGGGTCCGCCACGAGCCGCAGCAACCTGCGGATGTTGTGTGACGTGTTTCTGGTGGGTATGAAGCCCGACTGGTCCTTGTGGATCAGGTCCTGCATGTGGGCCACTAACCTAGCGGCCAGTATAGTACTCAGTATTTTATAATCTGTCGTCAGCATCGACAGTGGTCGGTACGACGCCGGATCAGAGCCGTCCCTACACGGTTTTAGTAGGGGAATCATGATCGCCTCGCGCATCGAGCGGGGCAACTCCCCTTTCTCCTTCGCCTCATTGTATATGGTTTGGAGTCGTGGTGCCAGGACATCAATATATTTACTATAAAATTCAACTGGTAGCCCATCTACACCCGGTGTTTTATTGCGCGCCATCCTTTTTATGGCCCCTCTAATTTCCGCCAATTCAATCGGGCCCCCGAGGGCTTCTGCTTGTTCCTGCTCGAGGCGTGGCAATTGGATCTCCGATATCAAGGCGTCTATCATCTCGGCTCGATCCACAGTGTCCCTCCCATACAGCTGTTCGTAATACGCCCTAAAACAACGTAATACGCCCGGCTGGGTGTTGGATAAAGTGCCATCCGCACTCGTCAGTGAAAGTATCGGAGCGGCGCCCCTGCTGGGGTTAGCCAACCAGGCCAGGAGTGTCCCAGTCTTATCTCCCTCAGCGAGCGCCTTAGTCAGGTATGTTTTATAATCAAAACTACGAAGGCGCTCCACCTCTACTGCCACTGCCTCTCGCGCAGTGCATACCCTGTCCTGCAATTCGGGGCGGTTGGGCCGCTGTTTCTCTACTGCCCGCAGGGCCCGCTCAGCCTTGTCCAGGTCATCCACTAGCGTCCGCCGTGCACCCGCAAATTTCCCTATACAGTGCCCCCTCACCACCACCTTCAGCGCGTCCCACTCCACGGCCCTGGATGAGGCAGTTCCCTCATTCTCCGCAAAGTATTGGGAGATCCTTTCTTCCAACGCTCCGCTGAACGGTGGATCGTCCAGCGTATCTGGGCGAAGCCGCCATGTCGGGATCGGTGAGACTTCGTTCATCCAAGCGAGCATGAGGAGCAAGGGGTTGTGGTCCGATATCGTGCGTGCCAGGTACTCAGTCCGGGCAACCGATGGCATTACCGAGTGCGAGCACAGGAAAGCGTCTATGCGGACATGGAGGTCGTGTATGCCCGAGTAGAAGGAATAATCCCTCTCAGTTGGGTGCTGTGCGCGCCATGCGTCCGTCAGGTCCCACCTCCCCTGCCAGGTAGATCTGTGCTTCGCTAGTCTGTGTACCGGGGATGCTTGCAGTGGTGGGTGCGATCTGTCCAAGGTGGTGTCCTCTATTGAGTTGAAGTCCCCCCCCATCAGCACCGGCCCAGTTGAATAAGAGGCCAACAGCCTGGATAGCCTGGTGAAGTATGAAGCCTGCTCCACGTTCGGCGCATAGGCGCTACAAAGAACAATCTGGCGACCCCTGAGTAAGCCCTCAACCACTACATATCTCCCGTCTGGGTCTATAGTGTGTCTAGTGACCTGGAAGGGAACCCCCGCCCGGATCCAAATTAGTGTCCCCCTGGCAAATGCCGAGTACGTGGTGCAAAACAGGTGACCCCTCCACCGCCTTTGCAAAGCGACCCCCTCTTTTTTAGTTAAATGGGTTTCTTGCAAAAAGGCAATATTGACCCCCCTACGAACAAGGTGGGAATGTATCTTGTGCCTCCTCGTCATTGAATTTAGTCCCCGCACATTCCAGGACACACATTTCAGCGAACCCATATTAGCCATTGCCCCAACTCATTCGATGCAGTCCAAGAACAGTACTCATCCGGACACCAGACACCATCCCGCCCCCCCCCATCCCCAACGCCCCCCCTTCCCCCCCACCCCAAACCCCACCTCGAGTCACCCCAACTACTCCAGGCCCCCCCACCCCCAGAATAGGACCCAACTGCAAAGTAGTCGCTCCCATCCAAACCGGTGAGCAAACGTGCCCACTAAACTTTGGAGATCGCAGTAAACACCACGGAGGCCTTATGGGCCCTGTGGAACGTGAACTGGCTACTGACCCTTGCCAACCTCGTCCCCATACCCCTCCGCCCCACAGTACTCAATGCGACTCATAAAAGGAAACATCTCACAGTGGTCTGTCCCAGTGTTCGTGGAGGCGTCGCCTTCAGAGTTACAGCTCTCCGCGATCATGGACAGCTGTCAGGGTTCGATGATCTCCCCAGAAGTTTGCGGCGTGACCTTCGGGCCCCTGGCGCCATCCAATCCCGACAGGTCAGTGTCCGAGCCCGTAGCCAGGGCCTCCGAGGCCGAGTCCCTTGCCGAGAGTGCCGGCGCCGTTCCCGACACCTCTTGCACCGCCTTTAGTGCCGCCCTCCGTTCTTCCTCCGTTTGCGAGGTCGTCGGCCTCCTGGAGCCCGGCCGCGGTTACGAAGCCTACGTGATCGTCTGATGGAGTGGTTCTGGCGCTCTTCCTCCGCCCGAAACCGGGCTCCGTCCGTTCCGGCTTTGTAGGTGTCCCACCAAGTCCACGCCTCCGCCGATGTTTCAAAAAACAACGCCTTCTCGTCTACAATCACCCGGAGTTTGGCCGGAAACAGCAGCGAATACTGCAGCCCCTCTGTACGCAGTTCCTTTTTGATAGAGAGGAAGGAGGCACGCTGTCTCTGGGTCTCAAACGTGTAGTCCGGGAATAATGTAACTCTGCTGTTATCCACTTGAAATGGGCCTGCTTCCCTGGCCCGCTGCAGGAGCCAGTCCCTGTCCTTGTAGTGGAGCAATTTGATGATCACTGGGCGGGGCGGCAGGCCCTCACGCGGGGGTCGGGAAGGCACGCGGTGCGCCCGCTCCAAGGTGAAAAAGGGAGACAGGCCCTCCGGGGCAACCACAGTTGTTAACCAGTCGGTCAGGTAGCCCACCATGTCCGTGCCCTCTTTTTTTTCCGGAAGGCCCACCAGACGCACATTATTCCGCCGACTGCGGTTTTCTGCATCCTCTGCTCTCCTCTCCAGGGCCTGTATCCGCTCCATCGCGTCTGTGAGCCGCCCCTCCATTGATATTTGTGCCGGTACAACATCTTTTAGGGCATCTTCTGATTCCTTGACCCTGTCCACCAGCTTCGCATGGTCCGCCCGCAGAAGCCCCAACCCCGTTGCCACCTGACCAATATCCTGGTGCAGCGCCTCCTTCGTGGCCGCAATGGCGTCAAGTATCCGGTCTTGCATCTGTTGGAGCTCCGTTGGAGGCCGCGATGAGTCGTCTGGCGTTTCCGTGGATGGGCCCCCCTCTCCTTTGGGTCCTTTAGGTTTCCCCATCCTTCACCCACAGAACGGGTCCGGGCCCTCAAGACCGGTCGGGCAGGGACGATGTCCCCGGCAACAGGCGGGCCGGCGGCCCCTCGGCAGCTCCGCTACCGGCCCAAAGTCCAGTGGCGCAACGACTCCGCAGGAGAGGTCCGTGGGGATCAGGTCGGGCACCAGTCTTGGGGATATCACTTCGGAGTCACACAGTGCGCCTCCACTGCCCGAGAGCCAGGGGTCCGCTCCGGGGTCCGCGCAGCAAGCTCCAGCCCTCTCTCCCCACTCAGCTCCTCCTCAGGGCGTCCGCGCCGTGCAGCAGTGGTGGGTCGGAGCCGCCTCCACCCAGAGAAACAAGCAGCCAAGCCCCGACCAGCTCCCCAAACTTTCAGCGTCCTGCAGGCGGGGGGCGCTTCTCCAGAGCATCGGGGTGGGGCAGGTGGTCTCAAGTGGTCTCTCCCAGCCCTCAAGGTCGGAGTGCCGGTAGTCCCAGGCGGGTCTCGCTCAAAGCTCGAGGCTGGGCCGTAGCGTCTCAGGAGGTCTCAGCCGGTCTCTCCCAGCTCTCAAAGTAGGGGCGCCGGCAGTCGCAGGTGGGCCTCCCCCCACAGCTCGAGGTCGGGGCGCGGCGGCCCCAAGCGGTCCCAGGCGGGCCTCCCCAAGGGAAAGGACGTGGTCCCCAGCACACAGGAGTTCTCCGACCCAGTGTCGCCCGGGTCTAGCGCGTTGGTGCGGCGGCCGGATCCGAGCCTCTTCTGGGCTCACTGCCAAAGGTAGCGCCACAGCCCAGACGGGCACAGGGACCTGAATCACCGGCCCCGAGACCCGGTTCCAGAGCAGGCCTCCCGGGCGGGGCCCGGCTGCACCGGGGTCGGCTCCTCGCTATGGGCAATCCGCCAGGGCCAGGGATCGGGCAGCAACCACCGGAGTCGCGGGCCGCAAAGCCGGGGTCTGGATTACTTGCCTCGCAGAAGGGGCGGAGCCTCGCCAAAGCTCCGCTCGCGACCGAGCCGCACACCGCCCTCAGGGTCCGCCAGTACACCGGTCAGCTGCAGCCTCCCCTCGGCAGTCAGACGATGCGCAGCTCTCCTTTCACGGGCAGTAAGAGCCCATAAGCGGACTCGCGGCGTCCTCCCGTCTTCGCAGGTCAGGCAGCCGCCATCTTGCGCTCGGAGGGCTCGGGGGATCTTCGCTTCGCAGTGTCCTTTGCGGGTGTTCCCGCGGTCCGCCACTCCGACCGGGACAGACCTGAGTATTGTCTCCGGGATCGACCCGATTCCCACGGGGATCCTGGGTCCACAACAGGATAAGCGACGGATGATGGGCAGAAGGGTCGGGAGCCTCGTTAGGCTGCGGCCGTCTGCATCGGCTGCTAGCCACGCCCCCCTCGTATCGTATTTATCCATTACGGTGCATTCCTATATTTCCCCCCTGCACTGGCGCCATTTCTGCAGCCTTGCACCAACGCAGGCACACTGGGCCCATGGTGCAAGGGTGCCTGTGTTGTAAGGCGGATTGTCTTTGTGCAGGAAGGGGCACCTCCCTGCACGAAAACAATCCATAGAGGTGTTTTCTTCCTTCTATGTGTGCTGCAGAATGCAGCAAAATAGAAAGTGCAAAAAACGAGGAGAAATAAAGATATTTCTCCCTGTTATCTCTGCCCTGGTGAAGCATAAGATTTTGATGCATTCCCAGGTTTACAAGTACTAGTAAATCTGGGAATGCGTCAAAACTCATGGGAGTTGCATAGGAACACCACCACAACGCCCATGGAACCCTTCCCTTGCGATGTACCGATTTGCACTGCGTTGATCAAGATTTATGAGGCTACTTAAAGCTATACATCGTGGCTTATCATTGCTTCTTAAATATGACTCAGAGCTTTGCGTCACACATGTACCACTTTGCGTGGTGCAAACATGATGCCCCTAAGGATATTCTAGTTGGGGTGTTCAGGATTGAATCTTGATTTACAACAAATTCATTACATTATGGTACAATTTATAAAAACTTGACGTAAGGAAAACTATGATAGTCTTCACGCTTGCATACAAGACTCCTGCATAGTCAATCACTAATATTCCATAGATTAGAATATGCATTTAAAGCAGATGGTTAGCTTTCTTTGCTGCTTTCTCCAATGGCTGCCAAAAGCCTTACACATGAGCAGTAATGCCACATTATCCACAGATCGGTTGGAATCAATAGACACCTGTCTCTAGTACTACCTCCATGATTGCTCTTTTAAACCTGTACAACAAAAGAAATTACGATTTACACAGGAATTAAAGCGATTGTGTCAACGCCTAAAGTAAACCAGGACATACATCTAACAAATTGAAGCACAGTTTCCTACTGATGCTGCATATTTAGGGGTCAAACATCCGTACCCTATACAATTCAGTTCTGAGCATTGTCTCATTAGGTGTCACCTGGCATTGCAGCACAAAGCGTTGCTCCCTGGGCAAGAGATATTGTAAGAGAGCAAATTTCAGAAGGGGACTTGAAGACCCGACCCTCATTTCCATTGGCTGGCGTCACCATTTATGCTAAACGGTGGCCTGCCATTGGAAATTAGGTATTTTTTATTCCGCCATTTTGTCTTTTTGTCCTACCCATCCGGACTGTCTCGTCTGCTTGGTGGCTGTCGCAAAGCATTTTCTTATCTTTGTCGGGGCCATCTGTTTTCACTCAGCCGCGTGTTTATTTTTGCATTGCGCTTTCACTTAGAGTGAAAGTGAAAGCGCGATGCAAATATAAACACGGCTGAGTGGAAACGGATGCCCCCCTGCATACCCTCAATGGCGAGCACTTGTTAGGACAGGCACCAACAGGATAATCGGCATGTATTTGTTTAATGTGGTCATGACCTGGGCACTTTCTACGTAAGGTGCTGCTGCTGCGGGCTCCACGCTACCCCTCCCCCTTTCACTTTTTGAGACCAAACTTTCCTGCTCTCATTATTTTCAGAATGCCGGTACCCCCATTCCTCTTTTCATGCAATGCTTAGTTTTGTCCCTGCCTAGCCTCCCTATACAGTGCTCGATGCTAGGCTAGCTGGCTGGCTGCTCTCTTTAGCTCGCTCCATAAGACGTACTTCTCCCATTCTTTCTAAACATCATAAACTCCGTCCCTTCTCATATCCTCCATGTGAGATTTGCACCCGGGGCAGAAAAGCTTCATATTGGAGGAGTGAGGTTGGCTGTCTGGGTAAGTGCTGCCCTCTGTTCGTGTAGGGAGGCCCCTCCTCCTTTCATCAACTCCTAGCCCCTGCCTGCGGCTCGTTTCCTCTCCTCTCAGAGGCTCGGTTTCCCCAGTGGTCTACAATGATGTTCAGGGTCTTCCTTTTGTGTTCATGTCTGCTGTTTCTCCCCCTTGCTCTTGTAATTAAGCCTCCGTCCTTTGTATTTCAGCCTGTATCTCCTTTTCTTGTGTTTCATCCTCTCTCTAATATTGTCCTTGTGCTTCAGCCTGTGTCTCTCTTTCCCTTGTGCTTCAAACGGTGTCTCTCTTTCTCTTGTGCTTCAGTCTGTATCCCTTTTTCTTGTGTTTCATCCTGTCTATAATATAGTCCTTGTGCTTCAGCCCTTGTCTCTCTTTCCCTTGTGCTTCAGCCCGTGTCTCCCTTTCCCTTGTGCTTCAGCCCGTGTCTCTTTCCCTTGTGCTTCAGCCCTTGTCTCTCTTTCCCTTGTGCTTCAGCCCGTGTCTCCCTTTCCCTTGTGCTTCAGCCCTTGTCTCTCTTTCCCTTGTGCTTCAGCCCTTGTCTCCCTTTCCCTTGTGCTTCAGCCCTTGTCTCTCTTTCCCTTGTGCTTCAGCCCGTGTCTCCCTTTCCCTTGTGCTTCAGCCCTTGTCTCTCTTTCCCTTGTGCTTCAGCCCTTGTCTCCCTTTCCCTTGTGCTTCAGCCCTTGTCTCTCTTTCCCTTGTGCTTCAGCCCGTGTCTCCCTTTCCCTTGTGCTTCAGCCCTTGTCTCTCTTTCCCTTGTGCTTCAGCCCTTGTCTCTCTTTCCCTTGTGCTTCAGCCCGTGTCTCCTTTTCCCTTGTGCTTCAGCCCGTGTCTCTTTCCCTTGTGCTTCAGCCCGTGTCTCCCTTTCCCTTGTGCTTCAGCCCGTGTCTCTTTCCCTTGTGCTTCAGCCCGTGATTCTCTTTCCCTTGTGCTTCAGCCCATGTCTCTCTTTCCCTTGTGTTTCAGCCTGTGTCTCTCTTTCCCTTGTGTTTCAGCTTGTGTTTTTTTTTACTTTAATAAGCATGGCGCCGTCTCCTCACGGACACGATACTATGCAATGCAATAGGTGTTGCTTTTGGTATTGTAAATAACAATGCCTTTTAATTTTTTTAAAGGCATTGCCATTTACAATGTCAGTAGCTCAAAATAATGTCATTGCGAGACCTATTGCATTGTAAGTGCTTGTTTTTTCATTGTGACAGCGACCAAAAGATAGGTGGTTGTCCACTTTTTGTTTAAACTAAATCAACTTCGAAAACACCACCCATAAACTGATTTATTCTATGAACTACCTCTTTAAAAGAGTGGCACATCATACAGATGTCAAAAAACCTTGTACGTGGATTAATCAATATGTTGTTCCATCATAAATAATAAGGGTATGTTGCTTCTAAGAAAATGTACCCCTTGCTCATTCGTTATTTTTTATATATATAATCCTGCAGTTTATCAGTTAAACACTTTTGTATGTTCACACCTAATGTTCCACTCGTTTTCATCCCTACATTGATTGATCAATTCTGTAAATATAAATACATTGAAACATAAAGATTTTGGAAATATTTTTTGAAGGTCTAACTAAATAATGCCCTTGTTGACCATCTACCTCGGTTTAAACCGATACCCAATCTCTCAATGGGTGATTGGGTCGCCCTTTTCTTATCTTAGTTCAGTTCACGTGTCTGGCATTTCTTAGCACTATAAACAAGTTGTCACCACTATTGAATGTAATGGTGCTCAATTAGTCAGCTTCCAAAGAATACAAGGATGAGGCTCCTTATTGTGATTTGAGCTACTGACATGCGACTCGCCACGTGCGAGCTTTCAGGTCACTGAGAAATCATGGTCCTGTAACAGACTTGTTATACAAATTGTCTTTAGTTTTTAGGAGAGATACAATCAATTCGTAACAGATCAGGCACATTGTAACACCGCTTCTCCCCAAAACATTTGAAATCTGTTTTAAAAATGATGGCTTTCAAAGCAGTAATAATTTAAGTAGTTTTAATATTTTGTATTTAAATTTGCCTTCTTGGAGCGAGTGCTCAAAAAGCATATTTGGAATTATGATTTAATTGGATGATTTGATAACGAACTCAACCACAGCTCTTTGTCACGGGTGTCTCTTAACGTAATTCTCTGCTGTATACATTTACATGGGGGAGGGATTTATTTATTTTATTTAATGCCAGGTATGTCACCTTAACGGTATTTTAAAAAGCCTTGTTACAAACAACAAAGTCCTTCCCAGATACCAGTTTGGTGAGTTATTGTGAAATAGTCAGAGTAAAACATGTCAAAGACCTCTTCTTGGATAAGATTCTCTCAGCACTGCTTTGTGTAGCGTTGCTTGAGAATGCGTTGTGCTGTGTTACGAGCCTTTTGTGCATCACGAATGCACTGTATTTACTACACGGCACACCATGATGCAAGGGCAACTCAAGGGCTTAGTAAACTGGCCCTCACTGTTGACACATGTTCTGGCCTGCAGATCATGGGTTCAGATCCTATCATGAACAAATAGGTCTTCCATCCTTTTGAGGGTTGTAAATTAAGTGCCAATAAATTGAGTAAAATCACCCAGTGCTTAGGGATGGCAAAACTATATAGAACAAGATGTTTGTGGTAAAACACATTTTGGAATTGCAATTGTTGGTTGAGAGTTTGGGAAAGTGGTGTCTTGTCTTTTCCTTAAGACGGGATCTACTCGGTCACCTAGTATCTCTAATATGCAGCGGTATTTCGATGTTGGAAGCCCCCCTCTTTCCTTTCCCATGGTCGTAAGGGGGCTTAGCTGGACCCTTCATGTTATTCCTTCGTTGTGTATCTGCAGTGATCTATAGCATGATCTATAAGTGGTGACCTTGGGCCCGATTCACAGAACTAATTTAAGACAAAATCCTAAACTTACTACCATTTTGGTATTCACAGAAGGCACTTACTCATTTTGGTATTCACAGAAGGCACTTACTCATTTTGGTATTCACAGAAGTTAGGACTCCTAACTTTAGGACTCCTAAATGCCTTCTGTGAATACCGAAAGTCTTAAAATTAGGATTTTTCTCAATTTGGTAGTAGTAAAGTTAGGACTCCTAAATGCCTTCTGTGAATTCCGAAAGTCTTAAAATAAGTATTTTTCTCAATTTAGTAGTAGTAAAGTTAGGACTCCTAACTTTAGGACTCCTAAATGCCTTCTGTGAATACTGAAAGTCTTAAAATTAGCATTTTTCTCAATTTAGTAGTAGTAAAGTAGGACTCCTAACTTTAGGACTCCTAAACTGAGAAAAATCCTAATCCTAATTACTACTAATAAATTGAGAAAAATCCTAATTTTAAAACTTTTGGTATTCACAGAAGGCATTTAGGAGTCCTAAAGTTAGGAGTCCTAACTTCTGTGAATACCAAAATGAGTAAGTGTCTTCTGTGAATACCAAAATTAGTAAGTGCCTTCTGTGAATAGGAAAATGGTAGTAAGTTTAGGATTTTGTCTTCAGTTAGTTCTGTGAATCGGGCCCCATGAGTTGGTTGCCTCAGAATACTATTCTCTGAATGACTTCATACTCCAGATGTTGAGTTCCAGACAGCATTATGAGCCAATGATAAAGAAAGCAAGAATGGGGCTCAGGGGAGGTTCAGGAGCGACTAGTGACAGTGAGTTGGAGAAGCGATGGCAGCAAGATGAGTTTTGTGGTATGTTATTGGGAGCTTCTGAGAGGGTTTTGTGAGCTTGGGCATTTTGAATTTGTGCTCAGTATGTATGTGGTTTAGAAGGGTACACTGCATCTGATAACTTAACTCGGGTGGAGGGCTGCTGTCCAGGCCCTTCGTCTAAGAAGATCCAAGGTTTACTCTTCACTAGATGGGGTGGGGCAGGAGTTTAGGCCCTTGGCTTTTCCAGACCTTAATATGGATCAAGCCAGGTCTAAGAACTGTGACTATCAACTATTTCGGCTATTTGCTCTTCTTTGCACGCTAGAACCCCCTGGGGAGGGATATATGTTGGATTTACATGGGGAGGGGTAGTAGAGAGGAGGATGCTGGGGAAAGGGAATTGGAACCTAATGTGTAGCAATCGAACAAACAGACATCCAGTTGCTTCATTAAACTTCAAAGAGGTTTAATTTACTTTGCTAAGCTACAGTTGCCTTTATTTAGCTTCCCAGGCAGATCACAGAGCTGTAGTGCCACACACACGATGCTGGCCAACTTTCTCCTGTATCTCACAATAATCACACATGTCGCCAGTGTGGGTCTTTGAAAACTGGAACACACACACTTTCTGTTCATGTGCAATACTAGACCATATTTTTCTCCAATTGTATACATATTATGAGGGAATGCCATCTGTTGTCATTATCAAACTGAAACACAGAACTCTTGTACTGACACTCAATACAGGGTTCGTGTGCTTCATTTCACCAGGGGCGTAGCTTCGGGGTGGGGGGGGGGGGCTGTTACATCCCCCCTAATAAATGTATCTTCTGATAAGTAGTTGGGTACAGGTGCTTTCAGTCAGGCATTGTGAGGTGTCAGTCAGATTTCAGCAGTAATTTTTACATATAAACAGACAGAAACACATGCACACACACACGCTCACAATATTGTGTTTTCACTCATAGTACTCCCAGTGCTTTAAATGGGGGAAAAAACGTGCAGGTACTTATCAGATTGAGCTGGGGGGCGTGGCAAGGAGGCGGGGCTAGAGGCGGGACTAAGGGTGGGTCTAATGAAAAACATTTGAAGGGCGCAAGAATTTTTTTCGGTTGCGAATGATGACAAATTGCTTCCCTCTGCAATTTATTGTTGATGCCTTTGCATGTATTAAGTTGTACTAGTTGACAGACTGTTGAAAGGTAACTATCAGGTTTCCCTTTTTGTCAGAGGCACCTGTATATTAAGCAAAAAAAGGTGCAGAAACTTGTTTTACTGAAAATTAATTAAAGGAAAAAAGACTACATCCTAAAATGCAACTCTGACCCACATCGGGTGGAAGGAAGCCATCAGTTGTCATGCTAGTGATCCTTGGAGAAGAAAGTTATCTGGGGGTCTCACAATAGAGCAATACTATTTCACCCTTTCATTCACTTTCAGATACTGTGCAACCAAGCAAAACCTAGTCCAAAATTCTGAGGGGATAGTAAAGGCACATATAACCATGAACATATGAGCACGGTGTCACTGATGATGGTGGTCAGCAGGCCTGCTGTAGCCACTGTTTCTGATATGGGAGGCACCCTGTACCCACATGTGTTTGATGCTCAAACCTTCCCTTAGGCCTGCTCCTTCTCAAGTCCAAGGTTTGGCTTCCTCCCTTGGGTGCTTTGGGTTCCCTGGTGCTCCCACTCCTACTGTGTGGCTCACTTTTTTCATGAATACCAGATACAGCCAGCTGTTGTGTCAACTGGTGATAACCAGTCTGGTGCACCTAATAGTGCAGTGGAACCCTACATATGTCAAACTTGCTGTAGTTGAAATTGGGTGGAACAGACATTTGGCACTTCTCGTTCATATCTCTGTACTGCTCACAGCCGCACACTTATGGATGCCTCCACAGCATTGTCCTGGAAAGACATACCTGCGATTCCACAGCTAACCATGATCCTTTCTTCTTTTGACTTCTCTGCCTGCTCCCTCCTTCCAGTGCGGGGATATGTGTCCTGGCCTGTAGTGGTGTTAGTGGTTCTTAAACTCCCTGCCTGGCGGGAGGGGTCTAGCCCTCTGGCCACATCTGAAATAACAACTATATTCTTGGGACAATATTTACAGTAGTCTGTGTACCACTTTGCCAATTCACTAATTTTACATGGATTTAAATCCATGTTCATATTATACTTTTGTCACAACACAGTGGTGGCATATGTGGGTGTAGAACTCCCAAGCTGGAGTGTTGGGTGTGCATCCAGAAGAAGGCAGCAAATGAAACATAAATCACACCTAAAATAGATTGTTTTACTTTATTTAGCTGAAAACTGCAGTTATTTTCCTCAGAGAGTAATGTGAATTTGCATCAATTTGCTATACAAGGAGGTGAAGGGCTGGCGCTGTAAGTGGCCCTTCCCCAATGCAGACAGTCTTTGACATGCAGAAATAAAACTGAATTTCCCCGTTTGTGATTATTGTAGGATGTCAGTAACATTCACTGTTTGGGGAATCTAGTCATTTCTGCATCTATGGCAGGTCACTGGATATGGGCCTGTCCCAGTATGGTAAGAGCTCTGCCTCCAGACATCCTTCCTTCCAGATGTCTGTGTCAGTCGAAGCCCTGGTCCTCACCCACCTAAATGGAGGCAACTCTCTGCCTATTAGCCTCCTTAACAATATTCAGACACCCATGAAAGCACCTTAACTACTGTAACACTTCCCATCATTGGCTTGTAGAAGTTGGCCAAATCCACCCACACTGAAGGTATTGTATTGTAATTGCATTTATATAGCCCTTACTACACCTGACGTGGCATTGAAGTGCTTTTTCGGCGAGTAGCACGCTACTCTGGAACCTAAGAAGGATTAGTGTTGAATTAGTATAGTGAAAATGTGAAAGTAATTTGAGTGGTGGATAGGTTAGTCAGTTATTTGGATTCAGAAGGATAGTGGAGGGATCGAAGAGGGAAAAAGGTTTGCATTTTTATAGCGCTTGTTACCCCTGATGGGGTGTTGAAGCGCTTTTGTTTAGAGAGTAGCACTTATCAGGTTTAAAGAACAAAGAAATACCAAAAAGTGTGACTGAGCATGTGTATGACAGCAAAAAAGTGTACTTGGCAATCTTGAATCGGCCTAGTTTCTGAGAAATGCTTGATATCAGACACAAGCATTCTGGAAGCAATTTAAAGTGTGATCTAACATCATAGAAATGAATGAGAAACATTCACTAAGCCATGTGATGTCATGTCTTAGTCGTGTTTGAATGCTTATATTGTTAGCTACGTTCAGTGTTTTCTGGTGAATGTGCATTTTCAGCTCCGTGCACATCATTCTTCCCCTTCCACTGTGCCCCAGTAAGGTCTATACTGTGTTTAAGTATTTTGATAAATCCATTCTAACTCTAAGTATGCCATCTGAATTCTTATGATTGTTTGTTGGGCCTTTCATTGTTTAACTTTGTTACAAAAAAATTAGTCACATTAAGGTAAACTTTATATTAGCTGATAAAAAAAACACATGACTTAAAAATTCCACCCTCCCTTCAAAATAATTTTTCTATTCAGCTGCCGCCCCCGCTTTAGATAACACTTTTTTGGATGACGAAATTCTCCCTAACTCTACCCTCTGATGTCCCTAGCCCTTACTTATTAGCCCCTGTCCCCTCCGATGCCTCAAGTGTCTCTTTAAAAAAAAATTTTTCAGGTGGTCACACCACCTTTCATCTTAAATGTCCCCTTGTTCCTCTCATCAAATTCCTTATCTTGCTTCTTCTAGGATACCCCTCCCCCACTTAAAATACCAGTCTGCCACTGCAGCTGTCGCTCTGTCCTCACTCAACAGGCCCCTTCCAAAGACCTGTGTCATTCTCGAAAGCCTTGGCTCTTTCTTGGGACACCTACCCACCTCTGACTCTCATCAAATGATCCTCATCTCATCCATCAGCTGCTTTATTTTGAACCCACTGCCCCGCGCCCGCAGTGTTGCTTGCCCCTTTCTTCTTCTTCAGATAACCCCTCGATTTCTTGAGCTGACTGTGCTTTTACAAGCTCTCCTCAGTTGTCCCCTTTCTTATCCGCCAGCTGATGTGGTATCCTTTCCGTCTTTTTGGCATAGGAGAAAGGGAAAACCAGAGCAAATTCTGCTTTTTAAAGAGCTTCCCATTCTTCCTGCGCGCCAAATTTCGGAGGGGGGGGACATGATTCTTCAGGCAAAAGGCAGAGTCGAGCAGCAGGGGCTCTAAGAAGGGGTGAAACACTTCAACGCCTCATTAACAAGCTATAGATCTTTTAAAGACCTGTGAAGTACTTGGGTGCGGTGTGTATGTCTGCCCGGGAAGGTTGTCTCGGCTGGGCTGACTCACACGAGGATGGGGGGCTGAAGCCCTTTGATCACAACGTTGCGTGCCTGGGTCACACGTTGCTCTGCCTTGGCGCCCTGGCGTTACTGCCCTCCTTGTGAAATCACCAATATGTGAGCATGCGCCGCAGTGTAGAAATGCGATGCATGCTCACATGACTGTGTGACAGTGAGTACCGGTACTCTATTTAGTAACGGAGAAGTGCCGGTACTCTTGAGGGGAAAAAAAAGAAGTGCCGGTACTCAGTACCGGTGAGTACCGGCCCATTTAAAGCACTTGGGGGCAAATTTATGAGTTCTGGCGCATCTCTGCAAATCAGCAGGGATGCGCCAGAACAAATGCGTCACGCAAAACTACCCTTGCGTCACAGTGGATGCGCCGCATTTACAATGCGGCACGCCGTGGCGCAAGGGTAGGCAGATGCGTGACGCATCTCATGACGTAAGGGCGGCGCATCGCTGGAGTCGCGACTCCAGCAATGCTCGGGTGTGCCCTATACTTAATGTGCTGCGTTAGTCCTTACGCCTGCTTCAAGCACGTGTAAGGAATTGACGTAGCAGTGTCGCACAAGTGCCTGCGTGAAATCTTGTAGATTTCACGCAGGCACTTTTGCGAGGCGCACCTGCCCCAGAACGCCCACCCTGCGCCGGAACGCCCACATGTGGCGCAGGGCTTTACAATGTGACGCATCTGCCTAGATGCGCCACGTTGTAAATGGGTCGCAGGGATGCGCTACGTTTATGCCGCCGTTGCGTGACGCAACGGCGGCGTAAACGTGGCGCAAGTCCGACATAAATCTGCCCCTGAGTACTCCTACCAATCCGCATTCCTAAACCTTTCCACTGACCCTCAGGACCCTGCTTTTCATATAATGTATTTAAACATTATATGGCAGCCTTTTTGCCGGAAAATCTGAAGCTTACACCCTCCAATCTTACTGACCAAGCTAAGTCCCTAATTTTCACACTAAGAATTACATTATTACACCAATCAAGCCTTTGAAGCTTGAAGCTTGATATTTAAAACAGATGCATTGTATTTACAGCAATACTACTCATCCATGTGCTTTCCTCTGCGCTGGTGCACTTGTGGCTTCCTAGTGCCAACACAGGCATCTTTGCACCTTGGTGCAAGGGTGTCTGCGTTGCAGGGATGATTGTTTTTGTGCAGTAAGGGACATCTTCCTGCCGAAAAACAATCATTGATGGCCTTTTCCTCCTTCTGTGTGTGCTGCAAGAGCAAAAAAAAGAGGAGATATAAAGGTATGTCTCCTCGTTGCACCACTTTAACTCCTTCCCTGGGGAATTTGACGCATTCCCAGGTTTACCAAACATTGTAAATGTGGGAATGGGTCAGAATCCATGTGTGTTGCGTGGCACCCCCCACAGCAACACTCATAGAATGCTCATTTCACGCAGAGTAATGCGAGAAAGGGGGCCATATTTACAAGGCCTTAAAAAGCCACGCAGGATGGCTTTGCATGCCCTTGTAAATATGGCTCAGCATTGTGCGCCACCGGAGCATCAAAACATGTGATGCTCCGGTGGCACAGGAGCCTTGTAAATATGCCTCCCAGTTCTGTATTCTGCATGGATGCTGCGTCGTGGGTAGTATCAATTTCCGCTTCTCACATAAGGGCGAGTAGATTGTGGGCTTCTCTGTGTCCTAAAACATGAATACCCATATTATGACAATTACTTCCAACTAATTAGCCAATACACGTTTTTAATTAATTAAAGGGTGATAAAAACACTGTTTCGTCGCATACATGCTTTGCCCTCTGTTTCCAAAGCATGCCCCTCTGAAGTCTGCCATGAAGAGCAGTGGCTCTGGTAGGCCTGCCCCAACGCGGCGCAAACCACGCAGGAGCCTGGAATGCTGCAAATACTTTTATATCCGACGCACTCTGTGGAATACTAATGCTCCTCCCTGTGAGAACGCGGCGTTTCTCAGGCCCCCATGGGCTCAGTGATGTCTGTGTCCGTGCACAATGGAACTTGGCGTCGCTGCTGGCGCGAATCACGTTGCTCGCCCAGTCTTGCAAGCGTCTCACCCTCAGAAGGAATAAGGGGTCTTTTCTTCGAGGCCCTGACAGCGTCATTCATCCATTCAGAGGCGCTTGTCACGCTGACGCAGAGGGCCTTTGGTTTCTTTTACGAGGGTTGGCACGGGGCGCTGCTGCTGCCAGGATACGAAAAGCGCCCACCACACAACCGTGTCAGCAGTTTTGACACGTCTTGGCATCCGGAGACTGCTCAAGGGTTATCAAGTCCAGGGCTGCACGTTTCCCAGGTCCTTGGCTTTCTACCCAATTTGGTTCGAACGCGCAGAGTTCATGCACAGAGAAAGAAAGGAGCCATAAACGCAGCAGTTAAACTCATCAAGTTGTCATAATTTAAAGTGCAAGCTGCCATTTTCTGAAAAGGCTGGTAACTGTGTCAGTCAGTGCAAGGAGATGTCCCAAGGTGGGTTTGGTTTCAACATACATGCAATGGCGCGAATAAACATCAGTCTCAAGCCAAGTCATGCCAGGGTAAAGCTCTGCAGGTTGTGTTTGGGGCACACCAGTAGGTGAGGGGGGGGGAAGCAAAGACACTGACACCAGAAGTGTGTGAAAAAGGCCGCTTTTATTGGAATCAGGTGCACGTATAACACATCCCCCTTGGCCTGTGCCGAACAAAACTACTGCTCACTAATTAACAACTGCCTAACAGCCCCCCACCCCCACCCCTAAATGTAAACCCGAACATTGCAACAGTAATACACCAACATACGCTCATCAACCTGCCCCTCTACTAGATGCCCCTAATGACCTCCATGACCCCAACCCCCGCTACCATGCAGTCCCAGGCCTCCAGCCACACCACCCTATTTCCTTAGGACAGCGCCCCCACAACGCACCTGTTCCAGCGACAAAAAACACAACCTCAAACCTAAACAGTGCACCATCAACCAAAAAAGCCCCTCAGGACCATATCCCCGACCCCCCCCCCCCCCCCCCGCAAAGGGAAACAACCCTCGGGACTAAAAATGCCGAAAAAACCGTGCAAAAGGGAGGGAGGGAGGGACAAAATTAATCTGCGACCTGGCTGCTGTGTCACCGCACCACAAACGTGCGCGGTGACACAAAATGGCCGGCTATATAGCCCCCAGCCCAGATGCAGCCCAAAAGGAGCCCAAACCGCCCAACCAGCCCAAAAAACGCCGCTACGGCGATCCCCATGTGACAAGCTTCCCCCTCCCCCCCCCCCTCCCCTGGTGCCCCAAACTTCCCCGGGGGGGCGAGCCTCCCGTTGGTCGGCCACCCCCCCAAATCCCCATTTAGGACATGACAGCCTTTCAACCCTCTGATGTCCAGTGCACCTTATGGTCTGAGTGCAAGGCCCTTGTAAAATGAAATGGCGATCTGTGCGCCAACATGTCCTTGTGTCAAGGATGCAGCACATTTTTACCCCAATTTCAAGACAAAATTTTGAATCGTTTTTTTTTGCAGAGTTTTATATAGCGCGAACTAGAACCGATCCGAATCAGTTATCAGAGCGCTTTACATAGCACCAGTTACGTTACATGACGACACACTTTCATTTTAGGCACGGGGAGATTAAGTTATTTGCCCAGAATCACAGGGGTTTTTTGGCGTCGTTACCGAGACTCGAACCCAGATCCCCAGGTCCGAGGTCGAGCGCCTTAGCCGTTAGGCTAAATTTGCTAAATGTCACACCCGACGAATTCCGGATTTTATCAAGTGCTGTAAATATCCCATCCAGCAACACAGCAATCATAATCACGCCCTGTAGCCTTATGGCATGTGCACCTATGGAATTTGTTTTTCTCGTGTAGGAGTAATATGAAATTTACAATGGACTAACACCACGGCTTATAATAATTGATGCAGTGATATGACATTTATTTGGCGAAGGTTGCTGAGTAAGAATATTGATGTAAAAATAACAAATTGCACAAATATCGAGGTAAAAATATCACGGGTCAGAAATATCGTCAGACAAAATATCGTGGTCAAGAATATCGATTTTAGGTAAGTAATATTGATGTAAAAAATATCAAAGTGTTTAATATCGTTTGTAAAAATATAGTTGTTAAAAATATCAATTTTTATTAATGGTATGTATTTTAGTATATATTTTATATGTGTGTAATGTTTGTTTTTTTGTATAAGAATTGTTTGTATTTTTATTATATGTGTTAAAATTTTAGCATACATTTGTTTTAATTCAATTTTGCGTTTTTAGTTATTTAGCGGGTTGTGGGTTTATAAGGGAATAGGGTGGGAAGAAATTTAATTATGTTAAATGTATTGAGTGTGTATAGTAGTTATTCATTTTTTTTATTTGAAATTTGCGTTTTTAGTTCTGTAGCAGGTTGGGGTTTTATAGGGGAATATGGTGGGAAGTAATTTAATTATATCAAATGTATTGAATCATTTTAAATATTAATATTTGTTTAATTGTGATGTTAAAGTGTCAAATGTGTAAATTAATGTATGAAATTTTTTTCGGAAATTAATTGTGAATTAATTTAAATTAATTAATAGGTAATTAATTATGGTAATTGTGTAATTGATTCTAGGTGTGTGTTGTGGTGGTGTTTATAGGTGTAAATGGAGTGAAGTAATGTATTTTTTTGATGAATTATTCAATATTTGTTAAATATTTTAAATTAATAAATTAGTAATTCATTATGCTTATTGTGTAATTAATTTTAGGTCTGTGTTGTGGTGCTTATCTGTGTAAATGGTGTGAAGGGTGGGAAGTAATTTATTTTTTATTGATAAATTATTAATTATTTGTTAATTAACTTAAATTAATGAATTAGTAATTAATAATGGTAATTGTGTAACTCATTTTAGGTGTGTGTTGTGGATATTATAGTTTTAAAGGATGTGTACTCAAATAATGTTTATTATCTTTTTTTGTTAATAATATATTTTAAATTCATTATTAATTATGTTAATTATGGAAATCATTTTAAATAAAAACGTTGATGTCTTTTTTAATTGGTGTGGTGTTATAGGGTAGGAAATAAAGTGAATAAATTTATGTTTCAAATCATTTGTTTGTGTATATTTGCTCATTTTTAATAAATGTTGTTTATAAATGTATTTAATAATTTCCTAAAATAGTACCTTTTTGTTATATGTAATTAACATTATGTGTTCTTTTTATATGTTTAATATATTTAATTGTATACATTTAAAGTATTGTTTACTTATTTTTAAGATTATTAACTTTTTAAAAATTGTTTAAATGTTAATAGAAATTTATGTTTTTCTGCTATCCAATAGTTTCCCTACTGTTGCATTCATTTGAGTGGGAATAGTAATTTTTACCCCTCAGCTATCCAGCACTTTCCCTACTGTTGCACTCACTGGAGTGGGAATAGTAATTTTTATTTTTTCGCTGTCCAGCACTTTCCCTACTGCTGCACTCACTGGAGTGGGAATAGTACATTTTACCTCTCCGCTGTCTAGCACTGTCCCTACTGTTGCACTCACTGGAGTGGGAATAGTAATTTTTACCCGTTCGCTATCCAATACTTTCCCTACTGTTGCACTCACTGGATTGGGAATAGTATTTTTACCCTTCCGCTATACAGCACTTTCACTACTGTTGTACTCACTGGAGTGGGAATAGTAATTTTTACCCGTCCGCTATCCAATACTTTCCCTACTGTTGCACTCACTGGATTGGGAATAGTATTTTTACCCTTCCGCTATCCAGCACTTTCACTACTGTTGTACTCACTGGAGTGGGAATAGTGTTTTTACCCTTCCCCTATCCAGCACTTTCTCTACTGTTGGACTCACTGGAGTGGCAATAGTAATTTGTACCCTTTCACTATCCAGCACTTTCCCTACTGATGCCCTCACTGGAATGGGAATAGTATTTTTTACCCCTTTGCTATCCAGCACTTTCCCTATTGTTGCACTCTTTGGAGTGGGAATAGCAATTTTGACCTCTCTCCTATCCAACACTTTCCGTACTGTTGCACTCATTGCAGTTGGAATAGTAAATTTAATTATTTCGCTATCCAATATTTTCCCTACTGTTGTATTTATTGTATTGTGAAATGTACGTTTTAATTTTGTTTTACTAGTTTAATGTTTTATTTAATTATAGAGTGATTTTTAAAAATCCCAAATTATTGATATATGTATATATTTTATTTTTATATAATTTAAAAGTTTAAAAATTAAATAAAGATAATAGTTAACAAATTATTTTAAAGTAATTATGGTTATATGTATACATTATTATGTTTGTGTGTTTATATTTTTTAATTAAGTTTAATTTTTATA
The DNA here is from genome assembly GCF_964261635.1 of Lissotriton helveticus. Lineage (NCBI taxonomy): Eukaryota > Metazoa > Chordata > Amphibia > Caudata > Salamandridae > Lissotriton > Lissotriton helveticus. Next base: position 1,223,235,771 of record NC_136059.1, on the reverse strand, counting down.
TTTAGTTAAAATGTTAAAGATAATAATAATATTTTATATATTTAATATATATTATTTTATGTATATTTTTAATCAATATTTTTACATCTATATTTTTAACTTCAATATTTTTTATTCCATGTTTTTGTATTAACCTGTTTGTATAGGGAGATGATAGTTTTACTATCTATATTTTTTCCCGATATTTTTACCATCAATGATTTTACCATCGTTATTCTATCAGTAAAACGGGATGAGAAAACAAGAGATAACCATGAAAAATAAATCTAAGCTATGTGTTCCTTGAGCAATGGGAAAGAGGTTAGAGTGTATGGGCCTCATTTATGAGGGCGTGCGTCACTTTTACGCAGCCAGTGCGTCACTTTTTGTGACGCACCAGTGGCGTAAAAAATGCGCCTTGTTGCGCCATATTTACAAAGTGACGCATCTAGGTAGATGCGTCACTTTGTAAACCCCTGCGCCATATTATACCTGCGCCAGGTATAATGTATGCAAGAGGGGCGTATTGATGCAAGGAAGGGTCGTAGAAGTGACGCAGTGAAATCTATGAGATTTCACTGCGTCACTTTTAGGACGCCGTTGCGTCAAAATCTTGCGCCTGCCTCACGGCAGGCGTAAGACTGACGCAGTCCCTTTCACATGGGGCTTGCCCCATGTGAAAGGACGCATTGCTGGAGTTGCGTCACTTTTGTGACACACTCCAGCAATGCGTCACTTTTGCGCTTACAGATACGTCAGAAATACTGACGTATCTGTAACTCCTTGCGACATGATGCGTCATACATTAAATATGACGCATCAGGAATGTCGAAACGAGTGCGCACTGAGAAGTGACGCATCGCTGCTTTCACGCAGCGATGCGTCATTTCTCATAAATGAGGCCCTATATTTCTCCTCTTTGATGAACATTATATAACAATGCAATAACAGTCCGCAATCCAGCTACTTCTTCTATGATTCGTTGACATTATGCTTATCTTTGACCCTGTACAGCATTTCACTGTCTTTTGGCTATGTTTGTGCTATAGAAATACCATATACATACACGCATACACATTTCCGCAGTTTTTTCTTTAGAAATACTGATAAAAGTTTGCTAAACTCATTAGCATTCCCACTAAGGTTTGCTTCCTTGATTATTTTAATACATTTGAAACAGACAGTATCATAACAGAGTTTGTCGTGGTCTTTGAAGAAGCAAACATTTTACTACTTTCATTTCACAAATGTATGGGAGAATATTTTAGTAGGAATATGTATTCATCTTGCATGAGCCTGAGCTTCGGGACTGAAGACCTGACTCTGCCAAGATGCTAATTCCTCGATTATGAGTTCTGTGGAGGCTGTAGAGATACGTATGACACCAGGCCAAATCTGATACCCCTAGAACTGGGAATATACCATGTGTAATAAAAAGCTCCTATCGCAAGTATTCCCAGAAACTGAGCTTCTGCAACAAAATCTGCATGCCCCAGAATTTACCTGACCGTTTTCACCTGTTAAATTGCAGTAGGTATGACCATCCGAAATGTATCCAGGGATGTGACTATTGCACCTGGTAATTACTGGGCATGGCAACATTCGCAGAACTTGTAATCCAATACCTGCGTAAACAGACTTTTGAACAGGGATCAGTAAAAATAGTGGCACTCACAGTGTGGCTGCTGCCATATAAAGTGGGGAAGTGGGGTAGTACTACAAATTAAAAAGACTTACCTGACTCTGCTGCCAGCCGCGGTGCTCCGCTGCTGGTCGCCTCTGTGCTCCTCTGCCATGCAGCACACAGAGCAGGCTTGCAGACTCCCCCACCCTATCCCGACTCTGCTCTCATGCTATACTAATCATGAGAGAAGCTCCAGGATTGGCCTGAGTGAGCTGGTTTTAAGCTTGCACATGCATAGGGAATCTGTGCCGTTTCTCCAACAGGCAGTAGAATACAGCTGGGTTGGAAAAACCTAAGTGTGCATGGCGTTTGACTGGCCTAGGAGTGCGCAGTTATAAGTGCCCACCTTTCCTCCTCCCTGCCCTCCCGCCCTAGACAGGCATCAGCTCAGTCAGTAAAATAAAATGAGAATAACATTTTTTTATTATCATTTTATTTTTGCTGGCTCACAGTGGGGCGACGCTTCTCTGCCATTACAGAGGAGCCGCTGCTGGGCACTCATAATGGAGAGAAAATTGTGAGCTCACAAGTCGCCTGATATGCCTATACCTCCTTTACTTAATTAAATGTTTTTTTTTTACCACAATACAAAGTACAGTTAATGTGAGATGGTTCCGAAAGGCTCTATATGAAAGGCAAGTTATTGTGATTCTTTGATGAAACAGAAATATGTAAAGTTTTATGTACTTTTGATGTCATTACAATTTGTGAATGAAGGTCAATGGTTAAAGGTTAGCCAGAGGAGTGTGAAGGCGTGTCATACATTATGTCTTAAGTTATATGTTGTTGGAAAAAATTGCAGAAGCCTGAAGACTTAGCAGCTTGACTGGTGAAAGGTCTTAAATATTTAAATAGTTTTAAATTCATTCATTGATACTCACTTTGGAACAGCTATGTGTTCTTCAGTGCACTGTCCCATCACAGAAACAGACAAGTTCTCTGGTTGATGATCTCTTTTATTTTAATTAATATACAATTTTAAAGTGTTTCCTAAATTTGTATGTAAACGTTTTAATTATTTTTAAGAATACATTGTTGAATATGTGACATTTTAAATAAAGTTTTATGAAGCAAAAGAAGTTCATGTTGAATTTTATAGCTTGACTAGAGTTTGGGACCTGATTTGGAGCATAATAGTCATGGGAAATACTCTGAATTCTGGACTAAAATGCTAAATCCAGCAGAGTTTACATTGTCTGAATTTCATCTAACATGCAACTCCTGTAGTGGCGGCAGTTCATCAGTGGATTCTCTTCCAACATTAACATTTCAATCCAGAAATTAGAGGCTTTCCTCCTCTTTAAATCTGCCGCAGGGCTCCCGCAGCGCGGGACGCGCGCGGGAGTGCCCGGGCAAAGGGCGGGCCCGTCCCGCGCCCTTCGAAGCCAGGAGGAGGCAGGGCAGGGCCACCTCACCTCTCTTTTATTTGCAATCCAGAGTTGTTAAGGCCTTGGTCAGTAAGAACATCAATCAATCAATCAATCAATCACTGCATTTATAAAGCCCGCTAAATACCTGTGAGGGTCTCAAGGCGCTGGAGGGGAGGGGGGGCGCTACTGATCGAAGAGCCACGTCTTGAGGAGTTTTCTGAAGGCCAGCAGGTCCTGAGTCTGTCGTAGGCTGGTGGGGAGAGCGTTCCAGGTCTTGGCGGCGAGGTAGGAGAAGGATCTGCCACCGGCGGTGGTTTTCCGGATGTGAGGAACTGTGGTGAGGGCGAGGTTGGCTGAGTGGAGGTTTCAGGTGGGGGTGTGGAAGCTGAGTCGGTTGTTGAGGTATGTAGGTCCGGTGTTGTGTAGGGCTTTGTGTGCGTGGATGAGGAGTTTGAAGGGGATCCTCTTGTTGACGGGAAGCCAGTGCAGGCCTCTCAGGTGGGGTGTGATGTGGCTGCGTCGGGGGACGTTGAGGATCAGTCATGCCGAGGCGTTCTGAATTCGTTTTAGTCGTCTCAGGAGCTTGGTTGTTGTTCCTGAGTAGAGGGCGTTCCCGTAGTCGAGTCTGCTGGTGATGAGGGCCTGGGTGACGGTCTTTCTCGTGTCGGGAGGGATCCATTTGAAGATCCTGCGGAGCATGCGGAGGGTGTTGAAGCAGTACACAGAGATAGCGTTGACTTGCCTGGTCATAGAGAGGGTGGAGTCGAGGATGACCCCAGGTTGCGTGCGTGGTCTGTGGGTTTCGGGGGTGTGCCTAGCGATGTGGGCCACCAAGAGTCGTCCCCGGCTGATGGGGTGGGTCCGAGAATGAGGACCTCCGTCTTGTCTGAGTTGAGCTTCAGTATGCTGTCCTTCATCCAGCCGGCTACGGCCTTCATTCCTCTGTGGAGGTTGGCTTTGGCGGTGTGGGGGTCTTCAGTGAGGGATATGATCAGCTGGGTGTCGTCGGCGTAGGGGATGATGTTGAGGTTATGTTGTCGTGCGACGTGGGCAAGTGGTGCCATGTAGATATTGAACAGCGTCGGGTTGAGGGAGGATCCCTGTGGGACGCCGCAGATGATCTCGGTGGATTTCGAGGGGAAGGGTGGGAGGCAGACGCTCTGGGTTCAGCCGGAGAGGAAGGATGTGGTCCAGGCCAGGGCCTTCTCTTGAATTCTGGCGTCATGGAGGCGTGCTGATAGGGTGAGGTGGCAGACTGTGTCAAAGGCTGCTGATAGGGCCAGGATGATGAGGGTGGCTGTTTCTCCTTTGTCCATCAGGATCCTGATGTCGTCAGTGGCGGCGATGAGGGCGGTCTTGGTGCTGTGGTTGCTGTGAAGACCGGATTGGGAGGGGTCCAGGATGTTGTTGTCTTCGAGGTAGCGGGTCAGCTGTTTGTTGACAATCTTCTCTGTTACTTTTGCCGGGAAAGGGAGCAGGGAGATGGGCCGGAAGTTTTTGAGGTCCTTGGGGTCTGCCTTGGTTTTCTTCAGAAGGGCGTTGAGCTCTGCGTGCTTCCAGCTTTCCGGGAAGGTTGCTGTCTCGAAGGAACTGTTGAATGTTTTTCGGAGGTTTGGGGCGATGGTTGTGCTGGCTTTGTTAAAGACATGGTGTGGGCAGGGGTCAGATGGGGATCCGGAGTGGATGGAGTTCATGGTTTTGATGGTGTCTTCGTCGCTGACGTTGGACCAGGCGGTCAGGTGGCTGGTGCGGGTGGTGGTCGCGGGGGTGGTGGACTCGGTGGTGGGTGCGGTGGGTGTCGGAGTTGAAGCTGTCACGGATGTCGGTGATCTTGCCGTGAAAGAAGGAGGCCAGGGAGTCGCACAGGTCTTGTGATGGTGGGATGTCGTTGGTGTTGGAGCTGGGGTTGGAGAGTTCTTTCGCAATGCTGAAGAGCTCTTTGGTGTTGTGTGCGTTTTTGTCTAAGCGGTCCTTGAAGGCGGTCCTCTTGGCGGTCCTGATGAGTTGGTGGTGTCTGCGGGTGGCGCTCTTGTGGGCTGTGTGACTATTAGGTGTTTGGTCTTGGAGCCATTTCTTCTCCAGCTTCCGACAGGTGCGCTTGGAGATCCGGAGGTATTCGGTGAACCAGGCGTTTTCTTGTTGGTGTGGTTGGTTGTGGAGGTCTTGAGAGGGGCGAGGGTGTCGGCACAGTCGTTGATCCACTGTTTGAGGTTGGTCGCGGTGGTGTCTGGGTCGGTGGGGTCGGCCGGTGGTCTCAGGGCAAAGGTGGTAGTCAGTTGGTCCTTGGTGACCTTGTCCCAGCAGCGGCGTGGCAGCTGTTGGGTGCGGTGGTGTGTGGTGGGTTTCCTGAAGGTGAAGTGGACGAATCTGTGGTCGGTCCAGTGGGGTTCCTGGTGTGGTTGAAGGAGACGTGGGGGCAGGTGGAGAAGATGGGGTCCAGTGTGTGTCCAGCGACGTGGGTGGGTGTCATCATGAGCTGTTTGAGTCCGAGGTTGGCGAGGCTGTCGACCAGGGCGGTGGAGTTGGCGTTGTTGTTCTCGAGGTGGAAGTTCAGGTCCCCGAGGAGGATGTAGTCCGTGGAGGCGAGGGCGTGGGTGCTGACGAGGTTGGCGATGGTCTCGCTGAACTGTGGTCGTGGTCCGGGAGGTCTGTAGACGAGTGTTCCTCTGAGGGTGGTGTTGGGGTCGGTGTGGATCTGGAAGTGCATGTGCTCGGCGGAGGTGAGGGTGTCGTCGGTGTTGGTCGAGATTCTGATGGTGTCTTTGTGGATGATGGCGATTTCCCCTCCCACTCCGTTGGTGAGGTCTCTGCGGGAGATCTTGTAGCCCTGTGGGATGGCTATGGTGATGTGTGGTGCTGAGGTGGCGTTCAGCCAGGTCTCCGTCAGGAAGGCGACGTCGGGAGCGGTGGAGTCTAGGAGGTCCCAGCGCTTAGAAAGGGCAGGTGCAAGACACCTGAGTAGGGATGGCATTTGTATATTGCCACTAGGGTTGTTTTATCGTAATACAATTTCGCACATTTCCAGAAGGGAGTGTCGTAGGGATGGGCCCCAGCCGCGGAGTCTCTATGATTACAATGTTCCTGTTTATAATAGATTTGAGCTTATCTCAAGTCTGGAGGAAATAGATTGACTGAGTTGTATACTTCCAACTCCAGCGATCCCTCCTACTCAACTCGTTTCACATGCTAGGACCCAGGTTAATTCCGTTTCCCGCAGATTAAATATTTCAGAGACTACCAAAAATTCGAGCTCAGATGTTCTATATATAGAAATGAATCACCATCCAGAGCCGCAGATTCATGACCCAAATAGAGTATTAGTAAATGTTGACCTAAAATCTTATACTATTTCGGAGATCAGACTAGAAACCTTGGGGACCGTAGAAGCTGTTCAATTGGGGCAGAATGTCTCAGATTGTAATCAGGTGGGAGCAATGAATGAAACAATATGGAATATATTATTTTGGAACGTAGCGGGGCTTCGATCAAAAATTAGTAATGACTTATGGCTCGCTTTTGTCGGCAAATTTCAGGTACTTTGCTTACAGGAGACATGGGCCATTACAGCAATCCACATTGAGGGGTACACAACTTACTTTTCCCCTGCCATTTCTTCGACTTTTGGTAGGGCTAAAGGAGGTTTGACAGTTTATACTTCGAATCTCTTGGGGTCTAAGTCAATAACCTTCACTAAGTCAGATCCTAATTATCAAATTATAATTGTAAATATAAACAAGCGAGAAAATTTAGTTTTGGTTAATTTCTATAACAACTTGCATAAGGAACAGCTGATTTTAACCCTAAAAGAAATTCGTTTTGCCCTTCTGGAAATCCAGAGTAAGAGTTCTTACCCTCCTTATATGGGGGGGCGATTTTAATTTAACGCCATGTAATCAAAGTAGTAATCTAACATGCGGCCTAATTGATGAGAACAGTGTAAACTTAACCCATTTCCCGCATACTATAAGCGGCGAATGTTTAAACGAGACATTATTTCTATTGGAATTGGGATTTGCTAATGAATTAATTTCTCCCCCAATTCCTTTTTTGCAAACATTTAATGGTAGAGGTGCTAGTACCGTTATAGATTTTATTTTTATGACGAGTAGGGCTGCACCCCTTTTTGTTGAATTTTAAGACTCACGATAACGCAACTAGTAACCATTTCCCAAACAGCATTTCAATCTCTTGTCCTTCCAATCCGGGCAGTAATAAAGCGGTAAGAAAGGTAGGGCAAAAAAATCTGTCTATCGATAGAATAAATGGGTATTCCCTCAAATGGGATAAAGTTGACCCACAACAAACTACGAAAGTGGTGGTAGCGAATTCCTTTGATTCTATAATCAAATGTTTAGATCCCTTAACTTCACAGCAGGAGGTTCTAAGCAATTTTTAGGAAATCACTAAGGAGATAAATAAAACATTGACCGTCCAACAAAAAAATAATAAAGGTAAGAGTAAAGGTTGGTTTCATAAGACCTGTACAAAGGCATATCGTGAGTTAAAAATTGCCCTACATTTAGAAGAGAGGGATAGAAATAAAATCGTCCAGCTAAGAAAAGCATACAATCAGGCTATAAAATTGAGAAAAGCTGAGTTGAAAAAGGAACTCTGGGAAGAACTTCATAAAAGTTGTGGAAACAAGAACAGTGCTGCCTTCTGGAGAGTTCTTAAAACTCCATTTCTTTCTGAAGGGGGACATGGGCCGACAGTTGAAATTGCTGTCGATGAAAACCATTGGATAGAACACTTTTCCCAGATTTTCAGTCTAAATACGTGAATTCTGACAGATGATAATTCTATGATAAATTGTCTCTCTAATCCTGTATCTTTTCCTATAGCCCTTGATATCAATCTACCAGACGTTGAACATGCTCTAAAGGCCAGTAAAGGGGGAAAGGCTCCGGGCCCTGATGGGGTCCCAGTGGATCTTTTTAAATATAATATGGAATTGTGGTCACCAATACTGACAAGAGTGTTACAAGCTACCTGTTCAGTAGGGCTGATTGATTCATGGTCAAATTCAATTTTAGTCCCTATTTTCAAGAAAGGAGACCGACAGAATCCGGCCTGCTCTCGTCCTATATCCTTATTGGATTCTTTAGGCAGGGTGGCAGGCCGCATTGTTCTTTACCGCCTACAGCAATGGGAGGAAAATATCAAAGTATTATCTGATCTCCAATTTGGGTTTAGGGAAGGTCTGGGCACAATGGAGCAAGGCCTTAATTTGTCACTCTTAATGGGAAAATATGTGAAAGCGTAGGGGGGAAGGTTATACATGGCCTATGTAGATCTGATCGCCGCCTTCGATTGCGTCAGTCATGCCAAATTTTGGAGTATCTTGGTAGAAATGGGTGTGGATATCTCCATAGTTAACTTTTTAAGAGATTCTTATACGAATGCTACGGCCAGGGTGCGGTTTGGTGTAGGCGGGGAGCTCACAGCACTGTTCAAAGTAGAGAGGGGGGTTAGGCAGGGCTGCGTCCTGGCTCCCTTCCTTTTTACACTCTATACAAATGGTCTTGAACAGGCCATGTTGGAGGGGAGTCAGGACCTACCTCTGCTACAGAAGCGCCCAACTCTACGCAGACGATGCCGTGATCCTAGCACGAACTTCCCTAGAACTATAACGTGCTCTTAACAGGTACTACACTTTTATGGCAAACTTAGAATTAAAAATGAATATTAAAAATACATTTGTAATGAGCTGTGGGGCGGGGAGAAAGAAGCAGAAGGACATTTTTATAGAAAATGTAAAATTAGAATCAACCGCTACAAACCCTTATTTAGGTTTTCTAATTGACAATAAGGGCTCCTGGAGACAAGCAATAAATGCCAGGAAACTCCTCTTCATGAGGGCCACCACGTCATTAGTTAACTTTGCACAGAGGCTAGGCAAGAGGCCCCCGGTAGAAATGCTTCTGATATACCAAGCCAAATGCATTAGTACGGCAATATATGGGGCTGGAATCTGGGGATTTTGTGGAGTGGATGCCATACAGAAAGTGGAAAATGCCTTTTTGAGGTATTTGTTGGCAGTTCCGCGAGGCACTTCAACATACAATTGCCATGTAGAACTGGGAATACCTTATATTACTGATACAATAAAGGTACAACCAGTCCTACTGTGGCACCGTATCTGGTCATCCCCAAAAACAGTACTAAATTGGGAGCTTCTGAAGGGCTGCCTTGCCCTTGACAATGCTGATAAGATTGGGTGGCTCATGTATGTGAAAAAGTTTCTATCTGATCTGGGTCTCCTACAGTACTATCATAATCCAGCGTTGATAGTACAGATTCCCAGGAAATCGTTTAAAAAACAGTGCATGGGCCATCTGGAGGGGCTCAGATTACTTATTGAAGTAAATAAATGTTCAGTTCGGCACAACCTAATGATTCAAACCACTTTAACAATGCAATCTTGCCTTACTTACAATCTGAGTGGATATGATAGGTTTGTTCTAACACGGTTCAGGCTGAACACATTCCATCATCTGATAACCTTCCCTAAAATGAATGATTGGACCAATGCTTTGCCATATTGTCCCTGTGATGATGTATCAGTCCAATCGACAATGCACGTGGTGCATCAATTAAAAATATTTTTGGTTTGAGATCATGCCGCCCAGCATTTATCTCCCTGCAATTTCTGGATACAGAGTGTTTTGCGAATAATATTGCACGATTTTTGAAAACTCGTATTAAGCATAGAAAAAACTTATAATAGTGATTAACGCTGTATATCTTGAGGGCGATCAATGTTCGCTTTAGCTATGTTAGAATTAGCTGCCACTTGTTCCCAATTACTGATTTTTAACTTTGTTTGTATTTTTTTTAATGGTATAATGCATTTCAATTCCTGAATGAGTAGATATTTTAAATTATTTATTGTAAATAGTAAATGAAATGTAAATCTGAAATATAATGTGTATTTTTTTATATTGTACTTTTATGGTTTTTCGAAACTTTATGAAAACCGAATAAAGGAATTGAATTGAATTGAATAGAATTATTATAGGGAAATATTAAATGTATTTGAGTGATTGACATGTGAGTCTGTTAATTGGATTGAAAAGGATAGTGGAGGGATAGAAGGGGGAAGGGTCTAGAAAGTTTATTTGGAGATTGAAGAAAAGTGTTCTTCTGATCGGCATCATTTGTACTGGGACTCCATTGCTTTTTCATTGCCATCTCGTGTCAAACACTTCCACACGACCCACCTGGCCATTTCTGCCAATGCCTGAGGAAATTCTAACTGACACGACAAAAACCATCTTTCAGCCTGCATTTCTGCCCAGGAACTGTCGCACACCCAACCCCCCCTGTTCTTCGCAGTTCAACTGAAAGCCACGAGACACTCACACCCTGAGTAGATGATTTATTTTCCATCTCCTGCTCCCAGCCTGGTAAACATCCTTGACACCGTGATCAGGTTATCTGGACAATGGTCTGACTGCTGGCCCTTGATCAGGGTGATTAAACAATGACTTGTAAGACCAGGCTTTGATCAAGGCAATTGAACAATGACCTGAAAGACTGAGCCTTGATCAAAGCTGAGTGAACAATGATTTATGTACCAAGCCTTGACCAGGTCACCATCTACAAACATCGTCTGGATCTGGTTATCAACTGCAAACACTGCCCTGATTAAACAATGAACTAACAGCCAAAGACTGGGATGAAAAAGTATAAAAGTCTTGTAAGCTGCAGAGTGAAGCAGCAGCCTCCTCTGTCTTGTCTCTGACTAGCTTGGGACTCTGTTCCATAGCCCGGGCTATTTGATTAAATCTGGGTTCCTCCTGCAGACGAAGGCTCCTGTGTCTCCTTTTACTACGTATGAAGGGTATGGAAGATTTGGGCGGTTCCCCGCCGCCGAGACCCAGTAAGTGGGTTATTCCGGTTCTTCAAATGGCACCTGAACAGGAACTGCACGAACACGAAGGTCAGGCCCGGTGGATGTGAGGGTGTAAACGGAGATACTGCGACGGAGGTACCCTACCCGAGGGATTCTTGCAATCTGGTAAGCCGAACGACTCGCCCGCTGTTCCTCCCAACCCGGTCTGGGCCACTTGACCGCGTTCTCGCTGGAGTCCCCTAGCAAATATTTTCTGGAGCAGGACACAGCCCTACATCTGCAGAAGAGAACTACCCCTGTAAGGTAAGGGTGGACTGATCACCCACCAAGTCTGTATGATTCTGTTATTGACTTTCGCAAAAACAAAGCTATTATTGACTTTTGCCAAAGCCATGCAAGCGAGGTGAATTTAAAAAACCCGCTGCTGTCTGTTCTGTATGATTCTGCTGTTATTGACTTATGCAAAAGCCAAGCAAAGCGAGGTGAGTTTTGAAAACCCGCTGGTGTCTGTTATCTGTTTTTAAGCATGCCAGTCAGTAGTAAGTTCAAGAAATTATGTTGTTGTATGTGTACGCAGGACTCCCAGCTGGAGGCGGCCTGTCCGCTTCCTCCAGAAGGGACCCTTGGCCATACGATGTATGTTAAACCTGTCCCTTCTGCCTTAATATTTTCCCCATTCTGGGTAAAATATACTAAACAAAGTAATGCGGAATCACAGTGGCCACTTTATGGCTCCTTTAATTCCCAAGTTCTCGCAAACTTAGAGGAACAATTAATGAAAAGAAAAACGCGCCTGTCTATGTTTGAATCTGTCTGATTTTTAAGGCAAGAGATAGAGCAGAGAGCTAGAAAGCAGAAGGCTCAAGAAAGGAAACAGGAACGTATGTCAATGGCCGACCATGCCAGAGAAAATTTACAAAATCAAATGACAAAGTCAGTAGAAATAGCCGATAGGGAGCATGGGGCCCGGGTACAAAAATGTTATCCAGCTTGTGAGGATAAAGGAAAGGGACATATGGAAGGGGAGAAGAAGGTGATTCTTTGCTTGATACCATGCTAGAAAGCCCTCCTGCATATGCCCCAATGTACCCTGCCCTGACGCCTCACACCCCATATGTCCCGCCGCCACAGCCCACTTCTGCCCCTCCTGCCCCTCTTACTGTTCTCCCTGTCACACCAACACTCCCAATTTTTCCTATGACACAGACCGCGCCCGCTAACCCTGTCCTCGCTGTGGGAATTACAACAAGTCTAGATCCGCTCAACCCCTGCGGCTTTACCCCTACACGCCCTTTTCCTGCTTCCCCGTGGTCTACAGTTAAGCAGGATTTATATACATTGTTGAATTCCCCCCGACTGGCCTCCTCGCGCTCTGCAGTCAGCTTTTCGTCCCTTCGAGAAAATGACCTACAGAAGCAACAGTGTGAATGTTGGATAAATAACGGGAATATTTATGCCTTTAAAGAAATATGGTCCACCTTTTCCTAGTGGACGATTATGGAGCAGACCACCTGGGCTGAATACATGTGTACCCTGGTCATGCAAAGATTTGAGAATGCGCTTATGCAAATACCAACCGGATTAATGGACCTTAGGTCGCAAATAAAAAGAGGCGATGTTCAGGGAGAGGGGATGTTTGGCACTATGTCTGCTTTAATGCCTTATCGTGATATGACCGGTTTTCCCAACACCCCCCTAGAAACAGCTATGCCAATGAGAGAGGCGGCCCCTGTCTTTGTTAACGCACTTACCGATGCCCAAAATAACGGTAGAGGGGCTGTTGAGGCACACTGGCGCAGGCTTTGGGTTCATGTTCCTTGGAAAAGGTCAGAAGTAATGCAGTTAAAAGGACAATAACCAGATCCCCGGAAGAATCCGGCTGCCTTTTACAGAGAATTAGGTCAGATTATATCTGCAGGTACTCTTTTTCTTGAGGATATAGATTTACTTTTTGGTACAGTGGTCCCCACTGAAATTTGGGACAAAATTCGACATACTGACCATGAAGTGGCATTGGGAGGTAAATGGGCTGACATAGAGGCTATGGAAGAAGCAAGGGTAGGGGGGACTAAACCAGAAGCTGTTATCCTGACTTTGCCCGGTAAAATAATGACGTTTATGAAAACACTTTTACCGGAAACTGTCATTAACTGGGATAAAATAAACGCCTGTAGGCAGCGAAAAGATGAGAATGTGGCTGACTTCTTTACCCGTTTTGAGACAGAATACAAGGGACATAGTAGTTTAGATCCCCGGACCCCAGGTTCTGGCCCAGTGTTTGTCGGTAAGTTTGTCAGCAACCTGCTTCTTGAGATTTCCGCCAGGCTTAAGAAAGTTGAAAGTACGTGGTCTGCCCAAACTATGAGAAGGTAGCTCACCGCTGATCGTGTAGCCATTATCAATGCTATGATGGCCCCACGAACACAAAAGCAGGAGCGAGCCTTCATAGGCATAACCTCATACTGTAGACAGTGGATTTCCAAGTTTTCGGCCATGGTCAAACCTCTTCTTGCCCTCACCACTAAAGACATATCAGACAGTTCCTTTCCTTGGACTAGAGAGCATGCGCAGGCCTTCCGAGATTTAAAGAGGGCTCTGTGTACTGCTCCAGTCCTCGGTAGTCCTGATTATAACAAACAATTTTTTCTTTTTGTACTTGAGACAGATGGCTGTGCATGCGCTGTCTTGACCCAGATGTTCGGAGGTCACCATCGGCCATGTGCCTATTTTTCAGGCACCTTAGATCCTGTTGCAAGGGCTTTCCCAGGATGCCTACGGGCGACTGCTGCAGCCGCCCTCATGGTCCGTCAGAGTGCGGGGATCGTCATGAACTTCCCCCTGACTCTGATGGTCCCCCATTCTGTAGATACCCTCCTTAATAACACCAAGACACAGTACCTCACTAGCGCACGACTCACAGGATATGAACTGACACTCTTTGCCAGCCACATTAATATCAAAAGACGCACTGTACTAAACCCGGCCACATTTCTCCCACTGGATAGTCAGGATGCCCGCTTAGACCCACATGACTGCATATTAAGGACAGAGGAGGAGACAAAGGGACGGGTTGACTTACAGGACACCCTGATAGCAGAACCAGAAGGCACACTGTATGTAGACGGATCATGTCTCAGAGGGCCAGATGGTAACCTCAGCTGCCTACGCTCTCATGACATTAGAGCGAGTAGTAGAAACAGCTCAGATTCCGCAGTGCTCAGTGGCCCTCACTAGAGCTTGTGAGTTAAGCAAAGGGATGATGGTAAATATTTATACTGACAGCCAATATTCCTTCGGGGTGGCCCACAACTTCGGGAGGTTGTGGAAAGAAAGGAATTTCCTTAATTCCCATGGGACCAAAATTCAACATGGCCCATTAATTCACCGACTGTTAGACTTCCTGACGCTCCCCAGAAAGGTGGCCATTATAAAATGTAAGGCCCATAAGAAAGTGACAGATGATGTTGGGAAATGCAATGCCCTGGCTGACCATACGGCCAGACAAACAGCTCTTAGAAAAAGAGTAGGAATGAATGTAGGAGGTCCCGCTAGGTGGGTGGCAGACGAGGGCATGGTTGAAAACACAGTACAGGGTGATTGATATTCAGTCCCATACTACTCCTGCGGAACTAAGGGTGTGGACGGAGCAATTAGCAAAGGAGGGAATTGATGGTTGTTGGGCCCGTAAGACTATGGAAAGACAATGGATGTTACCTGGCAGTCACGTGCCACCAGTAGTTACGATGGCCCATGGTCCTGCTCACATCAGTTTAAAAGGGATATGTAAACTATTGGAACCTACATGGTACACCTCTAACATACCAGCATATGCTGACTGTTGGACTTGGCCCTTCTGGCAGGTTCACCCCTAATCTTTTTGCTTTTAGTATGTGATCTGTGTTAGTGATTTTTGGGTCTCTGCGCACTTTTTCCCTGTGTCCCAGGGTAAAGTGCGTGCGTGTAGTATGGCTGGCCTGCCCTCCCATAGGAATGCATGGGGAATGTGTGTGTCCATGTTAGTTCCTGATGTGTGGGGAGTGCAGGCTCGAGTTTGGTATGTGCGAACTCGTGAGAGTGAATGCTGCGCAATGGTATGTGCGGCTTGTATGTGTCTAGTGGGGAAGTGCCACTTCTAGACATTGATGTGTGTGTGCAGTGAGGGTGCTGGAGCGTGATTGGCTGGAGCTGGCTGGCAAGCCTGGCTCCAGCAAGTCTGGATGGGTCTGCCCAGGAGTGAGTGGAGAGATCAGCATGAGTGATGTGAGGGAGGGCTGCACCTGGTTCCTGATGGGGCTGGGCTTTCCCCACACAATGCTGGCTCCGCCCCCTGTGGTGTGTCTAACGACCCTAGCCTCCCCAGTGAATGAAAGGGGTGGTTTGGCCATCAAGGGTGCTCCAAAACCAGCTGCAACTGGTTTCTCCCCCACCCTGCACCTACAGACAAAGGATTTTAGAGTATAAGAAGGGGCTGTGTCCCCTTACAATGGGTTCTGTTCTGTTCCAGGATCCTGCCAGAGGGGGCTGCTGCTGTTGCTGGGGCCAGGAGGACCGCCACTTGGATTGTCTCCCTGCCTGGAGACCCAGTGAGCTGGCTCTGGGCCCAGCCTTGCCCCCTGCCTGCCTCCAGACCTTGCTGGAGCTTTGTCCTTGCCCCTAGTGCTTGGGAGCGCTTCTCCTTGCCCCTGGCGCCGGGGAGCGCTTCCCTTTTACTGCTAGCGCTGGGGAGAGCTTTATTTTACTGATTGCGCTTCTCTTGTGCTTCGCCGGTGCCCATCCGGCATTTGACCCGTTTTTGCCGATTTTAAAGTCCCCTGGCAGGTGCCCACCCCGCCAGGGACCGTGCCGCTATATTCGTGGCCCGATCGAGTGCCCACCTCGATTTATTATTTCGAAGAAGCCGGTGCCCACCCGGCATTTGCCTCCAATTCACCGCCGCAGCCCAGGGTTGCACAAAGAGCCGCCGGGCCGCCGCGCTGCATGCGACGACCCGGAAGCGCCCCTCGAGAGACCCGGAAGTCCCGCCCTTGGGATCGCGACGCGAGGGGCAGAGCGGCTACAGGTGCAGGCGGGGCTCCGGTATCGTAGAGAGCCCCGCGCTGCCCAGAGGAGAGTCTTGCAGCCGGCGTCCCTCCCCCGGGGCTCCCAAGAGCGAGGGAGAGCCCCGGAGCACAGCAGAGGAGCCGGGAGACCGACCCAGCGAGACAGCCGGTGAGTGACAGAAAGGAGAGGGGGCGTCGGGGCACATTGCCGGTGCCCGCCCCTCCCCTCCAGTGCGAGTGCCGTCGGGCTGTTGCCGAGTCCCCCGAGAGGGACTCAACACCGGCCATATTTGTTATTGAGAGCCCGAGGGGCTCAGAACTCACAGTCGTATTTACGAGCCTGAGAGGCTCTGGGGGCATTTCCTTGCTTTGCGAGCCCAGAGAGGCTCGAGTGCCGGCACCATTGTTCACGAGCCCACGAGGCTCAAAGCCCATCATTGTTTTAGAGCGCAGAAGCTCTTAAGTGCCAGTCTATTGTTTTGCGAGCCCTGAGAGGCTCTTGGGAGACACAGCCAGTTGGTTTGAGCCCCGTGGCTCCCACGCTGTGTTTCGCCCCACCATTGTTCTTGAGCCCACAAGGCTCCAACGTTGGCTCATCATTGCTTTACAACTTTCTAGCACTTAGTGGACAGTTGCCACGTTTAGGTTTGTTCTTTGCTGCCTGCGCAGCCTGCCCTGACATTTTGGACTAAGGGCATTTGAGCCCTTGCGAGGCCAGTTGGCCTGGGGGACAGTTCTAGTGTTGTGCCATGTGCACCTTGCGCAATTTATGGTTTACTTACTAATATGATTCCTGCGCAAATGTTCTACCTGCACCTCTGAATGTGTTTTTATGCCTCATGTGCAATGTGTTTTATAATTCTTCCCCTTTGCTAAAAGTGACCTGCTTAGAGGATTGTTTATGTTTTATTACCTTTGCTAAATGTGACTTGCTTAGGTGATTGTTTTATGTTTCTTCCCCTTTGCTAAAAGTGACCTGCTTAGAGGATTGTTTATGTTTTATTACCTTTGCTAAAAGTGACTTGCTTAGGTGATTGTTTATGTTTCTTCCCCTTTGCTAAAAGTGACCTGCTTAGAGGATTGTTTATGTTTTATTACCTTTGCTAAATGTGACCTGCTTAGGTGATTGTTTATGTTCCTATAGGTCCTGATAATAAGGTCCTAGTTCCCTGCGTGATTTTCCTAAAGTGGTTAGGGTTGCGTAGGAGGTATTCACCCTTTACCAGGAATTCCTGGTTGTCTGCTACATTTACTATTTTGGTGCTACAGTCATTATATGTCTATGTGCTAAGTGTTATACCTACAAGTATTATTTCTAAAAGTGCATACCTCTGACAGTGGTCCAGGTGGCCCCGTCCTGTACATAATGCCTTGTAAATTCTGCCCTTGCCTGTTGGCACATTGTAACATATGTGTTTTATCTAATGTGTTTTTATTATAATACAAAGGCTATTTTTGATATAACCTTGTGTGGAGTTTCCTTTGTGGTGGTATGTATGAAATAACAATCCCAGGCATATAATAAAGCAACAACCAATAGATAGAACAAACAAACTAGTGCAGTTTCAAAAACATATACATTTTTAATTTGATAAAAAAAGGATTAAATGTAAAACAGTACATTGATCATTTTTGATAAAAAGATCTAGAATGATACATTTGTATTCATAAAATGTTTTTTTAGTTAAAAGAGAGGAGGTTAGGTGGCATCCGGTCGACGCGTTTCGGCATACACTATGCCTTCATCGGGACTTTAACCATCCAATTTTCTGTAAAAGAGATCATAACGGTGATTTGCTTGTTACATCTTACATTTGTTATGATACAACTGGACTAGTTCAGATTTGTTGTAACATTCTATTGGTATAAGCCTTTGCTAAAAAACGAGATATATCGCCTTATATACGAATGTTTTCCACCTATGCACGTACAGATTTTCATACCCAAGCCTCATTCTGATATGTACCGGCAAACACAGGGTATAGTGCTCAGAGTTTAGACAAGAACATGTACATTTATACACTTTGTTCAGAAACACCATTATATTATATTTCATTTTCTTATTGATGCAAAAAGTCACAGTATCCAGATCTAAAACATTTAAATGGTGTTTATCGCCCAATTGATTAGACTGCTTATACATTTCAATGTAATTTGTGTTTCGCTTGGGACTTTCTCTGAGACATAGTTCCTTATCTTAAATATGTCAGGAGATATACAGAGAAGAAATTTAGAGAAATAAGATGAGACAGGTTAGAGATTAGAAAAAGTTCATATTCATTTCCGTTCAAGATCACTAGTCACGGAAAAACAAGTGGGGGGGGGAAAAATATCCTAATTATAATGCAACCATTCTCACAATTCTACTACACAAACGTTTCTTTCTTACCGAAAGTTGTACCGTAGTACAAGGCCAGTGCTGTTCTCTAAAGATTTAGACTGCAGGACGGCTGTATTTTAAACTGTATCCACAAATGAGGGGCAGGAAACTTCAGTTAAATATTCTAAAGGAATCAAACATAGAATTTTATGTGGATTAAATGTGGGTCAAAGAGCCCCTTTCTTTTTTTAAAAAAATTAAACTTAAACTCACTCCCCCAGTTACTTTTCTTTAAATTCTGCGTCGTTACATTTCAAGAATTGTACACGACTGCTCACCTTTTATTTATGATAGTTGTCACTCAAGATTTCCTTCGCCTAAGTTTCTTTTTGGGATGTAGGCCTATCACACTATCCTATTCGTTAAAAAAACAATCATAGCTTTAGTATGAACCCAACGTGATGCTTTTTTACTATAAGGCAAAAACATATTATTCTTACCCTTTGAGGTTTAATTTGTATCCTTCTACTTAGGTCTTTTTAACTCCTTTTAAGTGAAATTGCAGGGCCTCCGGTACGTAGAAACAGGTCCTAATAATATAACACACCAAACACAATCAGCCAGGGTCTCTTAGTGTTAAATTGATAAGTAACTCTGCGCCAACACTATATAATTATCGCTTACCAAAATATATTTAGGTAATGCTGAGACGTGGCGCAAATTCAATAGCGTGTGTCGGGTGCGCAGCTTGTTAAGGTACGAACATCCTGTGTTTATTTTTCCCCCCCCCACTTGTTTTTCCGTGACTAGTGATCTTGAACGGAAATGAATATGAACTTTTTCTAATCTCTAACCTGTCTCATCTTATTTCTCTAAATTTCTTCTCTGTATATCTCCTGACATATTTAAGATAAGGAACTATGTCTCAGAGAAAGTCCCAAGCGAAACACAAATTACATTGAAATGTATAAGCAGTCTAATCAATTGGGCGATAAACACCATTTAAATGTTTTAGATCTGGATACTGTGACTTTTTGCATCAATAAGAAAATGAAATATAATATAATGGTGTTTCTGAACAAAGTGTATAAATGTACATGTTCTTGTCTAAACTCTGAGCACTATACCCTGTGTTTGCCGGTACATATCAGAATGAGGCTTGGGTATGAAAATCTGTACGTGCATAGGTGGAAAACATTCGTATATAAGGCGATATATCTCGTTTTTTAGCAAAGGCTTATACCAATAGAATGTTACAACAAATCTGAACTAGTCCAGTTGTATCATAACAAATGTAAGATGTAACAAGCAAATCACCGTTATGATCTCTTTTACAGAAAATTGGATGGTTAAAGTCCCGATGAAGGCATAGTGTATGCCGAAACGCGTCGACCGGATGCCACCTAACCTCCTCTCTTTTAACTAAAAAAACATTTTATGAATACAAATGTATCATTCTAGATCTTTTTATCAAAAATGATCAATGTACTGTTTTACATTTAATCCTTTTTTTATCAAATTAAAAATGTATATGTTTTTGAAACTGCACTAGTTTGTTTGTTCTATCTATTGGTTGTTGCTTTATTATATGCCTGGGATTGTTATTTCATACATATTGCTTACCCTGTCCCAGGATAATTATCCGTATCAGGGGGTCCTTGTTTGTTTACATAGTTTCCTTTGTGGTGGGCCTTGGGTGTTGTTGCTGTGGGTGCGCACGCAAACGCTTTACACATCGCCTCCGAGATTAGCCTTGCTGCTCGCGTCACGTTACCTAGAGGGTGAGCAGGGGTTATCTTGGTGTGTAACTCCCTTGCCCTGACTTAGAAATGGTGATCCCTGACTGACTTTGGCGTGAGCTTTGGCCGGCCGGGGGTCCCGTTTCTAACACAGACAAACTGGTTAAAACATGCATGATTTGCCTAATGTATAACCCAGGAAAAGGCATAGTTACTCCAAAGGGAGGATTTTCTCCTCCTACCTTCCCTTTAGAAGTCCTCCAAATGGATTACATCCAGATGGACCGATGTAACAATTTGAAATATGTCCTAGTGGTGGTCTGTGCATTCAGCCGATGGGTGGAGGCCTACCCCGTCAAAGACTGCAACGCTATCACGACCGCCAAAATACTATTAAAGGAGTACCTCCCACGATTCGATTTGCCCCGCTTGGTCTGGAGTGACAATGGGACACACTTTGTGGGAGAGGTGTGGCGCCGCGGCCAGGGCGACTGACGCTGGAATCTGGGGACCACGGTTCGATCCCCGGCTCCGGCGGCAGGTTAGCCCAGCACCATGTGACTCTGGGCAATAGCTCGCTTAATCTTCCCGACGGTCCCCCAGCGCCTAGAGACCCTTACGGGTGATTGTGCGCTTTACAAATGTGGACTTTACTTTACTTTACTTTACAGCCCAAATTATGGAATATGTCTGTACAGCATTGGGTATAAAACAAAGATTTCATGCAGCTAACCACCCCCAGTCAGCAGGTCTAGTGGAGGTGTACAATGGCATCCTAAAAACTAAAATGGCCAGAATAGGAGCCGAGACAGGTGTCACTTGGGTTGATGCTCTGCCCTTAGCTCTACTGTCCACAAGAACAACGGCCCACACCAGGATAGGGCTATCTCCCCATGAGATTGTGTTTGGGAGACCTGCCAATGTATGGGGTGTTCCGCGGCCTAAGAAACTGTCTGATGTCGAATACCCTATATTAACTGATTATCTGTACAGACTGACTAATACCTTTCGTACTCTTTTTCACCAGGTGCATGAGGTCATACCTGACAAAAGCGAGGGCCCAGGACATGTTATCCAACCTGGTGACTGGGTCCTGATCCGAAATTTTCAACGGACTAAGAGCCTCGAGCCCCGCTGGACACAACCCCGTCAGGTGTTATTAGCCACCCGCACCGCCGTGAAAGTTGAAGGTCGGAAAAATTGGGTGCATTCATCGCACTGCAGGCGTTTGCCTCTGCCCCTCCCCTATGATCAGTGGGTGAAGGAAGGACTAGGAGACTCTGAAACAGAAACAGTCCCGACGTTTGTCCCATTCAGCGATGCCAGACTGCATTCTACATCTACGGAAGCAGAGAGTGCCAGCATACTGAAAGGAAGGGTGGAACCCTCCCTTAACTCTGCTCAACACCAAGAACAATTGTTTCCCGACCATACTGTCCCTACTTCCGACTGATACAACTTGCGCCCCCGAGGTAAGGCTTGCCCTTGACTTCGCCAAGTACCTATAGGCTGTAAGGCTGTGATCTTCCCCGGCTGAGAGTAGTGCTGGTGTGTCAGACTAAGGTAAGCCATAAGGGCCCTTGGCACCTGCGCCCAGTGAAGCAACCACCAATCACAGACAGCCACTAGAGGTCCCTGGCTTAGCACAATGGCCGCCGTCCAAAACACCCGAATCCAGAAACAAGATGTCAGCCTCCGACATAGTAAATGCTTCATGGTCACCGTGGTGACGCTGTTTGTCTCCCTCATCCCGTCTATCCTTGGTTGGCTGTTACTAATCTACCATCCTGTTACCTCACCAACTCCTACCCCGACTCCTGCAGAACACCAGTATTACACGTTACCAGCCCACGAGTTACCTCGCCGTGCAGAATTCTTCAACAACACCTTCATCCAAATGTTGCATCATCACCAGCTGATCATGAACACTTCCAACTGTTGGGTTTGTGGACAGATGCCGCATTCCATGATACACCCTGTCCCATTCTTTCCCTACCCCTTTTCCATCTCTGGGTCTTGTCTTGCATGGTGGATGTTGATACAGGAGGCCTACACTGTCAATGGTACTGCCAATTCTGCCCTTGGAACATTTCGGGATGACTTCTGGCGGAACAGGTCTGGCCAAGTCAATGCTCCTTTTTGCCCGACCAGCTCATCCACAACGCTACTATCACCAGATGAACTCGGTGAGATGGTAGTATTCAACTTAACTAATCGACAAACACTTTCCAGATTCCGCACAAGAAAAATACTGCCTGATGAACGAGACACTGTGAATGTCATAAATGTGCAAGGCTGTGTCTGCATTCATGGCCTAGGGACTAAGAAAGTTGGTACCAGTACGTGTGATATCACAAAAACTTTAAACTCTACATCTCCTCCGAAGCTGGTGGCATCCCCCAACACCTATTTCATCTGTGGCACTGCCGACTACACTTGGCTCCCCCATAACTGGTCTGGTACCTGCTATCTGGCCGTCCTCCTTCCACCAACTTATTTCACCCATGGAGGTTACCACCTGTCAATGAAGGGCGCTCTGTGCCGTTCACGTAGGGGCGTCATATCAGCCGAAGATACCGCAGGCCAGGAAACCGGGGACTTCTTTAAAGGTTTTCTTCCTTTCTGGGGCCCCATGGCCAACAGTCGGGCTGTACGGGGACTGACCAGGGTCCATGAAGCCACCATCACAGTAACAGCTGGTGCCCTCTCCAACATCACTGCAGAGCTACAGGCGGACCGCCTCATAACGCTTCAGAACAGAATGGTCCTAGACATCATCCTTGCTGATCGTGGTGGTGTGTGTAAATTGTGTTTAGTCATCAATGGATCGCACAGGCCGCCACACAACAGTCAAAGGCCTCGATGCCAGAACCGGCACGCAGGTGCGTCGTCCAAGAGCCCGTCGGCCCAAAGCTCAAGGGAGCCATATTGTGTTTAGTCATCAATGGAGCGCACACCGCTAGCCCCTCCTCCGTATCGCCCCTCGGGACTCTGGACGACGCACCTGCGTGCCGGTTCTGGCATCGAGGCCTTTGACTGTTGTGTGACTGTTGTGTGGCGGCCTTCTCTTCCACCCCTAACGATCTTTCTCTACTGATGAGGGAAGTTATCCCGAAACCCGAGACATGTCTCGGGCGATATCCTAAAACCCGGGACATGTATTGGGTCTAGAGATTCATCAGTCCAACAAGTACCGACTTGCACCCACCTGGGTGATCCACTAAAGAACTACAAGTACCAGAGTCCCGAGGGGCGATCCGGAGGAGGGGCTAGTGGTGTGCGCTCCATTGATGACTAAACACAATATGGCTCCCTTGAGCTTTGGGCCGACGGGCTCTTGGACGACGCACCTGCGTGCCAGTTCTGGCATCGAGGCCTTTGACTGTTGTGTGGCGGCCTTCTCTTCCACCCCTAACGATCTTTCTCTACTGATGAGGGAAGTTATCCCGAAACCCGAGACATGTCTCGGGCGATATCCTAAAACCCGGGACATGTATCGGGTCTAGAGATTCATCAGTCCAACAAGTACTGACTTGCACCCACCTGGGTGATCCACTAAAGAACTACAAGTACCAGAGTCCCGAGGGGCGATCCGGAGGAGGGGTTAGCGGTGTGCGCTCCATTGATGACTAAACACAATATGGCTCCCTTGAGCTTTGGGCCGACGGGCTCTTGGACGACGCACCTGCGTGCCGGTTCTGGCATCGAGGCCTTTGACTGTTGTGTGGCGGCCTTCTCTTCCACCCCTAACGATCTTTCTCTACTGATGAGGGAAGTTATCCCGAAACCCGAGACATGTCTCGGGCGATATCCTAAAACCCGGGACATGTATCGGGTCTAGAGATTCATCAGTCCAACAAGTACCGACTTGCACCCACCTGGGTGATCCACTAAAGAACTACAAGTACCAGAGTCCCGAGGGGCGATCCGGAGGAGGGGTTAGCGGTGTGCGCTCCATTGATGACTAAACACAATATGGCTCCCTTGAGCTTTGGGCCGACGGGCTCTTGGACGACGCACCTGCGTGCCGGTTCTGGCATCGAGGCCTTTGACTGTTGTGTGGCGGCCTTCTCTTCCACCCCTAACGATCTTTCTCTACTGATGAGGGAAGTTATCCCGAAACCCGTGACATGTCTCGGGCGATATCCTAAAACCCGGGACATGTATCGGGTCTAGAGATTCATCAGTCCAACAAGTACCGACTTGCACCCACCTGGGTGATCCACTAAAGAACTACAAGTACCAGAATCCCGAGTGGCGATCCGGAGGAGGGGCTAGCGGTGTGCGCTCCATTGATGACTAAACACAGTGTGTGTAAATTGATCGGCTCCAGCTGCTGCGTGTACATCCCAGACAACGCAGCTACAATGCCATCCAACGTCTGCATCACTTTTCTTCCGAAATTCATCTGGATGAAGGCAACTGGTCCCTCACAGGCTGGATCTGGGACCTCCTTTCCCAGTGGGGGTGGAAGATCCTCATCTTCCTTGCCTTGGGAGTAACAGTCCTGGTCTCCTGCTGTTTGTGCTTTCAGTGTCTGCCAGTGCTCTGTACAATGTGTGTCCAGACCATCAAGCCTCCATCCTCTAACATTCACAACACCAATATGATGATGATGCTCCAACAAGAAACCGATGCACTTATGAACATTGACATTTCTTAAAGTATTTGCCACTCAATGGCAAAAGGAGGGTCTGAGGAAAAGTGTTCTTCTGATATGCATCATTTGTACCGGGACTCCATTGCTTTTTCATTGCCATCTCGTGTCAAACACTTCCACACGACCCACCTGGTCATTTCTGCTGATGCCTGAGGAAATTCTAACTGACACGACAAAAACCATCTTGCAGCCTGCATTTCTGCCCAGGAACTGTCGCACACCCAACCCCCCCTGTTCTTTGCAGTTCAACTGAAAGTCACGAGACACTCACACCTTGAGTAGATGATTTATTTTCTATCTCCTGCTCCAGCCTGGTAAACATCCTTGACACCGTGATCAGGTTATCTGGACAATGGTCTGACTGCTGGCCCTTGATCATGGTGATTAAACAATGACTTGAAATACCAGGCTTTGATCAAGGCAATTGAACAATGACCTGAAAGACTGAGCCTTGATCAAAGCCAAGTGAACAATGATTTGTGTACCAAGCCTTGACCAGGTCACCATCTACAAACATCGTCTGGATCTGGTTATCAACTGCAAACACTGCCCTGATTAAACAATGAACTAACAGCCAAAGGACTGGGATGAAAAAGTATAAAAGGCTTGTAAGCTGCAGAGTGAAGCATCAGCCTCCTTTGTCTTGTCTCTGGCTAGCTTGGGACTCTGTTCCATAGCCCGGGCTATTTGACTAAATCTGGGTTCCTCCTGCAGACGAAGGCTCCTGTGTCTCTTTTTACTACATATGAAGGGTATGGAAGATTTGGGCGGTTCCCCCGCCGCCGAGACCCAGTAAGTGGGTTATTCCAGTTCTTCAGAGATCAAAGCAGTAAGACGAGGGTTGGGATAAGTAAAGGAGGGATGGAGGAGGGAAGAGTCTCTAGAATTGGATTAGGGAGAGAGATGAGGTATCGGATGAGTCTAGAAGGGATACATTAGGAAAGGGCATAGAAAGGCTTGTTTGGGAGATCTGAATAGAAAAAGAGTTTTGAGGTGATGCAAGGAGGGGTAGCGGAGGGAAGAGTCTTTAAAGGGTTATTATGGAGATCATAGTAGTAGAATGGAATTTGGGATGAGTCAGAGAGTGGAGTTAAAGATATATTGAGAGTGTTATATGGTGAGAAATGGGGCAGTGCATTGGAGAGAGTAGCGCAATGAGGTTTGGGACGAGTCAGAGAGTGGAGGTAGAGTATATATTGAGAGAGGTATAGGGTGAGTTATAGGATAATTCATTGGAGATGCTGAATTAGGAGTAAAGTAATAAATGTAAAGATACATAAGCACATGGAAGATAGATATGTATAATGTCAGATCACTAGAGCCAAGTCCACCGAAGCCGACGATGGTCCCAACGCCACCCCACCTCAGACACCACTCGAAAGCCCTTCAAAGTAATGACTGAAGCGGGGGGGAAAGGGGGAGTGGAGTAAAGAGAGAAAACAGCCGCAACTAGTGAGCGTTGCTCTTAGGTCTTCGGAGTCAGCAATCTGCTTGTTAGGCGTGAACCACGAACTCCTGCATGGGAAGACAACACTTATGTATATACATTTAAATACACCATCAATATATATACTAGCAAATAACAGTACTATATTTACCCTATTTAGACCTTGGCTTGACTTCTCTCCTAATAATGTTTTTGATACTTTAAAACTCTTTCAGCATCTAAAAGGATAAGCCTATTTGTTAATTCGCTCTTTTTCTATTAATGAAGCCTTCTCATTCTCTAATTTATGACTCTTACCCCAAAAGTCTGCTGTAAGTTTTTTCTCAGAAAAAATAACCGTACACCTTGCACCAGGAACACAGAATCAAGAATATCTTGGAAACAGGCTAATTTCCCTGCGCTTCGAGGAAACCACGTTTGTCAAAATGAAAGAAAACTTGAAGTAATAGAAAGTCTTATCTACTGCTCCGTTATTGTGCTGTAATGTTCATCATGAATCAAAATGAAAGAACAACTGAAACTCTGCAGTCTTTGTATGACCAAATGCCAATACCTGAAAGTTGCGCCAAGATATGTTGCATACTACTCACAAAACCAGTCAGTATGCCGGTTATCGAATTGCAGACTCCAACGTTGCGCATGCGATAATGAATAGAACTGGTCTCTGAAGAGTTGCTGCTAACTGGAAACACTGAATTTACTCAAAGTCTATGAATTACTGGAAACAAACACGAGCGTGAGTGAAATACTGCATCCCTCTCACGATGACGGTTGAAGTGCGCAGTTTACCAGGTGAGCGCCCGTATTGAGCGATCTCTGAGTCGTGCGCGTCCAACCACTAGACTGCACTTTGGATTTAGAATGACGGACCACTTGAGCGGCCATTTCCTGATTCTCCTTTCTGAAAGACCGCATACACTGCCTGAACATATAGTCCGACACAATATGTCGTTTCTTCCAGCGTGAATATCTCTTCACAGCTTTACAGTAACGCTTCTTCGGAGGCACCTTGCTGACTAAATCTGCCAGTGCTGCAATAGACCTGACAGTACCCCCCTTCAAAGGAGGTCCTCCCATTTTTGGTTTCTGCGGACAACTCTCATGAAACTGTTGAGTTAGTTTTGGTGCATGAACGTTTTCGGCAGGCTCCCATGACCTCTCCTCAGGACCAAATCCCTTCCAATCTACTAATTAGTATAGTTTCTTTCTGGTGATCTTGGAGTCTAAAATTCCACTAACCTCAAACTCCTCTTCTGACTCTACTCTAATAGATGGTGGTGTACTTTTTAATCGAACGTTAGGAGGGTTCTTTTTAAGCAGAGAAACATGGAACGTAGGATGAATCCTCAATCTTTTCGGGAGTTGGACTTTCACTACTACAGGATTCACTATTTTTAACACCTTTAGTGGCCCAATAAACCTAGGCTGAAACTTCCTGTTCCCTTTTAATCTCAAGTGTTTTGTGGACAACCATACCTGATCCCCCACTACAAACTTGGTTCCTTCTCTCCTCTTTTTATCTGCCTGTTTTTTATATGCCACTTTGGCCTTCGTGAGATTGTTTTGAGCTTATTGATGTGAGGCTTTGATTTCTGATAACCACTCATTCACTGTGGGCACCTGAGTGCTAAAGTTGCCCAACGTTAAGTTGGGGTGACGACCATAATTCAAATAGAAGGGCGTGTAACCAGTGGATGCATGACAGGCATTGTTATATGCAAACTCTGCTGACCACAATAGGTCCGACCAGCTTCCCTCCCGCTCCAACATATACAGCCTCAAATATTGTTCCAACTCCTGATTCATGCGCTCAGTTTGGCCATCGGTTTCAGGGTGGAAACTGGTCGAACACCTTGTATCAACACCCAAACTGTGCATGTAACTCTTCCAAAACTTGGACACGAACTGAGTTCCTCTGTCCGAGATGATCACCTGTGGAACCCCATGAGTTCGAATCACATGCTGGTTAAATAACTCAATCAACTGTGGGGCAGAAGGTACTGACCTCAAAGGGACAAAATGGCTCATTTTTGTAAAGGAATCTACCAAAACCAGGATAGCTGAGAAACCCTCACTGAGTGGAAGATCAACAATTAAATCTAAAGAGACTGTGTGCCACGGATATGGAGCATTAGGTAGCGGTTGCAACAGTCCATGTGGTGCCTGTCTGGATGGTTTCCCTTTGATGCATATCTCACAGGTTGCTACATGCTGCCCCACCTGAACAGCCATGTCAGGCCACCAAAAATATCTCTTCAATAAATCTAAGGTCTTTTTCGTGCCCTTATGACCCGCCAACCTGTCGTCATGACATGCTTCCAAAGCCTTTTTTTTGCAATTCCTGAGTCGGAAGATACAGTGCTTCTTCAAAAAATGGTAATGCATTCCGAATAGTTTTTTTTTGTCATCTCTCGCCCATTGTTCTAAATCTTGTGTCGAGCAGTGATCTCTGATTTTTTGAGCATAATTATCCAAATGAATAGTTCCAACAATCTTCTCCAACGGAATGATAGGTTCTTTTACTGGAATTCTCTCGTCATCAGATGTGTTAATTCGTGACAAGGCATCAGCCTTAGCATTTTTAACTCCAGGCTTAAAGGTTATCACAAAATCAAATTCGGAAAAGTACAAGGACCATCTGAGTTGTCGCGGGGTGAGTGTCTTGGCCGATTTTAAGAACTGCAGGTTCCGATGATCTGTATATACTGTCACTCGATGTTTAGCACCCAACAAGTAGTGCCTCCAATCCTGAAAAGCTTCTTTTACCGCCAACAGTTCTTTATCCGCAATGGTGTAATTGAACTCAGCCTCTGATAGTTTCCTTGAACGATATGCCACCGGGTGAAGTTGTCCTGTTTCTTTATTCCTTTGTGACAGTATTCCACCCGTAGCAAAATCCGAAGCATCGGTTTCCACAAAAAATGCTTGTTCCGGATCTGGATGCATCAAGATTGGAGCAGTAATAAATGCCTTCTTCAAAAACTGAAAAGCCGCTTCAGCCTCCACTGACCACAAGAAAGTTCTTCCCTTTTTAAGCAATTGAGTGATTGGATGGACCTTGGAAGAAAAATCAGGAATGAACCTTCTGTAGAAATTGGCAAAGCCAATGAAACTTTGGATCTCCTTCACATTTTTTGGGGATGCCCAATCTTGTATAGCTTGTACCTTCGAGGGATCTATTGCAACACCATCTTCAGACAGCACGAACCCCAAAAATTCCACTTGGGTTACATGAAAAGAACATTTCTCGAGTTTGACATACATCTGATTCTCCCATAATTTCTGTAAGATGGCTCATACATGTTGCACATGGTCTTCCATACAATCTGAAAAGATCAATATGTCATCTATGTAGACGACAGCCACGCGGTCCAAAAATTCTCTCAGCACATCGTTGACTAAATGTTGAAACGCTGCGGGTGCATTACTCAATCCAAATGGCATCACCAAATATTCATATAGACCGTACTTGGTCCGAAATGCCGTCTTCCATTCATCTCCCTCCGCGACCCTCACCAGATGATACGCTCCTCTTAAATCCAGCTTAGTATATACTTTGGCGCCCTTAACTTGATCCAACAACTGTGAAATGAGCGGAAGAGGATATCGATTTTTTACAGTAGCCAGATTCAACGCTCTGTAGTCGATGCAAGGCCGCAAAGTACCATCCTTTTTCGGTCGAAAAAATAGAGGGGATGAGAGGGGTGATTTTGATGGTCGAATAAACCCAATTTTCAAGTATTGATCCAAATATTCTTGAAGGTATTGATTTTCCGCTTCAGTGAGCGCATATATACGACTGCAAGGCAATTTGGCTCCTGGCTCTAATTCTATCTTACAGTCGTATTCCTGATGTGGGGGAAGTTTCTCCGCATTGCCTTTGTCAAAAACCCCTGCCAAGTCTTGGTATTCTGCTGGAATTTCCTTCACCTCCAATGCACACAATCTATGGGTGATTTGAGCCAATTCCGACGCTGGAGATCCAGATGACTTCAGTTGGCATTTCACAAAACAATTCTTCTGACAATACTCTGAGGTCATGTCTATAGATCGTCTTTCCCAATCTATCTTTGGATTGTGCGCCGTTAACCAAGGCAACCCCAAGATCAACTGAAATTGAGGGGCATCAATCAAGTTGAATCTAAGGAACTCCCGGTGACCCTGTAGACCCACCAATTCCAAAGTCTCCGTCTCCTCCGTTATAGGGCTGGATGTCAGATTAGTCCCATCTACGGCCTTGACCATCTCACAATGCGTTTTCTTGATAGCCTTGATGCCCATTTCTTTTGCGTATTTTAAATCGCAAAAATTGCCCATCGCACCTGAGTCAATCATAACGGACACCTCTGCCACTTCTTGAGTTCCGAATCTTGCGACAAATGATACAGTCAAATGAGGCGCTGCAGACTGTAGAGTGTTTATCAGTTGTTGCGCCGAAGAAGTTGACTCTGTCTTCACCTTTTTCCCACCAGGGCAACCCCCTCTACTGGTGGGATTTGTCTTTTAAACTAACGTTGATTTTGGGTTTCTTTAAACAGTCTTTGACGAAATGACCTGAGTTACCACAGTACATACACAAATTATTTGTCCGCCTTTTCTCCCGTACCTCTTTTGCGAAAGGGCCCCGAATAGACTCTATCTGCATTGGCTCTTCTCCAGAACCCTGCTCAGTCTTGGCGTGCTCTGTTCTGACACGATCCAAACGAGGGAAATACGGCCGAAAGTCTTTTTTCTTTTCAGATTTTTTTTCAGACAGGCGATGTTCCAATTGCAGGACTAAATCTATCAATTCTGATATCTCCTGTGGTCTCTTTGGAATCTGCGCCAAAGCGTCCTTTAATTTGTCCTTAAGTCCCCGATAGAATATGGCTGCTCGTTTCCTTTCTGGACACTCGGTCTCCACGATCAATTTATTAAATTGAGCAATGTATGCAATCAACTCCCTATTTCCTTGCTTTAAATCCAGTAATTCATTGTCAGTGGCCTGTTCTGCTGTCCTGCGATCAAAAATTCTCAAAAACTCTTTTTTGAAGAGATCAAAATTGTATAAGGCAGGGTCATCTCGAGATATCAAGGGCATAGACCAGGTGGCCGCATCGCCACTCATGTAGGACAGCATGAATGCAACCTTTACCTGATCTTCCTTAAAAACCACTGATCTACATAAAAAGTGAAGGGAACACTGGGTGAGAACATCAACATCATCTCCTACGCCGACGACACCCAGCTGATCCTCTCCCTCACAAACAACCCCGCCAACGCCAGAACCAACCTACACGAAGGGATGAAAAACGTAGCCGAGTGGATGAGGAACAGCCGCCTGAAACTGAACTCAGACAAGATGGAAGTCCTCATCCTTGGATCATCACCCTCTGCCTGGGACGACTCCTGGTGGCCCCCTACCCTGGGCAGCGCACCCAAACCAACGGACCACGCACGCAACCTGGGCTTCATCCTGGACTCCTCCCTCTCGATGACCAGACAGGTCAACGCCGTCTCATCATCGTGTTTCAACATCCTACGCATGCCCTGAAAGATCTTCCGATGGATCCCCACCGAAACCAGGAAGACGGTCACCCAGGCACTCGTCACCAGCCGACTGGACTACGGAAACACCCTCTACACCGGAACCACAGCCAAACTGCAGAAAAGACTCCAACGCATTCAGAACGCCTCCGCACGACTCATCCTGGACATCCCCCGACACTGCCACATCTCCGGATACCTGAGAGACCTGCACTGGCTCCCCGTCAGCAAGAGAATCACGTTCCGTCTTCTCACCCACGCACACAAGGCCCTCCACGACTCAGGACCCAGGTACCTCAACAAACGCCTGACCTTCTACACTCCCACCCACCAGCTACGATCGACCAGCCACGCCCTCGCCGTCGTTCCACGCATTCGAAGAGCCACCATGGGAGGAAGATCCTTCTCCTACCTGGCAGCCAAGACTTGGAACTCCCTCCCCATCCACCTCCGTCTCACCTAGGACCTTCTCTCCTTCAGGAAGCAACTCAAGACCTGGCTGTTCGAGCAGTAGCGGACCCCTCTCCCCCAAGCGCCTTGAGACCCTCGGGGTGAGTAGCGCGCTATACAAATTTCCTGATTGATTGATTGATTGATTGAGAAAGATTTGTGCTTCATGAGGATCCCCAGTATTAATCACTAAACAAGAAAAGAGTGTCCAATGGTAGTATTCAACCACCGTTAGGAGCATGTAAACGGCTTCACTTAAAGCGTTAAAGAAAGCCCTCACTCACCACCTAGTGATGACATGCTTCATCATCGGGCCCCACAAAAGGGACCGAGTGTCTCTTTTGTGTACTACAACGCCAGATCTACTGCGGAGCGGGTTGGTGGGTTCAGGCAGTGTTGTGCAAAGAAAACTAGTGAGTGGTGGATAGTTAAAAATAGTCAGTAGTGTATCAAAATTTTACTTTATTCTAATGATCACTAAGGACTTATTGATTAAAATTATGTGTTGGAAATTCGTCCACAGTTAATTAAGTGGTAGTTTCCTAATTATCAGTCGACATGTTTCAGCCACAAAACTGTATGAATTTACCTGGCATTCATCAGGACTCAGCGTGTATTAAACCCTGGTGGAATGGACTCTCTAATGCCCACCCTTACCTAGGGACGTGAAAGTGAAAATTAACAAAAAAGTGTAAAG
Source organism: Lissotriton helveticus (assembly GCF_964261635.1). Classification (NCBI taxonomy): domain Eukaryota; kingdom Metazoa; phylum Chordata; class Amphibia; order Caudata; family Salamandridae; genus Lissotriton; species Lissotriton helveticus. The sequence continues at coordinate 1,223,203,005 of NC_136059.1, read as the reverse complement.
TGCAAAAAAATTAGGAGGAAATGGTGTCTTCCTAATTACTCCTGGTTTAGGAGGCTTCCGGACTTACGGTTTCTGCACTTTTGTGGTGTTAAGGATTCACACCATGGGTCACAGGAGGGGGGTGGGAACGTAATTAGCACACCGCCCTCTATGCTCGGCACCCACTGTGTACCTGCATCTACCCTCGACTGGACCCCGAAGACACCATTTCCTCCTAACTTTTTTGCACTTTACACTTTTTTGTTAATTTTCACACTCACTAGTTTTCTTTGCACAACACTGCCTGAACCCACCAACCTCCTCCGCAGTAGATCTGGCGTTGTAGCACACAAAAGAGACACTCGGTCTCTTTTGTGGGGCCCGATGATGAAGCATGTCATCACTAGGTGGTGAGTGAGGGCTTTCTTTAACGCTTTAAGTGTAGCCGTTTACCTGCTCCTAACGGTGGTTGAATACTACCATTGGACACTTTTTTCTTGTTTAGTGATTAATACTGGGGAATAAGAGTGTCACACTACTCTCCATGCCTCTCTTTTTGTTTGGACATACTTATGAGGATCCCCTCCAAACCTCTCAGGATTAGCCAATGGAACCACAGGGGCAACTGAGTGAACCACCTGAGTGGCAACCTCGGTAGCTGAACTATGACCTGCCCCTGACGAACCTCCTCTCTGAAACACTTCCAATTTTTTCCTAATTATTTGAGTTTCCTGTTGGGACCTTATAACCTCCTCTCTTAAAACCCGATTGTCTTCAACTGATTGAGTTAACTGGTGCTGCAAGCCATCTAAAATCCCTGCTAGGGTCTTTAGGTCGAACCCCTCCGCCATCGCGACTCGGGTGGGAAGTGGCACTTAAATCTGTCAGATCACTAGAGCCAAGTCCACCAAAGCCGACGATGGTCCCAACGCCACCCCACCTCAGACACCACTCGAAAGCCCTTCAAAGTAATGACTGAAGCGGGGGGAAAGGGGAAGTGGAGTAAAGAGAGAAAACAGCCGCAACTAGTGAGCGTTGCTCTTAGGTCTTCGGAGTCAGCAATCTGCTTGTTAGGCGTGAACCACGAACTCCTGCATGGGAAGACAACACTTATGTATATACATTTGAATACACCATCAATATATATACTAGCAAATAACAGTACTATATTTACCCTATTTAGACCTTGGCTTGACTTCTCTCCTAATGATGTTTTTGATACTTTACAACTCTTTCAGCATCTAAAAGGATAAGCCTGTTTGTTAATTCGCTCTTTTTCTAATAATGAAGCCTTCTCATTCTCTAATTTATGACTCTTACCCTTTAAGTCTGCTGTAAGTTTTTTCTCAGAAAAAATAACCGTACACCTTGCACCAGGAACACAGAATCAAGAATATCTTGGAAACAGGCTAATTTCCTTGCGCTTTGAGGAAACCACGTTTGTCAAAATGAAAGAAAACTTGAAGTAATAGAAAGTCTTATCTACTGCTCCGTTATTGTGCTGTAATGTTCATCATGAATCAAAATGAAAGAAGAAATGAAACTCTGCAGTCTTTGTGTGACCAAATGCCAATACCTGAAAGTTGCACCAAGATATGTTGCATACTACTCACAAAACCAGTCAGTATGCCGGTTGTCGAATTCCAGACTCCCACGTTGCGCATGCGATAATGAGTAGAACTGGTCTCTGAAGAGTCGCTGCTAACTGGAAAAACTGAATTTACTCAAAGTCTATGAATTACTGGAAACAAACACGAGCGTGAGTGAAATACTGCATCCCTCTCACGATGACGTTTGAAGTGCGCAGTTTACCAGGTGAGCGCCCGTATTGAGCGATCTCTGAGTCGCGCGCGTCCAACCACTAGACTGCACTTTGGATTTAGAATGACGGACCATGTTAAACTTAGAATAATATAACCATAAGTAATATGTACATTTGTTAAGCAGATCTAACGAATATCTTTATATTTATAAACATAATTATTTTACACATCTATACAAAGGAATAGCTATATCTAAATACATACATATAATCGAAATAAATGGTTCTATACACAGGGATTTGCTGTATATTTATGTTTGAGTATGGTGGTTATGTGGGGAACAGTCAACTCTTTAGAAGTCTTCTGAATATAAGATAGTTATCCGTGGATCTTATGTTTGGGGGTAGAGTTCCATAGTTTGGCTGCTTGAACAGAGAAGGATGTGCCACCTATGGTTTTTTCCTTGTATGGTGGTATTTTGAGGCGAAGTGCCAATCTAGAGCGGAGATTCCTTTGTTGAATTTATTTGGTGCTTTAATTCCTGATGATGAGAGGCTCTGTTCTATGTATTGCTTTGTGGGTTAAACAAAGCAGCTTGAATGTGGATCTTCTGGCAACTGGTAACCATTTGAGATGTCATCAGTGATGTCATCAGTGATGTCATTGACCATATCATGAGTGATGTAATATGTGAGGCCATAAGCAGTGCATTGCGTCGGCAGCAGTTATAGTTAGCTCAGGTAACAATAACTTCTGAATTTAACTGGCTTTGTACGAGTGAAATCTGAGCCTAACTATAACGTCCCTGTAACCTTTGGTTTTTCAGTGAATTTCTACGTTGTTTAAAAGACTATTCCTAACTATAAAGTCCCTGTAACCTTTGATTTTTTTCAGTGAATATATATATGGGTTTGTGAATGGATGTGAGAGTCTTTGTATGGTTTTGAGAATGGGTGTAACAGTGTCTGTAGGATATCTGAATGGGTGTGACATGGCCTGTATGGGTTACTAAATGGGTGTGACGGTATCTTCATGGATGTACCAGTGGATGAGTGAGTGTGTGCATAGATGTGTGAGTAGGTGTGAGGGTATCTGTATGTATATGTGAGGGAGTATGAGAGTGTTTTTATATGTGTAAGTATGGCTATGAGAGTCACTGTATATGCTTGTGGATGGGTATGACCATGCTTTTACAGGTTTGTGAATGGGTGTGATCCTCTGAAACATTGGGTCTCAGAGGATCTCAATGGGTATCAGAGTGGGTCTCAAAGTGTCTGTAAATGAGTAAGTATGGGTGAGAGAATCTGTATATGGGTTTGTGAATGGGTGTAACAGTGTCTGTAGAGTGTATGAATGGGTGTAACAGTGTCTGTATGGCTATATGAGTGGATGTGGGAGTATGGCTATACATGTAAGGGTGGGTGTGAGAGTCTCTGTATGGAATGGATTTGACAGTGTCTGTATGGGTTTGTGAATGGGTGTGAGAGTGTCTCGATGGGTATGTCAGTGGGTTTGAGAGTGTGTATAGGTGTAGGTATGGGTGTAAGGTGTCTGTATAGGTTTATCAATGGGTATGACCATGTAAATGGGTGTGACAATGTATGTATGGGTGTAACACTGGGTCTGAGAGGGTTTGTATGGAATGTGAGTGGGTGTGAGAGTGTTTGTATGGGTGTAAGTGTGGGTGTAAGAGTTACTGTATGGTATTGCGAATGGGTGTAATAGTGTCTGTAGAGTATATGAATGGGTATAACAGTGCCTGTATAGGTATATGAGTAGGTGTGAAAGTATGTATATGCCTGTAAGTGTGGGTGTGAGAGTCTCTGTATACGTTTGAGTAGGACTGTGTGTATGGGTTTGTCAATGGGTTTGAGGGTGTCTGTGTGGTTGTAAATGTGGGTGTGAGAGTCTCTGTATGGGTTTGTGAATGGGGGTAACAGTGTCTGTAGAGTATTTGAATGGGTGTAACAGTGCCTGTATGGGTATATGAGTGGATGTGAGAGTATGTCAGTATGTGTAAGTATGAGTGTAAGAGTCTCTGTATAGGTTTGTGAAAGGGTGTGAGTGTATATATGGGTTTATGAATAGGTGTGCCAGCGTCTGTATGGGTGTAAGTGTGAGTGGGAACTGCTGTGTATGGGTTTGTTAATGGGTATAACAGTGTCTATAGAGTATGAGGATTGGTGTAGCAGTGCCTGTTTGGGTATATGAGTAGGTGTGAGAGTATGTCTTTACATGTAAGTGTGACTGTAAGAGTCTTTGTATAACTTTGTGAATGGATGTAACAGCGTCTCTAGGGTATCTGAATAGGTGTGGTAGTGTCTGTATGGGTTTGTGAATGGGTGTGACAGTGTATAGATGGGTATGTGTGTGAGAGTATCTGTCTGTATGTGACACTGGGTGTCACTGCCTGAGACAGTGGCTGTGAGAGTGTCTGTGTGGCTGTGACAATGGATAAGAGAGTGTTTCTCTGGGTGTGAGAGTCACTGTGAGAGTTTTTGGCTGCCTGTTTGAGTGGGTGTGTGAATATATAATGTTTTTTTTGGACCCTTGCCGATATCTGTGGATCTGCCAGCAAATTCACTTCAGGGTCACTCTGAGCTGGTACCTGTGTGGGTTTACTTCGTTCAGCCAGGAAGATTCTACCACTACTCCCCGCACAGTCACAAAAAATGCTTATTCAAGGTCTAATCTTATCCAGATTAGACTATAGCAACGCCCTTTTCCTGGCGGCCCCAGAATCTACTATTAATGTTCTCCAGAGAACACAAAATGCCGCTGCAAGGCTTCTGACAGGTACCCCCCGGAGAGTATCAGCCAAACCTGCCCTAAAGGCTCTCCATTGGCTGCCGATCCGTGAAAGGGTCCAATTCAGGGCCCTATGTACCACCCACAGAGCTTTGCAAAACCAAGGGCCCCAGATGCTTAAGGCCATGCTCTACCCATATAAACCTGGCAGGTACCTACGTTCCTCTCAAGGTAACCTGGCTACTGTCCATAGAGTCAAGAAAGCCCGCACTGGAGGGCGTCGCTTCTCAGTGACAGCTGCAACTCTATGGAACGCCCTACCAACCCAGCTACGGGCCGAACCTAACCACATGAAATTCCGTAAGCTACTTAAGACTCACCTTTTCCCGCAATAACCTTTACCCTCTCACCCTTCTGCTTCTCCCCTCAGTTGTTAATGCAATCTCAGCGCTGGGACGCTCCCGGGCAGCCATGCGCTATAGAAATCCCGTTTCATTTCATTTCATTCATTCATTTCATTTCATTAAGCCTGACAGCACTGTACCAAGCTACCTGAGGATGAACAAAGGTTTATGTTTGGTGCGTGTGTGGCCTACCCTGACTAGGATTGTGGTTCCTGCTTGGACAGCGTCCATACCTCTGCCAACTGAGTACAGTATGTGGAGCTATACTGAAAGGAAGATGAAGGCATGTGGCTTTTACAGAGCAGATGCGTTGGCGACCTGGTTAGCAGGCCTCTGCCCTTATCAGAGGGCAACAACCAAATTTCCCAATCAAAATTAAGTGAAAATATTTAATGTAGGTGCTCCTTATTTTACATTTAAGTACAGAAAGATGAGGTCTATCCATTGTCCTTGGTAAGTGGCAAGGTAGTACTAATACTCATCTGCTCCCCAGAATAAGAGCTACTGTTTGAACCCCTCCCTGCAGCATTTGTGCTCCCATTGGAATCGTGGCTTAAAGTCCACTGCTTCTCTATGTACCCAACTGTCTGCTCGCTCTCCAGACTGCCAATATGACTTCTATGGAGTTTACTTCAGTGTGTTCGTATGCATAGCTTGATCCCTTTAAATACCTCCCCATCTTTTACACTCTCATTTGTCACTTACGAATTCCTGCCTTTCATTTAGAATTGGCCAGAAGATGTTCAATGGTAGGATTTGCCCACACAGATTTTCCTATACAAGTATCTAGAATTTAGTCAAAGGCCTTCACATGGTTGGCAGTCCTAGGCAAGAAGAGAGTTGGGCTTCTTAATTATGCAAATGTGAGGTTTGCTTACCAGCTTGCTATATCTACTATTCGGAACAGGGCAAGAAAGAACAATGCATAGTCTAACTGTACCATCCAGCTAGGGGACTCAATCTTACCCATAAGACTTAGTCAGTAGAGAGGTAGTTTGCAAAACATTGTAAGTGGAATGGGACTGCTTCAATCTGTCTATGAGCCTTTGGATTGAGCTCCGGGAAAGTGCATCACTGAACAGCAGAGGAGAGCCTGCAAAAAAATATTGCTTCTGAATGTCATCTAGATAATTACCTGGAGCTTATAAAGCCCCTTGGGGACGGTTTACAATATCTATGAGGAAGATCTTAAGCTTAATGGCGAGAATTGTAATAAATGCACACCCACATACCAGATCCATGGTGCATGAGGGTTTTAAGGCTCGAGGACCTGATGAGTTTGGAAGGGCAACAAAGTGCTCACTTTAACTCATTTTGGGTTCCATTGAAAATATGAAGCTCTCTCTTTGCTTTTCCTGGGAATTAAGTGGAATTAAACTTTTCATTTAAACAAGGCAGTTGGGTCAATCAGGTGATTCCAGTATGAACTGCCAACAATCTGAAGATCTTTTTAGTGCATTCCAGAGACTGAGAAGCACCAGGTTAAATCACACGACTCTTCCATTGGTCAATGGAGGTGAATGTGGCTTCAACCGATTACAGAATGAGGCACCAAGGGGCCTAACTGCACCAGAGCATCACCTTTTCTGACGCTCCGAGGGCGATGGGCCGTTCCCCATATTTAAAAGGTGGCGCTAAGCCACTTAACTTGGTTTAATGCCACCTGGTAAATATGCCCCTCTCCGCTGCGTCAAAAGGGCGGGCATTGGGTGTTGCCGTGGGCGTTCCAGTGCAACACCCATTGCTTTTTGCTGCTACCCAAGATTTACAAGGGTGGGGCAGGGCCAAAAACTAAGGCCAGGTAATAACTGGTCATAGAATGGCGTTAAAAGGAGAAATTATTCACTTCTCCTTGTTTTCCGCTCTTTCTATGTGTGCTGCATTCTGTAGCACACATAGAAAGAGAAAATCGCCATCTGCAAATCTGCACATAAACAATTGCCGCAACATGGCACAAGAGTGCCTGTGCTAGCGCTAGACAGCAGTTTTTGTGCCAGCGCTAGGGGAAACGCAGGGGTGCGCCGTATATTTGTAAATAAGGCGCATCCCTGCATTTTAAAAATGGCGGAGTGCGGCGTTGCCAAATTTTAAATAAATAGGCCCCACAGTTTCATCTCTGTTCACATTTGAATCCTTTCTGAATCTACGCCACGGTTCCAGACACCTCACAGTACGGAGTTTTTTGGACATATTTGTATTTATTTATTGAGTATCTCTAGCATAAATGCTACGCACTTCTTGCTTTAAAATGTAAACATGAATATAGGAGTGGATGGTGACATAATGCCATTATGTGAGAGAGAGGATGTTGTGTGACAGATTTTCACACGAAAACCACAGTTACATTGAACATTTCATATTTGAATTTGAGAGCAATTGTAATTCAGGGTTACACTGGCCTATAGAACAAGCTGGCAGTGTCAGAAGGGCTGGCCTTACAGATCTCTCTGTGGGCTGGCTTTTTGGCTGTTTGTTGGCCTGTTTTATGGTATGCTGGGCAGGCTTTTACTGTTGATTTAGTGGCGGCTGCCACCGACGGTGAGTAGTGCGAGGGCAAATAGGAGGCGGGTGCCGGTGAATGCGGCGCAACATTACATCAACAAAATTAGCGACATGCATTACATCACCATAACTTTAAAATGGTAATGTAATGCATGTCGGCGATTTGGTGCACATACCTTAAATACTTAAAATATTTAAAAAAGGAAAAGAAAATTCACTTACCTTGCAGCATGTCCGTACTTCTGTCCGGTGTCCTTCACTCCTCCAGCACGGGTCCTAGTCAACTCCCCTAACCAATCCTGGTGCTGCTCTCATGCTGTGAACCAGCATGAGAGCAATGCCAGGATTGGATAGGTCAGGCTCTCTAGGTGCTTGAAAGGGCGAGATTTTGATCGATACCTTATCTCTATTGATCCAAACCTCGATCTGGTCGACTGAACCTTTATTGCCTGTCTTGGAAGGAAACAGTACACCTATCTGCAAATTAGTTCACCCAAGAAAGGACTCTACTCTCAAAGATCACGGACAACTTCTAGGTTTCAAAAGTTTATTGTAAAGATATAATGAGCTGCAAATACAAGCATCTCAGAATGAGATTCACGAGATACACAGGTCCAATTACATACATGTGCTCTCGAAAAGCCCTCAGACGAGCAACAGAAATCACTAACACAAGTTCTAAAAATAGCAAAGCTATCAGCATAGACGCATATCTCTCCTTCATTTAGGTTGGAGGAAAACAAACACAGGTTAGGCGTCCCTACCCTGTTCTAGATGGTATCCCTACTTAACCAAATCCCAACCTAACAAAGGTGTCAGCAATGAATGACCCCCAAGGGAAGTCACCCACTCTAAGTCTCTTGGTGAAAACCTAAAGTTCTCCAGTCATGACCCCTCACTGCCTACCCATCCGCTCTCTAAAGGGTCCTCAGGTCTCTGCTCTAACTCCACCCAGGGGTGCTGTCCCTAATACAAAATAGTCAACAACATTTGAGACGCCCCTTGCGAAACGCCTCTCACGTGGTGCAACTTCAGGCTTTTTCCATGATGCTTTGTATTGGGCCTCAGACGTTAGAGTTGACCTTGCTTCTCAGTCTCTTCTCCGGCCCGCTGATACCCCTTAAACATTCCAGAACCCTCCTCCATGTCTGGGCCGTCTACTGAACAGACCTCTATTCATTCACTTATAATTGGATCCCCCCTTTCCTGTTGCAGACAGATATCTGCCGCCAAGAACCCAACTCTCATAGACTTCTAAAAAAGGCTTGCAACATTTCTCAGCCCAGACATGTACGTGTAAATCAATGCTAAAACATTTCAGGCCTACAATATTTCACATTATGATTATAGCATTCAATTTCTTCATTTAATTAAAGCATGTTAAAACTCTTATTCTATTATTTAGAAAACATTACTCTAAATCATGGCCCATTAATGCAATGACCAAAACGTTAAACAATCTGTGTCGTGAAAAGAAACACCTTCCCTTTTAGCTCCAGCTCTGGCCCTGAGGCCTACCACGTTCTGCGTTTTACCACAGACCATCTTATATGTTAACAGCTACACGACATAGATTCAAAATAATCTCGTCTAATAAAATCATATAATGTCACGCATTTCTGTATTAGTTCCACTTCTACTTAAATCTCTATATTAGCTATACATTTAGAATATAATTTCAGATACTATTAGCACTCATGGCATTTCTCTTCATGAATTATGCTCTCTATAGGTAAGTGTGATGTACTCATATATTTATATCAGTTTGCGCTCTCTCAGTTCCCCCCTTTGATGACCTCTCGGGGTCATCACTAACATTTAAACTGCAGTTATTGCTGGCATTCTCTGCGCTTCCAGAGCTCTCAGGCTCCTGTACTGATTATCTTGTATGGCAGCCAATCTCTGCAACTGTTCTCTTTGGGCCCTTTCTGACCTTCTTGCTCTGTACCATTTGAATACCCTCACCAATCCCCACAATATTATCCCACAGATCAATATTATGATGATAGGCTTTAGGATATACCAAATAAAGCTTTTGCCCAAGGTGGAAAACCACCCTCCAACTGTACTCATTCCGTGGCCCACCTTTTCCCAGACATTTTCTCTACTCAAGTCTTCGATCTCTTTGTGTATATTAGTTATGTTCTTAATAACTTTCTCAAGGGGCTTTGAAAGGTCTGGAATGTAAGTGCAACATTCCTGAACCTTCAAAGCCTTACAGACTCCGCCCTCTTTTGCTAATAAGACATCTAATGCAAGCCGATTTTGAAGAACCATAGCCCTTATCGATTGCATCTCTCCTTCTACCAGCATTAAGGACTGAGCAGTGCTGGCAGACAACCTGTCGACAACTGTTGCCAGTCGTCTAATTTTAACATCATTAAGGATTATTCCCAAAAGAGGGAACATAGCTCCAAAGACATCTCCAACCATTTCTGCATCGCCTAAATCCCTCCTTCCCCTCGATGATGTCTGGCCCTCAATGATCAATAAGTCTTGTGCATGATATATTTTGGGGAAGACAATTGCCAAGTAACATGATCCATACCAGTTGTCAGGTAGTCTCACGTAAGCATTTCTTCCACATACAAAATACACATTTGGAATCACTTGCATTCCCTTCAGGAAATCCTTAGTGTAGTACTCTAAATTAAAAGCATGTTCACAGTCAACTTCACCCACGTATACATTTTCATAATACGTTTTGGCTCGGTGAAGACATAACTTTCCTTTCTGCGCTTTATCTAAAGCTATTGGACCACTACTACCCTTTCTCTTATGTGACTTCTCTTCCTCGGTCCAATCTAATTTCCCTTGTCCTGATTTTTTCAAAATCTTTTGTCTCCTGTAACGATCATCCACCTGCCCTATGAACTTTTTCTCGACTTCTGACACCTTGCATGTCAGATTATTTCTACGGGCATGTGAAGTATCTAAGGTAATCCAAGGAATGAAGAACTTGGCCAATCTGTCTTCACTCTTCCAGTAATCCCATTTATTCATCTGCTTATAATTCGGGACTTCTGGCAACACAGAATCATAATTGGAGAAATAGTATTCAAAACTATCTCTCTCATAAAATATACTAAGCAATAAGCTACATGTAATGCCATATGTCAGAGGGAGGTGATGATATCGAATTCCTTCATCTACAGACGCAGGCAACTGCATGCAGACGTAGCAATCCTTAACCTCCATGGCATCCACGTATTCATACAAAAGTTTAGCATAAGCATTTGACCTAAAGTCTCCTTGGGACTCGTCTACATGTAACCTGCGGGCTTCTGCAGCCAATAACGCTTTCTCTTGAGTGTTTTCCCTTTTCTCACCTGCAACAGTGGGTGTAAGTGTTACTACAGAATTCGCATCAGTTACCTTTACCTCTTCCTCATGTCCCTTTACATAAGAAATTGTTACCACTAAAGCTATTAATATTATCACTCCTACTATTAGTGTACCTATTATACATTTAGCTCTGCGGTTCGGGGTGCCGGCCTCCATTTCGTCAGACAATCTAGCTTTTCCCTTTCTCTTTGCAAAAAAGTTCTTTTCCTCTCGTTCCTTTACAGTCTCTTTCAATCCTTTTTTGTCTTTAGAATCCACACAGCTGGAGGCTGACAGCCTTTTTCGCAAAAAGTCCTTTCACAGTTCAAAAAGACAACCCTAGCCCTTCTCCATCCACTCAAGGGGTTCCCTAAAATTCTCTGCTTCCTGGGCGCTAGGTAATCTTCTTTTCTTCTGCTTGCTTTATTTACAAAGTCCTTTAACAATCTACTATTAGATTTGTGGTTGCAGCTTCAATAGCATAGTTCAATATTTCCATGCGAAGAGTATGCTCTTCATGTGCTGTTATCGTGGTACCAAAGTCGGGGAATTTCAATTCTGTAAGAAACATGTGTTTTAACTTGCTGAGGCGGGGAGGTCTGGGGAGCACGAATGTTAGTGACCCTTCTTGTTCGACACCGGGTACCAACAGTTGTATTTCCACGGTGATAATGGGCTCAGAACTGGACACCACCACCGCTCGGATCCTCCCTGTCTCCGGTTTCACAGACATTTGTCGCCAGATATGTCCACTCAGGTGTGGAGTATCTTCTGTTAGGCACACGCACTCTTCTTGACCTTCTTCGGTCCGGTGCCTCAGCGCCCTGAGCACCTTCTTCTGGGTCTGAGTCTTCTGATATCGGAGGAAGGGTTGCTTCTGGAGTTGACCTCAGGCTAGAACTTCTTCTTTGCGGCCAATTTGCTTCTCCACGTGCCCTTCTACTCCTTCTCCTTCTGGTCTGTTCTCGCTCTCTTTCAGACCTGTCAGGGTCAGACTCGTACTCCCAGCTGTCTTCTCCTTCTGTAGCGTCTTCTGTTTCGCTGTTGTACTGACCGTCCTCAGCTTGGTCAGACTCGTTCCCTGCTTCTACTGGCACCTCTACAGCTTGGCTAGCCCCCTCTATGGCTTCTTGGTCCTCAGCTGGACGTCCATCCGAGAGAGGAGCTGTTTCCAGAGGTGCTGGAACCCTTTTCGTATGCGACGCGTGTATCCAATTGGGCAGGCCTCCCACCTTTACAGCTGTACTTGTGATCAGGATGACCTGGTAGGGCCCACGCCAACGAATATCCAAGCAGCTTCTTCTCACATGTTTCTTCACCAGGACCCAGTCCCCAGGATACAGGTCATGGCAAGGGCCCTGGCACGCTGGAACCTCTGCAGCCTGCACCTGAAGGGACACAGAACGCATGGCGTCAGACAGCCCCTTACAATAGTCCAGGATCATATCATCTGTGATATTTAACAGTGCAGTAGCTGGAATAGATGGCAGCCTCATTGCTCTCCCCATTAACACCTCATGTGGTGACAACCCTGTTCTTCTGTCTGGGGTACTACGAAGGCTCATGAGTACCAATGGCAGGGCATCAGGCCAACTCAGGGTCGTTGAGGAGCAAACTTTCGCTATTCTGGACTTGATCGTGCCATTAATTTGTTCCACAATTCCTGAGGCTTCTGGTCGGTAACTGCAATGGAGCTTTTGGTCTATATTCAGTGCAACACAAATCATCTTCACAAGCTCGCTGTTAAAATGTGTTCCCCTATCTGATTCCAAAAAGGCCGGCACCCCGAAACGAGGGATAAGTTCTCTAAGCAGTAACTTAGCCACTGTGAGGGTGTCGCACCTACGTGTAGGGTATGCCTCAACCCATCTGGAGAACACACAAACAACCACCAGGACATAGCGGAGGCGGTTGCATCTTGGCATTTCAATGAAATCTATCTGCATTCTGTTGAATGGACCTCCAGACCTTCCTATGTGACTTAGTGCAACTGGTGTTCTTTTCCCTACATTCAGCTGCTGGCAGGTCACACAACGCTGGCACACTGCTTCTGCTGCTATTCTAAACTTAGGATTGTACCAAGTCTGTCTAAACACTCTCAGCATAGCATCTCTCCCTAAGTGTACTGGACCATGTATGAGTCTAGCCATTGGACTCACCATCTCATTGGGCAACACTGCTCTGCCGTCTGCTGAGACCCAAAAATGAGTCTCACCCATTACACATCCTGCCTTTTCCCATGTTTCTTTCTCAGAATCAGGAGCATTTTCTTGCATGGTTGACAATTCATCCCAAGTATCAACAGTTTCCAGTATCATGGTTAATTCAGTTCTTACATTTATTCCACCCACATCCACCTCTGTGAAAGAGTAACCTTGTTCTGCGCAATACCGCGCAACTTCATCAGCATATCTATTGCCTTTTGAAACAAAGTCCTCATTTTTGGTATGTGCGATGCACTTTACAACTGCGATACTTGCTGGACATTGCAATGCTTCTAACAACAGGCGCACAAACTCTCCATTGCGAATGGGAGAGCCTGAAGAAGTCATGAACCCTCTTTGAGACCATAACTGCCCGTAATCATGAACTACCCCAAACCCGTATTGGCTGTCGGTGTAGATGGTGACTCGAATTTGATTGCCTGCTAAGCAAGCACGTGTTAGGGCAATAATCTCGGCTACCTGAGCGGAGTTTACTCCTTCCAGGCACCCTGCTTCCACAACTCCTTCAATTGTACAAACAGCATAAGCTGCTCTCAACTGCCCAACTTCGTCTCTTACACATGAGCCATCGACAAAGAAAACTTCGTCTGGGTCGGTCAGTGGCTCATCTACGATGTCGGGTCTGGGTTTGGTGCATAGTTCAGTCACATCAAGACAGTCATGGTCTGTATATTCATCATCATCATCAATATCATTTGGAAGTGGCATTAAGGTAGCAGGGTTCAAAACAGAGCATCTCTTGAGGGTCACGTTCTCTGCAGCAAGAATAACTTGCTCATAGCGCGTGAGCCTGCTATTGGTCAGATGCTGTGTTTTGGTCCTGGTCATCAACAGTTCAACAGAATGTGGCACGCACACCTCTAACGGGTGCCCCATGACGATATTTTCACATCTTTCAATGCTGACACCCGTTGCAGCAACGGATTTGAGACATCCGGGCAACGCTGCGGCTACTGGGTCTAAAGTAGCTGAGAAATAAGCAACTGGTCTACGGGCATTCCCATGGATTTGGACCAACACAGACAACGCACAACCTTCTCTCTCACAACAGTAAAGAAAGAATTGTTTATTGTAATCAGGCATTCCCAATGCCGGAGCACGACACAGGTCCTCTCTCAGCTGTAAGAATGCCATCAAACAGTCTTTGTCCCATGGTACCGGATCACTCACCTCCTTGTGCGTCAGTTTTTGCAAGGGCTTTGCTTTCAGTGAAAAGTTCACGATCCACTGTCGGCAATAACCCACCATCCCTAGGAACATCCTGACCTCTCTCTGTGTCTGAGGCGCATTCATTTTCATGATCGCCTCTATCCTATCTGGTGACACTTTTCGTTTGCCTTTCTCAATTCTGTGTCCCAAGTACTGCACTTCTGTCAGGCAGTACTGCAATTTTCCCGGGGACACCTTGTGCCCATTGGCAGCTAGGTGATTTAACAAAGCAATGGAGTCTTCCCTGCAAGCTTCTTCTGTGTCTGACGCCACAAGGAGGTCGTCTATGTACTGGACCAGAACTGACTTCTGGGGCAGCACTAGACTTTCAAGATTTTTCTTCAGAAGCTGGTTAAAGATCGATGGACTCTCTGTATACCCCTGAGGGATACGACACCATGTTAGGACGCGATTTTCCAGCTTAAATGCGAAAAGAAAATGGCTATCTTCGTCCAAAGGGATCGAAAAGAAAGCCTGACAAAGATCTATCACAGTGAACCACTCAGCTTGGAATGGAATCTGAAACAGTATCACTGATGGATTCGGTACCACTGGACAACATGAAACGACTATGTTATTAATCTTTCGAAGGTCCTGTACTATCCGGAATTTCCCATTTGGTTTCTGCAGACCCATAATCGGGGAGTTACATGGACTACCCACGATTTCTTTCAGTATTCCCTGTTTAATCATGGACTCGATCACGGGTTTTATGCCTGCAATCGTTTCTGGAGTCAATTTATACTGGGGTGTTCTTGGGAACTCAGCATGCGGTTTCACTACAATTTTCACTGGGTCCACCCCTTTGACTAATCCAATCTCTTCCCCAGTGAAATCCCATACCTCTGATGCCACTGTCTCTCTCAAATCCCAGGGAAGCTCGTCTACTGTCAAAGTAGGGTACAGCTCCACACATATTCTTGAGTTTGCAACTTTGAAATCTGCATCATCATCATTAGTCAATACCTCCACTCCCTGGGGTGTACAATATATAGTACAATTCAATTTGCACAACAGGTCTCTTCCTAGCAGACACACAGGGCTTGAATCGCAAACCACAAATTGGTGCTCATCGCTGTACTTCCCTATTTTCACCTGTACCGGTTCTGTCAATTGGCTGGTTATTCTCCTGTTTGCGACCCCTACCACCTGTATGGTCTCTCCAGACATGGGCAGGTCTGGAACTGCAGCTGATCTGATCGTGGATCTAGTGGCTCCTGTGTCCACCAGAAATGTCGTAGGGCACCCTGCTACTTCTGCTTCCACATAGGGTCCCCTCTGATCTACCTCTAAGGCTGCCCCGAGGGTGCAGTCTTCTCTTTCCACTCTCTGTCCGGTTAATGGGTCCACATAATAGCATTCTTCACCTTCCACAAACAGGGGCATTTGTCTATAGGTCTTACCCATACTCCCTACTCGAGGAGGTTGCGGGAACTGGGCTCGGGGAGGAGCCCCCCCCCCTTTGAGCACCTTTCCTTGGTATGGCGTCGCCCCTCTCATAGGTGCGCTCTGAACCTCTTCCTCCTCTATCTCTTGCTCTCCGATCTCCACATTGTAAGGGCACTCGCGTTTCCAATGCCCCAACTCGTTGCACTGGTGGCACCTAGTCGTTTTCTTCAAGGTAGCTATGTCTACTCTGGGTCTAAAGGTAGTACTCTCCTCATTACCCTTGTTCTGACTGTACTGCTTCTTACCCCCTGTACCTGTCCCTTGCTGCTGTTGTTGCAGTCCCCCCTTTCCTGCTGTCTGCAATTGTACCACCATCAGCTTCTCTTTTAGTTTCTTAGCCTTGGAGTCTACCTCATCACAGCAGTACCTGGCATATCTCAGTATTTCATCTAGGGGTCTACTTTGCCAACAAATCGAGTGTTGCTGAATCATTAAACTAATATCCGGTCTCAGTCCCAGGACGAACTTGGACACGAATTGCCCTATGTCCTTTGGATCCATTACATCCAAGCCGCTATACTGTTTAAACGCCTTCAGCAATCTCTCGTAATATTCATGGACTGTCTCTTTGGGTTCCTGTCTCGTTCTGTCTATTCTGACCCAATCTATGTCTTGCATTGGCACTTTTTCTTTCAGCCAAGTCATCACTCTCTCGAATTTTGCCATCACGATCTCGGACGGCCCATTAGTCCTAGCATCTCTCTCTGGCTCCGTTGTGGGCCACTCAGCGCTAACCTTGCATGCTGTCCACAGATCTCCTGGTACTACAATGTCAAACAGCGTGTTCAGATCTATCCATAGGACTTTTGAGATCTTTACAAACCTCTCGACTTGCTTGTACCACTCCACGGGGCTCTCTCGTAACTTGGGGAAAGATGTGGTAAAAGCAGCTAAATCTCCCCTACTCCAAGGGACATGTACATAGCTTCCATTGGCAACTTCACGCAAAGGGTAAGCTTCTATTCCCTGCTGTCCTGGTGTTATACCAATCATGCTTCTTCTGCCGGTCCCTTTCTTGGACCACCTCTCTTCCCATTTATCTAGTGCCCTCCATGTCCTTATTCCAGTAATCAGTTCCCTTATGTGTGTTTTCAGCCCAATCGTTCTCCTCTCATCTAGATCTCGATCTGAGTAATGTAGCCTGTGGTTACCCTGTAATGCTTTGGTTCTTGACAAGTCCACCATATATTTGCCTGCTAGTTCGACTAACTTCTCATGGACTGCTCTCGCCTTTCGTGTGATGTCCTTTGCCATATACAGTATTTCATCCTGTTCATACATTTCCATTCTTTCTAAAGGCAGGGTACCATCTACCATGTCATCCAGATCAGACCTTAAGCTGGAGACATCAAGTCTCTTGGCTTTTATCTCAGCTCGCAATATGTCTTTTGAAGGGGGCTCACTGGTCTCCCTCCCATCCCAACTTCGAGCTCTGCGTTTGGGCTCAGGAGAATTAATGGGTGGCCTCCCTTGCTCCCATCTCTCCAGGTCCCATGCTCGGCCATCCGATCTTGGAAGGTGATGGAACACGGGCCTTTTATCCCTACTCTCTCTCTGCCCACTCTCTTCTTCTCCCCTCTCACCGCACATCTCTCTGTTATTTTCCCTCTGTTCGCTACACTCCCTTTGCCTCGTATCGCTCAGTATCCGATACGATCCTTCCTGGTTCCCCATATTCCCTGGGCTGCGCTCATTTCTGTCATCACAGGGACTATGGTGCGACCTCTCACAACTCCCATTCTGTTCTCTGGTGGCAGGCACACAGTGTGGACACTTAAAGCTGTTTCTGTACTCTTGTGCTCTCCTCTCCTCTTCACTGAGTATCGGGCACGCCACCCCTCCACTCCCGGGGCCCCCGTTTTCCAGGTCTGTTCTACCTCCATTCCGGGCCCAATGGGTGACTCCCCTACTCCCTCTACAGTCCCACTCCGGGCTACTCTCCCCAGCCCCGCAGTGAGTTCGTGCTCTGCTGTCCTGACTTTCCCTTTCTGCTTCTGCAGCATTGATGCACTTTTGAGCCTTCACTGCCTCATCCCACTGCTTCATGTACTCATTTAGTTCTTGAAAGGACTTTCGTCCAGATCCCCTCAGATCCATTGGCCATCTGGGGCCCCCAGGATCTCCCCCTGGGTCCCCTGCTGTGTGCATCGGGGTACTCCACTCTCTGGGTATCGGCATCTGACTTGGGGAATTAGTGGTATCGTTCCTCCTTGCCTGCTCTGCTCTTTCTCTGTCTTTCCGCTTCCGTTCTTCCCCTTTTGCTCTCTCTTGGTCATATATCGATATTATAGGACCTATGGTAACAGGTACCTGTAGTGCATCTGGTAATGGGTAGGATGTGGCGCTTTCCGTTTCCGGCGCTCTTTGTACCACAAACCTACCGACTACCTGTTGCACCTGACTAGGCTGGAGCAACTCTTTCTTTGGCTCAGGATCCCACTCTGAACTGGGAAGCGGTCTATGCTCTCCTGCATTGCCCCCCTTTTCTCCTTCAGTATTCTCGACCTCTCCCCCTGCTCTATTATACGGGGGTGGCCTGTCTGTCAGTAATCTGTTTATCAGGCTGTCCTCTGTTTCGCTCTCATCATCTTCTTCTAGGGGGCTTTTATTTACTGGCGCCTCTAACACTGGGTACAGTTTATTTATTTCCAAATTATGCACTCTCCATCTTTTAGCATCCGCATCCCACCTGGCATCCTGTACTGCCCTTACCGAGCGTTTCACCCTTTCTTGTCGTCTGTTCATATTCCTTTCATGCGCTGCCCTAAGCCATGCTTCAAGGGCTTCAAACTGGGTTGGTCTAGGCAAGGGTCTCTTTGAGGTCATGACTGATTTCAATCGATGTAACACCTCTAATCTGAACGTCCCGTACTTCGGGAACGTCAGTTCCTCGTTTCCTTCAGTAATCTTACTCCACTCTGATATCCAAAGGATCGTATGCAACCCAACATTTACTGCCATATAACGAGCTGGCGTACCCTCCGGCGGGGCTTCTTCCCCTTCATACGATCCTCGCCTCTCTTTCTTAAACAGCGCTTTCAACCATTTAAAACACTTCATAATTATGCGCACAAAATCCAGCCTCGCTACTCTGTTTACTTCCTGATGACAATCCACCAATCCTGTCGCGGCTTTGCTAGCTTGGCCTATCACAGCGCGGTCTTTCTCCTGTTGGCCAATCACGTCGCGACCCTGTATGACGTGTTCGCTAGCTGGCCTATCACAGCGCGGTCTTTCTCCTGTCAGCCAATCACTGCGCGACACCACCTGACGTCTCTTTTCTCCGCTTCGCAGCAGCACCCCTCCTTTCTCAACTCGTCTCCCGGTTATGCATGCGTCCCATTCATACACTGAAAAAATGACTACTTCCGACCAAGCGGTCACTTCTCTCGACTGTACGTCCACAGTCTATCTGTAATTGTCAACACAACTGACGAGATGTCTATCGTCTCTCTGATAGGTTACTTACACACACAGTAACTTCCGACCAGCGTCCGTTACTCACGCACTCACTCTTACGTTCCCCCTATCTCGGTCTCTCGGGTGATCAATGGTACCTCATGACCCCCTTCACACTAGTTGACAATTACTCTGGGTGTCCGATACACCCGAACCACTTAAGCTCTCTTTGAACTTAAGATTTCCACCGGTTGCGCGCGCTCACAACCTGTTCCACAGTCACTCTACAGACATTCAACTCCGCCAGACATTACAACATAGATACAATACAAAAACACCGCAATCTAACACGCATAACCCTTTATACTCACTCTCTCTGATACTGCTGCTTTTTCTGTCTCACGTCATCCGGATCTTCATCTGCGGGCTGTTCTTCCGATCATCGATTTCTAGGGGCCTTGGGGTAAGCTAACCTGGCCTAGGTCACCGTCCTCAAGAAGGCAACCATCCTCTATAGCTACCAACTGAAAGGGCGAGATTTTGATCGATACCTTATCTCTATTGATCCAAACCTCGATCTGGTCGACTGAACCTTTATTGCCTGTCTTGGAAGGAAACAGTACACCTATCTGCAAATTAGTTCACCCAAGAAAGGACTCTACTCTCAAAGATCACGGACAACTTCTAGGTTTCAAAAGTTTATTGTAAAGATATAATGAGCTGCAAATACAAGCATCTCAGAATGAGATTCACGAGATACACAGGTCCAATTACATACATGTGCTCTCGAAAAGCCCTCAGACGAGCAACAGAAATCACTAACACAAGTTCTAAAAATAGCAAAGCTATCAGCATAGACGCATATCTCTCCTTCATTTAGGTTGGAGGAAAACAAACACAGGTTAGGCGTCCCTACCCTGTTCTAGATGGTATCCCTACTTAACCAAATCCCAACCTAACAAAGGTGTCAGCAATGAATGACCCCCAAGGGAAGTCACCCACTCTAAGTCTCTTGGTGAAAACCTAAAGTTCTCCAGTCATGACCCCTCACTGCCTACCCATCCGCTCTCTAAAGGGTCCTCAGGTCTCTGCTCTAACTCCACCCAGGGGTGCTGTCCCTAATACAAAATAGTCAACAACATTTGAGACGCCCCTTGCGAAACGCCTCTCACGTGGTGCAACTTCAGGCTTTTTCCATGATGCTTTGTATTGGGCCTCAGACGTTAGAGTTGACCTTGCTTCTCAGTCTCTTCTCCGGCCCGCTGATACCCCTTAAACATTCCAGAACCCTCCTCCATGTCTGGGCCGTCTACTGAACAGACCTCTATTCATTCACTTATAATTGGATCCCCCCTTTCCTGTTGCAGACAGATATCTGCCGCCAAGAACCCAACTCTCATAGACTTCTAAAAAAGGCTTGCAACATTTCTCAGCCCAGACATGTACGTGTAAATCAATGCTAAAACATTTCAGGCCTACAATATTTCACATTATGATTATAGCATTCAATTTCTTCATTTAATTAAAGCATGTTAAAACTCTTATTCTATTATTTAGAAAACATTACTCTAAATCATGGCCCATTAATGCAATGACCAAAACGTTAAACAATCTGTGTCGTGAAAAGAAACACCTTCCCTTTTAGCTCCAGCTCTGGCCCTGAGGCCTACCACGTTCTGCGTTTTACCACAGACCATCTTATATGTTAACAGCTACACGACATAGATTCAAAATAATCTCGTCTAATAAAATCATATAATGTCACGCATTTCTGTATTAGTTCCACTTCTACTTAAATCTCTATATTAGCTATACATTTAGAATATAATTTCAGATACTATTAGCACTCATGGCATTTCTCTTCATGAATTATGCTCTCTATAGGTAAGTGTGATGTACTCATATATTTATATCAGTTTGCGCTCTCTCATGCTCTAAAGAGCACTGGAGGCCTTTGCTCAGTCTCAACCCAGCTGTCCAAGACAGCTGGGCTAAGAGGTTTGAAGTGCGCATGTCTGTTTGGCCATCGTGAGATGGCCAGCCAAAGGGACATGCGCGCTATTAACATATGTGCCATGCCCATAACTTCTTTCTGCTGCTGCCAGTCAACAGTTGCCCCGTCCCCACCCTGACGCTTGGCTCAGGAGGTGGTTATGGAAAAATAAAATGATAATAAATTAACTGTATTATCATTTTATTTGTCATCTCTGGGGGGATGTATGACGTTACAACGCATGCTTTTACCACACATGCTTTTACAACGCGGTTTTTACATCGCATACCATTACAACGCATAGCGCTTTGGGGTGCTGGATAGTGAATAGTTTAATTTACTATTCCAACTCCAGTCCCCTTGGACACTAGGGAAGGTGTTGGATAGTAAATTAAATCTATTCCCTATCCTAGAGCGCCCCCCAGCGCAATGCGTTGTAATGGTTTGCGTTGTAAAAGTTGCGTCGTAAAGGCACTGCGTGGTAAAAGTTGCGTTGTAAAGGATGTTTCCCCTCTGCGGCATGGGGGGCATTTTAAACAGTGGGGTGATGCCCCTCCTCCTTAATAGAAAAGCTGCCCCTGTGTTGTTTTCCCTCATATTACCATAAACATTACCTGCAACAAGTGTGAATCCATGCTGTCTTCTTTACCTTGCAAAACACTTTTACAGCATGTCTTTACCAGCTCAAAATCGCCCAATTTTGCAAAAGTGAGTCACCTTTTTAGGTATCTAATTTACTAAAGGGGGGTACTTTTATTTGGGTGCCTGGGCCTATTTTCTCTCCCAGTCCGACACTGCTGTAATACATTCTGCACAAGTATCATGGGAGACAGTACATTGGTGCATTGATAAAAATGGTGTGATGCATATGGTTATGAAGTGTTCACATTGTTTAATGTCCTTCTCCTGGTATATTGTTACAGGGGTAGATCTAACGTACAAGGGCATCGGTGGAGGGAGGAATAGGTACTTTAATTGGAAAAGTGATGTGAAGCACAGCAAAAGTCACACTTGCCTTTCTGTGTACCCTTGTATGACAAAGCCATTGCACACAAGGGGAGGATGAGGTGCTTGCTGAGGAGAAGAGTGAGCGTTGGGACATTCTGTTTTAACCCTCCATATATTCAGTAAAGACAAGGTGACTCTTCCAGTTAAAGAAAAGAGCATTGTCAGCAATTTTTAAGATTCTAGAATTTGTGAAAAATCTTGGATTTAACTACAGTATGCTTTAGTGGAATGGTGGGTAGAAGAAATGGACCATGCTTTTTCCTGTACATGTTGTAATTTATTATGGTGCATGTGCGAAAGATTAGAGATGGTTGGTAGAGAAGGGCACATTTTTTGTCTTATTCCATAAAAATACATATCTGTGCATTACCAAAATAATTTAATTTAACACGTGGGATTAGGTTACATGTATGCGAGCAGTAACTGAGTACACGCTGTGTACTCAGCAACTGTGAGGGATTAGTGCAGGGGCCTCTAGCCTTTTCTGTAATAAGAGCTACTTATGTTCAATGGAAATCATCCCAAGCAACTAACAATATTAGTGTTGTAATAGATGACAAATCAGACAATATTACAATATTGGATCTAATCACAGATATAATGGGGATCATGTAAGGCCGGCGTTGAGGGGAGAACAAATGACAAACAACTCAGGATGCGGGCGTTGAAGTGCTCCCACAAGGTACCTGAGCTGCTCCGCAATGCCGGGCACTCTATGTGCGTAAGGGTGGTCACACGGACGACCGGTCCCCAAGGTAGAGTAAGCCGAGTGGCAAAGGAGGCGCCTCTGGAAGGTATGAAGACATCGGTGAAAGCCAAATGGATCGGAGGTGAGCCAAAGCAATAGTGGTTGCAGCAGCCGAGATCCAACTCCCTCTTCACATGTCCAAGCCCCGACTAGCCCTCCCCTCCAGTTCAACAGGGCCCCAGACATGTAAAGTAGAAATAATGCTGTAGAGACAAGGAAAGTAATGAGGCCGCTCTGCTGAAAGAGCCCAGATAGATCAACAGAGCTCCCACCAGCTCCCGAGAGGTAATCCCGGGCCATCTTCAGGCAAATAGTGGGGGTGCCCAGACAGCGGTCCCTCTTACGTTAGTTAGGAGAGGGAAACATAGCTGTCCCGTAGGCGCCAGAGGTCACAAAGCGGGATCCCACCCTCCGTCAGTCCAGTCCTCAAGTGTATGGTCCAGAGGGTGAAAGCATTCCCATATGGCTAACCCTAGAACAGAAATAGGTAGCATGCAGGGCCCACAGTCAGGGTTCGAGGAGAGCGGGCGGTCTGTGCAGTGCAAGGTGATATAATTTTGTAGGGAGGAATGTCGGCCTCTCCCAGCTACAAGACCAAGGGATCGCACTCACTTGAGTGCCAGGAAGGACGTCACCAAGGGCATGCAAAAATGCTGAGGAAGGGGGGTCACTGACTTCTGCATACCCCCCTCAGGGCCCAAGAGATCCACACTCACCCTGTCCTCCACTCACTGGCGTGCCCGGGCTAGTAGTTGTGCCAATTCTTTCCTCCCGTACTGAATCCTCCTCAGGTGCCACCTGCATTCCACTGAGCAGGCAGAGAGGCAAGGAAGGGGGCTGTGCAGGAGGCCCTGTGTCGACAGCACCTCAGGCAGCTAGGTTCATCTCAATTGAGAGGCCACACACCGCCCCCACTATTACACCTACATCTTGCCAAATATGGGGGCGCAGAGCCCACAGGGGGCCTCTCCGCCCACAGGGCCAGCTCAGTGGGGGTTCAAAGAGAAGGGTGGCAGCACCGATGTCCTTCTCTTGCTCCCGATACCATGAGTGCTCCCCGTGCCGGTCGCTGTTCTCAGATGGGCCGCCTCACTCCGGAGCTGTCATGTTCAGGGCCTTCCCAGTCCTCCGGTGATGGCTGTATACCCCAAAGTCAGAGCAGAGATGTCAGGCGGTTGCCAGCTCCCAACGAGAGTCACGTGGCACTCCCTGCACCGACCCGATCCCTGAGCTCAAGCACAGGCTTCACAGACGGGCCGATCAAAACTTCCTCCGGATGTCCACCATCTTCTCCTCTGGGTTGGCAGCACCGCAAAAGGCCTCAGTCTCCAGCCCGTAACCGCAGCACCACCAGCATCGGCAGGATCAATTGGGATGTGGGGGTGAGAATATAAGACGTTACAATGTGTACTGAAACCACGCTTGCCATTACAACTCGAGTATTACTACGCAAAAACGTTTACAACAACCTACCATTGCAATGCAAACTTTTACCATGAATATGCCTTTACCATGCATGCTATTACAATGCAAAGGCATGCATGGAAAAGGCATACACTTGGTAAAACTGCTTAAGGTAGGTAGGTATATATATATATTTGAGCAATATTTTACTATTTTCAGTATAGAATTAGAACTGCCTATGAGGGAGAGTTTCTGTACATTAATGATGCTTGGGCTCAAGCATTTTCAAGTACTAATTAGTTTGTACTTCCGCTGTTCTGCAGTTAAGTTTTTGTTGCACTTTTACCTGAAATTTATTATATTTTTTTCACTGCACTTTCTTGCACTGATTAGACATTTGCATGTTTTTATCTTGAACTAATCGGCTTGTTTTATTCCTTGAGTAGTATTGATGAGTAGGAGGAGTGAGAGAACACAGTTTTATTAATGAGCCAGTTGAGTACTAATGTGATTTCCTTTTTTTTAATGCCAAGTTAAGTCAAGTCAAAGATAGCTTTATTCGGTATTTGTTAAAAGACCATAAAAGCACATAAAAAGTTTAAAAAGAAACATTTCATCCACAAAATACAACAATACTGATTAGTTCATTATTTTACATAAAAAAGAAGAACTTTAGTCATTTCATAAAAAACACTAAAAGAGTCCAGGGTAATTGATTTATACTATTAGGAACGTGAATGTACAGTACAGTCATTATGCCATCGAAGATCTACATCTTACTACATATTTCAAGAATTTAGCAGCTGCAGCCATAGTCAAATCGTCTTGTAACATGTATAGTCTAATCAAGGCTGGTTTACATTGTCTCAGGCCCCACATCTTTAGGAGGGGCAACAGATGCCTCTTTCTCCCCCACTCGTAATATTTACAGAAGAGGATGCAATGAATATTTGACTGAGTAGATGTATCGTCGCATGGGCAGTTTATTGGCACCGGGGACCAGTCATTTTGAGCAGGAATGGATATCAGCCTATAGAAACAGTCAGTCCTCATCCTTGTTAGTAGCATTCTGGTGTAGTTGGAAAGTGCCGGGGACAGGTATGGATGTAAACCTGGACCCTGTAGAATGCGGCGATGTAAAATGATCGTAGACTTATTTCCATCCAGGTACCACCGCCTATCTTCTAACAGCTCAAGGCAGGATTCCTTTAAGGCTTTTTTCGTGATTGATACGCAGGAGCTAGGTGTTACGTAAAGTTCAGGATGGCCAAGGGAGTTCAAGAATTTTTTGATATACTGAAGCCAGGTGAGCTTCCTAACAGCTGATTGGTTCATGCAATCTTGAATCACATCCCTGCTAAAGGCTGTCTCCTCGGAAGTCCATATCTTATGCCACAGCATGATTGGTCTTATCTTAATTAAGTCTGTGATATGTACCCGGTCTAGTTCCTTATGACATATGGCTGTAGAGGTTGATCTTGAGACAGCTAACAAGTACCTAAAAAAAGCGTTTTCCGCTCGTTGGATTTGTGTACAGTCTGCCGTCCCCCAGATGCCAGTCCCATATGTTGCAGTAGAGACGCATTTAGCTGCATAGATCTTTAGCAGAGTTTCAATGGGTTTTCCGCCCAGTCTCTTCGCAAATTGTTTTACTGCGCCAATGGTGCGGGAAAAAGCCAGATTACGTGTAACGATGGCTGTAGTTCAGGTTCCTCTGTTATTAAAAATAATACCTAAGTAGGAAAAAGTTTTGGTCAAGCCTATCTTTGACTGATTAACGAAGGTTTTACAGTCTATCTTGGAATTGATTTTTGACGTGCAACACATGGTGAAGGTTTTTCCCACGTTTATCTTCAATCCTCTGGAGCCCATAAAAGTGGAAAAACCAGTTAATGCCTTTTGCAGGCTCACCTGAGTTCGTGACATTATTACAGCGTCATCGGCATAGAGTAATATTGGCACCGCCATGCCGTTTATTTTGGGATAGTCTACTTCCAAGTTAGCCAAAGAATCTGCCACTTCGTTAATGTATAAATTAAAAAGAAAAGGTGCAAGGATACAGCCTTGTCGAACGCCTTTTTCGATTGGAAATTTCTTAGTGCGTTCACCATTTTTACCATACCGGACCGTTGCCCCTGCACCTCTATAAAATTCCTTAATAAAATTCAGAACAGATGGGTCTATCCCCATCTTGGTTAGGGTATTCCATAGCACTTTATGACTTAAGCAATCGAAGGCCGAACTTAGATCGACGAACGTCATATATAGGTTCCCTTTTTTTGCCACCGTATATTTACTGGTTATTAGTGCCAAATTAAGACCCTGCTCTACTGTGCCCAGCGCACGTTTAAAACCATATTGGAACTTCGAAAGAACCCCTTCCGCTTCGGCCCAGGATTGTAATTTAGTGAGTAAGATTCTTCCTGCTACCTTCATTAAGGAGTCCAGCAGGGAGATTGGCCTATAACATTTGGGGTCCTGTCTGTCTCCTTTTTTAAAGATGGGAATTAGAATGGCTTCCTGCCAGGTTGCCGGAAAGCCCATATGACTGTAGGAATTTAGGACATTTGTAAGAAGCGGGGACCATAAATCCATATTTTCTTTAAATAAATCGATGGGGATACCGTCCGGCCCTGGAGCTTTGGAATTGGCGCTCTCTCGGATAGCCTGCTCAACCTCAAGTGGGGAAAAAACTATATTCAATGGAAATGTGCTTGTGGTGTGAGTCTCATCAGACTGCGGGGTGATAGCCATGTGTGATGGTGTCGCGGGGCAATTTGCCATAGGCAATTCATCATTTTTGTATAATGCCGTGAAGTAACTAACCCACACGTCTTCCACTATAGCTACCTCCAAAGAATCAGTCTTTCTCTCTACGAAAAACAGGGCGTTAACTTCTTTCCAGAAGGAGACGTTATCCCGAAGGGCGCTAGCCCTTATTAACGCTTCCCAGGCAAGATCTTTAATTTCTTTTTTCCTATTTTGAAGAGCCTGTTTATAGGCCAGCCTGGCTATTCTAATTTCCTCGGGATCCTTCGGCAAGGCCTTTACTGCCTGCAATAGGGCTTTATGGGCTCCGGTTCAGACAGAATTGAACCAGCCGTTCGTTCTGACTCTTTCGTCGGCTTTTTTCTTCCTGGTCAATTTATCATTGATTGTGGCTACAATCTTGTCATAAGCCGCTACGATCTTGTGGGGATTCGGATGTTGTTCCAGGCAAGTCATGAAGTGCCCGAGGTCTTCCGTTAATACCTCCTTTAAGAAGTTTTTTGGGTCGACCCTGGCCCACTTGATAGCATACCCGTTTCTTCTAGCCAGGGAAATTGAGTGACGATATAATGCTTCAGACAGTCCTGATGCGTGGCTATCATGGCTGCCTGCCACAAAAATGATACTAATTGGAAAGTGGTCACTCAGTACTGAGTCTTCTATTTTAAAGCCCTGTACAGAACCCTGTTTACCATTAGACAACAACAAGAAATCTATGGTGGTACCTGACCCCCGTCCATGAAAAGTAGGTTGAAAGTTAACCGGTGGCTCGCATAGTTCGTTTGCGTAGCCTAGGTCCCAGTCATGCATTACTTGATTTAACAGATTGCCAAAATTGGTATGTTCGAAATGCGTGGTAGGTTCACCTTTAAGGTTTGTAATACCGCAGATGTCTAGGCCGCTATGAGGGCACAAATGGCAGTTAAAGTCTCCCGCTATAAGTAAACAACCTGCCTCCCGCGTTCCCCTGTTTAAAATAAGGGTTAAATCATCCATAAGCACTTTAGCATCTTCTTTCATAATATTGTTATATAAATTAATCAGAAGAATGCTCAGCCCTTTCCCTTTGACTAGGAAACCCTGCAAGGAATTACATGTCTTGTTATTGACCCCCGCATACTCTACGCTCTTCACTGACAAATTTGCCAGATTAGAGACGTACGTGCAGAGGCCGCCAGAGCCCCTGCCTCGGTTACCCTGAATAGACGGTGTAAAATGAGTGCTAAAACCTTCTATGTGGGACTCCTCTTGATCCCAGCACTCCTGAAAACATATAATGTCAAGGTTATCGACAAAGGCTAGGAATGTAGGATCCCCCAACTTCTTAGCGAGGCCTGCAATGTTCCATGTTGTTAAGGCCACGCTAGCTTTCCTCTCAGTTAGTGTTGGGTCTGTTTCACTCAAATGAGGGCTCAAACTGTTTCCTTCACTAGGCCCTATTGTGTCTAGATTTCCCATATTTGTTTCGTCAGAGGGGACATAGTTTTTATATTCCTCGTTGAGATCTATAACATCGAACCCCACACTAATGGGGCCCATGGTTGATTCAAATAAAGAGGATGATACCAGGACCCGGGGAAGGGCAAGATTGGTACTTGACCGGGTTAAGCTAAATT
Source organism: Lissotriton helveticus (assembly GCF_964261635.1). Taxonomy (NCBI): domain Eukaryota; kingdom Metazoa; phylum Chordata; class Amphibia; order Caudata; family Salamandridae; genus Lissotriton; species Lissotriton helveticus. The sequence goes on along the minus strand of NC_136059.1, from coordinate 1,223,174,465 downwards.
GACAGGGGGGGTGTTTTTTATTGCACAAGTTAAGATCTTTCCCTGGGAATGGGGAAGCAATTGGGGTTCTATAAACCTGTTCTGCCATGCTTGAGTTTTCTAATGGTCAATCGACCATTTCTAGGCAGTCGTATCTGTTTCTTGTTGGGATACCCCTCCAGCCTTCCAGATTAAACTGCTCCCTTCTAGGAAACCAGGACCGAGTTTCCCAGTCTCTATTCCTATTCCTGTTCCAGCGACCCACTTGGTTCCAGGTCCACTCTGGACCTTCCTCCCAATTTTGAGTGGCTCCGTATTCAGGGATATTCGCTGGTGGATAGAAAAAGGAAAGACGATGGGCATCAACCCCCCCCTTTTTGCCAAGTTAGGCCAAGAGCAAATATAATCAACCGTGGCGGGATCGTCACAGTTGACTATAATGCAGTCCCCCTGTATACTTTTTCTTACTTCGCCAATCCACGGTACTCTGCGTACCGAGGAGATTCTACTGGGATTTGGTGACTGCAAAGGTCTATTAAGGCTCAGCCACTGCAGCACTTTATTACGAAGGGACCAGGATGGTTTGTCTGTATTTTCGGGCAGCTCTGGGACCCCTGTGAGAATGACAGTGAAAGGAGTTGCTTCGGGAGGTAGATATATTGGACGCCTGAACCTTGCTCCCTTCTTTCCATCACCCGTAGGCTGCGAGGCTATCACTTTAGGTGGTATAAGAGGTGTGGCTTTTGGCTTGGTTGTCTGGTTTAAACATTTCACCACACCGGGGATGGCCTGAGAGATGACTTGTGTTGTGTTAGATTTTGCCTGCCCCACCTCGGGGGGTGTTGTATTCTGCTCAGGTTGCAAGTTAACAACTTTAGCAGCTTGTGTGGGTTTCACACTTAAGTCACACTGAACTAATTGGGCCGATGTACTAATTGTCTTGGGTTTTCCTCCCCCTGAGTTGGTTGGGCCTAATGTTTTCTGAGTAAAAGGTGGTATATTCAGCTTCACTAGTTGTTTTTCAATATTCATTAGGCTTCGTTCTACGGGATATAGGTGGCGGTTAAAGAGCTCCCCTATGCTCTTTAGCAAATGAGTGTTAGATGCGCATGCGTTGCATGTACCCTCCTCCGCCCCCATGGTGTTTACATTCTGGGACGTTTCTAAAAGATTAATTAAAGGAGTATTACTAGCATTTAGAAAACACTGGGAGGTATGATTTAATCTCTGCACCTGGATGTTCGGGGAAGATATACCTTTACTATGTACGAATTGAGGTTACAATTGTTGAATAATGTTTCCCCTCATTTGGAACTGCTTAATGTAGTTGTAATGCCTTGTGTCTATCTACTATGTTTTTTAAATAAGGAAAACACTGTGCCTTGTTTCTAAAGGTCAGTTGTGCACTTTATTCACTGCTTGCACTTTAAAAACGTCAAAGTAAAGGGACGCATCATGTGACCAAGCTCCCTAGAGGAGTGAAACGCGTCATGGAGGGAACTTGCCTGTGACATTTATGCCAAAATAAAATGTCTTTACTGCCTTGCACCAACTCAATGTGTGGAGGTTGTTAATTATTTTTCAAGAATTAAGAGGTTCGTGCCTGCGAGTTGCTGTTCCTGACGGAGGACGGGCAGGATTTTGTTTCGATATATATATATATATATATATATATATATATATATATATATATATATATATATATATATATATCAAAACAATACCCTTTCAGGCATAGAGTGATGCATACATTATGTAGAAAAAGAAGCAGAGAACTCTGGGTAGTTCTCAAGTTTAGGTGGAAAGCAGCTCCTGTATAGAGCACTCTCAACAGCAGCGACACTCTATATCTGCTCACCTCAAATGTCTGCTTTTCTATCGAAATCTTTAAGCATAGCATTAGCACAGTGCCATCCACGCCAAGATAGAAAAGGACAAAGTATTTTGCCATTTCTACAGCAAAGTCTTTAAGCATAGGACTAGCAACGTGCTGTCCATGCCAAGCTGTAAAATGACAAAAGCCATTTACCACTCCAGGCACAGTATTACAGCTTTGAATTGGTAAAATACCAACCAAGTCAACCAGCAATGTGTAAAAGCAATCCCTAAATTTTAACAAAGGAAGGAGAGAGAGAGACTATATGGATTCGTTCTCCCTGGGTAACGTTTACAAAACAAGAGGAATCCATAAAATTAAGGGTTGACGATGTCCCTACTGTGGTTGGGAGCACGTCTGGTGTTTTTAGGTACCCCTCACACACCAACAGGCCCCTTGGTGTCATGCTTCATCATCGGGGTCATCGTATCCCTCTACGGGATACGCCGTGCTGCGACCAGCGAATACGCGGGAGCACTCTTATGTCTATGTGTGGTGTATAGTGAGGGTTATTTAATCATATAGTGAGTGTGTGTGGTGGTGGGGTCGGGATAGTGAGTGGAGATTTAAAAAGGACCTGACTCGTGGGTGGACTCAAAAACTTTAATGGTTCCCCGAGTTGGTACTATTAAAAAAAAGGTTGTAAGAGGATGAGCGTAGTATTATGTGCGCTGCCTCTGGGTGTGTGTCAACATGTTTCGATGTAAAAACATCTTCTTCAGGACAGGGTTACACAAAATCCCCACCTTACTCACGTTTTTCTAATTTGTGTATATACAAAAAAGTGATATTTATTAGTGAAGGTCTATTATTGTACCTAAACTTTAGCCGCTATTTTGCAGACCTGTAGAGAGAAAGGATAAAAAAAAATTTCTGGTAGTCCTTGCTTTCAAAAAAGACCATGGGTTAAATACATCCGTGGTATTGGTCATGCAGAAAAAGTGCGGTTTTTTATAAAAATGTTGTTGAAAACAAACATGGCACGAAGTGTTAATTCTACACAACTATTTTTAGCGTGCCTATTGTGAAAAATACTATTTCCAAAATATTCGAAAAATATTCGAAAAAAGAGGACACATACAAAACGAACACACATACAACATAAAGCACACACTCTAGAAACGGGCCATGTTTAGTGCCACCCGTATTTTGCAAAGGTGGTAAGGTAACTGTGCTGTAAACAGTGAGCCAGCTAAAACATACTGTAAAAATGGGAGTTCAATGCTCCATGAGACCGTGTCTAACGCAGGGGTTACCCGGGCTTCCTTGCTGCCTGTGAACATGAAAAAAGAAAAGATATATACATCCTGCTGTTTATGCTGATTGGTACTTACAATGCCGTCTGGAAATGTCCGTTTCATTCAGTTACTCGCGGGTCTATGAGGAGAATCCCTCTTCGCTGCCCCTTACGCCGGCTCCGTCGTATCTAAGAATGCGTCTTAGACGAGCCTTTTTATGTGCTGGGTACACGCCCAGGTTTATCTTAATTAGTGGCCGGTGCGTGAGTATTTAGTCAATTACTCGCCGTGGAGCCCATATTTGGTCTACCGGTGATCAGCCTGTTGATTGCCGGGCGGCCGCGCGATTGTCTTACGCGCATGCGCATAACGGAGGCCTCACCGTGTCCCACGAGAGGGTGGGGCTCTGTCTCTGCGCATGCGCAATGCCTCAAAACCCGCGATGCGATGTTGCTGATGCTCTAGGAGGCTTGCTGTTTACAACGTGGGAGTCCGTCTCCGTTGAGCGCATGCGCATTGCAAAAAACCGGAAGAATTGATTTCAAACCCTTCGATTCACCAATTTATATTAAAAATATTAAAGTGGGACAGCATTTCGGCCCCTGTTATTAAATCCTGTTCTCTGCATGCTCATTTCATCCCGCTCATGTTCCTTCATTTTGCATGTCAGGCAAGCAAGGTGTAGGTAGTTTACTGCACGGTCCCTGGATGGAGTATTTTTAGAGGTGTCTCAATGTACATTCAGTTTCTTAATTGCCCCCAAGGTATATCATCATTGAGGCCTGATATGTGGGTCCCCAGACGGAACACCCAACGCTGTTCCTTCTCAAAAAGCCCATGTTCTGAAGGTAACTGTTCAATGATGGTCCAGTGGATGTCATTGACACAGTGTCCCATCTCCAGGAAGTGGTTGGCCATTTTGGTGGTGCTTTTTTTACACCGTATATTGCTCTTATGTTCATTGAGTCTCGTTTTTATTGCTCTCGTTGTCATGCCAATGTATTCCAAACGGCAGGGGCATGTAATCATGTAGACAACGTTTTTGCTGTTGCAGTTGGTCAACCTCCTCTGGTCCCATTTTGTGCCATTGGAGAAGGTAAGTTGTGTGCTCCTTTTTGTCAGGTGACAGCTGGCACAGTTGCCACATGGGAAATGACCCTGTGTCCCATGTATAGAAGATTGGTGTTGTGGAGAAGATCTGGGGCGTGTATGTACAAGGATATCCTTTAAGTTCTTCCCGCGTCTGTGGGAGAACATTGGTTTTTCTATCTCCAGCTCACCGCAATTCAGGATGCGCCAATGTTTGTTCACTATTTTGGACACCTCATTTGAATGGGTGTTAAATGTGGTGATACATATTGGCCTGGTCGGTTTCTCATTGGTTACCACCTTGTTTTCAAGGAGAGCCTCTCTGTTGTTGTTTTTGGCTCTCTTCATTGCTGTGTTGATTACTCTGTCCGGGTACTTCCTGGCTTGCAGTTTCATTTTTAGGTCCTGGCTTGAGCAATCCCTGACACAGTGTTTCGCTATACTTAGTGTTCTTCAGAGAGGTATGGCTGGTATTTTACCAGTTCAAAGCTGTAATACTGTGCCTCGAGTGGTTAATGTCTTTTGTCATTTTACAGCTCGGCATGGACAGCACAGTGCAAAGGCATGCTTGGTAAAGGCATACACATGGTAAAAGTGCTTAAGGTAGGTATATATACTACCCCAATCCCCATACCACTAAAACCCTAAAATTACCCTTACCACTCCAATACCCATACCGCCTAAACCCTAAAATTACCTTACCACCCCAATACCCATACCCCCTAAACCCTAAAATGACCCTTAACATCTCAAAACCCTTACCCACACTAAAACCTAAAATTACCCTTGGCACACCAAAACCCATACCCACCCTAAACCCTAAAATTACCCTTGGCACACGAACCCCATACCTGCCTGAACCCTAAAATTACCCTTGGCACCCCAAAACACATACCCACCCTGAGCCCTAAAATTACCATTGGCACCCCAAAACAGATACCTACCCTGAAACCTCAAATAATCCTTGCACCCCTAAACCCATTCCCATCCTGTACCCTAAAATTACCCTTGGCACCCCAAAACCCATACCCACCCTGAACCCTAAATTACCCTTGGCACCCCAAAACCCATACCCACCCTGAACCATACCCACCCGGTCTCCCCTCCTGCACATAAATCAAATTAAATCATAAAATCAAACCATAAAACATTTATTGTGCGCACATATCACTAAGGAGTCTCATGGCGCTGGTGGATGTCTCTGAAAGGATATGACTTCATATGCAACTAAAGGTCGAGCAACCATGTCTTTAGGTTCCTACGAAATTGATTGTGATCACTAATAGTGCGTCGGTGTAAAGGTAATTGATTCCAGAAAGACGGAGCAAGGAAGAAGAAAGAACGCCATCCACCTGTAGTGGTGCGTATTCTGGGAGACACAAGGAGCGCTTGATTGCTAGATATCAGGGTTCTGCCAGGGACATACCAGGTTAATCTTTTTGCCCAGAAAGCTGGGCCTTTTACGTACATCTTCTATGTACAACTTCTATGTGTGTTGCTTAATGCAGCACACATAGAAGGTTGCAAAATAGCATTTTGTTTGCTGTTTCCATGTGTGCTGCACACATGGAAACAGCAAAACACGAGGAGAAATAAAGCAATTCTCTGTGTTTCACCTGTTTAAGACCAGGTTTTCCCTGGTATCAATTTTGGCGCTGCTTCCCATTTACGCTGCCCTTGTAAATAGGAGGCAGCATCAAAACCAATGGGTGTTGCTAAATGCAGCGTGAAACGATGCCTTATTTACAAGGCAGAGTTACGCCGTGTTCAGTGGCTTAACGCTGCCTTGAAAATAAGGCGAGGCCCCTATCGCCATCACTGAAAGGGACGTTGTGGTGGCAATAGGGGCTTGTAAATATGCCACTTTGGGCCTTTAGATGTTGGTGGGTGGCCCGTTTCCCCATCAGGGACACAGAATACTTTTTTTTCATTGCCTTGATGTAAGAGCCAACCGCCGAACTGAGAAATGAACGCTAAGCAGGAGGTAATTTCTTCCTTCACATCGGTTCCTGTCAATGCTATTTAAAGTTTGGTGCACCAAACTGGCTTCTTTTTTATTTTCAAAAAGAAAATGCTCCCACTGCCATGCGAGTCCTGTCCCACGGCAAGGGGAGAATTTAGCATTTTTCACTGCCCTTTACCGGAATGGTCTTTCTGGCGGTGGCTGCAGTGAAAACTGACCTCTAAGTCAGAATTTCTGAAAATTCAGAGATTCTGAATTCTGACCTCTAAACCCACCCATCTAAATCAGGTGGGTGGAATTAAAGGTATTCCTCCAATGGCCTTTGCTGTTGGAGGGGTTTATTCTCAGCGGAGATGAAGTAGTCACTGCCATGATTAAATCTACGCCCTGCCCGCATTTAAATTGGTCGGACAGACCTTTATCTTGGCGGTATGTATACTCTGTCACTGTTGTGATGTAGTATATATACCTCCAAGATATAAAGGAGGCCATTTAATAGCATTACAATATCATGTGTGTGCCCCTAAAAGTTAACGCACAGGCAATTGGAAGCACGCAACCACCCAATCAAAACATGAACTCCTTGCTCCCAACATGTGGCCAGTGATAAAGCTCCTCTCCTAGTGATTCTCACATAATTGTATGGCGACAGCTGCACTATCAAGCCAGGCCATAAAAACATAGACGTACATATACAGGGGTTTGTGTAACTGCCTCTGTGGCTGCATCCACAGCTGTGCTTATCTTATCGTCATGAGGATGTGCCTTCATGCCAGCCCACATTCTAACAGGTATTACAGACTGTTAATTGTGTTTTCCCTTTATTAAACAATAAAAGCTTCTTAAATTCTGGTATAATGTCCGGATGAACCATGAGAACATAATGAACAGCGCACTTTGGGAAGCAATCCAGTCTAGCCCGAACTCCGACTACTTAAAGTACCTAAATCTTTCATTAGAAGCAACCGAGCTGGGAACTTTGTGGGAAACAAAATTGTCTGTTCCTTCGTTCAACCAGGTGGTTAAAAGGATTGCTAAGAAACACTCGTTTCTTACAGACAAAATAACTTTTAGCACTCGAACCCACGCCTGGATGACCATTAATTCGTATACAAGGCTTACTCCAGCAGCTTACCTTGACACCGCATTCTCGATGCCACTTAAACGTAAATTTCTCCATTTACGGATGGGCACTCTGCCCACAAAATTAGACCAACCTAAATGGAGACCGCAAGAATCAACGGAATGCGACCTCTGTGGTGCAGGTAAACAAGACATTATGCACATAGTATGCATCTGTCCTGCCATGTATCAAGATCGGAGGCACTGGCTGAAGGACAAACTCAACGAGCAAGGAGTCCGCACCTGCCGATCAGCGATAATACAGATCCTATGTTCAGTGGACCCTCAACTGATCTGCCGATCAGTAAAATTTCTGGACAGCTTTGTAAAAAAAAACGAGGCCCACAGCCATCGAATCGACTCTCGTCAAGACCTAAGAACATTGCTTGAATGTCAATCTTGAATGACAATTTCGTGTTCCAGCAAAGCCCACTGGAACAAGTGACAGTCTTTTGTAACATAGCTTCACTCTTGATTTTACCTTCTCTTCCCCTCCCCTTGCTACTTACTATCCCTTCCCCTTCCTTAAAAGTCGTTTTTAACGTTGCAGACATTTTAATCATTGTAATGGTTTTAATTAACCGCGCAATAAATAATTTACACTCCCGCTTCTTCTCTAGCATTATTAGCAGCGTTGGCAATGAGCAGCCACTATAAACCTTGTGAAGAAAAAAATCCATATTATGTTATTACACACCTGGTTAATTTGTAGGTTTAAATATAGCAACATGTTAATACTTGAAAAACCTAACTTCAAATTAAAGGATACCAAAATACCTGTGCTTAATGATGTATTCATTTAATTAACTTTCATTATTTACATGTGTGATGTACAGTATTGCTTCAGAATATCTTCTCGGGTTTATGATGAATTATGGAGCTGGCCTGTTCACTGCTAAAGGGTGCGTTTCCCAGCGAATCTTTCAGAGGGTGATATCCCGTAAAACAACTTTACTTCCCCGTTCCTTCACCCTCCCCTTTTAGGAAATAAGTGCGCTCAACTGACCGGGTCAGAAGAAAGCCAGGCTCATATTTAATGCATGTCCAAAATCGAAACATTGGCAACAACAAGAAACGTAGTACAGCTGCTAGATTCCAGATGCCAGTTCAACATTCATTTGCCATTTACGCAAACACCGTCTACATATTTCAAATATTCTCAGACGACACTGGTCAATGTAAACACCAGCAGGCCCGCACCTCTCAGCCAGCTGATGTGATGGGGTGAAGTCTGGTTCAACCTGAGATCACGCAAAGCAGTGCGATACATCATAGAGAATAACAAAGTTAACCCTGGTCTCCTTTTATTGGTCTGGCTTGCATTATCAGTTTCTGGGTTTACAATCATGTACAGGATTATGGGTAAGGCACACGATTCCAGACTTCGCTTCTTTGCACCCTTAAGTGTGCTGCAAGCTCAGTTTGGGGTAGTGAGCCTTATCAGATCAAATGCGCTGTTCCAGTGCAAACTGGCATCTATACTGTAAAGCATTAGTCAAAGGCAGGTCGGCTATTTAAAACTGCTGGTCCCCGGTCCACCTTTTACTGCAGATGCCGACCCTGCCTTACTTTTAATGTAACGTGTTACAGCAAACAAATGATGGACAGAATGCTGACAATGCAAACATTCTCCACCAGTCAAAAGATCTGGGTTAAATCCATTGTTATTTTGCCCACTACACCACCCCAGTTTGGACCCAGCCATATGCAAATCAGTCTTGACCCTGTGCCCCATGGGAACAGTCCAGACCCTACTGCCAAGCCAGATCCTCCCTGGACCGGAAACAAGCATCCTCGGACAGGTTTCAGGGTATGTCACCCTTCATCAGCCAGGCTAGCTTGAATCCAGTGGCACAGTGAGCAACGGACCCATGTCTGGGCATACCCATACCACTTAGGGAGAAAAGTGTTATATCAAAAAAATGATGGAAGGAAAGCTGCCAATGCAAACATTCTCCCCCAGTCAAAAGATCTGGGTTAAATCCATCATTCTTTAGCTCACTTCGCCACCCCAGTTTGGACCCAGCCATATGCAAATCAGTCTTGACCCTGTGCCCCACGGGAACAGTTCAGCCCAAACTACCAGGCCAGGTCCTCCCTGGACCGGAAACAAGCAACCTGGGACCTGTTTCGGGGTATGTCACCCATCATCAGACAGGCTAGCTTGAATCCAGTGGCACAGTGATTTATTCAGCATTCCGTCCATCATTTGTTTGCATATTACTTTTAATGTAAGGCAGGGATCCTCTGCAGTCGGGTCCAGTGAGTGACACGCAGGAGCATTAGTGGGTGTCCCAGAGCTAACGGGTTATGGGGCAGCGCCTGCATGCAAATGAAGGAATGACTTCTTGAGATTGCATCAGTGTACATTTGGAATGGCAAGATTCATATTACAGAAGTGGGGTGCATGCAACTGTGTCCCATTCTGTAATACCAAAGTGCCCTGTGGGTGTAAAAAGCAGGTGCTAACATCCATTGCACCTACCAACATTTTCTGTTACGACCCCTGATGTCATGGATTCTGTTTGTCATGGTTGACCACCAAAAATCTGTTTTATATATTCTCAGTTCATAACCATACCATTAAATGTCAAGGTATGTTTCTTAGATACTTATTTAGAGCTTAGCAGATGGGATACTCCATCACAAGTGTGGTGAATGTCCCGTCTGCCATATTATAAGTGTGTTATAACCTATGACACTTGAAATAAGGTTTTGCCAACATATCTCATCTTCCATACTCTAAAGAAGGCCCTGTGTTTATATTTAGCAATCACATTAGTCTTTTACACTGTGTGATGTGATAATCTAAGTGACCTATGCTCTATGGTGATACTGTTATCAGAACATTGTCTGAATAGTTGTATTAAATACTGAGGGGCAGATTTATGAAGGCCTTGCGCCGCCGGTGCGTCACTTTTTCCCATGTTAAAAATGACGCACCGGCGGCGCAAGGCCTTCATAAATCTGCCCCTGAGTCCTAAATATCGTTTACAAAAGTATCGACCCTTTGGAGTTAAAAACTGAAAATCTATACCCTATAGGATGATATTGAGTAAACAATATTAAGTATATGATATTTATGTCAGACATATTTCTGTGTATGATTTTCTCATGCACATCCAGCATCAGTGGAGGGCAGGAAGTGCAGTCAATGGATTTATTTGAGCAGCAAATGTGAAAAGTAAAATATTGCATTTTTTGATCTGGTGAAACCAGAAGAACATGCATGATTTAATTTGCATCTTTTCTGCTGGTAAAATATGTGGACACTGCAGTGTGGCTCCTGAATTTTGTGTAGGAACAATCTTTATACCTTAATGTCATAGCCATAATACGGAGGACAAAAATACCGACTGGTACATATGTAGAGATTTTCTATATCTACCTTCACATCGATGTGTCTTGATGATATATAAATCTTCAACATACATAGGGGTCCATTAGGATGGCGGGCGGGCTTAGCCCGCCCGCCATCCTCGTGCTAAAAGGGACCGCCCGCCTTAAGGGCGGGGGTCCCGTCCCCAGCATTAGGATGCACCCGCCACAGTGGCGGGTGCATCCTGCATTCCTACCATTGTGGCGGGCGGTGCACTCAGCACCGCCCGCCACAATGGCAGGAAAGCATGCTGTGCACTTCCGTGCACAGCATGGCAGGCACCGCGCGGTGCCTGCCATGCTGTGCATGGAACTGCTGGGGGATACCATAGGTACCCTCCATGTGCACCCCCACCCCCCGGAGTCCCTGGGGGCCCGCAATGGGCCCCCGCAGGGCTTCTCCGCATGCCTTTCCGTGGCGGCATTGCCGCCATGGAAAGGCATTCCCAAATGCCCATCATAATATGGCTGGCGGTGTCTGATAAACACCGCCACCATATTAATCTATTACCGCCGCGGTCGCAAGGCGACCGCAGCGGTGAAGCGGCGGACGGTCTTTCCGTCCGCCGCTGTCCCCGCCGCCATCCTAATCTGGCGGAGGGGAAACCGAGAGTGGTTGTCGGCGGATTGCCTCCGCCAGGGTGGCGGTGGCCACGCCACCCTGGCGGAGGCAATCCGCCCGACATCCTAATGGACCCCTTAGTGTTAAGAATAGTAAGTCAGTGCCTCTTTGTCTGCACTTAACTTTTAATATTTTGAGTCTCAATAATTTTGACTCAATATTGGGGTATCACAATATTCCCTACTCGATATTCCAGACTACAACTGCACATTGTGTCCTCCTCTGATGTATTATCCTGTTTCAAAGGTTGATGGTGGTTTCCAAATGCAGAACCACATAATTAGATAAATATTTCTAAAATATTAAAAATACTGCAGAAGTAGAATGTATTTTTTTAATCTGACCGAAATTACAATGTAATGATACATTACATTTTCAACAACACATTTTCGATTTTTTACAAAGTATATGCTTTTTTTGTAAGTTAAGTAAATTCATGATAAATTACTCATGAAGAATGTACTGAACAGATAGGCAAAGAACAGAAGGTCAGAGCTAATGCAGTGTACCTGGGCTTCCAGACACCCCAAATCAGCTGCTGAGAAACATAAGAGAACCATAAGCCCACCCTGATGCCTTTCGCTACTCCTTATGTAGTGGAGAGAACTAAAGATCTAGGGCCAGATGTACTACATTGCTGGTTGTGAAAAGTCTTTTTGGGATCCGAAATTCACTCTGCGTACCGACATCTGCACTTATAGGGATTTGTGTATCGGAATATCTCCTACGTAATAAATATTCATTGGGTAGGTCACACGTTGTGACTCCCTCTGATTGACCATTGTGCCAGGGATGGTGGCGTGCAAGGGCAAGCAGACAACCATGTCTGAGATTGATATTAAATAAAATAAACCGTTTTGTTTTAAGCAGCACGATTTCTTTAGAGGAAACAGGCTGCTTAAAAACAATTTCGTTTTTAGGTCGAGGACTACGTCGCACTGCGTAAGCAGTGGGCGGAGCTCCGAGATTGAATGTTTCTTAGTTAGGGGGCTTGAACCCGCCTCTCTTCTCCTTAGGCTGACTTCCTAAACGGAGGCCAGTCATTGGAGGAGAGGGGCGTCACTCGGTTCAAGCCCCGTCTTTTCCAGATTCGGGGGCGTGTTTTTTCTCTTCTTTCTTGTTTTCGTTCTCTCCTCTTCCCATTGGCTGGAATTTTACCTTCCAGCCAATGGGAAGAGGAGAGAGCGAAAACCACGCCCCCGAATCGGAAAATGTCGGCGCTTTGCTGAAGCCATTTTAGCCCGACCGCTGCCGGAAGAAGTCGTCCTCAGGTGAGTGCTTGTTTTGTCTTCCTGCGTTTGTTGTTGTTTCCTTTTTTCGGCGCTCTTTTCTCTCTCCTTCTACTAATCCGATCCCGCTATCGTTCTCCTTTTCCCGGCCTCTCCACTCTCTCCCTCTCCCCTCCTACTGTCTCAATTTTCTGGCTATTTCCTTTTGTCAGCAACACCCTCCCACCCCTTTTTTTCTGCATTATGTCCTGCTTCCCCAATCCCGTTCTCCCCTTTTTTTCTCCTGTCTTCGACAACATTGCTTGGAAGCCATAAACTCGTCCTAGAAGCAGGGGGCAGAAATGATTGGTGATTACGGATGTGTATTGGCAAAAAAAAAAGTAAATACAATGTTCAGTGTACAATTAAAAACAGCACTCGTATATGGGGTGGAATACATAATTTGTTTAAAACGGGTAACTCCCAATCTACTTTCAATACCGATTATGGTTCATTCACTGTACCCCAGACTGACTGCGTACGAAGGATAAAATGAACTGTGAACACCCTGCTCCAACAGCGGCAGCACAACTAAACTGAACCAATCACAATCAAAGACAAGCAATTCCCGCTGCCTATTCGGAGAGCCTGTATGAGAGGCGGGGCCATAGGAGGGTGGTTAGACGCACACGCGCGTTTCCATAGACAGCGTTTTTTTACGTAACGTATCTCGTTCCTTTGGCACCCCCAATAATGTGTTTTCGTTCTCTCCTCTTCCCATTGGCTGGAATTTTACCTTCCAGCCAATGGGAAGAGGAGAGAGCGAAAACCACGCCCCCGAATCGGAAAATGTCGGCGCTTTGCTGAAGCCATTTTAGCCCGACCGCTGCCGGAAGAAGTCGTCCTCAGGTGAGTGCTTGTTTTGTCTTCCTGCGTTTGTTGTTGTTTCCTTTTTTCGGCGCTCTTTTCTCTCTCCTTCTACTAATCCGATCCCGCTATCGTTCTCCTTTTCCCGGGCTCTCCACTCTCTCCCTCTCCCCTCCTACTGTCTCAATTTTCTGGCTATTTCCTTTTGTCAGCAACACCCTCCCACCCCTTTTTTTCTGCATTATGTCCTGCTTCCCCAATCCCGTTCTCCCCTTTTTTTCTCCTGTCTTCGACAACATTGCTTGGAAGCCATAAACTCGTCCTAGAAGCAGGGGGCAGAAATGATTGGTGATTACGGATGTGTATTGGCAAAAAAAAAAGTAAATACAATGTTCAGTGTACAATTAAAAACAGCACTCGTATATGGGGTGGAATACATAATTTGTTTAAAACGGGTAACTCCCAATCTACTTTCAATACCGATTATGGTTCATTCACTGTACCCCAGACTGACTGCGTACGAAGGATAAAATGAACTGTGAACACCCTGCTCCAACAGCGGCAGCACAACTAAACTGAACCAATCACAATCAAAGACAAGCAATTCCCGCTGCCTATTCGGAGAGCCTGTATGAGAGGCGGGGCCATAGGAGGGTGGTTAGACGCACACGCGCGTTTCCATAGACAGCGTTTTTTTACGTAACGTATCTCGTTCCTTTGGCACCCCCAATAATGTGTTATAGATTTGCCCAATTGAAGTCGCCATGAGGTTCCACTCTAAGATTGTGGACGTCAGCTGCCTGAACCATTTTACTCGTAAGTTTTGTGGGACGGATGTGCACCATAAACAGTGGGGAGGGACAACAGTCTCAGTCAGACATAGAGAGGTGACTATGGGGTTATGTGTTTCCTGATCTTCAGGTGATGCATCCAACAAAGTCCGGGAACCGCACACACAGCACAGTGTTGTTACTTCCTGAGTTGCCAGTGCTGAAAAGTTGAGGGATCCCGGCTCCGCAGCTATTTCGGAGCCACTTCTTTTATCCGTCCGACCCAGGCAAACTTACTGAATGTGTCCTGGTGTCGTTATTCCAACACCGCGATACATTCAGGCGCGCAGCTGGACAGCTCTTAAGTTTCACTCACGGAAAAAGACTAGTTATTAGCTGACTCGTACCAGCAGTCACCTTTGTTTGGGAACATTTTTGGATTTTGATTCTTTCGGTTTGGGCCTCCCACGTTCTATTTTATCTGTGGTATAAGTTTACGTTCATTTGTCCTGACCTTTGACCTATGTTTTTTACCCTTTAGGCTCCGACCTTTGAATTTGACTTTGAACTTGTGCTTCTAACCAACCAATGCCACTTGCTTTCTGTTATCTGGTTCTGATTCATCACAGGCGCCTGCGTTGTCCTAGTCGCGACCGCTCTGTGTGTGTGTGTGTGTGTGTGTGGGGCTCTGTGTGTGTGTGGGGCTCTGTGTGTGTGTGGGGCTCGCTGTGTGTGTGTGGCTCTGTCTGTGTGTGCGTTGCTCTGTGTGTGTGTGGGGCTCTGTGTGTGTGTGGGGCTCTGTGTGTGTGTGGGGCTCTCTGTGTGTGTGGGGTTCTGTGTGTGTGTGTGGCTCGCTGTGTGTGTGTGGCTCTGTCTGTGTGTGCGGGGCTCTGTGTGTGTGTGGGGCTCTGTGTGTGTGGGGGGGGCTCTGTGTGTGTGTGTGGTGCTCTGTGTGTATGGGGGGCTCTGTGTGTGTGGGGCTCTGTCTGTGTGTGTGTGTGGCTCGCTGTGTGTGTGTGTGGCTCGCTGTGTGTGTGTGTGTGTGGCTCTCTGTGTGTGTGTGTGTGGCTCGCTGTGTGTGTGTGGGGGGCTCTGTGTGTGTGGGGAGCTCTGTGTGTGTGTGTGGGGGGCTCTGTGTGTGTGTGGGGGGGCTATGTGTGTGTGTGTGTGGCTCGCTGTGTGTGTGTGTGTGTGTGTGTGTGTGGCTCGCTGTGTGTGTGTGTGTGTGGCTCGCTGTGTGTGTGGCTCGCTGTGTGTGTGTGGGGCTTTGTGTGTGTGTGTGTGGGGGGGGGCTCTGTGTGTGTGTGTGTGTGTGGGGCTCTGTGTGTGTGGGGGGCTCTGTGTGTGTGTGTGGGGCTCTGTGTGTGTGTGTGTGGGGGGGCTCTGTGTGTGTGTGTGTGTGTGGGGGGCTCTGTGTGTGTGTGTGGGGGGCTCTGTCTGTGTGGGGCTCTGTGTGTGTGTGGGGCTCTCTGTGTGTGGGGCTCTGTGTGTGTGGGGCTCTGTCTGTGTGTGTGTGGCTCGCTGTGTGTGTGGGGGGCTCGCTGTGTGTGTGTGGCTTGCTGTGTGTGTGTGTGTGTGGGGCTCTCTGTGTGTGGGGGGCTCTGTGTGTGTGTGGGGCTCTGTGTGTGTGTGTGGGGGGCTATGTGTGTGTGTGGGGGGGGCTATGTGTGTGTGTGTGTGTGTGTGGCTCGCTGTGTATGTGTGTGGCTCGCTGTGTATGTGTGGCTCGCTGTGTGTATGTGGGGGGCTCTGTGTGTGTGTGGGGGGGCTCTGTGTGTGTGGCTCTGTGTGTGTGTGTGTGCGGGGGGCTCTGTGTGTGTGGGGGGGCTTGGTGTGTGTGTGTGGGGCTCTGTGTGTGTGTGGGGGGGGCTCTGTGTTTGTGGGGGGGCTCTGTGTGTGTGTGTGGGGCTCTGTGTGTGTGTGTGGGGCTCTGTGTGTGTGGGGGGGGGCTCTGTGTGTGTGGGGGGGCTCTGTGTGTGTGTGAGGCTCTCTGTGTGTGTGTGTGTGTGTGTGTGTGGCTCGCTGTGTGTGTGTGTGGGGCTCTGTGTGGCTCTGTGTGTGTGTGTGTGGCTCTGTGTCCGCGAATACTCTCTACTACTCTCTAATGCTCCCCTATTGCCATTGTAAATGACAATACCATTTATTTATGTTTAAAAAAAAAAAAAAAATAATAAATGTCATGAGCAATGCCAATAGTTCTACCTTTAATAATGCAGAGACCATTGCATTGTAAATGCTTGTTTAAAAAGTTTCAGAGAGAATTGGCAGCGTTCTCCTGGACTCCTGCCACCTCACCCTGAAACTTTTACCCAAATTCAGGAAGGTGAAGGGGCCCAAATGGGGACCTCTTCCCTTTTGCGAAGAGGTTACCCAGCTTGGGAGTCAGAAACAGTTCAATAGTTTGCAACCGTAATTCTGATCGTAAACCATTGATACATGTTACTGAATGACAAGTTGAAAGCAACACCCCACCACATCCCTTCCAACTTACGAATAGGTAACTATTCATAAAACCATTTACCGAGTCAGTAAAAATTCCACAATTCCTAAAATGGGTTTCTTACAGTGGAAATAACTTGTTTTGTGGTCGCAAACAGGGCCGGACTGGCTGCAGAGGGCACCGGGCATTTTCCGAGGTGGGCCGCCAGGGTGGGTGCCGGTTTTGGGCCCCTGGGGGGCCGTTTTTGTTACCGGGGCTGGCAATATCGGCCCCCTGTAACAAAATCGTCGGAAACCGGCCCTAGGAAAGGGCTTGGCCGCACCCCCTTTGCCCCACAGGGGGGCTGGTCGAGCCCTTTGTCAGGGCCAGTTTTGGTTATCAGTCCGGCCCTGGTCGCAAACACCAAATCAGGGTGTTTGCCATAGCTTAAACAGTTTCGCACTTATGGTCCTCTAACTTGTAAGTGGTGCTGAGGAATGTGAAAAATAAGAGGCACAATGTGCAGCATTTATATGTGAAATAATATAGGGCAAACATAGAGAGAATGTACCGGTTGCTTGAATTTTTCGCCAGATGGTAGTAGAAGGTGGATTGGAGATTACATTGAGTTTCTCCATGCTCCTACCTTCGGGGTAACATGGCTAATTTGACCGATGCATGTCACATTGGTATTTCAGTGGAAATCTTGCATGCGTGCTTCAGTAAGCCTTTTATACCTTATATGCAAAAGTAGACTCATTCAAAAAAGCGTGCTGATAATATGTTTATGAGTAAAGTATCTTTGTCTACTTCGTTAAAAAAAAATTGAAAAACAAAAAAATAACAAGGGTTTTTTGTCACACTTGCATCAAGCAAGGGGGTGTACGGCGATTCAAAGCCACGGTAGGCCACCTTCTGGAGTGATGCAAGACAGTGCAAGTTGCTGCCTTGCATTACTTTGCCTCATGGAGGCGTTCCATCGGAAGAGCGTGGGTGTTCCCACGCATCCACCTTCGGATTTGGAAGCATTCCCACATTTACCAATACTGGTAGACCTGGGAATGTGTCTGAATGATCCACTTTCCCATTGGAGGCGTAACGAGGAAAATATATTGATTGATTTTTGTTTTTTCCTCTTTCTACCTGTGAGCAAGCCTTAGACGATTGTTTTTGTGCAGGATAGTGTCCCTTCCTGCATATAAACAATACTGCCTGTAACACAGGCACCCTTCACCTTTGCAGCAGGGTACAAGGATGCCTGCGCTAGCGCTAGGCAGGAAAGAGGGCACCCATATAAGGAGGGGATAGGAGTGCGCCATATAATGCTAAATATGGCACATTTCTGCCCTCTCCCTGTCACATAACACAGAGCAGCAAGGTGTCTAGCTGTGCTGCTTTGTGTGACATTTTGATAAATATGATCCTTTATTCATAGAAGAAAACTTCTGCCTTCAACGACAAAATTGAGTCATCCATGGCAGATTTTCAGGATAAGAACCAACTTTTGTTGCAGTTAGAGTTTGCAAGTATTCATTTTTCATACATTCATTTATCATACCTAAAAAGCAATGTAATAAGTGAATCTTTACCTCGCTTAAATAGCCCCTTGCCAATACTTTACTTTTAATGTCTAGAGGTGAGGTACATTTATTTATCTAATTTGACAAATGTTCCTTTGGGCTAAGGCTTCTGTAAATAAGCAGCCCAGTTATATGCTTCTAGAGAAGTTCGCCTCAAACTAATTAACATTGCTGTCAGATTTAGCCCTCATCATGCATGGCACTGAATTTTCTGTCATAGATTTCTCAGTTTGACCTTTTCCCCAATTAATAATGCTTTTTCTACCAATTGCAGTATTAGAGACTTTAGCAGCACCATTCTATACAATTAACCAGTCTGACCAACTGACCAAGCACCACTGAATGATGGGTACATATTGAATGTTCGCTTTTTACGTCAGAAACTTGTATCTTTCAAGGACATTTTCTATTATCGCCTTCCAGAGAATTCATGGTGATGCAGCATGAAGCTTATCATATTTTCCCATTTATCTAGTCAGTATTTGAATCACCAGGCCCATTTCATCATCTCTCATTGAACACTATGGGGCATATTATCAAAGAACAGCGTTAAAATTATCGCCGCTTTAGCGGCAGGAAACTGCCGCTAAAACGGCGATAATGGGCTTGATAATATGCCATAAAGAATTCCAATAGAAGCCCATGTTAACACCAGAACATGGGCTTCTATTGGAAGTCTCAATGGCATATTATTAAGCCCATTATCGCCGCTTTAGCGGCAGTTGTCTGCCGCTAAACCGGCGATCATTTTAACGCCGTTCCTTGTTAATATGCTCCTATATTTTCTTATCATCAACTGATTACTGTAAACCATGGTCCTCCAATGGATCTTTTTGTTCAGCTAACAGGGACTAGGATCCTTGGAGAACATGAAACTATTATTTTATGGGGACCTGGAATAAAAAAAAATGTTATCTCAAACCTATTTCATAGCTTTTTTCAGACACCGATACAAACACCTTGAGACAACAAATATGACTAAAAGAATGAGACAAAATTGATAAAGATAATTCATGAAAAACATTTATCTAAAGCCTCAGTTTGAATGGACAGACCATGAAATTGCATTTCAGATCAGATTTAATTACAGAATAATTCGTACAAGTAGCCTAACAATGCAACACAGAGCAATAATAGACAGTTAGTAGTTTGTCTGTGGAGAGAAACAAAATGAGATTCGAGATTCAGTTATCAATCATACAAACCAAAGCAAGGTTGTGCGATTCAGATTGTCTTCAAAATAGATCTGGCCAAGTCTGAACTGCAACACCACATGCACAGAAGGAGTCAGCTAACCCTTCTGCCCAAAGGTTATTTCCTGCTCAACTTTACCAGCCGGCAAAGTACAGGTTTTAGGGTCACAGTTAGGCATAGTTCAGCTCCATCAATGTCTTTCCAGTTTTCCCAACTTTAACAATATTTGCACATCTGGTGCCATGATTCACCATCATGGCTGCTCCTGAACGGAGCCCATGGAGTTTCACTCCTTGGAATTCCAGGGAATTACCCAAAAGCTCCACGCAAATCTGAGGAGATCTGTGGGTGAAATATAAGTCATGTTCA
Organism: Lissotriton helveticus; assembly: GCF_964261635.1. Lineage (NCBI taxonomy): Eukaryota > Metazoa > Chordata > Amphibia > Caudata > Salamandridae > Lissotriton > Lissotriton helveticus. The sequence goes on along the minus strand of NC_136059.1, from coordinate 1,223,154,791 downwards.
TGGGCAAAGAGTCAGTAGAAAGCAAACACAATGGGGGTGCGCTCCACAAGCGGGAGGAGTATAAGTAAAGTGCATGAGCACAACGTTGGTAGAAACACATGGAGGTGCTCAGTAGGGAAGAAAGCAGTAAGCACATTCACTAGTCAACCCTGCTCTTCTTGTCCCTGTAAGCCGCATGCAGGGCCACACCATTCTTGCTGAGGTTTACAGCCATGTCTGGTGGTGCGTCGTTACCTCAGTGCCGGGTGTCAGAAGTCCGCACAGCAGTAGTCCTACGGGTGCCATGGATGGACAAAATACCTCCTGCTCCCTAAAGTGAACAGAAAAAAGAAACTGATCACGCAAATGAAATACAAACTGAGTCTAACCATACCTGCTCTTCGGTAAGTGTGAGAAACATAAATTACGTACAGTTACAATCCTAGCGGGCACCCAAGCCCAAGCCCACATAGCGCCTAAAAAATGAAATACAATAGAGGTGCTTGTGAACAACTTTTTAAGATTACACCATTCATTTGTAAATAGTCTGTTTTGTTTTGAATGTGAATTTCTGGTAGTCAGTCATACAAGAAACACAAACAAACTGTCAGTGGGAGCGAAGGTAGTGCATTGGGTTATAAATGCAACTGTTTTACATAGCCTCGAGGGTTAGGGCAGGGGAGGGTGTGATGGTTAAATATCCCCTTTTTGTTTCACTGTCCTACCCTGTGCCCCAGATCTTAACTGGGGTGGGGTGGGTGTTCTGGAGGGGGGTACACTCATCGCCTCTGGCTAAGCTTACTGCCTCAAGCTTAAGTGTATTCAGGATGTGGTGTTAGTGTAGCAGGTGTGATGATGGCACTAGTGCCTAGTGTTTTGAAGGACTGGCTGTGCTCCATTTATAGCAAATATTTTTCAACCCAGCCTGAGTGTGGGACCATGCTTCTTAGCTTGCTTTGAGGCCCAAAGAACACTGACCATAATGCCACTGAATAGATTGTATTGTAGACATTATATAGCGCTTCACATCCTGGCAAATTTGCAAAACATTCCAATTCACATCAGATTACTGGGCTGTGTTGCAGAGCGAAAGTTGGATTGGAAGATGCTTATTATAGTTAGGCTTTTGTGAGAGGTGTTTGGTGATCTGAGCTGGACTCAAGGCTACCTAGATTTAGGGTGTGCGTCTAATGAGCTGGCCTAGGCAACAGTTTTATTGGTTAAGCCGCTCATGCCTGTTAATTTTGAATATAAATCTTCATTCTCTTCGCAAGGGTCCCTACTTTTACAATTGGCCCACTCCCCTCACCCGTGCCCTCTTTTACTTCTAATTTAGCCGATGTGGCTGGTTCTGTGGTTAGGTGGTTTAGATGAAGGAAGAGAGGTAAATTTGATTTAAGCATCCAGTCACTTATGAGTTAATCAACCTGGATTAGTGATGTAAACATAAACACAAAAGCACCCCGCCACGCAAACTTTCCCCACACTGCCTTTGCCTCAAACTACCCCATTAAGATGATCAGTAGCAAGGAGGAAGAGAAAATCAGAAGCACTCACATCAGTGGCAAGCAACCCTTCTCCCCCCCAGGCTCACAGCAGACATCCTCGGTTAGGGATCTATAGATAACATTAATGTTCCTAGTTAAGGCAATAGCAATGAGTATTATATCCGAGAAGGAAAAGCATTTATGAAGAATGCAGTAACCCTCTGGAGGGTGTCCTGGCACTAGAAAACATTGTGTGCACCACACAACAATGTCACACAGCAGAGCGAGCTTTTCTCCCTCAGACAGAAACCATTGCACAGAAGCAGTACTCAAGATGTGTTTTAGTGATCATAATTATATACTGCACTTTTTAAAAAGGCAGAAGTGTACAGGAGCTGTTGGTAGTGAAGTGAGGGAGGGTAGATAATATGGGGCACCAAAATTGGTTTTGCGAGGGCACTATTTAAGCAAAGACCACCCTTGATGTGAGTTTTGTGCATGAGTTGCCAGCTACAACTAGTCATGTGACCGTAGATACAGGCTGCAGGCACCAACATGTTAGGACAAGAAAATGACAACTTTCTAAAAGTGCCATTTTCAGAATTGCAATTTAAATTTAAAATCTAACTTTACCATTATAGAGGGTTTTTAATTACAACTCTTCAGATCCAAAACTCAACATTCCTACTTGCTCCCAATTGAAAGTTAGTACTTATTAAATGTAATAAGGCAAACCAATGTTATCCTATAGGAGAGATAGGTCTTGCCTTAGTGAAAAACGAATTCAAGAGTTTTTCACTACCAGGACATGTAAAGCTTAAAAGTAAATGTCCACATTTTTCAATATACTGCAACCCACTCTATGAGCTGTTTAGGGCATTCCCTAGTAGTGGCACACATGTATTAAAAGGCAGGTGTAGGCCAGGTAAAAGGTTTTGTTGTGTCAGGTCAAATGACAGTTTAAAATTGCAGACACAGGCTGCAGCGGCAGACCTGAGACATGTTTCAAAGGCTACTTAAGTGGATGGCCCAAATAGGGCTGCCAGCCCATTATTAGCATTTAATTTACAGGCCCTGGGTACACTCATCACCCCCCAGGTAAAAAATATGTATGCCCATATTTCGACATCACTTGTCACTACACTATAGTGACAGGTATATGTTATAACTAATGAACACCCAGCATCCCCCATGTAAAAATGAGTGTGTCCATTATCCCAACAGACCTACATAAAATACTGTGCCCAGGATATGTAGCAGCCTTTGAACTCCCCACAATCCCCCATGTAAACTTTATCTATTCCCATTTTCCTAACAGGACCAACATACTATGGGGGAAATTGTATTCAACAGCTGTTTAAAGACCATAATCAGTCAGTAAAATAACTAATACAATTTCCCACTTTGCTGCACTTTTGTGTCCATAACATTACAAACCTTGCTGCCACTGCCTGGGTCGCTGTTGTGAAAGGCATGAGGCATCTGAAGACCGATACCTGCACGCCGGATTCGCCCGACTCCCTGAGCCTGCCAGCCAAGCCCGGAACTACATTCCCCAGCAATCTGTACGGCGCGCACATAGCGCACCGCACCACCGAGCGCCAGGAGGGGCTCATAAGGGGCCTTTGCGGCACTTTTGTGTCCATAACATTACAAACCTTGCTGCCACTGCCTAGGTCGCTGTTGTGAAAGGCGCGAGGCATCTGAAGACTGCTGCCTGCATGCCGGATTCGCCCGACTCCCTGTGCCTGCCATCCAAGCCCAGAACTACATCCCCCAGCAATCTGTGCGGCGCGCACGTAGTGCCCCGCACCACCGAGCGCCAGGAGGGGCTCATAAGGGGCTGAGGGCACCCGCGGCGTGGGACGCGCACGGGCGTGCCCGGGCTAAGCCCAGGCCAAGGGCGGGCCCGTCCATGCCCGTCAGGACCAGGAAGAGACAGGACAGGGCTACTCCCCTTGGGTGTGGTCCTTCCAGGCGCAGATGAAGAGCGGGTAAGACCAACGCTGAACAATTCCTTCCAATATCGCTGTTAACTCTTCAATGGTGGATAAGTCTGCATTGAGACTTTGAGACTTCGTTGTTATTCGCTAAGGCTACAGTGTGAACAGAGACCTCTAGGTCCCAAGGTCCAACGGAATATATTGTTCTATGGTTAGCGGATATTGAGAGGGTATCTCAAGGTATCTCAAGGTGTAACCCAATCTAGGTAGATCTTACAAACCTTGTGAAGTATAGATAGCCATTAGATTGGGAGCATGGATAAACGCAAGGGTGCAGCAGGCACCCTAGATGCTTTTTTAATTAGAGCAGAGTCGCTGCTTACCCATGAGATACAGTTAACATAAAGACTGCTTTCACTGGAACTGGCATTGATTGTGATGTCTAGAGAGGCAAAAATACACCCTTAACACCGAGAATAATAGTCCAAGGCAGAGAAGAAACTGCGCCCACGCCAGACCAAATTCCGATATCCATGAGCCAAGAATAGGATGAGGATAATAGCCAAAACCTAGGAGCCAGACCCCGAACCCGAAAACAAATAGAAAAGTCTAAAGGGAAAGTACAAAGAACGAGGCAGAAATGTGTTAAGGGGGGACAGAGCCCAGAAGAACAAATAGTGTTAACACAAAACACGTGTAGTACACATACAGAAGCAGATTTTCCTTCCTCTGCAGAGAAAGAAAATGAAAAGTATGAAGCTCTTGAGAAAATAATTAGCGGGTTACTAAAAACAACTTTAGGATCCATGATGAATCAGATAAGTGGTTTATTAGATGAAAGATTTGTTTGCATGGAATGAAAGATTGAGCCGTTGAAGGAAGCTGTAGGAATTATGAGAAGTAAAATAGACCAAACTAAACCTTGCATCGAGGAAAGAGGTAGCAGTTTACGGCACAGAGAGGAGCCCCAGCCTTTGAACATTGACGAAGAGCAGGGAAGGACAGAAGAATCACAAGTGCCCATTTTAACAACCTGTCGAGATAATAGTGAAAAGGGCTCAAAAGAGTTGGTACAAAATAGGAGTGATGTAACAAGAGGATCAGAGTCAGATAGAATAAAAAACTTATATGACAGGCCCTTGAACATAAGCTCTGAAACCCTAGGTCTACCACCTGCTTCTTGTCCATATGTAATAATTTTAACTGGGGTACCAGTATTGAAAAATGGGCAGAGTGAATCATGGACGATGCTCCGAAATAAAACTGTTGACTGGCTGACGAAACATAAAAATTTTAAACTACGGAATATTGATGAAATTTTGATGGTCCGTAGGGTTGGGTGGGTTGGTGGTTCCCCAAAGAATATAGATGTGACTGCATAGTTGTAAACTTTCGACGTCCTCAGATGGTTCGATCACTACTAAATACCAGGGAGGAAACTTTCACTCCAAATACCTGCATTACCACTCTTCGATTGGGGTATTTTTATAAACCAAAACCCAGGACACTAGGTATGGAGAATGCTCCAATCCTATTGGTAAATGTGTTCCAGGCCCTATCCACTCTAGATGCAGTGGAATGACAACCAATTCCTATAGTTGGAGTAAGGTCACTTATGGGGAAAAATAAAAATAATGTTGAATTAGATCCAACAAATAGACTCTCCCAAGTGGAGAGACAGGGGGGGGGCAATGGGACATAATACACATAAATTAAATATATCTGCTAGGGAGGTAGAGCAAAAATGTCTGCAATCTATTCCATCAAATGGTTTAATTGATCAAGATAGCAGTCTATATAGGTCAGACACTACAAGTCAGGGAGCCATTAGAGGGAAAACTATAAGACTTACTTCCTGGAATATAGCAGGGTTAAATAGGAACATTAGTGACCCAGAATGGATGGAATATACAGAACAGAGTGACATCATACTGTTACAAGAGACTTGGGCCCTGGAAACCCTGTATAGCGTAGGGTATAAGACCTTCAATGTAAATTCCGTCCGCAAGGGGTAGGGCCTCAGGGGGCCTCACTCTATATATTAAGATAACCCTTAAAATAGAATCAATCTTAGTGGACATACCATCTGAGGATCTGGTAGGTGTAAAAATAAAAACACAGGATAATACTCTTTTATATCTAATTAATGCTTACAACAGGCCGTGTCGATCTAACAAGGAATCTGTGGCAATAAACCATCTAGATTTATTTCTGAATTCAATAGAACCAGGAGCTATGGTAATTATTGGGGGCAACCTAAACTGTAAGTTTGAACCGGTGGTGGGCTTTGATAATATTTTTGAAGATGAGTATACTACAAACAATATACCAGTATTACAAAGTAGCCCGGAAGTATCCTGCTCTACTGCAGTAGTGCAGATTATGAAATTCGTATTAGGCCAAGGACTTAGAGCATGTAATGGCCGGACACCCTCGGATAAACCCAATACTTCAACCTTCTGTAGAGGCAACTATAGGAGTAGCATCGATTATATATTGGCATCTGTAGATCTTTGGCCAAACATAATAGACATGAAAGTTGATGACAGGTCTGACAGTGACCATCGTCCTTTGCACCTGTCATTAACCCCATGTCTTTTTTTTTTAAAAGCTGGGAGAGAGATGAAATTATTTGTCCCATTGATGCTAGCAAAGTGACTAATAATCACTGGGTTTTAAAATGGCCAAATATAGCAGCAAAAATTGATATTATGGCACAATTATATAATATTTTTTCTGAAACAGCCCAACTGTATTTAGATAGTACTGAAGCGGAACTTCCCATGGTTGCTGTACACCAACTGCTACAGGAAGCATTGGAACCAGTATTGAGTAAAGCAGTAGGGGGCCATAGTAGAGTAGGGCCAGGGGTAAAACCGGGGGCCAACCAATGGTATAATAGGGAGTGCAGGGAGATCAAGACTGACCTTATACTATCAATAAAAAAGGATAGTGCAGTAATTAAAAGGGAGAAAATAAATAAATATAGGCTAGCCTTAGCCAATGCAAAAAAGCATGGGAAGACAATACCTAGACAGACCTAATTGATGCGGCAAAAACTAAAGATCAAGTTGTCTTTTGGCGTATAATAGCCAAAGGCAGGAAGTCATGTAGGGAGATTAAGGACCTCTTTCTGGACGCAAAAACCTGGGAGGACCACTTTTGTAAACTTTATGCCGATGACCAAATGGTAGAGTCATCTTGCTCTACACAAGTGATTTCTAATACCACCATTAACAATCTCTACTTTAGCCTGGAAGAAACCCTATTGGCAATAAAATTGGTCAAACCGGGGAAAGCCCCCGGGCCCGATAAAATACTGGGAGACCTATTGAAACATGATAGCAGTGTAAGAGGACCCTATATTAATCATCTCATCTTTGTAATGCAATTGCGGCAGGCTCACCAATACCAGAAACATGGAAGTGGGCGGAAATTGTTATAAATTTTAAAAAGGAAAATCACAGTGATCCTGCAAATTACCGCCTGATTAGTCTTATTGATATTTTACAAAAAATATATTCTAGACATATTTTAATGAGATTGAATGACTGGCTCGTTGAGAATAATGTGCTTTCAAAGTTCCAGGCAGGATTTAGAATACAAACGAGCATAATCGATTAGGCTTTTAGATTTTTATGTTTATGCTGGAAATACGTAAATATAAAAAAAGGTCATTTGTACATTGCATTTGTGGATTTAAGGGCTGCTTTTGACCTTGTACCCCAAAACTTGCTCTGGGATGATTTGAAACATCTAGGCGTCCCTGTTGAGCTCCTGATGCAAATAATGAGATTGCACGAAGAAAATGTTGCAAAAGTAAGATGGGGGCCGAGGGGTGAGTTAACAAAGCCTATTCCAATAAAAAGGGGCGAACGCCAGGGGTGTGTGCGGGCACCTACACCATTTTCACTTTATGTTAATGATATCCAGAGTTATTTACTAGGATGTGCACATGACTCACCAATTTTGGGCGGAGATTATGTGCCAGCACTCCTATTTGCTGACGACACCATACTGATATCGCAAACCCCGATAGGTTTACAAGCCTTATTGAATTCTTTTAATTCATATTGCATTGGTAAGGGCCTTGAAATACATTCTGGCAAAACAAAGTATATGGCAATAAACCCACACAAGTCTTTTAAAAAGAATTTAGCTATTAGAGACCAAAAGCTAGAATATGTACAACATTTTAATTACTTGGGGATAATGTTAGACACAAGGTTGTCTTGGAAACAACAGTTGGAAAAAATTAAAATTGTCCATCTCCAACACTCGTTTCCTATTGAAAAAATGCTTGGGAGTAGTGTATCAAAGGCAGTAACTCCTGCTCTGGAGGTCTTCAAATACAAAGTACAAGCTGCTTCGTTATACGGCGCCGAAGTTTGGGGGTCACATTGTAAAAGGAGTTTCGAACTAGGAGAGAACAAATTCATTAAAGGAATACTGAGGTTGCCAGTTAGAACACCATTATTACCTATCCTAATGGATTTAAATGTTAAACGCACTGATCATCATGCTTTTCTAGGAACCCTATTGTTTTGGGTACAACTGTGGTCAACTCCTGAATTAGTTAGCTATAAGGAGGGACTGCAGGAGATCCTAGAAATTAATAAAAGTAGGGGCACACCGTGGATTAAACATGTTTCGTCCTGGTTCGAGAAACTAGGCCTTACGAACTTTTGGGAAACCCCGACAGAGTTGTCCAAGTCCAGCAAAAAAGTGTTAAAAAACGCCTTTTGGTCTCACATTCAAAATGAAGTATTATATTGTGCGGGTAACGGCATACTGACGACAAAATTCCTTCTATTCAAGGGTACAGCCGGTTTTGAAACTTTTATGGATGAGTTAAGCCCACCACTGGCTAAGGCCCTGTATATGAAGTTTAGATATGGTATATTAAATATAAATACAAATACCTCAAACTGGGCAACAGATAAGAACAGAAGTAACAATGGAATCTGTGAATTATGTCAAAATGCATCTAAAGAGAATGACTCACATATATTATTCTTTTGCCCCGCATATGGCAAACCAAGAAACAAATGGATTAAACCCATCTGTCGCAATTTGAGTGTTAAAGTTTGTATTGAGGCAGAAAGAATACTGAAAACAGATATATCACAGAAAATTGTCTTCAGTGTTAGCAGGTTTTTATTTAATGTGAGCCTTATAAGAGCAAAAGCGGGACTGAGATTATGAATTTGCACAATTAGCCTAAAGCCCAATGCTATTTTTTTATTTGGAATTATTAAGTGGTGTGCTAAAACAGTAAATTGTAGAAATTGTAAAGGCATGTATAAGCATAGACAGGCTAAGATATATGGGAGCCCTTTTCTCAGCTGAAGGAGTGTAACGCTGTTGGGAGCTTGGCGGAGAACGAGTCTGCCAGCAGGACGAACGAAGGAGCACCAGCAGGAATAGAGCCCCCCCCGCCGCCACGTTCTAACATCGACGCGGCTGCAGAGCGGGGGGACTCCAACCCCCAGGAGCCTTTGCGGGGGCGCGCCGGTGTGACGCGCAAGCAGGCGCCCGGAGGCGATTAAAACAGTGGCGTTCCCGAAGCGCCTTGGGAGCCCTTTTCTCAGCTGAAGGAGTGTAACGCTGTTGGGAGCTTGGCGGAGAACGAGTCTGCCAGCAGGACGAACGAAGGAGCACCAGCAGGAATAGAGCCCCCCCCGCCGCCACGTTCTAACATCGACGCGGCTGCAGAGCGGGGGGACTCCAACCCCCAGGAGCCTTTGCGGGGGCGCGCCGGTGTGACGCGCAAGCAGGCGCCCGGAGGCGATTAAAACAGTGGCGTTCCCGAAGCGCCTTGGGAGCCCTTTTCTCAGCTGAAGGAGTGTAACGCTGTTGGGAGCTTGGCGGAGAACGAGTCTGCCAGCAGGACGAACGAAGGAGCACCAGCAGGAATAGAGCCCCCCCCCGCCGCCACGTTCTAACATCGACGCGGCTGCAGAGCGGGGGGACTCCAACCCCCAGGAGCCTTTGCGGGGGCCCGCCGGTGTGACGCGCAAGCAGGCGCCCGGAGGCGATTAAAACAGTGGCGTTCCCGAAGCGCCTTGGGAGCCCTTTTCTCAGCTGAAGGAGTGTAACGCTGTTGGGAGCTTGGCAGAGAACGAGTCTGCCAGCAGGACGAACGAAGGAGCACCAGCAGGAATAGAGCCCCCCCCCGCCGCCACATTCTAACATCGACGCGGCTGCAGAGCGGGGGGACTCCAACCCCCAGGAGCCTTTGCGGGGGCGCGCCGGTGTGACGCGCAAGCAGGCGCCCGGAGGCGATTAAAACAGTGGCGTTCCCGAAGCGCCTTGGGAGCCCTTTTCTCAGCTGAAGGAGTGTAACGCTGTTGGGAGCTTGGCGGAGAACGAGTCTGCCAGCAGGACGAACGAAGGAGCACCAGCAGGAATAGAGCCCCCCCCCCGCCGCCACGTTCTAACATCGACGCGGCTGCAGAGCGGGGGGACTCCAACCCCCAGGAGCCTTTGCGGGGGCGCGCCGGTGTGACGCGCAAGCAGGCGCCCGGAGGCGATTAAAACAGTAACGCCCCCTCCGCGTAGCGGGACGCGTGCGGGACGCCCGGGGCGAAGCCCGGGCAAAGGGCGGGCCCTCTGAGGCCCTCAGAGGTCTAAGTGGTCGGGCGGGCTACCCCACTAACATTTCCCTCGTAAGGTCAGTTTCCTCTTTGGTTAATACAATGTGTGACCACAATGTCAATAGTACAACTGCTGATGTAATTACTCAGGACTTAGAGACCTCGGTATCATTGATATCATCCTTTGAGACATTGATAGATACCGCGTTTAATGAGATTGTCGAAACTGAAAGGAGGTTCTCTATGGGTCCAATGAATATTAACAAACAAAATGCCACGGGTAGTTTAAACGTCAACACTCATGTAATTCCGGAAGTTATTGTGGTTAAACCATCACATCCTGTTGTTACTGTGCCCATTGTTCTGGACGATGAAAATACTGTTATATACATAGCCTCAGATGTAGCTCCTGACCCTAACTCGTTATTAACATCCACAGAGGCTACTATTAAGGCGTCTGAGAACGTTGTAGCGAAGAGAAAGAGGGGCCCTGTAAAACTGTCACATAACAAAAGGAAGCAGCCATTAAGGAGCGTAAACCAACCAACACCACAAAGTATGTGGAATAGGGGGAAGAAACATAAGTTGATTCAACATAATGTATCTGTGCAGGAACAATCTCATCAATCTCATCTGGGTGATGTTGTAGTCTTAAAAAAAGAGGACTTAAATTCTATGTCAATTTCCACCCAGACTGAACTCCCCAATATCAACAGTTACCATTCTAAATCAGAGGGGAATCTCATTGAGACCATTGCAGATACTATTTTTAAACAGCTTGAAGGTCAAATGAACAAACAATTTAATAATATTTTTAGAAGACTTGACAGACTGGAAAACCTAATTAAAAATGATGATGCCAAGAGAAAAGGCATTGTGAGCTTGGACAAAATAAGAGTAGAACGTCTGCTAAAGGATTTGGAATCCACCACCCGTGTTCTTACTGGTGGAGATCACGGCAATAATATGGTTAAGGAACCACAGGCTGCTACTATTCTATCACCGTCTACTACATCTGCGGTCACTAAAAGCAAAAGTACAAGAGGTAGTAACCCGCCTGACTCGTTAACCAAACCCCTTTTGCCTCCAAGTAACGTTATCAGTGTTTCTAATTCCTCGACTAAATCTTCTGCTCTTTCTACCGCTGCAAATGGAATACTAATGAAAAATAATAAGAGTAATTTAGCGACATGCACTAATACAGTGCAGAAGGCCCCCTTGGATTCTAGCCAGCGCTATAATAAGGTCTCACATGAAGACACTAGGCCTGTGAAACATCAAGGCTCTGCCTTACATCTTTTACCTGAGGCTTGTCCTTATGTTTTAGTTCTGGCCGGTATTCCACCCCTTAGGGAAGGACAAGGAGAATCGTGGGTCCAATTGCACAACAAGTGTATAGACTGGTTAACAAAGCATAAGGGTGTGGGTTATGACATATCTAAAGAGATCTTATCTACAAGGCGAGTAACCTGGGTTGGTCCTCTTTTTAAAAATATTAATGGGGACTGTATTGTAATTAACTTTAGAAACCCGGGCACTGCAAAATTTTTGTTGAATAAAAACTTTGCTCGACATGGTATATCCTCAGTGGTGACCCCCTTACCGCTAAATTACTTCTACCGTCCCCCACACAAAATGATGCAGCCCCCTCCAGTTTTTCCGTTACATAATAGGTTTGCAATATTCAACGATCTGGAAACATTGGATTGACTGCCCTCCACTACCACTGAACCGGTTTCTGTGTGTTCTGCTACCGGCCAGTCAGTGGAAATACTTCCTGAGGCATTTCCGTTAACACCAAAGACTTTTTTACTTAGTACACCATGTGAACAACAGGGGCATACTATAGTAAATCTTGTTTCAGGATCTGATCAGGGCCCTTGTCCGAGTCTAGATAACATTTTAAAAATTCTGAGCTGGAATATTGCCGGTTTGAAGGCCAAGATGGATATCACTTCTTGGAAGGACTGGGTCAACTGTCATGATGTACTAATGTTCCAGGAAACCTGGTGTACCGATGATTTGTTATTTGAGGGGTATAGCTGCCATAATAGGACTGTCTTAGCCCCTCCGTTTGGTCGTCCAAGCGGTGGATTATCAATTTGGATAAAAATTACTGCGGAAGTTAAAGTTGATACACTTTTAACCAATTGTCCCAGCTTCATGGCATTATCTTATACCCAGAGGACAAGGTTATGTCTGATCAATTTCTATAACAATGACTTTTTGTCCCAACCTAATCATAATTTTATTCTTTTATTTGATTTTATCGACGAAATTGTAGATGGACAGAAATACGGGAAATTTGATGGCATCTGCCTAGGAGGGGACTTTAATGCTCATATACATTCAAGAAATCCCCCATGCAAAAGAGGTACAGAACTGTCAAATCTTCTCGCAACTAGAGACCTTGTAAATTGTATGGAATATGTAGGTATGGAAAACAGCGCCGCCCCATTTCCCACTTTCATTGGCCATGGGGGCGGCACTACAATCGATTATGTTTTCGTTTCACCTCTAGTCGCTAATGCTCTAATAAGGGCTGAAGTGGTATGTAAAATTTATAGCGACCATTACCCGATTGTCATTCACCTATCACTTGTGAGGGGCAAGTGCTTACGAAATGAAATAGGTGCTAAAAACTTGAAGGTATCAACTGATAAATTGAGGGTAATCTGGAAGGGCGCAGACAATAGGGGAATCCTAGCTGAAACTATTAAAAAACATCCAGTTCTGATCGAAAACTGTCTGAGTTCTGATGACTATGGGGTTAAAATAATTACATCATTCTCAGAACTCTGCTCTGTAATAAAAGGCGAAATTTCCAGACCAGCTTCTAGTAAAGCTGAGGAAACACCTAGATGGTTTGATGCCCTTTGTTCAAAAGCAAACAGGAAGTTGAGAGCTGCCCTAAAAGCCGAACCTAGGGATATACCACAAATAAGGCTGCTCAGAGCAGAGTACAAATATACCCTACGTACTAGATCAAATGAACTGCTTAAAACTCACTGGGGTTCCTTGGCACGCTCAGCCGAATTGAAAGATACTACTGGGTTTTGGAAGGAAGTAAAGGAGATAAGATCTATAGGCTCTAATTTAACGGAAATTAATTGTAACATCACCGGTCCTATCTGGGTTGAACATTTTGCTAAAATCTATGCAACACCAGACAACCCTCTTTTGACTCTACCCCCCTAAACCCACTTAATATTTCTGTATCTGAGGTTGAGGATGCCATATTAGAAAGTGCTGGAAATAAAGCGCCCGGTCCTGATGGGCTCTCGATTGACCAGTTGAAGTGTGAGCCCGATTTTTGGGCGCCACTATTATGCAATGTTTTTAATAATTTAACAAACGGGCAAATTCCAGAAACATGGTCTTGCAGTATAATCGTTCCCATTTTTAAGAAGGGTGATAGGCTGGATCCGGGGTGTTACCGCCCCATTTCGTTAATTGATAATACTTTGAAAGTTTTGGGGCGGGTTATATTTAAAAGGATTAGAACTTGGGCAGATGAGAGTAAGATCCTACATCCCAGCCAGCTTGGTTTCCGTAGTAGTGTTGGAACGGTGGAACAATGCTTAAACCTGAGCCTAATTATGGCGAAATATAACACTGCTAAGAAATCCCCTTTATATTTTGGCTTTATGGATTTGAGTTCCGCTTTTGATTTTGTTAATCGTTCCCGCCTATGGTCCACCCTCCTTGAGTATGGTCTAGATGATTACTTGGTCCACTTTTTAGCTTTTTTACATCGTGATTTAAAAGCATGTGTGTGTATAAATCAATCTGGTGAAGTTTCTGACGATATCAGCATTGGTAGGGGGGTCAGACAAGGGTGTGTGCTGGCCCCCCTCCTGTTTATTTTGTATATTAATAATTTAAGCGGCTCTCTGGGTATTTTAACAAAAGATGTACCCCACGTAAATGGAGTCCCTATACCTACCCTTCTTTACGCTGATGATGCGGTCCTGATGGGCCGCACCCCCAAGGCACTTCGGACTCTCATCTCAGGATTTGTTCTTTTTATGGCCGATTTAGGCCTGACAACTAATTTTAAAAAATCCTTAATCATGAGCTGTGGCCCTAAAAATTATAAAATCGCCGAGATTAAATCAGGGTCAAATGTTTTGAAAAGTACCAGTACTTTCCCCTATTTGGGGTTGTTATTTTCAAACACTGGTTCGTGGCATGCACATGTATCTTATGCTAGGAATAAGTTGGGTAAAGCCATAAATTGTGTTATTTCTTTGAGACAACCCAACTACGCAGACGTAATCACACCACTAGTTAAGATCTATCAAACCCAATGCATGCCAACTGGCACTTATGGCGCGGAGGTCTGGGGTTACACAAACTGCTCCCATATCCAAATGGAAGAAAATAGGTTCTGCCGGAAGGTGCTGGGTGGGGTCATTTGTTCCCCTAACTATGTGTGTCATAACGAATTAAACATCTCATACATAGAGGACTTTGTAAGATCCAGACCAGCACTCTTCTGGCTAAGGATATGGAATAACCCGGCTGCCATCTTGACCCGTGAAATAATTTTAGATTGCTTAAAATGCGATAGGGCATCCTGTATACCATGGTTAAAAGCGGTAAAAGATTGCCTTGAAAGTGTAGGGCAGGGTTCTCTGTTTACTACACCAAGTCTAATAAATCGTTCCCATAAGACCATTATTCTTAGGGCACTATATGACTTGTATAGAGAGGAGCGGGAAAGGAAGAACTTGACTAAATGCACTGTTACAAAATATATGGGCTATTCTGAACCCCACATTAAACATCCTGGCCCACCATATAGGTATTTACGTCTGCACCTTGGTAGGTGGAATAGGGGTTTACTGTTTCGTTTCCGAGATGGGAGTATAGTAAATTTTCAAAATTTCCCTTTGGGTTACAATAAACATCTAGAAACTCTAAATTGTCCATGTAACCCTAATATGAAACAGAGCCTTATGCATTTCTTGTTCTTTTGTGGTTTTTATAAAAAACTTTCCGCCCATTATTTAATGCCTTATTGTAGAAAACATGAATTGACTAATTTTAAATTAGCATTGAGGTCTTTTTTATTACTGGGATCAGATGAAGTTATATTCAGGGTGAGCTGCTTCCTTAAAGCTGCCGTCAGATCACGAGCCACTTTAAATATTGAGGTAGAATAATTGCACACTGCACTTCTTTTATGCGTTTTAGAGAATCTTTTAGTTGCATATTTTTAACTTGTGTATAAAGCTGTTTTTATTATAATATGAAGGGACAAATTTGCGTGTAGATATGAAATTGATATTTGATTATGCTTGACTGTTCTTAGACTTGTTTTCCAGATGTCATTATTGTATCATATTGTTTTTATTGTATTTTGTATGTACTTTTATGGATGTTTTTATTCCGAATAAAGATCATTTGACTTTGACTTGACCATGCTTTAAATGTATTGTTGTTCCTAAGCATTTTATGTCTAGGTTTTAATTATTTAAATATTTTAATGGAATTTCTTCGGCTGGTAATTGCACTAATGAACTGAACTATCCATCCCCCCCACCATAATTTTGAATTATTTCCTCCGCACTGGTTTTAAGACTTAAAAAAACAATTGTTATTTGTTAAATCAATTGTACATGCAAATTGTTATCGTATCTTTTATGGTTTTACTTGGAACCGAAATAAAGAATAATTAAAAATAAAAAAAATACAATCTCTAGGCAGGTATGTGTAAAAGTCATTTAACACCCATCATCCCGATGCAAAAAAAAACCATATCCCTATTTCCTAGCTAGAACAATCCTAGTACAGTCCCAAACATATTCAGTGGCCATGTAACCCCATAATCTCCCATTCAAAACACATCTATGCCCATTTACCTTCAGAATTAACCGAAAACCAATACCAGGTATATGTACCAGCCATTTAACCACCATCATTCCGCTGTACAAAATATGTATGCTGATTTCCTCAACACACTTCACTAAGCTACAACGGCAGGTATTTGTAACAAACATTTAACACCCATCATCCCCCATTTAGAAATCGTTATGGCCATTTTCCCAAGAGGGCTACGTAAAATACCATTCCTAGAGTACGTAGCAGCCTTTTTACCCCCCATAATCCCCCATGTAAGCATTATCTTTTCCCATTTTTCTAACAGGACCATTATAATATAGAGGAACATGTGTTCCACAGCTGCTAAAAGTCCATAATCCCCTGTGAGTAAAGTAGACATCTTCCAAAAGTACATGTAACAGTCTGTGCTAACAACGTTATTGCAATACATCATCCAATAATCCCTCTTTCATAATGTATATTGTGTGTCCAGTACCACTATAAATAGCTGTATTGCAGATGTGTGTTACCCAGCAATGTAACAGTTGAATCAGCATTTAATCATCAGGAATCTACAACGGTAAAAAAAATCCTATTCTATAAGATAAGATCAAATTAAATATATAGGTGAAAATATCTCCAAAAGCAACACTGTGTGATTGTCCACCAACAAGGCAGTGCGGAATAAAACCATTAAAACACATCCTGATAGGTAAACAATAACAAATGCTGAAGAGAGTTCCATTTCACCTTGTACTTGTAAACATTAAACTACATTGCCACCGGTGGGCACTTAAGAGAATGCAGTCCATCATCCCATTATCCCCAATAATCCTTTCAGTAGTCCTCAACAAGGATAGTGCACTCAGGACTGCACGTGCTGCAGAGGTTGCAGTTATCGCAGTGAAACAATAGAACATGTAATCTGTTTGTGCCCTCTTTTACTGCCCCTCAGAAGGAAGTATTAGTGTACATGTTTTAACAGACTGCGAGCTAGGTCAATTAAGGCAGCAATAAAGGAGTGCCTGTGTAGCATGGATCATCAGCTCATGAGCTGTTTAATAAAATGTTCGTAGCCTGCTACAGAGAAGCTTAAGAATGCAAATGTGGTTCTTTGTGCACAGATATGTCCTCTGTATTAAAGGTCCTGTAGGATAGTGTACGCATGCCAAACTGGTAATTTACTATTAGATGCAAATGAGGGCTCAGCGTTAAGTACCCAGTAGTGGATTGTAACTAACCACAGGCCCATATGAGCAACTGGGTATTTAATGATGAATTTAATGATGTATCTTGTATCACTGGTTTGCGATTCGAGAAACCAATGATGGATCTGAAGAACGCACTAGAAGAAGCATCAACAAGTACAGCATTTGACACTTCATAGAAATTCTATATCCAAGGAGGATAGCTGTTGGACTGACTAATAAGTCTAGCACTTTCTACACGGGGCTGACTGCAACGCGGCATTCTTACCTGCCACACGCCCCACAGGAGCCCGGGGAATCTTTGCTGCTGTCTCCCTCGCTGCCACCAGAACAACCAAGCGGCCGCCGAGAGGGGGGGACTTCAAATCCCAGCTTCCCCTGCTGGCATGCCCCCTTCCGCCCACACACGCACCCGGAGGCGCTTAAAAGTGAGTTGCTCCTGCGGTGGAGCGGGGGCACTTTCTACACGGGGCTGACTGCAACGCGGCCTTCTTACCTGCCACACGCCCCACAGGAGCCGGGGGAATCTTTGCTGCTGTCTCCCTCGCTTCCGCCCGAACAACCAAGTGGCCGCCGAGAGGGGGGACTACAAATCCCAGCTTCCCCTGCTGGCACGCCCACTTCCGCCCACACACGCGCCGGAAGCGCTTAAAAGTGAGTTGCTCCTCCCGCGTCGCGGGACGCGTGCAGGAGAAGTCCGGGACAAGGGCGGGACCGTCTGCTTCCGTCAGAGGCCGAAGGAGGCCGGACTGGGCCACCCGCTTAACAAGGTTTGGAACAGTACATGGGTGCCACTTATGATCGGACTCTTTACTTGCCCTAGTGCGCCTACTTTGTATAGCGTTTTAATTGCTGTAATTAGACTTCTGTACAAATTGCCGAGGGTTTGAGTGAGGTGGATATTTGATAATGGCTAGGCGTCGCACTAAACCACTATTAGAAAATGCGTGTAGTACTATCGATACTTACTTAGTTAAAGTCGTCAGCGATCTTACCGAAGAAATTGACCGCACTGAAAGGCGACTCTCTATGGGGTCCAATGTTCTAATGGCCGAACAGGTCAATACTAGTAGAGCGTTCAGCCATGCTAGTGAAGTCGACAGGGTGTCAGATCTACTGGAAGGTACAAACAGTAACAACGGTGTTAATTATTCTGGTATTTCTAACACGCCAAGTTTGCCTGTTGAAGTTATTAGCCACAGTCTGTCACCTTCCCCCCCGGCTAGAGTAACAGGTCGCAAAAAGAAAACACTAGGACAGGGCAGCCTGAAGGTAAAAAAAAGACAAAATAATTAATACAGCAGGAACTATGGTCACCACACGCACAAGGGCTAAGCTAAATGCAGATACACGCACTGATAGTTACAGCATTGAAAACGTTTTTCACAAATTGATTGAGCTGATTAGACCCCTACATGAGAAAGTGGACAACCTAGCAAGGGAGGTTCATAAATTAAGTGGTAACCTAGAGGAAATTAACACGGGGCTCCGCCAAGAAAGAAGACCAGGCCTAGAAATGAATAATGGAAATAAAGGTAAAAACAACATAACTAACGGAGATATAGCCGCTTCTAACAAAGGCCCATCTACGACTTTCAGCACGAGTAATGACCCGGCAAATATACAACATATTGAGAAACAGTTGAAGAAACCCCTCTCAAACAACCAGGGTAACATAGCACCAGCTTCAACCCGGGGCACTTATGATGAAGGAAAACTGGCACCTGTGGAACAAGCTAACAGAGGTGATAAAGAATTTACAGCAGATAATGACAGACAGATCCCTGCTCGTATCAATTTGCCTCTGGAATGTGGGGCCTATGTCGCGGTACTTGTAAATATCCCTAAACTAAGGAAGGGCCAAGTGGAAAACCATGATGCACTCAAAAATAAAACCCTTCACTGGTTGTATACTAAGTGCAATTTTCCAACGGAAGAGGCTAACCAGATCATCTTAACGCAGAGAGTGGGATGGGTGGGCCCACTTAGGAAAAAATTTGAAGGGGACTGCATAATTATAAATTTTAGATCCCCCACTGGGCCCAGAATACGCTTGTTAACGTCCCACCCCCATCAGCTTGGGAGTTTAATACAACCCTTCTCCCTTTAGGCTACTTCTATAGGCACTTACTGGATTCTAATTTTTATGATAAGAACAATTCTGCACTGTGCAATTTGGTAAACTTTTCAATGCCCCGTCCCTGTTTCACAATTCCAACCTACAACAGATTCCAGGTTTTCGATTCCCTAGAGGTAAATGATTGACTCACATTGCCCTCGGGTTGCATACAGGTAAACCCTCGTACCGGGGTTAAACAGAAAGTCCTAACCGATGCAGGTAAAGAGCTAATGATATACTGACCCCAATTACCTTTTGTATCATCACTAGTAGCACTTAATCCATCCATGCCACCCACTTTAGTTCCTACTAAGGACGATGCAATTAGTATAACAACAAATAGGGCTACACATACATCAGCAGAAAACAATTTAGCAACTATGCCTACTATCATCTTAAACGAAATGCCAGCCCCCCAACATGAGCCAGTGGTAGTGAATGCAGCTGTAGAAGTAGGTTATTCACTAGTCACCTGGAACATAGCTGGTATTCATAGGAAACTGGATACCCCATTTGGAAGGACTTTATCAGTGCAGATCACGATATTATCTGCCTCCAAGAAACATGGTGCCAAGAAGCCATTTTTATAGAAGGATATACCTCACATCTGTTAAATGCTGCTACCTCTGCATTTGGAAGAGCAAAGGGTGGTCTTCTTCTACTAATATCTAACAAATTAACCATTTGCAAAATTAAAAGCTATTCCGGAGTAGAAACCCACAGCCAGGTGTTGCGGTTGGAATTTAGAAGAGGCAAAGATTTAATACTTGTCAACTACTATAACAACATCTTCGGTGCCAACAGGGGAAACATTTTATACCCACTTGAAAATTAAATCAATAGGGCCTTGGCACTATCCCGCAAGCAGGCTATTATCCTATGGGCAGGAGATTTTAACATCCTGCCCATTGGCTATGGGTAACTCGTGCGGTTTCAGGAAGGAGATCGGTAATGATGAGGGTACTGATCATTTACACTTCCCTCATTGCAAGTATGGTACGATACTAAACAAATTGTTAGTAAAATTTGATCTGGATTTACTAAGCTGTACCAAGAATAAGGATAACATCAAGTGCCCAGCATTAATGATAATGACTGCATTAACAATGTGGTAGACTCTATACCAAATGGTATGAGGATCAAATGGGCTGGCACTGACCCTCAGAAAATGCACAAGGAGGTAGTAGATAAGTGTAGAACAGAGATAGATTGTTGTCTTAGTGATGAAGTTAATCCTGAAACTTTGCTCTCAAGTTTTATTAAGATAAATGAAATGATAGAAGGCATATTTACCAAAAATACCAACGGGAAAAGAGCTGCAAGGTCGGGCTGGTTTGATAAATATTGTACTATGGCTTTACATGAGCTAAAACAAGCCCTGAGTAATAAACCCGTAGCAATACAATTATTAAAATGCTACGCACTAATTATAAAACGGCCCTCTCTAATAGGAAAAGAGAACTTCAAGAGGCTTGAAATAATTTGAATTTAGCGGCAGATACGAATAATAGCAAACTTTAATGGGAGACTATAAATAGTTCCTTTTTAAACAAAGACAGTTTGCCGGAAATAACCTCATATGTAGAATGCAATGTATGGATTGAACATTTTACTAATATTTTTAACCCAGATAGGACTATTTTAGAAGCAACTTTATGTAATGATTCCATATGGCTGCCACTACCTCTGTTAGTAAGTCTAGACGAGGTATATGAGGGTTTAATCAATAGTAAAGGAGGAAAAGCACCGGGCCCAGATGGGGTACCGGTAGACTTACTTAAAACCGAAATGAACCTTTGGGCGCCAATTTTAGTGAGACTTTTTAATGTGGTAGCGGGAGGGCGCCTCCCGACATCATGGGGCAGTCGATAATTATCCCTCTTTTTAAGAAAGGTTCGAAATCCGAGGCGTGTAATTACCGCCCGATCTCCCTATTAGATGTCTCTATCAAAATAATGAGTAGAATTATGCTGAGAAGGTTGGAAACTTGGGCCACTGAGAATAAAATTTTATCCAAAGCACAATATGGTTTTAGAAAAGGTCTGGGCACATTAGAGCAGTGTGTTAACCTTGATCTCCTTATTAATAAATACACCACTCCTAAAGAGGGAAACCTATTTCTCTGCTTTGCAGACTTGAGTAGTGCCTTCGACCTTGTAGATCACTCCATATTATGGCACATTTTAACTGACTTAGGAGCACCCAACGAAATCATACATTTTTTAGCAAGGCTTTATGAGAAGTTGTCATGCAAAGTACGCTATGGACCATCTGGTGAATGCGCCCCCTTTTTTAAAGTCTCAAGAGGCATCCGTCAGGGTTGTGTTTTGGCACCTCTTTTATTTTCACTATTTATTAACCAAGTTGACTCAACCCTAAGTCAGATCCCTGCTGATGTCCCTCCCATAGGTGGGAAAGCGGTCCCAATATTGTTATATGCGGACGAAGCTGTTTTATTGTCACACACACAGATTGGTCTACAGCAACTTATTGATAATTTTATGATATTTATAGAAAGTAGAAAATGTATAGTAAATAAAACCAAGACTTTCGTGATGACTTGTGGGAAGAAAGCCAAGCCAGCAAGTTCCACTTTTTTTATAGAAAAGGTCAAGATGCAATCAGTCAAAACATTCTGTTATCTTGGAATAACATTTGCAGGGGATGGGAAATGGATACACGAGCATGATAATGTTAGCCTAAAAATGATTAGGAACACCAATAGTATTTTCAGATTTTCCTCCAAACTAGGGGCCAAAAGAATAAAAGACATGATGGCCATTTACAACGCTAGAGGTGTCTCATCTGCGTTGTATGGGGCGGGAGTATGGGGCCACCAATATAGTATAACATTGCAGCGTGATGAAAATAAATTCCTTAAAAAACTATTGTGCGTACCTCCCTCAGCATCGACAGAACTAGTTCATGAGGAAGTAGGAATTGAATATATTTCTGATTTAGCTGCGTTACGCCCCTTGTTACTCTGGCACTCTATTTGGTCTAAAACTGAAACGCAATTTACGCAAGAGATCATTAGAGATTGCCTGAGGCTTGACCATTTCTCTCGTATCCTGTTGCTGAAATGCATTCATCATTGGTACAATCTTTTATTTGAATGTAACATTCTCTCTGAAGCTGAGAATGTAGTATTAATTTCTAAAAAGGAGTTAAAATTAAGGTTTCTAACACACAAGAAGGAGATTAGAGAAAGGACGTCTGGAAAGCTGTTGTTTTCTATCAGGATTTTAAAATTAAATAATGGCTTTCAGACTTACCTATCAACTGTTTCACGGAATTCCCATCGATTCGGCCTAACACGCCTCAGGTTGGGAATTGTACATCATTTAGTAGCATTCCCGAAAATGAAAACTAGTCCCAACTCTGTATGTCCATGTGACAATATTTCACGACAGAGCTGTTGCCATTTTTTATTGTTTTGCAAATTTTATTGCTCTTTTAGGAAATTTTATCTTAAACCTATCTTTTAAAAAAATAAGGTTCGATCCACAAAAATGGCAATGAATTTACTATCGTCTTTAGAAGGTCCAGATATTTGCTTTTTTGTCGCATCATATATATTGAGATGTACAGCTGCCAGGAAATCCATAGTCATATGATGAAATTATCTATGGTTACACATCACTATAGCAGAAGTTGTGTTTAACTTCATCCTGTCTGTACATGTAAAACTATAAAGCACTAAGCACTTTCTCATGCCTTGTATTCTTTTACAATTCTTTGTAGCATTTGCCTAGTTATCACCATTTTAATTACCATACTTGTACATAACGTATTTCTAGGAAATGCTTTCTGTAACAGAACCGCCTCAAATATAGTGCCACTTTGATTAATTTGAGATTTGGTTAGTCTATTGCATTTAAATGACCTAGCAAGATTTCTACAAAATGCTTTGCACCTGTCACTTAATTGCGAACTTTGCACATAATTTTTATCTAGGAAAATGTTTCTGTAACAGAATCGTTCTAGATATTGTGCCATCCACGATTAACCCGAGATGTGGGTAGTTTATCGCACTTTAATGACCTAGCAAGACTTGCAAAAAATGTTTTGCACTTGTCACTTTATTGTGAAAATTTGCACATTTTATAGTGAATTGTAATATTATGGCAAACATTTATTTGAGGTTACTTGCTTGGAATATACGCTCATCACAAAAGGAATGCACCACAATTTCTATGTGTTTATGAGTTGTCTTCAGTTCTGTAATTACGATGGTTTTAATCACATATACCGATAAAAATGTAATGTACATGTTCTGCTTATATGGTTGTGTTTGACAAACCGAATAAAGCATTTTGAACTGAACTGAACTGAAGTCTAGCACCTAGGGCGTCATTAATGAGGTTTTGACATAGGGCAGCGCACTAGGAATCATGCGGCGCTATCCTACCTCAAAACAAAAGGGAAGGAATGTGCCATATCTATGTGATATGGTGCCATCCTGACCTTATTCCCCAGTGCCGGCACACAATAGGCTGCCATGCACCAACACAGGCACCTGCGTTGCAGAGCTGATTGCTTTTGTGAAGGAAGGGACAGTTTCCTGCACAAAATCAATCAAAAGAGGCGATTTCCTTTTTCTATGTGTTCTGCAGAATGCAGCACACATAGAAAACCGAAACACGAGGACAAAGAAAGATATTTTTCCTCATTGTTCCTCCCTTACACCTCCCCTGGGGAGGTGTACGTTTTGGCCTGCCTCAGAGTTACGATTTCTTGTAAATCCTGGGTAGTTTCAAAAAGCCATGGATGTTGCTGGGAACGCCCAAGCAGCACCCATTGTATGCTCCTTTAACACAGAAAGCTGTGTTAAATGGAACAATATTTACGAGGCAGCATTAAGCCAAAAAACGTGGCTTACTGCTGCCTCGTAAATGTGGAGCAGGCTCCTGCACTACAGAACGTCACAAATAGTGATGTTCCGGCGGCGCAATACTTCACAGATGCCTTACATCTAAAGCAACTGGCTATTTAAAAATCGGTGCATCAATAAGTTTAGCACTTGCCACATTATCGAAGGCTTACATCTAAAGACACATGTATATAGCAATTTCCAGAGGCCCTAGCTGGGGCCCGTGCAAATATACTTGACTGTAATGATGATTTTATTAATTGATCATTTTTAGCCAATATATACACAAGTGTTTTATTGTCATGGGTTTGATGAACCCTTTAATAAATACATTTTGATTACGTGGCATGACTAAGGGCCTCATTACTTTGTTTAATACTAGAAAAAAGCATACTGGCAATGTGGGCTCCAAACCACGCACTGGTGTGTAATTAATACCAATTCTGTTTCCTCCAACACTCTACTTTTGTGACCTCATTGCCGAGAAGCCACCCCAACACAAGGTCAAGAAATAACAAATGAAAAGGAGAGTTTATTTCTATACAGGGTTTTATCTGTTACAATATCAACAGATGGTTAAACTGTTCTCCAGCAATGGATCAAGTAGTCATGATGTGACAAATAAAAGTTATTCAGGAGTCTTGCGAGTTGCTTTGATTCCAATTTTTTTTAAAAATGCCAATGTGACAGAAGCAATCCAAGCCAAAGCTTTTCCTTCCTGTGGGACTTCATCAGGTCTTGATCAATATCCCAAAGTTGTCATCCACCCAGTTTTGGCTCCTGTTATCTCATAAATCCTCATAGATACAGTTTTGTACCACTAGATGGCATGTTGCCCTCCCATCTTATCGTCATTCTTTCTGGTTCCTGGTTCGAATGTTCTATGAGTTCACACCTTTTATAGCAATTGCTTACTTCCTTGTTTTCAGTTTGCCACCAGTGGGGGTTGCTGACAAATAACATTGGGGGGGGGGGGGGGGGGAGGGGCGCAAAAAATATACACATTACAAATTCACATAATACACATAATATATACACAAATATTCACATCCAAGTATATACAGTTACACATACACCTATACACATAACATACACATAGCAAATATGCAATAATATACACATTAACATAAATATACACATTAAAAAAAATCACTTACCTTACACTGCTGCTCAATGTTCTGCCGTACGTCCTCGTTGTTCTGCAATACATCTTCCGAGCGCGAAGGCCACAGCCAACCCTCTCATCCAATCAAAACGCTGTTCTAAAGTGTCTTGATTTGCTGGAGCAGGCTGGCTCCACGCTCCACAAGGCACTGTAGCCTATGCCTGCTCTCCAACCCAGCTATCCAAGAGAACAAGATTGGAGAGATTTGAATTGCGCATCTCGGTTTGGCCATGGCAAGGTAGTCGGCCAAACCAACATGTGGAATACAAACTTAAGTGGCCCTTCTAACTGCTGCCAATCATTGGCAGCAGTGAGCACTGGCGCCACTCTGCCTTCACACTCTGTTTGTTGGCCGGAAGTGTCAAAACTAAAATAATTTTATTATCATTACATATTTGCCGCTTCCTGCCCAGCAGTGTGGGGCGACACTCCTCGTAGAGGAGGTAGAGGAGGTAACGCCTACTGACGTCAGACACTGAGAATTCTCTGTGGGGTGGGCGGGCCCTGAGCAGGGCTCTGTGTAAGCCCGTGTAGCCATGGCCACCCCCATGTGCATCCTTGGCTTCAACAGATGGGTGGGGCCTGTGGTGATGGGGTCAGGGCCTTGTCACATGGGGCATTAGTATGAAATGACTGGACAGACACTCTGGGATCCGGTTGCCGGGAAGACCACGAGCGATCTTCCCCGGGGTTTATTATACCCTCGGGGCGTGCCCGCCCTGAGGGGTGGAGTGGATGCATGAATGTTGATACATTGTAGGGTAGAGCCCGCCTGGCTCTCTACATCCCTCCTTCATTTCAGTCTGCTTCATCACCAGTTCTTGGTCTTCAGGGGGAGGTACACACAAAGTCCCGTAACTTGTGGCTTGGGCCAGGGTTTGGCCGAAGGTTGTATCTTTGGCTTCGGCCCTTTGGTGATTGAGTGTCCCCAGCCGGGGACACCTCTCCTTGCGCTCCGCAGGTCGGGGAATTGTCGGCCAATGCGCCCGGCAACGGCAATGGATCTTGGCTTCTCCTCTGGTCTTCGACCGACGTTTGATCATCAGATCCTCTCGCCGATGATGAGGCTGTTGGAGACAGACCGGCTTGTCGTGGCCCGACCTCTTCTTCCTCGCCTTGGTCCTCTGTTCCTCCCCTTGCTGGTTTAAAGCATGACACATTTCGCGTGACTCTTTGTTCGCCTTTCTTGACGGTCACCATGGTTCCTTTGATCCTTTCGACGGTCCACAAGTCTGGTTCATAGGGGGTCCTATACTTCCATCCGGGGTGTCGGTCATGGACCACTACGGTGTCACCTTCCTGTAGATTTGATGTCTTCGCACGTCTGGCCGCACTGGCCTTCTGATTGGTTACATCTCTTCTGGACTGAATGGCGTCCCCATCTCGCTCAGGTGGTGTCCACGTGCTTGCGGACGGGATGATGTCCCTGGGGGCCCTTTTGAACAGTAAATGGGCCGGGGCACACTTGGTTGTGCTGTGGGGCGTTTGTCGGTAGGCTCCCAGGAACCGGTCTAGAGCTGATTCCGGATCTTCTCCTTGACTTACGGCAATCCTCAGGGCTCTATTAATGGTCCTCATAAGTCTCTCTACCTCTCCATTGGCCTGCGGCCACAAGGGTGTGATTTTTCGATGTTTGATTTGGAGGGCGTCCAAGTAGGCTTGGAAGTCTCGGCCTTGAAAGGGAGGACCGTTGTCCGTTTTAATTTCCTCCGGCAATCCCATGGTCGCGAAGATCTTGTCTAGATTCCGTTTGACTTGGGGAAAAGCCGTGGAGGGGATCACCTCCACCACCGGGAACTTGGAGAAAGAGTCCACTAGTACCAGGGTATGGCGACCATCCGGGAAACTCCCGAAGTCCAGGCTCAGGTTGGTCCAGGGCAGCGTCGGGGAGGGCTCCGTTATAACAGGGGCCGGGGCGGGATCTCCTCCGGTGATTAGACACGCGTGGCAGGCCCTCACCATCTCTTCTACTTTGAGGTCCATCGCCGGGAACCAGACTCGGCACCGCAGCCTGGCCTTTGTTTTGGCCATTCCCTGATGCCCAACGTGAGCGAGGGACAGAATCCTGGGATGGAGGTCTTCCGGTATCACTATTAGATGCCCTCGTAGAACCACATCTTCATCCCCGATGCTCAGTTCATTCTTGATCTGCCATATTTGCTGGCGGGCATGACTGACCTCCGGCCTGAGCCCATGTATTCCATCCAGGAAGTGCGCCCATTGGTTCCCCCTGAGCGCGTGCTTGACTCGGCATAGTGTTTCGTCTCTTTCCGTTGCTTCCCCAATTTCTTTCAGTGTCATTGTCTCTGGACACGCGTTTTCTGAGATCAAGCGCACAAAGGCGTCTGCTTCTTGACTTTCCTCTAGTCTAGTGGCTGGTTTGGTGCAGTCCGGGTGTCTGGACAGGTAGTCCGCTGGGTTGTTGACCCCCGGGCGGAAGATGACTTTGAAGTTATAGCCCTGTAGCTGGACGGCCCACCTCTCGATCCTTGGAGGGGCCAGCCTCGCTGATCCTGCAAAGAGGGGCACAAGGGGCTTGTGGTCCGTTATCACCCGGAATTCCTGGCCGCATAGGTACAAGTGAAAGTGTTGACACGCCCATTTGATGGCCAGGGCTTCTCTTTCGATCTGTGCATAGCGGGTCTCGGTGTCCGATAGAGCCTTGCTGGCGTACGCCACCGGTTTCCAGACATCAGCTCCGTACTCTTGAAGGAGCACCGCTCCCAGGCCCACCGGGCTTGCGTCGACCACTAGTTCAGTCTTCCTCTTTGGCTGGAAATACGCCATCACTGTGGTGTCCAGGAGGCTGTTCTTGATAGCTTGGAACGCCGTGTTCGCCGCCACGGTCCAGTCCCACTTTTGATCATGGCGGGTGAGTAGCCTCAGTGGCTCGGCCAGGTCTGCAAGGTTGGGGATGAACCTCCCGCAATACGTTGCCATCCCGAGGAAACTCCTGACTTCTGTGGGGTTTTGCGGGGTGCTGGCAGCCCGGATGGCTTCGGCCTTCCTGGGGTCAACCTTCAGGCCTTCTCGGGTGAAGATGTAGCCGAAGAAGTCCACCGAGTCCTGGTAGAAAGCACATTTGGATTTGTGGAGTGTCAGGCCTTGTTCTGATAGCCTTTTGAGGGCCGCTCTCAGGTGTACGTGGTGTTCTTCAAGCGATCCAGAGTACACCAGGATGTCGTCACTCAAGTTGATGACCCCACTCAGTCCGGATAGCACCTCTCTGATTGCATTCTGAAATACTTCGGCTGCCGAGGACACTCCGAAGCTTAGTCGTTTATACCTCCTTAGCCCGACGTGTGTGGAGAAGGTTGTAATGTAGCGGCTGTCTGGCTCAAGCTCCAGCTGGTGGTAACCTGCGTTTAAATCGAGTTTGGAGAACCATTTGGCACCGTTGAGGTCCGCTATGATGTCATCCATGGTAGGGGTGATATGCCTTTCCCTCCTCACCGCTACATTTGGCAGACGCATGTCCACACACAGCCGTATCGCTCCAGGTTGCTTGGGCTTGGGCGCCACGACGAGTGGAGAGACCCACGGTGTGGGCCCGGTCACCTTCTCGATTACACCGAGTTCTTCAAGCTTCCTCAGCTCCTCCTCCACCTGCGGCCGCAGGTTGAACGGGACACGCCGGTGCCTTAGGGCTGTCGGTCGCACAGACTTGTCTATGTGTAGTTTGAACTTCTTGTTCTTGAGTTTCCCTAGTCCTCGGAACAGTTCTGGAAACTCCTCCATCAAGAACTCTGTATGTGACTGGTGCACCTGATTAGCGAAAAACACTAATCCGAGGTCCTCGGCAGTGTGGCAGCTTAGTAGCGTGCCTTTCTTTCCTTCCGTGACGTGGAACTTAGCTACCGTGGAGTATTCCCCTTGTCTGATTGTTGTCGTGATCACTCCGCGCAGCGGCATGGGCTCTGTTCCTCCATACGTGTATATTCTCGCTTGGGACGGTACCAGTTCGGGCCTCGGCATCATTTGGTTGTACTGCTCCGAGTCCATAACATTCACGGATGCCCCAGTGTCTATGAGTGCTTGTACTGTCGTGCCATCCACCTTGACTGAACACATCGGTGGGGGTCTTCTCCTCGTGGACGCTGCGGATGCTCTGCCTACGTATGAGACGACGTAGACTTCGTCGTCTTCATCATCCTCGTACCACTGAGGCCGTTCTTGAGCATGGCTGTCTGGTGGCGGGTCGGCATCTTCTTCAAGTGACATTTGATGAACTCTCCTCTGTATGTTTCTCGGCCTTGTCCCTGCCGGCCTGTATTTTCCGCCTCGGCATACCTTCGCGAAGTGGTTCATCCTGCCGCACTTGGAGCACGTGCGCCCTTTTGCTGCACACGCTGCGGTGGCGGAGTGGGCCTCTCCACAGTACCCGCACAGATTCCTTGTCGTAGGCACCTGATGCGGCCGACTCGCCGCAGGTTTCCGGTGGATTGCTTCCACTCTCTCCGTTTTGATCTGCACTGGTTTGGTCTGTGCGGGGGTAGCTACCGGGGTGTATAGCACCGCCTCCATCTCTTCAGCCCTCACGTCTGACAGCTCATGCGACCATGCGAGAATCAGGATCTCATCGAGCGAAATCCCTGGTTGGCGCAGGATTAGTTTCCTGAGCAGCTTTGAACGGCACCCCACAATGATTTGATCCCGAATTTCCTCACGCGGGTCCGTGAACGGGCAGGTGTTCGCCAGCCGGCGTAGCCGTGCGTAGAACATGTCTACCGACTCGGAGCCCGTTTGCCACGCCCGTTTGAATTTAAACTTTTCGAAATCGTTGTTTAGCTGGGGGTCAAAGTGTTTGTTTAGCGCGGCCACCGCGGCCTCGTAGTCGCCGTCACCTCCTGTGTTGGGGAGCGTCTCAAAGAGCTCGTCTATCTCTGCTCCACCGTATAGGATCAAAAGGGACCTCTTGACCTCGCCATCTGTCTCCCTGGTGCCCTTGAAATAATGGTTCAGCCTGCGAACCCACGCCTTCCATCTCACCGCCGCAGTGGCCGGGTCAGACGCTTCACTGAACGGCGGCAACGGCGCCGCGCCTGAATGGGTATGATGGCCAGTCTGCGGGCCGGGTGTTGCGGCTGGGGCCTGTGCTGGGATGTGTCCTGCTTGGACAGGTAGTGGATGCTGTGCAGCCTGTGCTGGTGCCCCATCCTGCAACGCTGGGGCTCCCTCGTCCTGGGACATGGTGCGTTCTTTATTTATTTATTTATTTATTTCCAATTATGTATTTATTTATTTATTTATTTTTTTTCCACCAAATGTTTGGCTATCAGTATGCTGATAGGAGCTTTATTTGCAATATATGACACCCATTGGGGCTCAGTATGCACCTTTTAAGGAGATGACAAGCACGGTTGCGCTCCTCGCGCCTTTCCTCAGACAAAATCACGTGAAGATGGTGGCGCGTGCAGTACCACTGGCAGCCATCGGGGGCCGCCACGCGCTCGTTCTCGCTCTTCGCGCTCTTCGCGCTGGGCCTAGGGCAGCTGACAGGAGGAGAGACTCCGGAGGAGAGCGTCACCCGAGGGAGAGGCTCAGGAGCTTGGTGAGCGTCGCCTGACGCACTTACAGTTGCGTGATGCACATGAGGCAGGAGAGCGTCGCCTGAGGGAGAGACTCCTGAGGGAGCTTGGTGAGCGTCGCCTGACGCACTCACTGGTGCGTGGTGCACATGAGGCGGGAGAGCGTCGCCTGAGGGAGAGACTCCTGAGGGAGCTTGGTGAGCGTCGCCTGACGCACTCACAGGTGCGAGGTGTCCATGAGGCGGGTCGGAGGCGTGACGCGGAGCCTCACCGACCTCTGCAGCCGGATTCACGGTCCGGCGTATGCCTCGACACAGGCAGCCGTCGCCCGGACAACCAGCAAGGTAAACAGAGAGGCGCTCGCAGGGGGGCAATGATCGCGCACTCACCCTGGGCGCTCCGCGGTCCCGGCCCTGCCAGCTGAAAGCGCTTCCGACGGGAAGGCGCGTGGGCAGGCCGCGAACCGGAGCAGAGCGGGAGCGGGCTCCGTGATGCGCCGTCACTCCTAGTCGTATCCAGCACGCGCAGGGCAGTCCGCCCTCGTCGCCAATGTGGTGATGGGGTCAGGGCCTTGTCACATGGGGCATTAGTATGAAATGACTGGACAGACACTCTGGGATCCGGTTGCCGGGAAGACCACGAGCGATCTTCCCCGGGGTTTATTATACCCTCGGGGCGTGCCCGCCCTGAGGGGTGGAGTGGATGCATGAATGTTGATACATTGTAGGGTAGAGCCCGCCTGGCTCTCTACAGGGCCTGCACCAGATGCAGCATTTGTGGCTGCAGTCCTCTCGGAGCCGACTTTAACTGCAGTGGTAGGAGTGGCAGGAGAGACTTATGAGAGTTACTCAGGATTCCATCCACCCTGCCTTGTCTCGCTGAGCCCCTTAACCCCTCTTAACATCATTTTGTCTGTCAGACTGCACCCTTCATTGCTCTCTCCGTAAGGCAAGAGGCCGATTGCCTGATACCAATTTCGCAGTGCTGAAATGGAGCCAAAGTTGTAGTTAAATAGTTGGGCTCTGTGACTCCACGTTTAGAGGATGCCAGTTGCAGTGTGCAGGCAGAGGCTTGGGCCGCAGGCCCCTTGGTGGTGTGGAGGTGGCCAGCAATAGGCTGATGCGGCCTCAGGGACGGAGACTGCTCCCTGCACACACCCTCATTTCTTGTCCACCTTTTCTTAACCATCAATTTGGCTGCCATTGGACATTGGATTTTAACATTAAGTGTTGTCTGTTCCTTGCTGTTTTCTTGCATGCTAACACTGCCTATTAATTGCTTCTATCTGATCTGTGGGAGCTGCCTTGTTAGGTTGTGCAGTGCTTATTGCAGTGAAGGCAGTGACCTCCAGCAACTCAGTGCACACTTTAGGGGAAGCAAACTTTCACTACTTGATTACAACTTAAGGCGTAATGGGCATATTGGTCAGCGCCAGAATAATTAAAAAGGAGTCTCCATCAGTTGCAGAGTCCCTGGGGAGAGGGGAAGAGGGGAATGAGTGGTCGTCTTAGATAGCCCGAGGAATCTGAGGCTGGGTGTTCCTTAAGATCCCATCAAGGTGTTTACGCTTTGGCTGTTTAATTTCTATTTGTGGTTCAATTGTTACTTCCCTAAGTTTGCCCAAACTGTTAGAAAAAAAAAACATTTGGCATAAGAAAACATAGTCTCATTTGTCTCTCCCGAAGTCTCACCCCGCCATGCTGTCCTTGTTCTAAAAAAGTGGGAGCAGGGTACGAAATAAAGAATTGGAAATGGCTTCAGGTGCAAATAAAGAAGGTGATGTAAGCTATGGCCTTGTCTCAGGGTATTTCTTCACGTCCGGTCAGCCGAGTTGATCACATTCCAGCTGTGGCTGTTCCCCCATGTCAGTCAAACAAATATCATTGCCCGGTGGAAGCAGTGGAAGAAATGGAGGCAGAGGAAGTAGAGGCCATCCCTATGATAAACATTGTTGAGATTAAGTTTGAGTCTGAGCCCTCCCCCGAGTGTCCCATGGTTCCATTTGGTGGCCAAGATGCTGTCTCTGTGCTGGAAAATATGTCACCTAAGGAGACCCCCTGAGTGACTCATGGTGGACCCTGTGTCGATTCATGTGGTGGGGACCCTGGTGTACTGGAGATCTATTCCCTGTCAGATATTTCCACTCTTACAGAGAAGAATTAGATTAGGGAGGCCAACTTAAAACCACCCATTCCTTCGGATTTGGTATTGAGCCCACCTTTGGATGATCTACTTAGCCTTCCACTATTATCAGCATTGTATAGTAGTACTTGATCTTTAAGGGTTTATTTATTGGGCTCATTGGATTCCTTGAATTGTGTTTTATCTGCATCCTCAGGGGCTCAAGTACTTGTGCAGTCATTCAGTTTGGAAGGGGAGGGTGCAGGAGGGGAAAGGGCCCACTCTGATATGTTATTATGTGTTGAGAAGGTCCTATCCTCGATGTTGGTTTTGTTGAATAGATCAGTTGTCAATTCTGATCGTGTGCTGTATGGGTTTTCCCATCTTACCTTCTTTGGCCTTTGCCCAAGGAAGGAAGAAAAGGGTATTGAAGTGAAATCTCAGGTCTCCCAGACTAACATAGTGGCTAAAAACAGGGTGGCAGAAATTGGAATTCAGGTGGGTGACCCTGGTAGATTTGGGGCAACATCTGCTGGGCAATTCGACAGTAATCCTGAAGCCACTAAGGAGATTGATGACATGCCCTTTTCTTCCTCTTTTAACTTTTTTTCTGAAGAGCGATGTCATGCCGCCCAAAGTGTAAATTTGACTCCAATTGAGAATCCCCTTCCTATTATTCCGATATTCAAAAAAGGGGCTCCTCTAACCTCTGGTGTTGAATTATTACGATTCTAGTGCTAATTTACAAAGGGTTCACCAAAATAGTGTTTTTTCTGTGAAGAGGGCCTCCTCAGGATGTACTAGGGTAAAACGCCAAAAGGGGAAAAAGAAAAGAACCTGGTGTATTATGAAATGTAAGCCTAAAAACTTAGATTTTCTAATGTTTTAGAAGAGTCTGTTCCTGTTATTCAGCCGCCAAAAGCAGAAGGGCAATCTAGGTCAGGAGTTTGATCCCACAGAAATAATTAGCATTCCCCCTCTCTCTCGCCAATTTAATAGAAGTACCATTTTTTTTTTAAAACATCTTTTTATTATAGCGAAGGCACAGAGAAAAGTAGCACAGAGCATAACGGCATTAGTATCTGCAATACACAATCAATAAGACATATGCAACCCCAGAGGTACTACACAGCCATATACGGCCCACATCCCGGAGGCTGGGCGGCGACAGATCAAATCATAAGCATAAACAGGGGATTTTGCAGTCGTGCTCCAATAATATAGAACCCAATGGTGGCTTCGCACTTTTTTTGTCATCACACATAATCATAAACCCAAACAATTCAATAACAACTGTTAACCCCTCTAATGGCATCGCTAGCACTAATTCAACAGAGTAGGACAATTGTGTGGGGGTCAGGTATGGCCCATGCAACCGACGGCGGTATCTACCTATGGGGATCAGATCAATATACATACAAACATATCAAGGTCTCTTAGCGTGGCAACGTGGGACACCTACACCCTCTCACAGCCCTCTCCTTCAGCACCCTCCCCTCCACAGTCAGACTCCGAGGCATCAGAAGAAAACAACTCCGCACTGGTGGCATCAGAATCATCCTCCGCCAATCCCTCCAAACACAGCATCCTCCAGGCAAGTAAATCATCCTGCAATTTGTCGTCCTTGCGGGTGCGTTGCATATGAGTCTCCTCCGCCAATGCCCACTCTCTTGCATCCCTCAACTACATGAGAATATCAGGCGCCCTCTGACCCATCCAAGTGATAGTCACTCAACGCCTTGCTAAGACCAGTAGGAGTTGCAGGAACTTATACGACAGTTTCTTTTTCCTAGGTCTGGGCACCAATGCAAGGAGGCACTGGAGCGGGTCCAGTAGGAGCCTAAGGTGCGTAGCCCGAGCGATATACCGTACCACCTGTCTCCAGAAATCCTGCACAAGAGGACACTCCCATGCTAAATGCAAGAAGCCCGCCCTCCCCAGTCCACATCTAGGACAATTGTGGCTTCTATCTAAGGATATGCGATGAAGGGAGACTGGCGTCATGTATGTACGATGGACGAAATTAAAGTGGATAAGTTTAAACCGAGCATTACAGGAGACCTTATGGGTCAACAGACCAATTTGCGTCCTCTGTTCTGGCTCCAGCTCCACCCCCAGGTCCGCC
Source organism: Lissotriton helveticus (assembly GCF_964261635.1). Taxonomy (NCBI): domain Eukaryota; kingdom Metazoa; phylum Chordata; class Amphibia; order Caudata; family Salamandridae; genus Lissotriton; species Lissotriton helveticus. The sequence continues at coordinate 1,223,119,821 of NC_136059.1, read as the reverse complement.
TCCCATGCCCCCCATGCCCCTCATGCCGGGGCTAACGGGGGAGTCGAATCCCGACGCATAGCCGAGTAGAGGAGAGAAATCAGGCGTTTACCTCTCCCACAGGACATAATGACGTCAAGGGTATAGGTGAGCGAGGGTGCCTCTGGGAATTGGGGCCACGTTATCCTGGCTACCTCCTGGAGGCTACCGTAATGAAGGTATTGTCCCTCAGACAATCCAAACGACTCCACGGCACCCTCAAATGTCACAAAGGAGTCGTTCGGGTAGAGGTCTGCGAGAGTCGTACAACCACCAGACCGCCACTCCCGGAAGGACATGGTTTCCTCCAATCGGAGTATCGGGCCAGGGACCAAATCGGGAGCTCTCTGTGAAGAAGTACCAATTTTAAACTGCCATTGGCAGGAGAAGGGTTTCCCGGATATTGGGGCAACTGTCCATAAAAACATGAACATGGGTACTGTGATGGTTGATGTTGGCCACGGGGAGGTCAAATTTACGAGCACCGAAGAAGATAGTTGCGGTGTTCCCCAAGAGGCGTAGCGGGTCTCCAAAAGATGTTCATCAGTCTCCCTTTGGGGGGGAATCTTCATAATGCATTGCATTGCTCCTAAGTTTGTTTGGAAAGTTAATGGGGAGGCCCCACCTTTTTTCCCATTAGCACAGGCGCTTAATACTGGGACGGGTCAAAACATGACAATACTTCTGTTGATGGGATTGTTTTTGGCAATCTCTCTAATTTGAATTTTGTTTCCTTGTTTGATACTGAGTAGAAGCTTCATTTTCCAACTCTTATTAGAAATTGAAGCCTCGAGTTCGGTGTCAAGTAGAGATATTGACCAGGTGTATTTGAATCCTCTTGCTCCACTTCCAAGTTCTAGGGTCACATTCAGCTCTAGGATTGTTGCAATTCTGGGCAACATGGATCATTTCTGTAAAAAGGATATTGATGTTTTTCCATTTGAAATGTCCATTTGAATGTCTATAGACCCTAAGTCTGATAGCCTAAGATTGGGCACTCAGGAGTCCACTCAGGATTCATATAGTAGAAGGGGGCTTCTAATTTGAAGGATATCACAATGTCTATTGTCCAAGATACAGGGAAGAGAGTGATAAACATTGTGGGACATGAGGACCAGTGGGCCAGGGAATCTGGGAAGGGCGAAGAGTTAGCTCCATGGAGTTAGGTAGCAGGTGCATTGAATGCCCCAAAAAGGAATATAAAATGTCCAATGTTGCCCTGGTAGCCCTCTGGGTAAAATTCTTTCTTGGAATATGGCGGGCTTGGGGCAGTCCAATTCCAAATTAAATTTTCTCATGCGTTTTTGTCCATTGATAATTTACTTACATGATACTTGGATATATTCTGATTTTAAATATGAGAACTACTTTGTATTTTCGTGCACAGCAAAACCCTTGGTAAAAGGTCATGTTAGTGGAGGTATAGCCATTTTACTTAGAAGTAGCACAAACTGGAATCCTAAGGTGTTTTTTCATCCCTCAAAACGTTGTCTCTGTTTAAAGTTAGCCGTGTGCAATGTGACAGTAGGACTGTAGTCAACCTTCATCTTGGTAACTGTTTATATACCCCTGGGAGGCTTTTGAATATTTACTTGATTCTCTGATCTCTTTTGTAGACAATATTCGTTTTTCGGTTGATTATTACTATTATTGCAAAATCTCGAATTGTACCAGTATGACCTTTGGAAATTCTGAGTTAGATCAGGTATGGACTATTCCAGAGGCTACTTTACCTGGAAATGTTAGATCAGACAGGCAGGGTCTATCTGTCCTTGAATGCTTGAGAACCAATGACCTCATTGCCTTAAATGGCAGGTTCCCAGAGGATTCCCCAACATCTTTTACTTTTTACTCTCCCTGGGGGCATCGTTTTTAGGTCTCGCCTGTCGATGCGCATGCGCATCGAGCTTGCGAGACTATTGGGGCTTAACCACTCTTTAACTAACTTGCAAGGAATCGTGGCGATTCCTTGCAGTGCCCGTGACTTTTAAGCTCAATGCGCATGTGCATTGAGCTTAAAAGCGCGTGCACATCAGTTCCCTCAGCCGCACTCCAGGCCCCTGCTGTTTTCACACCCTCTCCCCGCTCCGCCCCCTCCCCTGCCCGCCGTGTCGCAGATGACAGAAGCTTGTTTATCTACTTTCAAGCGCACGGCCGCTAGGCCGTGCCTCCCCTACTCTCCTCCCCCTCCTCCTCCTACTCTCCTCCCCTGCCTGCCGTGTCGCACCTCTCCCCTCTCCCCGCTCCGCCCCCTCCCCTGCCCGCCGTGTCGCAGATCACAGAAGCTTGTTTATCTACTTTCAAGCCGGCAACCATTCCGTCCTTGCCCTCTCACGCTTGACCGATCTGGCCCGCGGTTCTCACTCTTCCTTGCCCTGGCCTATTGAACCTATATTTTCCGCTTGTGCCTTACCTCTTTAGGCACACCCCGATCCTTATTGTATATACTCCTCCATGCAGCCTAGGCTGGACAAGCATGTGACACAGCAATTCCTCGTGTTCTGTTAAGCACCGTTGCTTCTCACACGCCCGGTCCTTTCTCTCCCGCCGTCCAACGAAACCACGAACGGTATGCACAGTTTTCATCCTCTTACACATTGCTTTTAGGCACCATCTCTGTTTTCTACCCTCTTTTTCTCTCCTTTTACCACCATTATAAATATACTAAGCGTCCTGCCTTTAAAATTACGACCCAGTTCCTTTACATTTCCTGCAGTCATAGGCAGCACATTTCCCCCACTTGCAATAAAATTAAGTTCACCTAACGCCAAAGTTTACCACAGATGCAGTCACGGCCTGGGGCGCTCTAACTAACATAAATTAACAAGTTGCTGTGACAAAGCTTCAGAGGAACCACAGCAGCGATGCCATATGAACAGCAGGCAGCCACAACACATCTCCCCAACTTTGTGAGGAGGAACGAGGTTACAACTTCAGTGTGCGCTTCTTCGCAGCCATGCTTTCAGGGCAACTTTTCTGGGCGCGCAGGGCCCATCTGTTATTAAAAAATGCTTTAAGTGCAACAGAAAACTTCTACCAGGGCCGTAATGTAATTGCGTTCAGGGGCCTTACATGTTATCACGTGCTGTAGCATTATATTAAGCTACTGATCAACAGTGCCTACTCCTGCGTATTAATTTTGCGAGGGGGGACAGTGTTACGACTACAGTGTGCGCTCCTTCACCGCCGTGCTTTTGTTGGAATTCGCTTTAAACTGGGATGTAATGTTATTGTGTACAGGAGGCTTACATAAAGGCGCTGTCACGATGTTTACACGCACTTAACAGACCTTGCGTTCCTGGCTTCCATTTACGCTTACAATGTATATGTAACAGAGCACTGAACAACTTTGCGAGGTGGGACGGGGTTACCATTAAAACTGTTGAAATTAGCTTAAACTAGGATGTAATGTTATTGTCTACAGTAGGCTTACATTAAGCCGCTGTCACAATGTTTACACGCACTTAACCGAGCAGTTAACAACTTTGCCAGGGGGGACGGTCGTACGACTGCAGTGTGCGCTCTTTCGCCGCCATGCTTTTAGGGCAACTTTTATGGGCGCGCAGGGCCCATCTGTTGTTAAAAAGTACTTTCAATTCAACAGAAAACTTCTACCAGGGCCCTTATGTTATCGCGTTCAGTGGCCTTACATGCTATCACATGCTGTGGCATTATATTAAGCTACTGTTGAACACTGGCTACTCCTGCGTATCAACTTTGCGAGGGTCATAGTGTTAGAGTTTGCGTTCTCTGGGCCCGGTATAACAGGAGGAGGGCATGTTCTTCACTGTTAAAGTACATTCTTGTGGGGCTCACATTTGATCTTTAATGTGGTGCACAAAGAACAGACTGGTCCGTACTTTTAAATGCGAGTGAGATTAACCGTAGGGTGAAACCACATGCACATTTGACTCAAGCTGCCATATTGCATTGCTGTGCTTCTCTCCCCTGCTGCACTCTCCTGCTCTCTAGAGATGTAGCATAACGACGAGAGCTGCCATATAAGTCACGTAAATACAAAACATGTTGCATTCCAAATGCTATCGGTGTCACATTCGGAAAAGTTATAACTATTGGGATTGTAAATGACAAAGCCATCAATTTAGCAATTTTAACAACGAAAAAATAAATTAAATATGTCATTTACAAGACCAATAACTACAACTTTTCTAATGCGAGACCTATTGCATTCCAACCCCACTCATCCACGCAACGCCACTCACACACGCAACGCCACTCACACACGCAACGCCACTCACACACGCAACGCCACTCACACACGCAACGCCACTCACACACGCAACGCCACTCACACACGCAACGCCACTCACACACGCAACGCCACTCACACACGCCACTCACACACGCCACTCACACACGCCACTCATCCACGCAACGCCACTCATCCACGCAACGCCACTCATCCACGCAACGCCACTCATCCACGCAACGCCACTCATCCATTTGCAAAACGAAAAATTTCAAACTCTTCTATTGCGAGACCTATTGCATTTTCAATGCTTGTTTTAAAAACTGTTTTTATTAAGCTTTTCAAGAACATACAGTCATCACAACATGAAGGAGTATACAGCACTATTTCAACAATTATTGTCATGCACATTAATTTTGATAATGGCAGTGCCTGCGAAGAAAACTGATATCAAATAAAACATTAACATTTAAACAACCCTGCAGGTACATACAATAAAAAGATCTGAAGCACACAATTGGCTAGCTGCCACAATGGTTACTGCTTACAAAATAGACCAATCTATCCGTACGCTCAGGGTGGAGTTGCAAATAAGAGCGGAGTGGCTGCCAAATGTTTATAAGGCGGGAGGCGCGGGTAGCAGAGAAGCATAAAGATCGCTGGTGTTGTCATAGTACATCATGTCTCGCAACCAGGCCTTGACCAGCGGCGGCGCACTGTCGCGCCAGAGTAAGGAGACTTGTCTTTCAGCTAACAGGAATGCAATGTGGTAAAGAGTCTGTTTCCAGCCCCCGGGGGGAGAACATAACCTAATAGGGCAAGCAGCAGCGAGGGCTCTAGTTCAGATTCGACCATAAGTTCTAAATGTTCAAACACCAATTCCCAAAAAGTGAGAACTGCCAGGCAATTCCAAGCTAAATGGATAAAGTCAGCATGCACTGTTGCTCATCTCTGACATGTGTCCGGCTTACTGCGGTCCATCTCCACAAGCAGCACAGGGGTGATGTAAACTCTATGTAGGTATTTAAAATGTAGAAATGTAGAAGCTTATGTTTGTAGTTATTGGATATATAGCACGTTTGCTCGCAGCGAAAAGTCCACATTTTATCAGTGAGAGGGTCTGACAGATCACCATCCCAGGCCGCTCTCCCCCCCAAAAATCACCGGGCGTAGTGTTTGTGCAAGATGATACAGTCGGGAGACCAGGTGTGTGCCATCAGGTGGTGCGATTATTTTGGTGAGCGGTGGGAACTCGGTGGGTTCCGCAGCTAAAGGGCAGATCGCAGCAGCAAGCAACATACGCATTCTGTGCACCAAGAAGCGATCCAACACAGAGATGTGCCTTCCGTAAAATCTGCCAACATGCACATCTGACCGTTCCCGAACATGTCACCCAAGGTCTGAAGCCAGCAGCGACTGAGTGCTTGTTTTGGTGAAGTTTCAGTGGTAGGAGGTATCCATGGATTATCCAAGAGCAGCAAATGCAGAGAATGACCGGTTACTCACCGGTAATATTCATTACTCCGAGTCGTAGCCCTCCCCGTCCCAGTCCAGGTTCCCATCCCTCCCTCCCTGTTTCGGCTTCTTGTGCTTGTTGGGTACAGGTTGTTGATTGGCAGGTCACAGGGTTATATGCCTCAGGGTATGGGTGTGGCCTGGAGGGAAGGGATGGGTTTCAAGTTGCTTGGGAGTTTCTGGTGGGAGGAGCTATGCTCATGTAGTTAGGACTGGGACGGGGAGGGCTGACGAGGAGGTAATGCAGGTGATCAGCCTTCGAGTATCTGCAGAGGCATCCCCAGGCCGAGTGTGTAATCTGCAAGGGATGGATCTCCGCTGGGGTTCTGGCAAGGCCCTACTGGAGAATAGAAGAGAAAGGATAAGGACTGGCCTGTGTGTGGGCAGGGCTCAGAAGTGCAGTCTTGCATTCGGATGGTACCAGTAATAAGAGTGATGTGCCTGTGCAACCAAATAATATAAATAGAAGTCGGGTACACCCCATGAGCGAATGGCTGAGTGAGCGTCTGCTAGCCTACTCGTGCCCGACCCCCAGCCCAGACAAGCAGAGTAAGCATTCCCCTAAGAGTATTAAAAGGTGATCGTTAGCGGGATGGGGATATTTAAAAACAAATATAAAAAACTGTGGTAGGACCACCATCTTTATGATTCTGTTTCGTCCAGCAATTGATAGAGGAAGTGCTATCCAGCGATCTATCTGCCCCGCAAGGTGGTCTACGGCCGGGCCGTAATTGAGACGTATAACCTCCGAGGCCGAACGATGCAAAATAACTCCCAGGTATCTGGGGGGGTCTGCACACCAATGCAGGGGAAAGTCCAACACAAACAGGAGGGTGGCATCCTTCAGGGGAAAGACCTCTGACTTGGCTCAATTTATTACAAGTCCAGAAAAAGCACCAAACCGCACCACCTCTCGAATAATGGGAGAGAAGTTGGAAGCCGGCACCCGGATAAACAGAAAAATATCATCTGCATATATAAGGAGGCCAAAAGAGGGCCTTGATGGAATCCGAAACCCTGATGCAGATGTCGTTCCTGCAGATGCCGCACCAACGGGTCCATCGCTATGATGAAAAGCAGGGGTGAGAGTGGACACCCCTGCCTAGTGCTGCGCGAAAGTTATTGCTGCAGCCAGGAGAGAGGGGTTTATCTGATTGATAACCGCAAGTAGCGTGCACAGATTCACCGATGTTGGACGGGTCAGTGGCGTAACAAATGCCCCTGCAGGCCCCGCAGTGCGGGGGAGGCCCCAAGCTCTACGAGGCCCCCTCAGTACAGTATTCTGGCCTGCGAGCTCCCGGGTATTATGTCCGGAAGGGGGCCCCTCCTTGCACTTTGCAGGGAGGCCCCCTCAAGTTTCGTTATGCCACTGGGACGGGTCGGAACAAATCCCGATTGTAGGGGGGAAATGATCTGGTGAACAATTAGCGATATCCATGTTGCGAGCACTTTAGCCAGAATTTTGTAATCCTGATTTAAAAGAGAGAGGGGCCTATATGATTCACAGCTATCAGGCGGCTTGCTCGGCTTGAGAAGTAATTTGATAAACGCCTCCCTCATGGCAAAGGGCAGTTCACCCTACTCCAGCGCCTACGCATATACTTCTAGTAGATGTGGAACCAGTCGAGTTTTGTAGGTTTTGTCGAACATGTCGGTAAGGCCGTCCGTGCCATGCGCACGAGAACCATCCAGGGCGGCCATCTATCGTCTTCTCATTGCTGTTGTCCCTTCTCGATCCAGACCATCGATATATCATCCAAATAGGCGGTTAAGGCAGTGCCAGTCAGGGGAGCATGTAGTGTTTAGCAGAGTGTAATATGTCAAAAAATTTGAAAGAATATCAGCACTGTGTGTAACATGTGTACCGTCCGCTGTTTGAAGTTGGGTAATGTACGTGTTGTGCTGCTGAGGAGTTCGCAGTCGGGCCATGGTGCATCCCGGCCTCTCACCCTCCCCATACACGTGGGCGCAAGCACATTTCTCCAGGTATGTACCTTCACGTGACACATGACAAGTTCCTGAAAATTGCTCGGTAGCTTCGCACACTGATTCATCGTGGTGGAGGTCACCCCCGCCAACGCCCGGGCATCCAAATCATGCCATGCCTGCTCAGTCCCGTCAAGGTCTCAGCGAAGTGTATGCAAAGACACCAGCCTGCTTGGCTATGCAAACAGCTCTGACATAGACTTTGAAGGTCTCCCATAAGGTGGCATAACGTGAGACCGAGCTGGTATTTGTCTGAAAGTATTCTACGATTGCTTCCTGTACCTTGCTTTTAAAAACTGTGTCCAGTAGTGCTTCAGTAGGGAAGTGCCAAGACCTGGAGAGTGGTCTGAAAGGGTTCAGGGCACGTGATCCACTTCTTGTAGCGTTACTAAGAGGTCAGGAGTTGTGTACCATCTATCTATGCGGGACCATGTGCAATGAGCTGCAGAGTAGAATGAAAACCCCCTGTCCGCTGGGTGCCAATGTCGCCATGCATCAGTCAGTTAGTGTGTGCAAGAGGGCCGCAAGTTCTTCTACAAAAGAAAGCTTTGGGATGTGAATCACCCCTCAGAAACCAACATCTGGCTGCACTTCGAGTGCGATAGACAGCTAGGTAGCGATCGGGTGCGCGGCAGTCCGCGGCAGTAGAGCAGTGGAGCAGAGAGGAGAAACAGCTCTGGAGGCGGCGTGCAGTGAGTAGCGAGCGGGGAACCCTGTCACCCCTGTCACCCGTGTCCACCCGCCTGCCCGCTAATTGACCACAGCCACATTACTACCCCGAGGTCGGGAAGCTGCGAAGCCCCGGGTCGAGTGGCCGTATGGCGAAAGACTGGCACTAGCTCCTGCGCGCCTCTCTCCTAGTACAGACCGGCTCGCTCGCTCGCTTGGAGCCGTAAGGAGCCGTGAGGAGCTGTGAGGAGTGGCTCGCCCAAGGAGTGAGGAGGACGTGGAGGGCGGAGTCCGGCGCTTTGTGACTGGCGCCCGGTGCCCGGATCAGCAGGCAAGTACCGAGCAATCAGTGACTTTAGCCCACCCTTCCATCCTCGTTGCCTTGTCTCACAGCCCCGGGACTCAGGGAGACATAAGGGAGAGAGGCAGGCCAAGTACAGGGTGGGCTCAGGTCCACAGTGCGAGCGCGGCCGCCGTTAGAGGCAGCCGCCAAGTAAGAGCCCGGGGGCGGCCCAGGCCAATCCGACTAGGTCCGATTTGGTTGGAGGCACTTCCCGAGCGCTCTGCTCGTACGCAAGAACTGCATGAACCGCAAGTTCTGTCCCCCTGGAGCTCCACTCCTTGCCCCCCCTATTCAACCTAGCAACTCAGCAGCCTCCTACTTACCACCATCTATCCAGTTCTCTGGCGGCAGTGTTGCTGTGGTGGATGTTGACCAGTGATTTGCGGTTTTGGCAACTCTAACAACGCCTTACTGGTGCTATATCAGCATTTGGTGACTGAATCAGCGAGAAGAAAGTGCACACAGGCTGGGGAGGTGGATTCAGCTAAAAGGTTGAAGAATAGGGTGAGTTCCCTATTGATCTGTAACCATTGGTTATAACTGATTGATAATAGTGGCAGAGTACAACGGGGAAAATACGTTGACAAAAGGTGACACATAATTCTAGAAACATGCGTTCTGGAAAGGTGAGGACACTAGGATTAGCAACAAAATGCACAAAGAGAATACAATGCTCTATGGTATCAACAAACTTAAAATCACATACTCCAGGGCTGAATCAGTCTTTAATCTCTCCAATAGCACGGATGTTCGAGAAATCCAGTAAAATACCGGTCAAATTTAATGTCAATGGGACTGGAAGCAGAAAGGGATAAATTACAGACCCCCATTAAACCTATATGTAACAAAACAACTAATAAACAAATTGCTCAACTTGACGAAAATAGTGATGAATTCCAAATCACAGACCAAGATATAATGGTTGGAACTCAACTGCAAGGGACAATACAGCGAGAAAATACAAAAGAAAAGTATACTTATGATACAACATCAGAGACAATGGCTGAGGATCTAAACTGCTCTACAAACGATCTAGACCTAAAATCTCCTGGAGCCTACCACCCATACCAGGGAGTCAGGATGGAACAAAATCCAACAAGGATTCCTATAGAAGTCAATGTAGAAATCACGAAAAGGATGTTTTTAACACCTGAGGAAATAAACAATCAATTGGGACAACATACTGCTAAGTCTGAGAATGCCAATTATAAAGACACAGATAAGGAAAAAATAAAACATCTCATGCCATTTGAGGAAGATGAAGTAGGAAAAAAAGAAACTAACGACCCAGATGAAAATGTAACGGATAATTTTAACGCGACACCCCACATAACATCCAACTGGGAACTAAGCAAAAAGGATCTGGGATAACTTGGGATATTTACTACGAAACCTCGGCTCCTACTCTTGAGGCACTTCAATACCAATCAAATAAAATGGACATACAAATTGATCTTCCTAAAATTATGGCAAATACTGTTGTGGGGATTGATAATAAACTTGCCCAACTCAATGATCTGATAACCAGAGCACAGAGAGATAATGAAAAAACGACCACGGAATGTATATACCTACCCATTATAGCTGTTGGACGTTAGAGGCGAGTTACGACCTCCATCATCCGGTGGGTCAACATGTTTCAGCCAGTGCCTTATGTATATGCTGGCTTTCTTCAGGACCTAAGTTAGAAAGTGAGTGCAGTTAAACTAGTGGAGTGTAGTTCAGACTATGTGTCTACACGCCCTAAGGTGTTTATCTATGTGTGAGAGGGGGATTCCCATCTCAAGAACACACTAGTTTTAGCTAATTTGGACCTCAAGGTTGAGAGGTGGCAGGGGCTTGGCCAGTACTGCTGGGCAGAGCCTGCTCTGGACCTGTAGTGCCTCCTTCGCATACCGGTATGCGAAGGAGGCACTACAGGTCCAGAGCTGGTCCAGAGCTGGCTGAAACATGTTGACCCACCGGATGATGGAGGTCGTAACTCGCCTCTAACGTCCAACAGCCTTATTTTTAACCGCTGACGGTGGCCCAGGTATTAAAGTCTAATTTACCCTCGGGTACTGGGACCCCCGCCTAGCCGTTTTAAGTTTCACTACCATAACACCCTTCACTGCACACTCAGCAACATACCTGCTCCGCTGTAATCAGGCGTCGAAGCACACCCGGGACACGCTAGGTGTCACTGGGTGGGCCCGATGATGAAGCATGCCACCAACTAGGTTGGTGGGTGAGGGCTTTCTGAACACACTCACCAGGTGTTCCCATCCCGTGACGAAACATACTTGAGTCTTTTTTATTAAAACTTTTCATTAAATCGTGAGCTAGTCTCCTTTTGATTAACATTATATATAACCCAGGGGATAAGGACTAGCTTTCTGGTCCTCTCTCTCTCTCTTGATTACACATTCTAAATTAGCAGCATTACCAGAAGTTTTGTCTTCTATAATTGAAGACACTAAAAGGGACATTCAAAAGAACAACGAGAAAGTCAATACAAAAAACTTTATGTCTATGGAAAAGAAAGAAAACAACAATATGAAGGTGACTGAAATTCCTGAAGGCCCAGAGATAATAGTATTAACAAAGCAACAAACTAAAGCAAAACTACAGGGTGAAACATTAAAACTACCAGTTCTGCAAGCATCGGAACAAACTGGAGATGCAACAAGCAGTAAGGAAAAAAAAGAGGAACAGATGTTTAATGATAAGGATACGGATGGCTTCACTATGATGTCAAAACGTCAAAGAAAGAAAATACGTAAAGCAAGAAAAAATCAAAAATCCAAAGAAGGTGCTTCTATAAGACCTGATAATGAGCAGATATTAATAACAACTGATGCAACTCAAGATGGTAGAACCAAATATTTCTCCATCTTTGGGCAAAAACCATCAAGCAGAATGTGTCCGACAAATGGGGCCACTCTAAACCAAACTGAAAATCCAATGACGGAGGAAAGTAGAGAAGTAGAAGAGCGAGTGGCCACTGGGACTCTAGATAACTCACCCTTGGCCCAACTCGGCAAGTAAGTAGAGCACCAGAAGACCGTGTGGCCATTTCGAACCTAGATAACCGACCCCTTACAGCAACTCGAAAAGAATTAATGGGAGCCCAATTAAATCAACCCAAAATACTATTCTTCATCAAACTCACAGTGCTAAGGAAATAAGAGAAAAAAATCCTGAAACAACAGCAAGGGAGGAGGAGATAAGGTCTACAAAACTGCACGAAGGGGAGTATCTGTATATTGAAAATAGGGAAGGGGTTAAAAGAATTACCTACAAATCTAGGCAATCCAAAGCAATTGAGGCCGTAAATCACCAACCACCCAAAAACAATGTACAACTTATATTTTCACCGGAATTCGAATCTAGAGGTAGGCATGATATATTAAACCGTGGAAACGTACTCAGATTATTCAAATCAATGGCATCATTATCTAATATCGTCAGTGGAGATATTGTCTCAATTGAGTTTATGCCAGGGAAAGAAAGCGACCAGGCCCCCACACTAACAACACTAATATCATCAACAATAGCCGAACAGATTCTGAGTGAGTATACGAAATTTAAAGCCTGGGGTATATCAGTAACCAAACAAATCCCAGAGGTCTACCCGACTCCGTTTACTATGGAAGAAATAAAACCAAATAACGATAAATCAGATAAACAGATAGTTTCAGTACTAAAAAATGCACTTGGTAGATCCCCTATGAAATTAGGAGCCACAACTCCACAAAGGAATATAGAAAGGAACTTAGAAAGAAATGAAACTTGGATAAACATGGCATTACATAGTAACAGCAAACAATGAGCCGACAGAACCGAGCAAGAACCCGTGAATAACAATGAGAGGGGACAAATAAGAATGTGTTCGTGGAACATTAATGGATTGGGAAGAAAGATCCACAATGCACAAATAGACTCAATAGTGTGTCCATGTCAGATTATCCTATTACAAGAAACATGGGAAACCGAACCATTTATGTTACAAGGATATGCAGCGTACTATATAAACGCGAATAAAACACATAAATTTGGTCGCCAGAGTGGGGGCCAGGCAATTTTTTTAAAATTTTTTTTAAAAACCTTTATTAAGTCAAACAGAGCAATACAGGCGCAGGCCTACAACCACAGGGGCCGGCCGCAAAATCAGGAGATAAGGACAGGGCATTGTAAATGTGTACGATAAAAGGAGGAATCACGTTATAGTCGTAATACGTGGTCGTAGCACAGCGAAGCACAAGGATAGGAGAGGTTTAATTTTTATAATATTGAGAAGGAGGCAGCGGCTATATCAACAGAGGCATCACACTACACAATAAACAAGAAGAGACGGGAGGGGTGTACCCCTCCATGCAATCAGAAATCGATGATAAGCAATAAGGCCGGAAACACCCTACGCCCGCCGAAGGCAGGCCAGGAGTAAAGGTCAAACAATGGCTAGCAATTTAGCAAGAACATCGTGTGGAAAACCCACCCGTACAAGACAGAAAGAAGAGACAAGTGCAGATGCCTTAACAGGAAAAGGATGTAAGAGGAAGATATAGCCAACCCCCTTGGGAAGAAAGAGAGAAAAGGACCATAGAACAAAACAAACTAAAATAACAAAACCCCTCCAACACCCGCCACCCTACATCACCGTAATGGCTATGGCCTACCCCAAAAACAACGTGCCTGTCGCCCCAGAGTCACCATAAAGAAAGGAAATAAAGAGAGAAAGAAGAAGACAATAAAGAAAAAGAATGAGGAGAGGAGCCGGCGATTCAGATACCCGGTCCCCCCCACCCCCGCAACTAAAATCGTAGAGACAGAGGCCATAGAAAGTACAAAGATCAGCGAGCGCACAAAACGCAATCAGTAACAGCCCCACAAGACATGTCCTTGAATCACCATTAACCAGCAAGAAGTCCCTCCAAGACCCAAGCGAGGTCCCCCCTGGCCACTTCTGTGAATAGTAGAACTGCTAAACAGCCTTGCAGTCAGGAGACAGGTCGATACAAAAAGTTCAATCCTTCCAGGCGGAGTAGGCAGCGCCATCGCACAACATCATCCCAGCCACCAAGAAACAACCGACGATGCACGGCGGCGGCCAGAATGCAACAATACTCCGACCAAAAACAAGTCCAAGTCCAAAAACAGGTCTGCCAAGCACGGAAAGGAAAGCACAGGATGCGGGAAGCACCGCAGCACAGGAGCCAGATCCATTTGCACCCTCAAAACTGTAGACTCATCCGGGGAACCTGGCACAGCGACCGAAGGAGATTCAGCGGCACCAACTCGGGGGAAAGCCACTACGCCACAAAATGGCGGATCAGCAATGGCAGCGATCCGTACCTCCAAGTCCCGGGAGTTCCGGAGCAGAGCAGTCCGCAGGGTAACCAGTGCAACCAGCACGTGGCTACGCGTAAGCGTTTCCCCATGTAGCCGAAGTCCGGGGGTCTCAAATTCAGTGGTGTCTCCGTCCCCGGGAGGGGTGCACTCCAAGGCGCCATCCGCCATCTTAGCCACTTCGTTCTCCGCCACTTCCCCTCCACCTCCGAGTCCAGTCCAACCACCAGAGGCAACAGGTCTCACGGCTGATCGTCGGCAGTCGACGCCTGGTGCGGAAAGGAGAGTCACCGAAAGGCCGGGTGCGCTCCCCGCAGCTCTCCGGGAGCCAACCGCCGGTTCCCGGACGGGACTATTAACATGGGCGGGCGTCACACCCAAGGGGAACCAGGCGACACGGCTTCTCTCCGGCTCGTCGACAGCTCGGGCATACGGGGCAACCCACTATTGGGAGTGGGTCAGCACCAACTCTCCCGGCTCGTGGCTCTCAGGCTCCCACTGACCGGTTTCTCATCCAAACCAGGGCCGCCAACACTACGAACACTGCCGGGCAATCTCTGCACTCGAGGCCCCGGCGTCAGCGCCACGAAGGCCAGCAAGCAGACGAGGGCAGTTCTTCGGATTTACTGCACGGTGGAGCCCCAAAAATAGATGGTAAGTGAGCGCTTCTCTCTAACAACGTAGATCAAAAAGCCTCGCTCAGGATTATCAACAGGATAGGCGTGCGGGGAGGAAGGACCTCAGAGCGAAGCGTTCATGCGACTGTTCCGATCGCCATCTTGGCTCCTCCGGCCAGGCAATTTTTATTTCTAACTCCATACGGGCAAATCACGAGCAAATTGATAACATCCTAATAGTTAAATTGACCTAAATAACATCATACCAAGAATCTAAATCCCTGTACTTAATTAACGTATATATCCAGCCAACACATACGAGTAGGGAAGCAACCTGTGCAACCATGAACAATCTTCTAATTAACCAAATGTTGGATGATCCTACAGCAGACTACCTGATTACTGGGGATTTTAATTTAAACTTAATGTCATCTCATATAAGAGACGATATAACTCAATCACAAGACCATCAATGGTCAATTCCCCAGCAGGACCTAGGAAAAGAGAACATTTCCCCTACGAACAAAATGGGTACACAACTTGTTAAAGATATGGAAGCGATGGGTCTTTGTATTCTTAACGGCCGATTTAAAAGAGATGTGGCACCAGCATATAGTTATTTTGGGTATAACGCAAAGTCTAGGATCGACTATACCATGACGTCGCTAAGTATGTTTCAGAACATTATCTCGTATGAGCTACAGAAAGCAACAGACAGTGATCACTGCCAGCAGATAATAATATTGAACATTAAAAACACTACAAATCAAGTATACCAAACCGTCCAGGGATGCATTGGAACAGCAAACTATAAAAAATTGTTTTGGAATGTAGGAAACAGAGAAATAATGAATGAACATGTGGAGAGTCTCTTGGAGATTTGTTTTAAAGATACAACAGCGGAAACAGTGATAGAGCAATGGGTGAACTTTACTAAGAAGGTGGTCAAACCCCATTTGCAATTACAAAAAAAAATGGAAGAAGCATCGTAAAGAGGAAAATAAGGAAAAGGTATCCTATATAAACCTCCCATATACAATAAACTAAGTTAAAAAGATCCCGGAATAAGATCATTAGGCGAACAAACAAACAAGGTGTAAAAGAAGAAACTTTGGGAGAATTGAAATCACTAAACCAATATCTGAAGAAATTAATATGGAGTGAGAAAAACCAAGCAAAACAGGCAATTTGGGCTCAAATATTCCATGCTAGTAAACAAAAGAACCCAAGAGAATTCTGGAAAGTCATCAATGGACTTGTTAGACCAAACAAACAGGTGGTTACATCTCCACTAACTGAGCAGGAATGGGTTACATTTCTGAGAAATCATCTAAACCAGAACAATACAGGGACAAGGAAACATGAAATGTATCTTACCAGCAACAATAATACGGTCACAGAAATAGGAAGTAATGACAGTGACACGGAAATATCTATACAAATACCAAAGGAGGAAATAATAAAATTAATTAAAAAACAGAAGGATGGAGCTCCTGGACCAAATGGCATACCATTTGCACTCTACAAAGAAAATCCAGAACTTTGGGCGATGTACTTAGAAAAACTATATGGAGAAGTCATTCAAAAAGAAGTGTATACCTGAGTCATGGCGAGGATCTTTAATCACGCCAATTTTCAATAAAGGAAATTGGGCACTCGCAGAAAATTACAGGCTGATTACATTACAGGACACAGACGCCAAGTTGTTTGCCAGGATTTTGCCAACGAACCTTAGTGAATGGGTACTCGAAAATAAGATACTTCCCTTGAACCAAACGGGCTTCATACAAGGTTTGGGGACAATGACAAATATTTTGGCTTTGTCTCTGCTTATGGATAAGTCAATCAAAGCTAAACAACCACTCTATCTATGTTTTATAGATTTCAAATCTGCATTTGACTGTGTTCAAAGAAACCTATTATGGAAAAGCTCCAGGAACAGAAAATACCAGCGGTTCTTCTTAGGCTGATTCGTCTCCTATACAGTAATTCGTGGGTTAGGGTGAGAATGGGGGATGGGCAGACCTTATCAAAGAAAATCCCCGCAATTGAAGGACTAAAACAAGGATGTGTTTTAGCCCCCCTCCTCTTTAATTTGTTCCTGTCTGATTTAACTGGGATATTGGATGAATTGAACGCTCACCCACCAAAATTAGGTGGAAAGCACATCACCAACCTGCTGTACGCAGACAATGTCATCCTTCTGAGTCACACTAAAGTTGGATTACAACGTCTAATCAGTTGGACACAAATGTACGCCAAGGAAAACGGGATGGTGATCAATGAAACAAAAACCAAGACTATGGTAGTCACTAAGAATAACAAAATAAGATATAAAAGCAAATGGTACTTGAATAAAACCATACTGGAACAAGTAGATGTATATAAATACTTGGGTGTGCTTTTCGATGACAAGGGTAATTACCAGTTACAAAAAAGGATATACAACGGAAGGCTAACGCACTGACTGCAGCATTTAGAATTGTACAGAAGTCACATTATAGGGGCAAGACTCCTACCTACTATCACGTATGGTAGTGAAGCTTCAATGGGAAAGGACACTGAAATAATAAATAAGGCCCTTACAAGAACATATAGGGCATTATTTCAACTCCCAGCGAATGCATCATCTGCACAAATTAGGTTGGAATTCGGATTAACCAATCAACACTACGCGAGGCAAGGTCATTTTATTAAAATCTGGAAACGAATAAAAAATTACCACGATAATGAAATATCACAGTTACTTTGGAATGAAATAAATAATAATGTAAACTCAAGAGCTTGGACCTATCTCAAGGAAGCGATAGATGAGTTTGCAGTTACCTCTATCTGGGAAAATAATATAACCAATGCTTCGTTTAAAAAAATAATTAATAGAACTGCAAGCCAACTATCCATTGTAAGCGACAAAACTAACCTTATAAAGAGGAAACATGCTTGGACAATTATAAATGCTTACAAAAAAAAGGAAATACAACATTATTTGGAAACACCTTGGACTGAAAAAAATAAAAAGGTGTTTCTCAAAGCGAGATTTGGAATTATGCCATCTTCCCCCGTGGAAAAACATGGAAAAACTAACATTATGTAGACTGTGTAATAAGGGTGAGGAGAATATCCTTCACCTATTATGTATTTGTCCTGAGCTGCTAAATGAGAGAAGAGCATTACTTAAAGTACCACTCAATGTACGTGGAATAAGGACACGCAGACAGGCCCTGATAAGGTGCCTTCACACAGATGACATAAGTTTGAATGCTAATTTTGTAAGGTTCCTACTAAAAGTGGAAAGGAAATTAGAAGAAAAATACTTTTAAAATGTAAGTTATTATGAAACAAATGAATTTTATGATGTAAGGGTAATTTTAACTGTTTTAAACTCAATTTAATTTAAACTTGTTTTCTGCATTTGCAATTGTAAGATTTTTAATAATCAAAACAATAAAGATTATTACTTACTAACATCTGGCTGCAGCGTGAGATTAAAATCCTCCCCGAATATGATAGAGTGAATCGGCACACCAGTGATGTGCGTGGCGATCCTGGCGAAGAAACCCCAGCCATCATCATTTGGGGTATATACATTAATAAGAATATGTTTTGCGCCCAAACTTCCCACCACCAGCAAATTCCGTCCCTCTGTATCTCCTTTCACTGTCTGTGGTACAAAGAGGATTGCTTTATGAATTAATATTCATACTCCCTGGGTGTAGGTGCTATAGCTAGCAAAGAACCTATTACTACCCCAACTAGCAGTGAATCGGTTATCAGTGTTGGGAGTGAAGTGGCTCTCCTGCAGGAGGGCGATATGTATTTTGTGCCGTGCCAAATAAGCCATCACCAGGGGCCCCTTGCGGGGGTTTGATAGACCTCTCATATTCCATGTCATGCATCGCAGTTCAAGTCCCCCTGCCCCCGCCCGTGTGCCTTACTGTGGTCTCAGTAGTATGTAGCCCAACTTGTCACTATGCACAAGCCTGTGCAGCTCACCAGCGCGAAAGAAGATGTCCTGCAGGATATGAATTACAACAAATGCAAACAACCTGAGTACCCATCCTCCCTTCCCCCCACCCACATCGGATAACCAACCACCCAATCTGTATCCGGTGAATCCCAATACATATCAAACAAGAAAGGAAAAGAAAGCTAAGATTACACTAAATTGGAGATATCGGGGGGGGGCAGCAATGCCCCAAGCAGGCCCCTTAAGAAGCTGTAACAAAGATGCATTATGTGTAACTGCTGTCAAATAGGACAGAGACAGTCATTATTGCTCCATGAACTGGGAGAATAAAAAGAGGGTTAAGAAAGAGAGTTGTTGTTTCCAAATCCTAGCTGTGTTAATGGATCAGTGTTCAATGCGTCCGCCTCTGTTGCAACAACGCCGACTTCCCCGGGGGAAGCACAGTTGTAGCAGCTGTTTATCATTTCCCGGGGGAAGATCCCCCGCCCGACTTGAAGCGCTTCCAGAAGTCTGCCACCTCAGTAGGTGTAGACAGAAGTCTTCCCATTGAGCTGGCATAGCAAACAGTTGCATCCTTCAGGATGCGTTCAATTTTCTGGAATTTGCGCCTTGCTTCCTGCACAAATGGGGTGAAATCTGGATAAAGAGACAGTCTCTAAAACTGCAGATTTCCTGCATCTCAGCTCAGCTCAGCGCAGGGCAACGTCCCTATCATGGTAATTGAGCATTGACGCTATGATAAGGTGCGGAGGAGCCCCGGGGCTAATCTAAGGGCCAACAACATGTGGGCTCGCTCCACAGCAAATGTGGTGGAAAAACTGTCTCTGCCAAACATCTCAATCAACAGTCGTTCTATGTACGCCTCCATAGTGCCAGTATTGGTTGTCCCTGCCACCCCCGCTATGTAAAGATTGTTGTAGCTCGACAGCGCCTCTACATCTTCCGCCTTTGGTGCCGTCATTTTCAGTATGCGCTCTGTATGCTCCAGGCGCTTGGACATCGCCACCTGCGTCTCTTCCACATCAGATACGCGCTGTCCCACCGTGGCCATGTGGGTCTCATGCTGCTCTAATCGACAATGCATGGTGTCCATACGCAATCCCAGGTCGTCAAAGCACGCGTCGATGGCCTTGAAGCCCGCCCCTACTTCAGCCATAATGGTGGTGGTGCCCTCCAATGCAGGGGGCCGGGAGGCCAGGGGGTCGTCGCGCTCATGGGGGTCCCCCGTGCCGCATCATCTTCTGCCTCTCGTCTCGGGGTCTTGGTAGCTTTGAATGGGAGCTGGTGCTGTTTTGGGTCCCCACGACCCATAATAGGTGGGAGCAAGCAGTGTCATCAAGAATCAGTGGTGAACAGCCCCCCTCCACCAGGAGGAAGGGGAAGGAGCTTCGATATGCCCCAATGTAAGGACCGGGTACCAACAAGCTCTGTTCTGCACCACAAGTATGGCAGGCACTTGACTCATGTGGCTGGGGCGGGGTTGTGATGTGTGTCTCTCATCCCTGTGCCGAGCATAAGACTGAGGAAGAGGAGGAAAACTCACTGTGCGGCTGGGCACCGACCGGCACTATCGCTGCCTCTGGGCTCTGATGTCCAGCCATCTGTCCCCACTGCAGCTATTGTGCAGTGCTAGGCATCCTTTGCACACTGGACTCACGGTTCCCTCTGGGTGCCTCCTTGGTTAAAGGTGTTAAGGTATTGCCAGAACTCTTGTGATTTGCTGGGACTCAGTAGGCCGAAGATCTTAGTCATTTCTCCTCAATGTAACCCCGTTTTGCGGGCCAGACTTTCTTCGAGTGCGATTTTGTGGTTTCTTGAAGTTGTCTTTTGTCCTGAGCTGAACAACATATAACACTTCCAGCGAGGACTGGTCTTGGGTGCCAAGGGCCTTAAATCAAAACCCCTAACTCTAGCTCTAATGCAATTAAGAATCACACATTTCAGCGACAAGTGGAGCCACCAGCCAGAAATAGAATAGAGAAAAGTGATAGCCAGAATTCTACTATTATGTCCTGGAACGTAGCAGGGATTGTAAAATTATTACAACAACCAGCTGTACCCCCGTTCCTTGAAGGAGTGGACATAATTTGCATCCAAGAAACGTGGGCTACTAAACCAGTTTCAATAAGGGGGTTCGTGGACTACCATATCCCAGCTGTCAAGGAGAACATGTTTGGCAGACCCTAAGGAGGCATCTCTATATACATCAGGCTCTCTCGGAAAATACAATTTAGCAAAATAAAAACATCATCAAACATGTACATGGCAGGCATTCTGAAGGGTTTCTCAACATGCAAGGACCCACTCACAATACTGCTAATCAACGTTTATTATAACCCCCACGGTTCGGGAGCCAGGGACAAGCTCTCCCAGCTAATAGGCCACATAGAGAACCTTCTCCTACAACACGCACATATGGAAGCAATAATCCTCGGGGACTTCAACACCCATAACATTGGGATCAGGTCAGCCGAAAGTAATAACTCTTCAGCCACAGAAGCCTTTAATGCCCTTATGCGTTCTTATCAGCCGTCATCGGCACATTCCTTACTTTTAAGGGATATCCCAGGAAGCCAATGCCCACCTACGTATAACAATCACACCACAATTGATTACATTCTAGTAAGCAGCCAGCTACAAAAACAAATGACAGGCTACAAAGTAGTACAACGCAAGGAAAGTGACCACGCGGCATTAATAATCAACTTAAAAACTACAGCAGACAATCAATATATGCTAAACCATGTAGGGTCATCAAACGGGGCTGAGCTGTTTACACTGGTGAGGAGGATCAATTGGGGCTCGGCGCCTATTAATAAGTTTGAGGAATGGAAAAAATAAGGGCTGACGGGTCATTAAATGAAGCAAAAAGGGGCATAATAGAAGAATGGGATCAGTTGGCCCGTCACCTAGCATTATATCTACAAGGAGGGTTAACAAATAAAACCCACGCACACCCCTTGTACAAATACGGCCACATCCCTGCAATTAAAGAAAGTGCGAGACAAGTAAGAGCTACACGAAGGGCCCACCTGAAAAGTGGCTCAGCTCAGGACAAAAGACAACTTCAAGAAACCACAAAATCGCACTCAAAGAAAGTCTGGGCCGCAAAACGGGGTTACATTGAGGAGAAATGGCTAAAGATCTTTGGCCTACTGAGTCCCAGCAAATCACAAGAGTTCTGGCAATACCTTAACACCTTAAACCAAGGAGGCACCCAGAGGGAGAACTCAATTGACTCTGATACCTGGGCAGCCCACGTGAAAACCTTATACAATGCGGAAGGTAGTATCACTTCACCAAACTCAGTCCTGGACAATGCGACCCCACCAACCAACTCCACCAACCCTACAAAAACTGAGAAGCAACCGATTTCTCTGGAAAAAAAGACGATCAACACAATCTTAAAAAAAAATTAGACCAAATGGGGCGCCAGGACTCAATGGCTTGCCAGGCTCTCTTTTCCTGCAAGACACAGACTTCTGGACTGACAATCTGATTACGCTATATGCTGAATGTCGACTGACGGGGAACGTCCCCGACTCTTGGAGAGGGTCTCTACTTCACCCAATCTATAAGAAAAGGCCGAAATCTAACCCCCAAAACTATCGTATGATCGCCCTGCTCGACATCGAGGGTAAGGCCTACGCTAGCACTTTACTAGTGGAACTCTCAAAGTGGGTCAGTAAGGAGGACCTCCTGCCCTTCTACCAAACCGGGTTCAGACCAGGAGCCTCAACAGTGGACAACATTATAGCGCTCTCATATTTATCAAAAAAGGCAGTGGTGCTGAAAATCCTTCCGATTTTTGCGTGCTTCATCGACTATACGGCGGCATTTGACGGCGTTGACCGCTCCATCCTCTGGCGGAAACTGGAAAGCTGGAACATCGACCCCCCGCTATTAAAAGCCATTCATTCACTATACACAAGAACCTGGGTCAGAATCAAACTTTCAAATACTGCGGCTTCGGAGAAGATCGATACCAACTGCGGATTGAAGCAAGGTTGTGTCCTATCACCGATGCTGTTTAACTTATACACCGCAGATCTGGGCAAAGCCCTGGCTGGAGCATCATTAGCAACACATCGGCTCGGACACACCAAGATCCAACTGCTTCAATATGCCGACGATTTGGTGCTCTTAGACCATACTAAAGTCGGCCTACAAAAAGCACTAACGTCTCTGGGTAATTACAACGACAAGAACAAACTGATTGTAAATCCTTCTAAATCAAATATAATAATCTTTGGGCCCTATCCGAAAAAAAAATCGACAAAATGGAGGATAGGAAAGTTGTCTTTGGACTGTACCCAAAACTACAATTATTTGGGAGTCTGGCTCAGCGAGACAGGGCGCCCAGGAGTACACCTTGACAAATTACGGGCAAAAGGGAAAAGCATCACATACGCCCTTGGCAAGCTGCATGCCACACTACACAGCCCGACATCAACAGCAATCCAAAGAGTATTAAGGGCAAAGTTATTACCCTCCTTGAACTACGCACAACAGGCCTTCCCTGGCAAATTACCTAGTGTACTTGAAAAAATCCACTGCTCGGCATATAAAAAGCTATTCCATCTACCCGCCTGCACCAGAAACAACTTAGTGCGGCTCGAATTTAACCTGACCCAACAAAAATATGAAGAGTTGACCTCAATGAGTAAATACTTTTTCCTCGCACTTGCGGCAACTGAGAATACTCTGAAATCTAACATAAAAAGTATTTTTTGGGAACCAGATAACCCGTGGTCAAATAGCCTCTGTGTAGCAAAAGAAGCCTTGAAGCTCGCTGTGGAAAACTGGGACCCCGAGTCAATTAAGTACACTGCCATTAAAAGCGCGATAAAAAAACAGGTTTGCCTCTGTTCGCGCATCTCTGACCTGGAATCTTTGGAAACAAGAGGCTTTCACGAGTCCTTAAAACTCCCACATACAGTACAGAACTCCAAACTCCACCTCACCCAGGCGGTGGGGAAAGAAGCACTAAATAGGATTCTAGCGTTTAGACTACATCCTCTCCCCCTCAAAGAACTTTACCCCTCGAGCTCACCCTGGCTCAGGCACTCGGAGTGTCGGCTATGCAAATATAAACATGAGAGCTTTGTACATATTTTATTTTGTTGTCCGGAGATGCCTTCTGAGCGTAACCTTTATTTAAAGCCAATTTTACTCACACATGGGATCAGCTCCATAAAGGAGGCAGTATACCACCTATTCACAATGGAAACAGTGAAAGACATGGCTATGTTCAGCAAATTCATCCAAAAGTCACGCCGGAAATTGATGGATTCCCATATTTAGGCCACAGACCAGATCGTGAATTTTCATACCACCGAGACTAACCCGCCCCGCGGAGTGAGTCCCGGCAAACTTTGATGGGCGAGCACAAACCGGCCTAATGAACTTTGGTTTTTAATTATGCTTTTAATCTATTCATAACAATGTTTTTTTTCTGCAGATTTTTGTTGTGTTTTAATGGTTTTGAGTAACCACAAATACATTTTTATTCATTCATTCATTCATTCATTCACTGGACTCACGGTGCGCCCACGCGAGCAAAGCTGGATGGGATGGAGTCTCCTGACATCCCGGGAGCTCACGAGTGAGCAAGTGACTCACCTGGTCCTTCGATCCTCGATCCCATGGCTATTGGCCGCATCAGTGGGATGCCGCACCAGGCAACAGAGCCCCGGCCTCAATTAGGACTCCTTGCTGCTCCTCACCATGGTTGGCCTCGCCCTCAGGCTCGCTCGCGGCCCTTCACCACGGGGCCCCCGAGGGCCATGCCAGATCAGCCACACAGGGCAGCCGCATGCAGACAGCAGGAGCACCACAGCTTGTTCCGCTGCACTCTATCAATGTCCCAGTGTCTCAGACGGCACAGCGCCTCTCTGGAGCTCAGATCTCCAACATAGTGGGCAACATAGCAGTACAATCCACTAACACGCTCGGGAGCTTCACGATCGAGCGACCATCTTGATGCTCGGTCTGGCCACGCCCCCCGGGGCAATCATTATTTGATTATGTGGTGGTATCTTACCAGGCGTTTGGTGTTTGTACTCAATTTGAGGTTATGAGGATGGTTTTATGTGATTACAGTATTCTTTCGGTGGCTATTGACTAAGAGTTCAAGGTGCTCAAGTCCTGAAATTCCAGAAATGTCACTATTATTTATAACAAAAACAAATGTTTGTACTTTTTGGTCAAATAATAATGTTGAATTTGGCCTCTTATATTAAAACAGAGAGTTTAGGCCCCACTGCCATTTCACCAGTCAACCCTATCCCTCTGTTTGAGAAGCAGTTGTTTGTATTTTGAACAACAAAAATAGAATTACGAGTTCAAAGCCCTCTCACAGTATACCCTGGGTGGTAAAAAAGGTAAACTGGGATACACATTCCTTAGTAAGGGAACAACTTGAAGCTGCCATCACTATTGAGACAAAAGGAAACAATCGGTTGAAGCATGTTGAAGGCATCTAAACGAAGGAAGGAGGAGGACCAGAAATTGATTACGTTGAGACAAGCTGCCTTTTCCGGTCGGTAAATCAGTTAAACATTGGTCTTTAATAGCCAAATAGTGTGAGTCCATATTTAAGGCTGAGGCCATTCCTATATCGGACAAAGAATGGACCCAATATATTTTGCAGTTCTATGCCTCTAATTCTAGCTGTAGGATTCCATTAGAGTTAAATGATGAGCATATCCTTGGACATATATGGCCTGACTTCTCAGGAGGAGATAGAGGACTTTAGTAAGGGCTCAAGGACCTTAGGGGATGGGCCCGGATGAACTTCTGATATCTTATTAAACAAGAAGTTTCCGGATCGGTTCTATTTCTGTGTCCAGTGTTTCAATATTGTTACCTGCTTGGGGTTATTCTGCCATTCTGTAAAGGAAGTGTTGTTGTACCTTTATATTAAAAGGCTCCTAAAATCTCTCCTGCCAATTTTAGTCAGCTTGCATTAGTGGATGCGATTGGGAAATTGTTCGCCTAGAGTATTCTTCGTCACCTTCAGGACTGGGCATTTGGTAGTAACCTTGCTCCTGTTGAGCAGGCTGGTTTTTGCAAGAACTGTGGAACCTTAGGTAATATCACAGTCCTATAAACATTGATTGAAAAGTACCCTGTGGGTAAGGGCATGGTTTTATGCTCTGCCTTTATTGCTTTCTCCACCTTGTTCGATAAGGTTGACAGTGGGATGCTGTGGAGGAAACTGTCCACACTGGTAACTCCTGCTCATTTGCTTAGGTTGATCATTGCCCTG
This sequence comes from Lissotriton helveticus, assembly GCF_964261635.1. NCBI lineage: Eukaryota > Metazoa > Chordata > Amphibia > Caudata > Salamandridae > Lissotriton > Lissotriton helveticus. The sequence goes on along the minus strand of NC_136059.1, from coordinate 1,223,093,898 downwards.
CATTCTTCAACCTGGACTCAGGTCTTGATGGGAGGAACCGGGCGCTTGTCCAGCAAAGTGGAGGCATAATGGCTTGAAGCAGGGGTACCCACTAGCGCTCCTTCTTTTCTTTCTTTACACCCATGACTTACCATGCAGAGTTGGACAGACTAAAGGGGACCCACCTAAACTAGGATCAATTAATGTTGGTTGTCTACTCTATGCTGACAGTGTTGTTGTATTGGATTTAACGACAATGGGATTACAGAGACATCTCTCTGAGCTGGGAAACTATGCTGATGAAAACTTTCTAAAAATACAAATCTCTAAGAGCAAAATTATGGCTTTTAGGTTTCGGGGGTGTGGAGCAAGGATGAATTCAGACTCGTTCTTAGGGAACAATAAGTTGGGAGTGATAAAGATGTATCCTTAACTTGGTGGAATTGTTTCCAGTAATTGTTTAAATAAGGATCAAATCAGTCAGTGTAGAAGTAAGGTATTATCTCTAGCCTCAGACATTCAAGACTATATAAGTGTTGTAGGCAAAGGCATTTTGCCCATGTTTTGGTGGTCTAGAAGATTAAAATGCTGCCTTCACTGAGTTATGCGTCTGAAGTAATGCGGTATTGGTTGAGTTTTGAGAAGGTTGAAGGATGTATTTGGCATCAAATCTGTAATTTGAATTTTTCTGCTGCTCCTCCTACCCTCCAGCATGAATTTGGGCTCCTTTCTTTGAATGTGTTTGCTTTGGCAGCTGTTTTATAGTGAGGGAACAAATTACTGAATAGTGACTCGGGCTCAATATGTACTGCACTAAAATATGAGATATTTTATAGCCAGAAGGGAAGAAGTGCCTTCTTTTCGCACTACATGAAAGTGCTAGATATGTTTGAAATTGGTCAGAATGAGGTGGCACCCCTCCCCAGAGCTCATTTTAAAAAACCTGATAAAAAATCTGTTTATGTAGCTATCCGAAAAAAGGACATAGTACTTTGTGCTCAGTATGCCTGGAATGAAATTGAAGTTGAGAGCAGCAATTGTAAAAAAAACCTCAACCGTATGTTCTTTAAAACCTTCCCCATGGTGTGCGTAGAACTATTTTACTGTTAAGGTTGATTTAAATCATGTGATCTTTGTCTGTCTTCTCCTACATTCATTACGACGTCAGTTGTTAAGACAATTGTTCATAAAATACAATATAACTTCGGCAATGGAGGCTCATCAATGTCTCTTTTCCTCACAATTAGAAAGACACACTGCACAAAAATGTTAAAATTTTTAAAACATTTCCAAAATATCTTTTAAATGTGTTTTAATATTGCAATTTTATATTAACTGCATTCGGCTTTGCACTTTTGGAATAGGGCATTATAGGTCCCTTAAAGATTATGTATTGCATAATATAAGCATTGTGCTAGTATTGATCTGTAAAGTTAAATGAGTTTCTTTTTTCCCTTGTTGAAGTTTTTTTTGTGCTCTTTTGCACTATTTATTTGCTGTACTGTACTAAGAAAGTATGGTTTTCTGTATTGTCCAAGAAATTATAATGTTTAACTGATTTTATTGACCGTTTGCACTTTTACTGACCTGGGATCTTTTTTAAGAGTTTGGCTATTTGCCGAATGGCTTTCTTTTGCATTTTTATTATTCTGCATATTTGATACATTATGCATTGTTCCTTGCATAACTTATGCTCGTATTTATGTGGACCTCTTTGAGTTCCAAATAATAGTAAAATACTTGACTTGGCGACACTCTGCCACTCCCACGGAGGAACCGCCGCTGTTTGCCACTGCAGGGTAAAATCACCGTCGAACAGTACGGTAATAAGAAATCTGACCTGAATTCTTTCTATATATTCCAGATCCAGAACCATTCCTCATCTTTCGCCATGGGGAATCTATTTTTAGGATAGACAAAGAAGGGACCAATCAACAGAAATTGGCAGACGTTGGTGGCACCGCAGTTATCCTCGATTTCCACCTCAAGGAAGGCTGCGTCTATTGGGTGGATTCTGGGGAAGGAGTGCTACAGCGAGCCTATCTGAACGGCACAAAGCAAGAGGTACTAATGCATGGACGTCAATTCACCAAAATGCCAGTGGTAGTGGGAGTGACCTCACATGCCCTTTGACCTTCACTTTCACACACGCACATGCACACACACCCCCACACACGCACACACACACACACGCCACCAGATGTCTTGTATGGGTTGGTGTTAATAAATTGTGATGTTGACAGTGTGGTGAATGTGTGAATGTGTGATTGGTATTGAATGTGTGGTTCTGTTTGATGTAGGAGTGTTTTGCCAGTAGTGTTAATTCTGTTCAAGGAGCGTGGTGTGTGGACAGGCAAGTGATATGTGGTTGGTGATGGTAGGTATATGGCTTATTGTGGATTGTGGTCAGTTATCTGTGTTCCTTTGCATGTCTGTATAGTTGTGCAAGACATGTTGTGTGGATGTTTAATGGTTGTCAGTGTTGCATTTGCTATGTGTTGTGGTAGGTTGTTGTTATATTATGGAATGGAATGGGCTGCATGATTGCTTCTATAGAAATTAACAGTATGGTTGAGGTCTGTCCTGTGGAATGTTGGTGTGCATGTGTGTAATGTTGAAGAGCATTGTGTTATGGATATTATTTTGTGAGCTGTTATGGTATGTCATGTTGAGTTATGTTTGATATGCAGCCTCAGTTTCAGAGGTGGGTGGAGTGTTTTAGCAGTGTACAGTAGTTTGTGAAATAGGTGCAGCAGGGAAAGGGTTGTTTTATGCATTGCTAAAGTATGCAGTGAGAGGAGGACTTGACACTGCAAAAAAACCAAATACAACATCTTAACATATAGCAACTTAGTGGAGGGCTACTGGTATTTTATTTAAAAATAAAGCATATTTTTCAATAAGTTCTATGATAGGGAAACCTTATGAAAGACAGTGAGGTTGGAAATCTGGACACTTAGGGGCATATTTGCAATAAAGTGGTGAAGTGTGTCGTTAAGCCAAGAAGGCTAACGGCATGCTTCGTCACTTTAAGAAACGAAGGGCTTCACCATAGTTACTAGAATATGATGCAGCCCTGCGTTTCTCCCTGGCTGGCGCTAACTTTAGCTGCCTAGTGCCAATGCAGGCACCCTTGCACCATAGTGCAAAGGTGCTTGTGTTGAGGGGAAGATTGTTTATAAGCAGGAAGGTCCCCCTTCCTGCACATACACAATCTTTAAATGCCGTTTTCTAACGTCTATGTGTGCTGCTTAATGCAACATACATAAAAGTTGCAAAATAGCATTTTTTTTAAATGATTGTGTATGTGCAAGAAGGGGGACCTTCCTGCACAGAAACATTCATGGGCAATTTGCTGTTTCTATGTGTGCTGCACAAGGCAGCACACATGGAAACGAGGAGAAATAATGAATATCTCCTTGCTTTGCCTGTTTAAGACCAGTTTTTCCCTAGTCTTAATTTTTTGGTGCTGCCTCCTATGTACGCTGCCCTTGTAAATAGGAGGCAGTGTCAAAATCAATGGGTGTTGAGGTGTAACGCCCACCGTAAGACCCATCACCCTCCCCTTTCACGCTAAATACAGCATGAAAAGGGGCCTTATTTACAAGGCAGTGTTAAGCCACGTTAAGGGGCTTAACACTGCCTTGAAAATAAGGCAAAGCCCCTATTACCATCACAACGTCACTGAAAGTGACATTGTGGTAGCAATAGGGGCTTGTAAATATGCCCCTTAGTTTAAAATGTCTGTTCTCTACAGTAAACTGGGTAGAGAAATCTGGTGCTGGATGAAAAGAGAGCAATGCTTGTTCAGTCAAGTTAGTTTATGTAGTGCATTTGTTTTATTTTACAGAAGGTAAATGCAGTGGGAGCAGGGATGGTGGGATTCGCAGTGGACTGGATAAATCACGTGATTCTTTGGGCTAACCATCTCAAAGGGACTATTGAAGAAACCAACATGAATGGAGAGAATCCCAGAGTCCTTCTGAGTGGGTTAACGCACCCAACGGTGGTGACAGTGGACCCCTTGGAGAGGTAAGCTAAGTCTTTCTTTGTTGTCTTCCTTCACAGTAGACACCTAGGAAGAGAGGGAGCTCAATAGCTTTCTGCAAACCTGTGTACCACGTCACAACATTGTGAAATTACTCACTTCGTTGATTATGTCTTTGCTGGTACTGTGAAGGTCTTATTTTTCAAAGGAAATGTCTGTACTAACTTGATTGCACCCAAAACTGTAGAACACTTGCAGTTTCTAACTTGTATTGTTCAGTTGGTATTCCACTTATGCCATATTTTAAATGTACAATCACAATATAAATCTCTCATGGGTGGCCATTTGCACATCCAAAAACATGTCCTAACACAACACTGTTATTTCTTGCAGTTGACTTATGTTAATGACATTGGCTAATGAAGCAGTCCCTTTAAGTCTAACAGCCCAGGTCACGTTGCAGGTGGCCAAAACCTACACTGCCAGATGGCCGCTGTTGTTCAAATGGTATTTAGTACAAGCAAGTAACCTGATTCAACTATCATAGTTGTGTGCCTATGGGTGAGAACATCTTAAATTCCCAAATACCTTTCTTGTTACGCACTATTTAAAGCTTGTGATGCATGTGTTAGAGCAATAGCTCTTCTGTGGACTTTCACTGAACCACGCCTTTAAATATTTCAGAATTAACAGTAAAGTTAACGACTTCAGTTGGAAGACAGGGTCCCTCATTATGAGTTGGTCAGTAATTGGTGCGCTATATTTATCGAATCCGATAAAATCCCACTGTGGTTCGGAATTGATAAATATGAATATTTTATACTCGGTATATGAGTCTTTCCACGCTAATGAATAATATCGTGGATTTTGGTTCTTACCGCACCAAAATTTGCTTTTCCCGCTTATTTCCCAATATGAGTAGCAGCAGGGTTGACCTGCTGAAATTTATTGGGATGGGCTGTGATCTTTATCACTATACATATTTTTTACGGGTAACTCATAATGAGGGCCAGAGAATGGGGTCTGCCCATGACAGGCATTTTGGAGAGGGAGGGCCCTCAAGGTCTCATGGAACTTCCAGGCTCCATTGCCTCTACAAATAATGCTATCTGAGTGTACGCTCACATTATATCTCATTACAAAAATATTAAATTCTTTATATTAAACTAATCCATAGGCTTCTTAGTTTTGGATGTAAGAATTGTGGTTATATTCTTTATATGACAAAATAGTGAAAGGCGATGGAGTGGATGCAATATTATTGCAGGTCAATATTATCAAACTTGATACAATGCCATACAAACTTCTCAAGCCACCAGCGCCATAGGGGGGAGTGGAAATGGCCTCAACATTTTGGGAGACAAAACTATTAAACTGGATATCTAAAAACATGGCAGCTATGCTGTTCATTGGTGTAAATGTTTCCGTGTGTTAACATGTTCTGAGTCAGTGGCTCATTTGACAAACAAAATAGAAGGTAATACTTATGTACTGTCCTCAGCAAATTCCTTTTACCTTCTATTTTTAAGTCTTCGAGCAAAACAAGAGGCAGATTAGTCAATTTAGATTGTAACAGTCCTGATCTGGGCTCAAACTTGAAGAAAAGGTCTTATGAAGCTGTTCAAAGGAAAAACAGGCCTTCACTCAGTTTATGAAAACGTCTGAAGATCCATACTAGGGAGTAATGTACCCCCACTAACATCCAAAACAAGTTTAGCTGTAGCATAAGGGGTGAGATTGATCCTCATGTCATCTAGTAGAGAAGAGAACGGGTCACGCATGACCAGTTTGGCCTCCTAGGATCTCCAACCAGTAGCAGGTGAGCTACTCTAGCTCGCCAGCTACCTCTGAGTTGCTCACCTATGTGCAGCCTAGCTTATTAAATTAGAATACTTTTGCCTGGTTGAATTATTATACATATAAAAAAAACGAATTATAAAACACTAATAAAATTAGTAGCTCTCAATGCATTTCATTGAACATAAGTAGCTCTCACTACAGAAAATGTTGGAGACCCTTGCAGGGTCTCAAGCCAGGTGTGCCATTACATGATGGGCACTATCAGCAGACTACAGTGAGGCAAAGTGAAATTTGACCTACACCCACATACTTTGGTGCTGGTGCCTTTTAGGTATCGGAGGGGCAGATATCCCCCAAAGATACATTGAGTGGTGGAGTAAATGTGTGACCTGGCTATCTGGAAAGCTCTCTGTTTCTTTGTAAACATGTTTAGTTAACCATCTTCTTTCAATCAGTGTTATAGGCCATGTGAGCCCGCTCTTTATCAGAAATTAGTGCAATAAGACTGAAGGATGGCACTCAGTCAGCTCTGTGTGAGTCTAGATATTTTTTGAGGTATTTAGGAGGTGATTTAGAATTTGGCGCATGTGCGAAATCCCCCTAAAATAGGCAGATGCCCCATCTGCCAAAATTGTGGTACACAACATCTGTTTAGAGCCAGGATACATACCATGTTTCTGAGGGCGGATCCTCAGTTGCCCCCATTGGTGGAAGCCTTTGGCTGTTAAACATAGGCCATACGTCAGTTGGTCAATGTACATCAGAAGGCCTGCCTCATTTACAGTTGACGTTCTGGCATACATGTTTTGTGGTGGCCATTTTACGTTGTGACTGATGTACCAGTAGCATCACAACATGGCCATTCACTGGGAGTCAGAAAAACTCCTGCCTTATTTATATTACATGGCAACCTACGCCTTTTAATATGAATGAGGCAGGAATTATTTTTGTGACTTTCTGCATATGTCTGCGTATGCAGGAATGGAGGCCTGCGGAGGACAGCAATCGTGTATGCCTGTAATTGCAGACATTGTATGCCTATCTTTATTTTTTAAAGAAGCGTATGTCCCTCCAAAGGACAAGAGCTTCTTTTAAAAATAAAATTGGGGTTCAGTGTATGACATTGCGGAGAATGCAGTGATCCCCGATGTCAGTGTCTCCCATCTTCTCTATGCTAAAAAAGTATCCGACTTGCAGTATGTATATTATGACTTGCTATTTGTTGGTCACAAAGCCAGTTATGTTGCAAATCGCAGGCATTGAGACTGCAAAAAGTTTGGTTCCTCTGGCTCTAGATTGTCTGCTCTATAAACAGAGACTCTATAGTACTACAAGGCTGTGTTGTCTCTCCTCAGGCTCATCTTTTGGTCATCAGAGAGCGCCATCTCGGCTGTGAACCGAGTGAATCTGGATGGGAGCAGCATGAGGTCACTCTACAGGACCACACAGCAAGTGAATGCGCTGGCCTTGGACTTCATTGACCAGCGGATTTACTGGACGCTGTATAGTAATGAAGAGCAGGTGCCAAGGATTGGATCGTGTAATTACAATGGAAGCTTTTTGCACATGATACCGCATTCTGGACAGTAAGTTTTATGTCATCAGAAATTAAACAAAATGTACTGTATGGTAGTGTCAGAAGTCATCCTTTCACCAGGGATGGCAGTGGGTAACATTCTGAAAATTTACACATGGGAAACATACTTTTCCACGCAGCGAAAGCGATGAGGTGCCTTTACAATGCAGTCTTTACTACAACTGCAAATTTAACACTGTTTCCTGTAGCAGGCAAGTCGTTACAACGACTTGCTTTACAGAACACATTGTTGGATTGGTGTTGGATTTTAAGTCCAGCACTTTCTCTACTGATACACTGACTAGAGTTGGAATAGTATTTGATACTATTCCACAGTCCAGCGGCCCCTAAAGCAAGTAGTTGTAACGACTTGCGTGCTAAAGGAAAGCGTGGTAACGACGCAGTCATGGCAGTGACTGCGTTGTTAAGCTATGCGTGGTTTAGGCGTACGTGGTTCAGGCATACAACCTTTCCACTTAGATGTTGTGCTCAATTACTATAAATTGTCATTGTGATTTACAACCGGAGAAGCCTTACTAGGTGGATCACCATTTAGAAGTGTGCACATTTATTTATCAGAAAATCACAAATATTGATAAAACCCTTACCTGGGAGACCATACAAATCTTACCCAGGAGTCCGACAGAATGTTTATTTGTACTCCCTACAATCAGAATGTTAATTGTGCTGGTCCTTGAACACTGATTTACGACTTCCACAGTGCAGATAGGCAAAACAGCATATTAGCCAAACTGTCAGTCACCAAGAGAAAAAAGTTCATGCATGTGGGACCCTTTATAGAAATGTTCCTCATGGAGTGACATTCAACTTGAAAAAGAATAAATCTGTGTGTTGAATTGACTGGAAGAAAGTTTAATTTCATGTTTTTTTAAACATGGATCGCCTTTTGGGGCTGAGTTCAGTGTTGTCTATTTCTTGGCAATACATAGTACCATTTTGCACGTATGTGACAAGAACAAATGTTCTACATGTAGAGGTAAGGTGAAATATTGACATACCTCATGATCTACTGTATAGTACTGTGAGAACAGATACTTCAAGATGTTGTGTCTGCATGTGAAAACATTCTGTTGTGCCTTACCAGACGTAGCCGTGTTGTCTTTCATGTATTATTTTATTAACTTCTTAGTTGCAGGATGATAAATAAGTACATCGTTATATATGTCTGCAATCCTTATACTCCAGCCTCTTCAGCTCATACGCCACCAGGAACAGCCTGCCTGCTGCTCAGCCTATCTCCAACTATCACCACTCATCCACACAGGCACCCAAGCATTACATGCATCACAGTCACACCAACATTCCAATATCAACTCTCACCCTGGCTGAGGAGCAGGGAGACAGCTAGGCTGGGAAACATACATAAATACAATCAGGATATAACATTATCCCCCTCCTTTTAAATAAAAAATATAAAAGAAAAGTGTGATAAAACATGAGAATAACTATAAACAAGAATGTACAAGCAGAGAAAAAGGTCAAGACTCAGGGAAGCAGAACTTAAATACAACTTCGCAGGAGTCTAAACACTAAAAAATCATAAAGGAAAGATAACATATTGACAAGCAATATTAAACGCATCCTCCCCAACAAAACATTTCAGAAAAGCGTAAGTAGAAAGGGTAGACCCACCCTTAGACAAACACCCATGAACACAACTATTGGGTGAAACCACAAGTGTAAGGGACAAGACCCAAAAGACCAACCCTGTTTAAGGGTGTGAAACTAATGTACATGTGTGGCACAAGGTGACTTAAACTCAAAGTGTACAAGAAGTGAAGCGCAAGGTGGCTTTCACACCCAACAAGAACACGTGAGGTGCAAGGCGGCTTACACACTAGACAGCATGTGTGGGGCAGGGCGACTTACACACAATACAGCAACACGTGAGGCGCAGGGCGACACACACAAGACAAACAGGAAGTGTAGCGCATGGTGACTTGCTCACTAAACACGTAAGAGGTGAAACGCAAGGTGACTTATACACTGACAAGACGAGACAGGTAGCGCATGACGACTTACACACAATCACCAAACACAGAAAGAAACGTAGCGTAAGAACCACAGAGAAGTGGGGAACTACCCACAAGAACTAAGACTACCCTTGCGTAAGGGAGTGCAGTTTAAAAATGGGACCAAACTCCATTCCCATCCCTTGTGTAAAGGAGTGTAATGTGACCACCAAACAATTAAAGACAAGAACCTCCCTTGTATAAGGAAACCTAAACTGTGGCATCACTAAAACGAAATGCAAGAGATGAACAATACAACAATATGAACTATAAATCATGCAAATGGAAACACTTTTCCTTTGTCACTTGTGTATTTTTTAAACTGTAAAACAGTAACCCATCAACAGTGAGCGACCTCTCACCCGAGTTATACTACTCTGGGTACACTCTCGTAATGTGTACCCTAGCACAACATACACGTCATGTCAAACACATTGCGATATTCACCCACATCTGTATAATGCTTGAACACACAATTTGTTGGAAGCTGAGACAGGCTCAATCAAAGCATGTATACTGCTGTGAGCCCTAATACATTGTCAACCTTCATTACCTCAAACTTGCATGAAAATGTCACATGGCCCCACAGCTTCCAGATAAATTTGCCTTAAAATGTGTGCAACTGCTTTACTTAATCTTCAAAGGAAATTGACTGTCATACTATGTAAAAAAAAAATGACCACCAGAAAACGGAGCTTTACCAAATTGTTCCTGAACTTCGAAGAGAAAAGAAGTGGAGCAACACTCCGGGATCATGAAACGAGCACGGTCTCCAAAAAAATCCGTACTTCATTTGCGGAAGAATATGCGGTTGGCCAATAACTCTGAAGAAAGCTAGACTCCAAGGGACATTTCATAGCCCCGGTGATTGCCTGCAGCCTCCAACCCCAAGATGGAGGCACACTGAGGCGCAGGCGCCAAAAGGTTTCAAGCGCGTGCCAAAAACTGCCACACGCAAGATATTACGTAGTGGAGGGGTGCCCCATCACAGAGGTTCCACGAGGAACTATTCGCGTCATCAGACAGGTACGATTGCACACGCTGTAAACAAATTATAGCTCCATTTTAAAAGAATACACACGCTCCAAACGGCCCACACACTAGACCGGCCAAAAAAAAAAAGTCACATACTGTTGTGGCTAACGGTAACTGTACGAAAGCTGCAGAGCGTACATAGATGAAATAAAATATGCCTACTAGCACACAACCAGATCACTACTCTGGCCCCTGTGGTGTCCACGCCATAAGACAGAGCGTATCATGCCCCATCCAAATTTCACCTCTGTGTAGCAACTCGTCTCATTGAACTCCGATTCTCCATAGAAACAAGCTGTTCAACGCAGCTGACATCCCAAAGAAGTTAGCGTTTATCACATTGTCCAGAAGAAGTAAAACGGGGCAACACGCATAGACTTTGGCAGTCAAATGTGGAAGACACTGTAGGTCTCAGTTCAGTAATCCACATGCACCAAAAACAATATTTGAAGACCAATAAAGTATGTATGTCCAGACTGTGGCTTTCCGCTTTAAAAACTTGTAATTTGGAAAACCTCTCCATACCAGGTGAACCATCCCTAAATGATAAATGTCCACATTTGTGATGTGGAAGTAGTTTGGCTCACACCACTTACTCACTTGGATCACAGTCATTTTTAAAAGTCCAATGGAGCATGTCCAGGCTTGGGCTGTCCATTGACAAGGACACTGGTGGGGCTGGCTTGCCTCTTACTCCATTCTTGACACTTGAATCTTTGTTCCTGTAGTTTCTTTGGGTCTTGATTTATCATGACCATATTTGGTCCAGGTCGTTGCCAAAATATGTTGTGCCTTACCAGACGTAGCAGTGTTGTCTTTCCTGTATTATTTTATTAACTTCTTAGTTGCAGGATGGTAAATAAGTACATTGGTATATATGTCTGGCAATCCTTATACTCCAGCCTATTCAGCTCATACCCCAACCCCACCAGGAGCAACCTGCCTACTGCTCAGCCCAACTCCAACAGTCACCACTCATCCACACAGGCACCCAAGCATTCCATGCATCACAGTCACACCAACATTCCAATACCAAATCTCATCTGGTTGAGCAGCAGGGAGACAGCTAGGCTGGGAAACAGACATAAATACAATCAGGATATAACATATTCCCTTAAATCTGATGCAAGGGCAGCGTCGTTCTCCACCTCTAAGGCCCTCATTACGAGTGGGACAATGATTACCGATATGTGGGGAAACCCCTGTAACTGTACATAACAGAATTATATGTTTTACGTTTGTTTATTGCACTTGGTACGTACCAGGTGTGATAAAATATGCATCCCTCATGCTGGGTTCTAAAGCAAGAAAAATACCCTGTACATAGGACATGGGACATGTGGGTGTTTAGTATTAACTTTCCAGTGCCAATATATTTTTGAGCTAAACGGAAAACTTTTTATCTGGTCTGATAAGCATGCACACAGAATCACATCCTGACAATGCAAGGGATTTTTTAACCTGATCATTCATTGTTCATGGCAAGTTCAATACATGCATAGATTTGTAGGTTAGGCTTAATTTTTGGTGGCCCTTACAACAATCTTGTATTCATTTGTGATTATAGGTTCTACCACCTAGCCCTGAGGAACACCCAGAGGAAGTAATTCTACAAGGGGTTGAAACATCGACACCACAACATGTACATCCACATTCACATTTGAATCTAGTTTTTGATTAAATCTAATTACGGCCTTAATCTATAATGGTTGTTTATTTGTCTTTGCTGTGTAATCGGGGCCAGACTGGCCGTATCAGCCAATAGGCCGGTGACCAGAGGGGTGGATGCAGATCTTGTACCTGTGGGGCCTGGTTTAATTACTGGTGGCCGGTTTTGCAGTAGTGCTGCAATATCAGCCCCAGTAACAAAAGCAGGAGTCATGCTTCTCACTAGCCGCTCCCTCCCTCACTCCCGGGGCCGGTCGAGCAGCAATATGCCAGGGCTGGTTGCTTTTACCAGCCGGCCGTGTGTATAATCACCGTAAACACACCATTCAGTTATGTCACAGCTCACTGTGCCATTCCACTGGTGCACTGTTATATGAATACTAAATGTTTTTATTTTTAGGTCTGTGCATATGGCTACTTCTATTCAAACTCATAACAGCTATTTTTACTGTGCACACAATTTTGTTTTGACTATGGAGCAAAGGGTGTTTTGGCTTTCTCCAAGGAGAACTATTGTTTTTAGATTATACATAGCAATGAAATCAATAGACTATTTATTGATTTGGGTATCAGGCATTGTGAATTCTGTAGTATATATAGGCAGTAGGATGGAAATACTATGTTAGCTACTGAGAACATTCCCTCAAATGACAAAGGTAATTTATTCCAAAAGAGGCCTTCAAAGTAGTTAACACTCTACCCATAATTTCTCTGTTTTCGACCTCAGTCCTACACCTGGTAGCATTTCTAAAGGTTGTCCTTCCACTCCCACCAATGGAAATACTAAAGACGTTTTGTTTTTAAATGGGATTCCTGTTTGGCTGAGGTATGCACGCAGGCCAGACAGGAACCACCACTCTAGTCAGGATAATCTAGAAACACACTAAAAGATAACCACCACTCACCCTCTGGTAGCTTGCCACAGAGCAGTCAGGCTTATCTAAAGAGTCAATGTGTAAAGTATTTGTGCAGAACACACACACACAGTAACACAATGAATACACCACAAAAGGACTCCAGACAGGTTTTGAAAAATAGACTATTATATTCTGAACAAAACAAGACCACCAAAACAACAAAATTCCAATGTACAGAAGTAGAGATATTGACTTTTAAAGGAAAAAAAGCCAGTAAAGCTCTTAGAAGCAAGTAGCGCTAAAAAGGTTACTAAAGGTTGTGCTGGACCAGGGCAAAGTCAAAGTTCGGGCTAACCGTGATGGTACTCTGGCCGGCTACAGAACCCACGCAGGCCCTGGTGAACAAAGTACCTTTCCTGGTCGCACTCAGCTCAGTGAGATGCCTCAGTGTCCAATACGGCATGCACAGGATGGATTATCTTCTCCACACAGTGAAGGTGATCTGTCACTTTCTGAGATGAGTATCAGAGTCGAGAAGCTTTGAGTGATGTGCTGGATAATGCCACACAGTCGAGGGGATGCGTCATTCTCACCAAGCTGCCGTGGCGGCAATACGCAGTCCGATGCGTCAATCTCAGTAAGGCAAAGAACTGGTTCCGAAGCAATGCTCTGATTTTACTCCCTCAACTGGGGCGATGTGCCGGTCTTGATACGGGAGAGGCATTGAAATCTCTGTTGCAAGTATCCCGGCCACTTCCAGTAAGCCAGGCACCGGAGCAGGGGTAGATACTTTGATATCCCTGAGTCTCAAGCAACAGGAGGCAAGCCAACAAGCCCTTAGAGATTACTTCGATTGAAGGCCGAGTCAAGCTCTCCTTCAGAAGAGAGCAGCAGGCAGCAGGGAAACACCCTAGATCAGCAGTTCTGTTGAGTCCTTTAAACAGCACAGCAATTCTACTGGCAGAGCTTCAGTTACAAGTCCAGCAGTGTCTTAGTTTAGGGGGTCAGAGACCCAGTACTTATACCCTAAAGTGCCTTTGATATGAGGGAGACTAAAATCGCTCTCTGAAGTGCATAAGTATCCCTTTCAACCCAGTCCTGTCTGCAAGGCTATCTGTGGGGGTAATCAGTCCTTTGTGTGGGGACAGGACACTGCCTATTCAAATGAAGTGTTAGCCATTCCCTTCCATCTTGCCCAGGCAAGGCTATCAGAATGCAGATGTATGTAGATGGGTACTCAGACACACCTAAACTTCCTATGTTATGACTGTCTAGAAGGAATGCACAAAGTGTAGCTGTCACCCACCCCAGATGTGTATTGGAGACTGGCTGTCAGGCACACAGAACAGTAAGTGAAGAGAAGTTTCCACTTTCTAAAAGTGGAATTTCTAAAACAGTAAAGTCAAATCCAACTCACCAGTGAGAAGGATTTATCATTACCATTGCAGCGATATTAAACAAAAAGCCACTCCTCTCTGATCAGGAATTACAGTTTATAATGTATTAAGGAATTCACAATGCTAGTCTATGAAAGGGGTAGACCTCACAGTAGTGAAAAATGAATTTGGGTGTTTGTCACTACCAGGACATGATTAAACATACATGTCCTACCTTTACTGACATGGCACCCTGCCTTTAGGATTACTTAAGGTGATTTTAATGTAATAAAAGGGGTGTTCAAGGCTTGGCAAACAGCTCTAAATGGCAAATCGATGTGACAGTAAAATGCACACAGAGTCCCTGCAGTGGCAGGCCTAGGACAAGTTTGAAATAAACGTATGTGGGTGGCACAATCAGTCCTGCAGGCCCACTAGATGCATTTAACTTACAGGCCTTGGGTATATGGTGTACCACTTTACAAGGGAGTTACTTGTAAATAAAATATGCCATTCAGTTAAACACCAATATCACCATGTTTAGGGTAGAAGCACATGCACTTTAGCACTAGTTAGCAGTGGTAAAGTGCTCAGAGTCCTATTGCCCAAAAAGAAAATCAGCAAAAATCAGGAGGTAAAGGTAAAAAGTCTGGGAGAAGACCACCCTAAGGATGCCAGATCTAACACCTCTCCTTATTAAAATACAGTCTGAGACCCTCCCTAACTGCTGCAGCTCCAACAATAGTTGCAGAACTGAAAATAATGGCTGCTGTATATACTCAAGGGCGCCACCTGGTTACAATTGTATAAGATGCTCTGTGCCTCCCACTTGTATACTCTATTGCCTCATTGCCCTATGCATGTGCACTGTCAATGGCTCCATCGCAAAGGCAAAGAGGAGCGGAGAGAGGGGGTAGTTCTGCCGTGTACCCCATAAAATACACTAGCCATCTGATATGTACCTCCTGGACCTGACACCTGTCATGGGATCTGCATATAACAAGGAGACCCAGCTCAGGAAATCAGGACTAAATCCTATCTTTGCTAGTAATGCCCACATATATTTGCAGTCTGTAGTGTATGAAGCCTTTTTATTGCCCAAGGCAACCAATACTCCTTCAATATTTGAGCCCGTAGGGTGTGCGTGACATGAGTGAGCCTCCGAATATTTGTGAGGGTGCTTCTCGTTGGAATGAAGCCATATGGGTCTTCATGTACCAACATAAATATCACTTCCCTCAATATATTGGCCATTACTTTTGTTAGACCTGGCATTTAGGACTCTAGGCACTTTACCACTGCTGACCAGTGCTAAAGTGCAAGCACTCCTTGTGTAAAATGTAATGGTAATTGGCTTCTCCATTATTGGCATAGCTGATTTACCAGTTAGTCACTAGTACAGTGCACTGTGTGTGCCCAGAACCTGTAAATCAAATGCACTGACTGTGCCACTCACATGAGTAGCGTTGCAAACATATCTTAGACCTACCTCTAGAGTGTCTGTGTGTGCAGTTTTAAACTGCCATTTCGACCTGGCAAGGGCACCCACTCATCAGGCCCAAACCTTACCTTTTATTACATGTAAGGCACCCCTAAGGAGGGCCAAAGGTAGCCCCTTGGGCGTGGTGCAGTGCAATTAAAAGGTTGGACATGTGCTGCTGTGTTTTACATGTCCTGCTAGTGAGATACTGGTAATCTCCTTTTTCACTACAGCAAAGCCTATCTCTCACATAGGTTAAGAATTGAAGCTGCCTTGTAACATCTTACAAGTGTATCTTTCAATTGAGAGCTGATAGAAATTTGGAGTTTGTTATCTCAGGGCTCAAGTACATCTTTTAGTAAAGTTGGTTTTTAAATTGCAGGTCTGAAAATGCCACTTTTGGAAAATTGACATTTCCTTACTTTAAGCACTTTGTGACCCCCACCTGTCTGCTGAATATACATATGGGTCAGGATAACAGTTGGGCTGTTTGTGCATTCACTCTAGACAGTCACATAAAGAGAGCTGAGGTGTGCCCTGCATATCCTGCTGGCCCATCACCAGGTTGTTGGGTCTTCCTGAGCTAAAGTGGTGGGAGGAGTTGACACTGACACCTGCATTGGGTTGTGCCTGACCTCACACAAAGCCATCTCCATCCCCCCTGTTGTGTGTCTGGAGCCAGGGCAAGGAAAGGCAGTGTCTTGTGCACTACAAAGACTGCCCTTTGAAGTTTGCCCACTTCAAAGACTAAAATGGGTATGCGCACTGGACATATGACCCCATATCCTCAGAGCACTTCTGGGTTGAGTACATTCTGCCAGGAAGAAGAGCTGGATAGCTGTCAGGAGGGACTGCCCATGTGCTGTTTGCTTTGCCGTGTTGGCCTGCTGCTCGGCTGCTTCTGTCCTGGGAGAGAAAGGACTTGACGTTGCTTTCTACATCCTGCTTCCAAGGCCTTCTAAGGCTTGAGTTGCTTGCCTCCTGTTAAGAAGTCTCAGGACAATCAAAGACGTCACCTGTTCTTGATAACAGCACTTGGCCTTTTCTGCTGAAGGCCCTGTCTTGCCAAGTGGGCCAAATCTAGTTCCTGGGCCCTTGGAGTCAAGTGGTGTGTGTTACAACCCAAGAAAAGCAACACTGGCGCTGTCATCAATGCCGCTGCTTGCACCGGAGCCAAGGGCACCGCTTGTGAAGAGCACAACGCACTGCCCTGACTTGCACCGGAGCCTTTGTTGCCAATGACAGCAACTTATTGACTCTGACATCGTCATGGAAGCCGCTGACTGCACCAGAGCCAAGAGCACAGCTCGTGAAGAGCACAACGCACTACCCTGACTCACACTGGAGCCCAACTTCACCAACACTCGCGCACCAGCATCGACTGCATGCCACTGCCTACACCAGAGCTGAGGGCACCACTCATGAAGAGCACAATGCACTTCCTGACTTGCACCCCAGACCCAGCCCAGCTGATGCCAGAGCTTCTTTAATACTGCAGAGCTGACGCCACAAGGCTTGACATTCGACCCAGTATCAACTTTGCTCCACAGTAAGGAACTGAGGCACCGCACTGGCCACCGCAGCCTCACCTCTCCTGCAGCAGTAAGGAACTGATGCATCACCTCCCCTGCAACAGTAAGGAACCAACGTAGCACCGTCCTCCAGAACACCTCACCTCCCCTGTGTTCTGCATCGCCTTTGTTTTGCACAACGCTTTCAAGGTACTGTAAGGGGGTCTGCCCTACTCCATAACCAGCCCTTGCTCCATCGAGGTCGAACTGTCTTTGTGGAGTTGCCAACCATGACCAAATAGCCCCGGTTGGAGCTATTTTTGATTTCTAAAAGTTATACTTGATTGAATCTTTCAAAAGTGATATCTTGATTTGTGTATGTTAGATTTTCGTTGTTTTGGTATTTTTTTATTCAGATAAATATTGGCTATTTTTCTAAAATTGTGTGGAGTCCTTTTGTAGTGTTTTCACTGGGTGTGTGTGTGAAATAACTTACACATTGCCTTTGGGATAAGCTTGATTACTCTTGCCAATCTACCAAGAGAGTGAGTATGGGTTATCTTTGGTGTGTAACTTACTAACCCTAACTAGAGTGGTAGGTTCTGCCTGGCTTAAGTGCATACCCTAGCCACCCATAACCCTCCATTTCTAACAACTTTGGAGAGCTTCTTGATATCTACATTAATCATTGACAATGGACGGTAAGAGCTAAACTATGTGTGCTCTTTCCATCGTAGGTAGCATTACTATGAGTGCTTCTTGCATTGTTTGTGGTAATTTTCCCAAACTATTGACCTCTTGGAAAACCTCCAGCAGCCGGTCAGAAAGCATCCTCACATATAATTGGGAAAATTAAGGCTGTAGTCCATTGGGTTCTAGCACCTTATTCCTGAGGATCTCTTTAATGGCCTCCATTAACTTCTCTTTAGAGAGATCTCCCTCCAGTTACACCATCTGCTTTCCACTAGGCCTCAGAAGTTTTATCCCACTGAGGAATTATATTGTGTTTGTACCTTATCATTGCCCTGGGCACTTGTATAATACAGCAAAATATTGTTGCATCTCTTTATTTATTGATGCTTGAGTCAATATCATCTCAACCCCTTCTCCCTCTAGGGCCATGAGCTCTGGTGTTGAAATTTCTCATTTAAAACATCAGGTTAGGTGTTAACTTGATCTGTGTATACTCCTGTAAAGTAAATCTGTCTAACATATCCCAATATTCCCCTATTCCCCATTTCACTGCAAGTATATCTCTGTCTATGTATGGATCCGCTGTGTAAGTTCTTTGCAGAGGCGCCAATCATTCTCCTTTTCTCTAGAGATCTTGTTTGTAGTTGGAGTTTCATTATATGTATTTTATAAAGGCACTCGCCCCTTAAGAGAACCTTAATCGTGTTTAAAAAAGCCTTTGAGTGGCCACCTACAAAAAGATACAGGTTTGCTTTCCTTTTCATTAACTCATTTAAGGTGACTCAGTAACTAAAAAGAAGAAACGTGGGCAAAAGTATCTTTGGGAAAGAAAAACACTGATGGTCAAACAATGCCGGGGTGTGAGCGTGGCAGCAATGGGGAAAGCAACATAAGGGGTGGAAGCTAAATGCAGGGTGGGCGCATACAATACTGAGGCCAAGGGGGAAGTAAATGGAGAGGGGGGAAGTAAATGGAGAGGGGGGAAGCAAATGGACGAGAGAGAGCACAATTGGGCGCTTTGGAGAAACACAAAGGTGAAAAAGCAATGGGGAGAAACACATGAGGGCAAGAACATCACAGAAGAGGGCGAGAGTGAGGCACACAAGCAGCGCAAGAGCAACAGAAGCACAGAGGAGGGGTGAGAGTACATGAGGGAGACAGCAGAAAACACATGTGCTCTCATAGAGTGCTTAAAGAAAATATTTGAACCTGGAAATGTAAGCAGGGTAAAGACAGAGTAATGTGTCCATGCTCAAAGGAAGGGTCAAACCCAAGATGAGGAAGGAAATACCACACAAGTTAACAAATATGTAGCAAGCAAATCTGAATGACAACAAAGCCAGCACAATTGGTTAGTGTTGGTTGTGACCACAGTAAGCTAACAGTACGTCTTACAACAGGCAGTGCATTCACTGTCTAGTAGGTGAGACCTGAAAAGGGAGAGGTTAGAAAGTTTATAATACCTAAAGAATTCTGGGATGCAGCATAAAAAGTCAATACAAAATTAGACTAGATTACTATCTAAATTTCTAAGATCATTTTGAAGTCTATTGTTGGCTTTTGCCAAACCACATTCTATTTGCAAATGTATTGGGCTATTGGCTTTGTAGTTCTGAAATTCAGCTGATTTCAGAAAGTATATTCACTTAATTTCTCTCATGAAATTTTCCTTTCATATTAATATTACTAAGGGAGTGTTTTCAGGTTTTGTCAATGTAGGCTGCTAGAGCACTCATTATTACCAATGAAACTGAGAGGATACTTGAAGATTCCCTGTCATATTAGATCATCAATTAATTTGTATTTAATTGGCCAGTTTCCTGACTATATCTTTCAAAATAAGCATTGTTGGAGGTGAGGTTTTGTGATTCTGCTAAATTGATCAGGTGACAGCTTTACTAAAAAAAACTATGCTTTATTCTGATGAATCCTTTCAATGATTCACTACCTTCCCTGAAAAAAATTTCATGAAAGGACATTGCTCCTAGTGGCCTTTCGGTTGAAAATCCCAATGTTTTGCCCAATACCAGTCAT
This sequence comes from Lissotriton helveticus, assembly GCF_964261635.1. NCBI lineage: Eukaryota > Metazoa > Chordata > Amphibia > Caudata > Salamandridae > Lissotriton > Lissotriton helveticus. The sequence goes on along the minus strand of NC_136059.1, from coordinate 1,223,073,868 downwards.
GTTTCTGAGAAGGGTGGGAGCACACTGCCTCATATCTCTGCACTCAATTTGCCCCAATGCATGGTCAATGCATTGCATGATAACACTTACTACAGAAGTAGTCTTTAACCACTTGGGCGCTGATGACCGTCCTGACTTCTCAGAAGCGGTCGCTCCTCATGCTGCTCCCTGCCCTGGTATCGTAGCGCTTATTGCCAGACTGCCAGACTGATCATTGCATTAGAGACCAAGTGCGCACTGCTTGCGGCATTTAATTGTGCCTGACTGTATTAATTGTGCCTGATTGTATCGTTTCATAGCGCTTAACTGCTGGACTGTTGCTCTTTTGTTAATCATCTGTGCGCTGCTCGCTTTGCCCAATTTAATTTTGTGTGCCTGATTGTGCCGGTGCCACTGCCCGTTTAAATCGCGATTTCCAGGTTGTGCCCCAATCTCGTCCTGTTTCACTTTTGGCTTGCTGTCATTTTGTTGTTTGTTTGTTGTGCCTCCCAGCCCGGCTCTCAACCCCGCTCCCGCCTCCCAGCTGCTCCTCCCTCGCTCCGCCCCCCTCCACTATCCTCTTATGTCTGATGCACTCGCGTGCAGCGGTCACGCGCAGCGGATGCGCCCCATGCGCGCCGAAGGTGCGCCAAAGATAAGCCCGTCTACACCCGTCCGCGCCTGGACCGTGCCCAGCGCCAGACCCCCTGCCCCCCGCAAACTCCTCTCCACCCGCATAACGTACGACTTCGCTACCCTCTCAGCACTCAATTCTGCCCGTCTCCCACACTGCTACCAAGCCGCCCCAGGACACACCCATGGAACATTCACCTGCCACTCCTGCAAGTTCGACTGCATCAGGACCCACACCAAACCCACAGAATCCAAACAGAACTCCGACGCTAACCACCTGAAGTGCATCCTATTCAACACCCGCTCGGTCCACAGACACGCCATTGAACTTTGGAACCTACTCGACACCAAATCACCGGACGTCGCCTATCTTACAGAAACCTGGATGAACGCCTCATCAGCGCCCGATATCGCCATAGCCATCCTGGACGGCTACAAAATCATCCGTAAGGACCGCATAAACCAAACAGGAGGAGGCATCGCCATCGTCCATAAGAACACCATCCGCATCACGACCAGTTCTGACGATAACCTCGCTACCGCCGAACACCTTCACTTCCAGATCCTCACCGACCCCAAAACCACACTCAGAGGCACCCTCATCTACAGGCCACCAGGACCCCGCACACAATTCAGAGAAGACATCACTGACTTCATCAGCCCACACGCCCTCTTCTCCGAGGACTACATTCTACTGAGAGACCTCAACTTCCACCTGGAAAAGAAAAACGACAGCAACACCACCACCCTTCTAGACAACCTGGCCAACCTCGGACTCGAACAACTTGTTGATACCCCCACCCACTATGCCGGACACACGCTCGACCCAATCTTCACCTCCAGCAAACACATCTCCTTCAACCACACCACAGCTCTCCATTGGACGGACCACAGCTGCGTTCACTTCAACTACAAAAAGACCACGACCCACAACCTCCCACAACCAATTCCCCGAAGAAACTGGAACAAAATTACCACCAACCAGCTCTTCACATCGTTTCACCAAAACCCTCCTGCCAAATCATCGGACCCAAACCAAGCAGCCACCAACCTCACACAATGGATCACCCACAGCGCCGACGAACTAGCACCCTTGAAAAACCATCAAATCAAGCAAGGTAGCAAAAAAGCCCCCTGGTTCAACGATGACCTAAAGAAGCTCTGTCGCACCCTCGAGAAAGCCTGGAGAAAAAACCCTACCACTGACAACCTGACCACCTTCAAGAACGCCACCCGCAAACACCACCAACTGATCCGATCCACCAAGAAATCAGCATTCAAGGATCGACTTGACAACAACGCCCACAACAGCAAAGAACTATTCAACATCATCAAAGAATTTACCAACCCCACCGCCGGCACCAACGACATCACTCCCTCCCAAGACCTCTGCGACTCCCTAGCCTCATTCTTCCACAACAAAATCGCCGACATACATAACAGCTTTGAAAACCAGTCCGGAGACCAATCCACTCCACCCACCTCCGAACCAAAACCCCCCTCTAACAACCTTTGCGCCTGGAACCCAATCACCACTGAAGACACCATCCGCCTGATGTACTCCATCCACTCAGGATCACCAACCGACCCATGTCCCTACCACATTTTCAACAAAGCAGACTCCATTATCGCACCCCATCTCCGAGACGTCATCAACTGCTCCCTCAACTCTGCTACCTTCCCGAAAAACTGGAAACATGCCGAACTCAGCGCCCTTCTGAAGAAACCCACAGCAGACCCCACTGAACTTAAGAACTACCGCCCCATCTCGCTCCTCCCATTCCCTGCCAAAGTCATTGAGAAAGCCGCCAACAGTCAGCTCGCCGCCTTCCTCGAATCCAACAAATCCCTCGACCCCTCACAGTCCGGCTTCCGAGCCAAACACAGCACCGAAACCGCCCTCATCGCAGCAACAGACGACATTCGAACATTACTGGACAACGGAGAAACAGTTGCTCTCATACTACTTGACCTCTCCGCAGCCTTCGACACAGTCTGTCATAGCACCCTCATACAACGCCTCAGCAACGTCGGAATACAAGGAAAAGCATTGGACTGGATCATCTCATTTCTCGCCGGAAGAACACAGAGAGTCCGCCTCCCCCTTTTAGATCAGAGGCCACCGAAGTCATCGGCGGCGTACCACAAGGATCATCACTAAGCCCCACCCTCTTCAACATATACATGAGTCCCCTCGCATCCATCGCGCGCCAACACAACCTCAACATCATCTCCTACGCAGACGACACCTAGCTGATCCTCTCCCTCACCAAAGACCCAAACACCGCCAAAACCAACCTACACGAAGGAATGAAAGATGTAGCCGAGTGGATGAAGAACAGCCGCCTAAAACTGAACTCGGATAAAACGGAAGTCCTCATCTTAGGCTCATCCCCCTCTGCTTGGGATGACTCATGGTGGCCACCGGCCCAGGGAACCGCACCCATACCAACGGACCACGCACGTAACCTAGGCTTCATCCTGGACTCCTCCCTCTCGATGACCAGACATTTCAACGCCGTCTCATCATCATGCTTCAACATCCTACGCATGCTCAAAAAAATCTTCCGTTGGATCCCCACCGAAACAAGAAAAACGGTCACCCACGCACTGGTCAAAAGCAGACTGGATTACGGAAACACCCTTTAAGCCGGAACCACAGCCAAACTACAGAAAAAACTCCAACGCATCCAAAACGCCTCAGCCAGGCTGATACTAGACATCCCCCACCAAGCCCACATTTCCGGTCACCTGAAAGACCTCCACTGGCTCCCCGTCAACAAGAGAATAACGTTCCGTCTCCTCACCCACGCACACAAAGCCCTCTACGACCTAGGACCCGAATGCCTCAACACGCGCCTTTCCTTTTACACCCCCACCCGCCAACTACGATCGTCCAACCAAGCCCTCGCCGCAATTCCGTGCATCCAAAGATCCATCATGGGGGGAAGATCCTTCTCCTACTTAGCGGCGAAAACGTGGAATTCTCTCCCCACCCACCTCCGCCTCACACAAAACCACCTCTCCTTCGGAAAGCAACTAAAAACTTGGATATTCGATAAGTAAAGTACCCCCCCCCCCCCCTCCCTCAAGCACCTTGAGACCCTCTGGGTGAGTAGTGCGCTATACAAATTTTGAACTTGAACTTGAACTTATGACGAGCTGAGCTCGTCATCAGTTGCGCCGCTCGCACGCTGATGACGAGCTGAGCTCGTCATGTAACGCGGCTTTTTTTAAAAAAGCCGCGCAGCGCGAAAAAAGCCGCCGCACGCATGCGGTTAATTGTACACCCTTGTTGGTGCAGCCTGTGCAGTGTAACTCTAGGCATGTGTTTCTGGATTCAGTTCTTGCTCAGTAGAGAGCAACAAGTCATCTTAGGGTGCTGGGAATGCGGCCCAAAGTCTTCTCAGGTCTATGAACCACTAATTGGGTGCAGGGGCATCAGCACAAGCTAGTCAGTTCATTAGCTCAAGGGAGACTTTTCAAACAGGAGGAGGGTGGGACACACATCCTCACATCCCAGCACTCAATATCCCCCAATGCATTATGGTAAATGCAGTGCATGGTAACACTTACTTCAGTAGTAGTCTTTAACTTTTAATCCCTGTTGGTGCAGCCTGTGCTTTGTAACTCTAGACATGTGTTTCTGTGTCTATCCTGTGAGTAATGACAACAAGGGCTGCCCAATAACCACCCAGAATCTGGGGCAGTTAATCCTAAAGGAGATAGTGATTTCTTGCAGCAATAGTAGTTATACTGGGGAAAAATTATTCAAAAGACATTCATCAACCACATACGATATAAAGGCCATGCAAAAGACGAATATCTAAACTTTTTTTTATAATGTGATTAATGTGATTTTTTTTTTAAAGTGCTCAGTGTTCCAGTGATTACACAATGCAAGATAAACCGTGAAAATCCGACAAACTGTGTTTACAAAGCGTACAATTGGGCCATCCATAAAATTTCTGAGTACAGAGACAATCATCTGTATCACAGTGGAGTCCCCAATAATCAACCAGGAACTTTAGCTGTCCAATTGTTAGCAGCATCAACTTTTCAACCCATGATAATTTGAAGGATCATCATCAGGGCAACAATTGCAGAACAAGTGTGATAAATTTGAAATAAAAAGAAGTGCAGTCTTCAAAGCCAAAACTTAGGCCTGATTTAGAAGACGGCGACCGGGAAACATAAGGAGGAGGGATACCACGTCTCGAATACTTCTGGATTCCAGTTGCACCCACGGAAACCGGAACCAGCTTATGTATCCCCTCCCAGTATGGGCTTGATGTACACACGCATTAAGTACGGCCGACGAAGCACTCGCAATCTGTGTGATCACTAATTCAGATTCCGTGGGAAATCCACCACGTGAAGATCTAAACGACCCCACGTCGGTTACCACTTTGATTCACAGAAGGTGACATCACACCTGGAACCTCCCCAGACGCATACAGCGTTTCTTCTTTCCTTTCGTACAACACGTGCACCCGGTAAAGACGGGTATGACTACCAATTTTACTAGCAATCAGACTGTGCAGACACATCATTCCTGACCAATAGGATTATAGGTCGTGTCTTAAGCCCTGAGGAGTCGCTGTGAGTTGTTCCCACGCGACGAAACACGTGTCGGCTGGTTGTGGAACCAATAAACTTATATCCATTTCCCAAGAAACGGAACAAGATTGCAATTGTCTTAATGATTGTCTCTATGCTTAGAATGTTGTCTATTTCGTAACCACTGTCACTACACCTTGATTGTTGTGTGCGAGGGCATTGCTGTTTTACATTGTCTCGTAGGTTTGGCGACTGACCTACTTTTTGAACGGTTAAGGGGTCTTATCCGCTCGCCCTTCCGCACCACCCCTTAACGTAGCTTTGTTTATACTCCAATGGTCACACTAGGTAGTGCGCCCATCCTTGTCTGAAATACTAAAAACCCCACTTGCTGCATTATAGGCCTGATTTAGATCTTGGCGGACGGGTTACTCCGTCACAATGATGATGGATATAAAGTCCACTGAAAAAAGAATCCCATTATATTCTATGGGATTAATATTTGGGTGGATGGGATATCCATCACTGCTGCAAGGGAGTAACCCCTCCACCAAGATCTATATCAGGCACTAAATAAAAAATTCTGCGACTTAATCAATGTAAAAACATTTTAAACCCCTGAGATCTCTACAGTCACGCCTTTATTTATCCTACTAACTTCTCCTTTATCTGAGGTGGAGTGGTAAGTGTGAGACACCATTTAGTGGTGCCTTTTGGGTTTTAATGTCACCCATAATCCATGCTTGCAATGCCCCCCTAGAATGGTGGTCTTTTCAATTGGCATTGCCACTTGAAATGTGAAAATGCATCACAACATTGCTCTTTAATTTCATTTTAGGATGTAGTTAAGACATTCATACACTCACAACAAGGACGCCATCTACCTTCTGTCTAACCGTAAAGGGCCTATTTATGTAAAAAGTCACGCAGTGCAGCACAGCAAGTCACCTTGCTGTGCTGCACTGCTTGACAGGGAAAGGGTAGGAATGTGCTGTATTTATTGCCTTTTCTTCTGTGCTGGTGCCCTTTTGGCAGCCTAGTGCCAACGCAGGCACCCTTGCACCATGGCGCAATTGTTACTGCGTTCCATGCAGGGACACCTTCCTGCACAAAAACAATCCTGAGAGGCATATTCCTCTATGTGTGCTTCAGAACACATAGAAAGAGGAAGTAGTTAAGAGAAATAAAAAATATTTCTCCTCGTTATACACCTCTTGGAAAGGCGTATCTTTTAGGTCCATTCCCAGGTCTACCAGTTCTGGTAAATCTGGGAATGCATTAAAAATCCAATAAAACTGCATGGAAACACCAACGCAACCCCCAAGGAATGCCTTCCCAGGGCAGAGAAAGACAACGCAGAGATTTGTGCCGCATTGCCTTACTGCAGATTTATGTAACCACTCAGGGTCATAAAAAGTGGCTTGTGTGGCTTCATAAATGGCATGTAATATTTGCAGCACTCTTGCACCACATTATGTGGTTTAAGAGCAACGCAAACTGGCTCACAAATCGGCCCCTAAATGTTCTTCTTGCTTTGGCCTTTTTTTTACCTCAAACTAGGAGCGAACTAGGTATTTTTAGGTCTGGCAACAGCAGAGCTTATCTTATCTAGAAAGTGTACCCCTATAATGTAGGTTTGGGAAAGGAGGAGTAGAGCTTCTGCTATGAACACATGTCTGCCCCCTTCTGCAATTAGTCGTTTTGGGCCATTCCCCATTCAGTCATTGCTTGTAGAAAGTGTCATTCACATTTGTTTTCACTCCAGAGGACTATTTCTTTTTCACATGTCTCCCCTTATTGTTGGATTAAGAGCATCAATCTGCCCATGTAGTGTTTTCAATGAGGTGTCTGGACTGTGATGTGTCCTTGCGCTGGATTAGAATCCTATTGTTATTATCCTTTATGCTCATGGGAGCAGCCTTGTGCCAAAACTCTATCAGAGCTCAGCCACGCAGAAGGAATGATTGTTTGCCCAACTGTATGGCCATGATCTTTCTGAGGACATGCTCGGTAACCAGAATACTGCATTTCTCCCTAATCAGCATTCAGCAACTAAGCCATCATATCCCCAGTTCAATCACTCCTATCCAAAGATGTAAATTGTATATGAGGAATGCTGATTACACTGGTACCATGCTTGAGAGTTTGGACAATGACTTGTTCACTTATGCAGCATATGGTGGATTATGTGGCAAATGCGGAAAATCTATAATTATGCAAAAAACACCGCTGCTTCACAATCGCATACTTCCAGAGGCCCTGAGTATAACCTATTCCACAGCATTAGCAGACAATGAATAGTACATATAATTACTTTTCTGGACTACCACATGCAATAAACAAGCAATGACAAAAATATTAGACCTGGCATTAATGTGATAACATATGCGTAAAATACACAACATTTAATCGGCGGATACTGGTAATATGTCGAACCACTGGCAATCGTGTGGGGTGGAATTCCAACACATTCTTCTTTTAAAAGATTCCCTCAAGCCATTTGAGCTGACGAGCTCATGGAGAGGCACCTGCGCGCCTGGAGAGGTACTGTGACCTGAGAATACTTTGGCAGCCTGCTCAGCAACACCATATATTCGAATTGCCTAATCTCTACTGATGACGGATAATAATCCAGAAACACGTGTTTAGAGATGGCCAGCACTAATCTGCACCTACCTGGTGAAACACTCGAGAGACTTTGCAAGTACACACACTTGGCGAACTGCATTTACCATGATGCCTAGGGGCGAACCTGCTGGGAGGTGAAGCAGTGTGATCCACATTTGTTTTTTGTTATTTGTTTCTTCTTTTGCCCACCATGTCACCTCATATAAAACCCAGCCATATGCAAATCAGTCTTGATTCTTCTCCAATGAGAACAGTCCAGCATGAGCTGCCATGTCAGGTCCTCTCTGAATCGGAACACAGGCAACCCAAGGCTGGTTTCTGCCTGATTGGGCCTTTTAGGTCAGATGTAGCTTGTTTTGCCAATGGTTAGACTTATTGCATATAATCCTCGCTTCACCTTTTGTGTGCTTGATGTAACTCCCTAAGTGGCCAAGTGCAGGCCCAGACTTGGATCTTTTTCTTACTGTACCACTGGTACAAACCACTTGCTGTGAGCTGCTTTGCATTACCTTGCGGCAAGGGAGTGTTCCATGAGTGATACATGAGCATTCAATGCACCCACCCATGGTTATTGACAGAAAACCCTAAGTAGTAACAGTAGACTCAGTTTTGCATAACAAAATACCACTTCTTTGAGGCAGACGTTAGAAGGAGAATTTCTTTTTTTTTTTACTTTTCCGACTTTACATGGTAGATTTAAAGTGGAAAAAGTTGTAAAGTTTGTCTAGGTATAGTATTGTGCACTGGAAGGGCACCCTTCCAGTACAAAACCTATGCTAGACATTATGCAGACACGTTTGTCCTGTGGTGCTAAGGTGTGTGCATGGCCCTAGGCAGCCTGATTCTGAGCTATCACTAGGCAGAAAGCAGGACAGTGCCCTATCTTCATAGGCATAGTGCTGTGCTGCTGTCTTCTTCTCATGCAGTGTAGTCCAGCAACATTGGTTACTTAGCTGCTTTGTGGGACAACATTATAAATCTGGGCTAATGTCTTAATAACACCAGATGGCAGATAGCTTGATTTACTGGCAACATACCAAGGGTGCCAATGTGCATGGTTCCTCATGCTTCCTCCTATGACCATTCTGTAGGTTTAGCAGAGCAAGAAGATGAGAAGTAAATGTAGGAGCCTGTTGAAAAAGTGAGGAAGAGCAGAAGGAGAGCTGGGTAGGCCCAAAATATTCCACCCTATATAGCCGTGAGGCTTGATGTATAGATAGAAGACATGAATGAGAATGAGATGATTTTATAAAGCGCACATTACCCGAGGGTGTCTTAGCACTGAGCTGATTCAGTCCGGAAAGAATGAGGGAGTCATGGTTTATGGGGTAAGGGGAGGGGGGGAGAGGCCAGGTGACCTCCTTGACTTAATGTGAAAACAGCCAGGTCTTCAGCTGCTTCCTAAACACCTGCAGCGCCAGCTGTGAGCGGAGAGCCAAGGGGAGAGAGTTCCATAGTTTTCCTCCCTGATATGCTAGCGTTCTGCCACCCCAGTTGGCTCGTTTGATTCTAGGGACCGTAACCATAAATGCGGAGCTGGATCCAAGACTTCTGCTGGGCACGTACCAGGAGAACCGCTCTTGAAAATACGCCGGGCCCGTCTTATAGAGCGCCTTGTGCATAAGGCACAGTGCCTTGAAAGACACCCTTTCTCCACAGGCAGTCAGTGCAGATCATGCAGTGAATGGGATACAGGTTTGAATTTAGGAATTTTCAGAAGTGTCCATGCTACAGCATTCTGAAGAGACTGCAATTTTCTTAGCAGATATTTAGAAGCCCCTAGATAAAGTGAAGCAATGCTAGTGTTTTCGTTGGAGCTGCCTCATTTGTTGGTGTCTCTGTGTTATTTAGCCTGGGTCAGCTTTATTCCAAGGTAGGAACCCCTACATTAGATGATTATTGTTGCCCAACCTGCCCATGGGTGTGTACTGTCAACAGATTCCTTACTCCTTATATGTGGCTAGAGAGCAGTATCGTGGGTGCTAAAGAGTGATGAATGCATAGTAAGAAATGTAAACATGGTCTTCTAGCTTCCTATTCACCTGTTGCATGTCCTCTACCACATATAATAACATTGGCTGGGGTTTCCATCCATCTCCCATCCCCACCACCTCTATCATAAGGGCTCCATCACCAGCACATACAGAAGACCCATCTCGCGTAGAAGAGGTGGGGACAGTGGGAGTGCGAACATCAATGGTTAGTGCATAGCTGCTGGAAAGGTTTGCCAAACCAGTGCACTTCTACCATTCTGTTCCAGACCCAGGACATCAGAGAAGGTACTGAGATAATGAAGTGGGCGATTCCTTTCCTAAGAAGCTATAGATGGGGTAAAAGGGTCGACCCCACTCTGGCATCAATCCAGTTGCCAATGATGACCTCCAGATTTCTCTGCAGCTTTCCCTTCTATGCCCCACATGCCTCTTGTGTTAGCTGCTCTTAGCTGAGTTATTGTTCAAAAGGCTTTGCTAATATGTTTTGTGATGAGCAGAGCATGCTTTTGTTGGAGTAAGTGTATTATCCAAAGTATTAGAAGTTAACCATCAGTTCTAATAGTCTCTAATAGCCATTGGTAATCTTAGGATAACTTCCTACGCTACAAACAGAATGATAAGCACTACCTGACACAATGCCACCTACTCCCTGAATGCGTCTACATCATTGACAAAACACTAAATGTACGTAAGATAAAGTGAATGAGTTTGCAACTATTATGAACACATATTTATTTGTATTAAATCTTTTGTCCCAGACATCACCTTTTTGGAATCTCCCTTTTTGCTGATGATGTCTACTACTCAGAGTGGAAAACAGGCACCATCAGGCAGTCCAACAAGTACACAGGGAAGGAGATTGTTAGACTGCGTCTGGGCTCTTCGCTATTTCCCGCTACTCAGCTAAAGGTGGTGCACAGATTGAGCCAGCCTGCAGTAAAAGCAGATTTGAATAGAGAGGGTAAGTTACTTCTTTACACACCCCACCACATGCAACCAAGCATGAATATTGAATATTTATGGTCAGCCTTCAATGTGACTGGCTAAGGTTGGAATTGAAGAAACTGCTTTACATTTGTCTTTATGTTTTCTTTGTCTCCTCGTTACATGGATCTGTTCAATCAGTTTTCTTTTAATGTGTGATATTACCTGCTGCAGAGTGTTGAGGACATTTTGTGGAACTCGTGGACTGTCTAACTGTTTGGAAGTGAAGCATCAAGATGATGATTTGTCATGTGTAGAAATATCAACGCATTGTCAACAGTGACATGGCAATTAACATTGTGCATTTACAAAAATAGGTGTTTGAGTAAAGTGTTGCTACGTTGTAGTATGATACCATTCTCTATGTACCAAGCAGCAAATCACACATGTGGTTAAGTTACAAGTCATATCAAAGAGTAGACCTAGATGAGTAAACTTGGAAGAGTGAAGAAGAATTAGCCTATTCTGGGGATAAAATAGATCTGGATGGCAATAAAAAATGGAACACCCGCAACATGAAGTGCACGCCCGAACACACTTTTTAGATATTGTCTGATGGCTAAAACGTGGCCTGGACCGTGTGATCAAGTACAAGGTGAGGGAGAAAGAGCAAAAATATTTTTCGCTCAAGACATAGAGGGCCCTGTCTATGGAGTGGCCAATAGGGCCACGTGCTGGTAGCCCAGGTTACCATTAGTTGTGACTCCTACTCCCCTATCTCTGATGGCAGAGTTGAGCTGCTTGATCCATCATCAAGATCTCTCATTGGTGGACCACACTTCTGAGTTAAAATCAGCTAGGTATGATCCGTTTGTATTTGGGTGGCCCTATGGAAATATATTACCACAGCCTTACTTTGCCAAGCTTCAGTGCTAAAGTAGTATTACAGACTTGGCAGAACCAGGGATGAAACTGCTGAGAATGGGACCAGACTTTTACTGGTGTCCAATTACTGGTGGTTTCCTGCAAGGGTTTAGCAGCTATAACTGAGACCCCCCCACCCTCACCCCAGAGTTTGGAGCAACAGATAAAACTATGATAACACACCCACATTTATGACAGCCTCACATAGTGGTTAAAATAAGGTTTTTAACAAGAAATCCAGTGGTGCAAGGAAAACACCACAACTCCCTTTGGTGGAAGTTCACCACAACTGGCACATTTTTGCATCTCATACTGTACTTTCACTCAACGCAAAAGTCATACAGATGATGGACGGAATACAGAGCAAATAAAATGTTCACCTCCAGCCAATAGATCTGGGTTAAATCCATTGTTCTTTTTGCTCACCATGCCACCCCAGTTTAGAACCAGCCAATTGCAAATCAGTCTTGACCATGTGCCTCATGGGAACTGTCCAGCCTGAACTGCCAAGTCAGGTCCTCCCTGGACCAGAAACAAGCATTCTGGGACCGGTTTTGGGGTATCACCCCATATCAGCCAGGCTAGCTTGAATCCAGTGGCGCAGTGAGACCGGGACCCACGTCTGGGCATACCTGATGCACTTAGGGCAAAAAAGCAAAAGACACACAGATAATGGACTAGGGTGAATGTTTGACATTGTTCAACATTCTGTCCATCAGTTGTTATTTTTGCATTTGTCACCCTGAGTGGGACGAGTATGCTCACCCGTGGGTCCTGTGCTCTCCATGCCACTGGAGTAAAGCTAAGCTGCCTGATGAGGGATGTTAACCCAAAACTAGCTCCAGGATGCTTGTTTCCGGTCCAGGGAGGACCTGGCCTGACAGTTCAGGCTGGACTGTTCCCATGGGGTACAGAGTCAAGACTGATTTGCATATGGCTGGGTTAAAACTGGAATGGTATGGTGAGCAAAAAAATGATGGATTTAGGCCCCGATCTCTGTACTGGAGTCAATGGTTGACATTGTTCAAAATTCAGTTGTTCTTTTTGCATTTGTCACGACGAGAGGGACGGTATGCCAAGAAGTGGGTTCTGTGCTCTCCATGTCACTGGAGTCAAGCTAGCCTGCCTGATGAGGGGTGTTACCTCCAAACCGGTCCCAGGATGCTTGTTTTGGTTCAGGGAGAACCTGATCTGGCAGTTCATGCTGGACTGTTCCCATGGGGAACGTAGTCAAGACTGATTTGCATATGGCTGGGTTCAAACTGGATTGGCATGGAGAGCAAAGAAACTATGGATTTAGGCCCAGATCTCTGTACTGGGGTGAATGTTTGACATTGCTCAACATTCTGTCCTTCAGTTGTTCTTTTTGCATTAGTACTTTCACTTAACAACTTTTTAAGCTATTCCTCTCTGGGCTCTTAAAGTCAGGTGTGATAAATTTACCAGCGCACACAGTGTGAAGCTGTGGATTTATCACCTGATGATAGGTGCCTGTTTGGATGCTTGAACTACATTCCGTGGCTGTAACTTTATTATAACAATAATTCAGTGTGTTCATCAAATCTGAGGTCTACACTCTAAGGATGTAGACATCCTGTCACGTCTTTCAGACTCAAATTCACAAACTCTTAGTAGTGGAACATTATTCACTCCATGAGGCTAAAAAATGGATTTGAAGAAAGCAGGACTCCTGTATCAAAACCTAAGATTATTACATTTCTAGCACTGTCAGTGGTGCCAACAACAATATTTAAGAGTTTTGACAATTAAGATGTCAAATGAAAATTTTAAAATAATACTGGACTGGCTTCCCTTAAAGTTAGGACAATTTTGGCACATACAGAAGTACATAAAATGACTGTCAGGCCCGACAGCCTTACAGTTGCCAAAACTTCAGAATGGTTAGATGTCACTTGGGGCCCGATTACGACTTAGGCCGTGCCGTGCTGGGTACGCCCCGGTGCTGCACTGCCAAAGCTGTGGTTGGGCCACCTGCCAGATTAGGACTTTCCACCTGTCTGATGGGCTTTTATTGGTGAAAATTCCATGATGTGCACACACCCACAGGGTGCAGAGGCACTAGGGGGCCCTGTAGGGCCCTCTTTGTTTCCTCTCCGCCATGGTTTTCATGGAGGAGGAACTGCCACGAAAACCCTGGCAGAGAGGGAATGCCTACTATGCTTGGCCGGACCGCATCTGTCTCGCCAAGCATATGGATGCCTCTACACCACCCATCTCACAATAGGGTGGTGGGGAGACCCCTGCATCCACGCGAGTCTGGCGGTCCATGGACCACCAGATTCGTAATCAGCACCTAAGAATCCTGTATAGAATTTTAAGATACCACTCCAGAGGCATTCCTATTTCAAAGTGCTGGTATGTATGTTCCTGTGCTTATTGCATGACGATGTGCCCATGAAGATGAGTAAAAACCCTTTGTTAATGCTTCAATGGACATTCAGTATTGGAGTATAGACTCCTCAGAGACCTTTAATACTAAAGTGATAACATCACACAAAAGAAGGGCAACAGGTTATTTACATCTGTGTTTACACCCTATTCTATAAGTGCAGATGCTTTACAATCTTCAACTTCACCTGCACAATTCAAACAGAAGCAGAAGTATGCACTTAATTACTTATGCACTTGATGACACATCCTCTTAAAAATCCGGGATTGGAGTCACAATTTTACGTCAACTCGTTTTAGGCCTACACCTTCCCACAGTCAAAAAAGTTAATTCAGTTATACAACAAGATATTGATAAAAATAGAGCTTAAACCTTCATACCCCACCTTAAGCCCTCTGACAAGAATCTGGAAAAGGGAGGCACAACATTTAAAACGGTCTGCCTTATGGGTAAACAAGTCAGAGATTACAGACTCTTCACTGAATAGACTCCTCAAGTTTGTAAGCAAAAACCTCTGGAATACAAAGATGTTTGTGGTTAATGTTTTCACATGGAAAGCTCCTTCATTGGAAGTCTCTCCTGGTCCTGAGTTCTCAGAGCCATGCAGCATTAAATGAATCCCAATCCTTGTGATCCTCACAATAGGGCGCACCCAATCCCAGGGGCATCTGATGCGACTATTGGGTTTTGTAGCATCTACACCCAATAGACATTCAAGATCAATGATCACTTAGGAGAATGTGGTGAGTAATATATTAGAGGTGTGAGCAGAGGGTATAATCTTGACAGTGTGTCTCAACACTGAAGAATAATGGAGACCCTTTCAGTTCATTTTAAGAGCTGTATTAAGGGGTTCACCCTCACTCAATCTCCTTAGCACACCCAGACTCACAGTACTTTTGGGCAATGGGCAATTTGCTCATATTAACAGTCTCCCTTAAACCGATCAGCCATCATTAGATGAAACAAGGTCCTTCCTTACACCACCACACTTGTTAAGGTGTAAAGACTCAAAATTCTGGGACAGACTCTCTATATTGGTGCTTTGATTAGACTCTTCTACATCCTTTTAATTGGGATAGGTCTTGCATCACAGGCAGTGGGAAAGCAGAGCGGTAGGATCCAGGCACTAGCTCATGTAAATCGTGGAGTATTGGTTGGTCTTCGGCAGATGTGCGTGTACCCCTATACCATATAGTGGTCGTTAGGTGTCATAGCTTGGTATATGATGTCATGCACATATTAACAGGTGACCTATTGGCCTAGCAACATACCTTTCACATTTATACTGTCAATCTGTGAGCTGGATGCCACATAGAAAAGCTGAAGTAGCCAGTGTATGTATTTTTCCAGAGTGTGCATTGCATCCGTAACACATCTTTGCCAGTATGGGCATCATCTTGTATGACAATGGGGATATCATTTTCATGGAGTGCAATATCCGTACACAAAAAATGCCTACTACACAGATACCTACATTAAGGCAAGCATTCTACAAACTGTAATACATATTGAATATGTCAAGATAAGCACATTTGACAATATGCCTGTGTATTTCAGAGCAATATATTGCCTGTCCTAGTATCAGCACCATGAATGCAGGGGCTCAAACATATGCACACTGTTAACATACGTGTGACACATCCCTAGCTTACCAGCATGTGAGCAAAGTTATTTTGAGCAAGAAAAGTGATCCCTTGGCGTGTTTACCTGGATTGGAACAATCAATACACTGCCGTGGCTTAGCAAGGTGGGGTGGGGAGCGGTCTGCCCCAAGCGGCATGAGTTTTGGGGGCGGTAGCCTCCCCCGCTCTTAGTTGCTGATATCGGGGCAGAATTCACCCCCCCCCACTCTTCAATCTGCCGCCGAGGGGCAGCAAATAGAAAAAATCCGGCCAGCACCTCCGCTCCTTTATGCGCCCGCAGCGGGGCAGCAAACACGGGAACCGCCACGGGCGGCTAAAGTGCTTGATTCGCCACTGATACACTGTACCACACACAAAGGTCTGGTTGCGTCAATGAAAACAAACGCATAGCCATTTCGCTAACGAGGTAGCAGACAAAAATGTATTTATTTTATTTTTATTTTATTTGTGATTCGTAATGTGCATGGCTGCCTCAGCAACAAGGCGTCCCAGCACAACCAGAGACCCGAGAGAAAGAGCAAGAGAGAACAACCTAAAAAACGAAACATCAGAGAGTGGAAACAACCAAGTTTTTATAGCTTTACAAAATGCCCAAAGATTGCAAATAGCTCTAATGTGTGCTGGGAGCGAGTTCCAAAGTTTTGCCGCTAAAAACGGAAGGAACGGCCCCCTGCCCTTGCTCTCCAAACACGAGGAGCACAGACAAGCGCAAGGTCGGCAGATCTCAATGCTCGCCCAGGCACATAAGGAATCAGCAGGCAAGAAAGCCCACCCGGGGCTTGATGCGTCAGAATCTTATGTGAGATACACAGCACCTTAAACTGGACGCATTTCTCAATAGGTAGCCAATGAAGCTTGGGGAGCACATGTGCCACTGAGCAGGATCTAGGTAAGGCCACCAGAAGGCGTGCTGCAGCGTTCTGGACCCTCTGCAAGCGTTTGATACTGGACTTTTTAGCGCCCAAATACAGAGAGTTACCGTAGTCAAGCCTAGAGAGAATGGACGCCTGAACAATGGTTTGACAAACTCTAGGGGGAAAAAAACCAAGCAAGGGTCTCAACCCTCGCAAGAGCCCGAAACAGACAGCGGCATCAGCTTTTGTCTGCTTCTCAAATGTTAGTCCGATGTCAAACCACATGCCCAGGTTCTTCACAGCCTCCCTAGGTGGCGGGGCGGGTTTGAGACCACTGCTCTGACCAGAGCTCCCGGTCCTTGTCAAATAGCAATATCTCAGATTTACTGGCATTTAACTGTAAACAGTTTGCTGTCATTCAATCTGAGATAGCTAGCAGATCCTCCTTAAATTTCTCCAAGTTAAAACAGACATTTTTGGAGAAGGCGATTACCAACTGGGGTCGTCGGCGTACGACACCAAGGACCATCCCCTGTCTTTTGCCACCTCTGCCAGAGGTCTCATATATAGATTGAACAAAAGTGGGCTTAAAATAGAGCCCTGAGGTACCCCCAGGCGCAGGGCACATTCCTGGGAGTGGAAGGGTGGTACTGAGACCTGGAACATCAGATCCTCCAAAAAAGAGCGGATCCACTCCAGGGCCCCATCCCTAGTCCCAACTTCCCAGAAGCGTTCAAGGAGAATCGCACGGGACACCTTGTCAATAGCGGCGCTTAGGTCTAACAGGACCAAGGCCGCTGAATTTCCCATATCTAACCTACTCCTAATGGATTCCGATACTGCCAATAGCGCAGATTCAGTGCTATGCCGAGGTCGGAACCCATGCTGTGATGAATCAAAGATCCTGTGTTGTTCAATGAATTTGGATAGTATAGTATTCACGTGTGCTTCCACTAACTTGGTCAAAAAAGGCAACTGGGATATGGTGCGATAGTTGACCGGATCATCTGGATCAAGAGTAGATTTTTTATCAACGGAATGACTTTGGCATGCTTCCATGCCCTAGGAACAGAAGCTGACCTCAGAGACACATTGGCCACTTCTAAGCTCACAGGAGCAATCAATGAGTGGAGCTGATGGAAATAAGTTGATGACAGTGGGTCAGCTGGAGAGCCTGACTTGATTTTATAAAGAAAAACCAAAGGTGGTGATGGACGGAGCGTTGACAATACAAACACTCACCCCCAGTCAACTGATCTGGGTTTAATCCATCACCGTTCTTTAGCTCACTCCGCCACCCCAGTTCAGACATGGCCATATGCAAATCAGTCTGACCCTGTGCCTCATGGGAACAGTCCAGCCCGAACTGCCAAGCCATGTCTTCCCTGGACCGGAATCAAGCTTCCCAGGACCGGTTTCTGGCATTACAGCGGTCTTCAGCCGGGCTTGCTTGAATCCAGTGGCAAAGTGAGCAAAGGACTCACGTCTGAGCATACCCTGCCAACTTAGGTGGTGTGGAGTGCAAAAAATCGATGGATTTAGGCCCAGATCTCTGTACTGGGGTGAATGTATGACATTGTTCTGCATTCTGTCCATCAACTGTTGTTTTGCATTTGTCACCCCGAGTGGGATGGGTATGTTCAGACGTGAGTCCCATGCTCTCCACGCCACTGGAGTCAAGCTATCCTGGCTGAAGACGGCTGATAGCCAGAAACCGGTCCTAGGATGCTTGATTCTGGTCCAGGAAAGACATGGCTTGGCAGTTCGGGCTGGACTGTTCCCATGAGGCACAGGGTCAAGGCTGATTTGCATATGGCCATGTCTGAGCTGGGGTGGTGTGGAGTGCAAAAAAAACAATGGATTTAGGCCCAGATCTCTGTACTGGGGTGAATGTATGACATTGTCCTGCATTCTGTCCATCAACTGTTGTTTTGCTTTTGTCACCCCGAGTGGGATGGGTATGTTCAGATGTGAGTCCCATGCCCTCCACACCACTGGAGTCAAGCTATCCTGGATGAAGACGGCTGATAGTCAGAAACCGGTCCTAGGATGCTTGATTCTGGTCCAGGAAAGACATGGCTTTGCAGTTCGGGCTGGACTGTTCCCATGAGGCACAGGGTCAAGGCTGATTTGCATATGGCCATGTCTGAACTGGGGTGGTGTGGAGTGCAAAAAAACGATGGATTTAGGCCCATATCTCTGTACTGGGGTGAATGTATGACATTGTTCTGCATTCTGTCCATCAACTGTTGTTTTGCATTTGATTTTATGGCATAGGGGCTCAAATCCCAGAGGCGTCAACAGTGGGAATGATGTCAAACAATTGCCCTCCACAGTGTCCACCGCTCCATGCGCCCCTACGTTCTCAACAAGAGAGGACGCCTTAGGAAAACCACAATAAATCTGCTAAACTTTATTCAAGAAGTGCTGCGCAAGTACCTCACACTGGCGATTGGAGGCTATAGAAGAGGTTCTAGGAGCGCCTGCACTCTTCATATTATCGAGCAGAGAAAAGATGGTCTTTGCAGGATTTGAGCTTGCCAACATCTTATCTGCTACATAGTCTGCCCGTGCTCTCCGGATGAGCTTATGATAATTCTTAATTGCTGCTCGATATTCAACTTTTGCAGCTACCTCATAGGAGCGACGCCAGACCCGCTCTAGCTGCTTACAGCCCTTTTTTGCCCGAGTCAGTGAGTCATTGAAGCACGGGTTAGATGGCCCAAGCCCCTTTCCAACCTGCTTAGCTGGAATATGATTATCCAGTCCAGTCGTGAGCCATTCTTGGAGACACAGATCCGCTCTCTCTATATCCGGGGGTAGTTGAGGTCTGCGCTCATCAAGCCAGACAGATAGCAATTCACAGTCTAATTTGTACCAAGGCCGTTTAGGCACTTGGGCAGGGCGGGACACAGCCACTCTCCCCTGCACCTGCAGAGAGAATGTGATCAACAAATTATCAGTCCAGTCCTGTGGAATCGATGGAGCCATTTTTAAAAAACAAATGTTTCAAAAAATGGGATCTAACAGATGACCAGCTACATGAGTACCCTCAAGAATGTTTAGTAGGAAAAGAGAAGCTTTAGGAGGAAATGTGATGCTGTAGGAAACAAGATGCTTTAAGAGTAAAGGTGACACTTTAGGAAACGAGACGCTTTAGTCGTAAAGGCGACGCTTTAAGAAATAAGATGCTTTAGTAGTAAAGGTAACGCTTTAGGAAATAAGACGCTTTAGTAGTAAAGGTGACACTTTAGAAAACAAGATCTTTAGTAGTAAAGGTGATTCTTTAGGAAACCATATGTGGGGAGTAGTCCTGTTGCAAAAATAGTGGGCTGGGACCAAAAAAGTTTCAAACAAAAAAGTGAACCCCCTATACCATAAATCTAATCTAATATTTTGCTGATAGATACATTCCTTATATGTATCTGAGAATGTCATTTATGACTTGAAATGAAATGAAATGAAATGAAATGAAATGAAAAAGAAACTTAATTAAGCGCACTGTGGCCAAGCGGCTTCCTGGCGCTGGGGGGGGGGGGGGGGACGGATTCTACACTGCAAACAGAGTGACTAACCGGGGAAGGCATGGAGAAAAAGAAACGTTTTTAATGCCTTTCGGAAAGCTGGGTAAGTAGGGATCGATCGGATAGATAATGGAAGACTATTCCAATACTGGGGGGCCAAAACCGAAAAACGGGTGCCACCGATACGGGCTTTACGGTAGCGGGGAACTTGAAGAAGAAGTTGAGAGGATGAGCGAAGAGTGCGAGAAGGAGTATAGGGAGTGATCAAAGAAACGATAAAAAGAGGGGCGGAATGGGTGAAGGCTAAAAAGGCTAGACAGGCTAATTTAAAGGAAGAGCGAAAGCGTACAGGAAGCCAGTGAAGGGACTTAAGAACGGGTGTGACGTGGGAGAATTTGGGAAGGTGAAAAATGAGCCGGGCGGCCTGATTTTGAATGGCCTGAAGCCGGCGCATTTCAAAGGTGGGGATGCCGGAGTAGAGGGCGTTCCCGTAATCGAGACGAGAGGTAATGAGGGCTGTAATGATGGATTTGAGGGCATCAGTGGAAAAGAAACGGGAAATTTTGCGAATGAGACGGAGGGATAAAAAACAAGATGAAATTACAGCACTGACTTGGGAGTGCATGGAGAGGTCATTGCTGACCTTAATGCCTAAAGTGCGAACAGAGGGAACTGGAAGAGGGGGAGTACCCAGAGAAAGGGGCCAATGGGAAGGGGACCAGGGATTAGAGGGACCACCAGTGAGGACAAGCTCCGACTTATGTTGTTTACTAAATTCTTTCTTTTTTGGTCACTTGGATACCTACCATCCACTAGTTGGATAAGTGTATGCATCTATCGCGAAGAATTAAGACAGAGAAAACATATAGATAAATGTATTTTCCAATGTTTTTTCCCATAATACATTCAATATTGTGCTTTTAAATGAATTATACACGTTTTATACAGTGTTCAAACAGTCAATAGAAAGAAAACGTATACACAAAATACAACATTATTACATGATAACATAACATTTATTAGTATCCGACATCTATGGTCTCAGGTACTATAAGTTATACATAAAAGAGTGTACAACAGTGTAATCTAAGAGTGCTTACATATTTCACTGAGCTGGGGGATCTGTTTTCACTCTCAGTGGTGTAATCATGAAAATCCTGCACTGCCCTTTAGTGGTCGGAGGTCATTCAGATGATTTTAATGGTAAGAATACCCTCTTTGTTTTTTGTATAATTTACTTCCTTTTTTTACTTTGGAGTGGCTATCTCCTAGCGACTATTATTGTGTCCGCTGACGCGTTTTGACCTTCTTGTTGGGCCAAGGTATTTATTGAAGTTCTTCCTCAGTGTGAGAACTATTCTTGCCCAGGACACTAAAAAAGGGGAAAACAACGTGGGTGTGCTCATGCTAGTCTTCTCTGAGTTCTTATTTTTTAATAATAATAATAATAAGAATAATAATAGCCTTTATTGCGTGATTGCTTAAAACCATTGCAACCATAAAATCAATGTATCGAAAGAAAAAAACAGTTCCAAATGAACAAACATGTTTAAAAAGGATGTGGGGTGTTGTGGTAAAATGGGCACATCCGGGTAATCAAAGGTCAGGGCTTAGTGTGTAGAGAAGCGCGTATCATTTCATAAGTCTCCAGGTTTAAAAAGTGGTCTGCTAAAACAAAATTAAAGATAGAAAAGTTCAAAGTTTTGCGTTTATATGATTTCAGTCAATGCTGATTTTCCTTTGTTTTTTTGCAAAAGGCCGCGAGTCTTAGGTACGGCATAAAATGTCATCGTCTCATTTCTCCCTACTAGAGTTCAGCTTTTTTTCTGCTTTATCTAGCGCCTAGATAGGTTTGGTGGGAGCCACTGGTGTAGCTTTGAATGACAGTCCAGTCATGGTCCCTGTTGATTAGCGTTGCTTTATCCTCTACTTGCGAGATGATCCTTACTGATTTGTTTACCATTTGTTTGAACCTATTGTGCGATCCAGTGCTTTCCCAAAGATCTCGTAGATCCACGGTGTCTATTGAATGCTTAAGGTAGATTGTAGCTGTGCTCCCTTTTTCTTTCTAACTCCTTCCGGAGATAGTGATCCATTGTTATTACTTCGGCTCCTGTATTTTATGCCAGCATTTGGCGTTGGCGCCCATTCGTGCTATTCTTTGGTTCCTCATGCCAAATTCAAGCCTTATTTGTGCCTGAGATGTATACTTAGAGAAGTTAAATATATTTGCATTGCCCTGGCTCCTGTGTTATCCAAGGTCAGCTTAACACCACCTCATAAGCATTCACTTCCATAGGTGAATGCCGGTAGAAGTTTAGCTTGGATCTCTTCTAGCAGAGGGGTGAAGCTGCAGCCAGCAATTTTTAATTTGAGATTTTTCAATCCAACCGCTGTTGCAAACCCTCTCCTTGCTGATGCTTCTTTCTGAGGTTGGAATGTCCCTTTACTATCAACTATTACACCCAAATATCTGTATTCATCCACAATTTCCAGTGAGTTCTTATTGGTAAAAACATATATACAAAGGGCAAACCCTGTTACTGGTTGCCCAGAGGATCTTTTTGCTGCCTCAAAACACTGGCTTCAGAAGAATTTTTGGGTTTTACGTACCGTTCAGATCTTGGGCTGTCGAAGCTGAAGACTCTGCCTATTGGCCATTGTGCTTCGGTGTGTGAAGTTCAATGCTCATAAGTTTGAGGCATTCAATCACTGGAATGACAATGGGGGGGTTGTCAGAAAAACTCCTCTCCCATGTTTGTTCATGGAACCGTTCTGGAAAGTTTTCTGGAATACATACCTGTTCAAATTGGTTAATCTTCTCTTATTTAAAACAGTAATTTCCCGCACATCGGTCGGGTACTAGGGAAGAAATTTGAGGTGTATGGTGTTAGGACTTGAAGGAATCTCCTGCCCCTGGCTTACCACCACTGAGTGTATGCAAGCATAAAAGCATGTGAGAAGTGTTATTATTACTTCATGTGAAACCCGTACTGTGAGGGTGCATGTTCCCTTGTTTGTGGGAGAAAGTTATGTGAAGCCTTTGGTGAAGGTTAGTGATAAGAAGAGACAACAGAAATATGCCTACCCCACCAGGAGCCCATGCAAGGTGACAGAATGTGTGGGCACAAACTAGTTTCACACTATAGAATGTCCAGCCGTAGTCGTAGGAACTTCTCCTTCATTATCCAGGTGAAGCTAGTGCCTAGATAGGTTTGGTGGGAGCCACTGGTGTAGCTTTGAATGACAGTCCAGTCATGGTCCCTGTTGATTAGCGTTGCTTTATCCTCTACTTGCGAGATAATCCTTACTGATTTGTTTACCATTTGTTTGAACGTATTGTGCGATCCAGTGCTTTCCCAAAGATCTCGTAGATCCACGGTGTCTATTGAATGCTTTAGGTAGATTGTAGCTGTGCTCCCTTTTTCTTTCTAACTCCTTCCAGAGATAGTGATCCATTGTTGTTACTTCGGCTCCTGTATTTTATGCCAGCATTTGGCGTTGGCGCCCATTCGTGCTATTCTTTGGTTCCTCAGGCCAAATTCAAGCCTTATTTGTGCCTGAGATGTATACTTAGGGAAGTTAAATATATTTGCATTGCCCTGGCTCCTGTGTTATCCAAGGTCAGCTCATCACCACCTCGTAAGCATTCACTTCCATAGGTGAATGTCGGTAGAAGTTTAGCTTGGATCTCTTGTAGCAGAGGGGTGAAGCTGCGGCCAGCAATTTTCAATTTGAGATTTTTCAATCCACCTGCTGTTGCAAACCCTCTCCTTGCTGATGCTTCTTTCTGAGGTTGGAATGTCCCTTTACTATCAACTATTACACCCAAATATCTGTATTCATCCACAATTTCCAGTGAGTTCTTAGTGGTAAAAACATATATACAAAGGGCAAACCCTGTTACTGGTTGCTCAGAGGATCTTTTTGCTGCCTCAAAACACTGGTTTCAGAATACTTTTTGGGTTTTACGTACCGTTCAGATCTTGGGCTGTCGAGGCTGAAGACTCTGCCTATTGGCCATTGTGCTTCGGTGTGTGAAGTTCAATGCTCATAAGTTTGAGGCATTCAATCACTGGAATGACAATGGGGGGGTTGTCAGAAAAACTCCTCTCCCATGTTTGTTCATGGAACCGTTCTGGAAAGTTTTCTGGAATACATACCTGTTCAAATTGGTTAATCTTCTCTTATTTAAAACAGTAATTTCCCGCACATCAGTCGGGTACTAGGGAAGAAATTTGAGGTGTATGGTGTTAGGACTTGAAGGAATCTCCTGCCCCTGGCTTACCACCACTGAGTGTATGCAAGCATAAAAGCATGTGAGAAGTGTTATTATTACTTCATGTAAAACCCGTACTGTGAGGGTGCATGTTCCCTTGTTTGTGGGAGAAAGTTATTTGAAGCCTTTGGTGAAGGTTAGTGATAAGAAGAGACAACAGAAATATGCCTACCCCACCAGGAGCCCATGCAAGGTGACAGAATGTGTGTGCACAAACTAGTTTCACACTATATACCATGTTAACGAAATCCATTTGTTTCTTTTGTAATGGACAAGACAATAGGGGAGACTATCCCATGTCTCCTCTCAGGGAACACCTGGCAGGTTATTTTAAAAGGTTCAATTCTATTGGCTCTCAAAGAAACAGAACCACACCATGCGTGGTGGTGTGCTCATGGACTTGATAAGCGCGTCATGGAGAAGTCAAAGTGAAATTCGCGAGTGGCCACATACCTTTAACTGATGCCCATGTTTGCGGTGGTCCGTCTTGAGAGGTACCTGAAGGAATGAGGAGCAAACCTGCAGGAAATGGGTCTCTATACTTCAACCCAGGCCAAACCTTCCTCTTGACCTTCCTCTTGATTGGTTGAGAGGCTGTGATTCAAGACCGTTCTTCCTGATTGGCTTACCACTAGCTGCATCGCCTGGTTAGTGGAAAGTTGTAGTTCGCGGTTGTGATTGCGCAAATTACAAACACTTTTGGTTTATTTTGAACTGCTTTGTAAGATTGGAATGATTTTCATCTTCTTGCATCTTGCCTGAAAAGGAACCCCTTATAAGGAAGTAAGGCTCTATGGGCCAGATGTAGGAAGCGTAATTCCGGTCGGTAACGGCCGAAATTACCGAATTTCGGCCGTTACCGACCGGAATTAAGCATTGTCATATGTAGGTGGCTTAATTTCAGATTCGGTAATTTACCGATTCTTAAAAATACCGAATCTATAAATTACCGAATCTGAAATGTAGGGAGCACTCAAATGAGTGCTTTTCCCATTTTAGGATTCGTTATTTACCACCAACTAGGGGCCCGATGTAGGTAAAACGCATTTACCGATTTTAAAATACCGAATCATACCGAATCGGTATTTTGAAATCGGTAAATGAAATGTAGGTAAAAAAATTCGCCAAATTACCGATTCGGTAACAATCGGTATTGTGGTTCGATACTTACCGAATTGATATTTGCCGAATCGGTAAGTACCGAATCGGCGATTACCGACTCGGCAAATACCGAATCGGCAATTGCAATACACCCCCACGGGCCAAAAGGCCCATAGGAATGCATTGCAAATACCGATTCGGTATTTACCGATTCAGTAGTAGCCGATTCGGCAAATACCGAAACGGTACATACCGAATCGGCAAACACGGAATCGTCGAGAAAGAAAAAGTGAAACTGATGACAACAGCCAATGAGGTGGATGCACCCTACCCCACCCTAGCAGGGAGTGGCTACCCAGGCAGGTGCAACTCATTAGAACTTTCTGGAGAGGCAGCCTGAGCTGAGCATTCAGAGTGAGCAGCAGTGGTAGCACTATCCTGAACTGTGTGGAAATGGCAAGCAGCTCTGAGAGCCAGAAGGCTGAGCGCAAGCGCAAGGCCAAGTTCAGCAACAAGGAGCTGCAAGTGTTGGTGGAGGAGGTGGTGAGGGTACACAGGCAGCTGTTTGGGAGGCTGTCCCTCACACTCCCAGATAGCACCAAGAGGAACCTGTGGATTGCAATCGGTGGGAGGGTGAACGCAGTTGGTGTCACCCCCAGGAGCCTGGACGACCTCAAGAAGAGGTTTTACGACATTCGCAGCCTCACCAAGAGGAAACTGGCCGAGCTGCACAAGCAGGCAGGACTAACAGGTGGAGGCAGGAACCCCGCGCCACCCCTCCACCCCTCACTGACCTTGAGGAACGTGTGTCCACGACAATTGAGAAAGAGAGTGTGGTGGGAGTTGGCGACCTGGACAGCTCATCCAGATCCACAGCAAAAGGTAAGAAGCATGCGCAGCATGACACACCCTACCAGACACCTCCCCTTTAGCCCCAATGCACAGCCAAACCCCAGCCCAGTACTGCTAGCAACATACATGAGCAATGCATCATGGTAACTATAGTCAGCTAATGTAGTAACAAATGCCAGTGCACATTCAAATGAAATGCACCTAGAAAATGAATCAGAGTATTGAAAATGGGATGTGCAATGCTTTTATTGTAGTGACTGTAAGACATTTGCACTCAGTTCACAAATGCTTCTTTATACCTAGGGGCACCATCAGGCAGTGGAGCAGCAGCTACACAAGCTCCAGCAGCATCAGACAGTGCGGTGGCAGGGCAAAGCAGCATTCTACCATCACAGGAGGAGGAGGAGGAGAACAGCAGTGCCGGGGGCAATGAGGATGACACAGGACATACCCTCTCATTTCCCCACTCCCCCCTACTGTCACTAACGCCCCCAGTGCAGTTCTCACCCGAAAATTCCCCAACACAGACCCACCCAGCACCTGCCACATCTCCTGCCAGGAGGATCACCGTTGCACCATTGAACATCATGGAGGGAGCAGCGGCTCAGGCTCCAGCACCCACCCCTGCAACACCCGTGGCACACCAGCCCACACAGCAGGCCAGCAGCAATCGGCGCAGGCCACGCACATCCAGCCCTGCTTTACCAGCACGGGAGGGCAGTGTATTCCAAGGGCTGGAGGGGAGTATGGTCCGGATCCAAAGGATGCAGGCCAAGTCGATCCTGGCTTGCCATCGCCAATTGCGGGAGCACAACCTGCACATGGGGGAGATGACAAAGGGGTTTAAGAGTTTCGTTGAGAGCAACAAGGAAATAGCTACTGGACTGGGGCGCATGACTACTGCCATTACCCAGCTATGCACTAAGATGGAGGAGCACGAGCACTGTAGGCGCAGGGATGCCCGCATGCAAAACCGGTCACTCAACCGCCTTGCTGCAGCAACCGCCCAGCTATGCCGCCGAGGGGCTAACATGGAGGACTGCCTCACCAAGAACACTGCTGAGGTGACCAGGGGCATGGCCCGCATCACCACTGCCATGGAGGCACTAATCATATCAAACACGGTGGTGGATCCTGCCCTGGACGTGGGCGAGGCTGGGGACAGCAGCAGCCGCAGCAGCACGGCCAGCGCTGTATCTGAGCCGCGCCGGAGCAGCAGGCGCTCCGCTGAGGCAGCCGGACACACAGAAGGGGGTGAGCCACATTCAAGTGGGTCAGCTAAGCGCAGCAAGAAGTAAGACTGCCAGGGTGGGTGAGGCAAACCAGACAATTTACAATCCCCACCTATTCTGTTATAGTTAAATTTGTAGCACATCAGTGCAGTAACGTTGTGCCAACATTAGTACATTTTTATATGTTCCACATAAATTGACGTGTCTGTGCATCTGTACTCACTCAGAAATAGTTGTCTGTTATCTCCTCACATCTGTACCTCCCGTCACTTGGTGTAGACACTCCAGCAGGTTGTGTTAGTGGCACAGCTATGTCATCGTCAGGGTCCTCGTAGTCAGACAACTCTACCTCTGTGCCCTTCTTGACCGCAAGGTTGTGCAACATTGCAGATACAGCAATTATCTTGCAGCAGGTGATGGGGATATATTGTCTAGCACCTCCGGTCTTGTGCAGGCATCTGAACCTGCTTTTCCAGATGCCAAAGGTCCGTTCAACTACATTCCTTGTGCTTTTTTGCGCACGGTTATACCTCCTTTCGCTGGGTGTTGAGGGGTTGAGGTAGGGGGTGAGAATGAATGAGCGGAGGGCATATGCACTGTCGCCTAGAAGAGAATGGGGTAACATTACTCACATGCATACATGTACTTCACACTGCTATTTAGGTTATGGGGGTCTGACACTGTGTCTTACCTAGGAGGTATCCTTCACCGAATTCCCCTGCCGTCAGCCGTGCATAAATGCCACTATTTTGAAAGATATAGGAGTCATGGTGTACTCCCTGGAAATTTTGCTACCACGTCAGTGATGACACACTTGGCATTACAAATCACCTGCACATTTATGGTGTGCGTTGACTTCCGATTACGGTATATGTATTCCGTGTCAGCAGGGGGACAAATCGGAATGTGTGTGCCATCTATGCAGCCAATGATGTGGGGGAATCCTGCCATCTGGTAGAAGTCTGCTTTTGTCTGTACCAGTTCTGCATGGGTTGCAGGGAAGGAAATGTATTGGTCCATCCTTTCGATCATGGCGTCTAGGAACTTGTGGAAGAACCGGGACAGGCAGCTCTGGCTCACCCCTCCTACCGCAGCTACTGCATTTTGAAAGCTGCCAGACGCAAGCAGGTGTAGGCTGCATAGCACCTGCACGTGCACTGGGATTGCGTGTGCCCTTGGGGTGGGGTGCTGCAACAGGGGTTGGAGGTCCCTAATGAGCTGTAAGATGGTCTCTGGGTCCAGCCTGTACCTCTGTAGGATCTCTGCATCTGTCTGCATGGACAGGGTGAGACGCTCTCTATACACCTGCTCCTCTCTCTGCCATTCCCTCTCTCCATCCTGCTGTAGCCGTAGCCGTCTTGCTATGACATAAAAAGCTGCCATGGTGCAAGCAGAAATGCATTTTGGGTCCTTTTTTATAGGTTGCACCTGGTTACCACCTGATTCAAATCTATGGTAAATACTGATTCTTAAATACCGAATTTGACGCAAAATCGGTATTTCAGAGCTTTCCTACATCTCAATCTTCAGTAGAATCGGTATTCTACCGAATCGGTAATTTTACCGATTCGATAACATTACCGAATCGGAATTTTTCCCGATTCTGTTTTTTCCGAATTGGTATAGTACAGAATCTGTGATTTTTCCGATTCCCTAATTTTTTACCGATTCTGTTTGGTTACCGATTCAGTATATTTGCCGATTCGGTTTAATTTCCGATTCGATATACTACCGACACGGTAACTTTTCAGATTCTGAATTTTTACCGAATCGGGCGTTTTTGGGACTCCTACATCCCGAAACCTCGATACCGGTCGGTAACGGCCGAAAATACCGATTTTCGGCCGTTACCGACCGACCTACATCGGGCCCTAGAAGTTGGTGGTAAATAATGACAACCTTAGAAAAAGCATTTTTTTAGCTTTTCCAACAGTGCCTTGTTGCAGACATACATGCCCTTAGGGCATGTATGTCTGCAACATGTGCACCCATACACATTTGAGGGGTGCAACAGGGTGTCAAAGTGACACCCTGCCACCCTTCAATGTTTCCCCCATTTACCGAATAGGTATTTACCGATTCGGTAATTGACATTCATTCCTATGGGCCACCAGGCCCATAGGAATGAATGGCAATTACCGAATCGGTAAATACCGATTCGGTAATTACCGCAACTTACAGATTCAGTAATTATTGAAGAAAAATTACCTACATCCCATTTGCCTGTTCTTAAATACCGAATCGGTATGATTCGGTATTTAAGAATTGGTAATCTGGGATTACCTACATCGGGCCCTAAGTGTTTTGTGGCCCCTTAAAGTTTGAGGTGTGTATATTAATATTCCTCTATGTTGGATCAATTTAGGGGGACAATAGATATCCTGACATCACAGATTAATGCAACCACATGGAGAGACACATCATGTAAAAAACATTTAAATCCATATAGATACATCAGTCTAAAATAAAAATCTATCAAAGGTGTAATAGTTCCTTTACTGTGGCGTACCCAGTGATGGCTTTAGGTGTCCTCAATTCACCCATTCTTGTGATTCTGCAGAGCTAAATAATAAAATAAACTGAATTCTGTAATAGAGTCTTTGCTATTCTCTCATTGCTGTATCTTTAGACCTGGTATAGCCCCTCTGTGCATCTATCATAGTTTTTAACATGATCGTTATGAAAAACAGTGTCCTATCGATGGTACAGTTGTATGGAGATGAAGTATCATTTTGGCTTCTAGTCTAAGTAATATAGACTCTGAATTCAGAGTTTTTGTATGACTCAAAACTGCCCAATTCAAAAGCAATGCTTTAGTAGGAAACAAAACGTTTCAGGAGGAAATGTGACGCTTTGGGAAACGAGGCACTTTAGTAGTAATAGTGACGCTTTAGGAAACAAGATGTTTTAACAATAAAGGTGATGCTTTAGGAAACAGTAGTAGTAAAGGTGACGCTTTGGGAAATGAGACGCTTTAATAGGAAACATGACACATTAGTAGGAAACATGACGCTTTAGGACACGAGACGCTTTAACAGTAATGATGAAGATTCAGGAAACAAGACGCTTTAGTAGCAAAGGTGATGTTTTAGGAAACGAGGCGTTTTAGTCGTAAAGGTGACACTTTAGTAAATGAGACACTTTAGTAGGAAACTTGACGCTATAGGAAACAAGATGCTTTAGTTGTAAGGTGATGCTTTAGAAGGAAATGTGAATTTTTAGTAGTAAAGGTGATGCTTTAGGAAACTGGACACTTTATGAAAAAATATGTTTTAATAGTAAAGGTGATGCTTTAGTAGGAAATGTGATGCTTTAGGAAATGAGATGCTTCAGTAGTGAAGGTGAAACTTTAGGAAAAAAGATATGTGACACTTTAGGAAATGAAACACATTAGTGGTGAAAAGTGATACCTTAGTAGGAAACGTGACGCTTTAGGAAACAAGACGCTTTAGTAGTCAAGGTGAAGCTTTAGGAAAAAAGATGCTTTAGTAGTAAAGGTGATGCTTTAGGAAACGAGACGCCTACACCTAGTACCCAGGGTGCCTGCATTACCTGTGACCAGTACTCAGCCCACAGCTCCTGGGAAGGTGTGTGGGCTTGGTCATTAACTAGTGATGATCCTGCAGTCTGCCTTTCACACAATACACAAAGGCATTCTGTGCTCTCTTGCATCCACAATGTCCTTTCATGTGGCCACGGGTTCAGTTTTTCACACATATCCTGCACACCGTTACACAGCTTCCAACCTTGCTAGACTGCAGGAATGTGTGAGGGAATGTACTTACCATGGGTTTCCTGTTTGAGTATACTCAGGTGATTTCATTGCACACACAGTTGGCTCCATATTTGTGGACAGTGTGCACTGTGTACCAACTCTGAGGGGATGGACCCAGTCAAACTAGGTAAATTGCTAGCACTGATGGTCACCCCATTTCATCATTGCCAGAGTTGGTTATCTGCAGAGTAACCAACATCGTTTGACTCAGGCCCCCTCACTTGTACATACACATGCCTCCTCTGGCAATCCTGATTTTGGGCCAGGGACTTAACCTACTGCCAAACACTGATGGAAGCCAGATAAAACATTGACACTCATGTGCCTACAACACCAACAATATGCATGAGCATACCCAATGGTTGGATATGTCTGGCTGATTTTGAGGACTATGAGTCAAGCTGTAGCCTTCATGGTAGTAGTGCTGGAATTGGTGACTTGTACCTTCCCAGGTTTGTCCATCCACCTTTGCCTCCACCCATCCCTGACTCCTGCCCTTTGTGGTGGCAAACTAGTTCATCCTACACCTTGACAGATCCCTGTTTCACATCCTCCGACCTATACATATGTGGCATGGAGAGACAATTTGCATTCAGACTCTTCTTGCCACGTGCTACATCTTCACCCAGAGCCACATCACATGTAGGATATGGTATCACAATGGGCTCTACTTTGTCATCTCTTCCCAGCTGCAACACAAGTGTGACACTGTCAAACACATCACTCATGTGTCTTGGTCAGGATAGCTTGCAGTACACATATCCCTTTTCACCTCCTTGCTTTGAAATGTCTCCCCATTCAGACACAGTGGCAGTTGAATGTGCTCAGCTTACACCTACAATGTACTGCACTACCAGAGGCCTACCAGGACCATACGCCATCATTTGTTTCAACACACATGGTCCTCTGGTGTGCATCACTTGCATTCACTCCCACACCCAGTCTGACTAGTACATGACAGGAGTTTGGCAGGTCTCCACCATGGAAGCTGACACCTGTGTGCTCTCACCCCACACGTCTGGAAAACTGCGTTCTATGTAGTTTCATACAGTTTACTATAGACGCGTCTTTTACCATGTGTCTATGTGTTGATACTTCACATGCCCCACACCTTAACCCCCCTCTCAGCTGAGCAGTTTCTCCTCCAACAAGCCCTTTCCATTCAATTGCTTTACATTCCAGATTTGGGTGCATAGGCCCAAGTTTGACACAGTGGCCTCATTGTGCAAGGTGGCCTGCATTGTCACAGTCATGTTTTTGCTTTGTACTGGGGGACTTGTAGTTCTGGTGACTCATGTTGTACATTCCACTAAGTGCTAGTATATAGAGGTGAACCTGGACTGGTGCTTCACTTCACACATGGAAGTGAGAAACGTGATGGAGCTGGACTGAGCTGTGCTACAAGTAACTGGGTAGTGTGACTTACAATTATGTGATGTTTAATGGTACATGACCCAGATTCCTGCCCTTTGCCCTACACACAGTGCAGTGAAGCACTGGGACATAGCAAGCTGCACTGCATAACATGACCTTTTTCCCACATTGCCCCTTGTTGCGACTTACCCTGTAAGTCGTGTTGTTCTTCGTGGGCAGCACTGTCCTGTCCCAGAATTCCTGCCACCAACTCCTCTGGGATGACAGCTTCTCCCGCTCCTCCTGAGCATGCAGCGCCTATTGGGGCACCCGGCTTCCTCCTCCAATCTGCATGGTTGTCTTTAGGTTGTTGGCCAGTTTCTCCCTCTTCCTGCGCTTATAGTCATGCCTGTGTTTTTTACAGTCACCGACTGTCCTCTTTGCTTGACCCACACTGTTGATCTTGGAAACTATGGACTGCCAAATGGCCTCTTTTTCCCTAATGGCAATTTTGAGGTGACAAAGAGCTGATGTTGGTGCTCTGTCTTCTCAGTGATTCTCCTCCTCACTGAAATTGTACTTCCTCTTCCCCTGTGAGTCTGTCTGGACATCCTGGCTGATGCCGGGGTTGTTGGTATTGTTGTCCTGGCTGCTGCTCTCTTCTTCCCGCTCCATGGCTGCCTTCTGTGAATTGTGCCACTTTTTCCCTCCTCCAGACCATAATTTTTTCCATGTTTTTTAATGCTTCAGGTTCTGAAAAGTGATGCTAAGGTGGTTAGCGATGGTTTCTGTGCTGCTAATCAGCCTACCTCACTTTATCTCTCGATGCGTCAGTTTCACTGAGACATCACGCCCACGGAAGCATCAAATGTGTTTGATGTAGCTGATCCCTTATGCCATGGTGTGCCATACCATAAATACAGTGCATCCATTGCGAATTGCAAATAATTTTTACATATCGCTGCCGCAACTCAGCAATGCGTCAGTTCTTGTAAAAGCGCCAAGCTTGTTTCTTACTGAAATATCAATGTGCTAATCAGATTTCTAATAATGATTTCCTTTATTGAGTTTACTTTAGATAAGTGTCATACCATTATTGTCCAATAGTGACTTTCTGTGAAATTATAGTTAGAAAAATCTACAGCAATAAAGACTCACATATGTAGAAATAGAGACTATGCACACAAAAAATATCTCCATAAAATTAGTGATTTTATAATTGTTTTTGGATCAGCTAACCTCACATCCCATATAATGTAGGTCTAGAATGAATTACTGTTCCAACTCATGTTTAAGCATATTTAGGGGCAAGTGTTTGGTAAGAGGGTTAGGAGAATGTCACACTTATTATATATATTTACTTTGCATTGCATGGCCTTTATGTTTGCAGTCTCCGTTTTTCATTTTTGATGTAGTCTATGTTTTTGTAGTATGTGTTTCCACATCCTACCGCAGTGCCCTTCAGATTAATTGTTGTTAATCGTTCTCAAAAAAATGTGCACACTTGACCTGCCCATCTAAAAATGTCTTCTTCAGAACAGGAATCCTGCCATGTCAGCAAAGAGGACTGCAGAAGCATTTGTAAACCGGACTCAAGCTCTCACCTGTGCAAGTGTTCAGATGGATTTTCCCTAAGCTGGAATGGAATGTACTGTGAAGGTAAAGGTCAATCTGTAAACAAAGCCATGGGTGTGTTGAGCATGATGAAATGTATTTCCCTTATTTTACCAATTTACAAAAAGGGTGATCGTTCTGTCCCGTCCAATTATCGGCCGATCAGCCTAATAGACGCGGTGCAAAAAATAACTGCCCGCCTAGTTTTGGGACGTATCCAGTTATGGATTTCTGAACATGACATTTTGACACCACTGCAGGCGGGCTTCCGCAGCCATGTAGGCACTATAGACCAAGCTTTTTGGTTTGTGCTGCTTTATTGGAAGTCAGTGTTTATTGGGGGGGGCAAATTATATGCAGCCTTTGTAGATCTTAGGTCTGCCTCCGACCTTGTCCCCAGGGTAAAGCTGTGGGAATGCTTAATTAAACTGGGAATGTCAGTCGAACTGGTGAGGCTTCTGATGAACCTCCATGCCCATACATTCGCACAAGTACGCTGGGGTAAACCAGGAGAGGTGACTAATAGATTTGCGGTAGCATAAGGTGTAAGACAAGGGTGTGTATTGGCCCCTACTCTTTTTTCGCTATTTATTAATGGGGTTACAAACTACTTTTCAAACTACCCTACAGACGCCCCAACCCTGGCAGGGATAAAAATACCGTTACTCATGTTCGCGGACGATACGCTGTTAATATCGAAAACGAGACAGGGTTTACAGTTGGCCCTGTCTAGGTTTGAACTGTTTTGCCGCGAACATGAGTTAGAGGTAAATGTATCCAAAACTAAGTTTATGGTTTTACGTGGGAAGAACTCCGTATTAGCCAGGGTAACAATGGGTGGATCCACGCTTGAACAAACCTCCCTATTTACATACCTCGGCGTAACCTTTAGTGAGAACCTTAGTTGGGCCCCGCAGATTGATCTTTTAGCTTTAAAACACGCTCAAATTGGTGGTGCCCTACTTAAAGAACATAAAAGCTCCTATACAAGGCCTATGTCTCCACTTATGAAGATCTATGGATCTAAAATTTTACCCTCAGTTTTGTATGGTGCAGAGCTATGGGGCTTTAGTAATTTAGACCCTTTAAAAGTGGCCCAAAATAAATTTCTCAGGGCGGCAGTAGGACTACCGCAATCCCCACCACGTATACCCCTCCTTTACGATCTAGGGTGCCAACCAGTGGAGGATATAGCTAGATACAGACCCATAGCGTTCTGGCGCCGCTTGTGGACGATGCCAGAACTTTCGCTCTATGCGAAAGCGTGTCTGGAAGTTAAGGATCTTCAAGGCTCCAATAAGATTGGATGGTTGAGAGACCTAAGAAATACCCTATATGATATGGGGTTGGGGGACTTTTGGTCCAACCCAGACACAGCCATTTTTCCCAATGTGTTGAGAGGCATGTACTGGGAGAGGATTGTTTGTAAGAGGCATCCCATAATGACAGATGGATCTCTCACGGCGTCCTTTGTGGTAGTGAAGGATGACAGCCATTTGGAAAATTATAGGGATGTCATTACTAGACCTATGGATCGTAAGTTATTTCATCAATTTAGAGTAGGGTCACTCCGCTTAGGGGCCTAACCAGGTCCTGGGGTGATGATAGGTTTGGTCACTGTCCACTGTGTCTAGAGTTGGGCGAAACAGTAGATCATTTTCTCTTTGTGTGCCCCTTGTACCGCGCACCAAGACAAAAGTGGTTACGCCCAGTATGTAGAATACTGGGCACACGCTCAGCTAAAACAGCCAGTAGAATTTTAAAAACAGATACATCGACACTGGTTGTAATCGGGGTTGCAAAATTCCTGGGCTGGGCATGGATCTTACGGGCAAGGTTGATCAAGGCTCTTTTGATTGCTGTGTAAACCGACAGCTGGAATAGTAGTTTGCTGTACCAATGAATTAAATGTTTTTTATTGGATTGGTTTTATAATTGCCTTTTTATTGTGTAATGAAGTCTTGACGTAGTGATTTAATACAATTCTTAGCTTGTTCTTAACTATAAATTAAATTATTGTCTTAACATATTGCTCACATTGTTTTTACCTCATTCCTTTTATTGCAATTATGGTACTTCCTGGTTATGTATGTTGTGTAGCATGTCTTTTATGATGAAATATCGAATAAAGACTTCTTTGACTTGACTTGTATTTCCCTTAGCAAGTCTCCTAGTTGTGATTGTTGCTTGTTGGCCATTACCTCATTGACCCAGTGGCGTAAGAAAACTGTAGGGGCCCACCTTCAAAGTACATACAGGGGGCCTCCTACGCTCCTGACCGCTTGGAACTCTCAGGCCAGGG
Source organism: Lissotriton helveticus (assembly GCF_964261635.1). Taxonomy (NCBI): domain Eukaryota; kingdom Metazoa; phylum Chordata; class Amphibia; order Caudata; family Salamandridae; genus Lissotriton; species Lissotriton helveticus. Next base: position 1,223,037,284 of record NC_136059.1, on the reverse strand, counting down.
ACCTGCCAGTATCAGAGGGTGCTCCTGAAACTCAGGGGTCCCCCACACCATGACCGGACTGGGAACAGATACCGGCCCTGGCAAACAGCCGGGGGAGTGCAGCTGAGCAGTTTGCGAGGGCCGGTTTCAGCCGACTTTGTTACAGGGCGGCGATATTGCCCCCAGGGGCCCAAAACCGGCCCCCACCTTAGCGGCCTACTGGGGAAGCGCCCGGTGCCCGCTATGGCGAGTCCGGCCCTGCCCCACACCACAGGGGCTTTCGTTACGCCACTGCATTGACTGTACATGTGTGCCTCACTGTTGGACACCGATGACTTGCTCGCCGAAAGGAAAGCAGGATCATGGGGTGGGAACGTTCCAGAGTGTACCTAGTGAGATATGCGAAATGATGGAGCACCCTATGCACAAATACTCAGGATTCCCATGGCATATCTGCTCCTCTACAATTGTGCCACTCTCAACAACTTCTGTTTTAAGGATAGTGGGGCTATGGCCAAATAGCATTGTATAGATTCCTTAGTTTTAATGGCAATCTGGATTCTGATCTGATTAGAGTGTATGGTGTCCTGGGAAAGGACGGCTTAGTGAGGATATTTCCCTTTCTGCCCCACCGGGCCTGAATGGTTGAGTGGTGTGCCCTTGACTCTTGCTTGTCCGTTTAAGTAGGATAATAAAAACTATTTCAGGATTCTTTGAGAAGTTTGGGCTTTAAGGCACCAATCTACCGACAAACAAGATAATAAGCCTATTGCAGAGATATATAAGTAACATGCAGATAACATGCACACATTTTTCTGCATGCGAGTTCTTTTGAGCACCTCCGGGCGCTTAACTTTGACGTGTGGTGTGCGCAGCCCCGGGCACACTGGGATATGGAGTCCTCAGCCGGTACTCGCGGCAGAACTGGTGGCGCTTCGGCAGGGCTTAAACAGCCAGGAGCCCCCAACACAATGCCCCCAACAAAGCAGGTAAGGGCAAACACAAAGTAGAAGTCCAGCGCCGCGGGAGGCGCCGCGTTCTTTTGAGCGCCTCCGGGCGCTTAACTTTGACGTGTGGTGTGCTCAATAGAATTTTTGTTTTTTGATGTGCTTAGACAAATAGGGCTACCAGGAACTGTTTCTTCTCCGGGGCCTTTCTTACCACGGGCAGTACCCTTTGTTTTTGCCACTTTACTAGTTTGTTGTGCCATAAGTGGTGCGTCACCCACCTTTCTTTTCCTTGTGGTAGCTTGGGCCATACCTCCCTTTGCTTTATACTGCGATTGTCGTGTGAACCTGGCCTCAATCAGGGGTGGAGATGATGCTAGTGCTAGTGATGGTGCTATGATAGTTGTGCCAATTGAAGTAACAGATGACATGGGTGGAGCTTCTGAGATTACCACCAAGGGCTCTAAAGGCACTTGTGGTACAATAACCAAGTTACATATATCCGGCATGACTTCATTAACAATAACAGGCCCCCCTGTGGTGGCTTCCATGGAGGCTCTGCGCGTCTCCAGGGAGAGTCTTTGTTGGGTAAGTTCGATTTCATGTATCAAAACCGACTCCGCTCTAATGAGGAAGGCGTCAAGAGTACCCACTACCCCCTGGCCCCCTTCCCCTTTGCGGGTTCCCATACTCATATTTAAAAAACAGACAGTTTAGACAATATAGTACACACGCTAATAATTATGTTAGGAGCCAAAAGTCACTGACCATGTCCAAATTCATAAGCGGCAGGTACCGATATTCAAAAGTAAGATTGATGGCCCTGCCCTGACCCTTTCAGCCCCGGACGGCCACAGACGGCCCGCCCTTTGCCCGGTCTTTTGAGCGCCTCCAGGCACTTAACTTTGACGTGTGGCACACTAGGATATGGAGTCCTCAGCCGGTACTCGCGGCAGAACTGTTGGCGCTTCGGCGGGGCTTAAACAGCCAGGAGCCCCCAACACAATGCCCCCAACAAGGCAGGTAAGGGCAAACACAAAGTAGAAGTGGTGTGCCCTTGACTCTTGCTTGTCTGTTTAAGTAGGATAATAAAAACTATTTCTGGATTCTTTGAGAAGTTTGGACTTTAAGGCACCGATCTACCGACAAACAAGATAATAAGCCTATTGCAGAGATATATAAGTAACATGCAGATAACATGCACACATTTTGGCAGAGAAGTCAACTATCAGGGCCTTATTTATGAGCACTTTACACTGCTGTTGCGTCACTTTTTGTGACGATGCGGTGGCGCAACATATGTACCACCCTGCGCCATATTTACAAAGTGACGCATCTAAGCAGATGCTTCACTTTGTAAACCTCTGCATTACATTATACCTGCAACAGGTATAATCTAGGCAGGATGGGTGTTCCGGCGCAGAAAAGGCTTGTAGATGTGTTGCAGTGAAATCTATGAGCTTTTAGTGCAACACTTCTAGGACCCCACTGCGTCAAATCCTTACACCTGCCTCACATCAAGCGTAAGGAGTGATGCAGGCCTGAAAGGACACATTGCTGGAGTTGCGTTTGTTTTCAGAAACACCTGAGCAACACGCCACTTTTTGCACCTACAGATACATCTGGAATATTGACATATCTGTAAATCCTTGCGTCATGGAGCACCATACAGTAAATACGGCGCGCATCCATGGTATTGCAAGGAGGATGCACTGAAAAGTGTTGCATCTCTGTTTTCACGCAGCGATGCAACACTTTCCATAAATGAGGCCATTAATCCTTCTGAAGTGGCTCATTTGTGTTATGCTGCGCTGTATTGTGTTCTGCTGGCTTGGTGAGTAAGATGCTAGACCAATATTTCTGTGAATATCTTTTGATGAAATGGGGCATTTAGGTTAATGCTCAAGCAGCGTTGAACTGTAACCAGAGTGTTGCAAGTCCAAATCATGTTATGGGTGACTCGGTCTCCTATCCCACTGAGGAGGCTAAACTCAGCACTAATGATTTTTATCATTCTGACAACTAATATTGAGCACATAAAAAAAAATCACACTGTCTTTTGGATATTTTAAAATGTGACCCCTTGATAACATTTGGGGACATATTTACAAGCCCCTTTCGCCACCGGAGCATCACTTTTACTGACGCTCCAGGGGCGTAGCGCAATTTCACATTTTTACAAGGTGACGCTAAGTCACTTTACATACCTTAACTCCATCTTGTCAATATGCCCCTTTCCACAGCAGTCTGCTGCGGCAAAGGGGCAGGCAATGGGTGCTGTTGTGGGCGTTCCACCGCAACTCCCGTTGTTGTAGACGAATCTAGGACTCTAGTTAAATATTCCAGATTTATGCCCTTATGTGGTTATATCAAATCATATCCTTATATAGGCATAAGAATCATACCCATATTAAGACATAGCCAATGCAGTCCAAATACGGCAAGGCTACTCCCATAGACTCCTAGAAAGCACATCGCGTTCTTAAACAAACCAAGCCTCCAGCAGCCCGGGAATTCCCCCTGCTTCTGTATTGATTTGTCCTAGAACTCCCGGAGATCTGAAAGAACTGCGAGTTCTTAGTGACATCTTATATCCAACCTCGGCACCTTCCAGGTATAAATATACCAGCATCTGCCCTAGCAAAACACACAGAGGTTTGGAGCAGATCGACTATCTACTTGCCCGACGCCCTGCTGTAGCAAGTGCCGAAGGAAGCCGACCCTCCCGCTGATGCACTGAGAGAGACGCTGTCTTTTCTTCTGCCGAGAAATCCAGCTCCAGTGTTTCCCTGTCCCCCTTGCGGGTTGTTGGGAGATCGAGTCCTGAGAGAGAGATACAAGACCTCCTTCATTCTATTACCAAGGTACAGAGCTGATTAAACCCTTAGAGAATTCTTGATTCAGATTCTTGGCAGAAACTATCTTAACTCAAACGGCATCTCACTTACTTCTTCCCATGTACTAGGCTTAGGTTAGGTACACTGGGGTAGGCGTATCTTAGAAGCACCAGTTGAGTATGTTTAGTCATTATTTTATCATTGTATGTATTTTATCCATTTTAAGTATCTTATGGCTTAGAAACCATATAAATGCTTTTACAGTATTATTTCATAATACTCCTTTTACTGTACGCACTTTACTTTATGACAAGTATTGCGATTTAAGCAATTCACTTCTCTTGCATGAGAAAGAAGACTGTTCAATAAATAACTTCTTTTATTGAAACCGCCCGTCTCTCTATTTCTCTGCACTTCTGGTGAAACTAAGCATGCACGATTGACTGAGTGAAATAGCCATCTATTGTTTCCGCGACTTTGGAGACATACTCTTTATTCTTGGGGGAGCAAAGTTGTCATGTTTATGCAGTTGTCAGAAACTAATCCCTTCTTGTGAATTCGAGAAAGTTTCTAGTGACCTCTGAGCTAGCTGGCATTCATAATTAAGTCTAACATATTCAATAGAGACCTAGTCGACCTAAGTCCTACGTCTAAACTATCGTTTATGTTATTCCAATGCGCAGAGCCTATTGGGAATATAGGAACTACACTACATGGCGCCCAACGTTTGGTAAGGAAATAATTTAACGCTAGATACTAGAGTAACTCAGTCGTGCTTTTCACACAGACCCCTTTTTCCCGTAAAAACTCCAATAGACGTCTGGAGTGGGTGAAAGGTTAATATTCGTCAAAAACTTAGTAGGAGGAAAATACTATGAATTTGTTTTTGGTTTAGTCAACGTTTAAAGATACAGTGTTCCAAAATATTGTGCACCTAATCTTTGTTTCCTTGAAACTTGCTCTGCAAACTTTCTGTCAGCAAAAATGTCGGAAAGTGACGATGAAAGGGAAAGAGCTAGAATAGCAGCTCAAGCAGTCTTAGATGACACAGCCCTCCAAAATGACCCGGAGGCAATACTTCTCCCGGTAAATGTAAGGAAAAGTATAACTTACAAAATGATAAATAATGGAGTATCATCAAGAGGTGGTACAGTCATATTTGTGGTAGAGGCACATGAAGATCGGCAGACAGAGGTATTCTATTCATGGATAACATTTCCAGCAGCAAATGCTGTGTCACACGAGTTCCACTACTAAAAAGCAGAGGAACCTCCAGCAGAATACGTTCCTTTCGAGGACGTTGAAATTCCACTAACTTACCAAGAGCATCAGCTCTGGTTTGAAGGCGCCCTAAAACATCAAAATCACATTACCAGGCTCGGTCCACTAGGTAGACCAGGAGCCACATGGCCGGTTCTAGCCAGCTATACACCACATCCTGACATTGAAGGAATGTCAGACAGAGAACTTTTAGTTCAGCTAAAACAATTAATTAAAATACATAGACAATTGTTCCAATATGTCATGCATACTTTAACAGTCCAACCAGCAATAAAAGTTCCTCAGCACACCCCTCACCAGGGGAACACAAATTAAATTACACCACAGACTATACAATCAGTCATTGGAAAATTACCCGCAAAACGGGAACAAATTCCGTTCTGGTTTGCTCAAAAAATTACTCAAATAGAGGCAGTATTTCCTGATAGTACACCTCATGAAAAACACAGAATTCCGACAATCTGTCTACCAATAGGGATCGCACCACATATGGAGGACTGTGACACTTGGGGAACAGTCTTTGCTTCAATATACACAAAAACACATGGTGTTCCGTCTATGGCGGTTATACCAGACGTACTAAGACAGATTCAAAATGAATACGGTCCGGAGCCTGCTTTAAATCTAGGTATGAAATTACTGAAAGACTTTAAGCAAGTCTCGGCTATACTACTAGCCAACATAAAAGGAGAAGCAGCATCTGTGGCGATCCGCCAAAAATGAAAAGAAACAGAAATAACAGACCAACCTTTTGAACTTGCCAGAATAATTGAAAAGTGCTATGAAGAATTAGGTAGATATAGTTTGGGTGGGAAACCACTAAAACCACAACTAACTGAAATCCTGAAAAAAGCTTTATTAAGAATAATCTCATTACTCCAAAAAAGAAGTGGGAGGGTAATAAACAAGCCACTCCCAGAGAAAAACAGTTTCAGTCCAGAGGAAGGTCTCCCCAACGGAGAAATAGATCTCCAGAACGGGGGGACAGGTCTCCACAACGGGAGCCCTCTGAAAAAAGATACAACCTTAGAAATAGGGACAATTTAAGAAAACCTGACAGATATCAAAATAATGATGCACGTCCCTCTCGATCTTTTCAGACTTCCTCACAGAAATCGGAAAGAAGAGGACGGTCAGAACATAAAGAAGAGCACGTCACGTCCAAAGACAAGGAACCTGCTCTTCAAACTAAAAAATTACTATTTCCCAAAAAGAAGGCAGCTAGTATTAAAATAAAACATGCAGAGGATTCTGAGGACACAACTCAAGAATGGAGAATGGACCCAGACAATGCTAGACAGCGTAGCAGAAGTGACCATAGCTCGCAAGATCCTGATGAATCTTCTGGAGACAGTGGACACGAATGAATACATTCAGGTGGAAACTGCAGACACCCGAGTTAGTGTACCCCATAAATTATATGAAATAACATTACGTATAGAAGGGGACAAAACTAGGAAAATAAGAGGTCTCTTTTGGGAGAATCTATCTAAAGGCTATGATATCCTTCTAGCAGAGAAAGACTGGCCACCAGAGTTTGTCAGGGAGTGCCCACATGGCGAAGAAATGATTATGCCTGCCTTCTCAAATCACATTTCAATTCATAAAAAATATACATATGCTAGAAAATGGGCAGTGGCCCAAGCCCCTGCATTATATAAAAATCATGTAGGATGGGATGAGGATTCTCCTCACCTTAAAATTCAGTTAAAAAATCAACCTACTCCACAGAGACAGTATCCTGTTAAGCAAGAAGCTAAAAAACAAGTCAGGGAGATCTTAGATCAACTTGAATACCAGGGGGTGATTGAAACATGCACCTCACAAATGAACAACCATTTGTTTGCTGTCTGCAAACCAGACGATCCATATCGTCTAGTTTTGGATTACAGACACCTAAACTCTTGTTGCAAAAAATTTGCGGTACAAAACTCACACAGTGCTGCACTAATGGTGCACAGACATAATATCGACTCCAAAATATCGTCTGGACAGAATATCGAGTTTTAAATATCGTTTGGAGAAAATATCGACTAGACAGAATATCGACAGCCAAAATATCGTTTTTAAGGTAGGTGAAGTAATATCGACTGTAAATAATATAGACAGTGAAAATATCCAAGTATATAATCTAGATAGTAAAAAATATAGTTTTTTAAATAATATTTAATTATTTATAGTGTGTTTATGTTATAATATGTGTGAAAAGTGTCAATTTATTATTTTTTTTTTTTAATTAATTATTTTTTTAATTACTGTGTAATTTAATTCTGTAGCGGGTTGTGGGTTTATAGGGGAATAGGGTGGGAAGTAATTTAATTATAATTAATTAAATATGTACATTTATTAATTGGTAGTAATAATTAATTAATTGGTAATTAAATAATATATGTTAATTATTTAAAATTTAATTGGTAATTAATTTTATTTAATTGATTAATTGCTAATTATGTCAATTAAAATAATTTATTTTCTCTAGCGGGTTGTGGGTTTATAGGGGAATAGGGTGGGAAGTAATTTAATTATAATTAATTAAATATGTAAATTTATTAATTGGTAGTAATAATTAATTAATTGGTAATTAAATAATATATGTTAATTATTTAAAGTTTAATTGGTAATTAATTTTATTTAATTGATTAATTGCTAATTATGTCAATTAAAATAATGTATTTTCTCTAGCGGGTTGTGGGTTTATAGGGGAATAGGGTGGGAAGTAATTTAATTATAATTAATTAAATATGTTAATTTAATAATTGGTAGTAATATTTAATTAATTGTTAATTAAAAAATGTTTGTTAATTAATTAAAATGTAATTGGTAATTAATTTTATTTAATAGATTAATTGCTAATTATGTTAAATGAAAGGGGTATTTTTAGGGTTCAGGGTCAGTTTTTAGTTTTTGGGTAAAGGGGTATTTTTAGGGTTCAGGGTCACTTTTCAGTTTTTGGGTAAAGGGGTATTTTTAGGGTTCAGGGTCAGTTTCTAGTTTTTGGGTAAAGGGGTATTTTTAGGGTTCAGGGTCAGTTTTCAGTTTTTGGGTAAAGGGGTATTTTTAGGGTTCAGGGTCAGTTTTCAGTTTTTTGGGTTCAGGGTCAGTTTTTAGTTTTTGGGTAAAGGGGTATTTTTAGGGTTCAGGGTCAGTTTTTAGTTTTTGGGTAAAGGGGTATTTTTAGGGTTCAGGGTCAGGGTCAGTTTTCAGTTTTTGGGTAAAGGGGTATTTTTAGGGTTCAGGGTCAGTTTTCAGTTTTTGGGTCAAGGGGTATTTTTAGGGTTCAGGGTCAGTTTTCAGTTTTTGGGTCAAGGGGTATTTTTAGGGTTCAGGGTCAGTTTTCAGTTTTTGGGTAAAGGGTTATTTTTAGGGTTCAGGGTCAGTTTTTAGTTTTTGGGTAAAGGGGTATTTTTAGGGTTCAGGGTCAGTTTTCAGTTTTTGGGTAAAGGGTTATTTTTAGGGTTCAGGGTCAGTTTTTAGTTTTTGGGTAAAGGGGTATTTTTAGGGTTCAGGGTCAGTTTTGGGTTTTTGGGGTACATATACAATATTGCCTATTATTTAATTAAATGTTGTTACTATATATATATGTTTTAAGAAATATGATTAAAAATATATATTTTTTTTTACTTTCATTAAATATTTAATTATTAAAAGTTATTTTAAGTATTGTTAATTATATTTTAGTAATTAATTTTTTATATTAATGTAATTAAACATTGTTTTTAGTAAAGTCGATATTTTTTACAACGATATTTTTGTAAACGATATTTTGTAGTCGATATTTTTGTACTTACCTGTTTGTACATACAAACTCGATATTTTTGTAGTAGATATTTTCACCTCGATATTTTGGGTACTCGATATTGTGGTAGTCGATATTCTTTCAGTGATCCATGAATAACATTGTGCGCAAAAAATATAAAACGACATAAGATATTTCAAATGGTTTCTTCTGTCAAAACATTGCACCAGAAAGCAGGTATTCGACCGCTTTCTCCAGTATGGGGGCCTAGTGGCAATTTTGTCATCTCCCCCAGGGATTCAAGAACAGCCCAGGATTATCTTCAGCCAGGGTAACAGAATTACTACAAATGTATGATGATGAGGCATTATCTTATGTCGATGACATCTATCTTACAGACGACGACCTAGAGACACACTTGAAAAGAGTGAACACCATTATACTTGGGTTCGCATCTGAAGGGTACAAATTCAACTTTAAAAAATCGCGAATTGCCCACCTCACTGTCTGTCAGGAAACATACTGTTTACAACAAGGGGTGGTGAGGGACAGAGTCTCTGAATTAAGCAGAATACTCTCACCCAAATTGGTTGTTGAGAGGGAGTACTGTCAGGAAACATACTGTGGCCATGATTAATAACTCTGTTGGGCATAAGCGCTCACGAGTCCTGGTGAAACCAAAGACTGTAAATATCTGGCATTACTGTAGCCAGTAACACGACCTCCTCAAGATGGCCGCCGTTGTGGTCAAATTTAATGTCAAGGTTGCGCTCCTAGGCGGTATAGTGTTCATGGGAGCGCGAGCCCTTCAAGCTGCGCACTTCAACGAACGTTTTCTGAGAGAAAGGAGAAATGTTCGTTCCTCCGCGTTTATTTTCCTAACGGGAGGAAACGGACAACAGAAGTACTTTGCCTGAGTTCCGAGTGGCGATTAGAAGTTGCCACATCTTTGAGTAGCAAAATTTAGTTTCTTCAGTTGAAGGTTTTCTGAGCAGCGCTTCCAGTGAAAGTGCGGAGTCCGTCCCTTCTTCTGTCACGAAACTCTGCTTTCACTCGTTGGTGCGTGAACTCTTCAGTTTGACTCTGAGCGAGAGAGAGAGTCGGAGTACGCTATCAAGCTCTACATAACTCTTATCGGCGTTTGCAGTTCCAGAGAGCACATCGTCAGCAGCACCTGTAGTTCAGTGCAGGAGACTTTCTAGTAAGAGCCAGTAATTCACTCTACCCAGGAAAACGACGAGTTCCAGTGAGAAGTCTTCAGCAATACAAAGCACAGTAAGACTCTTGCAGCAGCGTTATTCAAAACTGTTTGGCACTTAGCAATTCCTTCCTTGCGCTTCACCTTGCTTTTCCCTCCCCCTTTGTCCCTTCCTCTTTCCTTTTTGCGCGCTTCTGAAGGAGCCATTGAAGCCAAGACATACTTGTACATTATTTTTGAGAAAACCTGGACAGCAACCCAAGATATTATGAAAAGGCTGAACTAGGAAGTTCAAAAGGTATTTAGAGAAGTAACTGGACGCTTAAAACTAACTGCTCACTAGGTAGTTTCTATAATGTGTAACTTCTCTTCTAGATAGAACGTTCCAGTAAAAAAAGAAAACAAATTAGAAGAGAGGCGAAGACTCCGAAGATAGCTGGTAGGATAAAAGCTTATTATAGTACAGTGTATAGTATCCAGTGGTATTGTATTTTCTGTGTTCTCAACCCTACCCCTCTTCTGTGCATTAGACATCCTTGAGCAGTCAGAAGAAGCAGTAGAGAAGATTCCAGAATCTGACCAGGGTGCCGGCAGTCGGAGTGTCTCTTCTCTCAATCCACTTCCCCTTTTCCCTTCGGTTGGTTTAGTAGCTTATTGCTGTGACACCAATCGGCGGGCGATTGGGACTAGCGTCGATTCTGTTCCTGCAAAGCATCTGGAGCCTTGGCAGATTGAAGTGCCCAAGAAAATTGCTTTGCCCGGGCAGAATGGCTGAGGGATTTAATTTAAAGGCTTTAGGGGAAATGTTAGTAGGAATCCAACGAGTGATAGGAGCAGTTCGTGAGGAAAACAAAATATTGAAACAGGAATTAGTGGCATCACGACAGGAAGCTCTAGTGTTGGCCCAAAAGGTAGATGGGTTGGCAATGGGAAACCCAGTGGCTAGTGCAGGTTTAAATACAGGAGCTTCCACTGATAGCGTTTCTAATCCTAGAACGGATCCCAAGACTGTGGCGCAGGTGATTCATTCAGTCTCTCCACTTATTCCTTTAGCCACCCTAGAAAGGTTTCAGGGAGATCCACAAAAGGTCCAGTTATTCCTGACCAAATGTTCTTTACATTTCATGTGCCGCCCAACTCTGTTTCCAGACGCTCAGTCTAAGGTAGCCTTTGTTTTATCCTATTTAGGAGGGGATGCAGCAAATTGGGCAATGCCGTTAGTAACCAGAGATGACCTTTCCTTTATGACTTTGCTTTATTCAAGAGGGAGTTTCTTAGAATTTTTGACAGGAGAAGAGTGTCCCAGGCTACCGATAACGAGCTGTTAGAGTTGCGCCAAGGATCAAAGGACTTATTAACCCACTTAACCCAGTTTAATAAACTGATTATTGGAACCGATTGGCCCGAAGAGAAAAGAGCGGCCTTGTTCTATAGAGGACTGCGTGATGAACTCAAAGACACGCTGGCACAGATTCCAAATCGTCCTAAAGAACTCTCTGCATTAGTGGATTTAGTGTTGGAGTTAGACTATCGTAATTCCGAACGTAAAGGAGAGAAGAGGAAGGACTGGAAGATGAGTTTTCCTCGTTTTGACCGAATGAAGACAGACAGTGGAAAAGGAAATAATGAGACTGAACCCATGCAGATTGGAGCAATTAGAGGTCCCTTGAGCAAAGAGGAAAAGGAACAACGTCGTTTGAAAAAATTATGCTTGTATTGTGGGGGTTCAGGTCATTTTGTAAGAGAATGTACTAAGCGCCCCAAGACTTCAATAAAGGGAAACGACTCCAGCCATCAGTAGACGGAGTCGCTCTGGTGGTTAATGAAGAAAAGACGACTCCTGAAGTTCATTTGATTATGAATACCTTACAATCCATGTCACCACATGTCATTCTGCACATGACCTTAAGGTTCAGAGATTCCGAGTTTCCAAGTGTAGCGATCATGTTAGATTCTGGGGCCACCGGCAATTTTTGTGATATTAAATATGCACTAAGGATTGGAATTCGTGCGATTCGAAAAGAAAGAAGTGAACCAGTACGAGCAGTTGACGGAACAAATTTGTCGTCAGGTCCCATTACTAGTCACACTGAATGCTTAGAAATAACCCAAGCCGATGGCCATCGTGAAATCCTACAATTTAACCTGATCGATGCCCCCCAATTTCAATTTATTTTGGGGTTACCGTGGTTGTCGATGCATAATCCAACCATTGATTGGGAGAATCGAACAGTGAAGATGCAGTCTTCTTATTGTCAAGAACATTGCTATCAGAAGCAAGAATGCCAAGTGGAACCATCACAAGCAAGTTTACTTTCCTTTGGAGGGCAATCTATTGGAGTTATCAATGCAGTTGATATTCCTGTAGAATATCAAGAGTTTGAAGCAGTTTTTAGTGAGCAAGAAGCTGAGCATTTGCCCCCTCATCGTTCGTATGACTGCGCAATTGAGCTCGAACCTGGAGCAGTTCTTCCATGCAGTAGGATCTACGCATTAACCAAGTCAGAGAATAAACATTTGAAAGACTACCTAGATCGCTACCTTGCCAATGGGTTCATCAGACCCTCGCAGTCGCCAGTGTCCTCTCCTTTATTTTTTATACCGAAAAAGGAGGGGAATTAAGAACTTGTATTGACTATCGCGCTTTGAATCAGGTGACCATCAAGAATCGTTACCCTCTGCCGTTGATTTCGGTTCTATTAGACCAAGTCAAAGAAGCTCAGATATTTACGAAGTTGGATTTACGGGGGGCTTATCATCTTATTCGAATGAAAGAGGGCCATGAATGGAAAACAGCCTTTCGAACTAAATTTGGCCTTTTTGAATATCGAGTAATGCCTTTCGGCCTTTGCAACGCCCCAGCGGTATTCCAACATTTCATCAATGATGTGATGGGAGATTTAATTGACAAGATTGCCATCATCTATTTAGATGACATTTTGATCCACTCCAAGGATCCACAAGATCATTCAGAACATGTACGAACGGTACTGGAACGGCTGCAAACTCATCGTTTGTTTATCAAATTAGAAAAATGTGTCTTCAGTGCAACCAAGGTGGAGTTCTTGGGGTTTGTACTTTCTGCACAAGGGGTGGTCATGGATCCTGGAAAGGTACGAGCGGTGAAAGATTGGCCTTCTCCACAAGATGTCAAAGGAATTCAGAGATTCTTGGGCTTTGCCAATTTTTATCGGCGTTTCATTCAAGGATTCTCTCAACTCATTGTTCCAATCACCCGGTTGCTCAAAAAAGGAGTGAAGTTTGAGTGGACATCAGAAGCGGAGCAAACTTTTTGTCTTCTGAAAGAAAGATTTATTTCGGCCCCAATTCTTCTGCATGCCGATCCTTCAGAACCTTTTTATGTGGAAGCAGATGCTTCAGACCAAGCGATAGGAGGAGTGCTTTCGCAAAGGCATCAGAGTACTGGGCAGCTTCATCCCGTGGCGTACCGTTCACGAAAGCTGAGTCTGGCAGAGTTGAATTATACGATTGCTGAGAAAGAACTTTTGGCAGTTAAGGATTCTTTTGAAGACTGGAGACATTATCTGTTAGGGGCAAAACATACAGTTACTGTGTACTCGGATCACAAAAACCTGCAATTCTTGAAGACAGCCAAAACTTTGACTCCCCGTCAACTACGTTGGTCCTTGTATTTTGCTGATTTTGATTTTGTTATTACCTATCGTCCTGGCCCTAAGAATGGAAAAGCAGGTGCATTATCTCGTCTCAATACTGAAGAATGTGAACATTCTGTGGAACCTCAACCTATTATTCCGGCTTCAAAGTTTGTTTGTACACTCTCTATAGACAGTTTTCAAGAGGAAGTTGGGAAAAGTTTGTCTGCGGAAGAAATTCTAGATTGGGTGGCTCAAGATAGTGACAGAAGAGTATCTCAACAATTGCCTTATCACAAGGAAGCTTTGTATCTCCCAACGACTGAATTGCAACTACCGGCGCTTCAAAAGTGTCATGATCATCCGTTAGCTGGTCATAAAGGAATCACAAAAACTTTGGATTTGGTGCAGCGTTACTTCTGGTGGCCTGGTTTATCTTCTCATGTAAAAAAATACGTTCAATCCTGTGAGTTATGTGCTCGAAGTAAACCAAGTAGAAAAGCTCCACAGGGATTATTGCAACCCCTTCCCACTCCCACTCATCCATGGCACACTATTTCTATGGATCTGATTGTTGAACTCCCAGTGAGTAAAGGTAATGACACAATCTTGGTCATTGTAGACACCTTCACAAAGATGAGTCATTTCATTCCTTTAAAAGGTTCTCCTTCTGCCCCGGAGTTAGCAAGAGTCTTTGGGGAACACATAGTTAAGATCCATGGAATTCCAAGGGTGGTGGTCTCGGATAGGGGTCTCCAATTTGTGTCGCATTTTTGGAAGGCATTCTTACAAGGGTTGGGTATTGAGAGAAGATTGACGACTAGCTATCACCCTGAAGCAGATGGTCAGACTGAGCGCATTAATCAGGAATTGGAGCAATATCTGCGTCTATTTCTAGTGGATCAGGGAGGAGAGTGGTCAGACATGTTATGGATGGCAGAATTTGCTTGTAACAATGCTAGGAGTGCCTCCACAGGGTATTCCCCATTCTATTTGAATTTTGGTCGTCATCATAATCCTTTTCTATTCAATGCAGATTTAGAAGTTCCTGCAGTGGGGGCTTTAATGACAGATATGGGCTTGTTACACAAGTCCGCAGAGGCTAATCTCATCAAGGCTAAGCAGGCTTACAAAAGAAGTGCAGATAAGCATAGGAAACCTGCCCCACAGTATCGTGTTGGAGATCAGGTTTGGTTATCTTCCAGAAATTTGCACTTAAAAGGGAACAGGAAATTTCAACCTAGGTTTGTAGGACCTTATTCTATTGATAAGATTTTGGGCCCAGTTACTGTTAGACTGAAGTTGCCAGCTAACTTAGGTATTCACCCTGTTTTTCATGTCTCCCTTTTGAAAAAGACGGCCCCTCAGTTGAGGTTGACTAGACCACCTGATCCTCTCAATATTTCAGGGCACCAGGAGTTTGAAGTGAAGGAGATTCTGGATTCTAAATTTCGAAGAGGTAAATTACACTATTTAGTGGATTGGAAGGGTTATGGTCCAGCTGACAGATCTTGGGAGCCAGTTGATAACATTCACGCCCCACTCTTGTTAAAGAGATTTCATGCAAAGAAACCATTCAAGCCAGGACCGATAAATCGGTCGTTGAGAGGGAGTACTGTCAGGAAACATACTGTGGCCATGATTAATAACTCTGTTGGGCATAAGCGCTCACGAGTCCTGGTGAAACCAAAGACTGTAACTATCTGGCATTATTGTAGCCAGTAACGCGACCTCCCCAAGATGGCCGCCGTTGTGGTCAAATTTAATGTCAAGGTTGCGCTCCTAGGCGGTGTAGTGTTCATGGGAGCACGAGCCCTTCAAGCTGCGCACTTCAACGAACGTTTTCTGAGAGAAAGGAGAAATGTTCGTTCCTCCGCGTTTATTTTCCTAACGGGAGGAAACGGACAACAGAAGTACTTTGCCTGAGTTCCGAGTGGCAATTAGAAGTTGCCACATCTTTGAGTAGCAAAATTTAGTTTCTTCAGTTGAAGGTTTTCTGAGCAGCGCTTCGAGTGAAAGTGCGGAGTCCGTCCCTTCTTCTGTCACGAAACTCTGCTTTCACTCGTTGGTGCGTGAACTCTTCAGTTCGACTCTGAGAGAGAGAGAGAGTCGGAGTACGCTATCAAGCTCTACATAACTCTTATCGGCGTTTGCAGTTCCAGAGAGCACATCGTCAGCAGCACCTGTGGTTCAGTGCAGGAGACTTTCTAGTAAGAGCCAGTAATTCACTCTACCCAGGAAAACGACGAGTTCCAGTGAGAAGTCTTCAGCAATACAAAGCACAGTAAGACTCTTGCAGCAGCGTTATTCAAAACTGTTTGGCACTTAGCAATTCCTTCCTTGCGCTTCACCTTGCTTTTCCCTCCCCTCTGTCCCTTCCTCTTTCCTTTTTGCGCGCTTCTGAAGGAGCCATTGAAGCCAAGACATACTTGTACATTATTTTTGAGAAAACCTGGACAGCAACCCAAGATATTATGAAAAGGCTGAACTAGGAAGTTCAAAAGGTATTTAGAGAAGTAACTGGACGCTTAAAACTAACTGCTCACTAGGTAGTTTCTATAATGTGTAACTTCTCTTCTAGATAGAACTTCCCAGTAAAAAAAGAAAACTAATTAGAAGAGAGGCGAAGACTCCGAAGATAGCTGGTAGGATAAAAGCTTATTAGAGTACAGTGTATAGTATCCAGTGGTATTGTATTTTCTGTGTTCTCAACCCTACCCCTCTTCTGTGCATTAGACACCCTTGAGCAGTCAGAAGAAGCTGTAGAGAAGATTCCAGAATCTGACCAGGGTGCCGGCAGTCGGAGTGTCTCTTCTCTCAATCCACTTCCCCTTTTCCCTTCGGTTGGTTTAGTAGCTTATTGCTGTGACACCAATCGGCGGGCGATTGGGACTAGCGTCGATTCTGTTCCTGCAAAGCATCTGGAGCCTTGACACTGTCCTATTTTTAGGATATGAGTTATCAAGTGAAGGCAAAAGCCTTGCAGACAACTTCTTAGAGAAGTGTGCAGTACCCCAAGCTCCAAAAACGCTGAAAAACTTACAATCAATTCTAGGTTTCCTGAATTTCGGAAGAACTTACATTCTAAACTACGCAGAGAGGGTTAAACCCCTCTACGAATTAATAAAACCTGATTTCAAACCAATTAATTGGGCACAGAAACACACAAAAATGTTACGATCAATACAAACAGACATGTTAACTAAAACAAAACTGCAAACACGCGCAAACAAATGCAGCTTGTAATCCGAGTCATCCCAGGAAGATGCGGATTTACGTACCTGACCTCTAATGAGGGAGAAAGGGTACCAATAGCTTATAAATCACACTTGTACACACAAGCTGAAATGGAATTCAGTTCTACTGAAAAAAGTCTGACTGCGGTCCAAACTGCTGTAGCAAAAGAAAGAGCCCTCGCACAAGGTAAACATATAATATTCGTTACACCGGTACCTGCCCTAGAGGCAGTAACAAGAGCCAGCATTCCGAATGCTAAAGCTTTACATCCGAGATGGATACAATGGGATAATTCTCTTGCTGCATCAGACGTAGTATACAAATTTGATCCTAACTTAAAAACGCAAGAATTTCTCCAATACGAATATGAATGTCCTCTGCCGACTGAGATCCTGCCTCTGGAACATTACGGCTGTATAACATATACAGACGGTTCAGCACAACCCGCAGTTAGGGGTAAACAAGCATATAGTGCTGCGTGCACGATTGTTAAAGGTCGTTGGCACGAAGGAAAATTTAGACCCCTGGTCACTAAAACTCAATCACTCGGAGACTGTACAGCTCAGCGAGCTGAACTACAGGCTTTTAAGACGGCACTTGAAAATACCGATCGCGAATTCCCCACACTAATAGTGTGCGATTCGTATTATTGCGTCCAGTCTTACAATGAATACTTGCAGAACTGGGTTCAAAACAGTTTCAAAGATGCAAAAGGAGGCACAATCAAGCATAAAATGCTTTGGGAACAAGTAGTTATTTTACAGAAAGAACTACAAAAGACTCACGTGATACATACACTGAGTCATCAACTTGATGGCGTTCACGTTGCAGGGAATTCATTGGCTGATGAGGCCGCGAAGGCAGCTGTGCAAACGGCTTCCGTAGCTGCCATTCCCCGGTCAAAAACAAAAATAGACAGCGAGATAATGCAAGCTGTCAGTGCTTCAGTAAAAAACAGTGGTAAGACACTCCCGAAAGGCTTTCCAGTAAAGTACTCATACAAAACTAATGCAAATAATGTTCCTTTTGCTGTAATCCCTGGAGTGGGGGATAGGGCAATTCCAAACATGGCACATAGGTTAGGACTAATTTTAGCGGCACCTGAAGGGCTCGCTTCTGCACATGCTGGTTTTCCGCCACAGTATAGTTATTAAAACAGAGATATTGGTGGCAACGCATGAGAAAACAGACTAGAAACTATGTTTTAGAATGTGAAATATGCCAAAAAATGAAGGTATCAACAGTGAAACGACCTGCACAGACGCCCCTTCTAATCTCAGTTAAACCATTAGCATGTGTTTACCTGGACCACTGTGGTCCCTTACAAAGGGATGGCAACTATAAATATGTCATGGTCGCAGTGGATTCCTGCACGAGATTAATTTGGATGTGGCCCCAGCGCTCGGCTGACGCCAGAACTGTTATAAAAGATTTGCGAGTCTTTATCGGCACATACGCAATTGGCATGCTACATTCTAACCAGGGTCCCGCGTTTAGCTCTTGAACTTACAAAGAGGCCATGGCCAGCTTGGGCATTGCATTGCGGTACTCTAGTCCATTCCATCCTGAGGGAAATGCGGTAGTGGAGAGAAAAAAACGTGACATAAAGCAATCTATAACAGCGAGGGTATTAGGTTCGGGTGATGGGTGGGTCAAACATCTAATAAGTGTCCAACGTAGTCTTAATAATCTGCCAAGAAATTCTCTGGGTGGAATCACTCCGTATGAACTTTTGTGTGGTACAAGAATGATGATCGAAGACCTCGATAGTCAGATTTCAGTGGTGGA
Source organism: Lissotriton helveticus (assembly GCF_964261635.1). Taxonomy (NCBI): domain Eukaryota; kingdom Metazoa; phylum Chordata; class Amphibia; order Caudata; family Salamandridae; genus Lissotriton; species Lissotriton helveticus. The sequence continues at coordinate 1,223,018,667 of NC_136059.1, read as the reverse complement.
ACAAAAAACCTTTGATATCAAAGATCGTTTGGCTGTTTTACAGGACTTAAATGAGACAAGAAGAAGTCTAAGCAACACAAAGCTAAAGCCAATGGCCACTGAAGAAAAAACACCTGTCCCAGCAAGACCTGTCTGGATTCCAAAGATTGGGGATCTGGTCAGAAAAAAGATCGCGGTGAAGAAGGAATTTGGGCCTTCTTATAGGAAAGCAGTACCTGTTTTAGCAATCAGCGGAACAAGATCAGTAGTACTACCGCCCCTTGCTGGTAAAAAGGAGAACAGAGTTGTATCAATCGACCTGGTAAAATCACAATCATGTGGCCAATAATAAGTAGTAGGCCCAGCGGACTCCCAAGATGTAGCAGAAGACCAAACCTTGCTACAATTCAAGAGGTTCAAACTGAGAGACTAATCACATTTGATAAACCTGCAGTGAATAAAGATGATGTAGCCTCTGACCATACAAATGCAAAGATTAATGAAAATCCGGAAGCAATTCCAACAATTGACAGAACTGCATCTGGCTACTTCATCAATTTCGATGACTTTTCTGAAGATCCAAGTGAACATGAAGAAAAGCCAGCAAATAAAACTTTCAAAGAAAAAATAACTGAACTCTTTCATCAACTTGGAGAAACATGTCTGATTTCACCATGGATTGAATTGTGGATTGTGTTAGGTGTACTTTTCCTCCTACTCTGGCTCATTTTGGTTTTAAGCTTGGGAAGAATGATTGATGGAAAATACAGTACAATGGACACAGCAAGTCAGAACATCAACTTGGTTATAAAGCCTCACAGATCTTCTCACATTGAAAAAAGAGAACTATCAGCAGTAAACATCACAGCCATTCTTATACCTGGTGGTGTAGCATGGGACGCTACTGATTACAACATCTATGGCCCGGTTGAACTCTTGAAATATCCACACCAGTTCAAGGTTTCTTTAAGTGACTTTGTATCACCTAGTACTTTCTCTGATGATTGGGACTTTGAAAATATTAATAATATGATGTCAGATTTAGAAATGTCAGCAAAATGTACAGAACATGATTATTTAGAAGGTTCATCAGATTATGAAGAAATGTATTGCTTTAATCATTATGGGCACCACTATTTGCATAAATCTGCTAATCCTAGAAATTTTTTCACTTATAATCAATGGGAACATTGTCCAACACCGCCAAAAGGCAGCTCGAATGCGTGTTAGACGTCTGTCTCACACGCCCATCAGCAGTACCTAAGGATATCGATACTTTGCTTGGTTCTGTAACGGCTCATGCAATGTGTTGTCCCCAGCGGCTACCTATTCTGATGACGGCATTCGTTGAGACCTCACCATTACGATTAGGTGGCGGTGAGGTACGAGATGAAAGCGGCACACAGGTACAACCTTCTGTGACCATTGCTGATCTAGACACCGATGACGGCAATGCATCTCACATATGCATTATTTCTACTTTTTCGGACATGGTCCAACTTTCACCTACTGTTGTAGACGAATTCTTTGCCAGCCTGTCTGAGCTAATGTTCTCTCCTAACAACGGGAATAGCTTTTGAAAAACACGAGCACACAGCGTTCCCTGAACTCTGAAATTAGACCTTCAGTTTTGATAAACAGAACTTTTTAAAACTCTGGAACTATTTTTTCCCTGAAAGCGAAATTATATTTTTCCACGTTCTCAAAATATTTACCTTATGGCACACAATACTCTGCTTAAAGTAGAACTATTCTTAGAGAACACGATTTCTATTTTTGAAAACTCTAGAGACAATATTTTGACTTAGCCTCTAGCACATGTACAGTCTTGTATAAATATGTGATGAAATGGTCGCAAACTTCTCTTCTGTATTAAGAGCCATTTCATATATTTAAATTTCGTGCTTCATTCAGTCAATATTCCAATGTACTATATATTCAATATCTGAATGATACCACTGCTTATAAGCGTACAGTATAATACTCATTTTTCGTGTTTATACCATTTTGAATGCATTTTATGTATTTTGGGATGGGATGGAAAACACATGCATAGATATGTATCAAATTGCTTAGTATTTAGTAATGATAGACATTATACGTGGAGTGGGTGTTGTAGACGAATCTAGGACTCTAGTTAAATATTCCAGATTTATGCCCTAATGTGGTTATATCAAATCATATCCTTATATAGGCATAAGAATCATACCCATATTAAGACATAGCCAATGCAGTCCAAATACGGCAAGGCTACTCCCATAGACTCTTAGAAAGCACAACGCGTTCTTAAACATACCAAGCCTCGAGCAACCCGGGAATTCCCCCTGCTTCTGTATTGATTTGTCCTAGAACTCCCTGAGTCCTGAAAGAACTGAGAATTCTTAGTGACGTCTTATGTCCACCCTTACGTCAAACTCGGCACCTTCCAGGTATAAACATACCAGCATCTGCCCTAGCAAAACCCACGGTGGTTTGGAGCAGATCGACTATCTACTTGCCCGACGCCCTGCTGTAGCAGGTGCCGAAGGAAGCCGACCCTCCCGCTGACGCACTGAGAGAGACGCTGTCTTTTCTCCTGCCGAGAAATCCAGCTCCAGTGTTTCCCTGTCACCCTTGCGGGTTGCTGGGAAATCGAGTCCTGAGAGAGAGATACAAGACCTCCTTCATTCTATAACCAAGTTTCGGAGCTGATTAGACCCTTAGAGAATTCTTGATTCGGATTCTTGGCAGAAACTATCAAAACGCAAACTACCTCTCACTTACTTCTTCCCATGTACTAGGCTTAGGTTAAGTACACAGGGGTAGGCATATCTTAGAAGCACCAGTTGAGTACGTTTAGTCATTATTTTATCATTGTATGTATTTTAAGTATCTTATGGCTTAGAAACCATATAAATGCTTTTACAGTATTATTTCATAATACTCCTTTTACTGTACGCACTTTACTTTATGACAAGTATTGCGATTGTAGCAATTCACTTCTCTTGCATGAGAAAGAAGACTGTTCAATAAATAACCTCTTTTATTGAAAACGCCAGTCTCTCTGTTTCTCTGCACTTCTGGTGAAACTAAGCATGCACGATTGACTGAGTGAAATAGCCATCTATTGTTTCCGCAACTCTGGAGATATACTCCTTATTCTTGGGGGAGCAAAGTTGTCATGTTTATGCGGTTGTCAGAAACTAATCCCTTCTTGTGAATTCGAGAAAGTTTCTAGTGACCTCTGAGCTAGCTGGCATTCATAATTAAGTCTAACATATTCAATAGAGACCTAGTCGACCCAAGTCCTACTTCTAAACTATCGTTTATGTTATTCCAATGCGCAGAGCCTATTGGGACTATAGGAACTACACTACACCGTTGCTTTTTGATAGTGCACCAGATTTACAAAGCTAGGGCAGTGCCAAAACTAAAGTCAGGTAATACCTGCTCTTAGAATGGTGATATGAGGAGGAATGTTTAATTTCTCCTAGTTTTTGCTCTTTCTATGTGTTCTGCATTCTGCAGCACACATTGAAAGAGCAAATCTCCATTATTAATTGTTTGTGTGCAGGAAGGAGGAGTGGCTGAAAAATGGGGAGTATCTACTACCAAATGGGACAGATTTAAGTAGGAGGAAGGAGTAATTTAGAGATGGTTGAGGAGGAGTTTAGGGAGGGACAGACACTTCATAAGAGTGAGCTCATTGGTATTCAGGAACCCCACTTTGTAAATAATTGCAGCCTAAAAGGAACCTGAACAGAAGTAAATGTGCTCCAGCTCAGACACTGTGTAAGTTCAGCACCACATATGGCCAACCACTGGTACTGCAACACCCTCCCATTAAACATAATGGAGGTATGGACTTCAAAAACAAACTCCATATGAAATAATATTTAAATACAATCATTTATTTAGATTTTTTAGAAATATATTTTAATTTAATAAAATATATACAAATAAAAAATAGATATGTTATGGTTATATATTTTAGTATACTTTTGCATTTACAAATAGATGTACTATTTTTTAAATAATAAAAATAATTTCAATTATTCTATACATTTTTAAAATCCATAACACTCAATAAATAATACTTTTGTGAAATTTTAAAAAATAATTTTAACTGAATTTTGTATATTTAATTGAATTAAATATTTAATACAAAATTAAGTAAATAGTGCTGTAGATGTTTGTTTGACATTTAAAATAAATATGCAAAATTATTTTATGTTATGTTACCGGGTTTTGTAAAGCATGTGGCTACCCAGACACGGGCTTATCAGTGCTAACAGACATAGTAATGGCGAGATGATGCAGTGACCAGACGAACAGGTGGGTCTTCAATTGCTTTCTGAAACTGGTAAGATTGCTGTTTGATCTCAGGTGAATAGGGAGGGAATTCTAGAGCCTGCTTACCGAGTATGAGAAAGACCGTCCTCCACTTCTGGCCCTTTTTTTTTAATCTCAGTTTGTATAGCGCCAAATCACCGACAGGTCTCAGGACGCTTTTGACCGCAAAACATAACAACCTAGTCAGCAACAGGAGAACGAGTAGAAACTATACTGGGCTCAATGCTGCTCTGAATAAGATAGTCTTTAGGGCTTTCCTAAAACGGAGCAGGTTTCCGTCTTTGCGAAGAGCCTCAGGCAGTTCATTCCAGATCCTAGGCAGCAAGACCGAGAAAGATCTTCCACCTTTTGTAGCCAATCTGAACCGGGGGCACACGAGCAGTTGAGCCTCAGAGGACCTTAGACTTCTTTCAGGCCGGTAGATCTCCAACCTTTCTTTAATGTAGGCAGGGGCTTGACCATAGATGGACTTGTGGGCTATGCAGAGACTTTTAAAAACCAACCTTTGCGTCACTGGCAGCCAGTGAAGGCTCAGCAGCAGCGGGAGGCATGTGATTTCCTTGGGAGTTTAAAAATAAGTCTTGCCGCATCATTCAAGACCACCTGCAGTCTGTTAGTTAATACCTTTGGCAAGCCCAAATAGAGTGCATTTCCATAGTCCAGCCTCGACAGTATGGTGGCAGAAACTACAGTACGAAGCATGGACTGGGAAAGGAGCGGAACTAATTTGCGCAATTGTCTTATAAGACCGTTACAGGTTCCCACTACGGTAGAGATCTGGCTGACCATTGAGAGGGCACTATCTATCTTAATGCCGAGGGTTTTGACCGAGTCAGCTGGCTTAGGAGTGGGACCTAGTTCCTGGCGCCAATACAGGTCACTCCAGGGGGAACAGGTAGATGAAACTATTAGCACCTCGGTTTTTTCGGGGTTAATCTTCAGGAGGTTCCTAGACATCCAGTTAACTGTGTATCTGAGTACCTCCTGTGCCTGTGACTGGGCCCGTGCAGTGTCATCTATGCTCAACAACAACTGAGTGTCGTCAGCATAGTTGAACACTCGGCAACCCATCTCAGCCAGGGCATTTAATAGTGGTTGTAGATACAGGTTAAACAGGAGGGGGGGACAAGGCAGAGCCTTGGGGAACCCCACATGTGAGTTCTCCCACTCCTGATACCACATCTCCCAACTGAATCCTCTGGGTTCTCCCAGACAAAAAGTATTCCAGCCATTGATAGGCTGAGTCCCGAAACCCAAACCCAGCCAACCTGTCCAAAAGTAGGGTATGGCTGACAGTATCAAACGCCGCTGACAGATCTAAAAGTATCAGGGCGCTTGGTTTTTTACTGTCAGCCATCCCTCTGAGATCATCCAGCACCGAGAGCATAACCAACTCGGTGCTGTGGTGTGCTCGAAACCCTGCCTGCATCTCATGGAGAAGATGGTTGGGCTCCAGGAACGATGCCAGGGATATCAATACATGTTGCTCGAGGACTTTGGACAGGAATGGTAGCTGGGAGATCGGCCTATAATTCTTTAGCACTTTGGGGTCTGCCCCTGCTTTCTTTATTAGTGGTTTTACTCGGGCTTCTTTGAAGCTAGCTGGTAGCCGCCCTGTGTCTAATGACTTATTCAGCATGGACAAGATATGGTCCTCTAGGCTATGGCGAGCTAAGCGAAATACGCTTGGGGGGCATGGGTCCGCTGGGGAACCTGACTTTGTTTTCCTCATCAATGTTTCAAGACCTAGTGAGTCAATCAGGGGGAAAGTAGACATATAGGTTCCCACCGGGATTTTGGCAACTTGTGGTCCCGTAGGGCCAATGACAGTGTTTTTTATCTCCTTTAGAATAGCGTCAACCTTATCCAGAAAGTATTTCAGGAAGGTATCGCAACTAATTGTGATGTCCGTATCTTGAGCTCTCTTACTTAGTTCCGCGAGTATTTTAAAAGTTTCTTTCTGGACATTGTCCGCCTTATTAATACGGTTCTCATAGAAAGTAGCTTTAGAGTCCTATATATGTTTTTTATAGGTACGAAGCGACTTCCTGTATTGTTCACAGGATTCTTCATCTTTTTTTCTCCTCCAGTTTCTCTCCACATTGCGTAGTTCTTTCCTATGCTCTCTCAGAGCAGGGGTAAACCAGGGAGCCCCTTTACCATCACTATTCATTTTTTGGGACTTCTCGGGTGCAATCAGATTAATTGCTCTAGTCAGGCTGTCCATTATATCCTTGCACTCCTGATCTACATCCGCGTCAGGAGCCGTAGGTCGAACAAATTCCATGAGTTTGGTGGTCAACGTTTGTAAGTCAACGTTTTTCCACTTACGGATCTTTTTAATTTTAGATGGTAGTTGCCATAGGAACGTCACAGTAGATCAGGTGGTGATCTGACCAAATACAGGGGAGGACTTTCACTAAAGTAACCCTGGGATCTAAGGCCCAAATCAAGTCGAGGGTATGACCCTTTATGTGCGTGGGGGAGTCTACCAACTGCCTAAAACCCAGAGAGGACATAGTTGTCTCCAGAGAGCTGGCTGCTGAGTCTTTTTTATCCTTATCCCAATGCAGATTGAAGTCTCCCGTGACTACTATGTTTTTATACCGCGAACATATGTCAGATATGCTAGCCATAAATAAGTCATTGAAGGCCGGGGTGGAGTTAGGTGGACGGTAAACAGTAAAAATAATTAGACACAGATTGTGCAACATAATTTTTACTGCAAGCATGTCAGCAAAGTCCACTGTTTCTGCCAGAATTTTAATTGCAGCTAAATGTTTCTTGAATAATATTGCCACTCCTCCCCCGCGGGCATTCCCCGCACGGTTATGCCAGTGTATATCATATCCTGACGGAACCGCGGCTATGATGTCGGGTAAAGAGTTTTCCCCAAGCCAAGTCTCGTCAGAGTCAAGATATCTATGTCTTCATCTTGAAGCAAGGTGAAGATCTCGAGGTTATGACATTGCAGAGACCTCGTGTTTAAGCTAGTCAGTTTCAAGATGTGGGAGTCAGAAGTGGACCTACCAGTGTGTGGGCTTCGAATGGAGAGCTCGTCCAATATGGCTAACGTGGCTGAATCTGGGCGATGACTTCCCTTATTTAATCGATATATTTCATCCTGTGAATAAGTGAGCCAGCAGCCAGAAGTCCCGGCCCCTGCGCCCGTCCGAGCGCGGACGGGCGCAGACGGGCTGGACTCTGGCGTGACTCCGGCGTGCTCACGCTGCGCGCGAACGCTGCGCGTCAGCATGGCCGCCCTAAATAGCGATCAGCCAACCACTAGTGCGGCAACAAAGATGGCGCCGCCTGGCGTCACGACCTTCCCCTAGGATGGCCGCCAAGGGGTGAGAAGGAACCGCGAAATGCGGTGTGTTTTACAATTAAAATGCGGGTGAGTGGGACTAAAAACAGGGTGAAATTACAATCATAAGCAACATAAATACAAACCAGGATATTTTAAAATTCGCTTTTGGTCAGCGCTATTAAGTTCGTAAAGTGCGCTGTCAGTCTAGCGCTCCAGAACTTCTGAACGCGATCTCCCTGGCACTGTAAGCTGAGGCAGCACGCCTTGTCAATCAAGGCAGAGCCTCGGGTTTGCCCACCCTAAATAGCGATCAGCCAACCACTAGTGCGGCAACAAAGATGGCGCCGCCTGGCGTCACGACCTTCCCCTAGGATGGCCGCCAAGGGGTGAGAAGGACCCGCGAAATGCGGTGTGTTTTACAATTAAAATGCGGGTGAGTGGGACTAAAAACAGGGTGAAATTACAATCATAAGCAACATAAATACAAACCAGGATGTTTTAAAATTCGCTTTTGGTCAGCGCTATTAAGTTCGTAAAGTGCGCTGTCAGTCTAGCGCTCCAGAACTTCTGAACGCGATCTCCCTGGCACTGTAAGCTGAGGCAGCACGCCTTGTCAATCAAGGCAGAGCCTCGGGTTTGCCCGCCCTAAATAGCGATCAGCCAACCACTAGTGCGGCAACAAAGATGGCGCCGCCTCGCGTTACGACCTTCCCCTAGGATGGCCGCCAAGGGGTGAGAAGGACCCGCGAAATGCGGTGTGTTTTACAATTAAAATGCGGGTGAGTGGAACTAAAAACAGGGTGAAATTACAATCATAAGCAACATAAATACAAACCAGGATATTTTAAAATTCGCTTTTGGTCAGCGCTATTAAGTTCGTAAAGTGCGCTGTCAGTCTAGCGCTCCAGAACTTCTGAACGCGATCTCCCTGGCACTGTAAGCTGAGGCAGCACGCCTTGTCAATCAAGGCAGAGCCTCGGGTTTGCCCGCCCTAAATAGCGACCAGCCAACCACTAGTGCGGCAACAAAGATGGCGCCGCCTGGCGTCACGACCTTCCCCTAGGATGGCCGCCAAGGGGTGAGAAGGACCCGCGAAATGCGGTGTGTTTTACAATTAAAATGCGGGTGAGTGGGACTAAAAACAGGGTGAAATTACAATCATAAGCAACATAAATACAAACCAGGATTTTTTAAATTCGCTTTTGGTCAGCGCTATTAAGTTCGTAAAGTGCGCTGTCAGTCTAGCGCTCCAGAACTTCTGAACGCGATCTCCCTGGCACTGTAAGCTGAGGCAGCACGCCTTGTCAATCAAGGCAGAGCCTCGGGTTTGCCCGCCCTAAATAGCGATCAGCCAACCACTAGTGCGGCAACAAAGATGGCGCCGCCTGGCGTCACGACCTTCCCCTAGCATGGCCGCCAAGGGGTGAGAAGGACCCGCGAAATGCGGTGTGTTTTGCAATTAAAATGCGGGTGAGTGGGACTAAAAACAGGGTGAAATTACAATCATAAGCAACATAAATACAAACCAGGATGTTTTAAAATTCGCTTTTGGTCAGCGCTATTAAGTTTGTAAAGTGCGCTGTCAGTCTAGCGCTCCAGAACTTCTGAACGCGATCTCCCTGGCACTGTAAGCTGAGGCAGCACGCCTTGTCAATCAAGCATGAATTTAATTCATGAGGGATGGTTGTTTGACCTCAGGCATCACGTGATGTAATGAAAGGCAATTAGATGGCATAGAATGTGTGGACCCTGTGCGTATTTTTCTATTTTATCTTATGTGCTGTGCACATAGCTTTGAATACTATCCTTCTTCTTACTGGTGGAGACTGGCCAGTGCTGGCTTGCAGATTGTGATTTAGGGATGTTTAATAAAATACGGGCAGCAGCATTTTGAATGATCTGTAGTGTCTTTACCACATGCTGGGCTACCCAAGTAGAGTGAGCTACAGTAGTCAAGTCACCAGAGTATAGGCCATGTACAACTTTTCTTCGTGTTTCGGCCGGGAGCCATTTAAGTGTCTTCCTCCATGCTCTTAGCAGACTGAAACAAGTTCCTGCTACTTTTTTGTACTGGGAGGCCATAGTGAGATCTGCATCCAAGAAAACTTCAAGGCATGGAGGGCAGATGACTACGTGTAAACTTTGGTGCTGCCATTGGTCTTGACACGAGTACACACCTTATCAAGGGAGTGGGTAGTGAATTTTCCATTACTGCCTATTATGGTGACATTCTTTACCTTGGATTGCTTGAGCTTTATCCTACTTCAGTGGCTCTACCACTCAGCAACTTGCTTTCTCAGCATTTACGTACATCTAGACTTATCCAAGTGCACCTTTCATGTGCTATTGGGACTATTGCGACACCATATGCCCTGGTCTAGTTTAATACTCGTTACCAGAGTTTTCAGAGACTTGCCTATTTTATTCATGGACGGCTCTTATAGTGATAAAACATCTCTTGTGTTAGCAAACTTTGGGCCTGATTAGGATCGCGGTGAATCTGCATCCTCCGGGCCGGGGGAAGCCACCGCCGACCCGAAGGATGCAGATTCACTGCTGCGGACACAGAAAAGACCCCCCGCCAGATTAGGATGGCTGGGGGGGTTATGTTTCCGTCCGTCGCATTTCCGCGGCGGTCGCCTTCCGACCGCGGCGGAAAAGCTCTAATATGGCGGCGGTGTCAATCAGACACCGCCAGCCATATTAGGATGCCGGCAGAGACATGCTTTTCCACGGCCGGTTTTCGCCGTAGAAAATCATGTGGTGTTTTGAGTTTGGGGGCTTGTTGCGGGCCCCCAGGGGTGTTGGGGGGTGGGGGGTGCACATGGGGGGGTACCTATGGTACCCCCATGCCTTTGCATGCACGAAGCCGCAGGCACCACGCGGTGCCTGCCGCTTCGTGCATGCAAATGAAAACATGCACATTTAACCTTGCGGCGGGTGCTGCTTGAAGCAGCATCCGCCGCAATGTTAAATATAGGGGATGTGACCACCAGGGTGGCGGTCACATCCTAATTTCGAGGGAGGGAACGCCGCAGCCCCTGCGGACGGTCCCTCCACCTCGGGGGTGGCGGACGGACGCTGGTCCGTCCGCCATCCTAATCGGCCCATTGTTTGTTGAAGAAGTCTTCTCAGACGAAACATATGTTGGTGTGCTGTTCTCATCCAAACGTATTATTCCATCTACACTGATTACATCCTGTGGATAAATAACAACCTTGAAGGCCCATGTTCACCATGTATTGTATTATTGAATGTTAATGCTTTAAACACAACTGTCAGACATTAATGGTTTTTACTAATATTATGAATACATTTTTTATTTTAGCTCTGTACCATAAATAACTACATTCTCTTTCACTTGTCTGTGTGCTCCGGGCATTAGCAATATAGAGGCAAGATGAGTTGGTCCCAGAGAGATGGATTGTTCCCCACCTCCATAACCTCCGTCTTATCATCATTTGATTTAAGGCGACTGGAGGCCATCCATTTATTGACTTGTTTCAGGCAAGTAGACAGGTTAATCGAAATTTGGCTGAATTTGGGTGTCAAGGAGGCAACAATTTGGGTGCCATCAGCGTATGACACCATGGGGAAGCCAAATGAGCATATGATATCAGCTAGTGGATGAACACATATGTTGAACTGCATGAGGTTCAGGGAGGAGCCCTGAGGCACATCACACTTTAGCTGCTGAACTTCTGACAGGTAAGAGCCTTCCCTGAAATGGAAGCTCCTTTTTTCAAGGAAAGAGGTCTGCCATTCAAGTACTTTTCCTGTTATCCCAAGCGCCTCCAGTCTGTGGGAGGACAAGGTGGGACACGGCATCTAAAGCTGGCTCAAATCAAGGAGAATAAGCGTAGCAGACACCCCTTTTTTTCCTAAGGTCTTCTGTGGCTAATAGCAGGCCCGTTTCGGTGGTGTAGCCGGGTCTAAAACCAGACTTCATCCTATGCAATAAACTGTGGGCTTCTAGATAAGTGATCAGGTGTCTATTAACCAACTTCCCTAAGATCTTACTGACTACTGGACACAGGTCTGTAGCTCTCTGCCTTGGTTGGATCTACAGAGGCCTTTTCAGCAATGGACTGATGATCGTGTGCTTCCAGGAGTCAGGAACTTGTCCGCTGGCAATCAAACCAATATACATGTTGTTTAGAGCGAGTACTATTATGTCTTTGCCCTTCAACATAATATCTAGAGGTGCAGGGTCCAGGGGGGAGCCGGATTTGATTGGTTTTGCTGCTTACCAAATGGTGGTGTAGCATACTTGAGACCCTACACAGCAGAGGAATCCGACAGAACATTAGTGTCACACAAATAAATTGGATACACACTTCCCTGGACTATATTGAGAGTTGATCTACCCCCTTCAGTGTGTATTGGTCGACCTCTTTTTTGGATTGCTTGAAAAACCTGTTGCTTATATTTAGCAACTGTTGTTTAGAAGGAATGGGTAGGAAGGAATTGTGATTGTACAGACCTATATGTTTTGTGTATATGGTTGTGATACCTTTTGTGTTGTCAAAAATATTAAACATTGAAGTTGCTATGTGATTATAGAAATAAGCACTAATAATATTGAGGGACGAAGTACCAGTAAGTAGGAACAAATTTGTGGTTTTCCCTACTGGAAATTGTGCGTTATTTATTCCTCTGCATCATCTTATTTTGTGTTAGCATACTTGAGGTACAGCAGATAGACCAGGGCAGGGTTTTTATTTTCAGATGAACCCTCATTTACAGCAGAAATTGAGTTTGGGCCCGACCAACGAAACATGGATGAGACTGACCTTAGTAAGAAAAACCTTGGCCAGCTAATTGCACCGTGAATCACTGTTTTACTGCCCTAGACTGTGGTAAATGAATGCTTGATACTGGAATGTTAATGGCATGTGCAGTGTTTGGCTAAAAATGTAGCAGCATATTTTGATGTAGTTAAAGTAAACATCTGATCATAAAATAATAACATGCACAAAGCAATGTAACCGCACAATTAAAACACAACAGGGAAGAACTCAACAAATAGTTGAAACAGGGAGGAAATCCAAAATACAACTCATAATCAAATTGAAATAATCTATCATAAAAACACTGCAGCACAAATAATAACAGAACACATCACTGGCACAGTAAAATAATATGTGCATAAACATTCTTGTCACACATTACCACCTCCAGAATCCTGCTTTGCTAGGGTGTTGGTAAAAGTTGTTTGCAATAAGCGCCACCTTCCCACCAATGATGTGAAATAGCACCAGTCGAAAAAGCGAGCCATAGACTCTGAAACAGTGAGCAGCCGCCACTGCTCCTGTTTTTTCGAGAATTTTGCAGACGTGGAACATTTTATGGCCCCAATTTCACTTGAGCTTGCTCAATGGGCAAACCCAGTGTTTCATATGATTTAATTCAAGTTGACAATGATGCACCTCATTTATTCGTTAATATGTTGTAAAACGGAGTTACAGAGAGATACACGAAAGAACCACTCTGTAGGCTGTGTCTCGTCTTCCTCTTTAACATAGGTAACCAGGTATGTAACGTAGGCCCCCACAGTCCATACTCTTCAGGGGGCCCTCGACGCTGTCTTGTTTTTGCCTGTCAGATTCCTTCTGACAGTGGTGAGTTTTTGGATACCGAGGCAGTAGCCTCATTACTCCACATTCATTTCGAGTTTTTTAGTCGCTGTTTTGGTTGTCTTATTGATGTGTGACGCTTTGTCACAGTTGAGGTTGTATCACATGGTCAGCTCAGTGATGGGCCGCGGGTAGCGGTCAATTGAGTTCAGGGGGCCCTCATTCAGCCACAAGCCCATATAGAGATATGAGATACTGAAGTCTCATGGGCCCCTCACCACATTTCTGCAGGAGTGGCATCATCTTAGGTTATGCAACGGATATACGCATGCACCGTAAACTACGCGTCAAATGTCTACTCTTAAAAAAGTTACTTGGTTGCCGTGTTGCGTTACGCATCTCTGCTGTAAGGCGCCTCTGATGTTGCACTGTCAATTTTTTCTCCCACTAGATATCAACGAATGTGGCATGTGGACCCACGGTTGCACTCTGGGCTGCGTAAACACCCCAGGCTCATACTACTGTACCTGCCCCGAAGGTTTTGTGCTGCTATCAGATAAGAGAACCTGCCATGGTAAGGGACACTGGTAATACAGTGATATCCAGAGTTTTTTTTTACATAAAGTAAATCTTTCACAAAATGTGAAACTAGATATCACCAAACTTGATCAAATTGAATGTCATTTTTAGTGTAGTTATTTCACACAACATTTTTTTAATGGATTTTTAAAAACAATTTATTTGAGACAAACAGAACAGAAACCACTAATATTGGTGGCAATTCCCCATAACAGTCAAATAATTTACTCTACTCTTATTCCACAGTATATCCACTTAGTATCAACACTGGCCTCAACAGGGTGTCTTTATCTGTACAGCAGCCATAGCAGAGCCAAGTAAGTTCCAAATATCAATCCAGCAGTATAGGGATTAGCAAGAGTTCTCGATGACACTAAAAACCCTAGACCAATAGTAGAGTCCGACATTACCACCACCATTGTCTCAGAGAGGCAAATCTATAATTTTGCTCATCAGAGACACCATTATCCATCAATGAAATGTGTATCCCCTTTTCCAAGCCATATACAAACTGAATGAGCCCCAAATATCCTTGAGTCTGGATTTGGCTTGCATCAGTGTCCAGTATTTCTCTAACTGTTCATGGCAATATGAAACCTCTTTCAGCCAACATTTTTCAGTAGGGGATGCCCCTCTTCCCCAGTGCATTGCCACTCATCTTTTAGCCAGTAATGGCATCATTGCTGTCAGCTGGTCAGGACATTTTTGACAAATCCCGATGCTAAAGTGACAGTGCTCTTTACTATGAAACATGGTAACATTGGTTTATCCACAACTGGCATATTTGATTTACTTATAAGTCCCTAGTAAAGTGCACTACATGTGCTCAGGGCATGCAAATCGAATGCTACAATTGCAGCACTGATTGTGCCACCCACTCAAGTAGCCTGTTAAATATGTCTCAGGCCTCCCACTGTAGAGCCTGCACATGATGTTTTAAGCTGCCATGTCAACCTGGCAAATTAACCTAATTGCCAGGCCCAAGCTTCCTTTTTAGGTTGAGCCTAGACAGCGCTTGCACTGTCTGAGACAGACATGCTGTAAATACTTTGTAGGCTTACAGCCCACCCACTGCTATTCATCTGTTTGTCAGTATCCTTTAAAAATCTGCGCTTGTGAGTGGGTAATCTTTCCTCTCTGGCCCACCTTTTCCTCAATTTCTTACTCCCATGAGCAGCACCCTAGTACTTGTACTCTTAAACTTGTCCCATTTTAGCAGTTGTAAAAGGGACTACTTTTTCCTTTGTTCAAGAGCACTGTACATGAGCGTTCGATCTTTTCAGTGATTTATTACCATGACGCCTGCTTTCACATGCCACCATCATGCCACATCATTATATAGCATAATCTCGACCGAAGATATTCAATCGCTTTACATGAGCACTCGGGGAGATTAAATGATTTGCACAGAATGTTGAACCGACGCCGAGACTCAAACCTACATCATTATATGGTGTGATCTCGACCTGAAGGTATTCAAGCGCTTTACATGAGCACAATGGAAGATTAAATAATTTGCCTAGAATGTTGAGTCAACACCGAGACTCGCACCTGGTTCCTTCAAATCTAAAGTCGACAGCTCTGGCCGTTACGCCACACCCTCTCTTCAATATTTATTTGGGAGACAGTTAATTTAAGATCAGGCAGATTATATGGGTAACATACTATATTGCTAATTTTAGTGCCTGGACAAAACATAAACATATTTATTTAGAAAATACTGCTGTAAAGATTACTTGAGGTTGTAATTACAATAACGCAATAAAATTAAAATATCTGTGAATGGCACTGACGGTAATGTCGTCAGAAAGGTAATCACTTGTCCTTTGTCTGCTTCAGTATGCATATTACGTGGCATATCATTGGCAGTGATGTCTTTGCGTTGCTGCGTGGCCACATCATTATTTAGCTCAATCTCGACCTTGACCAGTGACACAGCAAGCAGCCTCCAATCACCTTTTGTGAGTTGCATGTACTGCCCTAAGTGGCATGGGTATGCCCAGACGTGGGCACTGGAACCAAGCTGTACCCGGCTGTTGAGTCCATAACTAGGGTAAAACTGGTCTGGGTTGCTTGTATTGTATTTCAAATAGGACCTGGCTTTGCAGTTTGGGCTGGACAGTTCCCATTAGGAGCAGGGTCTCGAGTGATTTGCATATGGATGGGTCAAAACTGAGGTGGCATGGTGAGCAAAAGAACGATGGGTTGGAGTGCTACCCTGAGCAGTTGCCGGTGGTTAGATTTATTGAAAGCAGACTCCATCACCTTTTGTGTGCTTTATGTATCGCCCTAAGTGGCATGGGTATGCCCAAACATGGATCCCATGCTCACTGTGTCACTGAAACTAAGCTGTACCTGGCAGATGAGCCCATAACCAATTGTTCATCTGTCAAATAATGTTACTTTTTTCTTTCTCAAACAATATGAGCCATTTCTTTTTAACCTCATATAATGAACCTATGAGTAATCGCTAAAGTAATTTAAAGGGAAGAGTGAGCAGTGCTAAGTGATAACTGTACAAGAGATCAGGGGCCATATGTACAGTGAAGTGGCGGAGAGAGGTGTTAGCCTTCCTGGCTTAACGCTCTCTCCACCACTTCTGAAACGCAAGGCTGCACCATATTTACAAGAATGTAGTGCAGCCTTGTGTTTCCGCCTGCGATGGTGCTAAGTTTAGCAACTTAGCGCCAACGTAGGCATCCTTGCACCATGCAATGGTGTCTGCATGCAGGTGAGGATTCTTTAGGTGGAGAGCGTGAAAGAGGGCCTTATGTACAAGGCAGCGTTAAGCCACGTTAAGTGGTTTAATGCTGTCTTGTACATAATGCGCAGCTCCTATCGCCACCACAACGTCACTATAAGTGACGTTGTGGTGGTGATAGGGGCTTGTACATATTCCCCCAGATGTCTTATAGAGGATGGGCATGCTTAATTCTGATTGGCAAAGGAGGAAAAATAATGTATAATTTATCATTGATTTGGTTGCTGTTACCATGCATACCCCTTGTCTTCCTTGAACCTAGGTTACGTCCCTTGTCCACAAAATGGCATACAATGCAGCCATGGTTGTTCTCTGACGTCAGAAGGGCCCGTTTGCTATTGTCCAGAAGGATCGGTGATTGGAAAAAATGGAAAGACATGCACAGGTATGTGCTTTCCTGATATATATATATACGACTTAAGCATATTCAGGTATATCTTAAGTAGCATTTCCAGCTACATATCTTGACTTGTAGTGTTGTTGTTCGTCAGAATATAACGTTTTATTGGAAACCATTTGGTCTCGTCCTTCCAAAGTTGCTAATACTAAATCGACCTGAACCTCAACAAGAAAGTAATTTGTATGCTGTGTTATGCATCCCCTGGTCTAAATGTACTTCCCATGTTTCAGTTTTTTGCTCATTGTAACTTCGTGACCTGTGTTTACAGAAGACATTTCATCCAATGGGTTGCTTTGCCTTTCAGGTTGTACATCTCCAGATAATGGCGGGTGCAGCCAGCTGTGTGTTAACACGAGCCCAGTGACCTGGGAGTGTGATTGTTTTCCTGGTTACACACTACAGATGGATGCAAGACACTGCAAAGCTGCAGGTAAGTGCCATTCACCATTGTAAGTATCATTCAAGTTGGCACGAGCTTTCATATGTTATGTTATGGTATGTTAACGAGCAGTAGCGGCTCCCTGAGGGAGTGCTGCGGGGCGGTGGGGTGGGAAGGGACAGGGTGGGGTAGTAAACTCTGGCATATGGCCGAACGGCGGTAAGTAAAGAAATAAATGAATAAAACGAATTACATTGCGCACGCTGCAACGCCAAATGGTGATGCGGCGCACGCAATGTCATTTGTTTCATTTATTTATTTCTTTACTTACCTCCGTTCGGCCATATGCCGGAGTTTACTACCCCCCACTCTGCCCCTCTCCCGCCCTGCCCCGCCCCACCGCCCACAGCACTCCCTTGAGGAGCCGCTACTGTTAACAAGTCTTATAAAGCGCCACAGCTACCCAAAAACGAGCCTCCCGGCGCTAATAGAAGGAACCAACTGAGAAATAGATTCATTCATTGGATTCAATGATTTTCCTGTGTAACTCGTAGCTTAGCAATGGATTTCATTTTGGGTGCAGATGGGTTGTAAGTGACATTTACATCAATGGAGTGGGAGACAAGGGGGCTTTTGAGTGCTGCTTGTGACATAGAATGTAATTCGCGATCTGTGGAATTTTAGGGAGTGAAATGTATGGAACATTGGGAGTGCATGAGTGAGTGTTAGAGAAAGAAGAATGTGACCTGCAGATCTTCAGTACCTGTATCGCTATATTCACCAATCTGCATTTTATGGAATAAATCCATCTTGTCAAAGGACGTGGCGTAGGTCGAACCCACACAATGATGATGAGCTTAAACAACCATACACATGCCATGCAAAGGGGAGGCCCGTTTCTTTAATCCAGTTACTTCGATTCTGGTCAAGGACCTTGACTCCTGCAGCAACGTCTACAATAAAGATGCGGTAAAAAGTGGGGATAAATTAAACACCAAAAATGTTCTTTTCCTCCGAAATCGATCTTAGTTCGACTGGTAAAAACATCTGTTAGTCGGTTCAGGCTATTCCGTTGGTCCAAAATTAGTTTACACTATAGCCCAATATTCCATCTTACGACTCCTCCATTGATCTTCCAGGTGGATCAAAGACTGACGTAATATTGGTCCATATCACCTGAGATTAAGGAATGTTAAGGAATGTTCTACAAGCTTAGTCAGGCAACGGATTGTCTTTGAATCTGAAGAAGTGCTGTTTCAGATGTGACAAGGTGGAATATTGAGGTCACACTGTATCTCAACAGGGATTCAGACTGAAAGACTCACATGTGAAGGTTTTTTTGGAATTTCTGGATCCAGTGACAAAAGAACAGTCGGTGTCTCTTCTTGGCCTTGCGAAGTTTTATGCAAAGTTTATGGAGAACTATTTCTCTAAAGCTGAACCCATGAGGTCATTATTAAAAAAAGACTCTGAATTTGTCTGGGGGATATCCAAAGAAAAGCATTTATCTTACAAAACATGACATTGTTCAAACCCCACCTTTGAAACAATTTGTAGTGGAAAAATGTTGCATAGTTGCAGTTGATGCCAGTAATGAAGGTCTGGGAGCGGTGTTACAGCATACGGATGGATGCAAAGAATGGGTATAAGCATTTGCTTTGAGGGTGTTACAAACGTTTACAAGAAACTAGTCATTGATTGAGAAAGAGTTACTAGCATGCATGTAGGCTACAGAGGATCTCTGCATATTTCTTTGGGGAATTAGATCTGTATTAAGGACAGATCACAGACCTCTGGTCAGTATGCTTGCGTCAGACGAAGGTTGAACTATGATGGCCCAGTTGGCCAGACTTGTGGACTGGGCTCCGAAATTACAAATTCGATACAGAACATGTTTCTGGCAAAATTAATTTGCAAGTATACTGTACGTCTTGTTTGCCCCTTGCCTATTCCTGATAACATGTTGGATGAGGATGGAAGAGAAGTAATTTTTGGTCCCCTAGACATATTCTCTATAAGTCTTAAGTTTGGAAAGATATGTGACAGAGACATAAGACTTTACCTGGAGCATGAGTAAGACAGCGAGAGAGGTAGGTTAGCAGGGAGCCCACAGTCACACACATGCCAGGGCAGCGGGGCAATAAGTAGGATAATAAGAAAGGAAGAGGGAAGTGGATGGAGAAGTGAGAGGGAAAGGGGAAGCTAGAGGTAGAAAAAGCAAAAGTAGGTTAGTACGTGCAAAGGCCATGACCAGGGCAGAGTCCTAAGGTCCAAGGCAGCAGCTGCATAGTGTTGCATCTTGTCCTCCATAGGGAGTATAGGACGTCCACATCCAGGAGCTAGGGGTTACTGTTCTGGAGAAAAGGTGATCAGGTGAGGAGGATGGTCTCTGTCTTGCCTGCGGGTTGTAGATGACCCGCTCATAGGAGACCGTCAGGTACATCGTTGAGAGCCATTCGTTGTGTGGGGGGAGGGGTGGGCGCCAGAAAGTTCTGACTGTGGGGCAGTCACAGAGCACATGTATCAGTGATAAAGATGTTTTCCTTTCAAATAAATTATTGTTTTTATAAATATGGAAACAAAATAACATTTAAAAAAGTGTTGCATTGTCCTTGTGGCATGGTCAACATTATATAAATGCTTCAAAGAAAAAATAGAAAGAATTATTGTAACCAGCTGTCATTTATGAGATTCAATGCACTGAAAGACACATATGCATGCTGATACTGTGGATGCCTTGTTGATTCTGGACAAATTAAACAAAGAGTTCCTGCACAAGGATAGGAAGTCAACACACAGCATCCAGAGTGTATTTTTTCTTCTGGGGCAACCTCACTGTGCTCTATATAACAAGCGGTAATATAATGGAAGTTAAAAGAAAAGTGTGATGGGAAAGTCACCATACGTAGGATAGAATTTGACCCATCCTTTTGTTAGCCCACACCTGGCCTTGAAGGCACACATTGTACCGAATAGATGTGCCTACTGGGCTCTAGTGGTAGGATCTGAGTGTAGGGCCAGACCATGGCCACAAGCTTCCTGGGCAGAGCCAATATAGGTTCTGCTTCTCTACCACTTCCCCATAGCCGAGAGTGTGGCTGAAAGGCCAGGCACTGCACCTAGATCCTACTAGGCACAGATCAAGCAAGTTATTTGCTCAGCAGTCCTTTCCAATCAGTGTGACGGCTAGCCAAAGACCAGTCCCAGTGTCGAAATCCGGCTGAGGGCATCCAGGTGTATAGCCCTATGCATTATGGCATACACTCTTCTTCAGCAGATTTATTTATGCTATTTATGATCATAGTTGTGATGTTATATGTGATTTCATGGATTATGTCATTTTGGATGCTATCTGCTGCATCATGTGTGAGCTGATAAGCAGTACAGTGAAGGTTGTGATGGTTGAATAGTATGCACATGGTCATAAATACTTTATGGACATCTTATATAATCACCTATATTCTGGTGTCAATTATGACATAAAGTATGCTCTTCTGTTTGCTACCTGCTGTAAACAATGGCGAAAACATCTCAGTGTATAAAAACAACAATTAATTTGAAAGGAAATCATCTTTATAACTGAAACTTGACATAATATGTTACGTAAAGCTGTATTCTGATTTATGTAACTCACAGTGGCTTATGGATGCTCCAGTAGATGAATTGTAACATGGTCAATGTGTCGTTTCAGCTTTCTTAACTAATTTGTTGTAACCTTCCTAAGGAGAATGTATGTCATTATCCTGCAAACTTTATCCCCGCAGGGAATCACAACGCGGTCCTTACAACGACCGCGTTGTGATTCCGTATAGCATTACTCCGCAAGTCGGAACAACGACTTGCGGAGGGGGGCTCTGGATGTTGGAATAGTATAATTTACTATTCCAACTCCAGTCTATGTGGACAGTAGGGAAGGTGTTGGACTTTAAATCCAACACTTCCCCCCCTCCGCAAGTCGTTGGTCCGACTTGTTGAGTAATGGTATGGGGAATCACAACGCGGTGGTTGTAACGACCACGTTGTGATTCCCTGCGGGGATAAAGTTTTGTGGTAAACGTTGTTTACCTCCTAAGGACAGTGCCTATTCATATGTATTACATACTCAGATGCCCGAACAACCAGTTTCTTAAATCTAATGTTTGAAAAATACGAGTAGGGCTTCAATGTTTCAAAAAATCCCAAAGGCTATCATATATAATTTTGTCAGATGGAAAATAATATAAAAGAGTAAATCAAGTGTGGACCCAAAGTGGTATCTCCACGGTTAGCAATCATTTATTTTTTTATCAGTTTCAGATAATATATTGCAATATGAACGCGAAAATTATTTCCCCTTAAGCCGAAAATTTCAAATTGCTTAAGGTATCATTTTTAATACTGTCCAGGACATTTTGTTGTTTCTACATACATATTTTCAGCATGAGGCACTCTCCTTGGCTAAATGACCTCACACTGTTCATTACCAGGTTATCAAAAATCATTGTTGGTGGTCATCATTGTATCAAAAGCAGATACAATTATGATTTATTCACCATTTCCCACTATCTCCTAATTGTGAAATCAAGTTGATTATTTCATGGTAATAGTCTAGTTTCTAGTTTCTGCTGTATGTTACCAATTGCCTTATTGCTTATGGTAATTATGGGATAATTTGATTTTGTTTCCATATTTTTTCAGTTATATTAAAGATGTTTTTAGGTGACATTCTTAACACATTTCCACTCAGCTTTGTAACCCACCCCTGAGGGTGGCCACTAGGCAATTAATTATGTTATTGGATAGATGTGGTCACCAGATGAGTAGTAGGTCTGGAAGGAACTAGAAGGGGACTGTGGACTTTGCCAATTCCAACAGCATCAACATGTGTCACACTGTTAGGAAAGGGCTAACTGCACAAACAGCAACTGTACTTTTGGCATTTGAACATAACATGGCAATTGTTGTTAATCAGAGGATGCCAGTGCTCTTTTTATTTAAATTGAATAGCATGAATTAGCTTATCCCTGACAAAGCTGCACTTGTTTTTTGTAGAGGTTTATCAATAAAGGAAGCACTTTTCAGTGGCAAACTTTGTTGCTGTTTAATGGAAAAGAGAGATACAGTTTTCTAATGGGTGGATTTTGAACATCTTTTTGGAGGTACATATATTCAGCAACAACTAACACCGCTCATGTACACTCCTTCAATTGCAGGTCCGAACCCATACTTGTTGTTTGCAAATGTTCAGGACATACGCCGCATGAACTTCGATGGTACAAACTATGAGAGTCTGATAGACTGGTGGATGGGAAGAATTTTAGCCCTCGACTATGACCCCCTTGAGAAGAAGGTAGGGATGTGTGAAGAGGATCACTAATATAATCTGTATTTTGATTACTGATGACACTCAATTAAAAAAGTAGATGTTTTAGTAACCATAAAAGCATGTGATCCCAATTCACTTAAATATTTGTTTCTGAACAATGCTTGAAAAGTGAAAGATTTACGAGGTTAATTTTGAGCACTTCAGAAAATAAAAGAGAGTGAAGAAGAGTGACTGGTTTTTTGTTTATCAAGTCCACTAAAGCTGATGTAAATGAAGGACACGGAATAGATTTAAAGTGTAAATTAGGTTTGATTGGTAACTAAA
Organism: Lissotriton helveticus; assembly: GCF_964261635.1. NCBI lineage: Eukaryota > Metazoa > Chordata > Amphibia > Caudata > Salamandridae > Lissotriton > Lissotriton helveticus. The sequence continues at coordinate 1,222,995,722 of NC_136059.1, read as the reverse complement.
CAATCCTTAATTTGCGGAGGAAGTGGTAAATCCTCATCTGGAGGATTAATGGTGGGTGACGAATCTGCGTGCAGAGTTCTGTCCCAATAAGATAGAATGATAGAGGTAAGCACATCTCAAATGATTTACCACTTTCTCCACAAATGGGAGAATTTACCCTTACAATCCACATCTAAATCAAACCCTTAGTGCTGTTACCACCTAACGGTGTCACTGAATATAAATATCGGAAGCAAGATAATACCAAAGTATATTTTTCAGTAGAGAATACAACAGCTACAACTTTCAGTACTGCCGTTTGGGTATGTAATTGAGGTATGACTGTTTAATCATTATGGTTAGTTGCTGTAATCTCAGGTGTTTGAATCCTATGTCTAGTGAGCTGAGAGGTAATCCAACTAGATTCAAGAGGACAATATTTAGGTTTTCAATTCCTGGATAGTGTTCACTACCTCAGGTTGGAGATGAGAGTGACATCCACAGGCAATATGCTGCGACCCTGAAGACGAATCTGCTCCCGCGGTGGGTTTACATCTGCATAGGTAGCGAAAGCAGCAGTTGACTAGAACTTGAAGTGAGAACCAATTTAGTCAATGCATTGGGAGGGATAAGTGATTCAACATCTGAGATTTGACACAAAGCTCTGTGCACCTTTCAGATCTTAGAGGATGATAGTCTCATCTGTATCCATGTAGAGAGAGCGATGGCTGAGAAGCGTAACTATGAAGCTATATTCATAGTTGCAGAAGATGCTTTGAGATGAGGTTTATGGAGATATGTTCTGGTATCCTTAAGGTAAATGGTAAAGGATGTTGTGATTTCAATTTCCTTTGTCCTGGATAAGAAGGGTCTGTAATTGCGGACCCTTTAAATGCTTCTCCCCTAATGGACATAGGTATTTCAAAATCTGAAAAACAAGATAGGGTATTGGAGTAAATTGGCAACTATGTTCTTGATGGTATAGTCCTCGTATGACTTAAGTCCTATTCCTCCAGAACTCAGCCTGTCCTGCAGAGACATTATGTCTGTGAAGTGACAAATGGCATGCAATGAGGTCAGGCAGGACCAGCCTTTGCCTTAGCACCAGTATCACTGATACATAGGAGCTTATCGGGAGTTTTCAGGATGGTGATGAGTCTGAAGCTAGAATGACTGTCGAAGAGAACAATGTTGCATAGAAAGCAATATTAGAAGATGGGGTCGGTACACTTTTTCTTATAAATTGGCAAAGAAACCTATGTTTGAGATGAGGAGAGCAACAATGGGATAGAGAGAATCCGAACTTTAGATTGATGGTGAGTGCACCAATCATTATGGATATTCTGATGACAGAGGAAATTAGTGCTATGTTTTGGTTATAGCAGCTTTGTTTAGTTGTAACTGTATATTGATCAAGAGTACATGTGGATTTTATCAAAGCAATAAAGGCATGTTATGCTCACAATCATCATATATTTCATGTGGTTTTTTATATTGTTAAAATGCCTTTCTTTCATATAGTGTTACAAATGAAGTATAAATAATAGAAAATCAGAATAACTGTCTATAAACAATTTTTCATAAGAGCAATAATGCTTATCACAATGTATAATACAAGCTTATATAGGTTTATAAAAAATGAAGCATTCGATCGAGGAAAACGGATAGCTCAATATCACCATGTAGCACGTTACTACATGTATGAAAAAACATCATTTGTGGTGGTCCTTTACTTTTTCCTGTCTGGTTTTGCAGGCCTTAGGATTCTGTGCACTATGGTAGTGCTATAAATGGTCAGCAAGCATGCACTTGCTGTGCCTTGGTTTCACCTACTTGAATTATTAACTTTACAGTAAGGTGATGGAACGGGGCGCAGAAAGGGCACAACAGGCTTGAAAATTAAATGTCATATGTGGACTGCCATGTGTATTTACACTACCCATATACATGACAATGATGATGATGACAAACATGTATGGCTTCAGAGACTGCCATTGTGCTCTATCTGGACTGCAGTTTACAAGCATTGCAGTGTCTCAAGGCAAGGAAATGTGCCATTGACCTGCAGTGTAGAAAAACCTAATTTAAAGATTAAATACACCACCTCTGAAATTTGAGTTGTAAACCCACAGAACTGGGAGCTTAATATACAAAATGAGAGCATGCTAGATTTTGGGAAAAGTATGCCACCACAGCGAACATGTAGAAAAAGCGGTTTGTTATTGAATAGGCAAAGCTTCATTTTCCCTTAACAGGCCTTGTTAATGTTAACGTATCTTGGCATGGGAAAATACTAAAGTGATTGATAAAAGATATGTTCAACTGTGTTTTACAAATACACTACATTGGTGAAAGTAGATTGTTTTTTTTGTAGTAAACTTTATTTATACATTTTCACATGTAAACAGTATGAATATGATCGGTCACTGTCACAGTTCTCACTTTCGAGTAGTACTTAAGCAAGGATGTACAGACAAGTCATGCATTTTGATATCAAAGAGTCCCATCCGATATTGAAGAAAAAACAAAGTCCCATAATTACGGCCAGCCCCACAAAGTAGGAGATTTCTTCACCCTTCCAGTTGTCGACCATCACACCCAATGTGTTAGAGACACAAAAGCAGAATCAGTGCAATTAAATCATCATCACTTAAACATTCGCTATACCATATATCAACCATGTTGTAATCAATGGACCGGTTAGTCCACCACAGTCGGGACTATGCCTTGTTCTAGTTGGGTAGCAGGAGGTTGCCGGTGTGCCTCTACGTATGCCCTGAATGGTTCCCAGATGTCCCTGGGGCGAGATGAGAAGGGTAGAGTGGTGGCGTATATCTCGCCATTTGTGTTGCATGATGTCAAACTACCCATCCAGCTCTTTCAATGTAGGGACTGATCTGTGGCCCCATTGAATAGCCACCTCCCTTTTGGCTCACAATAGACTTAGGGCCACAAATGTCCTCACCTTTTTGGGAAAATTGACCACATAGCCCAGCAGAGCCATGTCTGGGCTGGGAACTAAGGGAAGATTGATCATTTCGCCTAGAGTCTTATGTACTACCTCCCAATATGGCTGTAGGAGTGGGCAGGTCCATGTAAGATGAGCAAAATTAGCATAAGGGGCCATGCATTTGCAACAGGTGTGGGGCCTGGAGTGGTCCAGTTTATGGGATTTGGCCGGGGTAATGTACATTCTGCAAAATAATTTAAAATGTAGTAGGATGTGTCTACTGTTTAGGGAGACATCCTTTGTGTCAGTGCAGAATGCAGCCCATTGATCATCCGTGATAGGGCGGCCAAGGTTGCCCTCCCAATCTCTATGGAGCTTGTCGTCGTTCACCGGGATGATCTCTGAGCAGGCTTTGTATAGTTTAGAGATCAGGTGAATTCTTGTTCGCTGACTATGATCAGAGACAGAGGAGCAAATGATTCGGATTCGATTGAGAAACCAGGCAGCGCGGCGCGCAGAGCTGAACGCACACGATCCAGTACAAAGCTGTCCCGATGGGAAACGGCCAACACCCTGCACCAAGAATACTTGGCTATCGGGGTATAAATCTCCCAGTTTTGTAATCTCAAATTTAGTTAACGTACGCTGTACCACCATCTCCCCCGTTATCGGGAGCCAATGGGCATTGGGGAGCAGGAGGAAAGTGGAATACAGTGTGGCAGTGCCGGTATTTTGCCTCTGTTTCTCCCAAGCCCAACTGGTAATGGACACAGTCTGGATGTCATTTGGGTCTCTAGGAACACCCTTTGGTGAAAGTAGATTGTTGATAACTTTAGCTGGAAATAAGTGACTTTGTGCTGCCTGATAGTAAACTGGTTTATAACTGATTTGCTTCATAGCTATGCTCCAGAAACTGAATAAACATCCCTTGTTCGCAGTTAACTACCCATGTCCTGGAAGATTATGACTTTGCTTCTGGCAGTAGGAAGGCTGGGGCGGTGCTTACAATGGCATCTTAGTAATGATCAGCCATCAGGTAATGGAGAAGGAACAGTTGACAACCCAAATGGCAGCTTTCACGTCTCTTCCTTTAAAGTGGAGATCCCAAATGTGGCTTCAGGAATGGCAACAATTGCAACAACTTATTCCCAGAGTAACTCTAGCATTTCTGTCTGTTTCTAGCAGTCTAGACTTTATGTCTACTTTTATCATTGGCAGAGGGAAGGACACCCCATCTGCATAGGGTAAAGGCTAAGTAGAGCGAAATACACCTTCCGCTGGATGAAGGGTGTGGCCATCTTAGTTGAGGGATTATGGACAGCCTTACACTAAACTGAGAGGGTAAAGTAATGCTGAAAGGGAGGTGGGAATTCTGTAGTAAAGTAGGCATTTTTGAGTTGAGGGAATTTCCCAGTCAGTGGATAGTGCACAGGTTAAGATTGGCACCTCTTCCTCACCTCTCTAAAACATTCCTAGACTTGGTAACAAAAGCATCGTAAAGAAAGAAGACTCTGCCTGGCTTTTGCAAGAAAGTAAATTCAAAAGAGGGTATTTCCAGGTGGAAAATGACCAGCTCTCCAAGAGTCAACTGGTTGTAGTCCTGTTACATTGTAGTCCTTCTACCTCCTGAAACACAAAAAGCATAAAATCCAAGAAGTCCCAGCTGTCCAATGCGGATTGGATCCTGCAGGAACCCCGGCTGGAAAAATACTTGTGCCTAGAAGCTTGCCTTTAGAGCATGTAGGCTTCGAGAATGGCTAGGAGTGCTTTCCACCATATATAACTATCTGGGTCTTAGATAGAGAGGAGGTTGCACATCTTCAGTTAGCATGCAATACAGGTTTATCCTGATCTAATTTTTTTGCTGTATAGAAAAGGACTTCAGCTCAACCTCACAACAACGGTATCTGGTATGAGAGAGCCCAGTCTGGCTACAAATTCAAGCGTTGGCCGGTAGGAGGATTTTGAGACCAAAAAAAGTGACTAATGCCTATATTAAAACCTTGGACTGGGTTGAGCTCTATAAAGCAACACATCAAATTTGGGCTTTTGGCACAAAACCTGAAAGCTTCAGTGGGAGATTGAGAGCAATGTGTCTGATTTTCAGGGATCATTGCTGGCTTCAACTTTTTACCTTGCTCCATTTGAGTCACAAGGTATAAACGTTGCCCCAGATGGCCATCGCAGTTAGTTTGAAATCATGCCTAGGTTCCGGTCAACCGTAACCTGTAACTTCTATCTAGTGCTTTTACCCTAAATACACAATGTGTTATATTATATTATATCATACTGTGTTATCGTACAATCTATTTGCAATGGCTAATACCAAACGCACTGTCATTCTTTAATATGTGTAGTTTAATGTCTTTAGAGACCTTCTGAATCAAGAAGGCTATCAGTTTGACCAAAGATTTACTCTGGGTTCACTAGTATTTTAACTTCCTTGATCCCCTGCTCACCTTCTACAGTCAAAGGCAAATAAGCAAGTTAAGGGTAAGTGAGTTTGTGTTGTTCAAAGACTAGCACACGGATAAAAAAAGAAGAGCAGAAGCCAGTAAAAAGACAGTTGCTTTGCATAACCTGATACTGACTGGAGTAAAAATACAGCCCTATTTGACCCTGTTGATGTCAAATCACGATCGATTTCTTTTAACCCGCTTTAGATTGAATCTTGTTTTTAGACTTCTGTCCTTCCCAAAGATGAATTTATGGTCCCAGACTTGATCAACCTGCCCCTGTGATGATTCCTCGTCCCAATCCGACATTCACATTTTATTCTTTTGTAAATTTTATACCATTCCTCGCCGAAAATTTGTAATCCCCTTTCTCAAAGACATGAATTTAAAAAGTTGTCGTTTAGCTTTCCTAGAATGTCAGAGAATGGATACTGTTTTTACTGTTGTGGTTCTTTTAAACTATTTTAAACATATTTTGAAATTAAGGAAAACTATTAGTGTGAATGAAATATAATGATTATGTGTATTTTTAGTTAGCTTCTTTATATAGTATGTTGTTCATGTTGTTACTTTCATGGTTAATGATTTTAACCGAATAAAGTACTTTCTGATTCTGATTCTGACTAGCACACGTGTGTATTTATTCTGCAAACTAAAGGAAGAAACACACCAAAAGCTTCAGCATCCCTTTGTGAAAGCAGAAAACAATTTCCGCTGCTACAAGTTCGCGTTCAGGCAACTACAGGACTAGCACCGGTCAGAAGCTGCCCTCCCCCGTTACCTCTTCTGAGCACTGCTCCCTCACCTGAGCAAGGTTTCCAATGGCCCAACCTTCCTTCCTGCTTCTACTGCAGTTTGACCCTCCTGCACACTGGAAGTTTTATGTGGACACAGTGATTAGGATAGTAGTTTTGGAGGCATATGGGTGGTAGACTATGCTGCAGAGTGGACAATTGTCAATAGCAGGGTAGATGACGTATTAACGTTGGGATAAATATTGTGTTAGTGTTTGGGGAGCTATTGCACTAATAGTAACAAGAAAGTGATAACTCATAGGGGGTATTTTGTTAATATATGGGACAGAGTGTGCGAGTAGCTGGTGGGATGCCAGGTCAATATGCTTCATTTACCATCTTTACTTACACTCTTTTGACCCCTGCTCTTCTAACACACTAAATGTGCTGGGTGTTGGTAATGTACTGTGTATGTGCATGTGTTGTGCTATTTGTCTGATGTTTACAATACTTTCCTTCACAGTGTGTCTAGTGCTTTGCAACGTGTGTTGAGCATTTCAGTGTTGCACCTCTGTTGTACTTCTGTCATCCACGCATTGTTTGTGCTGTGATATATGAATTCTGTACTGTGTTTGTAAGGACTGTGCTGTACACTATGAAGTTTGAAGTATGCTTTACAGGACTCTGTTTTTGCTGTGTATGCTGTACTCTTTCTATGCTGTGTGTGTGTTCCACTTCACTGAGTGCTGTACTGTGTGTATGCGCCGAAGGTATGTGCTAGGCAAAGTGCTGTTGTAAAGCATTGTGTGCTTTACAGCATGGTTGATGTTCCCTGTGCTCTATACTGAGGAAAATTCTATAGGGTTGTACTTTGCACATTGTAACTTGTGCCTTCTGTAAATATTATGTGAGCTGAACACTGGATACTGCATGCTATGCTATTCCATGTGAGTGCTGTAAATGCTAAGTTCATTTATTTATTCTTATTATTTAATATGTATGCCCTATGTGTCTGCTTCATACTATTTGTGTCGGCTGTACAGCGTGCAAAGAATTTGTATTCTTAACACTCTTTTTGAGATTTGCACTGTCTGTTCTATACCAAGGAAGTACTATGTGTGCTATATTGTCTATGTTGTGCTCCATATTGCTTTATATATTGCTTGAAAGTATACTCTGCTATGTGTGTGCTGTGCTGTATATTTTCTATACTGCTCGTCTGCTTTAAAAAAGGATTGTTCTGTGTACAGTTGCTTTACTGATGAGTCTCTATAGGGTACTGGCTGTGGGTGTACTTTACATTTTTGATGTGTGTTTTGCACAATACACCTGCTATACTGTGAGCTATTTTTGTATACTTTACATTGTGTGCTGTACTACAATGCACCAACATTATTGTGTATTGTATATAATGTGTGTGTGTTGTATTGTGCTTTGTGTGACATATACACAGCACTGTGTATTAAATGGTGATGTGTGTGCAGTAATAATTAAGAGCTGTGTGTGCTGTCATATGTACTGAACTGGGCAAAGGTATTAGATACTTGTGTTATATTACATGTGTGTGCTTTTTAAAGTATTGTGTACTGTATTGTTTACTATGTTTGCTGCTGTGTATGTATGCCACTCATAGTGTTATGTAGTGTACATCTGTAGACTATCTGTACGTGCAATATGTACTATCTGTTCTACTTAACGTGTTTGTGCTGTTTGCTGTACACTGTGAGCGTTACCTGCAATGCTAACTCGGATGTGTAAAAGCTGTACATTGTATGGGGTGTTTACAGCTGTGCGTGAGCTGCATTGTGAATAATGTGTGCTTTTTGCTGACCACTGTACTGCAGTGCTTTGTGATTGATGAGTGCAGTGCAATTTATGATCTGGTAAAGGACTGTACTATGCACCATGTGTTGTACTCTATCTAGTAAACATAGAAAGCAGAGGTTAATGGATGTAGGGGTGAATATGATTGAAGATTTCAAAGAGGGTGACACTCAGTTGTGGCAAGCTTGACTCGCGGGTGGCGGGTCTGGTGCGCGGGGGTGGGGGGTCACGCTGGGGAGGGGAAATTAGAATTTAAATATTTTTTTTTAACTTACCTCGAGGCCTGGTCCCCGTCTTCTCCGCTCCTGCTCTCCTGCCTCCGACAGGAACAGGAAGCAGGCAGCCAGGCTCCCTCCCCTAAGCCAATCACAATGCTGCAATTGCAGCGTTTTGATTGGTCTGAGCGTCATTACATTGCAGTCAGCCAGGAGCTGGAGGGGGGTGCATATTCTCTATGCAGGCTGTAATGCAGCCTGCATGGAGAACAGGGAAGTGCGCATGACTGGTTTGGGAGGCCTAGAGGGCCCACTAAACAGTCATTGCGCACTTAGGAGTGGGCAAACCACTCCTCCGCTGCCCTGCTTGGAGAGCAGAGCAGCCCCGGCCACCCGCCTGCCACAAAGCAGCAGGAAACATAAAATGACAATAACTCTAAATTATTGCCTTGTCATGTTTCTCACTGCTTAAAAGCAGTGGGGCGACGCTCCTCCGCCATAGCCAAGGAGCCGCCCCTGGTAACACTCCAAATGAGAGCGAGCTGTGCGACTGTGCAGTATCTGAGGGAAAGGCAAGCTTGTTGTAATCAAGGGCGCAACGTGACCCAAATATTGGGTGGGCAGGAGGGCCTAGGAATTCAAACAGTCATCTTCAGAACCTGAGTCGAAAGTACATGAAGGAATCACTTCACTGTTGTGGTAGACTGCATAACACTGGGAATAATTGTTCTGGACAATACGTGATGACGTGCGTTTTTAGAGCATACTGGGTCAGTAACATTGGTCTCAGGTTAATATTCTTTATGGTAAATAGGGGCTCTCACTGCACATTCTGCCCTCAAAAAAAGTAGGATTTGGAATTTCGGATTCTAGCATCAAGGAAAAACAGTAGCAAATGGTGCATTATAAAACACTATGGGCAGCTGGTTTTGCATAGGTCTCAATCTAACAGAACTTCTAAAACAACAACTTTTTTGGGAGGAGTTTTATATAGGTCAAACTCAACCCGAAGGTATCAGAACGCTTTACATGAGCACCAGCTGTGTTACAGACGGACACATTCATTTTGTTAGGCACGGGGAGATTAAGTGAATTGCTCAGGATCACAGGATGTTGAGTAACCCTGCCAAGACTCGAACCTGGCTCCGCAACTTCGAAGTCGTCCGCTCTAGTCATTAGGTCACATCCTCTCCAATCATCCTCTACAACATATCTTAGCACCTTTCCCCCAAAGGAATTTGGAAATTGGTAGCATATTGTGCAGCTTGAGCACATTTTCTAAGTTAATTATCTATTCTTGGTTTTGATATGTGTGGGCACTCCAACACCTACTTTTGGAAAGATAGTGGCACTAATAACAATGGAAATAAAAGTACTGTACACAAACTATGACTATTCATGGTGGCACCACAGCGTATCAGGGCGTCAATTAAGGGTAAGCATTAGAAGCAGTGCCTGCAATAGCTTGTCATTTGTTAGTCCAACCACAGCCCTTGTTACTCCTGGGCTCATGGGTAACGAAGGCAACGATCTGAACAGAAATTAAACTGAGCTGTAATATCCTGTTTTCTTTCCTTACAGTGCAACCATTGGCTTAGAACTAGGCTATGATCATGAAATAGGAGGCTAATGGTAGGCCCCCGCCCAAGGGTGATCCAAGAGATCAACTGCACAATGATATTGGTGGTCAAAGTGTGTCTGATGTCACTTCCATTAGCCCTCTCTGGCATTTTCATTGACTTTATTATTAAATACTCAGCAATTGTACATGAAGAATAATTCAGCTCCAACTTATGTCTGTAGAATTTTATGTAGATGTTTTTGCAGATGTAATGTGAGTATATTTAAATTGAACGTTTGTGTGAAACAAAATGATCATGAAATAAGATTTATTGGGGAAATCCACAGTAATAGCATAACAACGTACTTCCAGAAAGCATGGAAAATGCATGCAGCTGGCTTCTATAGGAGTGCTAGGGCTAAATAACAACACATAGAGGTTTTGGACAAACAGCTGTAATCACTGTATGAGTAAAATATTTAGGGCCCAAATCACAAACTGCATGTTGTAATCCGTAAAATAGCACTACAGTAGAACTGTTTATTTACTACAAAATGCATTTCACAAACCTACGAGTGTAAATCTTAACTTCCACCTCTCCTTACACTTACACATGTAAGTTTATTGCTTCAGAGTAAATGTGGGACGGATCAGGGAGAGTGTCTGAAATAAGGGGCATTCTTACAGCTAAATGTAGGGGTTTAGGGAGGGTTACGAAGCGTTTAGAGAGGGACATCCACCCACTCACAGAAGAGAAACTCGTACTCCAGTTCAGAGCTAGAGTAAGTAATAATAATCATAATAATAGGAAAGCTTATAAAGCGCCTGGTTACGCACACTGGCGTGTCCCCGCGCTGTAATGAGTGAAAAGCTACATGCCTCCAACTATGCTCCAAGCGCCCTAAATTGTTGAAGGAACAGATATGTCTTGAGCTTTCCTCTGAACCTGGCTTCCGACGGTTCCAGACGGAGCTCAAGCGGAAGTTTGTTCTAGATCATTGCTGCCAGGAGCCGAAAGGATCTACCACCCATGCGGGCCTTTTTGGTTTTGGGGATCACTAGCAGGCCAGTTCCCGTAGATCTCAGGGACCTGCCAGGCCTATAAGGTGTGACAAGGCTCTGCAAGGGCCTTGGTCCGATGCCTCTAAGAATTCGATGACACGTACAGAAAGACTTAAACACGATTCTCTTCCTGACAGGAAGCCAGTGAAGAGCCTTCAAGGAAGCCTCAGGACCAGCCGGGCTGTAGCATTTTGCAGCACCTGCAAACGGTCTAGGCTCCTGACCGTGGCACCTAAATACAGTAGGTTGCCGTAGTCTAATCGTGAGGTAACAAGAGCGTGCACCAGCGTCCGTCTAGCATCAGTAGGAAGGAGGTCCATGATTTTATGGAGACCTTTAAGGACACCAAAACACGCCCCCATCACACGACTGATCTGCGGTGCAAATGTGAGGTCCGAATCTATCCATACGCCCGAGTTTTTAGCCTGTTGACATGGCATGGGGACCGGTCCTAAGCAGGATGGCCACCATGCCGAGGACCTCACAGACGGGCCCCCCCCCCGCATCCCGAGCACCTCTGTCTTGCTATCATTCAACTTCAGGCAGTTGTTAGCCATCCAGGAGGCAAGCTCCTGCATGCAGGCTCTGAAGTTGGGTGCCGCCAGATCAGGTGACCGCGACAGCGAGATTACCAGCTATATGTCTTCGGCGTATGACACAATTCGCATTCCATAGCCCTCAACTATACTTGCCACTGGGGAAACGTAAACGTTAAACAATATGGGACTCAGGGCCGAGCCCTGGGGGACACCCTGATCCAGATTGATCGCTCTAGAGTAGTGATCACCCTGTCTAACCTGGAACCCACGATTAGTCAGGAAGGATTGAATCCACTTTAGCGCCGCATCTGAGACACCGCCCTTATTCAGACACTGCAGCGAGGTGAAATGTGCTACAGTGTCAAAGGCGGCGCTCAGGTCCAGGAGGATGAGAGCCATAGTCTGTCCCTCATCCACTCCCTGTCTAATGGTCTCGACGGCCATAAGCAGAGCTGACTCAGTTGAGTGGAGTGACCTAAATCCGAACTGCGTGGGATGGAGAAGATTGGCTTCTTCCACGTAGGCCATGAGTTGAAGATTGATGGCCTTCTCCGCCATTTTAGCTAAATAGGGCAGCAGCGAGATGGGGCGGAGATTATCCCATTTCTCCAAACTAACGTTGTGTTTCTTCTGAAGTAGGAGTACCACCGCCTGCTTCCAGCCATCAGGCACCGTGTGCGTCCTAAATGACACATCTAAGAGATGACTGATATAGGGCTCAAGGATATCGAGACTTTCTGCAAGCAATTTAGGCGAGGTGGGATCCCTGGGAGACCCTGACTTTATGGACCTACAGATCTTTAGTAGCGTCTCGGGGGGAGGGGTAGTAAAATTATCCAACCTATAATATCCCCCATCATCCCACTTGGACTCCACAAATTCTGACCCCATTTTTTTTGCTCCCAAAAAAGAGGAGTAAATCGTGGCCACTTTCTCTGATAAGAAGCCAGCAAAGCGATCGCACGATTCCTCTGAGCTTTCCGTGGGCATAGCAGTCACTTTAAGTGAGGAAATTTCCCTATAGATCTTAAATAGTTCCTTCGTAGAGTTTTCTGCTTCTCCAATTCTCTCTGCATAATAGGTGGCCTTGGCCCGTCTGATTAACCCATGGTAGACCCTACGTTTATCTTTATATTCCAGCTTGGCCTGACTAAGATAAGCCATCCTCCACTGCCTCTCTAGATGTTTGCTCTCTGCCTTTGCTAGGCGCAAGTCGTTATTATACCATGGGGCTGATCTATGAGACCTACTCTGTAAATTATTCCGACGTAATGGGGCAGTGCTATCAAGAGCATCGCTTATGCGCCTATCTAAGTTCCATAAGGCAGATTCTACATCAATACCCCCCAGATGCCCTCCCTTAGCCAGAGCTGCATTGAACTTTGACTGGGAGAAACCAGCCCATTTGTGACTTGGATAGTTTAATGTCAGCTGTTCCGGGGCTCTAGGTTCTTGGATTCTCACCATAAAGGGCACAAAAAAGTGATCAGACCAGGGGATGGGAATGGGCATGTTCACTTCAACTTCCCCCCAGTTTGCAAATACAGGGTCCAGTAGATGACCATGCTGATGGGTAGGGATCTTTGAATTCAGGTTAAGTTGAAGTGCCTGTAATTCCTGACACAAGCCTGTAGCCCCCCTGTCGAGAGAATTCTCTAAATGCATATTAAAAACTCCTAACAGGAGAAATTTATCCCTGCGTAGGGCAGATTCCATGATGCCTTCCAGCAGACTTGCTGTGAACCGAGTATAGGGGCCCAGAGGTCTATAGACCAAGAGTCCTTTCATCGTAGTGCGCGGACTCACCCTAATGGTGAAAATCCCCGCCTCGCTATCCGCTACAGTTAGTGATTCCAGTTGACATCTTAGCGGTTGTTTGAAGGCAATTGCTATTCCTCCCCCTCTACCGGAGGCCCTGTCCAGCCTGACAATCATGTACCCCCTAGGGAGCGCCTCAATTATGTCTGGTACAGCACCACACATGGCCAACCACTGGTACTGCAACACCCTCTCGTAAAAAATAATGGAGGTAGGGACTTCAAATGACACCAGACCAGAAAATTTGATTAAAGCAGAGGTGTTCTGGGCAAAAAACACATTTTTTGCAGGTTGCACAGATGGATAGGGAGGCCAGTGAGGAAAAAAAACGCTGGTGCGGATACACCAATTATTGTCCACCTCACGTACAATGGAACCCTATTTAAATCTAGTTACAAACCACCATCACCGCTTCATTTTAGTACGATTTAGATTTAATCAATTACATTTACTGCTGACCAAACCGAAGGGATGGAAAAAGATTGAGGATCTGGGTGTTTGTTCATATGATAGTTTTTCGACCCAGGACTCAATGCATTTTACCTTATTTTGTGAACACTTTATCCATATTCAGAGGAAGTTTATGTAACCTATTTTAAGGGACAAAGGATTTTTACAGACTAAACCCGCTTTTATGTATTTACAGTTGTTGACGAATGTGTGGTAAATTTTTAACATGGCTAGTTTTCTAACTGCGGCGGTCAGAATAAGGAAAAAACGGAATACTATAAATTAGATCATTGTTAACCTTGAGATATTTGTAACGTTTTTATTATGATGTGTTTTGTATATGTTCACACCATTTTTTCCTCTGTATTTTGTGGATGTTGTGTAATTGTAACATTTTATGTATTTTTTGTAGTATGCTTTTATGGTTTTAATTAACTGAATAAAGTGAATTTTACTGACTGACACCCAAATTAAATAATGTTAATTTGAATTAAATTATTTAGACTAGGTAAAAATATAAAATTGTTTAATTCAATGTTAAAAAAAAAACTAAAACATTTTAATTTTAGTTTAAACAATTTTAATACACTTTTTCTAATTTAAAAATGAATGTAGCCTTACTTTTTATTTAAATATAAAACATACCTTTAATTTATTCTATTTATAATTTTTAGTATTTTCATATTAAAATACATATTCTTTCACTCAAGATCGGATTTGTTTTAAATTTATATTTGGAAAACTAATTATAATTTAATTTAATATATTCAAAATAATTACATTTAAAATTAAAGTTAAGTAAATAGTATTGTAGCCTGTTTTTCTTTTTCTTTTAAATTTAAAATAAAGTTATAAAAACAGTTTACATTAATATTTAACATAAAATAGTATTACAAATATTTTGAAGTTTAATAAACTTTTTTACTTGTCCTTATACTTTACCACAGGGAGAGCTCCATTACCAGGGTAGAGATATCCCTATTGTAAAGGATGAAAAAATAAACAAAATGTATTAACCTTTAAAAGAATTAGGGTTGTAAAATTTAAAAAAGATAGAGCAGGAAGCATGTGGGTGAGGAAGCAGTAGATAAGCTTGATGGATCAACACAGCGAGCATAGTTTAGTTAAGTGGAGAAGCAAAACTTGAAGGACAGGACAAGGAAACACATGTGTTGCATGAAATGCTGGAAGAGAAAGAAAAATATAATTCCTTGGTTCTAAGCAGTGGAAGTCTACAAGTCAAGCAGTCAAAAGGATGGGAAATAAGTAATGTTCCAGGGCACGACAAACACAAGAAGAAGAAGATGGAATGCCACTGTATAATAATTGTGCAAATAAGACCGACAAAAAAGCAAACCAATAGTCAGCATTGGGCTGGCCTGAAGCCCACTCTAAGGGGCAGATTTATGTTAACTGGCGCATCCCCAGGGATGCGCCAGTTAATGTGCGCTACAGTGCGCCACTGCTCCGCCACCCATGGTGCGCCGCATTTACAATGCGGCGCACCATGGTGCAAGACAGTGAAGATGCGTGACGCATCTCTCGGCGTACGGGCGGCGCATTGCAGGAGTCATGTCGCAAGTGCGACATGACTCCTGCAATGCACAGGGGCCACCTCTTCAATGCATGTTGCGTCACTCTTACGCCTGCTTCAAGCAGGCGTAAGGAATTGACGTAGAAAGTGACTGAGTGAAATCTCATAGATTTCACTCAGCCACTTTTAGGAGGCGTTCCTGCGCAGGAACGCCGCCCCCTGCGCAGGAACGCCTCCTTATGGCGCAGGGCTTTCCAACATGACGCATCTCCTAGATGCGTCACGTTGTAAATAGGGCGCATTGTTTGCGCCGCCGTTGCGTCACATTAAGTGACGCAATTGCGGCGCAAAGAGGCGCAAGGGCCTCATAAATCTGCCCCTAAGTATTTATATCGTCCACAGTAGGACTGAGACATCAGGCAGCTGAAAGCTGTTTGAAGGTGAGACGTGTAAATTACTATGAAGTACAACATATGCAATTGCTCTGAAGTTGGAAGAAAAACTTGAAAAGCACACATTAAAGACGGTAACATTATTTCACCTGAGACACTGAGGGCTTGATTTAGGGTTTAGCGGACAGAGTATTGCATTGCAAAGGTGACAGAATCTGTTTGCAAATCTCTTGGTTCACCATGTCTCATTTAGAGATGGCGTACCACTTGCACTCCATTTTCAGAGTCCCATTTGACTCTGTTGTTGGAAGACTTTCACTGATGGCTCGATGGGCTAGTGGGCAACGGAGTAAGTGCATTACAGCAGCCACCTTATTTAGAGTAGAACGAATAATATATTTTTCTCTGTTTGTCAGTACCAGGTAAAAACTAGCAGAGTGGGACAGAAACAAAACAAATTATGACTCCCCACACTCCTGGGAAAGCGCCGAAGGTGTGGTGGTCATTATTTATGTTGTTTTTCAGAAACATACTCCTGCTTTGTGTGTTTGTGTTAGAAACTGGGTTGTTGGTTGACTGGGGTGTGAGCTTTGGTCAAGCAACAGCCACAATCCCTTGCAGGGTGAACTACAAAAAGTCACTAAATTAACCTATGCTAAACTTTTGGCAATGTGTAAAGTATTTATGCAGCACACAAACAGTAACAAAGTGAAAACACAACACACAAAAATTACTAAACCGATTTAGAAAAATAGATTAAACTTTGATTAATTATTTTACCCCAAAACGACAAAAATCCAATCAGTAGATCTGTATTTAAGAATTTTTAAAGATTATAGTGAAAATAGCGCCAGAAAGCACAAAGCACCAACTATGGATATCTTGTCATGCTGGAGTGGGTCAAAGTCACAAGTTCGAGCTAACAGCGATGGAGTGCAGGCCAGCTACATTCATTAGGCTAGGCCAGCTGAAGTTTTACCTTCTCAAATCCATGCCAAGAGTCCCATTTGCAGACAGGAGGCCGGGAGGTGCAGGGAGAGTGCTGCCGGAGGCTCCAGGAGTAGCGCGGAGAGCAGGCCAGGCCTCGTGGATGGGAATTGCTGGAGATTCATTATGGTGGTCCCCGTTAGCGGTCAATGCTGTCGCTCGAAGGGACGGGCTGATGGCACTTCGTGTTATATCATGATGCAAAGGGTGAGGTCTCAGTTGCCAACGGGCCGATCATGGTCGTGAGGAGCCCAAAAGCTTGCATACACCTCTTTGAGCCACACCAAGGGTGCAGGATCTGAAGGCACCCCTTGGGGGTCAGGAACTCACTTCAGCTCGGTCCAGGTGCTGGTGCAGGATGTTGGGGAGCCTTTTATATCCCTGAGCCTCAAATCAGGTGGCCAGCAGACTAGCCCTTGGAGTCACTCTCGTAGCCCTAAGCTCAAGATGAAATTGAATGTCCAGTTATTCTTACCCAGACAAGAGGGCAGAAAGGCAGCAATTCAGCCAGGCAGCAGCAGGTCAGCAGTCCAGCAGAGTGGCAGTCCTTTCAGCAGCACAGCAGGGAGAGAAGAGTGGTGCCGGCTCCCATGGCAGGTGAAAAGAGGTAACCGTGCATCGAGGCAGCCAGGGGTGGGCTCCTGGGATGCCCTCAAAAAAGTAAGGCATTCTAGATGCCCCGGTTGGACTAGTCACCCCCAAGTAACACCAGAAAAGGGAAAAAGAAAATCCAAGCAGCTCGGAGTGAGGCCGCACGGCATCTCAGAAGCAAATGGTTGGAGATGCTCATTTCCTGTGCAAGATCCCGGCGAGGGAGCGATTCATAATGTTCTGTGGGGCTTTTGCCCTTCAAAGAATCCTTAATGATGTGGTCTCCTCAGGATGGCACGTGCGCCACCAACAATGCCAGCAGAGTGAGGGGTGGGGGGCTGCAGGACAGTATCAGCACTCACCAAAGAGCGTTTGCTTTAAGTACTGACCCTAATATGGCAGTGTCTCAGAAAGACCGTACACCTTCGGATTCCCTCCTCTAGTCAAGCACTCCCCTGGCTGGAGCTCTACAGCTGGAGTGCAGCACCCTCTAGGGGCCAAGTCTGTGGTTGCAGATATTGTGGCCTTAAGGTGTCCAAAGAAGGGTGCATGTTGCACAGCACTCTCTAAGGACTAAATCTATAGTTACATGCTGTGTAATCAAAATATGATGTGTTTTCATTGCTTGCAAGTATATAAAAAGCACATAGACCATGTGAGGTTAATTTTTTTAGTGCTATATTGCTAAAATAATGTTGTCAGTGAGTACTGATCAAAGTGCATGTGCTTTATTACCACTACCAAGTGCATGTACACATTGCTATAACTGAGTATTTCATTCACTCCTAAAATGATGATGTTTGTGACATGTAATTTGTTGATCTTGAACCTTCGACCAAGTCAACAGACTTACCTGATGTGTATATATGACTCTCTAGGGGTCTTTAGGTGGTCAGAGGTGAATATGCACTGACATCAAAGGAATTTCCACTAGTCTTATGTATTATATGTAAATTACTGCATATTATCTAATAGTTTGGGTAATAAATGCACTCACTTCTTTGTCTATAATTATAGGATTTCATCAAAGGTTTTTCCGCCAACTTTATGTGTATTTGTAAATTGCTGCATAATATTTAGTAGTGTGTGGGTAATATATTTAATTTTCCTTCATCTATAAAAAAAAAGCACAGACTGAACAATTGCTTATTGAGTGTTATTTTTGTTTGCCAGCAAATGGTAATTACTAGCCCACACCGCCTCAATTGAGTAGGCCTTGGACTGCTCTGCTCTGCCACCCTGAGAAAGTCAAGCGCTACAATGGGGTGTTTGGTTCCCAGTGGAGGGCGAATGTGCACCCATTACTTGTGCAGACCACACAACTAATGATCAATTTCCTTACACTGCCTAAGTCATCGGTTCGTAACCTGTGGTCGGAAACCCCTGGGGGTCCACGGTTCCTAATTAGGGGGTCTGTGACTGCTTAAAAAAAATTAATAATGATAATAGCAGATTAATAAATTGTATATAACTAAAAAAAAACTAAATGGAAAATGTAAATTATTAAAGTATTCTGTTAAATGTAAACAAATTTGACTTTGGAGGCTAAAAATCATTTTTGTATTCTCAGATTGATTCCTGGGAGCTCCCAGTGCAATTGTAAATTAAATAACATGTTTAATCACTTGTGTATTTGTTTGACGAATGCTTGTTTCTGTATTTTTGTGTATTGTCTTGTGGTTAAAATCTTTAAAATTGCTTAGGTCAAGGTCCCCGGTGTTCAGTAATGACTCAGTGGGAGCCTTTGGATTCTAGTAAAGATACAGTGGGTGTCTAGGGATTCCAATAATGATTGAGTAGGGGTCCCCAGAAACCAAGGGGCAGATTTACACGCCCCTTGCGCCACGTTTACGCCGCTGTTGCGTCACGCAAGGTGGCGTTAACGTGGCGCATCCCTACGAGGCATTTACAATGTGACGCATTTATGGAGATGCGTTACAGTGTAAGGCCCTGCGCCACATGAAACCTGCGTCAGGTTTATTGTAGGCGTTCTGGTGCAGGGGGGGGGCGTTCCGTCGCAGGAACGCCCCTGAAAAGTGACTCAGTGAAATCTGCAAGATTTCACTGAATCACTTTCCCAACGCTGATGCGTCAAAACCCTGCGCCTGCTTGAAGCAGGCGTAAGGCTTGACGCACCACGTTAAAGATAGGGCAAGTTGGAAAAGTGCTGGAGTTGCGTGCCGCACGCAACACAACTTCAGCACTGCGCCAACTTTACGCCCAAGATGCGACACGCATCTGTTCATTCCTGCGCCATGGTGCGCCGCATTGTAAATGCGGCGCATCATGGGTGGCGCAAGGATGAACTTGCGTGCCGTATCTTTCCTGGCGCATCTCTGCCGATTTACAGAGATGCGTCAGGCAACGTAAATCTGCCTCTTAAAGGTTAAGCACTACTGCCCTGAGTAATTCCTTAAACTGGATAATCTCCCCAACAGTTATTTTACTTTTCATGCGTGTTCTAAACCAGCATCCTAAGGTTGACTTTTGACAAGTGCAGGGAGAAGGGCAACAGTATGGTTCATCACAGCATATCCCTTGATCTGGGGACAAAACTAGAATGATTATTTTTTCAGTGTTTGAAACATGTTGGTCTTCAGCTATAAAGTTTAAACTGAGTTACAGATGATTTTTAAAGTACACTAACACCCAAGGGTATCTTGATGCAACTAGTAACCAATGAGGCAAGAAGAAAAACATAAAGAGTCTGGAACGCAGGGTTTGAAGATTCTTTCTAAAAAGCTAGTGTGAAATAGCTTTTCAAAGATAAGAATTAAGAGTGCTTCATGACTTGGGGCTAGAATGGAGAAAGCTCGTCTGCCAAAAGACGATTTTCTGTATCTATGGCTGTAGATTTCTTGCTGGTGTAAAATGTGTGAGGTTTGAGCAGAACAAATTTGGGGCTGTGGCCATTTGAGCTTGGTGAACAATACTAAGTCATGGAAAATGATACCGAGGGTGTCAAGTACTCGAGGGTAATGATGCTGTACTGTAAAAGGCTAAAATCCCCAAATCTGCATCAACAGGGTGAATGATGACCTTTTTCGAAGATAGGTTCTTCTCCTATGGCGAGCGAAAAGGCACAGACACGACTTTTTGCATGGCGTTTGCACGATTCTGTTCAGCATCAGCAAAGGGGGATAAATCTATGCTTTTTTTGCTGAGACTGTTCAGCATCATCCACAAAAAAAACACCCGAAAAAATAAAACACAATGATTCATGCGCACATGTCTACACATGCGTCATCACGCATGCACAGGTATGTGTCTTCACACAGATGCCATTTTTCCATTCGCTGTTCCAAGATTGTGGATGCAGCTACTGGTGCGGTAAATAAAAAACAGTGACTGAATTGTGCATTAAAGCGTGTTCTAAAAAGGAGTGGTGCAGCAGAAAATGGCAAAACGTATTGAAAAATATTTATTTGATTTTTTAATGAACAGGAAAATCATGACAGGAGAGGTGGGAGGGTCAGAGTGGTAACGAGCGGGTGGGGTAAATGCAAGGAGGAACTCAGGGGAAATAATGATGGATTGAGGTACATGGGAGGAACTTAAAAACTAACGAAGAAGACCATTTTTTAAAGAAAATATCTGGGAGAAGTGGAGGAAGCAATGGACACGCTGGGGAGCAGGGAGGGAGTGGTAGACTGTTAATTGGTGATGGAAGAAGCTAGCACATAAGTGAGAGAGCAAGAAAACACAAGCAAACGAAGGGGCTTATTTACCAGTCCCTTGCTCCACTTTTGTGTCATTTTTAATATGGGAAAAGTGATGTATGTGTGGCCCAACGGGCTTGTAAATAAGCCCCTTAGGGGCGGATTTACAAGGACGGGCACATCCCTGCATATTAGCAGGGATGTGCCAGTAAAGATGCAACACGTAGGAATACCCTTGCGCCACCACGGCTGTGTTGCATTTACAATGCGACGCATCGTGGCGCAGGGATAGACAGATGAGTGTCTCATCTTATGTCGTAAGGGTAGCGCATTGCTGGAGTTGAGTCGCAAGTGCGACGCAACACCAGCAATGCTCAGGGGCGGCCTATACCCATAGTGTTGTGTCACTCCTTACGCCTGCTACAAGCAGGCATAAGGTTTCGACGCAGCGGGGCGTAAAAGTGACTCAGTGAAATCTTGTCGATTTCACTGTGTCACTTTTATGGAGCTCACTTGCGACGGAACACCCACCCTGCATACGTTATACCTGACGCATGTATAATGTAGCGCAGGGCTTTACAACGTGACGCATCTCACTAGATGCGTCACGTTGTAAATCTGTCACACAGTGGCGCATTGTCTACAACAATGCTGCGTAACAGAAGTGACGCAACGATGTTGCAAAAATGTCGCAAGGGGCTTGTAAATCTGCGCTTTAGTGTCTCAAGAAAAATAAAAGTTGTTTCCTGAACGTGAACAGTGAAAGAATACGCCATCCAGTCACAAGGCTTGTAAATATATGCTCTAGAGGAGAGACAAACACAAGAAGAGGAAGAAGGACATTGAATAAGTAGTAAGCAAATTACGTTTACAAGAAAGCCATCCAATGGTACGCAATGGGCTGGCTGAAATCAAACTATTAATAAGTATTGCTCATAATAGGTTTTCGACTTTAACTGTAGCCGAGACCCAGGCTATTCAGCTGTCACTGCATTTGACTATTTATTGCTATTCATCATAAACGGTTTTGTAATCGGATGTTCCGTTGCATTACTTAAGTTTCGCCGCGAGAGGGAGCACGTCGCTCAATGATTGTAGCAGTTGTATCATTTACGTGTGTTTTCAATCTCAAGTACTAAAATTACACACATTTCAGATCTATTAAAAGAGCAGACGACGATTTCCAGATCTCCCCAAGAATAGAGCACGATGCTAAATAGATGACGAATTTGTGCATATTGTTGGCCACTTGTAAGAGTTATGCAATGATGCCGATGCAAACTCCTTTCTTGTGACGTAATAAAAAGCTCATTTTTATGACGTAACAAGAATCTATGTATCACGCACGAATATATAAATATGAGTCGATTATGCATGTACAATGAAGACAAGCCAATTTTTATTGCTGTGAAACAAGTGAAATCAAAGGCAGTACAAAAACAGAGAATACAGGGGCATATTATCAAGGGGGTTTATCTCCGCTTTTTTGGCTTTAAAAGCCAAGAAAGCGGAGATAAAATGATCTCCCTATTACCTAGCTGTCGCTAACACCAGTTAGCGACAGCTAGTAGGAGATAGCGACCATCTTGAGCCCCACTTTGCATGTCAGAGACATTTATCACTAATGACATGCAAAGTGGGCGTGCCAAGATGTTAGCGACTGGAAACAGTCGCTAACATCGCTATCTCCTATTACCAACTTTTAGAGATATTCGCGCTAAGCGCGAATATCTCCAAAAGCTAACACCTGCCCTGAGCAGTTCTTAGCCATGTTATCCAATGGGAGGTGGATAACATGGCTAAGAGCATTAGCTCGGTAATGCCTGAATATCGCTGACTTTTCAGCGATATTCATGCATTGCGGCCGATTTTTATCGCATTTGCGATAAACTTTGGTAATACCAAGGTTTATCTGCAATAAAAAATCGCCGCAGGTCGGCGAAACATTTTTGTCTCTAACCAAGCAATAGCGACAATTATCGCTATTGCTTGGTAATATGCCCCATAATCCATAGCGTCAAAGGAAACATCAATCCTTTGCTGTCAGTTGCTCCCAGCTTCGGAATTGGGACAAACGTATACAACCACATTTAATTTTACCCCATGTGGCTCACACTGGGGAGCATATTATCAAGAACTGCGATAAAATTATCGCCGCATTAGCGGCAGGAAACTGCCGCTAAAACGGCGATAATGGGCTTGATAATATTCCCTTGTGAATTCCCATAGCAGCCCAGGTCAACACCAGAACCTGGGCTGCTATGGGAAATCACAAGGACATGTTATCAAGCCCATTATCGCCGTTTTAGCGGGAGTTTCCTGCCGCTACAGGGGCGATAATTTTTTTGCAGTTTTTGATAATATGCCCCTGGGAGTTTGCCAATGGAGGTCATAAAGAACAAAAGTGATGCATATACATTTGTTTTTACTATACATATCAATCAACCTGGCAGCTGGAGCCAAGTGTGACTATGAAACTCTGGCAAGTATGGCAATCTCAAAGTCTAGCTTAAAAAGCCAAAAAAGCGGAGATAAAACTATCGCCCTATTTACAAGAGGGTGCTAACATGCATAATCGCATGTTAGCACCCTTTTCCCCCAACGCCTCCCTTTGCATCTCTAATGAGATGCAAAGTGGGCATCACTGGGCGTACCCCGGATGGACTACCTTGCAAATATCGCTGATGTTCACATCACGATATTTACAAGGCTGCCCCAGCATTTTAGCACATGTTAGTTTTTGGAGAAAACCGCTGTTTTCTTCAAAAACTAACGTCTGCTAAAATGCAGACTTACCTATCCCTAACATTGGGGTGGATTATGCTGATATGACCCTGTCGTATCAGCAAGGTTAGTGCCGTTTTGCAGTGAACATCGCGGGAAAACCATCGATGTTCCCTGCAAAACGGCGATAACCTCACTATCTCTGGAATTTTTATCGCCCTGGAGAAGTGCGTTGTTAATAACACGCTTCATGGGCGACAAATTCCAGAGATAGCCTGCGATAACAAAATCATCGCTAAGCACAGCCAGCGATAAACTGTTGATAATATCCCCCTAAGTATCTTACTTTCTTTCTTATTTGTAATGGAGATTTACAGCTTAATTTACCTATGTGTGAAATTTGAGTGAGAGAAGGGTCTCCAGTGAATCCCAATGCTTTGACTGATGACGTAAGCGACGCAACAGAGACTTTCAGGATCACCATGGTAGGAGGGCCAGATCAAGCCTCTTTGCCAATGAGGAGAGAAGAAGGAAGTCAATTTAGTCCAGGCTTAGGAAAAGAAAGCTTTCTTTCATCATAGATAGCCTAGAATGGCAGATTCTTAGGGTCATGAAGCCATGACTGGTTGGTGTTTTTAGGTTCAGCTTTCTACAGTCAGCATATTGGTGTAAATTTACACCCAAGTCTCTCATTATTGGAGGAAGGGCCTCCATGTGACTGTGTTGGAGTGAGAACTGAGCCCTGCTGGACCCTACAGGGAAGTTTGACAAGGTTAGAGGTGCGGTGTCCGATTTTTACCAGTAGCTGCTGCCCTGAGAGGAGGTAAGAGAACCATTTAATGACATTACCTCTGATGCTCATAAGTTGTTTCATTGTAAAGGGCAGTTGATTGTGGTCAATCATGTCAAATGTAGCTGACAAGTTGATGAAGACCATCAAACACGAGTCATCTTTGTTAACAGTATGGTGTGCTTCGTCATGCATCTTTAATGGCCTGTTTTGATACTGTATTCAGTTCTGAAGCCTGATTGAAGTAATAACCTATTATTGTTCATGAATTAGGTGAGTTTAACAGCCAAAGTGTATTTCTGGTGTTTCTTGGGCTCTCGACAGGCCGAACATGAGTACACAAACCTTGGTGATCCGCTCACTTTTTCCGGTGCTATTCACCTAACTTTCAACTTCTATGGATGTGTGAAGGTTCTTCCCATGAGGCACCTAGCTTGGCAGGCTTTATGTAACTCAAATCCTCCAGCTACACTAGGAGGTATATATATATGTGATAGTATTGACTCTTCACTGCGACCATTACTCACCAGTGGTCCCTCATGAATTCTCCTTGAATATTAACTATGCTGTTTTCTTCTGATCTGCTTTATTAATGAGAGACCAAAGAACTATATGTGCATTTGGCATCTCTGTCCTGATAATAACTTATGAGAGGGTAGAAACATCTTTGATGATTACTACCCCAAAGATTAATTTTAATAATCTTTCGGTGGAATATAGACACAGACAGCCATTGATTACCTGGCAACTCAGCAATTTTTCTAAAAAATCTGTTGTTGTTATTGGCTGACACGTTTGGGCATTCTTTGGTCTCTTACATTGAGATTTTATGTTTCTCTGTAGGAGTATAATAAGCTACATTTATTAAAAGTATGATTTAATCAATTCGCATATACTGAGTTTACATTGATCACTGTTTAAAACATTTTTGTTCATTAATTGCTGGTATGTTGTATTAAGTAACCTATGACGAGCTGTACCAAAATTATTTTCATTGATACCTTGCTGGAACTTTGCTTCCATGTACTATAGTCTTTTCAATTGATTTTACAGTAATGGAAGGTTTGCTGCCAGGAAGAAGTTTTGTAGGCAGGTAGGATCTAGGCAAAGCTTTTTGAATAGAGGTGACATCTGGATGGTATTCAGTCGATCGCAAAAAGAACAATTGATGGACAGAAAGTTGAACAATGTCAAACATTCACCCCAATACAGAGTTCTGGGCCTATATCATCGTTTTTTGCTCCCCATGTACTACAACTTAAACCCAGCCATATGAAAATCAGTCTTGACCCTACTTCCCATGGGAACAGTCCAGCCCGAGCTACCAGGCTAGGTCCTCGCTAGACCCGAAACAAGCATCCTGGGACTGGTTTTGGGGTTTTACCCATCATCAGCCAGGCTTGCTTGACTCCAGTGGCATGGAGAGCACAGGACCCACGTCTGGGCATACCTGTCCCACTCGGGTGACAAATGCAAAAAGAACAATTGATGGAGAGAATGTTGAACAATGTCAGACATTCACCCCAGTACAGAGATCTGGCCTAAATCCATTGTGTTTTTGCTCACCATGCCATTCCAGTTTAAACCCAGCCATTTGTAAATCAGTCTAGACCCTGCTCTCCATGGGAACAATCAAGCCTGAACTGCCAGGGCCAGGTCCACCCTGGACTGGAAACAGGCATCCTGGGACCAGTTTCAGTATTTCCCCCCTCATCAGCCAGGCTAGCTTGACTCCAGTGGCATGGAGAGCCCAGGACCCACGTCTGTGCATACCTGTCCCATTCGGGGTGTCACTTTGTAGGGTGTCAGGTTTGGACTACTGTTTGGACATGCCATGTTTTTTATGTGATAGGCAAAGACTCCTCTTGAGTTAGGAGAGGAGGAATTTTTATTTTTGAACTCGTGAGGATTAGGTGTATTGATTAAGTCTTTGTACTCATTCCCGAGGTTTCTCAGCCTTGCTTATAAGTGAAATTTGTGTTTACTTTATTAATTCTCCATTCTTCTTAAACATATTTTTCCTACTAGTTGTTGTTCAGAGAATCAGGGTTAGGTAGGTTTGGGAAGGAGTTCTTGAGATGAAGTACAATTTAATTTTGATGATATGTTGTCAGAGTATTCTTTGGTAGCTTCTTTAATTTGGACTAACGAGTGTATGGCAGGCATTATACGTTCCACCAAAAACACAGTGGCTTTCTTTTTAGAGTTACTAAGTAGTCTTTTCTGCAATTGGAAATTTGAGAGCAGTGGAAGGGGAGCTGAGAGTGATGTTGAAGAGGATTGGAAAGTCTGAACAAATGATCGAAGCGAGGGGACCTAATGCTGCACCACCTGAAGTAGTCATTGTATTGACAAACCCAAGTTGCCCACCTCTAATAGCCAGCTGCCCATTGGCCATACTATAGAGACATTTAAACTGAAAAAAAGGAAAGAAACAAACATGTGTATGCAAAACCTTAGTCCAAAGTAAGACTAATAGACCCTTTTCATATGCAGTTGTATTTTATTCAGGTTCTTCATCCGAAAGAAGCGCAGCCAACGCTTTTCACCTTAACAAAGACTTCCGCAGGGCTGCAAACATGCAAAAGACATGCATGTAACAAATTACACATACAATGACCAACACATATTAATATTAAAAGACACTTAACTGGATTATAAATCAAACAAATCATTACAAATTCACCATATAAGCCACTCCATGGGCAATGACAAATGATAACACAAAATCCAATACTAATGTATTACAGAAAAGAAGCATGCAATATAGTACAAACCAGATAAATTTAGGCAAAAAATTATTGAAATGCAATGTTGTTGGTCTAGAGACATGAGCATGCATATATACAGCGCACGTGCAAAATACCATACACAGACAACAGTTTACATCAGAAGCTAAGTAAAAAGAAAGAAAGCAGAAAGAGAAATTCGAAACCAAAGAAACAATTAATCCATAAAATCTCAACAATCATCAAGTGAGAAAAACGAAAAGTGCCCAGAAGAATTCAAAAGAGACCACCAACAACCCCCAATATTTGTGCAGGGATACGAGAATCAGTGCAGGGATACGAGAATCACAAAATCGTAACAAAAAGCATTAAAAAAACATAAAAAAAGAGAACAAATCCTAAAGGAGAGATGGCATGCATAATACATAAAAAATATATACAAGACCATACCATCTTCATCTATCCACCAGTCTCTGCCACACTGGATGAGAAAAATTGCAATGCATAGTTAAAAACCTTAGATACACTATAATACAAAAGTAAAGGCCATAAATCACAACATGAACACATTGGTGCCGATTACAATGCCGTAGGAAACGGCTCCATCCCTCAGTCAGAACCGTTCCTATGGCACCATAATGTTCTTTTCTGATTAATTTCTGACCGATCTATTTGGATGGATTTGGTCGGAAAGGAATCTGAACGGGATTTCGGAATGGCTTCCGACTAGCTCAAATATCCCGCCTGCCATTCAGAAAGCATCCCGTAATCCCAAGGGTGGCTCTTTCCGCTTGAGGGATTACAATGTTGGATTCTGACAGCCTTTCTGTGCTGGGCTTTCCGACACAGAAAGGCTGACTAAAGTCGACTTTGGCGGCCCCCAGCAGGGCCCCCATGGGTGCACGGCCTCCGGTTGAGGTGCCTGTTACGGGGTGCAGGAATGAACTGCACCTCTTCTCTTTACAATGAGAGCATGCATTCCATTTGGAATGCATGCTCCAATTGTAAAGAATAGGAGTGCAACCAAACAGTGGTCGGTCGCATCCTTATTGCTGGATTGGGACCGCCGACAGAAGGTCGGACGGTCCCAATATCGAATTGGTGTCAAGCAGACTCAGGTCCGTCCGACATCGAAATCGGGTGCATAGTGTCCACGTCATAGTCAGAAAGGCTAACCCTGTGGTCTCAAGCACCCAAAAACTTAAATAAACACCACCAAAAATCGATAGCAGGTGCTAACGCGCCCCCAAGTACCT
Source organism: Lissotriton helveticus (assembly GCF_964261635.1). Classification (NCBI taxonomy): domain Eukaryota; kingdom Metazoa; phylum Chordata; class Amphibia; order Caudata; family Salamandridae; genus Lissotriton; species Lissotriton helveticus. The sequence continues at coordinate 1,222,967,472 of NC_136059.1, read as the reverse complement.
GTCAAACCCAAACTCATGTACTCTGAGTACCCCGACGTACATGCAAACAAAAGTAATTCCTTGTAGCAGTGTGTTTGTATGAACTTCAGTCTCTACGCTCAACCTAAAAATCATAAAAGCAGTGAAGTCGGGAGACATATAGGTTCAATGACCTGGTCGGTCATTCTAGCAGGCATTACACATAAAAGGAACACAACAGACAAATAGAATCACACAGGTTCTGGGTTGTTCGACCCCAATTATACTGTGAACTCTAATATTAGACTTATCCTAGAGTAATCGAGCACTGCTCCTAACTTCGTGTAATTTGCAATGCGTTTAACTTTGGTTAAAGGATAATGCATTCCATGGTCATACGTGATGTATCAAATCCAGCATGTTGTTTTCACATTTAATTGCTGGCATGGCCATTAGAACAAACAGTCCCTGCGTAACAGCCCGGTTCAGACCCCTAAACCAGCAGGCTCGTGTCCTGTAAAGCAGTACCTGCTTGACCGCCCCATTAAAACTAAAAAACAGGGGGCCTGTGTCTATGAAAGCATTGATGTTTAGCAGCCCCCCTTATAGGTAACCTTGTTTTTTTCTTATCTTCTCTCTCTTATCCTTTCTTCTTCCCCCTTCTCTCATCGTTTCCTCTCCCTGCTCTTTTTCATATTCATCTTTTACCCCTTTCCTCTGACCTCCATTTCTCTGTTATCGTCTACTCCTCCATGCCTCCGCTTATGTTTTCCTTTTCTCTCCAGCCCCCTCTGCTTACTTCCATACTTTTTTTCTCTACACTCAAGATTTCTTTTCAGTTTCTCCTCCATTTTGCCTGCCTTCCTCTCTGATTCTATCTCTGTCTTTGCATTATTTTTTCACCCTATATTTTCCAATTTTCCTCTCCCAATCTTTCTTGCAGTTAGTTCTGACTCCAGGTACTTTATCCACCTAATCCTGCTGTAGTTGTCTGATTTTAAAATCGTTTGAAACTCAAACCCAGTTAAACGACATTACCCTTGTGATCAATGCGGGGTAGGCTGCCTGACTAAACATACGAAAGAAGTAACCCTCAGAAACAACCAGATCTGGACACAATGAGCTCATAATAACTGCAACACCAAGAATTGTATCTATTTAATTGAATGCCCGTGTCTTCTTAGGTAAATCGGGATGACTACCTGTACAGTAAAGATTCATATCATCAAACACCGGAGTAACAGTAGATGTCAGAAAGACACCACAAAAATGAGTACACACTTTTTTACTCATCCACACAAGGTAGAGGAATTGCACTGGACGGTACTAGAAACCAACACTGCCTGGAATAAGCAGAAACTCTTTGAAATGGAGCAGCGCTGGATTTTCCACCTCTTCACAGACTATAGGCCTGAATGACGATATTCCATGGAACAAACTAAATATGTGACCCTCAGACGTTGTGCATAGAACCTTATCTGCACAAATGCATTCCCTTTCGAGACTATTAAAAATATGAGGAGCGCATCATGCCCCTGCCAATTTATCATACTCTCTATTTGCATATTCCGTTAGGACGTGTGCAATAGCTACCACAGAGAAAAATTTGTGAGGTCTCTACAGGACAAAAACCACTAGCATCGATTAGCTCCAACCTACAAGCCTGAACCACTAGGGGGCAGCAGTCTCCAACCACTCATGGTAGCTAGACCACCACTAAGATAGCCTATACTCGTGACACTCTAAGATGACCACCACCCTAGCCACACTTACATAGCTTTTGTCTTCCATGCGCCAGTCTCTAAGACAAGACCACTAGCAACGGACTCAGCTCCTATGAACTAGACTAGACACACAAGTGAGCGCCAACTTGGTCAACTAATTGTTCCCCGATCCTGACCCCCTAACTATACACCTTTTCATACACTAAATATTCATTGTGGCCCCCATTCCAAGATGACCATCACGTAGGCCATCAAGCATCGTCATGTCAAGCGCCACTGGGACGTGACATGACCCTTGTGACCTTCGCTACTTAGACATGGACACGGCAATGCCACCCCTGCAATCCAGGTCGGATGGAGGAGGGCCGGTTTGACAGCAGTGTCCTGATCGACTAACAAATAAGTGATGCAGAGAGTGGGTCGAGATCTAGTACGTGCCGTACCAAAACTCGGTAACTCTCTTAATTGGTCTTGGGGCTCTCGCAGCCCATATATCCTGCTCACGGGTGAACATCTTCACCAAACACCTGACTCTATGGGTATTCTTCAAAATTAAGACACAAAAAACAAAGCCCAGTACCAACAGTACCAGGGGCCAGATTACAGGGGGGACATGGGCATCCCTGTATCTCTTGGTCGACAATATATACGACCACCCCATCCTGGCCTCATTGAACAGTGGCAAGATTAGGATGAGGGGTGGTCTCCTCCCTATCCTGCCCCCCAGTATGAACCACTGTAACGTACCCCAGAGTATGGATGGCAGGCTCCAATACACTCAGTGCACCAGTACACTGAACCTGGGTTCCAAAATATTAGCTGACGTCCCACATGGGCTTAGATCACAAGCACTTTCTGTGGTAACAGAGCATGTATTACCAACTTGTTTTGCCATATCAGGGTGGGTCTGACTATTGAGATCACTGCCATGCATGGTAGGGATCTCAAAATGCAACTCACATCACTCAGCAGACACACCAAGCGCGCATTCCTTATCACTAACGATAACACTCCTGATGAGAGAGTGTTTGTAATTGGTGTCTACGGATGCCTCTCCTCTTATTTCTTATGAAGGTGATCCCTAACTGTGGTCGGGACCCTCCAATTCAATTAAGAAGCATTACCCAACCTCAATTGAGGTAAGTCATTACAATGCCTATAATACAGCATCCTCCAAGTGAAATGTACATGGCCAGCATTTTCAACAACACATGGTGATGCCCTTAACCTACTTGTTGCGCGAAAGCAGTTTTTATTTCCTAATTTTAAATCCAATGTCTGCTGTACCCTGCATGATAAGGAGTGATAACCTTAGTGCAACACATAGCAGATACACGTCACCCCATTCAGTAGGACTTGTAAATACACTACTGCCCCTGTATATATACCCTGTATATATATTATTGCACCTATATGGCACACCTTGAACTTTATTTAAAAATGTGTATCGCTTGTTTTCCTTTCCGTCTTATGTCTCCTTTTTTTAGGTGGAATCGCTGACAGGCACCCTAGTAGGGGATACCGGCACAGAATATTAGTTCCTTCTCGATTATCAAGGGGACCCTCAGCCCCGATAGGGGACAAACTGACTTTTGGTCCTGATGAAGTGCCTCATGAAGATTGGGCACACATGGCACAAAGCATCTTGACCTTATGATACTAGTGACCATTTTCAACTAGCTATCCTGGTACCTAAGGGCCACAAGATAGCACCACTGTTTTTACCTAGTCCTGGTACCCTTTTTTCATTAGATCAGTTGTTTGTGGTTACCAGAGCCTATTTTAAGTCACCACTCACTTCTAAACTCACTGCAACTCCCTCACCTGCATTCATCATTACGGCATCTTCAGATCAAAAGATCTCCAAAAAAGAAGCTCCCAGGCCCGTCAGGCATTGCAGCGCCGGCCAGACGAGGAGTGCCCAATGATGAAGCATGACACCCTAACAGGTGTGTGAGGGCATTAAGATCTGATTCTCAGATTTCCTAGCGACAAGTACCCTGGCAGAGGAACTACCCCGATGTTGATAATAATCACATAGCATAAAGCCACACACGCAGAAGCATAGATCTGCTCCCCCTGAAGCCCTAAGATGACTTTCTTGACCCTCACTAAGTTGCAGCATAAAATATTAGTTGCATTCAAGGTAGACAATCCCACGTAACTTTCTCCAATACTTTTCCATGATGCCGGCACAAATTGAATACTTGCACCACCTTTCTCACATCAATAAGTTGCAACTTCATTCTTCCTTGGTGATTCTTCTCCTTTATGAGAACTCTCCTCCTTGCTCATTAACGTGTTTCTCCTTGGCAAACTTCGTCTTCTTATACCTTGTTTATCTAATGAAAACCAAACCCTTCTATGCTAACTATTCTTTGTCCACACCTGCAGTGGAAACAAAAATACACGCAAAAACATTCTACATTGAAGGTTAAATACAAATTACATGCTAAGCTTCAAACGTGAACTTGAACTGAACGGTTCTCAAAGCCCAAACTTGTCAAATTAGCAGTGCACAGGTTACAAATACATGCACATTTCTGTAAACATAGCAAATGTAGCTTCTTAATGCAGGAATACATTTCAAATAATTACAAAGATGTCATTTCAAACGCACCAACATGGATATAATTGCTTGTTACATGCATAAATGTTTAAACATTAGTCTACACATACACGCTCTATTTTATTAACTTCACAATGAGACACATATTAAACATTAAGTTCTCCTGACACATTAATATGTACATATTACAAAGACCTTTATTAGTCATGTTCTATGGACACAATTATAAGGCTCAATAATTCTCACATGGAGTACTTTAAATACACAATATTCAATTTTTCCTAGTAACATCAATCACACAGAATATATTGGAATGCTGATTATGCATGATTATGATGCACTTCTACAGTATCTCAGGATGGGATCAAAATTACACCGCTCCAAGTCCTCATTCACAAACTCATGTTATTCCATATGGGTAGATTTAAGTTTAAAAAGGCCTTCATTTACACCTCTCAGGAATTCACAAAATGAATCCTGATGGGCATAAATGGCTTTACTACTGTTGATTTCTCTGCCACAAGTGCAGACAAATCTGCATTGGTAAATCTGGTGCAAAGAGTGGGAAGTGGAAGGAACAAGGCGTGATTTACCGTGTAAGTCTGTTGACGCCACACACACATCTACATTTTTGGACGCTTACAAAATGTACTCCCACTGCTTATCTCCAACGAAATGGTGGTAGTTAGTGGGAGTGCAGGTGAAGGACTTTCTCCCTGGAAAAAATATTTTCCCTGTAAAGAAAAACAGAAAAGCAAAACATTGGCAAATGAGGGAGAAAAGGCAGATTAAAATGGTCACATAAGTAGTACAATGCATCTATAAACCCATGCCTGGCATGGCTGTCAGGATGTACTATTGTACCTGTTTTGTGAACTAGAAATATGTGTAGAAGTATGTTCCGGCAAAACTGTAAAGCCTCTGCCTATACTTTTACACTTTCCTTTGAGTTGGGCTATAATTGTTTAGGGTGGCATTTTGGTTTGCACGAGCCCCGCTAGCTTTTAAGTGCTACTCTTAGGTCATTTAGGTCTTCATGAACCTTAAGGAAGGAGATTGAAAAAGAAGTACATTTTTTTTAGAAGAACACGAGGGGTAAATGAAAAATGAAAAGCAGTGAGTATTTTTTGGGTAGGATTCATTATTTGTTTCACTTCATACGTTTTCTTTGCTCTTTCATAACGGTGCAGGTGGAGAGTTAGGCGGGTATTGGCGTGGTTTGAAAGGTAGAGAAAGGCAATGTATACATGCCCTACAGTGGCGTAGCAAGGGGGGGGGGCTGCACTAGTTTTGGGGGCGGCGCCCCTCCGCTCTTACATGGGCCCACCGCAGGTGCAGCATAGGAACAGACCACTGCAGGCGGCAAACTGACGCCACTGATGTCCTAATATACCAAAAACTCATATGAGATCTGGTGTGTTGCAGAGAAGTGAAGAGCTTGGCTATTACAAGATTCAGAGTGGTATGATGAGTGAGTACAGGTATAATGTGCACTCAGATTAGTTATGCCTATTGTGACAAGACTGAATTCACCCTTTTGTTCCAGCAAATAGATCTTATAAACCCAACTGAATTGCCTTTTACCATCAAGCATATTACCCAGATCGCTAAGATCCCAGAAGAATGCATAAAGGTGGAGGCAGCTTTTTTGTTGAATAGCAAGTTTCTTTTTAAGGGAAAAACTGTTCATCAAGACCACAGGACACATTCTATATTACTGTAAAATGGGTAGATGAGACCTCTGTCACCTATATATGCCCAAATGCTGCCTAAATCGAGGGCAAAATGTGATTTTCAAATTGGACAAATGGGAGATATCAGTGTTTATAGTAAATGAGATCAGGCCAGGGAAGAGGCTTTAACCAAGGGAAAGATAAGACTGTATAAAGAAAGGGAGTGCACCTCTTAAAGGGCACACATTTTAAAGATAGCCATAGTACATTATTTAGCAGTGCTGCTGATATCCACTCTAGGCAAAAGGGATACACATTTTACACCTCAACATGACTCATTCACAATAATTGATTACTTATTTGATCAGTCTCGACTACAAGTCAGATTTGATTAAAAATAGAAACATGACCTCTGCTAAATGGGATATGACATCATGGGACATCATTTTGGAGGGAGATCGTTAGATGGCTGAAATTACATAGACTATTTAGAGGAAACGAATTAAAATGATTAAAATGAGGAAGTGTCAACATGGATGCGTGGGGTGGCTAACAAAGGTCCAATAAGAAAGCCATTAGTAGAGAGAGAGAGAGAAAAGAAAGTTTTTTTAGAGAAAGCTCCTACTACTCTAGAGGCAATGAGGAAGGAGATGTGAAGATATAAATATACAAAACTCACAAGTCATATTAGGCATCTTAATTCACAACACCTAGCCAAGTGAAATGAAATTGATTAGGTAAATTATCATAGGAAATATTAAAGGAAAGAAGACACAATGGGTAGGTTACTATAGCATGAGATCGTTTGGCTCAAAGGTGGTATTTCCCCTCCTTTTGCCTGGAAGCCACCAATGACAGGTGGAAGAAAAAGATCCAAGTAATGGTATAAATACTGCCAGGGGGCGCTCAAGCTCCACCAGATATGCAGGTATACCCATAGCAGTGAGGGGGCAGGCAGTTGGCAGTTAAAATGAAAAGAATGTACTAACCTCTTTCCACTGCAACTAAGATGCGCTCCTAAAAGAGATGCTTCTTTCTTATTACTATTGGAAGGAAATAAGGGATGAGAGGTGCTGTCAAAAGAGCGTTTGTGGCCATGGAACACACAGACTTATGGGCCTCAGTCGAGATTATTGAACCCGTTTACCATTCAGTGACGCCGTTCCCCTGGGGGCAATAATAACTGAGCACCAAGTACAACCTTTAGGCTTTTAACCCTCAAGGTATCAAGAGGATGAGACGGATACTTTTGGTAGCTGCATTATGGATAAATATTCAGAACTGCTTTTACAAGAAAATGTATGTAATTCTACCACTACGCAGTGCTATGGAAAGACTACGCAGTGCTATAGAAAGACAATATGTGAGATGAAAGTTTTCAATAGCTACATTCAGACGCAGCCGGTTCAGGTAAGAGCGGTAGGGAGGGGTGGGGTAGTCAACAGACGACCGAATAGGTCAAATAAAATTAAAAAACAAATAAAACCACTTACCTTGCACTCAAGGCGAGCGCAAGGTAAGTGTTATTCTTTTATTTTACTTTTTACTGTTGACTCCCCCCCACCCCGCCCCAACGCTATTACCGGAACCAGCCGCGCCTGGCTACATTCATTCTAATGACTATGGGAACACTCCAAGGATTATGGGAAATCTAGGCAAGTGCTGGCTCACTGTGGCTTAGTGGGCGACTTCCTTTATGACTAGTGACCCACAGGCCAGTCTCTGAGAGCTTCTGTGATTGTACCGGTCCCTGAAATAGTCTAGTTCACCTCACATGTGGGGAGAGCAGGTTTGCCAAGAAGTGAAGAAGCAGAGGTTCAGTTGTGGAGCCACTGCCGTCAAGTGCAGTCGCAGTGTTGCATCACCCCTATCTATGCCTGCTTTTTCCTGGCGGCCTCCAACAGGTGGAGAAGGGTTGCGGACAGGCTGTTGAGTTGTTGTGATTCTTGAAGTCAGCTTCTCATGCACAATCATACCCTGATGTCAGATCACTGGAGAAAGTTGAGGCAGGAGTCAGTAGTGGAACGACAGTTGTCACAAGAGCCTCAGACCTAGGATCCTGCAGGGACATTGGTTAGGTCAATGTTCACAGGGCACACTTTTTAGCACTGCAGCACAGTTCAGTGCACATCAGCAACAGTTTAATTTTCTTTGGTGCAGCGCCCAGTGGGAGGAAGGCTACCGGGGACACACCAAGCAGCAGGAGCTCACCACAGTCTGTTTGCAGCACTGCTCTCCATCGTTCTCACTTTATTTCCTGAGGTTAATCTGCTTCTCTGGGCACCTCTCCCCCAGGCAGCTATGGCTGAACTTCTCCCCTCAGAAGACTCCTTGTGCACATTACCCATCTCAGCAGACCCGCAAACTCCTTTTCAAGGTAGATCCATGGCATGCTTCCTTCAGAATGATGCAGAATCTTCAGGTAATGTCCCCTTATGTGACAGGGATGCTAGATGTTAGAGCCATGAGCCCTGGAACTCAGAAGATCTTTGAACAGCCTTCTGGGTGTCACTTTCACTGGTTAAGGAGAAGTCTTGGACACATCTCTCATAATGGTCTTGCAAACAGACCTTGTGTATTTCATTGGTGTAAGTTTTCGATTGAATAATAGTGTTCTGCCACTTTGTGCAGCCATTCTCAAACAGATTAGTCACACTCTTTCTCCTAAGATGATGGAGGTCGGGTGGGTGTGCGTCTCTACTGGCAGAAAGCCAAACACATTATATGGGGGAATGCAGTCCTCACACCTATCAACCCTTTGGGAGGAATAACTTCAGGGGAGGAAGAGACAGGCCCTGACAAAAGGCTTACCTTGCATCTCTAATGAGTCTTCAGACTCCCAACAGTCTTAACCAAACTAATGGGGGTAACACTGGAAAGGGCAAAATGCAGATAGTTAGAAAGATGGCATTTGCAATCTAAAGAGACAGCAGTCTTCATCCCTTCTGCGCTTTGGAGTTCAACTCTTCGCAAAGATTCCAGGAATTCTAGCAATACACAATGCTAGCCTGGCAAGTTACCTTCAGCTTCTATTTTGTGCAGCATGTTGTCAGTGGAAATTCATGATGGAACCCACTGAGCTTGTAATACATCATAACCAGAAACTGGTTCATCCTACCATGAACACCAGTTCTACATACATGTGTACCATTGATATACACACAGAAGGTAGCCAAGGACCCAGGTACCGAAGACTAGACAGCCTAAGATTATTAGGCTGTCTAATTTCCCATTGCAACAGGTATAAAAAGGTATGTCTTGCAATTATCAATTAACACTCTATCATCACTGATTGTCTCATATAATATGGTGAGCTAATGGTGGTCACACTCGCAATGAAAGGCCCACATGGTGCACCCCTCCAGATCATAGAACCATGCACTGGGTTTCGTGGTCCGATCCAAATCAACCTGCATCATGCACACATGATGGTCATGTGTGCTGAGGATGAGATTGTGTCAAAAACATGCAAGAGATTGACTCTTGGGCAGATGAGCGCACATGTGCAGGCTTGCGACATCATCGTGGGGACGTTCCGTTCCCAAAAGGAGCAGTTCTAGATCAATGCAAGCAAGACACTACTAGCCGCATTCGGGATCCATTCCATTCTCCAGTCTGATAGGTCTTCCTCATTTTGCCTGATGAGTACCTAATGCATCTTACAGGCTGCCATTAGCCTAGAGGTAGAAATATTGGCTGCCAGTTCACCTGCTATATAGTACAGGCTACCTCTTGTCTGCCTGTAACAAAAAGAGATAGATGTCGGATTAATTTGGGTGTTTCTATGGTGTTACTAATCATTCAATGATGTGCCAGAAGCTTATAAACCACAACCACATTCTTCTTCATAATTTAGGTATTCGCGTGCTACAGTACTAGATGTAAGACATTGTTACACAAAACCCCGTGATACTTCAAGATCCAATATTGGTAGAAAACGTGCAATAATCTTTGTTGAAGAATATGCATCCATAGGGTGCCAGATACACTAAATTAGAAACTTCCCTTTAATTGATACTGTCTAGGTAACAGAAATGCAAAAGTGGAAAAATTAGCTTAGTGTGGCACCTCATAAGGAAGACACTGATGAAGAAATTGAATGCTCCAGTGGATTACCAAACAGGAGAACGCACATGTGTGGATGGGTGCATGCACATGTGCACACACACACACCCACACACACACACACACATGCACGCACACACACACACACATAAATACTCCCCCCTTAACCCAGTTTGATATTGTAAGGATTTGCTATGTCGGGCAGTGTTTGACTTCTTTTTTTCTGTTTCCTTAGATTTACTTCGCCCATGCAGGTCTGAAGTGGATAGAACGTGCCAATCTAGATGGTTCAGAGCGTGAAAAAGTGATTCAGAAGCATTTAAATACACCTGAAGGGCTTGTTGTTGATTGGATAAATCGCAAACTCTATTGGACTGACAATGGGTATGTACCACTCACCACATTTATGACACAGATCATGATTATGAGTGGGCTAGGATATGGTGGCGTATTTTCCGCACCTTGTATGTACCAACATTGTGCTGTAGTTAACCCCTAGTGTGGGTTTTCCTCTAGAAAATAGGGAATTACATGTTAAATGTTTTTCGCATCAAATTCCTCATGTCATGGAACATACAACTTGCTTTTCACCTAAAAAATTACAGTGGGTCTGACATGTCAAAAGTCATCAAGGAAACATTTCAGGGGTTTGCTAAATATTGCAGGGCTCAGAATTACGAATCATGAACAAAAATACATTTGCGCATAGTTTAACCCACTCATTTCGAGGGCCTCCCATTCTTGGTTAAATAACAAGCTTTTCTTTGCTATGGAAAAGTAAGTTAATTGGAATTCATGATTAGTCTGTTTTTTATTTGTTTATCCATTTTTCAGACAGTTTTGTTCAATTTACTAATGTCTGCATTTATTCAGACATTGCTCCAATGTATCAATAACAAAGCTTCTACCCAATACTTTATATTTTGCAGGAGGTCCACTATTGAAAGATGCGATTTGAATGGATCACAGCGACAAATGATCATCAAAGAAGGCACCCATAAGCCAAGAGGGATAGCTGTGCACCCACAGGCAAAGTAAGATGTAATTGAGATCCTTTTCTCAGAAGACATTGGTAACCCTGCTCTTCATTTCTTCGTCAATGATAGTGGATAAGGGGAAGAAGAGAACTCGATTAGTTACTGGTCATAATGACAACAAACATAGAATCGAATTTTCTGAAGCAAAGCCGACCTGAGTTGACTAAAATTTTACAGTTAGAGCTCAAATTAATACAATTACTGAGACCCTGATTTGGAAATTGGCAGACAATGCCTACTGTATTTATCTAAATGTGTTCCGAAACTCCAGGATTGGCTTCAGCACATGGGTAACTAATGCAGGCTCAATACAGTGTTTAGCTTCTGAGCATTATTTCTCCTATTACCAATTTACCTTTAATGGAAGTTTACTTCTCCCCAACACCTTTATTTTATCTGGACTGATCACATGTGAAAATATTATGATAAAGTACTTAGGCATTCAAAACACTGCTGAATTTACAGATGGATTTCGTCAAATAAAGATTAATTTCAATAGACCAGCTCCCATCTTTTTGTTCCCATGAATAGATCCAATTTTCGAGGAAAGGCATATATACCCCCATCTCCCTAAAAGTGACGTATCTGCCACTACATTTATATCTAATAAGTTATGCATGATTTGTAAAATGTTAGTAGTTGCTTAGATAATTTACCACCAGTACCTAAACGTTCACAAGGGACGAAAGTCAAACCAATTCATTAATTGAGCAAAAGGCGATAAGGGTGGAAAGAATTATTTTGATCACTCTGTACGAAATGTACAACTATAAGAATTTGCTTAAATTGTTGATTACCTGCAGGTTAGTGGACAATGTCCTTATACTCTATAGAAATTACCATTTTGCATTCAATTGTAAATTAGGTTGCATGTTACAGTCATATCCAAAAACAAAAAATTGTGTAAAATTACATAATTTGAACTAAACATCTGCCAGAATTGTTGTATAATCCATGTTAGAACCTTCAAAACATACAGCTGTCCATACACTTTCTTTCCTATGTATTATAGATATCAGTCCTGTGAAAACAGAATGAGAAAAGTCTACCTCCTCTGATTTTTCTTGTGAATTATGGATTGTCAAAAACCTAAAGTATTTTAAAGCGTGTTTTAAAGTTTGTTTAGATTGTTTTACAACTGTTGCTAATTCTTTTGTGGCTATTAAAAAGCTTATAATAATAAAAATATTACACTTGAGGGGTTGAGGAGTTTTAAGGACCTGCGTGCCCCAACTCCCCACCAAATTAATGTCACACAAAAAGGGGCCACGGGTCCGGATTACACGGAGGTCATCAAACTGTCTGAATGTGCTCAGCCAAGTGCAGTGGGGGTTTCCCTTTTCAGGATGGTTCCCCTAACACACCAGAGGTGTCATGCTTCATCATAGGGGTTCCTCCTCATGTGTAAGACCTAGTCTTCATGTGAGCTACAACCCCATCTCTACGAGGGAGTAGCTCAGGGATGCTTTTATTGAGTAAGGCCGGGTGTACAAACCCCTATGTGAGAACGGTGTGTGTGCAAAAAGGAGATAGTGCAGTGCTGTGATGTGAAAGTTTAAAACTGGCTACTTTATTCAGCTACCCGGCAAACAGTGAGTGGCTGATAACGCAAGTGCCGATATTAGAGACAAATGTGCATATCACTAGACCAACAGGTTTCAGCCAAAAATACCTAAACTAGTTTCACTGCCTTCTTCAGGGTCAGTTATTCAGCTACTGCAATAGTTATGTGCAACTAAACGTGAAAAAACATATAAAAAACACGTGAATAAATCAAGCATATGATACTGAACCAGTGTGATTGACTGTTCAGTATGTACGGCATACAACCCCTATAGGTTGCGGAATTCACTATGTCTGTCTCGGCATATTAGCCATGTGGTACATGCACCAAAACCACCAATTGTGGAGCAGTCCGGTTCTTCAGTGCACACCCGGCTAAATAACTGACCCTGAAGAAGGCCGTGACACTAGTATAGGTCTTCTTGGACGAAACGTGTTGGTCTAGTGATATACACATGTGTCTCTAATGTCAGCACTTATGTTAGCAGCCACTCACTGTTTTTAATCCTGCTGCCGGGTAGCTGAATAAAGTTACTATACAGCTAACCCTATAGCCAGTTTTAAACTTTCACATCACAGCACTGCACTCTATCCTTTTTGCACACACGCCAGTATCACATAGGGGTTTAGTACACCCTGCCTGACTCAATAAAAACATCCCTGAGATCCTCCCTCGTAGAGAGGGGGTTGTAGCCCACGTGAAGGCTAGATCTTACACGTGAGGAGGCACCCCTATGATGAAGCATGACACCTCTGGTGTGTGAGGGGAACCGTCCAGAAAAGAGAAACCCCCCACTGCGCTTGGCTGAGCACATTCAGACAGTTTGATGACCTCCTCATAATCCGGAACCATGGCCCCTTTTTGTGTCCTTAAAAAGCTTTGCAGCACGAATATTAAACCACTGTGCTATCTTACTGCAGTATTGGGTTGTAGGTCAAACCATCGAGGACAAAAATATCACCATACCAAAATATTGATTATCATTATATTATAAAGGGGGAAATTTATAGGTAAGTGTAGATTTGCTATTCTTAACTCCACATCAAAGTACCTTGAAGTTTTATATATATTGTCAACGTACATGTCTGTGGAGTTAAAACAGTACATCTATATTTAGCTTAATATACTTACTTTCACAATGTTGTCAAGGTTTATATTTTGGCGATAATATTTTGACACAACGATAATAAAATAGCAATATTCTGGTTGAAAAACATTCCATGTGCATTACCATAATCATTAAATGTACAAAATACCAAAACTCTTCTATATTCGTGTATTCCTGCTTCTCACACTCATGTTTTTCCCAGCCATACACAGCCCTTCATTAAAAAAATATATATATAGTTTAGTTAGGTGTCCTAACTTTAAGACTCCTAAATGCCTTCTGTGAAAACCGAAAGTCTTAAAGTTAGGTTTTTCTCAGTTTAGGAGTAGTAAAGTTAGGACTCCTAACTTTAGGACTCCTAAATGACTTCTGTGAATACCAAAATGAGTAAGTGCATTCTGTGAATACTATAATGAGTAAGTGCCTTCTGTGAATACCAAAATGAGTAAGTGCCTTCTGTGAATACCAAAATGGTAGTAAGTTTAGGATTTTGTCTTAAGTTAGTTCTGTGAATCGGGCCCTTTGTCCTTTTTCAAACCCATGTTAAGTCGACCAGATCCTAAACTCCAGCCAGGACAAGATCCAGTAGGTCATTCATCTACAGGTAGGATTCGATTTGATTAATAGCTTTCCTCTCCAACAGTCCAGAAGGATAAAGCAATTTGAAGATTGGGCAATCATTTTTTTAATCTGCAGTGTAGATGGAGCTCTTCTTTTAGATAGGGCACAATACTATACACATAAATTCAGATGGAAACCTACTAAAATCTAAAGATGCCATGACAGGGGCTTGCTTGAAAGTGGTGTACCGGCAGTGGTGCCCACATGGGGTTGTTTGGCAATACCAATGGTTTCCAATGGTTTAAATGTTTATATGACCCAAAAATGTATGTGATGTAGCTAGACAGATTATTGTCTGGGAGACACAACTGGCTGGTTTCAATGACTGATTGGCTGCTCTAGCGTTAGGGTTCAGCTTTCCTTCAGATTGAGACTAGGGGCCTCATTTGGACTATGAAGGATGGCATGCCATCCATCATGGTGGCAGAGGTATTTTCCTTCTCCCCGTGGCTGGACTACGCCCCACCATTTTTTTAGAACTGCATGAGTTATATATAGATCTCTGTCCCTCCAGAAGAGCCACAGTTCCAGCAGCACCTCTGAAGGTTTGACAAATGGCAGCCATGTTTGAGGTGGTTGCTCACCAAACTTAGTTGATTTTCAAACACAATCTTCCAAAGTGAGAATTTGTTTTTGAAAAAAATAAAAATAAATAACCTTGCCACGCCAAGAGATTCTTTTTTCTATCCAGGACCACCAAAGTGTCCCTGGTGGTCCCAATCTGAAAGGAAAAAAAGTACACCAGACTGTCTTTCCCAAACAGAGTGGATGGGCCACCCCTTCTGGCAGTCTCAGTAGGCTTTCGAACGGAAGAGCCAGTGTGGCACTGCTTTCAGAAACAAAGGAAAGAACATATGTCAGCCCCTGCTGGGAGACAGCACAGTGTAGACTGGGGCTGCTAGACTCCAACCATGATGGGCACGGTCATTTTCCATTGGTGTCGGGGGGTCCATCCTACTATGGCTGTGCAAACTGGGCCACGTACAATCCTTTCCGCTCTTTCCTCTCCCGGTAGCAAGGGGGCAGTCACAAGTTTCAAAGGGCAGTAATGTGGTGGGCACAGGCTCAGAACTCAACAGTCACCAACAGACACTGTTAGATCTGGCATCCTTGGTGTGGATTTGCCCTGACTTTTTGCCTTCAAACTCCTGTTTTTACTGTTTTTACTAACTTTGTTATCACTGGCTTTAGGAATCTGGGCACGTTACCACTGCTAATCTGTGCTAAAGTGCATGTGCTCTATACTTAAAACATGATAACATTGGCTTATCCACAATTGGCATATTTTATTTAACTATACGTCCCTAGTAAAGTGCCCTACATGTGCCCAGGGCCTGTCAATTAAATGATACTAGTGAGCTTGCAGCACTGATTATGCCACCCACTTAAGTAGCCCTTTAAAACATGTCTCATGGTGAACAGGCTGTCTTCCAAACACTTGCCCAAATGCAGGAGCAGGCGGCAGGGATGCCTGCTCTCACCCCTGTTGTTCCCTCTGTATATGGAGCACTTTGCCCAGCCTATTCAGGATAATCTCAGCATCTCAGTGTTACCTTTGGAGGGGAGCCTCTATGCTGAATTTTTGATTGCGGGCTTGGGCAACCTGGTTGGGGCCCTCCTGGTCTTCTTGATAGAGGGTGAGGAGGTAAGCATGGCATCAGGCTTCCACATTAATATTCACAAATTGCTAGCCCTTAACTTGTTGGTCTCTGCAGCGACAGTTGAGCAACTTGCTTGCCAGTATCCAGTTCAATGGGTGACCGCATCCATTCCTTATCGAGGGGTCCAATTGACAACAACAGTAAAAGTCACTGCATCTCATAATTATTGTATGCTACTCAGACATATAAAGCAGGACCTGGCCCAATGGAGGCAGTATCAGTGTCCTGGTTGGGTTGTGTGGCAGCTCTAAAGATGACCATCCTTCCCAGAATAGTGTATCTGTTCTAAACTCTCCCTTTAGAACCACTTATGGGTATGATACAGACCATGCAGGTAGAAATTAACCAATTTGTCTGGGAGGATGGGCGACCGCGAATGAGGCGTGACCAAGTTATAGACCCATAGGGGAGGGGGGATTGGGCATTTCAAATCTCCTGAATTATTATCAGGCTGCCCAACTTGGTTACATGGTGGAGTGGACCCGGGAGGAGTCGTAGAAGCCCTGGTTGTTCATGGACCGCATGGTCGCACATGTGAAAGGTCCCATTTGTTTGCAAACCACCGCACCCATGTAGGCTGTACTCCTCATCAATTACTAGGGCCAAAAGCTTATGGTCGTTTCCCTCTCTTTTAACGCCGATAATCACCTCTAGCTACGGTCTGGGTCCACTCGATCGGTCATCTCTTTGACCATGAGGGCCTCTACCCCTTCAACCAACTTCATGCAGATTATGCACTGCCGGAGGTGGAGAAGGATGCACTACATGCAGATACAAATTAACAATGTAAAGCCTGAGCAACAATTGTAGACGTAAAGGCACATATAAATTCACAATTCTCTGATGGGTTACATTTTCTCTTTTTATTCTATTTTCACAGCATCCTCAGTGGTCACATTTCTTGTTGTATGCTGTCCAAAACCACAGGATAACCACAAGATTGCCCACACGTGTTTCGTCTATCAGGCAAATCAGCCAAAGACTTTGTCAGGGCTAAAACAAATATAAGGTAGGCTTAGTATAACATAAACCACCCTACATTTGCATGATACATAAATACATTGAACAAAAATAAAAATTCGATCCAAACATATTTAAGAAAAACGGGCACGATTCACAGAACTAACTTAAGACAAAATCCTAAACTTACTTCCATTTTGGTATTCACAGAAGGCACTTACTCATTTTAGTATTCACAGAAGGCACTTACTCATTTCAGTTTTCACAGAAGTTAGGAGTCCTAACTTTAGGACTCCTAAATGCCTTCTGTGAATACCGAAAGTCTTAAATTTAGGATTTTTTCAGTTTAGGAGTAGTAAAGTTAGGACTCCTAACTTTAGGACTCCTAAAGGCCTTCTGTGAATACCGAAAGTCTTAAAGTTAGGATTTTTCTCAGTTTAGGAGTAGTAAAGTTAGGAGTCAGAACTCACTATTAACCTAATAGGCATGTGGCTCAATATTAAGTCATTAACTTAAGTGAAAATGTAAAAAAACTACTAAAGATATACCCTAAATTGTGTCAACATGCTCACAAGAAAAGGAGCGTACACAAGAATGAAGAGAAAAGGAGATTGTAGTCAGACCCATATTCACCACACCAAATTGTGAATCAAAAGACGACCCTATAGGCTTACCATAAAAAGAAGAAAAAGTCAAGAGAACCAATGTAACGGTTTTTCAGTAGGGCACAAATAAAGATAAGATTGATTACTAAACAAATACAAAAACTATCAATCTATCATATGAGTTAACAAATAAGCCATCCTAACTAACAATTTACTAACTCAAAATTACACCAGTTAGAAACATAAGCAAGAGATTTTCAATTTGTCTAGTTCAAATATTAATAAGTAACCCATGCCTAACCATTTAAACCATGTGCATCAATATACCAGTCAAATAAATTGAAAATAAAATTAAAGTAAAGATGTAAATGAATAGATCTAAGTAAATGACTTCAAAAAGGATACACAAAAAGGCTACTGAATCTCCATTATAGTCCCCATGTAAAGAGGGCATACAGAAAGCTATAGCAAGGTTGGGTATCATTTTAGTAAAAAAGAGTCATTAACAGGTATTAATAGAAAAAAACTTTCACTATTCCATAACGACTAGTATATATTAATATGCTGGGTTATCTAATTTTACCTTAAATCAGCAATGTCGAGTGCCATAGAACCATAATATTCATATTCATAGTCACTTCAGAACAGATGAAAGAAAAAAACTTCTAATATAGGGAAGAGTTACATAAGGTAAATTAATAATGGAGCACAAACGGACCCTACCATGACGGTACAATGAACTTAGTTGAAGTTAACAATTACACACAGAATAAATGAATATATACTACTAGGAAGAAATCAGATCTGTGCCATACCAGTAACCAATCATAAAGTTAATTTAACAAAAACGCAAAATTATTTCAAGTAGCCCAATTCACAGAAAAGTAACATAAATGCATGTTACCTGTGTTAAAATCACTGCATCACGAGTTATAGTCAAAGTAATTAAAAGCAGACTCCTGGAAATGTGGTCGTGAAAAACCGAATCAAGTCCTGTAACGTAAAAAGGATAGAATGTAACTAGTTTCTCCATTGCACGTTCAGATGAGTCAGAAAATTTGTGCAAAATTAAATGTATATAAAGCAGGTTAAAAAGCACAAACCACAAGAAATCTAAAACTCTATTGTAACAGCACATATTAAGGCAAATTATTATACCTCAAATTAAGACCAGAACTTGAAAAACAGAGTCTGGCTATAGTACATTAAATCAGTAGATACTTCAAACATCAGCATGAGGTTTCTTTGGCGTTTAGCAACAGCGCCATATTGGAGTGGCTTTTTATACGCTTGTGCATGTTAACGAAACAAACGGAAAGTTTATTACACTAGACCGTCACCCGCTAAATCATAAGTGAATCAATAGACATAAAAGAGGCCCAGTCTAAATACCAATCCTATCCAGCCAAGCACTCGTCACTCAATATGGCCGCCATTGCGGGATATGTCTGACATGTTGTCAATAAAGCTCAATTCAAAATTCCACAGGTCCGTACTGCAGCGTCCTTGGTTAAAGCATTTAAGACAACCCCATCACCGTAATTAAAACATTTAAGACAACCCTATTGCAGCAACAGCAATTATTAACGACAATAGCTCATAAGAAAAACGGCATAAAAAAATTAGTATGCCAAAGTTATGCACCCTATAAACATCATAGCCATAGTTAAGACTTGAAGAAAAATTGCCATAGTAACAAACGGTACGCATCTTAATTTAAATAAACTAAATAAACAAAAAAGAAAGTGTCCCACAGTTTTACGCCAAATAAGTATGAAGACCAAAATCCGGACATTAGGTAAACGTTGCAGGACTGAAGCTGTACACTTCATGAAAAAGGTAAACCGGATAGAGAAGGTGGTCTCAAGTAGCTTCCACCAAAATCTATTAAGAGCTACACATAACATCATCCCAACAAGTCGCTCCATGTATTACCATGAAGCAACATGAGCCGTACCAACATTCCCAACCGTATACGCCCTATTTGTCACGATACTACAGTACTCTAAAAGTCATATATTCAGAATATCAAGAGATTTACAGGAAGGAATTTTAAACGAGTGAAGGAATATCTCACCTGCTAGGAGTAAGCAAATGGTCACCCATTATGGAACAAAACACAGAGGAAAGACAAAGAGAAAAGATATATATATATATATATATATATATATATATATATATATATACTAGCAGCCCGTCCCGATGTTGTCTGGGTATGAAATAGAATGTGTGTAATGTGTGTATTCAGATACGGTCATTCGCGTGTTCCCCCGCTTGCGGCTCAGCTGCAGCCCTGGTTGATGTTAGCAGGTGCGTGTCCGCCCGCTTGAGGCCCAGCTGCAGCCCTGGTTCATGTTAGCAGGCGCATGTAATAGTGTAGTGATCCGCCGCCTGAGCCCGGCTATAGCCCTGGCTTATGTTAGCAGGCGCGTGTAATTAGGGTTTAATGTGATAGTTCAGTAACAGCGCGCATGAGAGGCTGCAGTAATTGTCCCTGCAGACACGCTCAGTCGCGTGTTCCCCCGCTTGAGGGCCAGCGACGACCATATAACAATTAGAATTGTGTGAGTCTTGAATGATTGTTTCCCGCTGTTCCTATTTTTTTATGACCCACACCGATGCTCTTCGGCCCGAGTGCTTTTTAGACGCATCCAGGCCAAGCCACACACTGCGTTCGGCCCTTTTAGACGCACCCAAGCCAAGTGACACACACCACTCGGCACCCCCAATATGTGTGAGACAACGGGCAGTCCCCCAAGGGAGTTTTGCGAATGGTTACTTACCACGCTTCGAGGTGAACGCCTTTGTGACGCCCCAAGCACACGGACACAGCAGACGATCTGATTAATGTACGACCCAGATGGCATGAAGTGCGTAACGTAGCAAACACCCCAGCGTTTGTCATGCCCCCAGCGTGCCCCTTGATGCGGCGCAATTGCGTAATTGGCGCTTCACATGGCATGAAGGGCGGACACACGCCCACAGCGTTTGTCACGGCCCCAGCGTGTCACGCCCCCAGCTTGCCCCTTGATGCGTCGCAATTACGACTCACATGGCATGAAGGGCGGAACGTACCACACGCCCCCAGCACACACCCACAGCAGAACGCAGACACGCCCACAAGGGACTACTTTGCTGGCACGGTTCTTTTACCTTTTAAATGTATATGGTGGCCGTCTGCATAGCCTATGTCCTTATGCTGCAACTGCTCTTTCCAACGTTGTATTGGGTGTTGTGATTGGTGCTGTGGTTACTGAGATTACCCGCCTCAAAGGTTTGGGCTCCCTCTTTATAATATTAGTATGGATATATATATATATATATATATATATATATATACTAGCAGCCCGTCCCGACGTTGCCCGGGAGCAATCAGGCTTCAGGACCCCCGCCCGCCCATTTTTTTACTGAATACCTTTTGTGCCAAGCGTCTGTTCCCTGCACCACCCCCTAGTGCACGTTTGATTCCCGGCACATTGTTTGTGATGTTTGAGAACTTCACATGGTGAATTTCCCGCTGTTTTGGCTGCTTTTTACTGAATACCTTTTTGTGCCAAGCGTCTCTTCCCTGCACCACCCCCTAGTGCACGTTTGATTCCCGGCACATTGTTTGTGATGTTTGAGAACTTCACATGGTGAATTTCCCGCTGTTTGGCTGCTTTTTACTGAATACCTTTTTGTGCCAAGCGTCTGTTCCCTGCACCACCCTCTAGTGCACGTTTGATTCCCGGCACATTGTTTGTGATGTTTGAGAACTTCACATGGTCAATTTCCCACTGTTTTGGCTACTTTTTACTGAATACCTTCTTGTGCCAAGCGTCTGTTCCCTGCACCACCCCCTAGTTCACGTTTGATTCCCGGCACATTGTGAATTTCCCGCTGTTTTGGCTGCCCTTCAATCGCTTGTTCCTCGCGGCGTGTTCGGTGAACACAGGCATTTGCGAAAGCAAAGAAAAGTCCGGAGGATCTGGGTTGGGTGCGCTTCTTTTATTTTTTGGCATTGTATAGGCATTAACAGCGTGACTTGTGCTGAGTTCGGAGCAAGTGTTCAGGGCCCCCGCCCGCCCGGCTGCTTGACCTACCTGCTCCTGCCGTCCTATCCGCCGCTCCTCGCCGTCTGTCCGCTGCTCCTTACCGCTCCTCCCCGCAATCATTTCCGCCGCTCCTCCGCTCCTCCCCGCTCTGATGTCCTCTGCTCTTCCTCACGCCACTCCTCCCCGCGCTTCTGATGTCACCACGCACGTCGCAGCCGGCGCTACTTGCAAGGGACTACTTTTTTTATGTTACATTTTTTAAATAACGTATTTTTTTTTTTTTTTTATAGCCTATGTCCATCTGCACACCCTGAGGATTACGACGAAGTATCGGGTGTGTGGATTGGCGCTGTGGTTCCTGAGTTTACCCGCCTCAAAGCCTCAAAGTTCTTCCTTTATAATAGTAGTATAGATATATTTTTACTTCGATTCCTCTCGTCTCCACGTTTCTAGAGAGAAGTCACGGCACCACAGCAGTAGGTGAATTAAGTTATTTTATTGTTATTTCAAACACCATGTGCAGTTGCAAAAAGGATGGCCTACGCGTTTCGACTACATTTAGTCGTCAACTGGACCATAGAGTCCTCTGTGTCTAGAACATTTATAAAGTGCTCTGTGCTAGTACTCTGTTTTGTTTCCATACCTTTTAAAAACTACTAGACTACCAACCTTAAACACATTACATGGAGCATTTTAGTCGCCATTTTGCACTTCATTCTCAATTACATCATTCTTTATATGCTGTAAAGTACTTTAAAAAAAAAATATTTAAGAAAGTGCAAGGTGCATAGTGCAAAAAATTCATAAATTCATAATTCATGTAAAGTAAATTTTTCCGTGTCATATTCATTGATTTGCAAAAATTGAGATTAATTTATTCATTTAATGTGAGAGTGTAATTAGGAAAACTATATCTTGTCACGCTGTACAAATATGCTGGTTCATTGTTCTTTCTTATGATATTTTTTACCCATCTTCTTTTATTTCGTGTTCTCATCTTGTGTTATAGATCTTTATTTCATTTTTAAAAGGTTTTTCGTGAAGTACCTTCCACAAGTTCGAACAAGTTTTAACTCCCTTCTTTCTTCCTTTGAGTAAGAGTCCAGACCATTTGTGGTGTTACGATACAGTTTTACGTCCACTTAATTTATACCCCTTTTCCTTCCTCATTTTACTTGCAATTTTCTTGAATTGATTAAAAGTTTCCATTCACTATGCACTTTTCTAGGACTGTTTGCTGATGAGATCATTTTCTTATACTTCTTTATATTCTAGTGGGGGTATGTACATTTGTATACATTGCATTATAGAGAGTTAATTTTTCATTATAGGTGGTCACTTGGTCAACAAAGGTCATTTCTCCAGGTGTACATATAATTCTGCATCTAAATGATGTCCATGCGGGTACTCGGTTCCCATCCCAAGGATCATTCTACTTTCCATTTTTCGCAATTTCAGAGTGCGATTGCCTCCTCTTTCAGATATTTTTGCTAGCTTCATCCCTGAGTATGTCAATTGGGTGCAATCTCCTTGATGTTGTTCGTTAAAATGTTTCGCCATGGGATAGTTTGGGTCGTTGTTTTTTATTGCACGTAAGTGTTGGAGAATCCGCAGTTTTAATTTATTAATAGTGCTTCTGATGTAAGATTTTCCACATGGGCATTTGAGTCTATAAATCACATACTTCGACTCACAGGTAATGTGATCTATGATCTTCTCAGTTTTTCCATTTTGCAGTGTGTACTCCTTGACGTTATGGCCATGCTCGCAAGCTTTGCACTTTGCACACTTCCAAAAGCCTGGTGTGTTCAGCCATGAGGTCTTTTCCTGTTGCTTTAATTCCAGATGACTTCGAGTCAGAATATCTCTTAAGAACGATATCTTTCTGTAGGTTATACTCGGGTAAGGTGTTAGATATTCCTTCAGCGTTTCATCTAGTGATAGAATTTCCCAATTTCTTTTTATAACCTTTTTGAGATTCTGACTCTGATTGTTGAAGTCCATAATGAGACGTGTTTTGCTTTCTGATTCTTCCATCTCTCTTTTTTTGGTTTCTTGGACTCCCATTGTTTGTTCTCGCTCTTTCCGTGAGACCAAGAGGTCCGATCTGTTCTTCAGGTGCATCCGGGATTTTGCTCTTTGTAGGAACCGGCCAATCATCCTCTCAATTTCCGCATCCAGGTCTTCTTTTTCCAAGCAGTTTCTTTTCGCTCTCAACATCTCGCCGTACGGTATACTCCATTTTAGATTTGAAGGAGGACCGCTGTTGGCATGGAGGATGCTATTACAGGATGTAGGTTTTCGATACATCCTTGTGCATAATCTTTTGTTTCGTATGCTCACTTCTACATCCAAGTAGATCACATTGGTGTTACTGATAGTTGATGTGAAGTGCAAGTTATACTTGTTGTTCTCCAGAGAGTCAATAAAGGCCTGTAAATCTGTCTGGCTCCCATCCCATATGACAAAGAGGTCGTCGATGTAACAACACCAACTTTTTATTTTCCGAGGTTTCTTGTTTTCTTCCAACAGGACTTCTGTTTCCCAGATCGCCATTAGTAGATTTGCATACGTGGGGGCAAAAGATGCCCCCATCGCCGTCCCTTGTTGTTGCAGGTACAGTTTACCTTGGAAGAGGAAGATGTTATGTTTCAAGCAATAGGTTAGCATCTCAATTAGCATGGCTGAGTGTTCCAAGAAATTCACTGATCTTTCTTTTAAGAATGTTTCAACCGCATCTATTCCATCCTGGTGTCATATGGACGTATAGAGGGAAGAGACATCTATTGTTGCCATTTGGTATTCCGTGTCCCACTCTATGTTGTTCAATTTGTTCACGAAATCCATGGTATCTCGCAGATACGAGGGTAGTTTCGTCACATAATTCATCATAATATGTCTATGAACCTCGAGGTTGTTTCTAGTAAGGATCCAATTGAGCTGACTATGGGTCTACCGGGTGGTTTGTTGACTGATTTGTGTACTTTCGGCAAAAAAAAAATTGTCGCCGTGATGGGATTGCCCGTTTTTTAATACATGTATTCATCAAAGTCAATTAGTCCCCTCTCTTTCCATCCTAGCAGGAGAGTATGATATTCCTCCATCCATTTTCCACTTGGATTTTCGTTCAAAGGTTCATAGTGTTCTGAAATTCCCAATTGCCGGTTAGCTTCTTCTATATAGTCTGCAACATTTTGGACTACGATGTTGCCCCCTTTGTCCGAGGCTTTAATTATTATTGTAGGGTCGTTCTTGAGTTCTGTCATTGCTTTGTATTCTTTAGATGTGAGGTTCCAATCCTTCTTTCTCTAGGTTTTATCTGTATTTGGATTTTGGTTATTGGCCGATCTCACCGCCATTTGTGTGATTTCCTCTACCATAATCTCTTGGAACAGATCTATTTTGTTGCCAGTTTGTAATTGCGGACAGTATCTGGACTGTTTCTTGAGTCCACTCTCCCCTCCTCTGTTTGTGGTCACTCCTATTCTGTTGCAAAAGTCTATATCTGATGCCATTGAATCTTGGGTGTCCTCGATGTTTGATGACACTCCTGTTCCCAGCAAGGTTAATGTTTTAAGGGCTGGAAGTTCCCTTTGAGTGATTGGTGATGGTTCTGTGTTTTCTTTTTGACGGTTTTCGGGTGTTGGTTTCTTCTCCAGAAAATATTTTTTGAGTTTTATTTTTCTACAGAATTTGTAGAGGTCTATTTGTGCATTTGGGAAGTCCATTTCCTTATTCGGGCAGTAGGATAAACCCCTATTCAATAGTTTTAATTGGGGTTCCGTCAGGGATTTACTTGAGATATTAGTAACAAATTGTAGTTCAAGTTGGCCTCAATCTTCTTGAGAGCTACTTTTGTTTTCCTTTTCCTCTCTTTGATTTTACTTCTTCTCCTGCACCTTCTGGTATTTTTGGCTGTCCTCTCCCCCACGAGTTGATTCTGCCTCTTCCTCTTTGCCGCGTGATCATTTGGGCTAATTGCATCTCCCCCTGAAAATCCAGTGGCATTGTGCCTGCATCTTCATCAGCAGAGCTCACCTCTGAGCTATCCACATTGTCTATAGTTGTTGTAGAGGTCCTGCACATTTGTCCATCACCACTCTACTTCTTAGTGTGTCGTATTTACGGGCAAATGTATAGATGCGCCCGTTGGCATAATCCAGTCTGTCTCTTGTGAATTTATGTGCCTTCCTTTTCTCCACTTCTGTTTTGTGTTTGTTTATTTTCTTCTCCATGTTTTCGATTAGTTCTTTGTTTTCCTCAGATGCTGGGAATTTCACCAGTTCTGATTCCAGCGCTTGGATAATGGCAGTTATCTTGTCCAGTTTCCTCTCTGCATGTATAATTAATGTTCTCATTAATTTAAATGAGCATTCGTTCATGTCCTGTTGCCATTGTTTGATCAGGTCTGGGTCCAAGTCATTTAATGTGGGCATGATAAGTATCCGAAGTCCCCTTGGGACTCTCTTGAATTCGATATATTTCTCCAAAGTTGTCTTTTCCCACCATTTGTTCACTTCCAGGATCCTATTCTGTGGCAATCTTGTGGTTATCCTGTGGTTTTGGACAGCATACAACAAGAAATGTGACCACTGAGGATTTCTGTGAAAATGTAATAAAAAGAGAAAATTTAACCCATCAGAGAATTGTGACTTTATATGTGTCTTTACGTCTACAATTGTTGCTCATGCTTTAAATTGTTAATTTGTATCCAGGGTGGACTTTGTCCCTCTACTTACAACGTTTGGCTGTGGTTGTATTTCAGCCTTGAGCACTTTTGTTAATTTGAAAAGAGAGATAGGTTGCATTTTCCTGCACATGATTCCCCTACTGCCTTAATTGCGTAATTGAAATGCAGATACAAGATTGGCTGACTCATCCAACCATGCTCGCCGCTATGAAGAGGCCCTTTACCCCCTTGGACGGTGGCTAGTCACAAAGACCTCGGACAAGCGACTCATAACAGACTTGTATGGATTCATACAGGATGTTAGCTCACAGACTAAGTCAGCGGGACAGAGACGCTGGGGGACTGAATTGGGGCGAACCATGTCACGGAAGGAGTGGGGGGAAACATATTATAGAGCCAGACACCAAGCACAAATCACAGCTAGCATTGAGACAGCTATTGTTGCTATCTTACACCAGTGCACCTACATAAATGTAGCTCTTCAAAGAGTGTAGACTGCTGGAGGGGATGTGGCTGAACTGGGACATTGCTCCACCTGCTCTGGGACTCCCTCAAACTCATAAGATATTGGAACATGATCATATCTGATATAGATATGCACTTCAAAATGCAGCACACAAATCTCCCTACTTATATTATACTGGAGCTTCCCAATGCTCCTATGTTCCACCGTAAATCCTGCAGAGGGCATCATATTGGACTGGCTCTGGGAGCTGCCCTTCAGAATATCTCTTGCAAAAAGAACAATTGATGGACAGAATGCAGAACAATGTCAAACATTCACCCCAGTACAGAGATCTGGGCCTAAATCCATCTTTTTTTGCTCACCATGCCATTCCAGTTTGGACCCAGCCATATGCAAATCAGTCTTGACCCTGTGCCCAATGGAAACAGTCCAGCCCAAACGTCCAGGCCAGGTCCTCCCCGGACTAGAAACAAGCATCCTAGGACAGGTTTCACGGTTTCACCCCTCTTCAGCCAGGATAGCCTGACTCCAGTGGCACGGAGAGCACGGGACTCACGTCTGAGCATACCCTTCCCACTCGAGATAACAAATGCAAAAACAACAGTTGATGGACAGAATGCCGAACAATGTCATACATTCACCCCAGTACAGAGATCTGGGCCTAAATCCAACTTTTTTTTGCTCACCATGCCATTCCAGTTTGAACCCAGCCATATGCAAATCAGTCTTGACCCTGTGCCCAATGGGAACAGTCCAGCCCAAACTGCCAGGCCAGGTCCTCCCTGGACTGGAACCAAGCATGCCAGGAACGGTTTCGGGCTTTCAGCCCTCATCAGCCAGGATTGCTTGACTCCAGTGGCACGTCGAGCATGGGACTCACGTCTGGGCCCCGTCCGTCCCACTCGGGGTGACAAATGCAAGAACAACTATTGATAGAAAGAATGCAGAAAAATGTCATACATTCACCCCAGTACAGAGATCTGGGCCTAAATCCATTGTTTTTTTTCCTCCCCATGCCATTCCAGTTTGGACCAAGCCATATGCATATCAGCCTTGAACCTGTGCCCAATGGGCACAGTCCAGTCCAGTCCGAACTGCCAGGCCAGGTCCTCCCTGGACTGGAAACAAGCATCCCAGGAACGCTTTCGGGCTTTCAGCCCTCATCAGCCACGATAGCTTGATTCCAGTGGCATGGAGAGCATGGGACTCACGTCTGAGCATACCCGTCCCACTCGGGGGGACAGATGCAAAAAGAATAATTGATGGACAGAATGCAAAACAATGTCATACATTCACCCCAGTACAGTGATCTGAGCCTAAATCCATCGTTTTTTTGCTCATCATGACATTCCAGTTTGGACCCAGCCATATGCAAATAAGTCTTGACCCTGAGCCCAATGGGAGCAGTCCAGCCGGAACTGCCAGGCCAGGTCCTCCCTGGACTGGAAACAAGCATCGTTGGAGCGGTTTTGGGCTTTCAGCCCTCATCAGTCAGGTTAGGTTGATTCCAGTGGCATGGAGAACACTGCACTCACGTCTGGGCATACCCGCCCCACTCGGGGTGACAAATGCAAAAAGGACAATTGATGAACAGAATGTAGAACAATGTCATACATTCACCACAGTACATATCAGTCTTGCACCTGTGCCCAATGGGAACAGTCCAGCCCGAATTGCCAGTCCAGGTCCTCCCTGGACTGGAAACAAGCATCCTAGGATGGTTTTAGGGCTTTCAGGCCTCATCAGCCAGTATAGCTTGACTCCAGTGGCATTGAGAGCTCGGGATTCACGTCTGAGCATACCTTTTCCACTCGGGGTTACAAATGCAAAAAGAATAATTGATGGACAGAATGCAGAACAATGTCATACATTCACCCCAGTACAGAGATATGGGCCTAAATCCATCGTTTTTTTTTGATCACCATGCCATTCCAGTTTGGTCAAGCCATATGCAAATCAGTCTTGACCCTGTGCCCAATGGGAACAGTCCAGCCTGAACTGCCAGGGTAGGTCCTCCCTGTACTGGAAACAAGCATGCCAGGAACGGTTTTGGGCTTTCAGCCCTCATCTGCCAGGTTAGCTTGACTCCAGTGGCATGGAGAGGTCAGAACTCACGTCTGAGCATACCCATTCCACTCGGGGTGACAAATGCAAAATAAACAATTGATGGACAGAATGCAGAACAGTGTCATAAATTCACCCCAGTACAGAGATCTGGGCCTAAATCCATAGTTTTTTTGCTCACCGTGCCATTCCAGTTTCGACCCAGCCATATGCAAATCAGTCTTGACCCTGCGCCCAATGGGAACAGTCCAGCCTGAACTGCCAGGCCAGGTCCTCCCTGGACTGGAAACAAGCATCCTAGGACCGGTTTCGGGCTTTCAGCCCTCATCAGCCAGGATAGCTTGACACTACTGGCATGGAGAGCACAGGACTCACGTCTGGACATACCTGTCCCACTGAAGGTGACAAATGCAAAAAGAACAATTGATTGACAGAATGTAGAACAATGTCAAACATGCCCCCCCAGTACAGAGATCTAGTCTGAACTGAGGTGGCGAAGTGAGCTAAAAAATTATGTTGGATTCAACCCAGATCTGTGACTGGGGGTGAGTGTCTGAAAAGTTTCAGCACTCCGTCCATCATCTCCTTATGTTTGCTGTGTTTGCCCTAAGTTGGTAGGGTATGCCGAGACGTGGGTCCCTTGCTCACTGTACCACTGGATTCAAGCTAGTCTGGCCGATGACGGGTGTTACCCAGAAACCTGTGCCGGAATGCTTGTTTCCGGTCTAAGGTAGACATGGTTTGGCAGTTCAGGCTGAACTGTTCCCATGAGGCACAGGGTGAAGACTGGTTGCATATAGCTATGTCTGAACTGTGGTGGCAAAGTGAGCTAAAGAATGATGATGGATTCAACCCAGATCTCTGACTGGGAGTGAGTGTCTCAAAAGTGTCAGCGCTCCATCCATCATCTCTTTGTGTTTGCTTTGTTTTATATTTGGTAGGCCTAACATTCTGAACAGTCGATGAATAGTAAACCTGCAAGAGAAAAGTGAAAGTGAGGTTTAAGGCATCTTGGGAGAAGGATTAGTGATTAGGCTACTTTGTATGAGTCTGTGGAAAGGAAGAGTCGAAGTAGGCCTCTTTCTGCACCTCTGTTGCTTCTTTCTGCACTTCTCTTGCTTCATTTTGTACCTTTCTTCCTCTTTCTGGACTTCTGTTGCCTCTTTATGCACTCCTCTTGCTTCTTTCTGCCCCTTTCTTCCTCTTTCTGCACATGTCCTACCTATGTAAGCATATTTATAAATCAGTTTTTAAAACACCTTACAAATTCACTGAAAAAAACAGAGGTTTCAGTACATTATAGTTAGGAATTAGCAGTTAAAAAACCTTTGAAATTCACTGAATAAAACAAAGGTTTCAGGGACGTCCACAGCCACTGAACCGTAATAAATACTTTGCTATCGTAAAAATCCCCCTACTACCCAAAATCTCACACCCATCCTAAACCCTAATAATTCCCATGCCACCCAAACCTCATACCCACCCCCTAAACCCTAAAAATGCCTTGCTACCCAAAAACCTATCCCCACCTTAACCCCTAAAAACTCCCTCATCGCTCAAAATCCCATACCCATAATAAAACCTAAACATTTCCTTGGCATATGAAACCCATACCCAGCCTAAACGATAAAAATTCCCTTGCCACCAAGAAACCCATTCCCAGCCTAAGCCATAGAAATTCCGTTGCCACCAAGAAACCCATACCCAGCCTAAATCATAAAAATTCCCTTGCCTCCTAAAAACCCACCCCCATCCTAAACCCTAGAAATTCCATTATCGCCCAAACATCCATACCCACCCTAAACTCTAAAACTTCCTACTACCAGAAAACCCATACCCACTCAAAACCCTAAAAATTCCCCGACCGCCCAAAAACCCATATCCACCCTAAACCCTAAAAATTCCCTTACCACCCTAAAACGTATAGACACCTTAAACCCAAAATCTAAACTTGCCACCCAAAAACCCAAACGCACTCTAAACCCTAAAACTTTTCCTACCAACCAAAAACCCATACCCACCCTAAAACCTAAAAATTCCCACACCACCCAAAACCTCATACCTACTCCAAACCCTAAACATTCATTCATTACACATTCCTGGTAAAAGGCATCCTTTGTAAAGGCACATTTGTTGTAAAACAAGTGTTGTTAAACACTGTGGTTGTAAAGGTTTTTTCATTGTATGGCCTTTGCTGTAAAGGCAAATGTCCATGTTTTGTACATGCAGGGAGAGGAGTGTGTATTGTCAATGGGGGAGAGTAGTGTGTATTGTGACTGTCGAGTTAGCAGCTTTATAGTTAGTTCAGTGAGAGTGGTGTGCATTGTGGGAGTAGGGTGCATGGTTTGTGAGTGCTTGGAGGGCAGTGTGCCTTGGTAGTACATGGTGAGTAGTATGTATTGTGAGTGCAGGGCAAGCAGGGTGCAGGATGAGTGCATAGAGAGAGGTGTTAATTGTCAGTGCAGGATGAGAGGTGTGTATGGAGAGTGCATAGAGAGCGGTGTGTGTTGAGTGTAGGATTAGTGTTGTGCATTGTGAGTGCAGGGTTAGCGGTGTGTATTGTGAGTGCAGACTGGGGGGAGTATCCAGATGAGTGTAGAGTAAGCAGTATGTATGGCTGTGCCCTGTGCCTTTATGAATGCAGGATTTCAGAGGATGTGTATCTGTTCAGGGTGAGCAGAGGTTCTGTATGAGTGCAGGATGAGCAGTGGTCATGTGTGCACATCTAATTGCACAAACCAATTATTTCAGCGTATAGCTCTTAGCACCAGCACTCTGTACTGTACGAATTAAGCACTAGCCCTATAGGAATTTCATAGAGATGTACACACCAGAGAATTTGTGGGGAGAGCTGAGCCATTTTCGGGCCAAGGCGCACAAAAAACGTACACGATGTCTGCATGCCACTAATGTTCTAAGACTGCCATTTCTTTGCCTCCTTTTGCTTACACCACTACACACTTACTTCTATTTCCTCTCTCAGACACACACTCTATTTTTTGTTCTTTACCCCTTGTTCCTCATTTGCTCTTCTTCGTCCCCACACTCTCCCTCGATGACTAGGCCTCACAAGTGCCTCTCTTTTTCTTGCTTTCTCTCTGTCTCTTTCTTTCTCCTCTTCCTCTTCCTCCTTTCTCCCCTCCCAGAACAATGCAATGTTAAAAAAAAAACATATTCCTGCAGTGTAGGTGTAGTAGCTACAGACTTTAGCAGGGTAACCTAGGGAAGGTCGTGTTTACTCAGAAGCAGTGAAGGTCGACCATTTCTACTTCACCTGAATCTTGGGACAAAATCTCTCTTTAAGAGGATAAAAGGAGGCATTTTAGAATTGCAAACCCCAGTATGCTATTGATGGAGCCGGGTTCCCTTCCCTGAAGGTACTCTAGAACTCTCGGTCAATTGACCATTTGTACCTGCTTTAGAAGTGTAGAGAGGAGAAACAACTCATTAGGTCAGACTCACAAGTTCAAAGAATCGTGACTCTGAAGAATCACAGACTCCAGGTTCTAGGTTAGTGGGTTTATGACAAATCCAAAACTAACTGGACATACAGGCACCTCGAAACGGGGTTGTAGAAATACATCACAACTAATGCAAAGCCAAACCTGCATGCAAAATTCAGTCTCTGAAGCATGAAACAAATGACGAATTCCAAAATCAGGACACAGGCAATCAGTGCCCCCACGTCAAGATCGGACTTCATTGGAGGTTTGTGGGTAAAAAGCATTAGTCTGTCCCTACTCTACAGCTAACATGACATCCCTACTAAGCATTTCCCAGGCAAGTTCAGGAAAAGGTGTCAGCGCATGAAGACTTCCTAAGAATGACACTCACGTTGTATGGGTTGAGTAGCATAAAGCTACAGAGCTCTTTCTAAGATGCTCCTTCTCTCTCTATTGATCTCCTCTCTTCTTTCCTGGCTGACCCCTGGGGCACTGTCCATAATTTAAACACCAAAATCATAAGATACGCCCATTACACATCATGAGATCACGTCATCCAGCTGGACAACTCCTCACAGGTGATTTTCCATTTAGTTTCGATACTCCCAGCTTCTGACTGATTGACCTTATTCCCAGGCCTCCTCCAGTGAGAAAGAACATCGTCTCACATTATCAGCACTACTTGTACAAATGTATCCTCTCCTCCCTGAGCCTAAAACCTAAAACAAAAGTGTTATTCTAACTAACAAGGATGAATTACTCCACCTGCAAAGGAAAAGTGAGAAAGAAAAAATTCAACATGCACATGAAATTCGTCTACCGAGCCTAATATGCGAGCTTCCAGGGAAAATGCATTTCGGGCAGGCAGAAATCGGCCAAAATAAGAAAATCCTACGAAGGAGAACGCACGGAGGAACAGGGAGGCCGGTCTATAAACCACAGATATCGTTGAACCTAAACTACAAAGTGGAGGTGCATAAATTCAAAAAAAGCACACCGGCAAATCCAACCATTTTTAAGTTGGACATCAAATATAATCCCAGACCTGAGCGATCCTGTCCTACTGATACACGGTGGTTCTTCCGTGCAATGTGAAAACGCTGAGGCATAATCAAAAGAGCTTCCAAGCGTGACTGAATCATCACAAGCCAGTCCACGCCAAACAAATAAGAACTGAAGAAATTGACTAAACTTAATTCTGTAACCACATTGCAGATACTCTGAATTACATATGTTTGTCCTGATGAAGGTGTAAAGATTGAAAGACACCGAAACGCCGCGTCGACTTGTTTTGCACATTGATTTGTCTTGATAATTTTTATAGTGTAAATTGATTGTATGTTCAACCTTTTCACAAAAAGGTTTTTTAAATATATTTTTAATTCATTTTAGATTGTAACCCATTTGGGAGGTTGAAATAAATCACAAATTGATTTTTTTATCTATTCGTACATGCTTATTACTTTATCACAGTTAAATTTTGTTGCTTACTGTTATTGGTTTATTGATGAGCTTGCCCCTTAAAAACATTCTCTGTAGAAACCCCTCAGGGATTATTTCCCTCAGTAATCTAAGGCTGCTACAAAATACAGGGTTTTTTTGTGATAATTCAAAATAAGAAAATAACACGTGGGCTTTATGAAACCACATATAAACTAACATTTTACTTGACGTTTTCAAATCAACAAGTTACGTGAGCACATCAAAAATATGAAGCACCCTACACGAATTCTACACTTTCAACTTCATTAAAACACACATATACACAGACATTAATATGATGCACATTTAAATCAGTGCATTACGTTTCAATAAATGAACTACATTAATCAGTTATAAATCAATACCAGGATTTTGATCATTTTAGGACACAATTACCATGTAAATTTCAAATCACTTTTACAAGTTATTACTCTTCACATTCTAATTACCAAATGTTAACACAACAAAGGAGTAAATGCAGGTGCAAACTACTCGTGATTATGATGCCCTCCTTACAAATGAAAGAGCACAATCGCGCTCCATCATTAATCTCCAGGAAAGCATTGTTGCAAGTGCTGATTATTGTGTTCTGCCATTCCATCCTCGCGAAACATTTCAGCCCCCACTATCAAAATGTAATAAGTCTACCTGCACTGCGGCCTCCTTGGGAGCAGGCCAGTGCCCCTAGGGCTTCTGACATTTTGATAATGGGGGTAATAAAATTGCAGATAACCAGTGGTACTGACAGGCCCCTCTTCTACTGCACCCAGGGAGCTTGTAGAACAACATAAGAATATGAGCGAGGGAGGAGAGGCCAGCATAATTGCTGACAAAACACTGTAGGCATTTCTAAAGCCTAAGTATACTCCAATCAAAAAAGATAATAAACACATTTATTTCCATTTACATCCTTTCCAATTTGTAAGCAGCAACACTGGTCTGAATATTCAATGTTCATTGATCATGATTCCTGACTAGGTAAACCATTGACAGGGATATGTACAACTTCTTTGAATGTACTTCTCTGTTCCTGAGCTCATGTTATGGATAGTGCGGAAAGAGTCACCATTTTCTCTCCATTGCAAGTTCAATGTTTTACTTACAAGAATCGACACAACTCAATGCTATAATTTCTTCTTCGAGGCAAAAGATCTTTGCCACTGTATTGGAATATAAACCAACTCAAATCAAATCAGTCATCATCATCATCAAAACACTTTATCCGATTATTTAAAATCATAAAAGACAGGCAATATCATATCATACATTTCATATATATACACTCATAATACGAGCAGTCCAGGATTAAAAATCAAAAGTACAACCCCTTTAAAATCAATCAGAATTACATATGATAGGTAGTTTCTTATTTTTAGCCCTCATTGCAGCCACCAAAAAACTAGCCACACAGAAAATAATACGGGTGCTACTTAACATCTGTAAATAAATAAGAGCAGGTCTAACTTGTAAAAAGCCTGCTTCTCTTAAAATCGGTAACAGATATTTTTTCCTACTATCTGAGTAGAACCCGCAGAACATGGTAAAGTGCAACGTGTCTTGGGTTGAGGTATTTTCACAGTTACAGGGCTTACAACAGTCTTGGTTACCCCAAGATAAACCAGAGCCCAAAGAAAAATGGATTATGTTGAATCTGAATCTAATCAATAAATATCTATGGTAGTGTTTGGAGACGATTCTCAGGTACGGCTCCAATGAGGGGGAAGTTGATAGCACATAGTTTGCTCTAGCTACTGTTTTTTTTAACTCCCGCTCCTCACGTTCCAGCCTTGCCATGTCTGAGAAGTGGGATTTAATCCACATTACATCTTCCTTTAAGATACCTCCTGGTGAGGTATAAAGCTCCGGACGGCCTGAACGTAAAAACGGCGATCTTAAATAGACCAACCAGGGTACCTTTTTGGCATTGTCTAGAGCAACTATGTCACTCAGGATCAAATGATTCAAAGTAATTTCCTGATTTAGCCAGGTTTTAGCCCAGCAAATCAGTGGGGCTACCATCAGTCTGTCTGTTACGTATCCCAGCCCTACCTCCGAATGGGTTGAAAAGGTGGGAGTAGACTGGGGGACTGTCAGAAGGTATCTCAAAAATCTATTTTCAACTATTTGGATCATATCCTGCGATACATAACCCCACAAGGAGGAACCGTACATAGCAATGGCCAGGCATTTGGATTTGTATACCTTTAAAACAGCCTCCATTGGTCGGGACCCCAAACGCTTCGTAAAGCCCATGAGTGCTGAGGTGGACCTTGTGAATGAGTTGCTTTTAAGTTTAAGTTGGGGGCCCCAAGAACCTTTATCATCGAAAAGAACCCCCAAATAGCAAAAAACGTTCACCCTCAACACCTCCTCCCCCTTGCAAAAATAAGATTTAGATTTAGATCTATTGCGTTGTTTGCCCATCACCATTACATGTGATTTCTTGATGTTAACTCTCAGGTCTAAAGAGTCCATGAAGGTTCCAAAGGAATCCAACAATCTTTGGAGCCCTACCCCTGTGCGGGCCATTAAAACAACGTTGTCCGCGTATAGGAGGACAGGGATCGCCGACTCTCCTACACGCGGAACGTCTACCTTGGTCCCTCCAAGGGATTTCTCCAGGCCATTAATATATATAGTAAAGAGGAGGGGGGTAAGGATACACCCTTGCCTAACCCCCCTCTCAGACCTAAAATGGCTCGTACACCTACCTTCCTGCGTAACCCTCACCGATGCTGACAGATCCTGGTGCAGGGCCGCTAAGAAACCAACAAGAGGGGGATCTATACCAATCTCTAGTAAAATCGACCACAGCTTTGCCCGATTTACCAGGTCAAAGGCCAAGGAAAGGTCCATAAAGGCCATAAAAAGTGACCCTTCCTTTGCCACTCTATATTTACTGATTAACAGCTGTAGGTTTAAGCACTGATCTAATGTGCTTCTTTTCACTCTAAACCCATATTGTAGGTTAGATAATACCCCTCGATTGTCTAGAATATCCCTGAGTTTATGGAGTAACACCCTACCTAAAATTTTAACTGACGAATCAATCAGGGAAATAGGTCTATAACAAGAGGGGTCCCCACGCTGTCCCTTTTTAAAGACCGGTATAATAGTGGAGGTAGCCCAAGAGGCAGGGAACCTATTGGTACTAGATGCGTTAAAAATGTTTGTTAAAATCTTAGCTCACATTTTCGGTGAGTTACCATATAAGTCTGCCGGCACCCCATCAGGGCCCGGAGCCTTGTTTTTTGAGGTCTCCTGGATTGCTCTCTCTACTTCGTCAGAGTTAAAAATTAACAAGGGCGTGGTCTGGGGCACAAAGACAGGGGATAACTCCACACGCAGGTCATCAGCGCCATATATCTCACTAAAATGGCGAAGCCAATGCTCGTCTCGGATAACACAATCAAGAGTTGTGTTTTCCGTATCCGAAAAAAAAGGGTGATTTATGGTTGTCCAGAACTTCCCACTGTCACGCAGGACATCGATTGAGAGGAGATTATCCCAGGCCTCCAGCTTGATTTCATTTTTACGTCTAGTGATAGCTTGTTTATATAACCTCCTCAGTTCTGTAACCACCTCCTTGTTTCTTGGCTTTAATTTTAGTGATTCAAGCAAGGCCCCGTGGGCCCTTGAACAGTTACTATCAAACCATCTAACTTGAGGTTTCCGTCTAGGGGTAGATGTAATGGTCAAGTCCTTCGAGATCTGTGTGCAAATTGCTTCAAAGGCATTGATTGTCTCAGTACTGGGTGAGTTACTATCAAGGCAGGTAGCCAAGTGCTCATCAACTTCTCCCCTTAAGTTCTCTAAAAAGGTTACAGGGACTACCTTGGTCCATTTAAGCCTCCGACCCTGATCTTTCGAGACTAAGGAGAGGCCACCAGGAAAGGCGCAGTTACCATTCAGCATTAGGTCCCCGAGATCAAGTTCAAGATACACCGGGTTGTGGTTGCTAAATACAGAAGGTACGACCTTATATGCCCCTACCCTGCGTAAAACCCCTGTAGACAAGAAAATATAATCTATCACTGTTCCAGGATTGGTGCCCTTGAATGTTACAGCCCTCGTCTCCGTCTCTGTTAGACTGGACTCAAAACTATTTATATTAGCCAGAAATTCTTCGAGTGCCTCCCCTTGTCTTGTGTGCTCAAAATGAGAGGCCGCGGAACCAGGCAGGCCCCTCAAGATCCCCCACATGACAGTTCGCGTCACACGGATGTATATTAAAATCACCCATAAGGATGAACTCGAATGCAGTGTTTTGTTTAGACCTATAGTCAGACATAAAATTTTCCAGGGCAAGAAGATGTTGGTTAGAGTCTTCTCGCTCTCTGGCATTATAAAAATTAATCAAAATTAACTTTAAAGAATTTCAGTATTAACATGTAAGTTCAGTCAATTATGAGAAATTTGGGAACGTTTTAAATCTCTATTTCTCGAAGAGATTCGTAACTTCTTTTTATTAAACTTTTTATTCAATTAGTAAATAAGACAACGTGGTTATAGAAATCATCAAGAAAATATGGTTAGAGTCATAAATATAGCAAAATAACAGCATGTTCAACAAAGGAATTTTCCCTAAGCTATGTAAAAGGGACCTATCCTAACAGAACCCATAAATAGTTCTCGGAAAAGAGCAAGATCAAGGGGGCATCATATCAAAATCTAAATTAAATTGAACTCCCCTTCAAGAGGAGTTCTTGAAACTCAGCCAAGTCTCATATCTCCAAAAGTATTAGTATACAGTCGTAGTAACGGCTGCACTGAATAAATCTCAATCAGGTAAAATAGGAAAACAGACACAACAGTAGCTATATCCGTAAGTGCAAAGGAAAGAAATTATCACCTGCAAAGCGTCAGGCAACAGCAATCACAGTCAGCAGACGCTCACAGCAAGAGGGCAGAAGTGGGGCAAGTGGGAATGCAAGAGAGAATGGGTGCTAGGGAGCCAGAAACACACACTATTATAAAAAAACATAGGACCCGATTCACAGAACTAATTTAAGACAAAATCCTAAACTTACTACCATTTTGGTATTCACAGAAGGCACTTACTCATTTTGGTATTCACAGAAGTTAGGAATCCTAACTTTAGGACTCCTAAACATCTTCTGTGAATACCGAAAGTCTTAAAGTTAGGATTTCTTTCAGTTTAAGAGTAGTAAAGTTAGGACTCTTAACTTTAGGCCTCCTAAATGCCTTCTGTGAATACCGAAAGTCTTAAAGTTAGGATTTTTATCAGTTTAGGAGTAGTAAAGTTAGCACATTCAGTATCTCATAAGCATATGTTTATAGTTA
Organism: Lissotriton helveticus; assembly: GCF_964261635.1. NCBI lineage: Eukaryota > Metazoa > Chordata > Amphibia > Caudata > Salamandridae > Lissotriton > Lissotriton helveticus. Next base: position 1,222,928,444 of record NC_136059.1, on the reverse strand, counting down.
TAATAAATAATAAATTCCCTATTCAATATTATGTGAACATATGATGAAGAAGGAAGTTTAGTTTATCAAGCGTATGTAGCTGAAGATAGTAATACATTTTATAAACTCTGCATAATCTACAGTTATGACAGCATCCAAGCAAGTCATATTAAGGACAAGCTATCGAATACGCTTTGTGCATGGTTCAGCATTTTTCTAAAGCATCTATTTCATAGAAAGAAGAGGCCTAGCTGAGGTCTGAAAGTAGAAATGAAAGTTTGGTACTTTTTGCACAAATTTCTGTGTGATGATTTAAAAGTGTGCTGGTACATCATTACATGTATTTCTTCAAACCCAAGGTACAGTGCATACTAGTACAGGCATACTGTTAAAAAGAAAGTATACCTATTTATATTTTCTGTGTGTTTGTTTATTGAAGACAAATATTCTGGACTGACCAGGGGCAACACCCCAGGATAGAAAGCTCATCATTAGAGGGATCGGAGAGGCTGGTCATAGCCAACACCAACCTCGCTTGGCCCAGTGGAATAACGATTGACTATCTCGCAGACAAGCTGTACTGGTGCGATGCCAAGAAGTCAATGATAGAAACTGCCAACTTGGATGGATCCAGTCGGAGAATCCTCAGACAGAATGATGTAGGTGAGGTTTATGGGTTCTTGATCACTTACTATACTGTTATGTCTAAGTCTGCCTTCATATTTTTTGAATATGAGGGTACATGAGCTAATGCATAGTCATACAACAATATGCTGTCTGGCAGTGACTAATTAAATGTTTATGTCATGATTATTATAATAACTTTTGGGGACATATATGAATCTTTTGAAGAGATTAAAATGTTCCAGCATTGAGAAGAGTGGCGCAGCGGCCAGGGTGCCTGACTCCGGACCACAGGGTTCACGGTTCGATCCCCAGCTCTGGCGGCAGGTTAGCCCAGCACCATGTGACTCTGGACAATAGATTGCTTAATCTTCCCGATGGCCCCCAGCGCCGGGACACCTCTCGGGAGGTAGCTGTGCGCTTTACAAATGTTGGTATTTAATTTCATTTCCGAGATGAGGCTGTTATTTAGAGTAACCAAACCTTTGCGGGTGCACAACTTAAATGTGCATATCTGTGAATGATAATGTGCCAACCTGCACAGTCTGAAGGGAGTTACTAATGGCATTTGTCAATGATTCAAAGGTAGAGAAAGTGAGCAGGGCCTGCATGGATGTTGATTCACCGAAATTTGAGAGATAGCGGAAATTACATCACAGGAAGTGACCTTTCACCCCGACTCTCCGCAGAACTTGATGTCACATGAACTTATCCTGATGACCTCTTGATAATTGACATTGTTGAAGTTTCACAGTAACAGCCAGATTAATATTACATCACAACCCAGATAATTGTCTGTTTTTAGATAGCACCTATAATAGAGTGCTTATATGATCTTTGAAAGTGGTGGAGAGTATTATTTGCTCTGATTTGTAGCTAATGAGTGAAGCCGACCTCTTATATCATGGCTCAAGGGGGTGCTTGCATACAAACATTTTTTTTAAATTGAGTCATAGAGTTCATTTAAAGCACCATTTTTAGATAAATTTGATAAAGTCAAACCCCACAGTCTCTGAAAGGTCTCTCATTTAATATTCACCTTCCTTCAGGGTGAAATTTTCCTCAGGAACTGACTCCATATTTTTATAATGTTAATTTATGTTAAAATATTTATAAAGTGCACATACACCAACCGGTTTCTTGGTGCTGTCCTTTTGGGGCCTCTATAAGTCGGAAAATGACCTCGGTTATGCCAGGGCAGCATTTTGCCATGGGTGCATCTCATATGCCATTGGCCCTCGTTATGCCAAAATTACATGCAATATTCCTGTGCGAGAATTTTGCCTTTAATGGCTTCTATATACCATCGGTGACCCTTACCTTCCACTCATACTTTCTCAATAACTCCTACTCACTCGTGCTCTCACTCCTTCATTGTTGCTCACTCTCACTTATTCTCACTTTTACTCATTCACCCTCATTCTTTCAAACTGCCTCACATTCACTCTTAGTCTCACTCGCTTGTATCGTCACACACTAATGATCACTTGCACTCACTGTTGATCTCACTCATTCTCACACACAATTACACTCACGTATTATTGCTCACTCTCACTCAAATACTTCCTCACGCTCATTCTTAGTTCATTCATTCTCATTCATTGACTCTCACTTGTAGTCACTCTTACTCTCACTAGTTCTTACTCACTCTTACTCATAATTACTTACTGAAGCTCAATATCACTCATTGGCACTCACTACCTAGGCTGCCCCTTATAGGAGTGGGAAATACAAAGCCACCTGAGAAGTTTGATTTTGTTTTCCCTCTAGTATAACACCCTCTTTGATAGATCCTGCCTGCTTGAGGGTACTTAAGTGGAATGTACAAGGCGTTGGGACCAAGGGGGATGACTTTCTCTGGTGTAGGCTGCCAAATAATTGCACTACAAGAGACATGGGATACAGGTGAAGGCCTTCAACTGGATGGTTTCACCTCATATGTTAGGCAGGCTGTCCCCTCCACGTCAGGGCATTCAAGCGGAGGTCTTCTCTTAATGGTCTCTCTTGACGTAGTTTATAAAGTAAACCGCTTAGAGTGTCATTCTCCCCATATCTTGGCAGTAGAGCCGATTTATTTATTTATTTATTTTTACTTTTTTTATTTTTGGAAAACCCTTATTTATGCAAAAAGTGTACACAGCTATTCAGCCGAACATCCCGGAGGCACGGCAGCACAATAGAAGCACAAACTGTTCGGCACACACGGATCATAGTACCGGATACATGAGGTTTAATTTATGTCTTAAAATCAGGATAGGTTCGAATAAGACGAATGAAATTCACATATGAAGTAGAGAAATAGGAAAGAAAGGGGAAGGGATCAGGCACCAAATTTTAGAACATAATCATCGAATGAGCGGGTCAAATGAGCGAGTCCAACACTGTAAACAAAATCAATTAAATGAGCGAATCAATATATGTATGCATACCGTCACTATGTTCACCAGGCAAGCACCCGCCCATTGATGTCGATGACACAGTAAATGTAGAGGCACGGGTTACGACATATCCATGAGATTCCAAAAAATTAACCAGATTCATTGATCCCAATCCCAGAAAAAAGAGAAAGTAAAAGGAAAGCCAGAAAAACGAGAAGAAAAAAGGCCATAGAAACAAAGAACGGAAAAAAAATAAAACCCCTCCCCCCAACCCCCCACCCTGCACCCCTGCAGATGGCTACGGCCTACCCCCCCTAGCAGCGTGCCTGTCGCCCAGTATCCAAAACCCGAAATATAGTAAGAATATAGAGTTATAAAAGAAAGGAAAAGAAAAGAAAAGAAAAGTAGAGGAGGAGAAGAATATCACACATGCCCCCGTTCTCACTACCCCCCGTCTGAAACGCACAACCCTAGTCTTGAATCCAGCCAACACTCAATAAAGTTATGAACAATATCACACAGGGAAGACGTCTGACACCGTCCCACCTCCCGCTATCAATAAAATGGCGGATCCCTCGTCCTTCACACACCCCTTAAATCAAAACCAGGCCAACAGTCTCACCCTTGACCCCTGCGATTTTTCGTACGGAGTCTATCAAACGGTACCATCACAACTCCAGGAGAAACCAAAGTCCTAGGCAGTTGATGAACCGGTATTATGAGTCCGAACAAACTCCCCAGTCTTCCGCAGTCATCCGCCGCCATGACACTCGCCTTCGTCAGCCAAATGTTCGAGTATCCCGATCTCCACCGCCATGAAAGAACCACTCGGGCGAAAAACAAGATCAGCATCCGTCGAGTCTTGTTATCAGTAGTCCCAGGGAGGGGCAGTTCCGTGAACACCACATTAGACGGTTGCGTCGATATTGGCGGGCATTTCTCCAGATCAACAAGTCCGCTAGCACTCTGTGGTCCGGGCAATGGTGTCGAGGCTCTGTCATAAGTGGGGTCTCGATCATCCTGTTCCGCGAGTAGCGTGGGAAAAACTGCTAGCCCAAAGTCTCCAGACAGATCAGGGTCCGTACACGATCGTTCAGTTACAATGTTGCCAGCGATCGTATTGTAGAAAATGGCATCCGTGTATGATTGAAGCTCCCAAATGGCGGCCATTACGGTTCTCAAGGACGGCTCGCTGTTACCCCGCACCGCCTCCACTTGCTCGATTCCAGCCATCTGTGTGTCCCTCGGAGTACACAGTTCCTCCGGGGACAGAAACGTGAGCAGGGCAGGCGGGGACTGAAGGTGCATTTTCAAGCAGTGATAGGGCATCTCAGGCGGGGGCTCCAACCCAGCGTGGGCGCCAGCCGCCGGGACAGGGACCCCCGACCTCACAGCCACTTACAGGATATATACACCTCCGCAGTGTGTACCGAACCGAAGGCACTCCACCAAACTAGGGACAGGATACTCTTCAAGTCAAGCGACCGGACCCTGTCTGGGTCCCACAGCCGTTGTTGTTGAACTGTAACCCGGCAGGGCCAGTACTCGAGGTCCCGGCTCACAGGAGAAGTTAGGCCGAGATTCTCCACACGACAAAACTCCGTCAGTCAGGGTGGTAAAGTTCTCGGGACCACATCGCCAGTTTCAGTAATAGTTGATCCGTACGGGGGTCGGGCGTGAAATCAGGATTTCTGGCAGGATCATCAAGCAACAGACGGAGGTCGGCGGAGCCGGGAGCTTATGCGGCCATCTTTGTTCGCCGCTTGGCTCCTCCTCCTAGAGCTGATTTTTAAGGATCACTACCCGTTATTAGTAATTAATTAACTTTTACAGCTCTTTTACTAGACTTTTTGTCAATGAACATTTAGTTGCCCTGGAAGGATTCGTCGACATATATAAAAAAGGAAAACACACGTACTCCGAGATCTTAATTCTGGGCGATTTTAACACACATCTGTGTAAGCTGAACTGTATTTTAAAGAAAGCTCCTGGGGACTGTTTAGTATCAAATACACATTTTGAACACACAGAGTCAGGTACACTTTTAGAGGGGTTTCTTGCTGCAAACGGGGGTGAATACTTCCATCCCTACCTTTACAGGAAGGGGATCCCTCAGTATCATTGATTTTATTATGGTCTCTGCATCTTTAACTCCTGCGGTCTGTAGTCTGAGTGTTTCTAGGAGCACTTTAGTCATCACAATCCCCTCACACTTGACTTATTATACTCAACAGTCCAGTCCCAACTACAAAAGCCATGTCCTTCCCAGAACGGAAACAAGCATCCGAGGACCGGCCCGGTTTCGAGGTAACACCTCTCTTCAGCCCGGCTAGCTTGATTCCAGTGGTGTGGAGTAACTGGGACTCACGTCTGAGCATCCCCAGTACACTTAGAGCGGTAACTGCAAACACAACAATGATGGACAGAATGTGGATCAATGTCACACATTCACCCCAGTCCAAAGATCTGGGCCCAAATCCATCGTTTTTCCACTCCACACCACCCTGGGTTAGACAATGGCGATATGCAAATCAGCACTGACCCTGTGCCCCATGGGAACAGTCCAGTCCGAACTACAAAAGCCATGTCCTTCCCAGAACGGAAACAAGCATCCGAGGACCGGCCCGGTTTCGAGGTAACACCTCTCTTCAGCCCGGCCAGCTTGATTCCAGTGGTGTGGAGTAACTGGGACTCACATGGGAAGGACATGGCTTTTGTAGTTCGGACTGGACTGTTCCCATGGGGCACAGGGTCAGCGCTGATTTGCATATCGCCATTGTCTAACCCAGGGTGGTGTGGAGTGGAAAAACGATGGATTTAGGCCCAGATCTTTGGACTGGGGTGAATGTGTGACATTGATCCACATTCTGTCCATCACTGTTGTGTTTGCAATTACCGCTCTAAGTGTACTGGGGATGCTCAGACGTGAGTCCCAGGCACTCCACACCACTGGATTCAAGCTAGCCGGGCTGATGAGAGGTGTTACCTCGAAAACCGGGCCGGTCCTCGGATGCTTGTTTCCGTTCTGGGAAGGACATGGCTTTTGTAGTTCGGACTGGACTGTTCCCATGGGGCACAGGGTCAGCGCTGATTTGCATATCGCCATTGTCTAACCCAGGGTGGTGTGGAGTGGAAAAACGATGGATTTGGGCCCAGATCTTTGGACTGGGGTGAATGTGTGACATTGATCCACATTCTGTCCATCACTGTTGTGTTTGCAATTACCGCTCTAAGTGTACTGGGGATGCTCAGACGTGAGTCCCAGGCACTCCACACCACTGGATTCAAGCTAGCCGGGCTGATGAGAGGTGTTACCTCGAAACCGGGCCGGTCCTCGGATGCTTGTTTCCGTTCTGGGAAGGACATGGCTTTTGTAGTTCGGACTGGACTGTTCCCATGGGGCACAGGGTCAGCGCTGATTTGCATATCGCCATTGTCTAACCCAGGGTGGTGTGGAGTGGAAAAACGATGGATTTGGGCCCAGATCTTTGGACTGGGGTGAATGTGTGACATTGATCCACATTCTGTCCATCACTGTTGTGTTTGCAATTACCGCTCTAAGTGTACTGGGGATGCTCAGACGTGAGTCCCAGGCACTCCACACCACTGGATTCAAGCTAGCCGGGCTGATGAGAGGTGTTACCTCGAAACCGGGCCGGTCCTCGGATGCTTGTTTCCATTCTGGGAAGGACATGGCTTTTGTAGTTCGGACTGGACTGTTCCCATGGGGCACAGGGTCAGCGCTGATTTGTATATCGCCATTGTCTAACCCAGGGTGGTGTGGAGTGGAAAAACGATGGATTTGGGCCCAGATCTTTGGACTGGGGTGAATGTGTGACATTGATCCACATTCTGTCCATCACTGTTGTGTTTGCAATTACCGCTCTAAGTGTACTGGGGATGCTCAGACGTGAGTCCCAGGCACTCCACACCACTGGATTCAAGCTAGCCGGGCTGATGAGAGGTGTTACCTCGAAACCGGGCCGGTCCTCGGATGCTTGTTTCCGTTCTGGGAAGGACATGGCTTTTGTAGTTCGGACTGGACTGTTCCCATGGGGCACAGGGTCAGCGCTGATTTGCATATCGCCATTGTCTAACCCAGGGTGGTGTGGAGTGGAAAAACGATGGATTTGGGCCCAGATCTTTGGACTGGGGTGAATGTGTGACATTGATCCACATTCTGTCCATCACTGTTGTGTTTGCAATTATATACATCAGGGAGCAATTGAAGCTGCTTGGTTGTTCGGACATGTATAGTAACCCAAGAGCTTTAGGACCTGCAGCTATCAAGGATATTAAAACAAAGTTCTTGGGCAGGCAGCAGGTGACTAGGGAGGGTCTTGAACTAGTCAAGCCCACGGTGAGCAGGTATGTCACCCTTACGTTGACCCCACAGTTACAGCCCTATCTGTCACTAGTAACAAACATACAACATCGTTTTGTTTTAACTAGATTCCGGCTGACCACGTATCCTGGTTTTTACCTTTCCAAAGGGGTTCGCGCAGTCAGGTACCTTAAAGCCGTGCCCCTGCGATAATTTCTCGGAACAGGACACTTTGCATTTGATCTTTTTCTGTGAATTTTATACCCCCCTTCGAAAGAAATGTATAATGCCACTATTGAGAGAGGAAAACTTTGTCCAAGTAAGGCCTGCTCTGTTATTTTAACAAATGCTACCCTCCCATGTAGTGTGCTTTGGGGTTGCAAGCTTTCTGCTAAGGGCAATGAGATCCAGGAAGAAGATGCGCTCGCAGTAGCTGCAAAACATTTTTTAAACTCGTTTTCAATATTACATACTCTTTTTAGCACTCTTTTTACTTAATCATGCGGACATTTGTCAAGCACCTATTGCTATGGCATTTTACTTGTTGACGCTCTTAAATGTATTGATATCTGGATAATATTTTACAATGTGTTTTTCAATTGGACTTAGGGGATTAATTACTGTATGTGTAATATGTGCAAGATGGGGACCCTTCTAACGGATATGTATACTACCTTCTTTTTTTAACATAATGATTGTCCTTTCAAAGTTTTTTTATGTTTTAACTGTGTGCTTTTATGGCGTTTGCTAGCCGAATAAAGTATTTTTGACTTCACTTCACTTGACACTCACTACCTGCCACTGACTCTCACCCACTCACTTTCACTCACACACAGACACACATGCTCACACATACTTACGAGCACACTCACATATACACACTGTCTCTCTCACACAAACTCTCACCCACAGACTTAGCGCAAAACACATTTAAAGTAGTTGTCTACCTACCCTAGCTGTCGGCAAAAGTCTAGATTCAGCTCCTGCTGCTCCATTTTTTATTACAATAATAGTAAGCAATAAGATGTTATTCATTATCTGTGCAATATAAAAAAAACTGGGCAATAATCAAGGAGACTGGAGTCCGAAAGTTCAGAACAGCGACCTGTCCCTGTGTCCTTGACACTCATTTTGCCACCTCTGTGGCCAGGGATCACAAAAGCAGTGACAGTGATTGCAAAGGACAAGACAGGGGCCGCATCCGTGACCCCTAAATGATGTCCATGAATACATGCCTTCTTTGCTAAAAATATGCTGCCATTCTCCAGCATCTACAGTTAATTTACAGCTGGGATGTTCACATTTTTTTTGTGTGGACAGGTTGCAATCATTTTGTCAGTCACAGTACCAGTGAGCCATCATCTAGACACAAGAAGGGTTGCAACTAGTCACTGATGCCACATGACCTTTGGTATCAATGACAACTTATGACGAGACATAATTGAATGTGATAATAAAACTGGTGGAGGAAACCTAATAGAAACAAAATTAAAAAATATATAAATTCAAAAATGTGTCAGCATCCCAATATTTCAGCTTGTCATTTTCAGCATACTCATCTGTTTGACCCAAAATGTCAGGGAGGCCATCTATGGCAGAGCAGATATAGAAGTATCAGTGGTTCGTGGTCTTACAGTGTTGACATTGTTACAGGACCATTTGTGTTCAGTATCCTGACTTTGTATTTTATCCTGTTTTTGTAAGATGTTTTGCTACCATGAGAATAGGGCTTTTCTTTCATTTGTGTTCTAGAGAACGCATCTGCAGTTAAGGGAAGTGTGAATGGGCTTTTAGTAAATCTATTCTTTGCTCCTTTTGGATTGAGGGTCTTGAGTAGCCAAGATGGTTAAGAAGAAAGAGTTGTAGTCCAGGTGGAGGCATTAGCTATAAATAATCAAATAAATACATAACAAGTTATGGTGCTCAGCCAGGGATGGCATATTTTCCAGTTCTTGTGTTATTTAAATTAAAGTCAAACATTGAAACAACACGATGAACATTCTGACATTTGTTTTTAAGTGTACAAGAACCCTGATTGTGGGTGAAGATCTTTGTTAGAGGCTAGGGAAGTTGAGTTTGTAATAACACATGTATGGGTTTATGTAAAAGTGTGCATGTATAAGTGTTTCTTTAAAATTCTACATGTACATGAGTTTGATGATGATTAGACCTTTGGATCAGCAACATTTAAAGAATGCCTCTTTCTTCCAGGTCACCCTTTTGGAATCACAGTGTTTGAAGATGACATTTGGTTCTCTGACTGGTCTACGTCATCAGTAATTCGGGTGGACAAGCGGACAGGACTAAACAGGGTACGTCTTGGAGGAAGCATGCTGAGACCTTCATCACTGGTGATAGTGCACCCTTTGGCCAAACCAGGTATACCAAATACCACGGTGTCCATCTCATTGATCCTTCCCTTAGTATGTTTACTTGCGCCATTCATTGTCAATAATACAATTACAGACTTATATGAACACGTGTTTGTGATTTGCAAAAGTTAACATTCATGGATGCCAATTAGGGGTAGGAAGTTGCAGCTCCCATTATCTTGCCATAGTGCACCACTGGTACTGCTCTTGCTATTCCTTGTCTTAACATCAGGAAAAGAACCAAAGTAGTGCTCTTGGAGCATTATTTACATTCTGTAGATGTGCTTTACCTATTTTATCAAACACACACAATGTAATTGGAGGAATAAAGATAACCACTGGCAAGTGCTCAGGGTAGCATTATTACCCACCTATCTTTAGGGGAACCTGCCAACTCAGTTTGGACTCACCCATATGCAAATCAGTCTTGATCCTGCTCCAATAAGTATAGTCCAACCGGAACTGCATGGCCAGGTACTCCCTGAAGTGGAACAAAAGCAACACAAGACTGGTTTCACCCTGACCAGGGATCTTCATTTGGGTATAGCTTGGTTCCGGTGGCACAGTGAACAAGGGACCCATGGCTGAGCATACCCGTGGCCACTTAGACCACCAAATCAAACACACTAAAGGTGATGGGTGGAATATATGCATTAAGACTACCTGCCGGCAATTGCTTGGGATAACGTTACAACACATCATTCTTTAGCACACCATGCCACCTCAGTTTAGACCCAGTAATAGCAAATCAGTCTTGACCCTGCTTCAATAAGATCAGTCCAACCCAAACTGCCAGGCAAGGTCCTCCCTAAACTGGAAGACAAAAAACTCAAGACCGGTATTGCACTTTGGGGCAAGGACAGAGCTGAGATGTTGTTTAAATCTACGTTTTGTTAAAAAAAAGTGGACCGTGGTCTTTTACTTTTTTATACAAGTTGCTTTATTTCCCCAAGAAAAGTCTGAGCTCAAGAGTGTTTGTTTTCAATACCTGAATGATATAAGCTGTTGTTTTTCTCATGTTTTCTATAATGTTTTACCTGTCGGCCATGAGAAAGCCCCAGGCCTGCCCACCAAGAAGGGGCAAAACACGTGTTGGGTGTTTTAATTTATCCTGTAAACTTGATCAAAATAACTTGATCATATTCACCCATGTTCAAAAAATGTGTGATTCTGACCCTAAGAATCACTCTTGAGCACAGACTTTTACCTCAGGAAATAAAGCAACTTCTATAAAAAAGTAAAAGACCATGGATCCACTTTATTTGAACAAAATGTAGATTTATTCAACACCTTGGGGAGATTAGCTTGCCAAGCTAGAAGATGGCCACGTTCTGAGCGAGCTCCTTCGGCCCGAGCAATATTTATCATTATCCTGCACAAAATCGACTCATTTAGGTCAGCGACGCTGACCGAATGCTGTCTGAAGACAGACACCAAGCAACTGTCCAAAAACAGATGCCCCCAAAGACAAGCATTGAAAATGCAATAGGTCTCGCCTTTGATTAAGTTAAAGCCATTTGCTTTGTTAGTACATACACCTCCTCACCTGCCGATGCACTTGCGGACGAAGCAGGACGGGGAATCCCTGAGCTAATACGAGCGCGACGTAAGCACATCGGAAGGTGAGGACGTGTATGCACTAAAAGGCTCTCTGCCATGGACCCCATTTGCTTACCCCTTGGACACAAAACTAGAAATTTGGGGTTCCGGATTGAACTGTTCAAGAATATACGGCAGTTGGGAAACGGGGATTATTCAAGTCCGTTTAAGAAGGGGGTCCAGTATATAAACCATTCTTGGAGTCTGCAAAGGAAGTACAAGAATAAGTGCAAATATCAACTTCCTCTCATTCAGGGTATAACAATCAAATATACCACAAAGAAAAGTGAACATAATGACTGTCTTGATAAAGATGGAATAACCAGATACCCATTGAAACGCGTTGACGCATTTCTATACATTATCCCGAGGACAAGTTGGACCTGTAGATACAAACAGAGTATATGTATCCAGGCTAATCTTGCAGAAATTATTCCCAGGGAATTGTTGAGCTAAAAGACAAAGCATACTGTCTATCATTGGTTGTCCTCCCTATTTTGTAGGGTTCTCTGTGGTAAAAGGGTCATAAGATGTTATGTTATGTTATGTCCTGATTTGATGAATTGTACTGTTTTTAATTATGCTGAAATGATGCATTGTGTTTTATTGTGGGTGTTTTTATAATATTTGTGTTTTCATAATATTTACATGTACTAAAGAAATAAATTGACTTGTTTGCACTGCATGTTATAGTAGTATCATTGTTTGAGTGTTTCAGGGACTTTGAGTGAGATCTTTTTTTAGTGTATTTATGTGTTTTATAAGATTTAATCAACACCTCAGCTCTGTCCTTGCCCAAAGTATGTATCTCACTAAATGGGTTAGGGGTCTCCCATTAATTAAGGACATCTAAGCAAACAAAGTATCCCCAATTCAAAAGGATAGGATCACCTGGTATTTTAACCCCTCTCTACATTACAATTTCAAGATCGGTATTGACCAGATTGGAACCTGGCCTGACAGTTCAAGCTGGACTGCTCCAATGGGAGCAGAGTCAAGACTGATTTGCATATGGCTGGGTCAAACCTGAGGTGGCATGGAGTGCAAAGTAACAATGGACTGGCATGTAGCCCAAATTATTACCAGTCGCTGAGACGTATTCCATCCATCACTTTTTTATATGCTTCAATTTGACGCCCTGAGTGGGACAGGTATGCCCAGATGTGAGTCCCGTGCCACTAGAACCAAGCTATAAGTCGACTGATGAGCCCTAATAAGTGCGAAAGCTGTCTTGGGTTGCCTGTGTTCCTGTACAGGAAGGACCTAGCCTGGCAGTTTGAGCTAGACTGTTCCCACTGGAGCATGGTCAAAAGTTATTTGCATATGACTAGGTGCAAATTGAGTAGGTAGGGAAACAGCCTTTACAACAAAGGCTAAACAATGGGATGCCTTTACAGTGAAGGACTTACAATGAAAAAGCCTTTACTATGACAGACTTTTACAACAAATTATTTTACAAGAAACCCCGAAAATTGTGGAAATTGTAAGTATTTTAAATGTAAGTAAAAAGTATTTAGATAAATATTTAAAAATAATATCTATATATATATATATATATATATATATATATATATATATATATATCAAACACACAAGGTTGCCCCAAAAGAGAGAAGCCAAACAGGTACGTGAATAATATTCGAATAGATTTAATGGCAGCTTGCATGCAGGCACAGGAGACCAAACGGCAGCAAAGGTTAAGACACCCAGACGCGTTTCAAGAACATGAGTTCCCTTCCTCAGTGGCGTCTTGTAAATGAACACCGAGCAGCATTATTTGCATCCATATACTGATGACCTGCCCCAGTGGGCGTGACCACTACCGTGGCCTTCTGTAAATTTATTGTATGGATATTGGACATCGGCACCAAGAATTGACTGCTTTGACCACAATGCACCAGTTTGCATAAACGCTGATAGTGGCGAAAGTACACGCCCACTGGGGCAGGACTGTATTGAAAGCAAATAAAATAGCAGGCATTTAATCTTGTGTTTGCTGAGTGTTCAATTCAGAGGGCTCGTGATCAAGGGCAGTGGCCCGAAACGCGTTGAGCCGCATTGGAGGAATGGTTGTGAGCTGAAGCTGCTGGGGCCCGCGTTGGAGAAGCTAAGCCTCTGGGTCGGTTTTCCTTACTGGGGCAACCTTGTGTGATTTTGTATTTGCGGCCATGCCCGGCCGCGAGGAAAGCCCGCCGCATGATGCGGATCCCGGCACCTAGAAACCTGGGTGTCATAGTGGAGCAGAGGTTTCTACACGTGAGGGGTACATAACTCAGCAGAGACTGTCTTCAATTACTCTTTCCCCCACTGTGGATTTATTGTATGGATATTGGACATCGGCACCAAGAAGTGACTGCTTTGACCACAATGCACCAGTTTGCATAAACGCTGATAGTGGCGAAAGTACACGCCCACTGGGGCGGGACTGTATTGAAAGCAAATAAAATAGCAGGCATTTAATCTTGTGTTTGCTGAGTGTTCAATTCAGAGGGCTCATGATCAAGGGCAGTGGCCCGAAACGCGTTGAGCCGCATTGGAGGAATGGTTGTGAGCTGAAGGTGCTGTGGCCCGCGTTGGAGAAGCTAAGCCTCTGGATCGGTTTTCCTTACCGGGGCAACCTTGTGTGATTTTATATATATATATATATATATATATATATATATATTCACTGAAAAAACCATAGGTTATAGACCATATATAGTTAGGAATTAGCATTTAAAAAACCTTATTTTACTCACACAAAACCATTGAAATTCCATATATAGTTAGTTGCACTAACTATATATTGCGCACCCGCAATCCACTGCTGATGATGTCACATATTACATCATTCATGACATGGTCAGTGACATCACTGATGACATCACTGATGACATCTCAAATGACATCACTGATGACATCACTGATGACATCATCCATTGACTGTGTGTTTCTGTAAAGTTTAAATATGTTTTACATATTGAAAAATGAGTAGATGTAGAAGTGCCTAAATAAAAGATTTAGTAGGTGCGTGACTGACTTTATGAATGAGTAAGTGATTAAATGTGTCTCACTGAGTGCATGGGTTAGTGACTAAACTGTCTTAGTTTGTGCATCATTATGTCTGTTGTTCTGTAAAGTGCTGCATGTGTTGATCAGTAGCTATATGAGTAACTATATGGGTTATTGATTGATTGTCCAAGTATTTGTATGGGAGACTGAGTGTGTGTGTGGCTGGCTGGGAGATGTCTGACTCTGTGCAGATCAATGTGTTCTTGTATCAATGATTGTATAAGAGAGTAAGTATGTGTTAGTATATGTTTGAAAATGTAAGGTACTCTATGTTTAACTGTATAGATTAGAAAATGGAAGTGTGATTGATTCTTTACAGGACTGACTAGGTGTGTGATTAACTCCATGGATCAGTGGCAGAGTGTGAGTGTCTGTATAGGTGTATGAGTGCATATGATAGTGTTGTAAAGATGAGTGATTGTATGTATGAATGATTGTATGGGTGAATGAGTGAATGTGTGTGTAGACGAAGGAATCAGTGAGTGCGTATGTAGTAACTAGTATTGGTGTGTCAATGGTTTAAAAAATTATATTCTGTATTTAACACTGGGTGTAACAGAGGTTATATTAAAGTGTGAGGAGATGCATTGTATTGTCACATGAATGATATCATCAGTGATGTGACCATTGATGTCAAATGAGATGTCATCAGTGATGTCATTTGAGATGTCATCAGTGATGTCATCAGGGATGTCATTTGAGATGTTATCAGTGATGTCATTTGAGATGTCATCAGTGATGTCATCAGTGATGTCATTTGAGATGTCATCAGTGATGTCATCAGTGATGTCACTGACCATGTCATGAATGATGTAATATGTGACATCATCAGCAGTGGATTGCGGGTGCGCAATATATAGTTAGTGCAACTAACTATATATGGAATTTCAATGGTTTTGTGTGAGTAAAATAAGGTTTTTTAAATGCTAATTCCTAACTATATATGGTCTATAACCTATGGTTTTTTCAGTGAATTTTCAAGGTTTTGTAAATGCTAATTCCTAACTATATATGGTCTATAACCTATGGTTTTTTCAGTGAATTTCAATGGTTTTTTAATAGCAAATATCATAAGCTGTCGAATGTCAAGTACGTGGTAAGTGAAAACATTTTCGTGTTTATGCACACTGATCTGCTTTGAATTGTGCCCCCCCCCCCTCCTTTCTATTAGGAGTACTCTCTCTTTGCAGATAGTGAAAGGTAGTTAACGCAGGCCTTTGCCCCCGTTGTAATCCGTCGTGCCTGCTTCTCTCTCCATTTGATTGATTGTTATCCAAGTATTTACTGCTTTAGAATTAGTTCTCTTTGGTTCATTCTCTATTTGCAAACAAACACAGAGTCGCAATACTCTGTTTAGTCTTTGCAGATAACGAAAAATCGTGTAAAAAAAAAAGAAAAGGAATCGAGCAAAATCAGTAGGCCACTAATGGGATCTCTTTTTGACCTCGCTAAAATAGAAACATTAGGAACAACCCCTCATGACAAATACAAAACTAGTGAGATGAACTGAACTCCACACAATGATGGCTGCAAAAGAGCTCGGCTCCGCCACCCACCCCACCCAAAATAACGATAAAGAGCGGCTGCCATGATTGGTTGCGGAATGGCCACGACGGAGCTACGAAATGGTGCTGCTCTCATGCTAACCCCAGCTTCAGTCTGAAACATCCAGAAACACTGTAGACTACCAATTCGATCAGTTCCGGTAGCGCCCCAATGTAACCCGGTAGAGAAGAACTAGCCCTCCCCTCTTTGACTGATGGTTCTTGTTGCCTGTCCCTTCTGTTGTCATTTAACAGAACTATTTAGCCTGCTGAAAGGGGTTGTGTTCCGACCGCTGGTTGGTGGAGACATTTTGACTATATTCTGGACCTGCGTTGTCGCGTAATGCGTCATATGACGCGCCGCGTTAGCGCATCCGGAAGTCATCCGGGGCGCGCAGCGCGTAACGTAAGCATAACAAGTCATGTGACTTGTTAATAAAACTTTTCATTGGTTCATTTTACTTTTCTTATTGTAATGATGAAAGGCTTGGTCATATGACCTAAAAATTACGCTTTTCATTACTTCCGAACATTATTTTTTCTTAAATATATGTTATAATGTTCCAGGCTAATGTCCTTTCCCGGAAATTTTACAACTGTCCTGCAAGTAAAATATATTCTTTTTTCGAGAAAAAGAGCGTTTCTTCGTCCCATGACGGAGCAGTTGAGCAAAAGAGGGTCGACCTGCTGTCTTAGTCGCCGATACGCCTGAATATGAGATTCTTATCGATCACTTTATGTTGCAGGAATAGAAAACACAACAGCCCTTGACCATTTATCTTTACTGCGTTCCTTCGTATTATACCTTTTACCCTTCATGTAACTGGTCTGCTTTATTTCACTTGCCTTTTAATGATTCTAAAACAGTGACTATTATTAAAAACTTTACCAATGTATACACTACTACCATGTTTTCTTTTAAAAACCTTTATTGTGAAAATTTCATTATACAAATACGAGCCTATAACCACGTGGGCCTGCCACGGAGCAAACTGTAATCGTATATGATGAATAGACATTTACACTGTACAGGAACGTAACGGGCGGGCCATTAGGTTGCAAAAACTAAGGTGTCTAACAGTTACGGAATCGGTGGACGTACATTTTATAATTAAAATACGACAGGGCCAGTTACAATAAAATTATCTAGATATACATTTGCGGGCAAGTACCATGGGTGACGTTAATTCGAATTTTCAACAGTACAGTAATCAATAACACATCAGAACTTAATATCAATAGGGATGTCGAAATATTCAATCAATTCTCGTCCCCGCCCGCCATGTGCTTCAAAACTGCATACGTATCTCGTGATTTCAAGGTTCTGCAACCAGTACACAACAAGGAGTTACGAGTCCCATTTATTCCGGCGTCATTTTGGACGAGGACGGGCAGGTCCAGGATATAGTCAAAATGTCTCTACCAACCATCGACTATGATGATGTTCATATGCTGTATTTATTAGAGTAACACTCATCTGCCCACATGAAATTAATTTACCACAATCTAAACATGTCATTTTAATCTTTCCAAAGTTCTTCTAAATATTTGGGACCGTTTCCCTTGCCTCTGAAGCTCTCAGTGCCACTTCTTTGATGAATGTACTAGCAGGTCAGGGGTTCTCCTCCAAATCTCTCTTTTATGCAGCACTATAATTAATTGGTGCCACCTCTCCATATGACGATGCATGGTATAGTTACCACAACTATATATTTTTTCGGTTCCTCTGGAGAGTTCATCGTGGCAGATGAAGCGTGTAACATACCGGGCATTTACCTTTTTTTGCATGTACAGGAAAGGAAAAAAAAATCGAGCGTTCGAGTTCTTAGGTGTCCCAGGGCCATTTTAGTGGACCAGGCCCAAATCCAAGGAACAGCTATCTCACAGGCTAATGGGGCGACCCACGCCGAGTTTCAGCATTGTAGGATGACCACACAAGTACAGCAACTTGCTAGACATCACCTCGGTGCCATCCGGATCTCGGCGCCCCACTGCAGATGAAGTGCCTCTCAACTATGAAACCACCACGGTGACATCCGGATCTTGGCGCGTTGTGCTGCCTTCGGCCTATTCGCACATCGGTCCGCTACTGACGCCATCTCACAGGCTAATGGGGTGACCCACGCCGAGTTTCAGCATTGTAGGATGACCACAACAACTTGCTAGACATCACCTCGGTGCCATCCGAATCTTGGCATCTCAACGCCTAGTGGTATCTTCCATACAGAAAATATTGTTACGCTGCCTTTGGCCCCATTCGCACATCAGTCCGCAACTTAGACATCACCTTGATGCCATCCGGATCTTGGCATCTCAGCGCCTTGTGGTGTCAGTCAGAAAATATTGTTGCGCTGCCTTTGGCCCCATTCGCACATCAGTCCGCTACTGACACCATCTCACAGGCCAATAGGGCGCCCCACGCCGACTTTTACCATTGTACGATGGCCACACCAGTGGCACAACTTCCTAGACATCACCTCGGTGCCATCCGAATCTTGGCATCTCAACGCCTAGTGGTATCTTCCATACAGAAAATCTTGTTACGCTACCTTTGGCCCCATTCGCACATCGGTCCGCAACTTAGACATCACCTCGGTGCCATCCGGATCTTGGCATCTCAGCGCCTTGTGGTGTATTCTCTTCAGAAAATATTGTTGAGCTGCCTTTGGCCCCATTCGCACATCCGTCCGCAACTTACACATCACCTCGGTGCCATCCGGATCTTGGCATCTCAGCGCCTTGTGGTGTCTTCTACTCCGAAAATATAGTAGAAAATATTGTTGCGCTGCCTTTGGCCCCATTCACACATCAGTCCGCTACTGACACCATCTCACAGGCCAACAGGGCGCCCCACGCCGACTTTTACCATTGTACGATGGCCACACCAGTGCCACAACTTGCTAGACACCACCTCGGTGCCATCCGGATCTTGGCATCTCAGCGCCTTGTGGTGTCTTCAAATCAGAAAATATTGTTGCGCTGCCTTTGGCCCCATTCGCACATCGGTCCGCTACTGACGCCATCTCACAGGCCAACGGGGCGCCCCACGCCGACTTTCAACATTGTAGGATGGCCACAGAAGTGCGACAACTTACTAGACACCACCTCGGTGCCATCCGGATCTTGGCGCGTTGTGCTGCCTTCGACCTATTCGCACATCGGTCCGCTACTGACGCAAACTCACAGGCCAACGGGGCGCCCCACGCCGACTTTCAGCATTGTAGGATGGCCACACCAGTGCGGCAACTTACTAGACACCACCTCGGTGCCATCCGGATCTTGGCGCGTTGTGCTGCCTTCGGCCTATTCGCACATCGGTCCGCTACTGACGCAAACTCACAGGCCAACGGGGCGCCCCACGCCGACTTTCAGCATTGTTGGATGGCCACACCAGTGCGACAACTTACTAGACACCACCTCGGTGCCATCCGGATCTTGGCGCGTTGTGGTGCCTTCGGCCTATTCGCACATCGGTCCGCTACTGACGCAAACTCACACGCCAACGGGGCGCCCCACGCCGACTTTCAGCATTGTAGGATGGCCACACCAGTGCTGCAACTTGCTGGACACCACCTCGGTGCCATCCAGATCTTGGCGCGTTGTGTTGCCTTCGGCCTATTTGCACATCGGTCCGCTACTGACGCCGCCTCACGTGCCAACGTATTTTCTCCTAATGTTACACCCTATGCCGCATAACAGGTCATGTGACTTGTTTATAAAACTTTTCATTGGTTCATTTTAATTTTGGTTTCCTAATGATGGAAGGCTTGATCATGTGACCTAAAAACAACACTTTTCATAGGATGAAAACTTTTTTTTTTCCCCAAACGATGAAAGCCCCACCTTGTTTCTGGATGTTTCAGACTGAAGCTGGCGTCAGCATGAAAGCACCACCATCTCGTAGCTCAGTCGTGGTCATTCCGCGAGCAATCATGGCAGCCGCTCCCCACCAGAAGCCTGCAGGAGTCGGAGCCCCCAAAACTTTTGATGAATTCTCAAGGCGGAGGGGACGCTTTCGAGAATGAGGTCCAAGACCTAGCAGACAAGCGTCCGATTTCCAAGGTGTCCCAGGGCCATTTCAGTGGACCAGGCCCAAAAAGGAAACAGCCTGCCGCCATTTTGAGAGTCCTGTGACAGCCGCCTATCGCTGCACCGCAAGAGTGGGCGCAACTCAGCTGAATTGCGGCTTTTGACACAGTGGACCAAAAACGGACGGAATGGCAACTGAAACGGTAAAGGGGCGCCCCACTACAACAGATGACACTCCACCTGGAGAGGCCCGTTCACGCCGCCTCCCCCGGGGCGCTCCACGCCGTTATTCGGAGCAGCATTGTAGGATACCAAAACCAGTGCGGCAACTTACTGGACATCACCTTGGTGCCATCGTTCTGCTGCCTTGGAACTATTCGCGCAACAGTTTGCTACTGATGACCCACCCCCCGCGACGCCCCATGCCGTTATTTGCTGGGTGGCAACTTACTAGACATCACTTTCGTGTCATCTAGATTTCAACGCGTTCTGCTGCCTTGGAACTATTCGCACAACAGTTTGCTACTGATGACCCACCCCCCGCGACGCCCCACGCCGGAAATCTGGACGTTGTGCTGCGTTGGGACTATTCGCACAGCCGACCGCTACTTCGTTGTTTTTCCCTAAAAATGTTTATATGTTATTACTATTTTTGTTTTCTTGTATATATTTATAAATTATTAAAGTTTTATAATCTTACTACTTTGTCGGAGTGCTATATATTTTTAATGTGACACATAATTGTAAAAACTTTGATGTACAAACAGTCATCCCTGGAATCTTCCGCTTCAGGCTCGGTCCCCTCCCCAATCACAATACAGGATGGTTTTCAGATAATAGCAACGCTTCTGCTGTGACGAATCTCATCGAGTGTGGGCCTTGATCTACTATAACTCCTTTGAAGAGGGGTGATTCTTTACAGCTGTGGCCATAAACTACATCTGCAGGGCTAGCTGATACCCTAGGACCAGCCTGGACAATCGGACACAGAGGAAAAGGAGTGTCAGAGGGTGCGGTAGTGAATAGGGCGAAAGGGAGGTGTCGGGCGGGCACAGGGTGTGATTCTCAGGGAACAGCAGCACAGATGGGGGAGGTTTATTACCCATGCATAAGACAGAGAGCGGGGGTGACCACTGCCTGGGGGAGATGTTTGCGAGAGTGGGGAGCCATGCTAAGGATCGACAGCGTGCACAGAGTGGGTCTGGTCAAGGCATCTAAAATGGCTGCCGTGCACGACAAAAGTGTGGCATTTGAAAAAAGACAAGATGGCGCAGACAATGTTTTTCAACACTTCCTGATTTCCTTCGAATCGAACGTTAACAGACGTTGGGGCATATTACCAAAGTTAAGCGATATTTATCCCTAACGATGCTTAGCAACGATTTTTTTACCGTCAGAAATTATCGCAGATAAACCTTGCTATTATCAAGGTTTATCGGAAATACGATAAAAAACGACCGCAATGCATTAATATCGCTGAAAACTCAGCGATATTCATGCATTACCGAGCTAATGCTCTTAGCCATGTTATCCACCTCCCATTGGATAACATGGCTAAGAACTGCTCAGGGCAGGTGGTAGCTTTTAGAGATATTCGCCCTTATCTCGAATATTTCCAAAAGTTGATAATAGGAGATAGCGATGTTAGCGACTGTTTCCAGTCGCTAACATCTTGGCATGCCCACTTTGCATGTCATTAGTGATAAATATCACTCACATGCAAAGTGGGGCCCAAGATGGTCGCTATCTTCTACTAGCCGTCGCTAACTGGTGTTAGCAACAGCTAGGTAATACACATATAATTTTATCTCCGCGAAGCGGAGCGCTGTTACAGATATATATCTTGTTTCTGAACGTTAATTTCTCAAAATGCACTGAAGCACATATATTGAGACCTAGCAAAGGCACATCGGGCTACCAGTCCCTACAATTTTGCCAGGTTTCGTGCAAATCCATTCAGCTGTTCGATCCTACCGAGAGACAAGATGGCGGCCGCTACGGACTGTTTGGAATGTTTACAGACACCGGAGAGCCAATCAGCTTCGCTTCGCAAAGCTCCGTAACGCGAAAAGTACGCGAAGCGGTGCGCTGTTACAGATATATACCTTTTTTTGAACGTTAATTTCTCAAAATCCACTGGAGCACATATATTGAGATCTAGCAAAGGCACATCGGGCTACCAGTCCCTACAATTTTGCCAAGTTTCGTGCAAATCCATTCAGCTGTTCGATTATTATTATTTTAATTTTTTTTTGCCCCGCGGGGCCCTTTTAAAACCTCCACATCAAACCTAGGGGGTGAGCGACAATGTACTATGCCCCCTTATGGTCAATTGCCCCTTCGCTTCGGCCTCCTCTTGTCTCTCGATCCTACCGAGAGACAAGATGGCGGCCGCTACGGACTGTTTGGAATGTTGACAGACGCCGGAGAACCAATCAGCTTCGCTTCACAAAGCTCCGTTGCGCGAAAAGTCCGCGAACCAGAGCGCTGCCTGGTCCGCGCTTACAGATATATATCTTTTTTTAAACGTTAATTTCTCAAAATCCACTGGAGCACATATATTGAGACCTACAAAAGGCACATCGGGCTACCAGTCCCTACAATTTTGCCAAGTTTCGTGCAAATCCATTCAGCCGTTCGGGCTAAAAGTGAGGCCAACCGCCCTATGGAAAACTCAATGTTAAAAACACGTTTTGGGACCCCCCTTTTTTCTCGGCCCCCCCTTGACGAACCCCCCCCAAATTTTCAAGGGCTGCTCAGAAACAAAATGTGCCATTTTCCTGAAAATTTCAGCCAATTCCGTCCACAAACGCCAAAGTTATTAGACATAGAATTTTCAAAAAACCCATAGAGAAAAAATCCTAACTATATATACCTACTGGCGACCGCCAGTAGGTAATTTATATTCACATATATATATATATATACATATATATATATATTCACTGAAAAAACCATACGTTTCGGGCCTTATATAGTTAGGAATTAGCTTTTAAAAAACCTTTGAAATTCACTCAAAAAACTATAAGATTTAGGGGTGTTATGGTTAGCTGGACATTTCACTCATACAAAACCATTGAAATTGATCCTATATAGTTAGTTGTACTAACTATATTTCGCGCACCCGCAATCCACTGCTGATGATGTCAAATATTAGATCATTCATGACATGGTCAGTGACATCACTGATGACATCTCAAATGACATCACTGATGACATCACTGATGACATCATCCAGTGAATGTGGTTTGCTTCGTTATTTAAATATGCATTATATATATAGCAATTTGCATTGAAGAATGAGTGGATATATATAAATAAATATTTGGATGGAGGATTTAGTAGCAGTGTAATTGACTGTTTACTTGACCAATTTATAATGTCTAACTAAATATAGTGGATAGTGACTTAACTATGTGAATATCTGTATCACTTTGTCAGTTGTTGTGTAAACTGATTCTACAGTTGGTTACTAGCTATGTGAAAGTCTATATTAGTTATTAATTAGTTAACTGAGTATTTGTATGGGAGTGTGAAAGTGTGTGTGGTTCGGTGGGGGGGTGTGACTGTCCAAAGATGTGTGAATAGTTGATTCAGTAGATATATGAAGTTAAAACTACAATTTCTAACAGTTTGGGTGAGTGAATCTCTTTATGGGTGTGGTGATGAGCAAATATATTTCTCAATGGTACATGTCCAACAAACTAGAAAAATAAAAGGCAGTGTATGTGTCAGTTGTTGTATATAAATATGTATACATAAGACTCAATGATTGTGTGAGTGACTGTATGGATAACTGTATACTTGTAATAATGATTTTATAATTCACTAAGTATGACTTACTATCTAAATGAATAGATGAAGTGGTGTGTGTATAAGTGTTTTGCTAAGTAAATATGTAAGTATGATCCATTGTTTGCATAAGTGAGTAGGATGACTTCATATGTGAATAGGATGTGTGCTGTTGTTTAATGTCGATATAGGTGCATAAGTATTTTTGATAGTGTTCTATTGTTCATTGACAGCATGTATGAGTGAATCTACAGGTAAGTGATTAGATGTGTGTGTACATCTATGAATCACTGAGTGGATTTTTAGATACTTGT
Source organism: Lissotriton helveticus (assembly GCF_964261635.1). NCBI lineage: Eukaryota > Metazoa > Chordata > Amphibia > Caudata > Salamandridae > Lissotriton > Lissotriton helveticus. The sequence continues at coordinate 1,222,904,438 of NC_136059.1, read as the reverse complement.
ATTGCTGCGACAATGGATTCAAATGTGATACTCTGTATTTTACAAAGAGTGATGAAAATTTTTAATAGTGTATGAAAAGGTGTATGTGATTGACACGTGTATGATGTCATCAGTGATGTCATTTGAGATGTCATCATTGATGTCACTGACCATGTCATGAATGATCTAATATGTGACATCATCAGCAGTGGATTGCGGGTGCGCGAAATATAGTTAGTACAACTAACTATATAGGAGCAATTTCAATGGTTTTGTAGGAGTGAAATGTCCAGCTAACTATAACACCCCTAAAACTTATAGTTTTTTGAGTGAATTTCAAAGGTTTTTTAAAAGCTAATTCCTAACTATATAAGGCCTGAAACCTATGGTTTTTTCACTGAATTTCAAAGGTTTTTTAAATGCTAATTCCTAACTATATAAGGCCTGAAACCTATGCTTTTTTCAGTGAATTTGCAAGGTTTTTTAAGTGCTAATTCCTAACTATGTAAGGCCTGAAACCTATGGCTTTTTCAGTGAATTTGCAAGGTTTTTTAAATGCTAATTCCTAACTATATAAGGCCTGAAACCTATGGTTTTTTCATTGAATTTGAAGGTTTTTTAAATGACAATTTTTAAATGTATTAATTGTTATTTTTTTTATACTGATTTACTACATTTTTGCAGGCAGGTGTTCAGAGGGCACGCCCCCTTTTTGCAGCGCAACCCCTGGCGCGTTTGCAGAGGAGGAACTAATTCCCCTTGCATACTGGGGGTCCCTGGGGGGCAACTAGCACACCAGGAGCCTCCAGTATAAGCCAGGGAGCTGCATTACAGAGAGGTGTAATGAGGCCACACCCTTTTTTACACCTCTTTGCAATGCAGCCCCCGGGCGTGTTTTCAGAGGGGGAACTAATTCCCCTTGCATACTGCGGGTCCCTGGGGGCCAACTAGCCCACCTGGAACCTGCAGTATGCACCAGGGGGCTGCATTGCAGAGAGGTGTAATGAGGCCACACCCTTTTTTTACACCTCTCTGCAGCGCAACCCCTGGCGTGTTTGCAGAATAGGAACTAATTCCCCTTGCATACTGGGGGTCCCTGGGGGCCAAGTAGCCCACCAGGAGCCTCCAGTATGCGCCAAGGGGCTGCGTTGCTTTGCCCCGGGGGCGGCGGTCCCCGGGGCAGTGAGGGGGGGATTGTGGACCCCCCACACTTCTTTATCACTATGCCGCCGCGATTTGGTCCCCCCGGGGGGTCATTTTTAAAAAAACAGACCAGGTTTTAAAAAAAAATATGTGGGCCTTTTTTGTCCTTGTGGGACCACCTGGGCAGGCCTAGGGGGTCAGGGTGTATCTACCCTGCCCCCTTTTTGTGTTCTTCACATTTGTTTTTCTGCTTTCTTGTGCCTCGGTCTATCTACACGCACACATATACACATATATATATATGCATATATATGCATTTATATATATGTATGTGTATATATATATATATACATACATATATAAACCTATATCGTCATGTGATCAAGGCTTGGAGAAGCCAAAACGCGTCATGTCGGACTGGTGTTGGGTCTCTGATTAAAAGAAATTCTGCACTATCTATGGGTCTTGCCTCGTCTATCCAGTTGCTGGTTTTTGGACGTTTCTACGTACCGAACATATATAAACCTATATAATCTGCATATCTATATAAATACAAATATAAATGCATGCATACATATACATATATGCATACATATGCATGTTATTTACATGAAAGTTTGAAAAACACTATTAAAAGCAAAGCTAAAAAGCCACCTCATTACAAACAGAATGGCTTTAACTTAAACGAGGGCGAGATCTATTGCATTTTCAATGCTTGTTTACTTTGGTTCCATCAAGAAGGCATTCAGATGTGTCACACATTTGCCATAAATTCTGAATGTTAGCACTCTAGTTGCTCATTATATCACTGTAGTAAAGCTACTGCTCACCAGGGAAGTCTGCTGCTGGTATTCAAAGTGCATGTTTCAGTCTGCATGTCAGAATTTTTTTAATGAAATTGAAGAGGATTTGAGAAGTCACTCAAAATGTGCCCTCATTTTTCTTTCTGAAGCACTAATCATACTTTCTATGGCAAAATGAACCCCCTCATTTTGTTCCTTTTTAAATGAAATGTTTTCAGACATACCACTTCCTTCCAATCAAGATGGCTTCTGGTGTGCCATACTTTTGTCATAAGTAAGACTGTTAGCGCTCTAGTTGTCCTTTAGAACACTCTGGGAAGCTGCAGTAGAACACAAAGGAATCAACTGACAATTTCTGTCCTTGTTGGATGTACATGTTCATGTTTTACTGAGAATGTCAGACTTCATTCTCACATGACTGAGAAAGATAATGTGAATTTACAGAAAATATGATTTCAGTTTAGCTTATAGATCCCCTTCCAAACCACTGTGGGAAAAGCATGAGATAATAGTTTTCTTTCAAACATGATTCATGATATCCCAGCAGAAGGCTTTTTCACATGGTAAAATCACCTTAGAACACACCACAATTCCTAAAATAAGTATGGTACCATCAACAAATGATTTATAATGTAACTAAAGTCCTAAAACCTTCTATTAACTGCAATGCTTTTTAATGAGGTGCTATCATGTATATTGGTCCCAAGATGGCTGCCAACACTTCTTGGATGAAGAATTTGAATTTTGAAAACATTTTTTTTTTTTTTGCCTTGTGGGTCCTTGTGGGACCCCCTGAGCAGGCCTAGGGGGTCAGGGGGCTTCTACCCTGCCCCCTTTTTGAGTTCTACACGTTTTTTTCAGCTTTCCTGTGCCTCAGTCTACCGAGGTACAAGATGGCTGCCAACAATTTCTGTTTTGGAGTGTTGACAGACATTGGCAGCCAATCAGAATGCAGCTCGTACTCGGGAAGGTACAGAGTGCAGTAAGCTTACAGTAAGCTTATATAGATACATATGTGTTTTTGAAGTTAATTTTCATAAAAACCACTGCAGCAATTTTCACCAAATATAGAAAAGGCACTTCTGCGTACCAGTCCCTATACTTTTGCAAAGTTTGGTGTAATTCCATTCAGCGGTTCGGGCTGTAGCCTTGTCTATTCGTCCTATGGAAATTAACATGGGGAAACAAGTTTTGGGACCCCCCTTTCTTTTTTCTCGGCCCCCGCATGACGAATTCCCCCGAAACTTGCAGGGAAGAAGCGGAGCGGAGCTGGCCTAAATTTTGGAAAATTACACGCAAATTCCTCAACCGGCGCCAAAGTTATTCCCAATAGAATGTTGCGGATTTCCTATGGTAGCTAGGTCCTAACTATACATACCTACTGGCTATCGCCAGTAGGTAATATACATATATGTATATACATACATTACCTACTGGCGGTTGCCAGTAGGTAGTTATAGTTAGGACCTTGTTGCATAGGAAATCCGCAACATTCAATTGGGAATAACTTTGGCGCCGGTTGAGGAATTCGCTTGTAATTTTCCAAAATTTTGGCCAGCTCCGCTGCGCTCCTTCCCTGAAAGTCTCGGGTAGATTCGTCAAGCGGGAGCCGAGAAAAAAGGGCGGTCCCAAAACGTGTTTTCCCCATGTTAATTTCCATAGGACCTTTAGACACGGCTACAGCCCGAACCGCTGAACGGAATTACACCAAACTTGGCAAAATGGTAGAGTCCGGTACGCAGATCAAGCTTTTGGTTAAATAGTGTAAATCCCTCCAGTAGTTCCTGAGAAAATTAAAGTTGAAATCAATTATATATCTATAAGCGCGCACCGTGCGCGCACCGTGCGCGCACCTTGCCGTGCACGAGCTTCATGCTGATTGGCTGCCACTGTCTGTCAACACTCCAAAACAGAAATGGATGGCAGCCATCTTGTGCCTCAGTAGACTGAGGCACAAGAAAGCAAAAAAAAAAGTGTAGAACTCAAAAAGGGGGCAGGGTAGAAGCACCCTGACCCCCTAGGCCTGCTCAGGGGTTCCCACAGGGACCCCCAAGGCGAAAAATAAATAAATATGAAAAATCGCGCACCCCATGATTTTCCCACCAAAAGATATTTTTTTTTTGCCTTGGGGGTCCTTGTGGGAACCCCTGAGCAGGCCTAGGGGGTCAGGGTGCTTCTACCCTGCCCCCTTTTTGAGTTCTAAAACTTCTCGAGCACGAGCTGCATGCTCATTGGCTTTCAACACTTCAAAACCAGGAAGTGTTGGCAGCCATCTTGTGCTCGGTAGACCGAGGAAAGCAGAAAAACAAACGTGTAGAACACAAAAAGGGGGCAGGGTAGAAGCACCCTGACCCCCTAGGCCTGCTCATGGGGTCCCACAAGGACCCCCAAGGCCAAAAATGTTTTTTTTTAAAAACCCCGGTATGTTTATTTAAAAATTACCCCCCAGGGGGACCAAATTGTGGGGGCATAGTGATAAAGAAGTGTGGGGGGTGCCCAATCCCCCTCACACTGCCCCGGGGACCGCCGCCCTCCGGGGCAAAGCAACGCAGCCCCCTGGCGCATACTGGAGGCTCCTGGTGGGCTGGTTGCCTCCCAGGGAATTAGTTCCCCCTCTGCTAACGCGCCCGCGGGCTGCGCTGCAGAGAGGTGTAAAAAAGGGTGTGGCCTCATTACACCTCTCTGCAATGCAGCCCCCTGGGAAATACTGGAGGTTCCTGGTGGGCTAGTTGGCCCCCAGGGACCCCGAGTATGCAAGGGGAATTAGTTCCTCCTCTGCAAATGTACCAGGGGGCTGCGTTGGTCACTTTTGTGACACAGCGGCGGTGCAAAAGATGCACCATGGTGCGTGTTATTTACAACGTGACGCATCTGGGAGATGCGTCACGTTGTAAAGCCCTCTGCCTTAAGGAGGCGTTATGGTGCAGGGGGGGATGTTCCAGCGCAAGAACGCCTGCTAAAAATGGCTAAGTGAAATCTACAAGATTTCACTCAATCACTTTTAGGCCAATGCTATGTCAAAACCCTGCGCCTGATTGAAGCAGGCTTAAGGCTTGACGCAGCATTAGTTGAATGGGCCCCCCAGGAGCATTGCTGGAGCTGCATCGCGCATGCGACGCAACTCTAGCAATGCAACACCTTTACGGCACAGATGCGTCACGCATCTGTGCCGTTTTTGTCCCATGGTGTGCCACATTATAAATGTGGAACATCAGTGGTGGCGCTTGGGTGGTTTTGCTTGTCGTAGGTTACTTAGCGCATCGCTGCTGATTTGCAGAGATGCACCATGTAACGTACATTTGCCTCATTGTTTCAGTCACTCTTTTACTTCACTTTCTTCAGTCACTATACTTCTTTTACCTCACTCATTTGCTCAGTCCCTTACTCCATTTTTGTCATTTATTTCAGCTAGCCATTTATACACTACACATTCATTCAAAAGAAAGATGACACAGTGCATAAGAAATAGAGCTCTTTTTTGAAAAATGAGTCAGTTCTGAAAAGAACTTTTTTTTTTGGTTTTGTTATTTTTTTATTTTTTTTTTAACAAAGTTTTATACTTTTTTTGGGTTTTTTGAAACGCAAACTGAAATCCTGAACTTCAAAAGTGTTCAACAGGAACAACAAAAAACTGAAATTTAAAAAAATTATCGCCTTCTTGTGCACACATGCTCCATGATGCGCTTTTCAACAAGCACAAGGCTTTGTTCAGAGTATACAAGAATTTCGTTGCACTTGTTGCACCTTCTTTAAATATGGCCTCAGGTCCAGTTCGGCAGTTGAAGGAGATGGAGGTGCTGCCGATAAAGTGCTGGCCACAGCTGGTGGCATTTGTGTGGCCAGGGCTCTAGTGGATGCCTTCGCAAACTGCGCAGGGTGCACTTGTCTCATCATCGTGTGAATTGAAAATTAATATTTTTTCGAAGGGTTTCCCCTAGAAAGGACAGTGTCACAAATGGTGCACGTGACTTTAGGTGCATTCACCTTCTTTAGTCCTTCAGGATATCGAAAAAATTGCCAAATAAAAGATTCCTTCACTCGCCGTTGAGGAAGTCGATACTGTTCATCAGAATCAGATGATTCCTGTCTGGCTGCCATTTCAGTTTTTTCTCAGAGAAGCTGGAGAGGGTCCTTCTTCCACAAGATTGAAACAGATAAAGAGGGATATGGGTGGGGTTTTTGATGATTCTAGAACTTAAACTACTATGAAACAATGAAAAGTGTTGTTTTTGAGTCACATGACTTGATGTGCGCGCTCGGGTGCGCGCCCCCGGTCGCGCACGTCACTTTAAAATGGCGGTTTGCCCGATTTTCATAAAAGTTTCAAAACGTAAAAAGGAGGCAAGGTAGAGACACCCTGACCTCCTAGACCTTCTCAAGGGGTCCCAGAAGAATCTCGACGGGTTGAAAAATAGCGAGGTGCGCGCACCCGGTCGCGCACCCCGTCTCAAAATGGCGTTTAACTCGATTTACATAAAAGTTTCAAAACGTGAGAAGGAGGCTTGGTAAACACTCCCTGGCCCCCTAGGTATTCTCAGGGGGTCCATTAAGGACCCCCAAGGCCCAAAAAATCCTTTATTTTTTTACTAAAAAGTTGTGGGGTGCGCGCACCCGGTCGCGCACGTCGGAATAAAATGGCGTTTTACCCGATTTACATAAAAGTTTCAAAACGTGAAAAGGAGGAAAGATAGACAGTCCCTGACCCCCTAGAGTTTCTCAGGGGGTCCCAAAACAACTCCGACGGGCAAAAAAAAACAAAAATTTGCGGGGTGCGCGCACCCGGTCGCGCACCTCACAATTGAATAAAAAAAAAAAAGTCAAGTCATGTGACTCAAAAACAACATTTTTCATTGGTTCATAGTAGTTTCAGATCTAGAATCTTCAAAACCCCACCCATTTCCCTCACTATTTGCTTTATTCTCCTGGAAGAAGGACCCTTTTTGGAGCTGGAAGCAGAAAAAAGAACAGGATGGCAGAAAGACAAGAAACATCATCTTCTTCATCTGACTCCCACATGGAATATCGCCAGCCAGCTAAGAAAGGGAAATCTTCTTTTATTTGGAAGTTTTTTTACTTTTCCTGAGCATCAAAAAAAGGTAAATGCCCCTAAAGTAACGTGTACCCTTTGTGGTACTGTTCTTTCAAGGGGAAACCCTCTTAAAAAATACTCTTTTTCTATCCATACCATGGTAAGACATGTAAAAAATGTGCAATGTACAATATGCCCAAGCAGCCACAAGAGCTCTGGCCCAGCAGATTCCACCAGCTGTGGCCAGCACATCTACAGCTCCACCTCCATCGCCAGCAACAGCAGAAATGGACGTTAGGCCATATTTGGCACATGTGCATATGCGGTGCAACAAATGTTTTGATATTATTGTTTATGGAGAACAGAGCCTGAATCTAATTGAACGCATGATTCAGAATCATAAATGCTCTGAAAGAAGATATTTTTTTTTCTATTTTTCATTTATTTTGTTCCGGTTGAACAGTTTCCTTGTTGCAGTTCCTGAATTTTCTTAAAAAAATAAAAAAATCTCAAAATTTTAAAAAAAGGAAAAAAATATATAAAACAACAAAAGAAAAAAAAACAGTTCTTTTCAGAACTCATTCAATTCTCTAAAAAGAGTTATATTCTTAAACACTGTGTCGTTCATTTTTTTGAATGAAAGCGTAGTACATAAATGAGTGATTGAAATGACTGAGGGAAAGAGTGAGAAAAGGCGAGTATGGTGAGTGACAAAATCGGAGTTGAAGAGTAACTGAAAGAAGGGGACTAAGGGTAGGGGAGTGAGATAAGGCGACTGCAAAAACTAAAGGAAGGGCAATAAAGAAAGGAGAAAAAAAACTACTTTCAGTGTTTTGATGCTGTATTTAAATTCATAATAAAAAAAAGAATTTTACACATATTTTATTTAGGGGTTAGCATTTAAAAAACCTTGCAAATTCACTAAAAAAACCATAGGTTTTACCCACGTTATAGTTAGGAATTAGCATTTAAAAAACCTTGCAAATTCACTGAAAAAACCATAGGTTTTACACACGTTAAAGTTAGGAATTAGCATTTAAAAAACCTAGCAAATTCATTGAAAAAAGATGTCATCAGTGATGTCATGAGTGATGTCACTGACTATGTCATGAGTGATGTAATATGTGACGCCATTAGCAGTGCTTTGCGGGCGCGCCAGTTATAGTGAGTACAACTAACTATAACGTGGAATTTCAATGGTTTTGTATGAGTAGATTGTCCAGCTAACTATAACTGATATAAAACCTATGGTTTTTTCAATGAATTTGCTAGGTTTTTTAAATGCTAATTCCTAACTATAACGTGTGGAAAACCTATGGTTTTTTCATTGAATTTGCAAGGTTTTTTAAATGCTAATTCCTAACTATAACGTGTGTAAAACCTATGTTTTTTTAGTGAATATATATATATATATATATATAATGTTAATATTCCATTAGCATGCATGCCAGAGGCGCGCCAGAGGCTCAGCTCCGTTAAGTGGCAGGAGAATGCTGGCATCTGCTGTTTTCCGGCATTTCTCAATTGTTCGAGGTATCGAATACTCCTGCCCACCTCGCATGTGGAAGAAGCTATGGACCACTGCCAGCGGCAGCCCGTGATCACACGAGGAGCTACAATCACTGCATTGTCGACTCATGGCCGAGCAGACGCCATCACACGAGGTTGGAGTAAAGGGAACCCACAGAAGCCGGTGACTTTCATTTTTCCTTGACACTCCATTCAAATTTGCCGCGCCTTTACCCTGAACATTAACCCCTTTTCCACGCAGCATCCACTTGGGCGCAATGCTTGCTGGGACTTGAAGTGCCACTATGGACTACATTTCTGAGATCTACATCAGGTGACTAGGGGTTGTAACTTACCTTCCAATGAGGGTAAGACAGGACACTCTTAAGGCGGGGTGGAGTTTCGTCACGGTAGCAGCAGCATCTGAAGAAGGTTATGAAAACCAAAATGCATCATGCTTTGCTGTCCTAATTAAACGGCTTCCCGAAGGTTTCGCTGTGTGGCCTCTTTCCCTTTCTTACCGGAGGGGTCTGCTGTTAATATTCCATTAGCGTGCATGCCAGAGGCGCGCCAGAGGCTCAGCTCCGTTAAGTGGCAGGAGAATGCTGGCATCTGCTGTTTTCCGGCATTTCTCAATTGTTCGAGGTATCGAATACTCCTGCCCACCTCGCATGTGGAAGAAGCTATGGACCACTGCCAGCGGCAGCCCGTGATCACACAAGGAGCTACAATCACTGCATTGTCGACTCATGGCCGAGCAGACGCCATCACACGAGGTTGGAGTAAAGGGAACCCACAGAAGCCGGTGACTTTCATTTTTCCTTGACACTCCATTCAAATTTGCCGCGCCTTTACCCTGAACATTAACCCCTTTTCCACGCAGCATCCACTTGGGCGCAATGCTTGCTGGGACTTGAAGTGCCACTATGGACTACATTTCTGAGATCTACATCAGGTGACTAGGGGTTGTAACTTACCTTCCAATGAGGGTAAGACAGGACACTCTTAAGGCGGGGGTGGAGTTTCGTCACGGTAGCAGCAGCATCTGAAGAAGGTTATGAAAACCGAAATGCATCATGCTTTGCTGTCCTAAATAAACGGCTTCCCGAAGGTTTCCCTGTGTGGCCTCTTTCCCTTTCTTACCGGAGGGGTCTGCTGTTAATATATATATATATATATATATATAAATATCATCTGAAGAGTTTCGCTTTCTCAAGAATGATTTTCCGGCTATGCCAGTGGTATATTTTATACCCAATATCCACAAAAATAAAGAAAACCCACCTGGCAGGCCCATAATATCGGCATGTGGCAGTTTGTTCGAAAACGCATGTAAATATGTGGACTATTTCTTTCAGGAACACTGCCGTCCTTCATTCTGGACAAAGGAGATTTACTATGCAAATTAAAAAATGTGGTTTGGAATAATGATCATGTGCTCATATCAATGGACGTTTCTTCATTGTATACAAGCATCCATCACAGGGATGGACTTAAAGCAATAAATAATTTCTTGAGGAAACGTCCAATATGCTATCTAGAGCATAACAAAATGTTGATGGCAATAATAACTTTGTGCGTTGAAAACAACTATTTCATGTTTGCTAAACAGGTGTACCAGCAAATCAGGGGTGTGGGAATGGGGGCCTGCTTCTCCCCTAGCTACGCCTGTTTGCATATGGGGTTGTGGAAGGAGCAGGTCCTATTGTCGGAGGGCAATGAATTTGAGAACAATCATATAGCGCAAATGTACAGATATATTGATGATTTGCTATTCCTATGGAAGATGCTGCGAATCAGAAGAATATGTAGCCTAGACACTGATTGTTTTAAAGCTCAGTTAGAGTGTCGCTCTAGATTCATCAAGAGGGGATACAGTACAAAAGCAATTGATAAAGCCATGAATAGAGCCAATGCACAGGGTAGGACTCAGGCACTGATAACCAAAAGCGCAACTAATGATATCCCTAGTGAGGAACAACCATTGAGGCTAATTCTAACGTATAGTAACCAACATCCTGCTATAAGGAAAATCATCAATAAAAATTGGCCTCTTATCAAGAATGATCCCACATTAGGTGAAAAGCTCACACGCTCTCCCAACCTAACCTTTAGGAAGGCCAATGCCATGAGTAATACTTTGGTCTCTAGTAGTCCTGAGGTAAGGGTTAATCCTTTATGGATCACTGGGAGTAAGGGCTTTATTAAATGTGCCACTTGTAAGGCGTGCAAACAGGGTGTAAACAAGACAGAATATCACAGTCCTTTTAAGAACAGACCCATCAAAATAGACAAAAAACTAAATTGCAAGACGGAGTTTGCAGTGTATGTGCTGGAGTGCCCTTGTGGCCTACGGTACGTGGGGAGTACCAAACTTCAATGCCACAAGAGGATACTCCAGCACAAACGCGCAATTAAGAATGGGGATGAATCTTACCCAGTAGCCCGTCATTTTGATGCAGTAAATGCTAAAAACCCTGATGAGCTCAAATATTTCGTGGTGGACTGTGTACCCCCACTGAGACGTGGTGGGGACCGTAACATAAAACGGAGAATGTTGGAAACAAAATATATACTCGAACTAGATACAAAGACACCGAATGGAGTGAACGTGAGTGAAGATTTTTATACTTATTTATGAACATGATTGAAAGTCTTTTTTAATCCATTTACATGAAATTGTGTTATACATCTATCAATGAACTATCCTCGCTGACCGCCTAACAAGAATTACAGCATTTTATTCACTGTTTTTGCACTTACTTGGTTTTAAGGTTTGCACATATTTTAAGATTACAATGCACTTTACTGTGGACAAATAACTAGAAATGCCCACTTGGGCTTCACAAGCAAGCATCTTGCCATAAGCACAAGCCATTATCTACTGTACTCAATACAACTTTCCTCATATTTCATTACTTTGAGACGTGATCAGAATATTGCCTGTTGAAAGAAATTTTACGTAGCTTTTAATTAATCATGTTTGATGAAAATGGTTTCTGTTGGCTATACTGATCAAATTGCTTTTATCATGGATATTTTATATATTTAAATATTTAAATATTTATTGATGATTGCACAGAGGATTGGCACTATTTTGCACAAAAAGAAAATATATTTTACAGCTACTGTGGTACATGGCAGGTTGAAAGTCTTTTGTCCATGTTTATTCACAATTAGATGCACTGTCACTTTAAATGTATGGCCTGCCCCATGTAATATGTCATGTGATCAAGGTCCAAAGGGGACCGAAACGCATCATGGCGGCGGTGCTGGGCAAGAAAAAGAAATACAAAATATTCAGCACGCAACTGGGTTCGCCTTGTCTCTTTGGAAAAGGAATTTCCAGTGGTGTGAGTCGAGAACAAAGATATATACACATATGTATACATATATATGGTTAGGCTCACCCATACAGAACCAGGGAAATTCCATAGTTATAGCTACATGAGCTAACTATAACTTAAACCCCGGCAATACACTGCTTAAGACCTCATATATTACATCACTTATGACATGGTCAGTGACATCACTGATAACATCTTAAATGACATCACTGATGATATCATTGACATACCCCCTCAGACACCCACTCACACCCCATGTAGTCTCTCATACACCCACTCATATGTCCACATAAGCACTCACATACCCATTCACGAACCCATACAACCATTCACACACCTACTCACTCACCCATATAGCCACTCACACATCCAGTCATACAGCCACTCACACACCCAGTCACACAACCATACAGTCACTTACACATGCAGTCACTTACCAAGACAAGCACTCTTACACACACTCACTTACCCGTGCAGACACTGACTCACCCACTCACTCATCCATAAAGGCACTCAGACACCCACTCACTCACCCATACAGGCATTTACACACCCAATTACAAACCCATACAACTTCTCACACATGCACACACACACCGCCACACAACCACTCACACAGTCACTCACCCACACAACCACTCACACACCCATACAACCACTAACAAACCCAGTCGCGCACACACAACTCATACACCCACTTACACCTCCATATAATTACTCACACAGCCATACAGCGACTCACACACCAACTTGCAAACCTATACAACCCCTCACACACCCACTCATACCCCCACAACCACTCACATATCCGTAGAACCACACCCACACACAACCACTTACACAACCACTCACACACCCACACGGCTACTCAGAAACCCACCCACTCACCCATGCACTACTCATACACCCACTCACACTCCCATACAGGCACCGAGACACCCACTCACACACTGATACAGACAGACACACAGCTACTCCGATCACATATGCTGAAAATAGTATCACTCATGACTAGTACACTTAGTATACTAATCTAAATTTTGTAATTTAGTATATATGTTCAAAACTCATAAACTCTTAGAAAACACTTGCCCTCACTTGATGATGTCATCAGTGACTGCCTACCCCCACCCCTTAGCGCCTTGAGACCCTCACAGGTGAGTAGTGCACTCTAAAAATACTTGATTGAGTGATATCATTTGAGATATCATTAATGATGTCATCAGTGATGTCACTGACCATGTCATGAGTGATTTAGTATGTGAGGTCATGAGGAGTGCATTGCGGGGGGCATAAGTTATAGTTAGCTCAGGTAACTATAACTGTTGAATCTCACTGGTTTTGTCCAGGGGGGAAATCTGAGCCTAATTATAACATCTCTGTAACCTTTGGTTTTTACAGTGAATTTCTATGTTTTTAATTCTATTTCGTAACTGTGATGTTCCTGTAACCTTTGCTTTTTCTGTGAATTTCTAAGATTTAAAAAAAATGTTATTTGCTAACTATAGCGTCCCTCTAACCTTTCGTTTTTTAAGTGAATTTCTAAGGTTTTTTTCCGAACTGTAACCTGTAACCTTTCAGAGTGAGTATGTCAGTGAGTACATGAGTGTCTCAGTGGATGTATGAATGAGTGGGTGTGTGAGTGTCTGTGTCGGTCTGGATGTGGTTGCATTAGTGTCTCACTGGGTGTGTGAGTGGGTGCATGAGTGTCTGGGTGGGTCTGTGATTGGTGCATGAGTGTCTCAGTGGGTTTGCGAGTACCTCCAGAAAATCCAGAGTGTGCATGACTGGGACAGTCAGGGCCCACAGCATTGGGCAAGCCACTCCTCCCCGACCTGCCCACCTGCCCGCCCCCAACCAGGCATACCAGAAACATAAAATGGTATGTAACATACCATATTGTGTGTCTGCTTCTCAGACTGCGAGAAAGCATTGGGGCGACACTCCGCTGCCCTAATGGAGGAGTCGCCCCTGTAAACAGCCACTCATACACCGACTCAGTGACCTATACAGCCTCTTAAAATAGCCACTCACTGACCCATACAAGCACTCACACAGCCACTTACATACCCATTTGTACATCCATACATTCAACCATATAGCTAATCACACACCAACACACTTAACCAAACACCCACTCAATACAGACATGTGTGTGACATATAATAATCAGCATTTGCTATACTGGATCCCTATACAAGGCAGGATGAACTATTTTGTCATTTTCTGATATACATGGGAAATGAAAGGCACAGCGCAAATTCTGCTATTTGGGTATCGTGGAGAAAAACACACACAGTAATGGCTTCCATGAACACTGAATATCGCAAAGGATGGCAGCAGTCCTCCAAACGCGCATGCCAGAAACTGGAGAAGATATGGCTCCACGAACGCACTCTGAACAACCACGCAGCCCACAAGGACGCCACCCGCAGACATCACCACCTCATCAGATTAGCCAAGAGATCCTCCTTCAAAGACCGCCTGGATAACAACGCACACGACAGTAAAGAGTTCTTCAGCATCGTAAAGGAACTCGCCAACACCAACGACATACCGCCCTCACAAGAACTGTGCAACTCACTAGCCATCTTCTTCCACCGCAAGATCATTGACATCCATGACAGCTTCAACACCATGACCGCCCCGACTACGCCAGACCCCACCTCCCCTGTGAACACCACCAGCGCCAACTGCTTGACCTTCTGGTCCAACGTCAACGACGACGAGACACGCAAGGTCATGAAATCCATCCATTCAGGATCTCCGTCAGACCTGTGCCCACACCACGTATTCAACAAAGCAGACGCAGCCATCGCACCCCAACTACGGAAGGTCATCAACATCTCCTTCGAAACAGCGACATTCCCGAAAGCTGGAAACATGCCGAAATCAACTCCATCCTCAAGAAGCCCAAGGCAGACCCCAAGGACCTCAAGAATTTCTCCCTGCTCCTGTTCCCGGTGAAGGTCATTGAGAAAATCGTCAAAATGAAACTGACCCACCACCTGGAAGACAACAACATCTTGGACCCGTCCCAGTCCGGGTTCAGACGAAACCACAGCACAGAGACAGCCCTCATTGCCGCCACAGACGACATCAGGCGGCAACTAGACACGGCAAAACATCAGCCCTCATCCACCTGGACCTGTCAGCTGCCCTCGACACGGTCTGCATTCGCACTCTAAAGACACGCCTCCTAGAAGCCGGAATCCAAGAGAAGACCCTTGACTAGACCACGTCCTTTTATCCGGCAGAACCCAGAGCGTCCGCCTCCCGCCGTTCCGATCTGAAGCCACCGACATCATCTGCGGCGTCCCCCAGGGCTCATCCCTCTGCCCGACGCTGTTCAACGTCTACATGGCCCCGCTCGCACAAGTGGCCCGCCAACACGACCTCAACATCATCTCCTACGCCTACGACACCCAGCTCATCCTCTCTCTCACCAAGGACCCGCACACCGCCAGAACCAACATCCACGAGGGAATGGAGGCCGTCGCCGACTGGATGAGCAACAGCCGTCTGAAGCTAAACTCGGACAAGACGGAGGTACTCATCCTCGGACCCACCCCCTCAGCCTGGGATGACGCCTGGTCGCCGACCACACTGGGAACAGCACCAACACCCACCGACCATGCACGCAACCTAGGAGTCATCCTCGACTCCTCCCTCTCCATGTCTAAACAGGTCAAAGTTGTTTCCTCCTCCTGCTACAGCACCCTCTGCATGCTCCGCAGGATCTTCAAAGTGGATCCCGACCGAAACAAGAAGAACGGTGACACAGGCCCTCGTCAGCAGCAGACTGAACTACGGCAACATACTCTACGCAGGAATCCCAGCCAAACACCTACGACGACTACAACGCATCCAAAACGCCTCCGCCCGACTGATCGCCAACGTCCCCCGCCACAGCCACATCACCCCCCCACCTAAGAGCCCTACACTGGTTTACCGTCTACAAAGAGGATCACCTTCAAGCTCCTCACCCACGCCCACAAAGCGCTCCACAACGCCGGACCAGCCTACCTGAACAGCAGACTCAGCTTCTACACCCCCACCCGCCAACTCCGCTCCGGCAGCCTTGCCTTCGCCGCTGTCCCCCGCATCCAACGAACAACCTCCAGCGGCAGATCCTTCTCCTACCTCGCCTCCAAGACCTGGAACACCCTCCCTACCCACCTACAGCAGACTCAAGACCTACTCGCCTTCAAAAGACTCCTCAAGAGCTGCCTCTTCAAGCAGTAGCAGCACCCCCCCCCAGCGCCTTGAGACCCTCACAGGTAAGTAGCGCGCTTTACAAGTACTCTGATTGATTGATTGATTGATTGATTGATTGAGTCCTCTTTTGTGTGTGACTACCAAATAACCAATACAAATGCTATTGTTGAATTTAAAACCACTGTTGCAATACTATGCTTTTTGCCGGTTTTGAGAAAGGCGAAACCTGAAACGCATCTACTGCCTTTATATGAGTACTGAATTTCTATCCCATGTGTGCTCAGTGTTTCTCCTTTTGGATGTAAAAACACAGATATTGTGGGTTCACCACCACAAAGCAGAGGCATCCATCCTGAATGCAGGCAAATTATTAGTGAACTTCGTAAACGTGTGTATAAGTACAGTGTTTGCACTGATGTGTGCTATTTTGAAAAGTGCAGCCTCGTTGATTTAATGGGCAATTATACAAACTGCTGGAAGTCTGGTCAGTGGTCCGACTGTTGTGAGTGCTGCCCTGTGAAAGTGGACACTGTGGATGGGGCGAGAGTAATCTTTTCAGGATTTGTCAAACACCATGGGACCTGCTTTTATTGTCAGTGCACATAATTGTAATATGGAGCAAAGAGGACTGTGTGAATACAGACATCTGTGTGACATTCAGTTTCCATTGGTGGGAAGGAGGCCCGAAAAAGCCTTGGGACTGCTCCAGTGTGATGATGGCCCAGGTGGGTTACTTCCTGCAGGGCCGGCGGTACTTTTAAGGGTGGGCGGTGGGAGATGCACAATAGGATTAGCCGTGACGGCGGACTACACCGTTTGCAATATGAAGTTGTGTATGATGAGAAAAGACGCATCGTATTCATTCAGCAAATCTAACCTTGTTATACTGTTAATGCATGAGAGTGGGATACTGTGAATTTTTTTTTTCATTTTTCTGCCCAGAAAAGGTATATATTAACCAACACCGCTGGTCACTATAGCTTGTCATACAGCTCACATTTAAAGTTTTCTGTAAAAAGTGGCCATTCTGTGAAAAAAATATGCAATAAGAGACAACATTAGACACCTGCCTATAAATGGTGCTTCATATTCAAGCGTGTTACCCTTCTCATAATGACCCGGGCCTGGCAGCATGAGCAACGGAGACGGGAAGGACGCTGCCGGCCTCCTATTCAAGGGCCCTCCGCTCACTATGGAAGCGCGAACAAAGCGCACACCCTGCTCTATCGCATGAGTGGTGTGACGCACACAACAAAGCAAGGCACGGCTGCCGTATTTAAAGAATACAGTACAGGGTGCCCCAGTGCAACCACTTGAAAAAAGAGTTCTTACCAACAACTGAACAAGAATGGAAGTGGAAAGACACTCTAGTTAGGCAGTGCTGCTCTTCAAAAAAACGGAAGTGTGGTATCTGCCGGTTAACCACATAAGAGGCAGCAAAGAAGAGTGACAGTGTTTTCAACCAATGGGTAGCCAGCAGGCGGGAGCAAAGTCCTGTATTGAATACAGCAGGTCTTCCAGACAGCCAATGGGTGCTGCCTAGGCTCGAACTAAAAAGGGATAGCCCTTCCCCAACACCTCTGGGTTGAAAACAACTAGACTGGTCAATATTTTGTTCATCATTCTGTCACACATCGTCCAACATTTTTTAGTTTCACAAGTGTTAGTCAGTACATTGCAGAATTGTTCAAAAGTAACCCATACAGCAAGTTATATATGTGTCTCTGTACTGTCAGAGTACACGGCGAACAGATTTGACATAATTATTTTTTTTATGTTTTATACAAGAGTTTCTAAATGATCATTTGGTAAAGTACCGTTAGGAGAATAACATATCTGTGGCAATCTATTCATCCTAAAGTTAATGACACTCTTGCATGCTCTTGTTCTTAATTTATGTCCTTAACTATGCTAAGATTGACAAAGCATATGAGAGAATGAATGAATGAATAACATTTTATTTGTGGTTACTCAAAACCATTAAAATAAGACAACAAACTACAAAAAAAAATGCAGTGTTATAAAATAAAAGGAGGGTTAAAATGGATAAGAAGTAGACTTATTTAAAACCTAAAGTTCATTGGACCATTTGTGCTTGTCCGTCAGTCTTGCCTGGTCACACTCAGAAGGGCTGGTGAGGCTTGATGGTATGCGAGTTGGTCAATGGCCTAGCTGTAGGTGACCATCAATTTCCGCCGGGACTGTTGGATGAATTTGCTGAACATAGCCATATCTTTCACTGTTTCCATTGTAAATAGGTGATGAACAGCCTCCTTTATTGATCTAATCCCGCATGTATGTAAGATTGGCTTTAGGTAGAGGTTACGCTCAGAGGACAGCGCCGGGCAGCAAAATAAGATGTGAGCAAAGCTCTCATGTTTGTATTTACATAGCCGACACTCCGGATACTTTGTCCAGGATGACCCCGAGGGGTAAAGTTCTTTGAGGGGGAGAGGATGTAGTCTGAGCGCTAAGATCCTATTTAACGCTTGTTTCCCCACCGCCTGGGTTAAGTGGAGTTTGGCATTCTGTACAGTATGTGGGAGTTTTAAAGACTCGTGGAAGCCTCTTGTTTCCAATGATTCCAGATCCGAGATGCGCGAGCAGAGGCGAACCTTTTTTTTTTATCGCGCTTTTAATGGCGGCGTACTTTATCGCCTCAGGGTCCCAGTTTTCCACTGCGAGCTTCAGGGTTTCTTTGGCAGCAGAGATGCTGTTTGACCGCGGATTGTCTGCTTCTAGAAAGATACTTTTTATGGTACCTTTCAGGGTGTTCTCTAGTGCCGCAGTGGCAAGGAAAAAGTATTTGCTCATTGAGGCCAGCTCTTCATATTTTTGTTGGGTCAAATCGAATTCGAGCCGCACTAAGGTGTTTCTGGTGCAAGCGGGTAGATGGAACAACTTTTTATATGCCGAGCAGTGGATTTTTTCTAGCACACTGGGTAATTTGCCAGGGAAGGCCTGCTGTGCGTAGTTCAAAGATGGTATTAGCTTCGCCCTTAGCACTCTTTGAATAGCTGTTGTTGTTGGGCTGTGTAAGGTAGCATGCAACTTGCCGAGGGCATATGTAATGCTTTTCCCTTTTGCCCGTATTTTGTCACGGTGTACTCCTGGGCGCCCTGTCTCGCTAAGCCAGACTCCCAGATAGTTATAATATTGTGTGCAGTCCAAGGACAGCTTTCCTATCCTCCATTTTATCATGTTTTTTTTCGTGTAAGGCCCAAAATCATTATTTTTGATTTGGATGGATTTACGATCAGTTTGTTTTATGAGAGAATGCTGTTGTTCATTGATGCAGCGTGTATCGTCTTTCATTTATAACAATATTCGAGAATAATGTACCTGCTAGGCAATTGCGTCCTTATGAAGTACAAGCTTAAAGTGCTAATGCACGATACTCTATCAACTTTTGTAACTGTTATGGCCAAACAGATCCTTATGTTGTACAGTGATTGTAAATAGGGGTCGGTGTAATATCATAAAGCGAAGATAAAATAGGACTAGCAAAGTATAACAGGAGTACCAATGCTGTTGATGCAAAATATATCATAATTCTATCATCCAGGATGATGGTATTATCCCATGCACCTAGTGAGCACAACAGTCCTTGCAAAATACAAGCTAAAAGCATTAGTGGAGGAATTGATAAAAGTTGTTTTGACTATTATAGCCCATCAACTCCTTATGTTTTACAGTTATTCTAGATAGTATTGGATACCATATCAGTCAGTCAGTCAGTCATAAAACTTTTTTTCGTTTTTTGTTCAAACCATAAAAGCACATATACGATAATAACACAATTAAAAATACATTTGTTATAGAGACATATCTGATAAAGGCTACTTCTACACTCACTGAATACCATATCATAAAGCACAAATGTAAGCCTTCCATGCTAACTATGTGAATACTCCGATCTCTTTTCTGTAACATTATACATGATCAACAGAAAGTTGAATGAGATAAATGTATATTTTTTTAAATCTAAAGTGTTAATGCAAGTCCTATTGTTTACTATAGAGATGCTAATACTTGAAATAAAAATAGAAGTACTCTCCTTTCAAAAATATCCATATCAATTCACATTTCCAGTCCAAGAGTTGTTATTTTTTAAGATGTTAAACAAGTTCTATTGTCAGCTGTATAGATACTCCAAATCATTACCCATGGCATTTTAATATCTTTCAAAGCGCTAGTACAGCGTGTAAAATTACTAATGCAAAATGCAAAATTGGAATACTTCCTTCTCAATCATATTAATTTCAAACCATATTTTTTAAGTGATACCATATCTGACTGAACACAAGCGAGTCATTAGAAAGGTGATACTTTTCAGCAAGAGACACGAAGTAAAAAGAACGATAAGGGAGGTTTAGAAAGAAATCTGCTTCTTCCCTTTCCATTTCAACAAATGTGCACAGGGAAGTCATAAGTGAACATTGAACTCTGCATCAAAGTTCAAACCCCATTGGTGCTCTGTTACCATCAAGATTATTTATCCAATTCTCTGTTACCACTTCAGTTTTTTTTAATGACATTCTTTATACCATAGAAATTCATGTCCTCTATGTTGCCACAGTGTACTTCCCAGACGTGTTTGGCCATAGTATATGAGGAGTCTTTGATTTTTATTGTACGCAGGTATTGCAAAATGCAAAGGTTCCATTTTCTCACAGTACTACCTACGTTCCTCTACCCACATATACACTCAAGCACGCACACCACAAATGTAGTTTCACAGGTTATCCACTCCTTAACCACATTAACTTTTCCATGCTGGGTAATAAACTTGTTTTTGTTCTGGCTATAGGTGCAGGCTTTGCACTTCAAACATCTCCTAAACCCTGGTTTTTTGCTGCATAACCAATTGTCAATCTCCGATTTGACAGGAGTGTCAGGAAGTATCCATGTTAGTAGTTCACCCAATAATGTTGTTTTTTATAAGTTATATTGGGGTGTTTGGACAAGAATTTCTTGAGGGTTTCGTCCATTTTAAGGATCTTCCAATTTCGTTTCAGCAGCTCTTTTGTCTCGTAACAGGACATATCATAATCCATTATATATCTTATTCTTTGGAGCCTTATGCTTTACCATCAGCATATTTTGTTCTTTTTGGATCTTCTTAGAGCATCATCAAAAACATCTTCAGGATATCCTCCCATTTTTAATCATTAATACAGTTCTTTGGTCTTCCGATCAAATTCTTCTTCCTCCAACAAATTCCATCTAGCACGTGGACTTGTGAATGCCCACTGTTCGCATGGAGGATGCTGTTGCTACTTGTTTATTTCCTGTGAATTTTTGTGCAGATTTTCTCATTTTCAGTGTCAACTACTATATCGAGGTAGTTGATTACTCTTTCGCTAATCTCATAAGTGAATTTTAATCCTTGCGTGTTGTTGAGTGATTTTATAAGTCCTCAAAGTTTTTTCTCCTTCCTATATAATGAACAAATCACAGATGAAACTACCCATAAAACGAACTGTTCCATTCATGTTGTATTGTGTTTGTCCCATACGATCTTCACCTCCCACTAACCCATCGAAGGATGTCCCCCATCGTGGTTCCCTGTACTTGTAGAAAGTAGCTGTTATTGAACATAAAGGCATTATGATGAATGCAAAAATCCATCATCTCCAATGTCATATTGGAGTGCTCTGATAGAGAAATTGAACGGGATCTGAAAAATATTTGCACGCCTCGATTCCATCTGCATGCTGGATGGATGTATACAAGGATACCACATCAACCTTGGCCATCAGATATTACGATTTACATGGCATTCCATTGATTCTGTTTAGGAAATCTTGAGAGTCCTACAAATACGATGGGAGGTTCATTACTTTATTTATTTTAAAAATTTATAAAGCGCAGCATATACCCGTAGGTGTCTTGGCGCTGTGACTCTGCTAAAATTCTCTGACTGAGCATTTATCTACCTTAGGAAGTGGTCCCTGGACAGTTATTGGTCAAACAACCATGTTTTCAGCAGTTTCCTAAACTGAAATAACGAGGGTGAAGATTTGATTTCCTCTGGAAGAGTATTCCAGAGTCTGGCCGCGGAGTTAGTGAAGCATCTGTCGCCCCAAGTGACCGTCCTGGTACGCGGCACTGTTAATAGATGCCTCTGTTCAGATCTTAAAGATCTTTTAGGTAGATAGTGGACTAGTTTCTGTTTGAGAAACGCCGGGCCATGACCATTAAGGGCTTTGAAGGTGAGGCACAAGGTCTTGAATCTGATGCGATTTCTCACCGTTAACCAGTGGTAGTTCCTGATTACATGCTTGATGGACTGGAATTTCGGAGTACCGGATAGTAGCCTTGCCGCAGCATTTTGAATGAGTTGCAGTTTGGCCACCACCCATGCTTGTGCATTTGCAAATAATCCATTGCAATAATCCAGGGAGGATATTACCAAGGAGCTCACCACTGTTTTCCTTGTGTTCTCAGGAAGAAAGGGCAGGATTTTTTTGATGATCTTAAGCTTGTAAAAGGCCGATGAGGCTACCTGATTGGCGTGGCTGGAGAAGTTGAGTTTATCATCGAAGATGATTCCAAGATTCCTAACCTTCTGCACAGGTTCTGGAGGAGCTCCAAGTGCAGTCGGCCACCATGTGGTAGACCACTGTGGAGATAGTTTTCCAAAAATCATTACCTCGGTTTTATCCGAGTTAAGACGTAGACAGTTCTCGGCCATCCATCCCTTGATTGCCAGCATACCCTCCTGAAACCGGGCGGATACTTCCTCGCCATCATTCTTAATGGCGATCACCAACTGGGTGTCGTCGGCGTATGAGGTCAGGCTCATCCGGTAGTACTTAATCACCCTAGCTAAGTCCGACACATAGATGTTAAAAAGTGTCGGACTTAGGGATGAGCCTTGCGGAACGCCACATGGGAGGGCAAGATCAGTAGATTGTATTGATCCCAAGGTCACTGCCTGTGTTCTGTTAGACAGAAAAGAAGACAGAAGATCCTTGGCCCTTGAGTGTATGCCCATTTCTTCGACCCGGTCAATCAAGATGGAATGATTGACCGTGTCGAAGGCTGCAGAGAGATCCAGCAGGACCAGTACCGCTGTTCCTCCCTGGTCCCTGATGGTCCTGATATCATCAGCAGCTTTTATAAGAGCAGTCTCTGTTCCATGTAGTTTCCGGAACCCAAACTGAGAGTCGTCCAGGAGGTTATTTTGTTCGATGTATTCAGCTATTTGTCTATTCATGGCTTTCTCCACTACTTTGGCCAGGTAAGGCAAACTGGCAATCGGTCTGTAATTTTTTAGGATAGTTTTGTCTAGACCGATCTTTTTCAGGAGGGGTTTCAATAATGTGTTTTTTAGTTTGTCCGGGAAAATCCCTGATTGGAACATGGCATTACAAATTTGAGTGATAACTTCGCTGATCAGGTCAATTACCGGGGTGAAAATCTTTGGGGGACAAGGGTCTAAGGCTGAGCCTGTTTTTACCTGCCTCATGAGATCTATTATCTCCTCTTTCGTTACCTCCCTAAATTTGGAAAATGAGCAGTTGGGGGTAATTCTTAGTTGTTTAGGTTGCATGTTTGTGTTAATTTTGATTACTGAGAATTCCGAGTATATATCATTTACTTTTGAGAAGAAAAAGCCAGCTAGATCATTACAGAATTGCTGTGATTGGGGAGGACTCAAATCTACCGATTTCCCTGCCAGTGACTTGACTACCTCAAACAGTTGTCGACTTGAGTTTTTTGACTTTTCAATTTGGTGCTCAAAATAATTCTTTTTTTCCTCCTGAATCATTTTTTTATAGATGGTTAATGTTTCCTTATACCTGGCTTTACTTATGTTATCGTAGGTCTTACGCCAGATTCTTTCCTGATTCCTGCAAATCTGCTTTTGCTTTCTAAGGATCTCTGAATACCAAGGTGCTGAGGGCACTTTCCTATTTTTTTAGATGGATTTTAGTGGAGCGTGTGTTTCCACCGCTTTGCCAACCCAATCGAGAAACTGACCTACTGCTTTGTTAGGGTCTGGCTGGATATCTGGACGGGAGTTGGACAAGGACATTCTGAAGGTTTGGTAGTCGATGTCCTTCCATACTCTAAATTTTTCCTGTGACAGGGTCTGTTTAGGGGCGATAATCCGATTAGTCGGAATTTGACACAGAATGGCATGGTGATCTGTCCATGTAAGCGGTAGTATGTTGGTTACCTCTAACTCGTTGATGTTGGAAAAGATGGCATCTAAAATATGTCCAGCATCATGAGTTGGTTCCTTTATGTGCTGATTTAAACCTAGCGTCTCACATTCTGCTATTAAAGATTGGGTTTCCGACTCCTCCATCTTGTCTAAATGGAAGTTAAAGTCTCCCAAGACCATGAAGGAATCTTCAATGGCTAGCGATTCCATCCAGGAAGTAAAGGAGGAAAGAAACTCCGAGCGAGAACCTGGTGGTCTATAGATGAGCACTCCTTTAAGATTATATGAAGGGTTCAGGTTGATAGCGAAGTGTAACGCCTCACATGCAGGCGATGGTAAGGGGGAGATTCTAACCGGGAGGGTATCCCGGGCAATAATTGCCAGGCCCCCTCCTCTTTTTCCTCCCTGTCTGTCCAACCTATACACCTCGAAGCCGTGTGGTACAGCTACCTGAAGATCGGGCTCGGATGTTTCATCCATCCATGTTTCGGTTATGAAAAGGACATCTATTTTATAGTCCTCTATTAAATCTGCAATCTCCTGCCTATGCCGAGCCAAAGACCGAGCATTAATGAGGGAGATAGTAATAATTTTTTGCTTAGCCGTTCCGTTAGCAGAGTGGCTGACTTTATTCTTAATAAGAGGAAAGGAGGACTTACAATCCCCACAGCCGATTTCAATTCGGTTTATAAGATCTTCTGGATTGTGCTGAGTGCAGGTCATCAAGTGTCCTGGATTCCACTTCCATATTTCAACTGGGGTGTATATAATCCTTTCGGTGTTGAATGACACAGGGGGTATGGCGCTAGGCGCGGGTCTGGCGCGGACGGGCGCAGACGGGCTTGCCTCTGGCGCGCCGCCGGCGTGCCCGCTGCGCCCGCCCGCTGCGCTGACGAGGAGGACGTCCATTTTTATCCAGTTCTAAGGAGGGTGGGAGGTGTCCAGCTACTGGACCGCCACCCTTCCTACCTCCAATATGGCGCCTGCTCAGCCTGTTCTCCCCACGTCAGCACGTGATTCTGCTGCGCGGAGTACAGCGTGTTGGAGCGGCAATCTAGGCAATGGGGTCTGTTTAATTAAAACAATTCAAGTTTCAAATAATGCGAACAGAAAATAAGGCACACATTTAAAATACTACAATACAGAGCCCCCGGCTTTCCGCCTCAGGGGTGATGAGACTAGCAATTAAGTCAGCGCGCGTGCGCTCTTGCAGTGCTTAAGTAGTCTGGGAGGGCGGGAGGTGTCCAGCTACTGGACCGCCACCCTTCCTACCTCCGATATGGCGCCTGCTCAGCCTGTTCTCCCCACGTCAGCACGTGATTCTGCTGCGCGGAGTACAGCGTGTTGGAGCGGCAATCTAGGCAATGGGGTCTGTTTAATTAAAACAATTCAAGTTTCAAATAATGCGAACAGAAAATAAGGCACACATTTAAAATACTACAATACAGAGCCCCCGGCTTTCCGCCTCAGGGGTGATGAGACTAGCAATTAAGTCAGCGCGCGTGCGCTCTTGCAGTGCTTAAGTAGTCTGGGAGGGCGGGAGGTGTCCAGCTACTGGACCGCCACCCTTCCTACCTCCAATATGGCGCCTGCTCAGCCTGTTCTCCCCACGTCAGCACGTGATTCTGCTGCGCGGAGTACAGCGTGTTGGAGCGGCAATCTAGGCAATGGGGTCTGTTTAATTAAAACAATTCAAGTTTCAAATAATGCGAACAGAAAATAAGGCACACATTTAAAATACTACAATACAGAGCCCCCGGCTTTCCGCCTCAGGGGTGATGAGACTAGCAATTAAGTCAGCGCGCGTGCGCTCTTGCAGTGCTTAAGTAGTCTGGGAGGGCGGGAGGTGTCCAGCTACTGGACCGCCACCCTTCCTACCTCCGATATGGCGCCTGCTCAGCCTGTTCTCCCCACGTCAGCACGTGATTCTGCTGCGCGGAGTACAGCGTGTTGGAGCGGCAATCTAGGCAATGGGGTCTGTTTAATTAAAACAATTCAAGTTTCAAATAATGCGAACAGAAAATAAGGCACACATTTAAAATACTACAATACAGAGCCCCCGGCTTTCCGCCTCAGGGGTGATGAGACTAGCAATTAAGTCAGCGCGCGTGCGCTCTTGCAGTGCTTAAGTAGTCTGGGAGGGCGGGAGGTGTCCAGCTACTGGACCGCCACCCTTCCTACCTCCAATATGGCGCCTGCTCAGCCTGTTCTCCCCACGTCAGCACGTGATTCTGCTGCGCGGAGTACAGCGTGTTGGAGCGGCAATATAGGCATTGGGGTCTGTTTAATTAAAACAATTCAAGTTTCAAATAATGCGAACAGAAAATAAGGCTCACATTTAAAATACTACAATACAGAGCCCCCGGCTTTCCGCCTCAGGGGTGATGAGACTAGCAATTAAGTCAGCGCGCGTGCGCTCTTGCAGTGCTTAAGTAGTCTGGGAGGGCGGGAGGTGTCCAGCTACTGGACCGCCACCCTTCCTACCTCCGATATGGCGCCTGCTCAGCCTGTTCTCCCCACGTGAGCACGTGATTCTGCTGCGCGGAGTACAGCGTGTTGGAGCGGCAATCTAGGCAATGGGGTCTGTTTAATTAAAACAATTCAAGTTTCAAATAATGCGAACAGAAAATAAGGCACACATTTAAAATACTACAATACAGAGCCCCCGGCTTTCCGCCTCAGGGGTGATGAGACTAGCAATTAAGTCAGCGCGCGTGCGCTCTTGCAGTGCTTAAGTAGTCTGGGAGGGCGGGAGGTGTCCAGCTACTGGACCGCCACCCTTCCTACCTCCAATATGGCGCCTGCTCAGCCTGTTCTCCCCACGTCAGCACGTGATTCTGCTGCGCGGAGTACAGCGTGTTGGAGCGGCAATCTAGGCAATGGGGTCTGTTTAATTAAAACAATTCAAGTTTCAAATAATGCGAACAGAAAATAAGGCACACATTTAAAATACTACAATACAGAGCCCCCGGCTTTCCGCCTCAGGGGTGATGAGACTAGCAATTAAATCAGCGCGCGTGCGCTCTTGCAGTGCTTAAGTAGTCTGGGAGGGCGGGAGGTGTCCAGCTACTGGACCGCCACCCTTCCTACCTCCAATATGGCGCCTGCTCAGCCTGTTCTCCCCACGTCAGCACGTGATTCTGCTGCGCGGAGTACAGCGTGTTGGAGCGGCAATCTAGGCAATGGGGTCTGTTTAATTAAAACAATTCAAGTTTCAAATAATGCGAACAGAAAATAAGGCACACATTTAAAATACTACAATACAGAGCCCCCGGCTTTCCGCCTCAGGGGTGATGAGACTAGCAATTAAGTAATAAACTGATTGAGCTGACAATTAATCTGCCAGGAGGGTTTAGGCTCTCTTTATGGACTTTTGGTAAAAAGTAGATTGTTGGCATAATGGGGTGAACGGTCACGAGATACATATATTCATCATCATCCAGGAGATCTCTACCATGTCACTCTATTAGTTTCTGATGAAATACATGCATATATTCAGCAGGGGGTCTTTTGCAAGCCTCTTGTAATGGTGTTTGTTATTCAATTGTTTAATAGCTTCTGCTATACATTTCTTTTGACTTTGAAACACAGTGTTTCCTCATTAGTCGGAAGCCTTTATTATGATAGTTTCATCTTGTTGGAGGTCGATAAGTGCTGCCCAGGCTTCGTTTGTCATGTTGTGTGTACTTTTTTCCCCTTAGATTGTTTGAGGTTTATTTTGTTTAATCTCTCAGTCATGATCTCTTGGAATAAATTGATTTTTTTCCCTGCTGAAAGCTGAGGGCAGAGCTTTGACCTGGGTTTGCTACTGCTGGCTGTCGTCTCATCAGTGGGATTTCCAGACGCTCTCAAAGCTCAAGTTCAGATTAACCATTCAATCCCTCTCATATGTCCATACCGCCTGCTTCCATCTCAAGAGATGTGAAGGACCTCAAATAATAAATATCTTTGGTTGTTATTACTGATGTCATTTGTTTTTCTTCATGCTTGCGCTTTTTTTTCTTTCTCTGCAAAAATGTTTTTAATTTCAATTTTTTTGAAAATTTGTAAAGATAAATCCTAACATTAACTAGACTCATTTTGGAGTTGGGGCAGAAGGTTAATACCTTATTCAGGAGTCTGATATGTTTCTCATGCATTACTTTTGAGGAGGGCTGTATGTTCAAGTTGTTTTGTAGTTATTCCCTTACATTGGCTTGCCTCTTGCCCCTCTGCCTCTTCTTGCTCCACTTTGATCTCTTTGTTCTTGTTCTGACGGGCTGTATTTCCTCTGTCCAAGGCTCCTCTGCCTCGTTTCCTTGTGTTCATTTCATACATCCTCATTTCCCCCGAGGTGTCTAGTCTTGGAAATTAGGTTTTGAACCCTTTGTCCTCCAAGCTTATTTCAGAGCTTTCTGCACTAGAGGGAGCCATCTCTGTCTCCATTTTCTTCTCCTTAATTTGCCTGTTAAACAGATGATCAAATGTCCTTGCAAAAGTATCCACCCTGCCTGTCGCATAGTCTATCTTTTCCCGGTTGAATTTCTTGGCTTTTTTGCTTTCGATCTCATTCTCATATCTTTCTAATTTCTTTTCCAAGTTCCTTAGTGCACTTTTTACTTCCGCTGTGACTTTCATGGGTTCCAGTGCTTCTTCCAATTCTTTGAATATTGCGTGGCTTTAGTCAATTTTCTTTCCATGTGTAATTAGTGTGTTCATGAGCTTCATTCAACACTTGACTGTATCCGTCTGCCACTGTTTCAACGAGTCTAAATCTATATCACTTAGCGTTGGAGGTACAAAATGTCTTAATTCATTTGGGATCTTGCCACATTCTGTACAACGTTTGAGTGATGTCATGCCCCATTAATTGATTTGAATGGTATGTATCTGTTCCAATTATTGTATTAATTTTGATGGTATTAAATCCACATCTCTCTGTGCCATAGTGGTGCTTCCATATCACCACTTTTGGCTCCAAATAACTCTCTTGACTTCATATCATGTTTATCACAACTCTCCACCATGCTGTTTTTTCTTTTCACCTTTTTTTGGCTTTTATAATGTTGTTTGTTGAGCCGCTTAGAATGCCTCCGTCTGTATCATCAGCTACAGTATCTGTGTACAGTTGTTTCAATTCGGTGTGTGTGTGTGTGTATATATATATATATATATATATATATATATATATATATATATATATATATATATATATATATATATATATATATATATATATATAAATATAAATATCCACCTCAAGTTCGGCAAAAGGACTTCTGCCACTAGCAGCGGCGGGACGGGCTTGCCACGCCCAAAATCCACACAGTTTTTCATTTTAATATATCACCACCACAAACGAAATCCAGGCCACAATCCTTTGAGATAGCGTGTTTATTTAAGCAGCAACCTCCCGACACGTTTCGGAGCCCAAGTCTCCTTGTTCACGGGTACGGGTAAATGGTTCAATAAAGTTTAAATAAACAAAACATGTGACACAGCACCATCTGACATAAACAAAAGACTCCACTTGTGTTCAGGAGCTAGAAGACAGATTCACGGCTGTAAATTCATAATCGGTGTCAGAAAACGAAAACGAAATTAGATGCAAATGCAAGTACAAGACAGCGTTCAACATAAAGGTTAATGAACCACCTGGAAAATAAATATTGCGCGTTCAGTGAAATGAACGGAGTGCAGCGCCAGTCAAACACTAGTTTCGCCCGAGTGGGCCAGAGTATTGCGATAAAGTACTTCTGTGTGAAGACACATTAGTTAAAGCTGCCGCAACATCATTCCAATCACGCTCTAGTGAGCTACGTGGTTAAATAAATTTCTCAGTAATCAAGCCCATGTGGGCAAAGGTGCATGCGCTGGTTTTAATTCATTCAGTCATCACCATACTGTGAAGGTCATCCGTGCTGTGTCTCAAACTCTCCTATATAACTTCAAGTGGAATCTGCAATAAAGTGAAAAATAAATATAGTGAGTGACAGTTCTATTTGTACGTGATTAACTACTTCTACCAGTTACCAAAATTACTTACAATTAAAAACTAGAGGGTACAAACAATAACAATACAGTTTTTACAGTTTTTTGATCAAAGATACTGCAGACTACAATGGTTAACCTAAATGTACAGATAACCCTTCATCACAATTATGGCCTTCAGGCTGTAGGGTCTGATACTTAATGATGAGGCGGGACTCTAACCTCCTAAGCTCCTGTAGGCGATTGCCTCCTCTTTCTCTTTTTGGTACATGATCAAGGACACAAAAGGATATTAAACAGTTATTGCTGTTGTGGTGACTGGCGAAATGCCTCGCCACTGGATACTGTTTATCAAGGTTTTTTATCGCCCGTAAATGTTCCAGCACCCGCTTTTTTGCAGGGTGGATGGTGCTCCCTATATAGTACTTATTACAGGGGCATTTCAGTTCATACACTGCGTATTCAGTCAGGCAAGAGAAATGATTCAGAATTTTAAGGGTTTACAGTGGGTTGACAACTTCACTTCCTTGATGTTGCAACTATACCTACAGGCTTTGCATTAACCGCAGACAAAAAACCCTTGTACAGGTTTAATTTTCTTGGGGATTGGAATAAGCGTGTTACATAGCATGTCCTTAAGGGATCTATTCCTGCGGTATGTGATTTGTGGATGGTCAAGGATGCCCTTAGATACATCTTTGTCAATTTTTAACACATTCCAGAATTTAGACATAGCCCTTCTGACATCTTTTGCCTGGAGGTTAAAGTCTGTGATAAATCTGGAAGTAACATCCTTTGATTTGTCTTTGGTTTGACCAATGATCAGGTCCTCTCTTTCTCTCTTGTTAGCTACTTCTTTTGCAGTGTTAATGCACTTACTGCTGTAACCCCTTTGTCTAAATCTTTCACACATTATTTTGGCTTCGAGTTCAAAGTCATAATCTCTGGAGCAATTCCTTTTTGCCCGTAGTAATTCCCCTACAGGGATGGAATTGATGAGGCTGTTGGGGTGACAACTTTGCGCATGCAGGAGGCTGTTTCCAGCCGTTTCCTTCCTGTGCAACGTTGTGATCAATTTATTGTTATCAACACTGACCTTAAGATCTAAAAAGTCTATTGCCTCTCTCTCTATATATAAATATATATATATATATATATATATATATATATATATATATATATATATATATATATATATATATATATATATATATATATATATATATATATAGCTAGATATATAGATATATTTGAGCCAGTGGTGACCACAATTCCATAGGAATTATTATTTTTTGGTTTGCAAATAACTTTGGTGTCTTTTGGCGAATCTTCACAAAACTTTCCAAAAAATAAACTATCTTCCACCTCAGCTTCTTCCTGGCGAGTTTCAATGTGAACATAAGGAAATTATTGACGGAGCTCTGAAACTTTACAGACACTCACCCCAGTCACAGATCTGGGTTGAACCCAACATCATTCTTTAGCTCACTTCGCCACCTCAGATCAGACCCAGCTATATGCAAATCAGTCTTGATCCTGTGTCTCATGGGAACAGTCCAGCCCGAACTGCCAAGCCTGGTCTTCCCTGAACCGGAAACAAACATCATGTGACTGTTTTCTGGGTATCACCCTTCCTCAGCCAGGCTAGCTTGAACCGAGTGGCAAAGAGAGCAAGGGACCCACGTCTGGGTGTACCCTGCCAACTTAGGGCAAACAAAACAAACACAAGGAGATGATGGACGGAGCTTTGAAACTTTTTAGACACTCACCCCCAGTCACAGATCTGGGTTGAATCCAACATCATTCTTTAGCTCACTTTGCCACCTCAGTTCAGACCAGATCTCTGTACTGGGGTGCATGTATGACATTGTTCTACATTCTGTCCATCAATTGTTCTTTTTGCATTTGTCAACCCCAGTGGGACGGGTATGCCCAGATGTGGGTCCTGTGCTCTCCATGCCAAGGAGTCAAGCTATCCAGGCTGATGAGGGCTGAAAGCCCGAAACCGGTCCAAGGATGCTTGTTTCTAGTCCAGGGAGGACCTGGCCTGGCAGTTCGGGCTGGACTGTTCCCATTGGGTGCAGGGTCAAGACTGATTTGCGTATGGCTGGGTCCAAACTGGAATGGCATGGTCAGCAAAAAAAAATGTAGATTTAGGCCCAGATCTCTGTACTGGGGTGAATGTATGCCATTGTTCTACATTCTGTCCATCAATTGTTTTTTTTGCATTTGCCACCCCAAGTGGGACGGGTATGCCCAGACGTGGCTCCCGTGCTCTCCATGCCACTGGAGTCAAGCTATCTTGGCTGATGAGGGCTGAAAGCTCGAAACCGGTCCTAGGATGCTTGTTTCCAGTCCAGGGAGGACCTGGCCTGACAGTTTGGGCTGGACTGTTCACATTGGGTACAGGGTCAAGACTGATTTGCATATGGCAGGGTCCAAACTGGAATGGCATGGTATGCAAAAAAACGATGGATTTAGGCCCAGATCTCTGTACTGGGGTGAATGTATGCCATTGTTCTACTTTCTGTCCATCAATTGTCCTTTTTGTAAGTTTCAATGTGAACCATCAAGCAGAGGCCAAGAGAAATGGGGGTTCAAAATATGTTATCCCATGCAAGTTTCCACAGGAAAACTATACAGAGCTACAGCCAAGACTGGTAAACGAAATTACACCAAGTTTGGCCGAAAGTAAGATCTTGGTCCGGAAAGTGTGCATTTTATGATTTGGTGTAAACATGTTCAATAGTTTAAAAAATCTTAAGGTTCAAAATTGATGTACATATCACGCTGCGAAGGATCTGCGAGCCAACATATCTAGAAATAAGATCTGATTGACTGCCACCATGTCAACAAAGATGCAACAATTGCTGAATTTGGGACTCAGTCCCCTCTCCTGAAAATAACTATAAAAAACATACCCTGCCTCCTAGGCCTGGTGGACCCACTGGGGCCCAAACATTTTTTTTTATAAATGTTACTGCAAATTTCCAGAGCATCTGCAGATCAGCTGTAAATCTTTTTTTTTTTTTAAAGCATGGTCCTGCCCTTTTTTCTAAATAAAACCTCTAGGGTGGGCCAGAGCCCAGAGAAAAACACAATATATTCTTTTGGAAGGGAGCTTGTGGACCACCACCCGACGACTCCAGAAGCCTTCAGGAGCGCAGGGGACCACATCTCTGGAGTGGCTACACATTGTAAAAAGGGACGTGGCATGAGGCTCCCTTTCCCAAGCCATAAACATGCCCTGGCAACCCCCATCACCTGGGGCCACAACAATAAAGTTGTTTGGGTACCCTGGTGCCTACCATTGACACGCACAGCAATAGGAGGCCCAGGGGTTTATCCCAGACTTCCTTTAACCCCTGCCGGATTTCCAGCCTACACCCATCATGGTGCGGCAGGAGCTGGATCATTTTGATCCCACTCAGTGGGAGCAGCTTTTCTCTGCTCACAATGGGAAAACCTGTGTTCCCTGCCTGCAAGAGTGCTGACAGGGAGTTGAAGTTCTCCCTTCTTGAGCTCTTGAATGCAGTGAACTGCAGTGTGCCTGTGATAGAGTCCCCAGAACACTGCTGCCATCAGACCCCAGAGACTGGAGTTCCCTGGGCCCCTGGATGTCTCGAGTAAGGGCGCCCATGCCCCACTCTCCAAAAAAGCAGCATAGGCCCCAGGTGAAGGGGTCCCTGGGGCCCTTACCTTGCCCTGGGAGGGTGACACCATGCGCCATCCCCCCAAAAAACCTGGGGTCCATAGTGCTCTTCAGTGGCTCGCAGATGGGGCAGGGTTCAAGGAGTCTATTGAAGGCTCGGAGAGAGGGGCTGCATGCCCCCTCCCGATTAAAAAATCAGAATCAATACTGGGCGATGGGGACCCAGGGCCATGAAATGACTCATGGAGGGGGCTGCAGCCCCCTTCCTATTAAAAAAATAAATAAATAAACAGTGAATGTGAAAAGAGGAGACTAGCCAGTGATTTCACATTCATTGCTCAAGCTGGGCAGTGCCCCCTAATGCCCTGCAAGGGCTTTTTACATTTTTTTTTTTGTCAAATTTTTATTTTTCATTTTTAGTATGCAAAACACATAAAAAAAACAGTACAACGAGCGACATCTCTGAATCACAGTCTACACATGGGCAACGCACTATAGGAAGAAGAGTTCCAACGGCAGTGCAGCATAGATAGTCCAAAGACGAAGTCCAAAATCCAATCAAGGAAGGCAGCCGGAGCCGAGGCTAGCCGTCTCGTGCACCAAGTGCTGAGCCTGTTGAAAGATGCCATGATTGTCGCATAAGAGGAACAACCCACAACGAACCTCCCTCCCACTCCTACCCTCCCTCCCCCCCCGTGGTGATGACAGCCATTCATACATACAGACACACTACTCTCAGTTAAAGTTGGAATAGGTGGAGCGCGCGCACCGAGGAAGGGCAGACTGCCGAGGGTAATCCTCGTGAAAGGAATCGGACCAGAGGGCCCCAGCGAAAGATGAAGTTCTTAAAATTCCCCAGAAAGATGTCCGCCACTCTCTCCACACTCATGAGTCTCCACAGCCTCGCGTGCCAGAGGGAGATCGCTGGCGCGGCCGGCGTCTTCCACGCTGCCGCAAGGGTGATTTTAGCCGCCCCAAGGCAGAGCCAGAGAATTTGCTTATCGGCTCTCGTTTGGTGCTCAAGACCTGGGTCCCGAAGCCCGAGCAGGACATGTTCTATTGAAGTAGATATCGGGTAGCCCATGATGTCCTTGATGTGGGACAAGATCTCCTCCCAGTAAGGGCGGATGATCGGGCAGTCCCACCAGATATGGCGGAAATCCCCAAGAACCCGCAACCTCTCCAACAACGGTCGGAAGCGGATGGAAAGATGCGTTGCAGTTTGGCTGGGCATAAGCACCAGTCCATCAATGTTTTGAGGTGTGCTTCTCGCAGCGCTACCGAGCGATTGTGCGCCGGGACGTCCCGCCAGAGGCCTGCCCATTCGGCCTCGGAGATGTCTCTCCCGATCGTTTCCTCCCAATGTCCCATATAGCGGGGGCGGGGCGTTGCCGCCGTGGTAAGCAACAATTTATAGAGAAAGGAGATGGCCCCCTTCATGGTGGTAGTGCGCAGAAGGAAGGCCTCGAAGGCGGAAGGCGGTCTCGTAGCAGCATTACCCATCCCCGGGGAGGTAGCTCAGTGGAGTAGCTGGAGATGGTGATATCGTTCCGATGGGGGAACCCCATAGTCTCTCATGCAATTAGTGAAGGTGAGTGGGACGGTAGCATGGAAAAGGTGAGTAAGTGCTCGACAGCCTCCCTCACGCCACAAACGAAAGGGACCCTCCCGCAGCGCGGGGGGGAAGGCCGGGTTGAAATGAATGGGGGTAAAGGGCGACGGGAACGGTCATCGCCTGAAACTGTGTCCCGCACTTTCAGCACCGTGCTGGTGGGGGTACTGATATAGGCATTCCTGGGCCTATCACTCTTGGGCTTCCAAGCTAGATCCCACACGGAACAACCGGAGACACTCTTGTCCATATGCAGCCAGTGTTTCTCCGAAAGCTGCTGGGACCATTCCACAAGAACTCGCAGCTGCGCCGCTTTATAGTACAGGTGCATATCGGGAAGACCCACTCCTCCATCCGACCGCAGTCGGCGCAATGTAAAGAAGGAGAAGCGGGCACGCCTGTCCTGCCAGATGAAGCGGAGCATCAGGGTTTTGAGGCGTCTAAAAAAATCTAAGTCAAGCGGAATGGGAAGGGCCTGGAAAAGATAGAGGAACTTAGGGAGGAGAACCATCTTAATGGCATGTATCCTACCTAGCCAAGAGATGTATTTGGGTTTCCAGCGGGCTAAGTCAGCCCGGACGGACGACAGCAGCTGAGGGAAATTTGCCGCAAACAAGCCCCCCACGGTAGGTGTTAAGCGGACCCCCAGATACAAGAGGGAGCCGGTCGCCCAGGACAAGGGGGTCAAAGGCCGCACCCGCTCCACTTCGGCCGGCGAGAGTGTGAGGTTCAGGATGTACGACTTCCCAAAGTTTACCTTAAAGCCGGCTACCTCCTCAAATTCGGACAGGACCCTCTGGACGTGTGGGAGCGAACGAGCAGGATCTCCTATGGACAGTAGAACGTCATCAGCGAAGAGTGAGATTTTGTGTTGCTCTCCCGTAAAGGGAAGGCCCCGAATCCCCTCGTGCTGCCGCACCACCAGCGCCAGCGGTTCAATGCTAAGCGCAAAGAGCAGAGGGGAGAGGGGACAGCCCTGCCTAGTTCCGCGGGAGTGGGAGAAGAAGGGCGACAGATGGCCATTAACGGTTACTCTGGAGCGGGGAGTACTGTAGTTCGCCCGGATCATCGCGATGAATTTATCCGAGAACCCGAAGGCCGCCAGGGTACTAAACAAAACCCCCCAATCCACGCGATCGAAGGCCTTCTCCGCGTCCAGTCCCACTAGCACCGCCGGTACGTGGAATCTATCGGCCTTCTCGATTAAATGGATCACCCGGCGTAAGTTATCGTGGGTCTGGCGTCCCGTGATAAAGCCAGACTGGTCTGGGTGGATGAGGACCGGCATCAGCTCCTGGAGGCGTCGTGCAATAATAGCCGAATACAGTTTCGCGTCGATGTTCAAAAGGGTGATCGGCCGATAGGCAGAGCAATGAGCGGGATCCTTCCCGGGTTTAGGAATGACCGAGATCACCGCCTCAGCCATGGAGCCCGAGCTGCAGCCAGCCTCCGCCATCGCATTGAAGAGATCCGTTAGGTAGTCACAGATCTCGCTGGCGAAAGTCTGATAAAAAAGGGCGGTATATCCATCAGGTCCCAGCGCCTTGTGAGGCTTCAGAGCCTTGATGGCGTCCAGAATTTCCTCCCGGGAGAAGGGGGTCGTCAAGCGTTCGTTTCGGTCAGCGGAGACTTGAGGTAGTGACAAGTCAGCCAGATATCGCCGTTGTGTATCGGGATCGTGAGCATCGCCCCTATAGAGATCCGCGTAGAAGCGGCCAAACAGGGCAGCCTTTTCCTCGTCACGGTGAAGGGGGTCCCTCGCTCCGTCCCGCATGCTTCCAATGTATTCTCGTTCCCGTTTATCTCGGAGCTGACGGGCTAAATGCCTCCCCACCTTGTTACCCTGAGTGTAGGAAGTGTGGCGCAGCCGCAGTAGTGTAAACTCCGCCCTATTGTTGTAGTGGGCCCTCAATTTCCCCCGCACCGCAGTAAGGGGGTGAAGGGTGAGCCGGGAGGGGTTCAATTTATGTGCTGCCTCTAGGTTGGTCAGTTCAGCCTCCAGTTTCTCACGTTCCGCTCTCCGCAACTTGTTAAGATTGGCGTTGAGAGCGAGGCACGTGCCTCTCAGGGAAGCCTTACAGGCATCCCAGGTCGTGAAGATGGAGGTGTCCGAGACCGGGTTCAGTGCCCAGAAATCTCGAATCGCCGTTCGCAACGCTTTGCAAGAAGTGTCATCTCGCAATAAGGCAGCAGGGAAATACCATTTGCGCGCTCCGTCGCCCTTCGCCGACCAGCGCAACCCAAGGACCAGCAGGCTGTGGTCTGAGACAGAGAGTGGAAAGATGCTGGAGTCGCGGACATCGCCCCGAAGGGCTTGGCTTAAAAAAACATGGTCGAGCCTGGAATAAGAGCGATGGACAGCAGAAAAGAAAGTGTAGTCCCGGGAGTGGGGGTGCAAAGCGCGCCAACTATCAATCAAACCCATTTCACTCATCTTACGCTGCGTGGCTGAGGAGAACGTGCCGGCGTCAGCTCTAAGGGTGCCAGAACTATCCAGGGTTTTGTCCCATACCATGTTAAAATCCCCGAGAAGTATCAAATGACCCTCAACAAAGTTCTCAAGTTTTCGTAGCAGCTCTTGGAGAAAACTATTCTGCCCCGAGTTAGGAGCATACACCACCACAAATGTACAAATCCTCTCATACAACAACCCCTTGACCATCAACCATCGGCCCTCCCTGTCACTCTGCATCCCTAGTGGTTGAAAATGAAGGGCAGCTCGGAACAGAAGGGCCACCCCCTATGTTTGGTGGAAGCCGAGGACCTATAGATAAGCGGGAAATGCCTATGCCTAAGGCGGAGCTCATCTTTACGCGCCAAGTGGGTTTCCTGCAGACCCACCACGTCAAGCTGATGGTCAAGCAAGTATTTCCATATTTTTGGGCGTTTTTGTGGCGAATTCAGGCCCTTCACATTCCAAGTAGCGATATTAAGTGACATAGAGATAAAGGAAAGACATCCGCTCTGCAGGCACTACTACCCCCCGCCTCCCTGATCCAGTCAGTACCTCAGTTCCACTCCCCCAGGCCCTAAAGCTAACAGCGACCCAAACACCAACAACAGCACACACAACTGTCCACGCATTCCTGTCATCACCACCCCGTCGACCAACCCACCCAAACACCCCAACCCCCCGTCCCTCCTTCCCCCCACCAGTCCCCCCCGCATGCCACACGTCCGGGCCCCAACAACCCTCAAAACCGGACAAACAAGCCCAGAACTCAACGGCCCGGACAACACTCAACCTCCAGAGCCCACCCTTCCCCCCCTCTCCCAACCCCAACCCAAAAAAAGAAACAGAAAAAATGTACTTAGCAGTCCCATCGAGGAATAAGATGTACTGGTCCTCCCGGGCTGGGGGATGTGGTGTCCAGGCAGGACCCCACAGGCCACGGTACGGGGTGTCTTCTCCAAAAGTACACTAAACCCACGTTACCTGGCCGGACGTGCCCCTCCGGCACCAACCAGTCTGCGGCCCAAAGGATCAAGCAGCACCGGAGCTTTGTTGGGAAGGCGCCAAAGTCGCAGAGGCCACCAATGCCACCGCACTCCCCCTCTCCTGTAAGCTAGCCACTCGGTCAGGCCGCCCATGCTCCGCGGCCCGGCCCACTCTCTGCCATGAGGAAGAACGCCTGCGTCGCCGCCTCGGCGACCTGCCAGGCTCCTGCGAGGGGGTCTCCTCATCCAGCCCCAACAAGTCTTTAGCCGCCTGGAGAGACCGAATCTGCTCAAGCCTGTTCTCCCACCGGAAGATGATGCGGAAGGGATGTCCCCACGAATAGGAGATGTCGCGCTCCCGAAGGAAGGCTGTCACCGGGCGGAACTCCCGCCGCTTCTGAAGGGTCGACGCCGCCAGGTCCTGGTACAGCTGCGGGCGGTGTTCCCTGAATTGCAAGGAAGGGACAGTGCGCGCTTTCCGTAGGATCCTCTCTTTGAGCTGGAAATCATGTACACAGGCGAGGATGTCTGGGGGGGGCCCCCCCCTCGCCTAGGGAGACCGACCCTGTGCACTCTGTCCGTTCTGACTTCCTGGACATCGGCATCGTCCAACACTTGCAAGAAGAGGGCCTGGACATAACCCCGCAGATCGCCCGCTTCTCCGTCCCAGGGCACAGCCCGAATACGGATGTTGTTCCGGCGGGAACGATTTTCCAGATCCTCCGCATGGGCCTGAAGATCCAGGTTCTGCTCTGTGAGCCTAAGAACGTCCTGCTGCAGTTGATGGACATCATTCGCAACATTCAGGTCATGGTCCTCCAGTGTGGCCACTCTTTCGCCTATACCATCCACGTCCCTCCGTACCTCTCGGAGATCCGACGCCAGTTGGGCACGAAGTTCAGAAATGTCCTCTTTGATAGAGGCAAAGAGTTCCGTCATAAAGGCCTTGGTCGCAGGAGCCTCATCGTCCGAAGTCTTGGGCGACACGCTGGGACCGGGCGACGGCGGTTGGTGAGAATTCTTTGCCGCGCCATCCTTCCCTGGCTTCCCCTTGCGTAGTGTGGAGGACATCGTAGTA
The DNA here is from genome assembly GCF_964261635.1 of Lissotriton helveticus. Taxonomy (NCBI): domain Eukaryota; kingdom Metazoa; phylum Chordata; class Amphibia; order Caudata; family Salamandridae; genus Lissotriton; species Lissotriton helveticus. Next base: position 1,222,864,484 of record NC_136059.1, on the reverse strand, counting down.
CTCCTGGAGAGGGCAGCAGTCACCTCTCCGGCATGTACAAGGCACCGCAGTCCCAATGTCGGCAGAGCAAGTCTGCTGCCGGTCCTTCCCACTCAGGGGCCTCTAAGAGCAGGTCACAGTCCGTATGTCAGGCGACCGTGTCTGGCACCCCACCTTTGGGGGTCGCTCCGCCTCCACCGCCGTGAGCTTCTCCAGGGCAGGGGACCCTCCACAGTCTAGGCCTTCGGCCAGCCGCGGCGCAGCCAGGTTACGCCACACGGCCCGCCACCCAGTAGTCGAGGCGCAAAGCTCAACAGTCAGCTTCCAGGGATGGATCCCCCCGCGACGGAACAGCACTGCAGGCACAAACAATCCAAGGGACCGCGTCTCCGCAGCACCTTCCCCCCCACCCGGAGACTTCAGGGATGCAGTGGGGGAAGGGTGGTGCTGGTATTGAGTTCTGAACGCCTGTTGGGCGGCCCCCCCGGTCCCCCCCCCTCTGGTCACAGTGCACGTCCACTGCCCACTAGGGGTAACTCCTCAAGGCTGCGGGGGGGTAGACGCTAGACCAAGGGTCTGAAGTTCCCAACGTCGCGCCGCCACCACCACGACCTCTTTCTCCCCGTAGTGTGCTGGGGGCCCGAGCCCGCTCGGCTCCCAGGGCCCGGTGTCACAAGCCTCCAGCCAGCAGGGAAGGCACTCCCTCGGCTCACCACACAGCCCCTCCGCCGGGTGGCCGACCGGGCAGAACAACAAGGGATCAGGCAGTCGGGGCTCCTCACCTCTGGGCTCGCTCCGCTCCAACTGGTAGGCCAGGCCGGGGATCACTAGGCCTCAGGCCGCCAAGGCACCGCAAATGTCCACAGGTCCCCCGGCAATCATCTAGTCCACCACTGTGGCAGGGGCCCACGGTAGAATCGCGTCCTGCGAGCGCGCCCGGCCGGGCGGCTCCCGCGTGACAGGGTCCGACAGATGCGGAGGCGGGGGGCAGCCCCGCAGTCCCCGCGTCGGCTGATCCCCGCCGGCCCCGCTCACCGGCACCCGTCCGTCGACCTCCGCGGGACCACCAATGCGGCCTCTCCCCTCCAGGCGCGGGAGCAGCAATCAGTGAGCGATGGGTCGGGGGCTAAGCTCTCCGAGGCCGCCGCTGCTCCGCTTCTCGGACCGGCCTCGCTTCCGCTGAACAGGAAGTCCAGCTCCTCCTCCTACGCAGGGCCGAGGCTCTCAGGGCCGCAGTCCGCCGCCGCAGCCCACGCCGCCTCCGCTCTCCGCTGCAGGACCGGACTGTACTCCACCAGTACGGGGGACCTCCGCAGGTCACCGACTGGCGATCAGCACGCCGCCGGGTAAACTGGACAATGCTAAGCTAGGTTGGGCGCCGGAGGGACACGAAGGAGCGTCTTACTCCGTCGCCATCTTGGCCACGCCCCTTTACATTTTTTTTATGTTTGAAGGTGCCCCTAGAAGGGATTGTGGTAAAACTAAGCATTTTTTCATGTGGTGGAGGGCTGTAAGGAGTGCAGCAGCCTCCCCAGAATCATTACAATAAAAACACAGTAAGTCTCCTAGGTCATTACATCCAATACCCCAGGAAATCTTATCTTATGTTTTTTAAAGCACTATGAGCTGGAGCTGTATGCTCTTCAGTGGAATGCAGGGACCTTTTGTGATTTGTTCTATGGCTGCACATTGTGCACATTGTGGTCTGAGTTTTTTTTAAAGACTCAAAGACATAATTCATGTTTTGTATTGCTTTATTGAAAATATTTTGTGACAATCATTATTATTCAACATTGCAATTTGTGTGTATTTATAAAATGTACATTTCATTATAGTTATTGATGATTTTTGACAAAGCCAATATGTGTGCTTTCAATATATTGGCGTGCTGACTGCTTAGTAAAGCCAAAAGACCTGCCTCTTTATATCTTTTAGTGTTCTGACTCTTTGACAAAGCCAGCAGGTCTGCCTTACTTAAAATGACACACATTATATTGTTACATGACATAGTCAGCCGTGTGGGATGGTGGGGTGGGCGCCTTCGGGGAGGGGGCTTCTGCAGGGATTGAGGGCACAGGGCCTGGCCACAGGCTTGGCCCTATGACCACACCCTCACCATGCCTGGCCAAAAGCAATGTGCGGCAGGTGGTTGGTGCTTGCGGTGGATTAGACGCAGGGCCTGGTCACAGGCCAGGCCCTCCATCCCACACCATGCCACACACAATGATGGATATCGTATTTTACATTAAAAAAGCATAGAAATTTGCTTAAAAAAACAAGGGTCAAAGTGAATGTCATAGTTATTTGATAATGTCAGTTAAAACATACCATTTTAAACAAACAAACCACTGAAATTCACCAGTTTATTAATTAACTCAAGTAACTGTAACTTGTACCCTAAAGTATCTATAACTCATGTTTTTGCTAATTTGTTCATTTAAAACGGTATGTTTTAAGTAAGATATGCACTTAACTATAATTTTCTTTAAACTTTTCTTTCAGTTTTATATATATGACCAATCAATACCGGTTTTGATCTTATTAGGGTTCATCAGTCATGCATCTCATTCATCACTTTTTTGTTTACTTCAGTGTGAACCCCTAAATGCGACAGGAATGCCCAGGAGTTGGTCCCATTCTCACTTTTCCACATCCACTAAGCTGCACCCGACTAAGAGCCCCAACTAGGGTCAAACTGGTCTTGGGTTGCTTGTGTTCTGGTTCAGAGAATACCTGGCTTGGCAGTTTGGGCTGGACTGTCTCTATTGGAGCAGGATCAAGGCTGATTTGCACATGGCTGGATCTAATCTAAAGTGACATTGTGGGCAAGAGGCCCGAGTAATTACCAGCGGATGAGATTAATGCAAGCATCCCACTCATAACTTGTGCAATATGATATATTACCTTGCCATCCATATTTTAAATGATATGAGTATGATGTGTATATTTGTGTGTTAATGTTTAAAGATATGGTCGGAAGTGATCTTATTTATTGTTAGGATATCGAGAGGTAATAAGCATTACATTACGTATGTGAGTTATGGGGATACAGGGCATCGGGACCCACAACCGCTGCTTAAAAAGGCAATAAATGGTCTTTCAGCTGTTCTGGTCGATTTTTCTCTGAGAATCCAAATTTAGCTGATATGGGGGCATGCATACCATATGTCTATTTATTGAACTACTAGAGTTCATTACAAGAAAGCAGAAAAATGGCTAAATTTTACCATACATTCAGTACTCTTGTAAAAAGGACTTTAAACAAGACATATATTTGGTTATTGGTATGCTTGTTTTCACTGTTGAGCTTCTACATGTATTCTGCATATCTGCAACCATGATATCTCTTCGATAAGGAGTAACAAGTAGACCTAAGATTAAAATGTGTGTTGGAAGAGGGGTGATGGCTTCATCATCTATTATAAGAAATAAAGTTTCTCCTAATTCACACAATAAGATTATTGTAAGTCACCTCGGAAAATATTCTCGTTTTTGTTTATTGTCGAAGGAGTCCTTGATTACTTGTAGTATTCTCTTATTATGTTTGGCTGGGGTACTTTATCCCACATATATTCAATATAAGAGTTGTTGAAACCCTGATTAAACATGCTTTTAAATATAACATATGTTGCATTCTCCTACTTAGCTGCCTCTGTGGATGCCTGTCCATCACCAGAGTTACTTTTCATCCTTTACTGTTAGCACATTTAATCAAGGGCATACAGCGGGTAATATCTAACAAGCCACTCAAAGATGACAGAGCTGATCTTTCCAACAGATGTACAAAACGTCTGGCATTTAAACTTCCATCATCAATCAGTGGAAGGGGAGCTTCCTTGATTAAGTCATCAACAAGTATCTAAAAACTGGAGCGCAATGAAATATTTTCGGGCAATCCATGCTTTAAATAGTAATATAACCTTGTTTTACTTTTAAATAGTAATATAACTTTTTTTATAAACATTGCTAGTTGATACACAGTAAAAAAGCAACAAGCCATCAGTACAATTAATATTAAACAGCAAAATTATAGATCATGTAGTGACAAGCGCTTCAATTAAGCACATTGGCCCAAATTCTAAATGTGTTTACATCTAATATTCAGGGATTGTGACGTGTTTTCAATATTGTAAAACAGCATCAGCTCACTAATATTACTGAAAATAATCTGTGACATTCTCCTATTTCAAACATGTGAGCTCCTGTTTTAATCTAAAATAAACGTTTTGTATGGATGCTGCATGAAACAAACGCATTTTCTGAAAAATGTCTGTAATAGACTCACATGCATCACCCACATTAAAAATAAATGAAAGGAAAACGGTACTTGAAACAATCTGGTTAAGAAGTATTGGAAGTTATCAAGGTGAGAATGAAGAACAGACCTGGCTCTATCGAGGGGCACCTGAAAGACTGGGGCCCTGGTCCAGAGCCCATTGGCCTATGCCTTCAAATGTCTCTGTTTCGAAGTACAGACCACGTGTTACACAATTTTCTAGAATAAACCATAAGTTATGTTTCTGGTCACATAAACTGGGGTGCAATAGAGCTCAGTCAAACTTGAGCCATGGTTAAACGAACAGCGGCCGTATGATTGGTTGATACATATAGAACACGTACCTATTGTTGCATTTAGAATAACTCTGGCTTGACCAGGGCCTTTGCCACTAGATCGGAATAAGAGTGGGTGTGGGCCAGCAACAGCTGCAGGCCAGTGCTGCTTTAGCACTGAATCTGTGTTTGCGGGTTTTAAATCAGCAGTGTAAATATAATGGCTTTTAAAGCTTTGAATTGCTTAACAAGAAAGAAGACACTATCTACTTGACACACGAAAATCACAAACACAGTGTGTTGGCCAGCACATACAATTTCAGATAAGCCATAATCAAGGACAAGTAGCAAACTTTGGGATGATTCACAAAGATAAATTTACACTTTCGTGTAAGTTTATTGTTGTTTGCTTTTCACTAACGTATTTTACTAGCAGAATCTTTATGATTTTGAATTCTCCACACATAAAAAGTTAGGACCGCCCTATCTTTGTATGTGCAGAGACTCTTGAGTTGTAAAATACAGCAATAAAAAGATTCTCTGTAAAATGTAAACCAGCATGAGGAAGAGGGTTGTATTTGTAAAAAAAAAAATAGGACATTTCTCTTAAGATTTGATTTTGAATTGAAATCACTGCCACTGGGTGTCTGTAGAGGAGTGTGGTCCAATAATCATATGTGTCTGAGATTCCATGTTTAAGAAGGGAGGCTACTTTTTTTTTTATATATATATATATTTAAATAACAGCCAGGCCCAAGTGTCAAACCTTACTGAATAAGTTAGTTGTCCGTCTTTGTTTCCACATTTCTTTGCCTTCGCTGTGGAAGTATCTGACGTCCATCCAATATGAGGCCACTGCTACCCAGGGGCCTCATTTATGAGGCCATGCGTCACTTTTACGCCGCACCAGCAGCGTAAAAAATATGCCTTGTTGCACCATATTTACAAAGTGACGCATCCACCTAGATGCGTTACTTTGTAAACCCCTGCGCTACATTATACCTACGCCAGGTATAATGTATGCAGGGGGTGCGTTCTGAAGCAAGAAAGGGTCATGGAAGTGACGCAGTGAAATCTATAAGATTTCACTGCGCCACTTCTAGGACACAAATGCGTCAATTTCTTACGCCTGCCTCACAGCAGGCTTTCGCGCCGGGATGCCCCCGGGTAAGCTGAGCGCGTTACAAGTTTCATATAATAATAATAATAATAATAATAATAATAATAACAGCAGGCGTAAGACTGACGCAGGCCTTTTCACATGGGGCTTGCCCCATGTGAAAGGACACATTGCTGGAGTTGCATCACTTTTGTGACACACTCCAGCAATGTGTCACTTTTGTGCAATACAGATACGTCAGAAATACTAACGTATCTGTAACTCCTTGCGCCATGATGCGTCACACTGGTTAATATGACGCATCATTGGTGTCGCAAGGAGGACGCAGTGAAAAGTGACGCATCGCTGTTTTCACGCAGCGATGCGTCACTTTTCATAAATGAGGCCCCAGGTGTCTTGACTGTATTGTGCTGACCTGGCCTATGGATTCTCTCCGGGCGCTGTCTTTTTTTCCCACGCCACCACAATGCCAAGGTCTATCGTGATGGCTCGCGGCGGATTGATTAAGTAAGTTAAGTCTGTCTTGTGCGGCAAGGCCCTTGGGGATACAACTGTTGACCAAGTGCTGCCAGTTTCTAAACGCTTGGTCAAAAAAGGCACATTGAAAATGTTCTAATAGCGAGTTAGCCTGACTAGAAGTCTACAGTAAGGAAATGATCGGGTCTGTAGTCGGCTGGGGAGACCCGTAGTGAGCTACTAGAAATCAGGGTGGTCACTTTATTTTAAAAAGTTACCCTACATAGATGTCTGCATGTTTTCTTGAGAAAATAATTCCCAAGAGTGGTTTTAAGGGTAGAGTGACTTTTTCTCAGACACGACGACTTATAAGCATATATTTTATTCGAAAACATGAACAGTGTCTGATGCCCTGATAAGTATTCCCTTCCCTGCCTTATCGCACAAATTGGAGTGTGCACTTGAAAAGGGCTATATGCTTGCACCGTGCTTCATTCCAAAAATATTTGTGACCACTGAATATTTGAAAGCTGCATTATTCACAGCTGTGGTGGTAAAATGTTATAGTGAATTATTTGCAACTAGTGTATTTCTATGTGTAATTTACTTCAGTTTTCCATAGTTGACAAGTGCCTGCGGCTCAAACTCCCCACAACACAAGTGTATATTACTCGCCTATGCATTGTCAATGTATATGGTACGCAAGTTCACGGCCACTATAATGCAGCTCTGAGAAGGCCCTGCATTCAGCGCGGCGTCACGCAGCGGTGCCCGGTCTGTCATAAAGCAGCCCGATGAAAGCATATTTCAAGCTCGCGCAGAAATGCGTCCGGGCGCACGTGTGCACGTGCGCACCCTCCGGCGCGAGCATTCCCGAGGCCTGATCGCACTCTGTCGTACAGAACCCTTTGATGAATGGTAATGTTTTTGCGAATATGTCATCCTGGGTGCATTACGCGAGCACGGCTCTGGGTTTCAGATGTCAGCATTCCGGATCACTGTAGTCAAGTGCCGCTTCTTCTTCGTCACTTACACTGGAACAACAGCCACACAGTCCTTTCCATGACAGCTGGATGAAGGAAGGTGGCATTACTGAGGCGTCGTAATCCCTTCCTGTCAGCAAGTCAGGCCGGCTCCCTATTTAAATAGCGACAACAACAAAATAAACCCACGCGGACACATCCATCCATACTGCCTTTGTCCTGCTTGTCATTCGAGGGCTTACCCGACAGCAAGGCGTCTGACCTGTTCTAGTAAGTCATGAGAAACTGCAGGCCTTTCTTTTAATACTAGTTGCTCGAGTTGAAAATGAACTGCTCTTGGCCTTTACTGAAGTAAATTCCTCGTGCACACACACGCCCGGCTCCTAAAGGCTTTAGACTTATGTTATGGTTTGTTTGTGGGTATGAAATACACGAGCATTAAACAAAAATTGTTCTTATAAGAACCCAACCATCAATACTCTGACACAATGTCTAATGTACAAACAAGGGTTAGCAAGTCGAATAGTCACATCTCTTACATGGTGTGACGAAACACGTGTCGGCTGGCTATTGTCAAGTGTACTGATCAAGATTGACTTATAAATCTCTACATGCAAAACCTGGAGTTTGACCTTCATTCATTCAAATGAACATTGTCTCTAATGTTGGATTCAGACATCAGGACCTTTTACTCTATAAGCGTGTGCACAGGACTTGGTTCTTAGCAAATCGAATAGGAATTGCCTTTGGGACATATGACTTTTCTGAATGCTATTGGAAGTGCCGCACAACGTCAGGACGCTCTGTGGCTCAATCAAAATGTAATTAGATTGATGTGCGCATGCATCAGAACAAATGCATGTGCCAGCAGTATCCTGTAGGTCTTTTCTTTTAATTTTTTATTTACTGACCAAAGATGGCGGGTGCTGTCGTGTGTTTCGTATATAGCCCAGTGTCATTTTCCCTATGTTAGCCTAACTATGGCACGTTATAGGCCACTTTGGCTTTGGACATGTTACCAAATATCACGCTTGTTTTTGTGCCACATTATATTTTCACACCGTCAGCATATGTTTTTGTATTTTGTTATTTTACTGGGATTTACTTTCAACAGCATAGGCAAGGTCAAACACCATTGTTCCTTGTTATTCTTTGTGGTCTGACACTAGCATCAAGACATAATAGAGAAACCCAGCTGCTGTTTTTGAACATGTGTTTTGTCATATAACCAGGGACGTGCTGTTCTAAAAAAAACAGCCCAGTGACTTGCAGACAGAGCAAAGATCCTGAGATGAGGGCTGAGTGGGCATAGATGTAGAGCAACTATCTGTGTATGCTAAGTTATGGGGCGCACTACTAGATCCAAAGGTCTTTTATCTAAAATCACTTAGCTTTTGCAGTGAGGGTGTGTTTAGGCACATCTGTCAGCTAATATGACAGGGCTGTTCATTGTATATAGTCTGCTATTCGTGCTAATGACCAGTAGTGGCTCCTCGAGGGAGTGCTGCGGGTGGTGGGGCGGGGAGGGGAGGGGCAGGGTGGGGGGTGGTAAACTCCGGCATACGGCAGAAGGGAGGTAAGTAATGAAATAAATAAATAATACAAATTACATTGTGCGCGCTGCATCGCCATTTGGCGTTGCAGCATGCGCAATGTGATTAATTTCGTTTATTTATTTCTTTATTTACCTCCGTTCGGCCGTATACCGGAGTATACTAACACCCACACTGCCCTTCCCCCGCCCCACCCCACCGCCCGCAGCACTCCCTCGAGGAGCCACTACTGCTAATGACATTACTGACCTGTATTTGTTGTGGCACAAATATTGCATATTAGAGCTCAATAGTTTAAATAAATGTATCTTTTCTATTTATTGCGGACAAGTATGAGTCAAACCAAATGGGGTGACCTACTACCTCGATCCCTCTGAGGGTCAAGACTGTTGTGTTCTGCAGTGCCAAATCACTTGTCTCTCTGGAAAGGTTAGGAGGGCAAGTGAGGCACTATGAGCTAGTCGGATTTTTGTCCATAGATACTGATAGGTTATGGTGACTCAGTCTCTACATGTAGATGTTGATTGTTCCCAAGCATAGTTCTGTTTCTGAGCAGAATCGTTGCAACAGTGCAAATAAAAAAAAGTACTGCTGGTATTGCGGGTCTGGAGTAAGGCATAATAGAGGAGCGAATGGGGAGAGGAAGGAGAAAAGCAGCGCAATGAGGGTCGGGGGAAGTACAACTGGGAGAGAACACCACAGGCGAGAGAGAGTAATACAGTGCACAGGGTGGTGGTAAAGCACACAAACATGAGAGCGAGGGAAATAAAGAGTGTGAGCTTGAGAGAAGCACACAAGGGAGACAGCTGCAAAACGTGAATTTGCGGAGTGCTTACTCAAAAAAAACCAAAGGAGAGCAGCGTGAGAGGAGAAACAAATCACAGGGAAGAGAGAGAGCAACATGGTGTGGTGAAGAGAAAAGCACACAGAAGTAAGAGAGCAACAAGGAGTGGGAGGGAGAGAAGAAAAATTACACAACAATAACACACTATGGGAGGGGAAGAGAAGCACACACAGGAGACATATGGGAAAAAATTCCCTCTTGAGAAGTACTTCAGCAAAAGAAAACATGCACTCATGTATCATGCATCAGAAAGAAAAAAAAAGAATCCACTAAACATGGAGTCAAAGGACATAAGTAAAGAGGCTGTGCTCTAAGGGAGGAACAGATACAAGATGGACAAGGCACTTTATCAAATAAGAAGCAAGCACATGAGAGTGTCAATAATGCCAACCAATGGTAACTGATGGGTGGGCTTAAATCCCACTGTAAAATCTGATAAGCTGAAAACAGGTCTTTTGCAGCAGGACAACTTTGCACTGTTCGTCAGACTAAACCAACCTAAAAAGTTGATGAGGGATTATCGGGTCACATTCAAAGAACAAGCATGTTTGCATTACTAAGCCAAAACAGGAAATATTCAAACACTGTACCAGAACACATTGGGCATGTGTACCACAAAAGTTTTGTTGTGGCTTCTTGCTATCTTATGCATTCTCCGCAGAGTCTTGATGCTCCCTGCTGCTCAGTCAGTGAGTGAGGCCAGTGAATGGTTGGATTTCTGAGAGTGTTTGTGCCTGGATGAGTGGACAGTTAGATTGAGAATGGGTGAGAAGGAGGAGGATGCTCCTGGTGGTGCTTTACATGATTTACCTGTAACCTGAACTAAACCTAATAAACCTACTCCTTTTGTAACTTACAAGACTACATCCTTAATTGTAACCAGTTTCTAACCTCTTTTGTTTCTGACTCCTTTCTTTAAATATGGAAGCGTTCAGAAATGGCTACGGGACATGAGCTCTTTCTGTTCCTGTTGTCACAGCCCACGTCTATTAAATTTAGATCTCTTAATCACAAAGGGTTCTACCAAGACAAGCCGCATCCAGAACTTAGACCAAGCGGGGGATCAGATGTGTCATCAAAAAAATCTAGACTCCCTTAACGTGTAAATTAACACTGTACCCAAGGTCAAGATGCATAAATTTATAAATACAAATAAACACAGGTCATTGTACATAGACACCCAGAAATTAAAGTGGGAACAGAGAGATTGCCTCATGGTCGAATCACCCGGAGGGGTTCCTGGTTGACTATCACCAGTTTACCCACTTCTCTTCATTGGTCACTCTCTCTCAGTGAAGAAAAATGAATGAATCACACACAAACATATATATGTGCACAAATAAGAATAGTGACAAATACACAAACAGTAGACAGTTGCCAACAGTTATTGTGTGATTACATATAGTAATCCCATGACCCCATAGAAAACGAACCAGGAAAATTGGTTCCAAAAAAGAGAAAATAAAAATTGTGAAGAGGTTTGCTATCTATCTTTATTCTGGTGCTGCAAACCCTTCAGTTAAAAATGGTTAATTATATACCATCAGTATTTGTTTGCTGCCAACATGTTTCGTTGCTCCAACCTCAGCAACTTCATCAGGGCAAAAGATGGGGTGCACTATTCTCAATCTTCACACCTTGACAATTTAAAAGGACCTGTGTAAATAAAACCGGAGTGCAGCGATGAGTATACCGCAATATACAACCCTACAATCAGAGGATTAAGTATATTCAGGGCGCATTCACCCATAATCATACCACGCATTAGATTAACTAAAAGACAGTTTGTTTACCTTATGATCGCCAAGGCATCACATACCAGTGATCATGTAGTAGACCCCATGTCTAATGATCACGTGTCCTCCCAGTGCTCAACGAGTATAGAGCCACCTAAATGCAAACAACAATATGGCCATGAAATAGGGTTAGCTCCACTGGAATGATTTTCGTATATTTATCTGGTGTGCCCACAGTGAAAAAGGGGGGCCCCAAAGGAGCCATGCACCCCCAGATTGGTGCGCCGTGCCTGCACCACAGAGGACATGCCCGTGCAGTTCTCGTTACTGTCTACTCAAAGGCTCGCTATTTCCTAGTGGTAAATCACCGTTGTCATGTCATATCAGATAAAACAGCTTACATACATCAACTTATGTCAGCGAGTGCACTACTGACTGAATGTGTAATGCTAACACACACCCGAACCACTGTACGGTGCTAGAACCCATAAGCGTTGCTCTCACGTTCCCCCACCCACTGTAAAATCTAGTTAGAGTGTCGTGTCGGGCACCGTAACCGATAGATGTAAGTTAAAGCCTCGTGGTCATGAGCTGACCGCCCGTTCGGAGATACCTTATTTTCACAACATTCCATTCACTCAAGTACGCACCACCACCCTTACATTTAATTTAAATTTAAATTTAGATAACAGCTAAGACAATCAGAGGGTTTGAAATGCTGATATCAACTGCTACCCTCTCCAGAGTTAAATCCAAGTATGAAGAAGCAACATGAAGCGCTCTGTTATAATGGCAATGTGTTACACTCAACTGTTAATTGTCCTTTTCCTCATCACTTGACTTAGACTGTGGCTCTGTCCCTTATTAAGGGAGGATATGTGTGGTAGTGGACAGAGCTCCTGGCTAGAGCTGCCAGCCAGAGCTGCTGACACTAGGGAGCCAGGGTCGAATCCACACTTCGGTTCAACATCCTGTCATTCTGGGCAAATCACTTAATGCATTAAAAAAAGTGCTCAAATACCCTTGGGTCAAGGTTGCATTATACAGAACTGCCACTAATATTGCTAAGTGGGCAATTAAACCCAGTTAAAAGCATAACCACCTGTACTAAGCCAAAAACCCATATTCGCTGTGCATAACATTTTGTGCACTCTACTCCGGTGATTACCATTTAGGAATAATTCTTCAACACAAGGAATATCAGGACTTATGCAAATAATCAATCATATACAGCAAGGTCCAATAATAAATTCTACATATTTGGCTGAGGACCAAGGACCCGATTTACTTAGGACCTTCATTGCCCTGGCATCACTCAAGGTGATGGACCAACACAAGCCCTTAAATCAGATTTATTAAGCCACCCAAAGCACCTCGCATGGCTCTGCGTAACTTAGTAAATCTAGAGTAACTCAAGCCAGCTCAAATTGCTGACGCGTTACTCTGTGTTGGAAAGATGTTCCATGGGTGCACCCATGAATCCAATCATTGATTTTGGTGCATTCCCCGATTTACTAAGAATAGCAAACCTGTGAAAACGTCAAAACGGTATTCCTTCGCAACAGAAGCAAAACAAGGATAAATATGGTTATTTCTCCTGGTTAATTCCTCTTTCTATGTGTGCTGCATACTGCAGCAGCAATCACAGAAAGAGGAAAATGCCTCTGACGATTTTTTCTGTACAGGAAGGGACACCTTGTCTGTAACACAAGCACCCATGCACCATGATACAAAGGTGCCTATGTTTGTGCTAGGCAGCACTCAGTGCACTTGCGCAGGGAAAGAGCAGGACTGAGTCATAGCTTAGTAGATATGGGACATTCCTGCTCTCTCCCTCTCATACAGCACAGCAAGTGTTCTTGCTGTGTTGCTGGGCCTAAGTGTAAACTGGGAAATGCTAATTTTTTTTTTAAATCAATCATTCACCAAACAGTCTGCCGAACACCTCTACTCCAGTAGCAATACCAATCTGTTTTTTTATTTTAGGAATACACGCAGAATATTGGCTCTCATTGCTTTCCTTTTTAGATCCTGAAATAATTTTGAGATCAACCCATGCACCTACGAAAGGTGTAAAAATAAATTTGGAGTAGCACAATGCTTCTGTGATACCGGCTTTGTGATAAGCAAAGCTGGAAAACCCTGCCATGCTATGCATGCCCCTGAGGCAACCACAGGTACCTCATCTTGTGCACAAAATTTAATTGTAATGAAGATTTCTATGTAAACTCTGTCGCCTATATATTTGTTTTGCTCTAACGGTGCCTCCCTTTGTCTGTCTGACCCCTTTTCTTCTTTTTCAATACCCAATTCTTAAAGTTGTTCAAAAATTTGAATTTAAATGTTTGCTTGAAATTCACCTAATCATGGATTGTGGATCTTTGAGGCTGCTCCCAGTGGGGCATTACATGGAACTTATCATCTTGAGACTAAACTTACATCTTTTTTCTACATGACCTGACTACATGGCATTACTTCGTTTTAACAGAATTTCATTAAAAAAGTTACTCTTCAGAAAATGATGAGGTGTTGAAGACAACATGGCTGGATCTCCAAAATGTATTTAAAGCTGACAGATGAATGTTTCAAGCTGAGCTGGGGGGACGTATTGCTGTGTTATGTTATGTTATTGCGTATTTGTAAAGCGCACAGCTAATCATTCGAGTGTCCCGGCGCTAAGCGGAACAGAACGCTACCAAAAAAGCAGGACCGACTCTCGTGATGAAATTATTGCTGGAATAACCAGGTTTTGAGTTGTTTCCTAAACAGCCCAACATCTGTAAGTTGTCTTATTGTAATAGGTAGCTTATTCCAAAGATGAGCTACCTGTACTTGAAAGGAACGGCCGCCTCTGCAGGAGCGTGTAAATTTAGGCACGCTCATCAAATGCTGTTGGGATGATCTTAAGAGTCTGCGAGGTGTGTAAAAGGACACTCGTCTCCTAATGTAGTGAGCTCCAGTGTCATGTAAAGCTTTAAAGGCCAGAGTCAGAGACTTAAACTGGATTCTGCGGCGAATGGGCAGCCAGTGTAGGTTCTTTAAGTGGGGAGAAATCCGAATTCTGGAGCCCAGCACAAGAATGGATCCTAGCTGCAACATTTTGGACGACTTGAAGTTTATTCAATAAACACTCTGGAAGACCCAGATAGAGGACATTAGCGTAGTTCAGCCTTGAAGTAATAAGAGCTTGGACCACCGTCCTTCTATGAGAGAGAGATAAAAGCAGCAAAAATCTCTGGAGCGTTTTCAGAATGCCATAGCAGGTTTCTGCTACCGAATGAACTTGTTTCTTCATATCTAGTGCGTCGTCCATTTTTCCCCCCAGATTTCTCACTACTCCAGCAGAGGTCTGCGGGGGTGACATATCTGAAGGCTACTACTGCCTCCAAGCGTCTGGGGCAAAAGATCCAAACAGGATCACTGCAGACTTCTCGGGATTGCACTGTAGCTGATTACATCTAAACCAACCAAAGACCTCCTTTAAACAGTTGTTAATCTTCTCCCCATCACAATGTGGTTATGTCATTTTGAGAGAGGGTGTGTGCTGCTTCAGCTTTTATTTCATTAGTCGTGTGAAAGCATTATTCATTATTAATACTTTGCCTAACATTTCTGATGGTAGTGTTTTGGGTGGTTACTAGGGTTGCCACCTTGGCCGGTGTTTTTCTAAGGAGGCCAGCAAAAAAAGGTGGCAATATAGTAAACAATAGCTTATTGTTAACAGATGTGGTCATGTTATGCAGAGATAACATTTATTTGTAGCTCAGGATGATTTTCCATGAGCAGAAGCAGCTCTTATTGTAGAAAATGTTGGAGACCACCGCTCTAAAGCATCTCCTTGGACAGTGAAAGGGGACACCAGATTATTTTGTTTTGTTTTTTATTTTATTTTTGATTTACTTGGATGCTCCATTTTTATTGTCTTTTCAGTAAGATGGCCTCAAACTACTGAAACAAGTACAGTTTCTAGGCATATCATACCCAGCTTGATAAATGTTATAAAGTTGACAATGATGTGTCCCTGTTGAGAATATCCAAACTTTTTCCCCTAGCTGGTCAATGTTCCTACATTATTTATATTGCAGCACTTTCCAGCCTAAGTCCTGTGTTAGTGTCTGGGGTTGCCTCCTATTATAGGGGTATTGTTAAGTGCTACTAAAAACCCAAATTAGTGGCCTCTGTGCACTCATCTGAACACAAATGGACGGGAGGGCGGTGTCTTGTTTGGGAATGAGTCTTACTAAAGCCATTTACTGAAATGTGTTGGAGTTGCAATAAAGAGGCCACATAGATACCAAAGACTTGAGCATACAGAACTCCAGATCCCTTTTGTAAGTGTGGTCTGGCCCTAGTTGTCTGAGGTAGAGGATAGGGATACAGCTGCAAATCATTGTTCCTGGCAATCCAGAGTAAACAAGTGCATCTTCTATTTTGTACACAAAGTAAGGACCTTATAGGTAATCAATCCAGTAGTGTAGATTATAAGAGAAGGTTTATTTCTATTACATAACATGCACACTGTCTGAGCAGCAAGGAAATAAGGGATAACAGGATACAACATCCTGCTCCAGAAGATATAACATCCGGTTTTTTATTATTGTTCATCAGTACATTTTCTGCCTGTGAATATTTTTTTTTGTTTATAGTAAAGTGCTGATGGCAATTGAGTTTATTATGTGTAAAAATAGATTTGAGTACATACCTACTACTGCCTCTTGGAAAATTCTTGACTCCTTGACCAAATTGCCCTTGGGTAGCCAAATATACTAAGTGAGTAACTTGATTACCTATTTGGAGTCAGAGACTTTTGAAGACATGGGCAGAGTGGGCAATCACCAAGGGCCACCACTTTCCAAGGCCCCCCCTGGGAAGGTGAACTTTCTCCCTATTTCATATCTGTCTATTTCTTCATCTCAACCTTTAATGCATTATTTAATTGTGTTTGAAATAGTGGTAGCAGAAAATGGGTAATAAAATGCAAAGCTGTTCCAGACAGGGCCCACTAAAATATGTCTTGCCCAGGGCCCTTGAATTCTTTAAGATGACACAGAGATGGTCTGGAGTGCAGTTACTCATGACACCCTCGGACAGCAGTGGTAAACTATAGTACCCATCATGAATAGTGCCCAGAAACCAGTGATTGCCTCGGGAACCAGAGGAAAGATCTAACTTCTTTTAAAATAACTTGTTGTTGGGAAAACATTGAATTATTTGATAAACTGCAGCCTACTTCAGCTAAATAAGGAGCAAAGACAAATTCCTAAACTTTGGACTGAATCTGTTGGCTTCTACACAAATTACCTCAAACCTAATTAGTAAATAAAGTATGTATAATTGTTAATGACAAAGTCTGCATGTTTACACTCTGTTAAGTTTCAATAACTGCAAATGTTTGCAAAATTAATGGCACTCTACTTATTTCAACTGCAAAATATGAAAAAAGAGTCTCAGCTGATTTTCATTTTATTATACAGTTTCAGCGGAGGTATATCCAGAAATTAGTGCATCACTGTGGAGTAAAACATCAAGTTTGAAGGACTCTAACTTTAGCCACTCAACTGACCGCTCGTCCAATGCACCAGGAATTGGACAAGAACTGCAAAGCAGACCTGTTCTGGTTGCAGAAATCATGGTGCAAGGTATGTGTGGGTTTCTCAAAGGTACAGATGATACTATCTATATTGTACACGCTATTAACCTGGTAAATAATAGTGGATTGATTAGGAGTTGAGTGGTAATAACACTTTCCCAGATTTCTGCACGTAATGCTAAATCCGGAGCTGTCTTCTAGATATTCCATAAGCACCAACTCTAAATCAATTCTGGGGTGTGTTTTCTCAAAACATACACTCACACAATGTCATATGTCGTAGTAGACACAGAGGCAGGTTGTTTTGGGTGTTGAAAATGCTCCTAAAGGTTTGCCATTGTCATTGGTGGCTATCAAAACGTGCAAAGTGATGTCTTGTGTAATTTGGTAAAAACTTTCCCCCAACTGCACTGAGCTAGTGAGCAAAGCAAGAAAGTCTGTGGCCCAGCGTAAGAGAAGCAGATATTATTGGGGTTAACAGTTTTTCCACTAAGAAAACCTTTATAGAAATAGGACCAAGGAATCTACTTTAAAGCTTAATGTTTCACCTAAATTGACTAAAATGCCATAGGTCCTGAAGGTGCGCTCATTAAATCTTTTCAAATTGTGTTAAGTAAGCCTGACTCACCCCGTGGATATTTAAGTTCACCCTTACCCAAAAAGCTTTCAGAAAAACATAGTTTTAAAGTGGTGCATTTCTCTTCCCATTTCCCCTAAAAACTGATTATAAAACTCATAAGTATATATGAAAGTTTAAAAAGTCTGGATATGCAATTGCACACGGCTTAATATTTCTTTATATTGAATATAGCATTTTCCTTTAATTCTGACATGCTCTTCCTTTAATTGTTCATCCTGCCTTTTCCAAGTAGCTTCTAAGTGATACTTTCTGACAGAGAAACAACTTAGAAGCCGACCTCCACAATCCCAGGCAGAAAACAGAAAAGCTAAACAGTACTGCTAGTTCATACAAAGGTTGCTTTTTTAAATGCCTTCACTAATTATGGCACAACAGACATAACATAAGGTCGCCTCTCTCATCTAGGAGACATTAGCAGCGAATCTCTCAAAATTTGGCATGAATTATCACTAATAAGGTGTCAACTTGTTACAGTGTACACTCCCAATGATTGGTCCACATTGAAGACTCCCCTCTTCCGGCTTCTGCTGCCAGCTCCACCAACGCGGTACAAAAGGGGGTGGTGATGGACGGAGCATCTGAACCAATCAAACACTCACACCCAGTCAAAAGATCTGGGTTTAATCCATCACCGTTCTTTAGCCCACTCTGCTACCCCAGTTCAGACACAGCCAGGCTTGCTTGAATCCAGTGGCAAAGTGAGCAAGGACTCACGTCTGAGCATTCCCTGCCAACTTATGGCGAACAAAGCGGTACAAAAGTGGGTGGTGATGGACGGAGCATCTGAACCAATCAAACACTCACACCCAGTCAAAAGACCTGGGTTTAATCCATCACCGTTCTTTAGCCAGCTCCACCAAAACAGACTGTGCTCCTCAACTAAACCCCTTTACCATGTAATCACATTTTTACTTCTCGAAGAGAGCCCCCTTCCTTCATGTTCCCATCTCGCTTAGTCCTCCCAACTTGCACGACACCCCCTCTAATTACAATCTCAGGCAAACCCTGCAGCCAAGGTGTGTGCATCCCACCCCAGTACCTCACTTCTATCAGTACCTTGTGCACTCTTCCTACTTCAATATGTTCACTGAGCCGCTTGACTGCCTGTCCACTACTTGTTTTCTCATGCACTCAACGTTTACTATGCTCAGTTGTATTGTTGTCCTTGTACAGTTTTCTGTTGCTTTGTAGCCTTTTTGTACAACATAAATATAACACATTCATTAATATATTTTGGAAATGTAATAATTTTGCCCCTCAATTTTAGAAATCAATACAAGCTTTTCATTTTGAATATGTACGCTTACATTTACGTAAAATAAAAGCATATCTTTCTGATGAAAAAACACTATATGTGCACTATCTTTTAATTTTTGTTAATTACGCCTTTTATACCCAAATATCATTGTGCCACCATCAGCAAATATTAATGTGGTCAACTGTGTGTATATTCTTCCTTACATGATAGGGATGCATATGATATGCCAAGGATTTACCATCACCCCATGGATGCCTACAATATGGCAGGTATTTTGATAATGTGTAAGCCAGCACTAGAGTTATTTTGAGTGTCCACCTTCATGCTCTAGTTGCTGACACTATATCAAGAAATACCAACAATCTTCCAGCTTGGGCACCATTTTCCTGTGATAACACACAAATGCGCCAAGGAATGCCACTATGCCAAAAATGAGCACCATTATGTCAGGGCCAGCATTATCAACGTAAAAAGAGCAACCGTACAGGTGTAAGGTGGGTGACCTGAGCACTCCTCTATGCTTACGAAAAAGCAAATTTAAACTAAATGATTTCAAAAGTTCAAAGTTTTCAAAGTTTTCAAGATTTTCAAAGTTTTATTCACTTTGCGTTAAGATACATGTAGTTCATCTGGGTCAATCCATGGTGATTAGTTTGAAAAACATAACTTCAAATGTACATGTGGAAATCACTCCAAGATTATAGAAGGTTCATTCATCGAAACATATGGCTTAATGTCCCGATGCATTTCGAGCTGAGGAGCTCTTCTTCAGGGGGGTCAATATGTTCTAAGGAAAAAGTGGAAAAAACCAACTTTAGTGATCAGGGTCCGAGTGTAGGTCAGAGTATGAGAGGATGAAGATTAGAAGGAATGGGGAATCACATCAGCAAAGTGGTGATGCATAGAAGAGACCGGGCTTAATTGGGCTCGTGCGTACAGAACGTGAGTGAGATCATGTGAAATAGTGGACTAGTGGACTCGGGCGTGAAAGTAGAATACCAGTGCATTACATGAAAATACAAAAACATTCCTATAATGTGCCCAGTGGGACGCACAGAGAGAGTGATACTCAGAAATGTGAGCTAAGATGAGAGAGAAAGGAAGTCGGTGCATACTGTGAGTTATCCAAACGTTCCCAATGCGTGCCGTACAATTCATAATTAGAACCGAAGTGACCGGTGGCAGAGCGCCTGGTGACCAAGTGACCCTGAAAGTCCAGGAAACACTTGGTGTCTAACTTGCCGAATTGATGCGTGATCGAGTTACCGAGTTCCGATACGGTGAAACGCCATTGGAACAGTGCGGAAGTGAAGAGAAACGGTGGCGCATGCGTGAAATATCTCAGGTTGGTGAGATAAACGAAGGACTACGGTAATAGTCCAACCAAGGTGTCAGAGAAAACGGACTACGAACGAGTGTGGGGAATCGGGTGGATCCCGGGACAATAACGTGTGTGCAATGAAAGAAACAGCCTAGTGATTGCACAAATAAAACAAAAATGAAAAAATGAAAAAATAATAAAATAAAAAATGATGAAAATTGGCCGAGAAAAGGATGTCTGATGCATATACAGTGAACAGGGTGCAATATACGATGTGGTGGGAACGAGATGTGTTGAAGGGGATGGTGACAAGGAACGAAAAGATAAGCAGTGGATGAACGTTGAGGGGTGTAGTGAGGAGCACGGAGGACAAGTAGGAAAATGTGATACGTCCATGAAGGTGTGAAAAGGACTGTGAAAATGACAACAAGAGCTGGGAAGTGAAAGGATGGGGGTGTAGGGCGTTGGAATGAAGCTATGGTGACAAGATGGAAAAAATAACTGAGATACAAACCAAGAATAGACAGGAAAGAAAGAAAAGAAGAAAACAAGAACAATGTGTGAAAGACAATATTTTCAATGGACAATGCAAATCACAAAGAAAAATACATTTCTGAATGCAGTCAAAAGACAGAGCGCCAACAATTGTGGAACATGAAGTCTATGAAGTCTGTTAGAGAAAGCTGCTAAATTCCAGACGTTCATTGAGTCCTTTTGGATGGGCTGTTCCTAATTTAAATATCCAGTACAATTCTCGTTGAAGTAAGAATTTTTTAGGGTCAATGCCCTCTGGTTTATTGACCACCTCTAGGATGAGAAAACGAATTTGACTATTGTTGTGATTTTGTTGAGTGAAATGTGCGGAAACGCAGGATTTCAAGTTTTTGTTTCGAACATTGCTTCGATGTTCGTTCAGTCTAGTTTTGATTTTGCGCTCGGTTTTCCCTACATAGGGTAGTCCACAGGGACACTTCAATAAGTACACAACGTTCGTGGTGTCGCATGTGGCGTTGACATGTAGAGGAATAGGTGTACCTTTGCTTGGATGAGTTATGCTGTTCCCTGGTATGATGTTGTGACAATTCTGGCAGTTGTGACAGGGAATAGTTCCTTTGTAGACAATTAGCTCGGTTGTGCGAGGTTTTATAATTGACCCTAGGTTTTTGGATCGTTGGTAGGCAAAGATCGGCGGTTCATTGAAAATGGTATTAAAGTCAGGTTCCAATTGAAGAATTTGCCAATGCTTAATGATACTTTTTTTAATCAAATAGCTTTTTGTAGAGTATCTGGAGACAAATACATTGCGTTGATCCTTAGTGGATGTTTTGATTTTGGGTTTGAGTAAATTGAGTCGATCGAGGGTGGTAACTCTGGCATGAGCTGTTTAAATCACCTTGTGAGGGTAACCTCTTTTAAGGAATTTGTTCATGATGATGGTACTGTTTTATGTGAATGTTTCAGCAGACGAAGCAATTCTCTTAGCTCGCATGAGTTGTGAAAAAGGTAGATGTTTCTTGAGACTTGGTTGATGAAAGCTTGAGTAATGAAGGTAATTATTGCGGTCGGTGGGTTTGGTGTAAATAGATGTTTCCAGTTTGGTGTCTTTGATGGTGATGTCTACGTCAAGGAATGAAATTCTGGTCTGGTTGTACTGATGAGTGAATTGTATTCTGTTGTTAATGGTGTTGAGGTGGTTGATAGCAAAGATCAGTTGTTGTTCGGTGCCAGTCCAGATAAGGAAAATGTCATCTATGTACCGGTAATAGATTTTGAGATGTTCTTGCCAATGGGGAATAGACAAAATGTGTTGCGTTTCGAACTCATACATGAAGAGGTTCGCATATGATGGGGCTGCACAGTTTCCCATTGCTACGCCAGAAAGTTGGATGAAAAATTTGTCCTGATATTTAAAGTAACTGTGCAGTAAAGTGAATTGGACCAATTCCATAAGAAACACTTGTAGGTCAGGTGGTTTGTTAGTTTTGAGTAGGGCCGCTTCTATTGCCTGAATACCAAGATTGTCAGAAATGGATGTGTACAAAGAGTTAACATCAATGGTACAAAGCAAGACGGGTGTTTGTGGATCAATGATGATATTGTTGAGTTTGGATAGGAAATCCGTGGTGTCCAGTAGGTAACTTTCCATATGTCTGACTGAAGGTTGAAGGTGGCGATCAATGTAGGTTCCAATTGGTTCGTGAATGGAATTGCATGTGCTAACTATAGGTCTGAACGGAGGTTTGATGGGATCTTTGTGGATTTTTGGAATCATGTACAGATACGGAGTGCTGGGATGGGTCTTGATGAGGTAGTTCCGATCTTTAGTAGTGATGGTTCCAAAAGTGGCTGCTTTATCAATGAGCTACTGAAGGATGGCAGAATATTCTTTGGTGGGATCATGATTTATCTCCATATAGGTGTTGATATCCGTGAGGTGATGGTTCACACTTTCTAGGTAGAACTGGGTATCCATAATTGCCAGAGATCCGCCCTTGTCAGCCGGGCATATCTTGATGTTGCTGTTGGTTGCTAGTTGCGATAAGGCAATTTTTTCATTTCGTGTTAAATTTTGTTTGTGTCTCACTGTTGTTTGGTTGATACTGTCAAGGTCTTTGTGGACAAGTGCTTCAAATAAATCTAGCGCTTTGTGACTGGCTGGTGCCAAGAAGGGGCTTTTGGGTCGTAAATCCATAATGGTGTGTTCTTCACTTTTAGTAGGTACCGTACACACATTGGAAAAGAAATGTCTTAAACGCAATGTTCGCATAAACTTGTAGAAGCTGACTTGAGTTTCTAGATCGTTGGTAGTGTAAGTGGGAACAAAAGAGATACCTTTTTGAAGGACTTTCATTAGTGTGGTCGAAATGGTGGTCTGGGAGATGTTGATGATTATACTCTGTGACTCCTCGTCGATTGTGCTATAGGGCGCTGTTGCTCTGATGAACCTCGTCCGCCTCGATCGACGGTTGCGTCTGTGCCTAATTCTAAAAAAGGAGCAGGTCCAGTGCTATGAGGTGAAGGTTGGCTCGTGGATGCCTCGCTTTGTGGTGGCTGACTGCTCTGTAGGGGCTGTGTTGAACTTGAAGGTTGCCGTTGATCTTGTCAGGACTGTCTGGTGCGGGTTGAACCATCAGAGGATGATGTATCTCCTTCGGTTGATTTGTTAAATTGCGATCTTTGTTGCCTTCTTGCCGCGTAAATCTCGGCCCAGTTGTACACCTCCCCTAATTTGTAATCAACTGTATCTCTTTTAAATTTGCGCAACTTTCGTTCGTTGATTTCTTTAGTATACTTTTCAAGTTGTGTTTTTGACATCCTCCAAAGTTTGATCTAGTTCTTCTGGGGTAAGTTTGGAACTCAATTCTTCTTTAAGTTGGACTACCTCGGTTGAAAGATCTTCTAACATTTTAGATAATTCTTCGACAATCAATAAGATTAGATCAAGTGAGCACTTGTTAAGAATTCCATACCACCTCTCAGTGAATTTTATGTTGTTTTTGCATAATGTAGATTTGAGTGGTATACGTAGGCCTCTTGGGATCCTAGAAACTTTGTGGTAACGAATCAAAGTACTCGCATGTAAGCGTTGGTTAATCTCTCTTTTGGCTGCATATAATAGTTGACGTATGTTTGATTGGACAGATCCTGTACTGGAAGCAATACACTCGGGTTCCTGAATCAGTGTGTAAATGCGTTCGGTATCTTCTGTGGAGTATTCAAAAATTTCAGCTTTGTTGCTAGTTAGACTGGCTATGTCAGCATACGACATGATTTTCGAGTGAATGGGTGCAGAACGCGGATGGACAGATAGTGAATGAGAGCTGAAAAAAGAGTCCGCTGCACTCCAAGGTGATCGAGGTAATGTTCAAGTTAGTAATTGGTAATCAGGTTTTAGGGTGCTCAGGGTGAACCCCTGCTGTCCGGGAGGGGCGAGAGGAATGAATCAACGTAAAAAGAGCAACCTTACAGGTGTAAGGTGGGTGACCTGAGCACTCCTCTATGCTTACGAAAAAGCAAATTTAAACTAAATGATTTCAAAAGTTCAAAGTTTTCAAAGTTTTCAAGATTTTCAAAGTTTTAATCACTTTGCGTTAAGATACATGTAGTTCATCTGGGTCAATCCATGGTGATTAGTTTGAAAAACATAACTTCAAATGTACATGTGGAAATCACTCCAAGATTATAGAAGGTTCATTTATCGAAACATATGGCTTAATGTCCCCGATGCATTTCGAGCTGAGGAGCTCTTTCAGGGGGGTCAATATGTTCTAAGGAAAAAGTGGAAAAAACCAACTTTAGTGATCAGGGTCCGAGTGTAGGTCAGAGTATGAGAGGATGAAGATTAGAAGGAATGGGGAATCACATCAGCAAAGTGGTGATGCATAGAAGAGACCGGGCTTAATTGGGCTCGTGCGTACAGAATGTGAGTGAGTTCATGTGAAATAGTGGACTAGTGGACTCGGGCGTGAAAGTAGAATACCAGTGCATTACATGAAAATACAAAAACATTCCTATAATGTGCCCAGTGGGACGCACAGAGAGAGTGATACTCAGAACCTTCAACTCATAGCACTGGACCTGCTCCTTTTTTAGAATTAGGCACAGACGCAACCGTCGATCGAGGCGGACGAGGTTCATCAGAGCAACAGCGCCCTATAGCACAATCGACAAGGAGTCACAGAGTATAATCATCAACATCTCCCAGACCACCATTTCGACCACACTAATGAAAGTCCTTAAAAAAGGTATCTCTTTTGTTCCCACTTACACTACCAACGATCTAGAAACTCAAGTCAGCTTCTACAAGTTTATGCGAACATTGCGTTTAAGACATTTCTTTTCCAATGTGTGTACGGTACCTACTACAAGTTAAGAACACACCATTATGGATTTACGACCCAAAAGCGCCTTCTTGGCAACAGTCAGTCACAAAGCGCTAGATTTATTTGAAGCACTTGTCCACAAAGACCTTGACAGTATCAACCAAACAACAGTGAGACACAAACAAAATTTAACACGAAATGAAAAAATTGCCTTATCGCAACTAGCAACCAACAGCAACATCAAGATCTGCCTTGCTGACAAGGGCGGATCTCTGGTAATTATGGATACCCAGTTCTACCTAGAAAGTGTGAACCTTCACCTCTCGGATATCAACACCTATATGGAGATAAATCATGATCCCACCAAAGAATATTCTGCCATCCTTCAGTCGCTCATTGATAAAGCAGCAACTTTTGGAACCATCACTACTAAAGATCGGAACTACCTCATCAAGACCCATCCCAGCACTCCGTATCTGTACATGATTCCAAAATCCACAAAGATCCCATCAAACCTCCGTTCAGACCTATAGTTAGCACATGCAATTCCATTCACGAACCAATTGGAACCTACATTGATCGCCACCTTCAACCTTCAGTCAGACATATGGAAAGTTACCTACAGGACACCACGGATTTCCTATCCAAACTAAACAATATCATCATTGATCCACAAACACCCGTCTTGCTTTGTACCATTGATGTTAACTCTTTGTACACATCCATTCCTCACAATCTTGGTATTCAGGCAATAGAAGCGGCCCTACTCAAAACTAACAAATCACCTGACCTACAAGTGTTTCTTATGGAATTGGTCCAATTCACTTTACTGCACAGTTACTTTAAATATCAGGACAAATTTTTCATCCAACTTTCTGGCGTAGCAATGGGATACTGTGCAGCCCCATCATATGCGAACCTCTTCATGTATGAGTTCGAAACGCAACACATTTTGTCTATTCCCCATTGGCAAGAACATCTCAAAATCTATTACCGGTACATAGATGACATTTTCCTTATCTGGACTGGCACCGAACAACAACTGATCTTTGCTATCAACCACCTCAACACCATTAACGACAGAATACAATTCACTCATCAGTACAACCAGACCAGAATTTCATTCCTTGACGTAGACATCACCATCAAAGACACCAAACTGGAAACATCTATTTACACCAAACCCACCGATCGCAATAATTACCTTCATTACTCAAGTTTTCATCAACCAAGTCTCAAGAAACATCTACCTTTTTCACAACTCATGCGAGCTAAGAGAATTGCTTCCTCTGCTGAAACATTCACACAAAACAGTACCATCATCATGAACAAATTCCTTAAAAGAGGTTACCCTCACAAGGTGATTCAAACAGCTCATGCCAGAGTTACCACCCTCGATCGACTCAATTTACTCAAACCCAAAATCAAAACATCCACTAAGGATCAACGCAATGTATTTGTCTCCAAATACTCTACAGAAAGCTATTTGATTAAAAAAAGTATCATTAAGCATTGGCAAATTCTTCAATTGGAACCTGACTTTAATACCATTTTCAATGAACCGCCGATCTTTGCCTACCAACGATCCAAAAACCTAGGGTCAATTATAAAACCTCGCACAACCCAGCTAATTGTCTACAAAGGAACTATTCCCTGTCACAACTGCCAGAATTGTCACAACATCATACCAGGGAACAGCATAACTCATCCAAGCAAAGGTACACCTATTCCTCTACATGTCAACGCCACATGCGACACCACGAACGTTGTGTACTTATTGAAGTGTCCCTGTGGACTTCCCTATGTAGGGAAAACCGAGCGCAAAATCAAAACTAGACTG
Source organism: Lissotriton helveticus (assembly GCF_964261635.1). Lineage (NCBI taxonomy): Eukaryota > Metazoa > Chordata > Amphibia > Caudata > Salamandridae > Lissotriton > Lissotriton helveticus. Next base: position 1,222,837,790 of record NC_136059.1, on the reverse strand, counting down.
AACGAACATCGAAGCAATGTTCGAAACAAAAACTTGAAATCCTGCGTTTCCGCACATTTCACTCAACAAAATCACAACAATAGTCAAATTCGTTTTCTCATCCTAGAGGTGGTCAATAAACCAGAGGGCATTGACCCTAAAAAATTCTTACTTCAACGAGAATTGTACTGGATATTTAAATTAGGAACAGCCCATCCAAAAGGACTCAATGAACGTCTGGAATTTAGCAGCTTTCTCTAACAGACTTCATAGACTTCATGTTCCACAATTGTTGGCGCTCTGTCTTTTGACTGCATTCAGAAATGTATTTTTCTTTGTGATTTGCATTGTCCATTGAAATTATTGTCTTTCACACATTGTTCTTGTTTTCTTCTTTTCTTTCTTTCCTGTCTATTCACGGTTTGTATCTCAGTTATTTTTTCCATCTTGTCACCATAGCTTCCTTCCACCGCCCTACACCCCCATCCTTTCACTTCCCAGCTCTTGTTGTCATTTTCACAGTCCTTTTCACACCTTCATGGACATATCACATTTTCCTACTTGTCCTCCGTGCTCCTCACTACACCCCTCAACGTTCATCCACTGCTTATCTTTTCTTTCCTTGTCACCATCCCCTTCAACACATCTCGTTCCCACCACATCGTATATTGCACCCTGTTCACTGTATATGCATCACCCAATTTTCATCATTTTTTATTTTATCATTTTTTCATTTTTTTATTTTTGTTTTATTTGTGCAATCACTAGGCTGTTTCTTTCATTGCACACACGTTATTGTCCCGGGATCCACCCGATTCCCCACACTCGTTCGTAGTCCGTTTTCTCTGACACCTTGGCTGGACTATTACCGTAGTCCTTCGTTTATCTCACCAACCTGAGATATTTCACGCATGCGCCACCGTTTCTCTTCACTTCCGCACTGTTCCAATGGCGTTGTCACCGTATCGGAACTCGGTAACTCGATCACGCATCAATTCGGTAAGTTAGACACCAAGTCTTTCCTGGACTTTCAGGGTCACTTGGTCACCAGGCGCTCTGCCACCGGTCACTTCGGTTCTAATTATGAATTGTACGGCACGCATTGGGAACGTTTGGATAACTCACATTATGCACCGACTTCCTTTCTCTCTCATCTTAGCTCACATTTCTGAGTATCACTCTCTCTGTGCGTCCCACTGGGCACATTATAGGAATGTTTTTGTATTTTCATGTAATGCACTGGTATTCTACTTTCACGCCCGAGTCCACTAGTCCACTATTTCACATGATCTCATTCACGTTCTGTACGCACGAGCCCAATTAAGCCCGGTCTCTTCTATGCATCACCACTTTGCTGATGTGATTCCCCATTCCTTCTAATCTTCATCCTCTCATACTCTGACCTACACTCGGACCCTGATCACTAAAGTTGTTTTTTTCCACTTTTTCCTTAGAACATATTGACCCACCTGAAGAAGAGCTCCTCAGCTCGAAATGCATCGGGGACATTAAGCCATATGTTTCGATAAATGAACCTTCTATAATCTTGGAGTGATTTCCACATGTATATTTGAAGTTATGTTTTTCAAACTAATCACCATGGATTGACCCAGATGAACTACATGTATCTTAACGTAAAGTGAATAAAACTTTGAAAATCTTGAAAACTTTGAAAACTTTGAACTTTTGAAATCATTTAGTTTAAATTTGCTTTTTCGTAAGCATAGAGGAGTGCTCAGGTCACCCACCTTACACCTGTAAGGTTGCTCTTTTTACGTTGATTCATTCCTCTCGCCCCTCCCGGACAGCAGGGGTTCACCCTGAGCACCCTAAAACCTGATTACCAATTACTAACTTGAACATTACCTCGATCACCTTGGAGTGCAGCGGACTCTTTTTTCAGGGCCAGCATTATGACAAGGGTGGAAACCACCATACTTTACATGTCCACAATATGCCAAAAATAAATTACCACTATTGTGCCAGGGCCAGTTTGTATGGACGGGAACACACACTAACTCACTGATCCACTCACACTTCAGCCTTCCCTTCTTCAATTAATACATTTATTTTATTTAACTTTTTTTCAACTCATGAGCTGCTTTGATCCTGGTCCTGCTGCTGAGAAGTATTGTGCCCCTTTGGTTCATCTGCCTTGTTGGCTGTTTGCCAGGTTTAGCACTTCACTCACATACATAGATTCAATGACAGCATCAGGTTGCCTTCATAGCCAACACACCATGGCACAGGATCATTTGTGATGCTTCAGGACCCATCCATGGTGTTAAATAGAGGTATGAGCATGGGGCTAAGCACATCTGCAGTGCTAGCACTGGTGACACCACTTCAAAAAAATTCTTTACAGGTAGCCAGCGGGAGTGGCTGGGGTGGAAAGAGGTGCCCTCCTGTTTGTAAAGGAAGCCATGGGGGCAGCTCTGATTCTAGCCCCTGAGTAGAAGTAGAAGTCTCTAGCAAGCTTTTGTCATTCAGTCTCCATACGTCGTTTTTTACATACCACTGAATAACTTGGTTGCCTTACAGATCAAGATAACATCTCCACCACTTTAGACTGTGACATCAATGCTCAGCAGATGACTATAGAAGATGGTGTCAGCTGTCAGTGTTTCAGAGGATTCAGCGGGGATGGCTATTCATGCAAGGGTAATGTAGGATTCTTAACATAAGATATGAAATGTCAACTATGTGCCAGCTGCTGATGTCAGTGTGTGATACAGAGGCCATATAGCTGCTATGTGGATCTTCGTAAAGATAGAATGGCAATGGTCTTCAGAAAGTGATGTCCCAAAATTGAAAAAAGGAAACGTGGCACCAATAAATTTAGGATATATATATTTCATTAAAATCAGGTTGTATGTTAATTTTTTTCACCAAGGGTTGAAAATGTGACCGCCTATTGTTAATAGATACATTATTTGTCACAAAAACCTGTACTCAAACCATGACTAAACCTTATTTGTGGCACAATAAATGTGTAAATAAAAAACTATGAAAAAAGGCCATGAATGTCACAAAACGTTTTTCACCTACACATAGAAGTACTTCACCTAAAGGAAGTATGGCCACCACTTGTCACATGATGCCCATCCTAAATACAATTTAAATCACTGTAATGAGAGGCATACCTATAAATGAAGAATTGCACATAAACAGCTAAACTTAAAATATATAATATGTTCATAGCTTAAATCGGAATCATAGTACATTGCTATTCAGAAAATAAGAGTACAGTTCATGAAAACTGTCCAATTGTGAGCGCACATGTGTAATTAATAATGTTGTTTTATGCAGATCTTGATGAATGTTACACCATGAATGCTCTATGTGACCCAACACGAGCCGATTGCATTAATACAGAGGGAGGCTATGTCTGCAAGTGCTTTGAAGGATATAAAGGTGATGGACTTCTGTGTCAAGGTAAGATGTGATAAAATGTAGACACAGAAGAAGGGCATACAAATCAGATGATGTCACCAATGCTAACTTTGTTAATATAGAAAAAGAGAGAAAAGGGGGAGTCCCAAAACACATTTTTTCCGCTGCAATTTTCCATGGATATGGCTGAAAGCGTGATTGTGATCCAGAAAGCGTGCTTTTTGTGATTTGGTATAAATCAGTTTTGTAGTTTTTGAGGAATTAAGGCAAACAATGTATGTATATTTCACAGCGTGGAAAATGTGCAGTCCCAACAAATCAGAAGATAAGATCTGAGTAGCTGCCACAACTCAACAAAGATGTTGAGAAAGCCATTTTAGGACGTGGGGACTCATATATGTATGTGTGTGTGTGTACCGGAACCCAAAGACAGTGGACTGTCACATAACAAGGGTGCCTTCACCCTATACATTTTGTATCTCTGTAGCTCTTTTCTAGGTTCATTTGTATCCCTGCTTTGTCTTTATTTTCCTGCTTTTCTCTTTTTCCCTCTTTTTCTCTTTTTACCATTCTCTCTCTCTTTTACTGGATTAAAGTCTGAACCTGAAATTAAATCCCCACCACCATGAAGGGATGCCTGTGCCCATCACCTGTACAAATTAGGTACTTTGTGTCGCCTTGAATATGTATGCTAACTCTGTTTTTCCACTAAGAAAATGGTGACCATCAAATGCTGTACGGGATCCATGCATTAATTTATATATCCTACATAGCTCCTTGCAAGCCATAGCCATCTGGACACTACTGCACCATAATTTGAGATATGTCACCAATTCCAGAATTGTAGGACTTGACTGGAAATTTGAGGTGGCAAAACATTGTCTGGTACAAGATTCATGTTTATTTGTTGTCTGCAATATGATCAGTCACTGGAAGCACAGTTCGAAATTAACATCAGAATTTACATTTATGCATAAAAGGTCAGTTTGCACTAAATGTATTGTTTCCCTTCTCCACCACTGCATATTATATTCAATGTAAGAACCTTACATCAAAATGTTTACAATGCATAAAAGGAAAAAAAAGATTTGAGGTGCAATTTAAAAGTGTTGCATTTAGAGAGAGTTCAATGGGGTGATCAATCTAGAAGAAAGGGAAACTTTCATAACTAAATTTTGACTAAAATGTTGAACATAATATTGTGAAAATATGGCTAAAATTTTCTTGTTGTGAAAAAAAAATATGGCTAAAATTCAGATGAGTAAAATGTGGTATTAACACTAATCTTTACACACTGAACCAACATATCGTACTGCAGGAAAAACTTAGAAACACATCAATTTGAAGGGAGAATAGCTCAATGTTCCAATGTTCCTCGCTTCAAAACTATCATACTGATAGGAGTGGAATGGGAAAAGGATTGTGAAAGATCTCTTTCATCTTAAATATTAAATGAAATATGGGCGAAGCTCTTGTCTCCATTAGGTGCTGCCAATATTACCAAAACCCGGTATTTTCTTTGTAATCAAGCATGTTTTAGTCTTGTTTCTATTAATAAATGTAATGAATTAATGCCCATTGCGTTTTGGTCATGCTCATGTTCTCCTATTACTTGTACCCAAATATGTTTGAGTTTAGCCTTGTTCAGAAATTTTGAAAACCTGTTTGGGAAAAGATTAATATTAATATTTCATACTAATGTTCCCCTCTATTTGAAAAATATTTTTCTTGGAACCCTAGCCATTGAATTTCAACAGCTCCAGATGAAAGTTAAACTATTGGATATTTATTATAATTGCAGTACAACACATATTACTGAATTGTAGCAAGTATTTCAAACTTTCATATAATGTATGGTGAAATGACATGTTTTGCACATAAAATTAATACTATTAATTGTTCTTCAGTTCAATTGCCCGTGAAAGATCATAAAAAGTGGTTATAGTATGATTAGAATACTTAACAAACATATATGTCTTATAATTTAACTATTAATATGAATGATAGAGTTGCAACACTTTCTTAAGAATTGGTATTTTTTGTTGGTTTTATTCATGAATAAGAAAGAATTTAACGTATTGTCTCAGTGCTTTGCTATTGTGCTGCTAATATATTCTTTACAGGGCTTATATGTTTTAATAACACATCTTCTTTAATTTTTGTAACACTATTTGCTGTAGTTTTGTTACATTATTTGTTGTAGCTTGAATAATGTTTGTCTCTTGTTCACTATTCTTTAACTGTTTAATTGTTTAAAAATATTGAAAGTAAACTGATTGTGTGCCGCGCTCAGACATATGTAATTGAAAAAAAGTGTTCAAGTTCATAAAAAATGTATGTGATAAAGATCACATTTTGCCTATGAACAGTGTGGTCAAGGCATTAAGTCTGCTTAAATAAATAGCAGCATTCTAAAGTGGTAACCAGGTGATTTTCTTTCTTTCTTAATAATTTTGATTGTCCTACCTGGTACCTTACGGACAAGACCCCTCTTTTCCTCAGCTATGCTATTTTATGCATTTTGATATTCTTTAGGCTTTCCCTTGATTCAAATATTATAGTTGAGCATAATATTGCATTTTGTTAGTATTTCTCCATTTATATATTATTTGACGTTGGTTTCCATTGGATTGCCATCAAAGTTATATATAGTCTTCTGTATGGCTTATTATCAAAAATAAAAAAATATTAAACCAATAAAAAACTGTCATACTGCAATGTAGCGGTATCAGAGTTGCCAAAGTTCTATGAATGGTGACAGAACATGCAAATGTTCCTAAAAGGTAGTGTCAGAAAGTCCTGTTTTATTAAAGACATCTAGGCAGGCGTTATCCCTTCTTTACTTGCCTTTGTTTAAACAACAGCTGATAAAAACAAAAAAAGTACACTTTCTAACATTCTTGGGGATGTGGACAACCAATGAGAACTATGCAAGACCGCCAATCAGAGTACACAGGCCCTAAGAATACTTTTAATAGCTAGCAACTTATTTTGTTCCGCTGCTACTCACAGACATGTATTCATCTAAAAGAATTATCTGTCATTGTATGTGTTTTCATTCATTTGTGATATTTGTATTATAGTCATGTGGATACATGAATAGTCTTATTTGCTGAGGGTTCTTACTGCCTATGTTGCATCTCATGCTCATGGCTCCTTTGCCTTAGATGAAGCAGCATTGTCCCCCTGGCCATCTTTTTGGCCCTCATTGGCTCCACTAGAGCCAGGGCGTTTGTTCCAGTCATTCCCTTCCTTTGGACCATTTTGTCTATGAGGTACTGCTTCAGCAGGCAGCCCCAAACCTTTTCACCTTCCGGCTGTTGAAAAGCCCTATGTCCTTCTACTTCCTTGAGCTCCTCCTTCACTGAAATCAGCATACACTGCCTCCGCGCAGAGAAGCCTGCCCTCTTTAAAGAAGACTGCTTTTTGACACTCTCAACCTCCTGGAACTGTGGCTGCTCCATCAGTGATGATAGATTAGTATTTTCATACTTTTTCCCACATTTACTAAGCCTTTTGCTGGTACTAATGTGAGAGAAAGCTGCACATTCTTTACCAAGCACAACAGATGTTTAGCCTCTTCGGTGCTCGTGACGAGACCAGCTCGTCAAGAGTCACGGTGGAGCTATGCTCATGACGAGCTGGTCTCCTCATAACGCCTGCGTTCTGCCCACGCGCAATTAATTCCCGCCTGTGCAAGCAAATTAATCAGTGGGCGGGGATGTGACGTGACCAGCTCGTCATGAGCACAGATCCACCGTGACTCATGACGTGCTGGTCTCTTCACGAGCACCGCGCCACCGGGCTCACCCCCCCGCTCCCCGCATCATGGGGAAATTACCCCCCGCAGGGAAGGGGTTAACAGTGGGAAGGAAAACCTTTCTCATTTAAAACAATTGCTTTGTTCCACTTTGCCCCATTTTCTGTTGCTGTGCATCAAGAGGGCATTACTGATGTGGATGAACGCAAACACCCATGTGTTTTGATTGAATGACGGATCTACAAAGATAGACATGCTGGGCTTTGTGTCAGTAACTAATGCTTAATTAAAGCCGACTCATAAACGGAAAAATGTGTTCATTTCTACAAAATGAAGCAATGCATTGCATGTCAGATGCAATGCACAGCAAACATCCAGGGCCCTATTTATTCCCAAGTCACGCAGTGCAGCGTAGCAAGTCACCTTGCTGCGCTGCACTGCTTAACAGGGAAATGGTAGGCATGCACCGTATTTAAGACAATACAGTGCATTTCTGCCTTTTTTCCTGTGCTGGTGCCCTTTAGCTCCCTTATGCCAATGCAGACTCCCTTGCACCATAGTGCAAGGGTGCCTGCGTTGTAAGGAGGATTGTTTTTGTGCAAATCCAAATTCCATGGATGTTGCATGGGAACACCCATGCAACGCCCATGGAAAGGCCTCCCTGGCGCAGAGTAATGCAACCCAGCCATCTGCGCTGCATTGCATTATTCCAAAAAACACAGTTGATGGACAGAATGTAGAACAATGTCATACATTCACCCCAGTACAAGGATCTGGGCCTAAATCCATCGTTTTTTTGCACTCCACACCACCCTGGGTTAGACACTGGCTATATGATATATAAATCAACATTTATGAAGCCACTCAGGGCCACGAAAGGCGGCCTTGCGTAGCTTCATAAATCTCATTTTTAATTTGCGTCGCTCTTTCACCAGGTCGCGTGAGCAGAAGGGCTCATAAATATACACCCCAATGTGTGGGACCTTCTGAGTTTGTCTAAGCATAGGAAGCTCGACTGGAAGTGTACATCTCCAGTACAAATCCTATCCTTAATACCACACAGTCACCTTTGCAACATTGTGAGGGTATACCGTGCACAAGGAAGGCTGTTTCTATAGAGCTGCACTCTGTTTTCCTCCTTGCCTAGCACAGTGCAGCAAATTTGGATGCTGCGCTACTTGAAAAAATGGTAAATCTGGGCCTTTGTTTCTTGCCACATACTTCCAGAGTGAGGCTTAAAATTAGGGGTTGGAGGAACTGGCAGAATTTTACTCTGCAGAATACTGCGAAGTTACATAAAATCTCTGCAAGATTCTATGGAGATCCGCCCACTCCTAGTTCTATAGTAATAGATGTGCATGGAGCACAGCCTGGCACTGAGTGCCGTAGTAACATGTGTTCATAAAGTGCTCCTTTTCATTAGGAACTATAGTAATATATGTTTATGTAGCACTGCAGTAATGCCTGCCGTAGAGTTCAGCTTGGAGTTAGGTGCTATAACAACAGCCGCCATGCTGTGCTCCTGGGCAGACACCACACAGGCCCACAATCCTGTATCACTTGCAGGTTCTGTCTGCTCAGCAGTGGCGGATCTTCCATGGGGGCCTTTGGGCGCCGCCCCCCTGCTTTCTCGCCGTGCGAGAAGGCAGAAACAAATAGTAGAGAACTACCATTTGTTTCTGCCTTCTAGCACGACGAGAAAGCAGAAGTTCCGGTTGGGAGAGTGGGAGGGGTTACTCGAGGGCAGGGGGGAGTGGCGTTCCCAATGTTGTTAATACTGTCTGTTTGGGAAGCCTGAGAGGCTGTCCAAACAGACAGTATTAACTGTATTTAGAACAGTGGGCAAGCCGCTCCCCCCTGCCCTCGAGTAACCCCTCCCACTCTCCCTGCTCTCTGTATGCTGCAGCATACAAGAAATGACGTGGTGTTGGGGCAGCCGGCCGAACCAATCACAGCGCTGTGCTGTGGTGGAGGGAGGCTGCCTGCAGCCTTCCTGCGTGACGACATCGAGCACCATGGGAGTTAAACAGGACGGCGGGAGTCTGCTGGAGTCCGAGTCGGAACTTGAAGGCGGGAACTTGGGAAGGTATAGGTAAGTTAAGTAAAAGTTTATTATTGACTTTTCATTTCATTTCAAAAATCTTTATTTCGATCACTGATCATAAAAGAATACATAACAGTATATACAATTAAAAACTTATTAAACCAAAGTGATCCGATAGTTAAGATATTTGAGTTTAAATACATATAAGACAATAGATACAAATCGATTTGATAGGGAGCGTTATACCAGTCTTTTCATAGCTCGGCTGCGGGTAAACCAGAGTGATGTTAAAAATTTTGAAATTGCAAAAACCACAGTGGGAGAAAGATCTGTTTTTAAAACTCTGTAGGCAGTTTGGTAAGATCTAAAACCCAGGTTCCTGAGCAGCGGTACTAGCCAGTATTTCCTGCTCCGCTCGTAGCCTTTGCAGAAAAAGACAGCATGCGCGTCATCCTCCTTCGGGTGCGCACACATTGGGCAGGATGATACAGTGGAGCACGATTTCCAGGACGCTGTGAATGAAGCTAGTGGGAGGCAACCATATCGCCACTGTAGGAACAGTTTCCTCGTTAGTGGAGGAAATATCTCGTCTAAAGTTCTTTCGAGGAAATATGAGTCTTTCACTTTCAGAAATAAATTTGTCAAGGACCCCTCACGAGTGCTGTTGGTAGCTCTTGTGAGCATCAGAGCATAGTGAGCACTCGCAATTACCTTTTTTGGAATCCTGGTACATGAGTTGGAAGGGTCCGACCATAATTCCGGGTAGCCCAATTCCTCGAACCTCCTCTTTACATACATTAGCCACGGAATCTTCTTTATATTCCGTAGTTCCAGGAATTCCTGTAATTCCTCTCTATAGTTTACGAGATCTGGGCTGCTCCACAAGCGCCTCCAAAAGGTTAAGGGTTTGAGTCCTAGCTCCTCTGTTATGGGTTTGATTCCCAGATCTAATCTAAGGGGTAGTAAAGGAGTGCTCTGGGGGAGGGCAGCTACCTGTCTCAAGAATTTATTTTCAGTGGACTGTAGCTTTGAATATTGGATATGGCCCCACAGCTCACCCCCGTATATGACCCCCGCCCTGGCTTGTGTTTTGTATATATGAATAATTGGGGTTAATGGACGATGGCGTGATTTGTTTGCTAGGCGCAGAGTGCCACCTGCCAACTGTGCCAGTTTGATGGTCACTTTGGCCTGGTGCGACGTCCAAGTTAGATGTTCATTTATAGTAATCCCCAAGTATTCAATATTATGCACTCGTTCTAACTGGGTGGTGCCTAGCATGGGTGGTGTTCGATTTCGGGATTTGGGATTTAAAATCATAAACTTTGTTTTTTGTGGGTTTATTTCCAATCCCCGGTCAGAGCAAAAATCTAAGTAGCCATCCAAGATGCGTTGGATCCCCATCGGGGATTTAGACAGCAACAGGGTGTCATCTGCAAACATAATTGCAGGCACCCTGTTGCCAGTCAGCTTTGGAGCATCGGAATTGGCAATCCTATTTAGGTGAGCAACAACCCCGTTCACAAAGATGCAAAACAGGGTGGGTGCAAGCACACACCCCTGTCTCACACCCCTGCGAACGGGAAACCTTTCGGTTAGTTTGCCACCTTTGCCACATCTTACGCGGGCATAGTTGTTGGAATGAAGTCTCATCAGGATTGCCAATATATCCGCAGGGACTTTCAATTCTTCCATGACTTTCCACAACCTTGCTCTGGGCACTAAATCGAAGGCGGCACGTAAGTCTACAAAGATGGTGTATAAACTGCCGCCCTCGATTACCGCTGTTCTCCAATAGAGAAGGTGTAGCCTAAAGATTTGGTCTGTTGTGGATACTCCCTCCCTAAATCCTGCCTGATACTGAGAAAGGATGTTCATCTCTTCAGTCCACGCCTGCAGACGATTCAGGATCAGTCTGCCAAAGAGTTTCTGCGATATGTCAATCAGACTGATGGGCCGATAGTTGGAAGGGAGCAGGGGGGATCCCTTTTTATAAATTGGGACTACCTCTGCTCCCCTCCAAGTATCAGGCACCGTCATCCCCCCCCAAATGGCATTGAATATTAATGTAAGGTACGGTGCCCATATCCCTGGTTCCTGTTTAAACAGGTCCCCCGGGACCCCGTCCAGGCCCGGTGCTTTTCCGGCAGCTAGCCCTTTAATGGCCTCTCTCACCTCCTTCTCAGTAATGGGGACATCTGGGGGGCAGGATATAGTTGAAGCTCCCACACTGTTTGATTCCCAACCACCCTCCACGTACAATGCTTCAAAGTGGGCCTGCCATACAGGGGGGGCAATATTGGGCTCAATTGCGGAGGATAAGTCCTCCGTGCCATTCGCCACTATGCACCAAAATTTTCGGGAGTCTCTAGTTGCCAGTGCTTTAGCGAGGTTCTCCCAGTAATCCGAGTCCCATTCCGCCCTCGCGTTTACCAAAAGGGATTTATACTTTTTCCTCCTAGCGCGGATTTCTTCCCTTAATAGCAGATAACAAGTGGGCCTTTGCCTCCCTACACGTGCCATTATACCAGGAGGTTTTCGGCTTATGGGCATTCCTTTTCCCTGTGGTTATGAACAAATCCTGTTCTAGAGAGGCAATGATGCTATTATGTATTTGTGCTAACTCTCCTCTAGTGTCTTCATCTTGGTCTTTGGTTCCTAGATGGAAGGCATTCTCCAACAGGGGAATTAACCTTTCGTATAGGCGGGGTATACTATCCGTGCTGTTCACCAACTTCTCCCACTTCACTTTCCTGCGGTTGTGTTCAAGTAGAAGGCCCGTCTTTTCTTTGCCCGGTCCCTGCGATGTGTCCTCCCTCCCAGTAAGTGAGTATAACACTTCCAAGGAGTTGTGGTCGCTATCTGTTCTTGGGCAAACTTTGAAGTCGACTATTGCAGGCCACATAAACGTTTTGACCATAATATAATCGAGTCTGGACTCACTACCAACTTTATTGTAGGTAGGATTACTAGGTATGTCCGATTTGCAACGGCCATTGCACGCCCTAAAACCGAAATTGAGCGTAAATGCATTTATCTGCAGGGCTAGGGGAGTCCAAGCCCTTGGGGGTGGTGCCGCCGTCTCTGGTATAAACCAACATGAATCTTCGTCTAAAGAAGGACCATCGCGTAGTCCAGGCAGAGGTTCATAATGAGAGTTGAAATCGCCCCCAACCAGACAGGCAAGTTCAAATGGAATGCCCTCTAGGAAACTAGCTAACTCGTCCACAGTACTTGACTCTTTATGCATCTGTGTCGGCCTTGAATAGATATTAATCACTAATAGCTTCTTAGAGTCTGGCCATTCAAGTAGGACAGCCAGTAAATCGTCCGAAGCAGTCTCTGAGTAGGTAGCTTGGCAACCTAGGTCCGTTGCTACCGCTATCATTAGTCCCCCAGAAGGCCTACCCCTACCCCCCCATTTGGCTGCTTTGAAGAAGGAGGCAAAACCCGGTAATTCTATCTCTTCACGCGCCCATGTTTCTTGGAGGAGTAATAGATTTTTGGATCCAATATAAGAACCCCACTCAGGACAGTCCAACTTGTTGGAGAGCCCCGCCACATTCCAGGAGATGGTTGTTATAACTGTCGATTGGTTGTGTAGAGGACTAGTAGGAACCAAGTTGGTATCAGTAGACTCAGGGTGTACCCTTAAATTTAAGATAGGTTGGTTCTTACCCAGTAGTCTAATAGCAGGTGGTGGGAAGGGGTGCACCATACTTGTGGTCGGGCTAAGTTCAACTATGCTAGCTGCCCTAAGATCTGAATCGGGAGCTTTGGGTGATGGTAGCAGGTGAATGGTCTGGAGATGGTCTGAAGATGTACTGATGTCGAGTGGGGGAGTTGCACAGGCATCGTTCCCCGGTTCGACCACCTGTCAATCTACCGATTCTAAGCTACTGTAGCGATTCTGTATGGGTAAATAGGCAGGGTAGTGAGTTCTATATGGCCCGGGAATTCCCCTATTGTATCCACCACCCCCCCTCCTCCTCCTGGTAACGATTTCCCAGCCAGCCTCATCCCCAGAGCTAGGGAAGTACTCTCTGGTTCTTTCCCTATGAGATGGATAGTTATTGGTCTCCCTCCTCGTGGTGGTACTTTCCCAACCGGCCTCGTCCCCCCTGCTATGGAAGTACTCTCTGGATCTTTCCCTGTGTGACGGGTAATTATTTGTCTCCCTGGGGCAGTTTTCTCAACCCTCCAATAGCTCCTGGTGATGCCCCCATCTTAAATCCTCTGAGCTGTATGCGTCGGAGGGATAAAAAAAGGCAAGTGGAAGTGTTTGTATAGTACTGCCAAAGTCCTCGTCCGAAACATAAGAGCAGATGTATGCAGCTGAATTGGGGTCTCTAAAAGAAACCTGGATACAGTCTCCTCTTATAGATTTCCTGGTATGCCCCACCCAAGCTACTCTCTTGGTCGTGGCTATGTCACTCGCTGTTCCTCTCGGAAGTGGTCTATTAACCGAGAGCCAGTTTATCACTTTATTCTTAAGTGAGGTATTGACTTTTCTTAACTGAGAATCCAAGCCTGGTTCGTATGCTTTCACCACCGCTGAGCGCTGCACCACGGAACACAAAAAACCCACCTGCGTGGTCATCACGAACATAGCAACAAAACAAAGCCATTACATTTACGTCTCAGCCGCAGGGCTGCCTGCATTCGAATTTGGAAGCAGGGTTTTGAGGTTTACAGCAGCATGAAGTGTTGCGGATCCGTCAGGGGCCCATGTGTGGTTGGATTTATTTATATGTTCGCTTTAGACAGCAGGCCCGTTAGTTGGCTGTCATATGGACGTAATTTGGGCAGACAGGGCACGCGGTGGCCGTTCTCTAATGCTTACGAGGTATCTGTCGCATTTACAGACCCTGGGTGTACTGTGGCACTGGTTCAATCCGCACTCTGCTAACTGCAATAGTTGCGCAGTCCACTGCCCTCCCTCCATCCGGCATGTCACAGTCATAGCAAGGGTTTCCTTGGGTGCCCCTTCCAAAGGTAAAAGCCATATTTTAGATCACATTTCGATACACACGAGGACCCCAGTGAAAATGTGTGCGTGCCATGTCTCAAACTCCAAATAACTCTGCAACTAATATTGCGACCTCTCAGGAACTGAACATCGAAATTTAGCGCATGCTCACGAAAGCCATGCATAATATGAGTTGTAAATCATACACTGCTCAAGAAATAACTGCACACACCTCCTCCTTCTCATCTCTTGCGCAAACAGGCACAGTTTTTGAATGTGAGATTTTTGCGTCGTTATCTGATACTGGTTAATGAAGAAGTAGAAATATTTCTTTCCCAGCAGCCGGTATGCCGCTACCAGCGTCTTCTGCTGGCCCGGCTAAAACCACTTGTGGTGGTCAGGGCTTCACACAGCCAGAATTACCATAGTTAGAGATGGGCCAACAGCCCACGCATGAGCAAGGTTCCTGAAGCAACTGCCTTTGAAGGGGTGTTTGCATGAGAAAGTGTTTACAGTATCACACACCCCTATTAGGTAACTGCCATGTCAAACAACACTCCACAGCGCTGAGCCTTGCCACCTTCGATCATCTCTTCTGCTCTCCCCTCGATCGGTTTGTGCGCAGGATCTTTAAATGCCTGTTGTTGTGCAATTACGGCTTTGGCACGGCTGCCTGACATGTTTTTGCAAGGCATCGTGTAATTTTAATCACATATATGTAAAGAAGTACAAACGCCGTTATGAGTTTGTACAAGTACTTTTATTTAGGAGCGCCGGGGCTGGCTTTCCTAGCGGTCGGCGCCAGGGAAACAATATGGCCGCCTTCCACTTCCTCTGTTGTCACTTCCTGTTCCGCCTTGGAACAACTAGAGCGCTACCACATCTCCCCCCTTTAATCACAATAAACAAATTTACAAAAGTCTTACTTCCAGTCCATCTCATAGTCCTTGAATCTCTCCGGTACCTTAATTCTCCGTCCTGCTCGAGTTTCTCTTCTCTCACTCGTTCTCTCTCCTCCTGTAGTCTCTTGTTCCTTTCTCTCTCTCGCACCTTCCGCTTTCCCGTCCTTTGCCATCTTCTCACTCTCTTCTTCGCCTCTGCTCCTTCCTTCCGTAGTCTCTCTACTCACTCTTTCTTCACCTGCCGTTTGTCCTTCCGTTCCGTTCACTTACTCTCCTTGCCTTTCTCCACCTACACTTTCTCCATCCTCTATGACATTCTCCGTTCCTTCTTCCGCCTCATCTTCCCACTTCAGTATCTTGCTGCATTTGGCCATTCTGTCCATGGACCAAATCTTACCATCGCTCAGGAGAGCTGATCTAGCATAGGGCTCCACCACCTTGAGGGGAGGTGAGAACTTGCTCTCTCCTTTCTTCTTCATGATGGCTAGCTTCACCCTCACCCAATCACCTTTGTCTAGTTCTGTACTTTGAGTGTTCCGTCTTCTGTTGTAGTGTGCCGTGTAGACTTCCTGGGCTCTCTCTAAATTTTTCCTGACCACCGCCGGTGACCACTTACTCTGGACAATCAACTTCCTCCATGCTGCATTGTCTTTGGTGAAGGCCTCCCTGCCTCTTAAGATCTTGAAGGGGCTGTAGCCCGTGCTACCCGGTGTGATTCGGTATGCCCAAATCATCTTCTCCAGCTCCATTTCCCAATCCTTACCATCCTCAATGGCGGCCTGAATGGTGCCCATAATCACTCGATTAAAGCGTTCCACCTGGCCATTTCCCGCCGGGTGGTAGATCGGGGTGTGTTTCACTTCAATTCCGTTTCTGTTGGTGAAGGCAGTCCACTTTTCTGACGTGAACTGGGGTCCATTGTCGCAGGTGATGATCCTCGGGATGCCTTCGCTGACAAATGTGGTACGCAAAAACTTTATCACTGCCTCAGTATCCACTCGTTCCAAGACTTGTAGCTCGGGCCACTTGGAATACCTATCAATGGCAACAACCACGTACTTTTGAGTGCCCTCCTTGTTCAGGACCGGTCCCATTATGTCCACTGACAACATCTCCCACGGGCCCTCTGGAATTGGAAATCTTCCCAGCGGTGGCCTCAGCATGCTCTGAGCCTTTTCCGATTTTGCGCAAGACTCGCAAGAGCGCACGTGTCTTTCTACCTGCGCGTCGATGGCTGGCCACCAGTATGCCTGTCTGGCTAAGGCTTTCGTTTTTGTGATGCCCTGGTGCCTTTCATGCAGTAAGGACATCAACCGTTCCAAAATGTTCCTGGGCGGTACCACTTTGTCCCCTCGGAGTAAGAACATTGGGTTTTCAGCCAAAGACAGTTCCTCTCGGACCTCCCAGTATCTCTTCAGCTCCTCCTTTAAGTGTCTCTTCTCTGGCCAGCCATGAACAACATATCCTTTTACGGCCTCCAGGTCTGTGTCTTCCCTGTAGGCTTCTTCCCAGTCCTGGGCGCTTATTACCTCCTCAGTGTCCTGGATGGTGGCTACCACGTATCCTTCCCACTCTTGCCTTTCTTCATTCCTTGCCTCTTCCATGGCAGCTGCCCTACTTAGGAAGTCGGCCACTTTGTTCTGTGGCCCTGGAATGTGCTCGACTTCATAGACAAAATCCAATAGCCGTAGGGTCATCTTGGCGATCCTGGGTGTGGCGTGGTCATGTCCGCTTGATGTCAGGACGCGAACTAAGGGCTTGTGATCGGTTTTCACGAGAAACTTGGCACCCCACAAGTATTGCCTGAATTTTTCTACCGCCCAGACTACCGCCAGCATCTCTTTCTCCACCACACTGAACTTCTCCTCATTGGGCGATAACGAGCGGGAGGCGAAGCTGACGGTCGACATCTCTCCTGACTCCTCTCTCTGCATCAGTACCGCTCCTAGTCCTCGGTCACTGGCGTCTGTGGTGAGAATAGACTCAGCTTTGGGGTCAAATCCCTTGAGGGGAATGGCTGTACCCATTTCTTGCTTGAGCGCGTCGAACTCTTCTTGCTCCTCCTTTCCCCACTGAAACCTGTTCTTTTCCTTGAGCAGTTGTCGTATGTAGTGTGTCTTTGTTGCGAAATGGGGGATGAATTTGCTGTAATACTCGGCCATCCCTAGGAATGACCGAACATCTTCCTTCTTTTCCGGAGTGGGCGCTTCCATGATGGCTCTCATGTTCGTTTTCTTCGGAGTTATGCCTTGTCCACTCACCTCATGGCCGAGGTATGTGACCGACTGTACTCCCAAATTGCATTTCGTCCACTCGGCAGTCAACCCACTGTCTTGCAGTTTCTGTAGTACCTTGTGAAGTTTCACATTGTGATCTTGCCTCGACTTCCCCATTACCAGAATGTCATCCTGGAAGAAGAGGACATCCTTCAGGTCTTTCAGGAGTTTATGCATGATTTTCTGGAACACAGCCGCGGCGGAAGCTAGGCCGAAAGGCATCCTCACGAACTCATAGCACCCGAATGGTGTGATGAACGACGTGAGGTGGGTGCACGACGGATGAAGCTTAACCTGATGATAGGCCGACGAGAGGTCCACCGTGGAAAACCATGTGACGTCCTTCGTTTTTGCCAGCATCTCACTGATGCGCGGCAAGGGGAATTTGTCTATGACAATGTTTTTGTTTAACTCCCTTAAGTCCACGCAGAGACGCACCTTGCCGTTGGGCTTTTGGGCTACAACCAGGGGAGACAGCCACTCCGCGCTCTCTATCGCCCTGATGACTCCTTCCTTTTCCAACCTGTCCAGCTCTACTTGTACTGCCTCTCTGCTGCGGAACGGAATGTTCCTCACTTTGTGCACTACTGGTACTGCCCCTTCCTTCAGTTTGATGAGGTGCGTGTACTTGCCCAGCTCGCCAATCTGCCCGTTGAATACTTTGGGATATGTTTTCTTCCACAGCTGCACATCTTCCCTGACCTCCATATCCATGAGTAGGATTTTCTCTATGCCACCAGGGTTGAGCTGGATCCCCAAAGCTCCTTGGTCCTTCCAACTCAGCACGGACGGGCCTCTCTCCGCTACGTACAGCTTGCATTGCGCGTGGCGACCTCTAAATTCAAACAAGAGCGGGCAGTAGCCCAACATGGGGATCTTTTGTCCAGTGTACGTTACCGGTCTCACATCCATGGGTAGGAGTGTTTCTTTGATCCTCGCTGCAAAGTTGTCTTCCCATACCTGCCTCTGAACAATCGAGATGGGTGCTCCGCTGTCCGCGATCATCTCCAAGGGTATGCCCCCTATGTGCATGTCGAGTCGGGGCCTGTCTGTGTTGGAACCGTCCATCTCCAGAATTTGGACATCAATGTACAGGAATTCCTCCTCTTCACCTTTGTCGTCCTGATCACTGGAATCGTCTCTCTGATCTTGGTCTACCAATCGCACCACGGCATTCTTCGGTTTCCTGCGACACACCTTCTCGTAGTGTCCAAAGATGTTGCAGTAGGAACACCTGGCCTTGAAGGCGGGGCACGCCTTGTCGTTTCCCAGATGGGTGCTGCTACCACACCTGTAACACTGTTTTTTTTTTGTTTTGTGTGACTTGCTGTCCGCCTGTGACTTGGTGGAGAATTCAGCTCTATTTCCTCCTTGGGTTTTTCTCGTCTCATTTTGCCTCCACCGGTCGTTTCTATTAGGCGCCATTACTCTACACACCGCTTGTGCTTCCTGGGCGTCTCTCTTCGCTGCTTGAGCACACCTTTTCGATAGCTCTGCTTTCTTGACCATCGCCCAGATTTCTTTGAGTGGAGCGTCGCCATTCACCCACAACTTCTCCTGTATGTGGGCACTAGAGGTATGCATAATAATTTGGTCCCTGATGAGGTCATCATGCAGCCCTCCAAATTTGCACGTGATAGCCAACTTCCTCAGTGCTACAACGTATTCGTCAACAGACTCTCCGCTCTTCTGCTTCCTCTGAAAGAAGTTGAATCTATCAATGGCGACACACACAACAGGCCTGTAATGTGCGTCTAAGTCTTCGATAGCATGATCAAACACCTCCGTGTCCGCTGCGGCTCTTTCCCCTTTCACGATAGTGTCATAGATCCTGAGCCCTTCTGGACCTAAGTTATGGAGCAGGATCTTCTTTTTCCTCTTACTCGTGAAGGGTGTATCGCCTTCCTCTTCTAGCGCCTCCAGATAGTTAAGGAAGTACCTCTTCCAGTCCTCCCATTTTCTTTCCGGTTCTCCACTCTTCGTGAGAAATGGAACTAGCTGGGTGAGGGATGTGCTCTGGCTCGCCATGGCTTGGACGTTCCTCTTGGCTTTTGGTACAGAGACTGTTTGCCTGGATGGACTCCCTGGGGCGCCTTGCTCTCCTCCCTCGTCTTCTCTGTGTTCCCCCTCGCTGTCCTCTCCCAATCCACCCTCTGTGGTGAGAGATGCTGCTCTCGAGCTGCCTCCTGCCTTTGTACTCGATGGGCCTGCAGTCTCCGCCAGCGTGCGCCTCTGTTCTCTGTTTCTATGGCACTAGCAAGGGCTTGCAGTGGTGCTATGGGGCTTGGTACCTTGTTGTCTCCTCGTGGGTGTCTCCTGCCGCCTCGCTGTGCTCTCTGCCTTCTTCTGATGTTGTTTCTTTGTGCAGTAGCCTGTTCTGGGTTCTGGTGTCGGTGTGTGGCCCCTTTCTGGCTTGTGGTCGTCCTGGTGCTTTTTTCGCGCTTCTTTTCTACCTTGCCGGCTCCTCTGCCGCGCTCCGTGGTCGTTTTCCGCCTCACGCGATATGCGTGCGCACCGCAGGGGTCGCGTGAGCGTTCGGGTTCTTTACTCGTCCCGACTCGTCGCCATTGTAAAGAAGTACAAACGCCGTTATGAGTTTGTACAAGTACTTTTATTTAGGAGCGCCGGGGCTGGCTTTCCTAGCGGTCGGCGCAAGGGAAACAATATGGCCGCCTTCCACTTCCTCTGTTGTCACTTCCTGTTCCGCCTTGGAACAACTAGAGCGCTACCACAATATACATTACTTGCTGCCAGAAAACAAAATTGTGAAGACCAATGGATGCTGCGGTTGTTTGCGAGGAGGCGCTCTGGCGTTCCTGCAGCTGTGGGTGTACGCAGCGCAAGGGCAGATTTACTGTTCTGTGAAACATCTCCTTCCTTCAAAGGGGCAGCTCGTTTTTCAAATCGAAGCAATATGCTGCTGCTACATGTACGATCATTGTTGGGGACACGGTTGGGGATTCTCGCACTTCTGCTGTTCAGTGGCGGTGTATATCAGGTATGACGATGAAGCATCGAGATACAATGCTATTTGTTGTTATGTGTGATGTAAAAGATTAATACCAGCAATAATACCATTTACATATGAAATTTACTGCTCCGATTTTAGACTCCCTGGTGTAAATTGTATTTTAACTGTGACAATTGTTCTTGCTGTGTCCAGCTAGTGGGGTCTGTGAGAGCAGCGACAGACAGGAGTGATATGCAAGGGCACAAGAAGAGGAAAACAAACAGGAGTGATATGTAATGACACGGGGAGAGCAAAAAAACCAGTAGTGATATGTAAGAGCACATGGAGAGGCAAAGGCACAGATGAGAGATATGTTAGGACACGGACAAAGGAAAGACACACAGGAGTGATATGTAAGGGCACAGGAGGAGCAAAGATACAGATGAGTCAGTGATATGTAAGGGCACAGGGGGAGCAAAGATACAGATGAGTCAGCGATATGTAAGGGCACTGGGAGAGCAAAGACACAGAGGAGTGATATGTAAGGGCACAGGGAGAGCAAAGACACACATACTGAATAAGCAGCTACCTATGTTATATGACATCTCTTTATTAATGTAATAACTGCACTTTCACAATTGCTTTATTAACCTTCCAGCTTTCTCAAATTTGCTTGAAAATGCACCATTTGTCCACTCTTTTTTCAAAATGTTCTCCCCCGAACCCTCCGTAAGTTGTTCCGGCTTGCTCGCTACGCTCGCTGCGGTGCATTAGGACAATATAATAACGCCTCACCACTTTCAAATGTCACCAGCCGCCACTGCTGCTCAGCCCCGGGAGCCATCGCTCCTAGACTTCTGCTTCGGCAGCAGTTCAGGCTCACCTTCTGCCCATTGTACCTGAGATGCCATCCTGAATAGAGGTCATAAGAGAACACCTATGTTCAGATGCATTTTCATTCTGGAGAATTGCGTACGGAGACGTAGCGTGGCTGCTATTCACCGCTGAGCTGTCCTTGGTAACTAGGCAATGGAGATTTTCTCGAGTGGAGAGGTGGCAACAGGGGGTGTCTCTCCCCCACCCCTCCAGCAATGCATCTGGAAGAAGCCTGGTGAAGGCTAAGTGCGAGAGTCCTATCTCGTGCGGGGTCAAAGGGGGTATAGGTAGCGTCTACTGTTGGTGCTCACTGTCTGCAGCTGAGAGGGTGAGAAGTCTTATGTCCTGTGTCCAAACTTCCAAACCTCTGGCATGACACCAGTCCAAAGCCACTCTTAGGCACAGCAGCGTGAATGTTGAGGCAGGACAGCAGCCAACATTTGTGTCAGGATTGAAGCACAGTTTCACATCTCCTGCAGTGCTGCACTACAAAGTGAAAGCTGAGACTGGACAGCAGAAGACTTTCAAACCTTTGGAAGTGTGTGTTCGTGACTCAGTTATGGAGAGAATACTCAGAGGATGGAACTCCATAGGTTGGTTCTCAGTTGGCCGCTTGTACTCACCGGTGCTGGCTGTTGTCACCACATGGCTACATATGCTGCAGGCAGCCTTATGGTGACAGGGATCACAAGAAGGACCAGTTCTTGATCTCTGATGATCCCAGCTGATCTAACTGGTTCTTCATTGTACTGTGCGGCGGCAGGTTGGGAGTCACTGTGTCTGAGCAGAGGAATGACTCGCTCTTTGGCTCATGCGCACTTGTTCTGAGCATATCCTGGTGCAGCACTCAACAAGCTCTGAGCATGCACATTATGTGCTCTGTCTGAAACCTGCAGGACTTGTGAAGGGGTCGTTGGGAGAGGGGAGCAGAATGCGCTGTCTGCCCAAAATGAGAAACGGACACCAGTGTTAGATGGCACAGCTGAAACTAACTTGACGTATGGCAGAGTGGAGTTTACCGACCACCACTACTTAAAATCCTTCTATTGGCTTTTGGGTCCATCCAGGATCCCTCTATACACTTAAGGCATATACAGTTTCTACCTCATTTCCTTCAGGAACAGAAGACAGGAGGTTATAAATCCAAAATGAAGACGAGCATATGTTTATAGTACGCCTTAATGCATTTATACAAACTCTGTAGCAACTTCTGTTAACAATGCAATACCTTCTAATATAATTGATATTTTATAAAAATCAGATTTTATTTCTAGGATGTAATTAAAATATTTTACTGTATTTTAGAGCCTTGTGCTTTAAACTTACTGGGATCAATTAATTTTTTTGATTGTGATCTGTTTACATTTATCAGATATTGATGAGTGTGAACTAGGAACACACACGTGTACGAAAGATGCAGTATGCACCAATACAGAAGGCAGTTACACCTGCACTTGTTCTGGCGGGATGCTCAGAATTGGAGAATATTGTAAAGGTAAGATTTCATTGAAAAATTTTTGTTTGGGGATTGGTGGGAGCGAAAAGTTAGTTCTGGTATACTGAACATCTTCAATGTTTAACAAATGATGAATTAATCAGGCACTTTAGATTAATGAATAATGGGGCCCATTAGGATAGCGGGCGGATCTCCCCCGCTGGGCCGGAGGTAGCCAACACTGGCCCGGCGGGGGCGATTCACCTACCATCCTTGCCTGATTGACCCCTGCCATATTAATATGGCTGGCGGGTCCGCGGCGGACGGAAATACCGTCCGCCGCTTTTCCGCCGCCATGGAAAGGCATGCGGTGTCTGGTTTTGGGGGCCCGTTGCGGGCCCCCACGGTGTCAAGGATGGAGGGGGCACATGGGGGTACCTATGGTACCCCCCTCATTGCCATGCACTACGTGGCAAGCACCACGTGGTGCCTGCCATGTAGTGCATGGCAGTGATGTGCGCACTCCTATTGCATTGCGTGCCGGTCTGCAGCCAGTTGATCCACCCGCAATGTAATAGGCCCAGGATGCGCCCGCCAGTGTGGCGGGCACATCATAATATGTATTGCAGGTCCACCGCAACTTCGGCGGTTGGTCCCTGGCTCCGTTGCAATAGGGGGCTGACTTTGTCCGCCCACCATCGTAATGGACCCCATAGTGTTTTCACTCAGCACAAATTGTGATGCTCTAATACTATGTTAATGATGTGGTTCCTTCCTTCTAGAGATGATGCACTTTGATCTCAATCATGTAGTTATGTTTTGTGGAGAAGCATGGCTCAGTGGTTAGAGGCGGCAGACCCGGAAGCTGAGATCGGCCGTGGACCAAGGTTCGATTCCCCGCCTCGGCGGGTCTCGGGCTCAAAATTCCACGGACTCGACAATTCTCGCTCCGGTGTCTACTCGACTCACGGGGTCACACTCTGCGACTCTGGGCAATAGCTTGCTTAATCTCCACTACGGCCCCTCGCGGCGGGATGCCTGGCTTTCACCTTGTGGATACCCTGCTGGGGTATCTCACAGGGGAATACCAGGACGGGTTCCCTAAGCAAGCGCCTTGAGACCCCTGGGTGATTCGTGCGCTATATAAATCGAAATACATTTACATTTACATTTAGCAATGAGGTCAGAAAATGAAAACCAAAAATATAAACATAGATCAATCACTTCTCCTTAGGCTGTGGATAAAGGGAAATATATTTCTTTTTATTGTTTTATTAAAACTAAAACAGTATAGCGCAAATGTATTTAGCAGTGCCGATTACCTCACAGAAGCACTTACTACACAGTCATCCAATAAAGACAAAAGAAAAGACATCACATTAGAATACTCCACAGTGTGGATTGTCACAATCAGAGAGATTGAGGAAGTGAAACTTGGAAATACAACAAACATTGCCCCATATCCTCTTATGCTTACTTGGACAACCCAGTGTTTTATAGATAGCGTCTTCAGCCAATGCACAATGATCCATCCCTTGTACCCACTCTGCCACTGTAGGTGGAGCAGGTGCTCGCTAATCTGGAGCAATATCTCTCTTCGCCACCAAGAAGCCAACGTGAAGGAAATATACTTCTTGCTCATAGCATCACATATTGGGCCATATTACCAAGGTGAAGTATCGCCGCTTTTTCGGCGAATTGTGCCGAGAAAGCGGCGATACTTCTAGCGCCCTATTAACAAGGGCATGCAAACGCCTGCCTCAAGCCCACTTTGCATGTCAGCGAGAAACATCTCTAATGACATGCAAAGTGGGCGTTCCCACGTCCAACCACATGTAAAATGTGGTTGGAGGTGGTAACACCGTATTACCAGGGCAGGCGTTGGGAGAAGGAGACCTGCGATAAACTCGTTTATCGCAGGACTCCCAACACCTGCTCTGATCAGGTGTTAGGCATTGATTACATGGGGGTGTGGATCATAAAGCTGAATCCACCCCCCCATATTATCAAGGCACACATTAGCGCGTGACAACAACGCTTGTTTTCACGCGCTAATGTTCCCTATCGCCGGATTTAATATCGCCTATGTGTTGCGCGTTGATAATGACGCGCTGACACAGCGATAAAATCCGGCGATAGGGAAATGTGCGATGTGCGTTTTTTAACGCACATCTTGGTAATATGGACCATTGTTTGTACTTTCAGTAGTGAAGGTAATATAAGAGTCCGATTCACAAAAAAGTAACTTTAGAAGCCATAGCCTTACACAAGATCATTTATTAATGCAGAAATCCCCTTCCCGTAATCTCCATCAAAATATGGTGGTGTTTGTTGCCTTTTTAGACCCAGTTTGCAAATTTACTCCAGCATTTTTTGCCACTAACTTTAGCTGTGCATTTTCCTGTGAAAAGTAATTCAGAATGCTTGCTGATACTCTCAGGATTTCTAGTTTGTGGGTTTTGATCCTATTCCTAATGGTCACCACTTGTCCATATCCCTTGATTCTCATGTTTGTACTTCTAACCCTAAACGTATAACAGTTGGAAAACCGCAGTAGTGCCAGATTTTCTGCAGTCACAAATGGGATTTCAAATCAGACATTTCCCCAGACCCTTATTCTAAAAATTTTCTGAATCAAGATTTAACTACTCAGACAATACGATTTGTAGGTGTAAAGGTTAATTACCATTGCAAACGTTTTGTAAATCAGGCCCTAGGTGGCTAAAGCTAAGTATATGTTTTAGGGAACATTCTCATATTGTCTTATTTCACCCTATAGTCTACAATAAATGTCACAACAAAATATTGATTGTCCACCTAAGTTTTAAGATTGTTCAGTCTATGCCCTTTGGACTCTTAAATAGTTGACTTGTTCTGTGGTAAAATCACCATTTCAGATGGTTCTTCATGCCAGAGAAATAAATCTTCTTGAAATCTAAATGTCCCTCCTGCTAGTTAGTGTTTATCAATCCAAACTGCTATAAGTTAGTTGTGCTGCTTAAGGGGCATCTGCCACATTACACAAGCTGTCCTGGATGATGAGGAGTGAAATCCCGAATCCGGTCATAGGATGCTTGTTTTCTGTCCAGGGAGGACCTGGCCTGGCAGTTTTGGCAGGAGTGTTCCCACTGGGTGCAGAGTCAAGACTGATTTGCATAGGGCTGGGTTCAATCTAGAATGGCATGGGGAGCAAACAAACGATGGATTTAGGCCCAGATCTCTGTACTGGGGTGAATGTATGACATTTTTCTGCATTCAGTCCATCAATTGTTCTTTTTGCATTTGTCACCCAGAGTGGGACGGGTATGCCCAGATGCGGGTCCGTGCTCTCCATGCCACTAGAGTCAAGCTATCCTGGCTGATGAGGGGTGAAACCCAGAAACTGGTAATAGGATGCTTGTTTCCAGTCCAGGGAGGACCTGGCCTGGGAAATATGGCTGGACTGTTCCCATTGGGCGCAGGGTCAAGGCTGATTTGTAATGGCTGGGTTCAAACTGGAATGGCATGGGGAGCAAAAAAACTATAGATTTAGGCCCAGATCTCTATCCTGTGGTAAATGTATGACATTGTTCTGCATTCTGTCTATCAACTGTTTTTTTGCATTTGTCACCCCGAGGGGGACGGGTATGCCCAGACGTGGGTCCAATGCTCTCCATGCCACTGGAGTCAAGCTATCCTGGCTGATGAGGGGTGAACCCCCGAAACTGGCCCTAGTACAATTGTTTCTAGTCCAGGGAGGACCTGGCCTGGCAGTTTGAGCAGAACTGTTCCCATTGGACGCAGTGCCAAGACTAATTTGCATATGGCTGGGTTCAAACTAGAATGGCATGGGGAGCAAAAAACGATAAATTTAGGCCCAGACCATTGTACTGGGGTGAATGTATGACATTGTGTTGCATTCTGTCCATCAATTGTTCTTTTTGCATTCAACAACTTATGGTGGCATAGTTTCTGGCCCGAAAACTGCCAGAATAAAATTGTCTGCACAGAAATGTTTACAAAATTCACACTAATCGCAAATGTAAGGAGAATAACACATTGTGCAAACAGGGCAGAAATAGCGGATTACACAGATTTTTACCAACACAAATGAGAGTCTAAGTCCTTTTAAGATAACCAGATTTGAATAACCACAATCAAACAAAGAAGAAGACTGCAACTAAGCAAGGAAGGCAAAGAATTGAAGGAGCTAAAAGAACCACCCTGCTTCGTATATACACATTTTTTTATTCACACCCTTAAAATCAAAGTTCCATGGCTAACACATTTTATAAACTCAGCACCAGTGTGATTCTCAACGAAAAATTTAGACCATACACAGAAAAATGTGTGAGAAAAACATTTAGCAGGTTCAATTCAAAACGTGAAAAAAACATTGCAAACAAGGGGCACCCAAATCATGTCCCAGTTTTACTAAAGCATTGCACCAGGTTTGCATCTATTTTATGGTGTATAACTGGCGCGAAGTGTATGGCCCAGATTTACTAAACCTTTGCGCCGGGTTTCCATCTCTCTAGTGACGCAAATCCAGCGCAAACATTCCGGATGAGATTTACTATCCAACGCAAAAGAGAATCAAAACAAAGGCAACTAATTCACACCCCGTATAGCATGTGTGAATTACATATTTATTTCAGGAGTACATTATCCATTTAACACTGACAATGTAAGTTGAAATGCTTAATCTATGCTATTAAAATAGCTGTTGCTGAACATGTTTAAGTGGATGAAGATGGCTACTGAAGGACAGACCACATAGTGGAAGAAAAATATTTATATTCAGGCAGTTGCTACTTCGCCCCTGAAAAGCTCCAAGTTTCAGTCTCTGAATTCAAAATTTGAAAGAATAGTCCTCAGTAGAAAAAGTTCAGACATTGGCTGTGGATCTTCCTCTGCTTGTAGATGACTGCTAAGGTTGGGAGGCAAGAACAAATGACACAAGTTAGAAAAAAGTCTTTCTTTATATAGTTTTCCCAGTCCTCTGATTAGAGATCTGGACGCGACCTGCCTTTCTCGCTTGAGGACTGGGTGGTTCAGATTTATTTCACTAAATCCTAAGGGGGTGGGTAAACAGGGAAGATCACTGTGTTAGATAGGGCAACGGGCTTAGCGAGGCTTGAGACTGCTATCTTGAGGGGTCGTCGAATGACAGGGAGAGGCAGGTTCAAGACATCCCACTGCAACATGGTTTATACATTTTATGACAATATATTTTTGAAGTGTTCTCAAATGTATTTTTAGAATCTGGAATCTGTAGTGAATACAGGAATTGTAGAGTTATTATGAATATTTCAGGCAATGCTGAGCAACTTGATTTTGACCGGCTCAAGTGGCATTCCTTTTTATAGGTGTAGCCTCACAATGTTATTTCCAATAGAGTAATTCTTCTAATCTAGTCAAGTTTTGACAGAGACCAATTTTTGCTCTGAACAGTTGAACTGCAAAGGGAGGTATATTTGTTTTGTAAACCCCTTTCATAGTAGGGTGGAGACCTAATGACTGAAAAAAGAAAGAAGTCAGTTGGAAGAGAGACATTGATGGAGAGAGGAACACATTACAAACATTTATGGAAGACAGATTAAATTAAAATGAAAGATTTCAGTATTTTATTGTTAAAACTATGAGTCAGATGTACTTAGCATTTTGCAGTTGCAAATCATGGGATTCTCAAAATCACAGGGTTTGCAACTGCAAGAGGACCATTTCTAATTTACAAAACCCATTTACGAGTTGGAAATGTTTTTCGGACTTGTAAAATGGATCAATGAACCATACAGAATTGCAATTTGGAAGGTACATGAAAGGGGCTTTCCTTTCAAGGTGCAATTTGTGACTGAATGTATTAATGGGTTGCAACTGAAATTCCAGTTGCAAACCATTGACTAGTTGCAGACCCCTCAAAGGAGGTGGTACCTGATGCGCAAAGGGTAAAGGAGAATATTTCCCCTAGGGGAACTGGAGGGTCAGACTCAGAGTAAAAAGGCAATGGTGTTCTCTCTGATGTTTTCCAAAATGGAACAACTTATTTGTGTTTTTAAAAGCAGCACCGGTTGCTTCCATTTTGGTATGTAATCACAGGGTTGGCAATCACCTTTCCTTTGCAGGTCACAATCCCTGTGATTGCCAGCAATCAGACAAAGTAGTAAATTGCAACCTGCCTAATGAATATTAATTAGGCAAGCCATTCTGCGACTTGTGAGTCATTATTTAATTAATTAACCTATTAGTTTATAGGTTGTTTTTTTTAAATGTTATTCCAATTGCAAAAAGTTGGTTCACAATTTGGGTCCATCTTTTTTCAAATGAAGTCATCTGGCATAATGGCTGGAATGCAACTAGCTAAATAAACTGTAAGGCCCTGGTTACAATTTCAGGGTTAAATTTAAGCCCTCTACAAACAGGAGTTTGCAGGGGGGCTGGAACTATAAATTGTGTGATAATTATCACGCCCTCACAGATTTCCTCTGATAGATCCTGGCAAGTCAAACCTGCTGGAATTTATTGGAGGAAAAGACCCACAAAAAATTCAAATATGTGTAGCACATTTTCACTAGGGCTTCAGTACTTAAATTTCTACTCTTTTTGTTGCAGGGACATGTGTTGTGTTCTTCTGTTATATTAACCCCTTGATTGCTGCCGTCGGCCAACGGTCATCGCAAGCACTACCTTGGTAGTGCTGCGCACATCCGTTGGCCGACGCGGCCGTACCCGTTACTTCGAACGTTCAGCACTGGCGCGGAACGATTGAAGCAACAAACGGGTTAACAGACATATAAAAATATGGAACATGTACAACTGAATGTTTACCTCTAACTGAATTGAAGTCATCACTATTTGCAACATTTTACAGAACGTATCAGCCCCACCACCATGAAGCCCACCAACATCACCTCACCAGTGAAAAGGAAGTATGTAGAGGACTGTCCCGAATCACATAAGGAATACTGCCTCAACGGAGGAGTTTGCATTCATTTAATTGAACTTCAGGAATATGCATGCAAGTAAGTGAACACACGTAAACCAACCATGGTTAGTTGATGGTTTCAGCATATACTTATAGTGAATGAGCAAATTAGGAGTCATTATTGGTGACAGACCCGTGTGTTGTCTGTTTTTAGAAACCTGGTCATGGGAGCAGCATGTCCACTTCTTATTTATTTATTTACATGGATATAAAGCGGCGATCTGCCATCTAAATTTTGTTGCTGCTAAGAAGCCATTTTTTCTAGAAATTTTTAGTAGCTGCAACTGCTTGTGCAATGTAGGTGCTTAGTTCATGCATTGTGAAGGCAGTTGTTACCAATGTGGCATGTCAACCTTCAGTATTTCTCACAAAGATCTTTCTGATGCCCAGATTGCTCAGTCATTCAATTCTATTTCTGTAAATCGGGGAAGAGACTTCCAAACAGAACAGAGACTGGGAGAGCGTGAAAACAAACACAGACCTGGAGAGCCTGATTGAAAATATAAAAAAGGGTGCTTTTATAATGCAAGTCAGCAAGGCTGTCATTCTGATTGTACCAAAATCTGGTTAAATCTGCTAGTACAGACACGCTCTAAAGGAAAATAATATCACTAAACAAAAATTGGAACATACTCCATCTCATGACACTCAACTCTCATCTGCTAGTCATTTCTCCTGCAGACTTAGGGTCTCATTATGATATCAGGTGGAAACTTTCCGCCTGACACCGTCTCGGAATCAGGACTGACAGACTCGGGGTCGGCCGTTCCGCCCAACCCATCATAATGCGACCGAACACTGTTCAGTCGGAGTCCCATTGACTTCAATAGGAGCCCGTGTTCCGCCTGACAGCACAGGCTCCAGGCGTGGAGCAGGTTCGGGTAGCTTAGGTTTGTTGACGAGGAAGTGTATGCAGTGGTGGTCGGTCCAGGGGGGCTGGGTGGTGTGGCTGAAGTGGATGCTGTTGCCACCAGCGAAGATGGGCTCAAGAGTGTGTCCTGCCTTGTGGGTTGGTGTGGTGACGAGTTGTTTTAGTCCGATGTTGGTGAGGGTGTCACGGAGGGCGGCGGTGTTGAGGTTGTTGAGGTGGAAGTTCAGGTCTCCGATGAGTATGTAGTCCGTGGTGGCGATGGCATGGGGTGCGATGAAGCCGGTGATGGTGTCGGTGAAGAGTGCTTGGGGGCCGTGGGATCTGTAGGCGAGGGTGCTGCGGAGTGTGGAGTTAGAGCTGGTCTGGACCTTGAAGTGTGGGTGCTCGACGGCAGGGAAGTTTACACTGAAGATGGTGAGGCGGAGGGAGTTTTTGTGCGTGATGGTGATGCCTCCTCCTGGGTGGGTAGGGCAGTCATTCGTCTGGAACTTGTACCCGTCTGGGATGGCGATGGCGATATTGATGTCGGGGCAGAGGATGCGCTGATCCAGACGCTGGGACAGAGCAAGTACAGGAGATTCCAGTTTTCCACTGAATGTGGGTGCAAGGAGTGCACGTTGAGGAGGATGCATCTTAGGGTGCCTAGGGTGTTGGGGGCCGGAGCTTGGCAAAGTTCTGGCGACAGTGGCGGCAGGAGAACTGGCAGTGGGTCATGTTAGGTGTGGCTTTTCAGCAGTTGTTGTTTCTTCCAAGGTTAAGTGCGAGGAGGACGGCTGCGTTGTAGCGATGGATGGTCCGAGATCCAGGGTCCCTGGTTGCCGTCGGGTCACGGACGGGCACGGACGGGCTTGCCTTTGGCACGCCAGGGGCGCAACAGCCCAGCGGCCGCCATTATGTAGGGGAGGGGAAGGGATGAGCAGCTGGGAGGCAGGAATGGGCATGGGCAGGGGGAGGGGCCGCTGGGGCAGCAGCAGCAGGAAGGCGGAAGTGGGGAAAACAGAGCAGGCACAAGGGGCAGAAGCGGGCACAAAACCAAAAAAACTATTACAAAACAATTACAAATAATACCAGACAATTACAAAGCACAACTGACCCACCAATGAAATGGAATCCGGCAGAGGCAGGAACGGACACACACGGAGGTGACCTGGCAGACAGCAGCCTCAGACACCTCCCAGTAGGGGGCTGGAGGGCTCAGCGGCAGTGTAGGAGGAGCGGAGCTGCTGGGGAGAGAGCAGGCCTGAGACCGAGGGTCAGAGGTCTTGTATATTGTGTCATAATGATATGTAAATTAAAACATAATTGTACATAAACAAGTTAACACGTGATAGTGACAACTGAAAACAAAGTAACCAAATTATAGGGAGCCACTCATTTTACTGCGAAATAACCCTCCACAAGGTAAAGGAAACACACTTGTTTTCTTATATAACCATCACCCACCAGTGTTGCCACTTGGTGGCATGCTTCATCATCGGGGCCATCCCGTTCCACAGCGGAACACGGTGTGCTGCTACCTATGAATTACATGGGAGCACTTATAGATGTATTAATATGGTGTAGAATTATGGTAAGAGGAGTGGGGGAGTTATTTAATGTGGAAAGAAAACCTTAAAAATACATGGCTAGTAGGGTAGGTAGACTATTATTTATTCTTGCTTCTAGTCGGTATGATTAAAAAATGGGGAGAGAGAAAGGTGCATAAATAGTTACCTGCCTTCCTAAGGCTCGACATGTTTAGAGCCATCCCCTTGGCTTTTCATAAGGACCAAGGATCTACCTCCATGATACCACTCCTGTAGAGCTGTTGGCACTAATCACACTCAAATAATCAACTCAAATCAAATCAAATCAGGAATATTCATTTAGCGCGCATATCACCCGGAAGTCTCATGGCGCTTGCTGAATACTCAGGAGTTGGTTTGGACAAGAGTCAGTTAATTGTCAAATAGCCATGTTTTTAGCTCCCTGGGAAAATGATTATGATCAGAGACAATACGTAGATGTAGTGGCAGTTTATTCCAGAAAGCGGGAGCAAGAAATAAAAAGGATCTCCTACCTTTTCTTATGGCATGAGTCTTAAGGGTTGTTAGAAGGGATTTGTTGCTGGATCTTAGAGCCCTGCATGGCTGGTACCAACTGAGTTTCTTTTTCCAGTAATGGGAACCATTGTCGTACATGTTCTTATGTGTTAGGCAGAGAATCTTGAAACAAGTCCGCTTCCTAACAGGAAGCCAATGAAGAAGTCTCAAGTTGGGTGCCAAAGGGATCCCCGTCGGGAGATTCAGCACTAGCCTAGCAGCAGTATTCTGCAGGACTTGGAGCCTAGTAAGAAGCTCTTCATTTATTAAAGACAGCAAAGAGTTTCCATAGTCCACGCGGTTGATAATCAAACCAATTAGGTAATTAACCTGATCTTTCATTGACAATTGGTTGTCTATTTGAATACCTAAGTTCCAAACTGATTGTCTTGACACTGGGCAGGGGCCAGGGGTTTGAGGCCACCAGTAACTTGACCAGTATTCATGGGCTTTGCCAAAGAGACTTATCTCGGTTTTTCCTCCGTTTATTTGTAGGTGATTTAAATTTATCCATCTATCGATATGGATCATGCAATCTTTAAAAAGTGATTTCGTATCTGTTGGATCTAGGCCAAGGGTGATCAGAATCTGAGTATCGTCGGCATATGACACTACATCAAAGCCATAGGATCTGATCACCTTGGCCAATGGAGTCACGTATAGATTAAAGCGCGTCGGGCTCAAAATAGAGCCCTGTGGCACTCCCATCCTAACTGGCCTATTGCATGAGATGATGTCACCGATCTAAACGGCGGTGACTCGATCCATTAGATAGCTTCTGAGGCATTTTTGGACCTTACCTCAGACACCGATCTCCCTGAGCCTTAGATCTAAAATGCTGTGGGAGATGGTGTCGAAGGCAGCAGATAGATCTAGCAGGACAAGAATAAATGATTCTCCTCTGTCCAATGCTAGCCTGGTGTTATCTGTGACCTCTACCAATGCTGTTTCAGTACTATGGGCGTCCTTGAAACCAGACTATGATAAGTCCAGTAAGCCATGGCTCTCTAGATGAGTAACGAGCTGTCGGTTGACCAATGATTCAAGCATTTTCCCAAAATAAGGGAGAAGCGAGATTAGACGATAGTTGGTTAAAAGTTTAGGGTCTGCGGGGGATTTTTTGAGGATGGGCCTGACTATTGAGGCCTTCCATATCTTTGGAAAAAGAACAATTGATGGACAGAATGCAGAACAATGTCATACATTCACCCAGTACACAGATCTAGGCCTAAATCCATCGTGTTTTTTGCTCACCATGCCATTCCAGTTTGGATCCAGCCATATGTAAATCAGTCTTGCCCCTGTGCCCAATGGGAACAGTCCAGCCCAAACTGCCAGGCTTGGCAGTTCGGGCTGGACTGTTCCCATGAGGCAGAGGGTCAGACTGATTTGCATATGGCCATGTCTGAACTGGGGAGGTGGAATGAGCTAAAGAATGATGATGGATTAAACCCAGATCAGTTGACTGGGGGTGGGTGTTTGATTTTCTCAAACGCTCCGTCCATCATCCCCTTGGGTATCGCTTTGTTCGCCCTAAGTTGGCAGGGTATGCCCAGACGTGGGTCCCTTGCTCTCTTTGCCACTGGATTAAAGATAGCCTGGCTGAGAAGGGTTATGAACCCGAAACTGGTCCCAGGATGCTTGTTTTCGGTCCAGGGAAGACATGGTTTGGCAGTTCGGGCTGGACTGTTCCCATGAGGCACAGGGTCAGACTTATTTGCATATGGCCATGTCTGAACTGGGGTGGTGGAGTGAGCTAAAGAATGATGTTGGATTAAACCCAGATCAGTTGACTGAGGGTGGGTGTTTGATTTGCTCAAACGCCCCGTCCATCATCCCCCTTTGGTACCGCTTCCATATCTTTGGGACAACAAATTGTGACAGTGAGCTATTAAATAGGTCAGTGAGATGATCAAGAAAGACTGGCGCAATGGTTGGGAGGAAACACGGTGGTATAGTATCCATAGGTGATCCAGATTTGATTTTTAGCATAACTCCAGCCACATCTTCCGAGATACACAAAGAGAATTCTTCTAGAATGGGAGGAGATCCCGTGGAAACAATGGAATGATATCCTGGGATGTTTATATCTTCTTGGGACGCAAATGCTACATATAAGAAGCTGATAATACCTACTTGATATTCACTGTTTTGTAATCTCCAATATATAATCATGAGAGCCAAAGGTTTGGCAGGAAATATACTTCAATCAACATGTATATATTAAAGTGCTCCAAATATGTACTGTTTATGTACATTCTGAACACCACCTAGTAGTGGCATAACTAGTGAACAAATACATGCTACAAATAGTGGTGAGCACTTATAATAAAATTAGTGTACCTTCTGACACACAACATATAGCACATAAAACACAGAAATGAACATAATACACATACATTATTTAGGCAATTGTTTTGCTTAATGGATCCGTCGGTGGTCAAGGTGAGCTTATAGTCCCTCTCTGCGGGGTAAAGAAAATGTGCCCATTATGTCAAAATAATGCCTGAATCTGTATTCAAGGAGAGTTCCTTGTATCAATTCGGCTGTGCCATACTCACTACATCAAAGTATCCCCTTGGCCATTCACCTAAAGGACAGATAAGCACAGGGGGCGGTTATTACCGGTCTCATCCCTGTGCGTTGGTTTCGTAGCCAATATCTCTTGTAGTGTGGGCAGGGCCTTGTTGCACACATTGTTAAGTTAGCATAGGCTTATTAGAAGTTTAAACGCCATTTTACCTTTTTGCCGCTTTTGCACACGACACTGCATATAACTGTTGTTGTGACTTAGGCTGCGTGAAATGCTTCACATGAGAATGGCTTGTTTTCAGCATCCCAAGACTTACATCGTGACTCTAGTCTGCACACTGAGTTCTAAAGCCTCCAAGGTTATCATAACAATGAAGCTGTTGTTCGGGCTGATCGGCTCACGTTTTAGCCATAACATATATGCAGCTGCAGCAAACGTGATTCTGGAGCCTTTAATAATGCACTGTAAGCATGATTGCACACACTTGAAAGGAGCCCGTTTTTCCAGAGAGACAGAGAGCTTTTGCAGATCCTGATGTGATACACTTCTGCTGATCTTAGAGGTATGGGGTCCCCCAAACAAGCCTAAGAGATCTTCTATATTTTATAAAACATAGTTCCTAGGTAGGGAGGGTGATGTACTAGTGCCATAAGACCTTTTTTCACCATCATTGCAATATGATTTCTCCTTTTGTGTTGTATGGAATTGTAACAGTGCTGATCATAATATTTCTAATCATATGTCTGCTTATGTTAGCAAAAATACTGCATCTTAGAGCATGTTGTTAAAATAAATATTTTGACCTTTCCCGTGTTTTTTTTTTTTACTCCTGTTGTGGACTGGTATGAGAGTATAACAAAAGAGTGTTCTTACTTCCCACCATTCCTGAGTATAACCTAAGTCACATGTTCTGGGTTGTCTAGTCATTGGTTCCTTTTTTTGTATTTCTTCCTTTCTTTTTTTAATTTTTATTAAATACCCGGTACAGCAACAATAAATACATTTATACTGAAATCCGTTAAAACCTGACATACACAGATTCATAAAATGTAAAATCGGTCATAATACAAAGTAGAGTGTGGCTTTATACATATATGCACATAATACACATAGTTAGGAAGCAATTCATCAGCCCCATTGCCGTGGGGTAATTCCCACGCGGTGCGGGGGGGGAGGGGGCCGGGCACGGCGCCGCGGTGCTGATGACAAGCTCGGCTCGTCATGCAGCACGGTGGCGCTGTGCTGATGATCAGCTCCTGGCCACGCCCGCTCAATGGAACGCCCAGCACAGCGGCGTAATTAACCCCGCGTGGGCGTTCCGCGGAGGTCATGACGAAGCACAGCGCCACGCTGCTGCATGACAAGCTGAGCTCATCATCAACACGCAAGAGGTTAATAGATACATAATACAAAAAGAAACCCACCATTCCTGCTTATAGCCAGGAGTCCTTCAACTCCTTGATGTGGGCCCATATGCTCAACCCCAGCTGCCTCATCTTCCTGCCTCTCCGGTTATATAAAGCAGATTCAATATTATGGATCCCTAGAAGTCTGGACAGCCACATCTCAAAAGGTAGGTGCCAGGGTGTCTTTCCAACCTGCCGCTACCAATATCCGCAGGACAGCCACACATATAAAGACAAAGGCTTCCTCCTCCATCTTGAGGCCCAGGTTGCTATCAATTCCTGTTATAATTAGGGTAGGGGATAGGTTGATCTTCATACCTAGCAGTCCCTCCCAGAACTTCTCAATTTCCCCCCCAAATTAAACTTAATTTATCGCATTGATAGAACATATGGGCCAGGTTAGCAGGCCCTTCCTAACACCTTGGACATTTATCATCATCCCTCTTACTCCGTTCAGATAATTTGGCAGGTGTAAAATAGAGGTTGAAGAGGGTTTTATAGTGTTGGGCTTTTACATTTGTGGAGCAAAACAGTTTCCCAGCTAGTTGAAGTGCTTTATCCACATCCACATCCTGATCACCTAATGTCAACATACAGGAGGCTAGAAGTTTTTCTATATTATCTTGTAAACTCGGTAAAACAGTGCTATAAATCATTTTAATTTTCGTTCCACCACCTTATAAATAATCAAACAGATTAATTCTACCCCCTGGAAAGATCCGTGGTCTAATACCCATAAGAGTGTTATATATTTGTATAAATTTGAAGCTTTGGTTTACCTGGATGCCAAATTTCTGCTGAATGGTACTAAAGCCCATCAGTTGATCCCCTTCCAAGATGTCCCCTATTCTTGTAACTCCTTGCTGCTCCCACACTCTCCCCATCCTATCCTCACTAAAATGCGAGAATATACTTGAATTCCATAGGGGTGTGTAATAGTTTATTTTTGGGACTGCCAATGTTCTTTGCACCACCTTCCATACCTCCCAGACACTATCCATTAGCTTATATTGCATTTTTTTTAATACCGTCTATCGGTTCTCCGCAGCAGAAGCCCTATGGCTTCTCTGCCCAACATCAATTCAAAAATGGATGGAAGATTCTGGTTGCCATATGAGGTATCTGTCTGGCTTTTAGCAGAATCAAATAATATTGCCATCTGGCTTATCAGACAAGCCCATTGATAAAATCTAATATTAGGAATTGACAACCCTCCCTTTTCCTGCGGTAGGGACAGATATTTCCTGGATCGGCTAATTTTACCATACTGCCATATAAAATTCATAAATACTGCCTCTACTGATTTCATTAAACCCTCATCAATCAAATAAGGGATGGAGTGAAAAAGATATAAAATTTTGGGGCGCATGGTCATTTTCAGTACGTTGGCTCTTCCTATTATAGACAGATGTAGAGCTTCTATTCTCTTTAAGTCCGCTGCGGAGCAAAATTATCTTTTATAATTGATTCTGGTTCGGGGCTCACCCTAACCCCCAGATAGACTGCTAATTCAGTACTCCTTACATCGTTCATTATAATATTACTGGTGCAGACTATTTGAGTCTTCCTTTCATTCAACATGTAGCCAGAGCACCGGCCAAATTCACTTGCAGTCTCCTTAATACCTCTCATAGCCCTGTCTGGTTCCGGGGTGATTATGGCCAGGTCGTCAGCATAGGCCAAAAGCTTGGTCTTGAACCCATTACTAACTGTTGGTTCTGATATCATCGCATCCTAATAATCTCTGTATAAGTGGGTCTATGTACAGAGCAAACAGAATTGGTGAACAGGGAAAGCCCTGTCGCGTC
The DNA here is from genome assembly GCF_964261635.1 of Lissotriton helveticus. Classification (NCBI taxonomy): domain Eukaryota; kingdom Metazoa; phylum Chordata; class Amphibia; order Caudata; family Salamandridae; genus Lissotriton; species Lissotriton helveticus. The sequence continues at coordinate 1,222,799,543 of NC_136059.1, read as the reverse complement.
CCCCTAGAAATAAAGATTCTTTCTGAGCTTCCTCCCATTAGTTGGATTCTAGCCTTCGGCTCTGAATACATTGCCTTAATAGCTCTCATTATTTTAAGGCCAAAGTCCCTCCGTTCCAATATCCCTCACAAATGCAACCACGTGACGCGATCAAAGACCTTTTCTGCGTCTATAAGGATAATGGCCATCCGTCCCCCCGTGGCAGCCTGCACATCAAAAAGTGTGATAACTCGTCTAATAAGCTCTGTTGTCCCTTGACCTGGGATAAACCCATGCTGCCACGGGGAAACTAGACCGCCTATGATACTTCCCATCCTTTTAGCCAAAACCTTCACATAGATCTTAGTGTCTGTATTGATGAGGGATATTGGACGATAGGATGCAGGGTTCTCGTTAGGTTTCCCTTTTTTATGAAAACTATGATATTAGTTTCCTTTCATGATTTTGGAATTTCACCATAGCACATTATGCTGTTAAATAGATCCAGCAATAAAGGGATAGTCTCACTCTGAATACATATATATACTTTGAGCAGGATACTATCGGGCCCCGCAGCCTTCCCTATTAACAGATCCTGCAAAGCTTCAACAACTTCCCCCATTTCAAAATCTTTCTCCAATACTTCTATATCCTGACTACCCAAGTGTGGGCCTGAATATTCAAACTTCAGACTACCAGCCTCTGACCTGATCTCTTCTTTATATAGATTTTGGTAGAAGTTCTTAAAAACCTTGAATATGTCGTCTGGCTCTGTATAGTTCCTAGCCCCCTCTTGTATGTTTGTTATTGTATTCTTAGTGCTTTCCTGCCTAATCCGGAGTGCTAGCAGTTTGCCTGCCTGCTCTCCTGTCTCATAAACCTTGCCCCTATACGCCTGTTTCTGGGCTATCCATTTGTGTATCTCTGCTTTATTAGACATAATCTTCTGCTGGATCCCGGAGGCCTCTTTCCCCTGACTAATATTTGTCATACGTTGTTCTTCTGCAGCTGCTAACTGACCCACTAATCTCTTATTTTCTTCTCTAGCCTCTTTCTTTTCCCTAGCTGAGAAGCTAATCGTCTCCCCTCTAAGGGCTGCTTTGAATGCATCCCAGACAGTATTCCGGGATGCGCTATACCGGTACATATTAAAGTAGTCTTGGGCCCACTTCCGTATATATTCTACAAACTTGCGATTAGATAATAGCTTCCTCTGAAATGTCCGGTTTGAACGACTCCTATTTAAAGTGTCTATATCCAGCTCCAGAATTATTGGGCTGTGGTCCGACATTATTTTGGGCAATTTCTCGATTGTAACTTTCTCAATTTCTGTCCTGAAGATCATAAAATAGTCCAGCTTAGTATCCTTATTAAAGGTGCAGGAAAAATACGTGAACACTGGTTTATTAGGTTCTTTGTTCCCTCAGACGTCTATCAACCCGTGCAACTTAATTAATGCTTACAGTGCTCAATATACCTTAGGCTTATGGCCTACATAAACAGTATTATTACCAATGTCAGCAGAGATATTAAAATCCCCGCACACTATCATAGGTCTCGGCCAATTTGTCAGCTCTATTTCCAGCTGTTCAAATAAGTCGGGATTATCCTGATTCGAACCATAGATTGTACATAGTGTATATCCCACACCAAGTTCCACCACCGCCCATCTCCCCAGGGCATCTGTCATTTGGCGTTTTGCCCCCCCCAAACCTGATTTAGCCAATATTGCAACCCCTCTGATGGTAGATGTCTGGGATGAACAGGCCAACAGATCAAATCTTCTGATATTTATTAAATGTCTTTTTGCCCACGGTAGATGGGTCTCTTGTAAACATACCAGGTCTAACTGGTTTGACCGAACAAATTGCCCCAGCCATTGCCTCTTCCTCCAGTCATTCAGACCACCAATATTAACTGTACAAATCCTAAGCTTCCCCATTTTTTTTAAGGGATTGCCACACCCCCTTTGACTCAAGCCATTCTTCGGTTTTATATACCAAACCTGAAACCAAAGTACGAAATAATACCAGGTATTTATTTTCTTCCCTACAAAGCACACCCCCTGCCCCACCCTCTTCACCCCCCACCCTTTCCCCAACCTCCCTCCCCTGCTTCGTGATCTCCCACCACCCTATTGAAACGCTCAGACCATGGTCTGTGCATGTGATGTAAGCAGCATTAGCGGCCTGGGTCCTTCTAGACCAAATCAAAATAAATTTACATTACCCCCTTATCCTAATAAATCAAAAATCGCGAACCACTATTTTATACAATACTGAATTTTCTCGACACCCCCCTCCACCCGTCCTGCCCTTAGACCCTTAATCCGTCGTACCCGGCACCCTTTACATTCTTTCTCTTTTCTTTCTAAATTACACCAGGTAAACTTTATTTGTCCATAGCGTCCAGAAATTCTCGAGCTTTTATCTCTGATGAAAAATACCAGGTATGTCCCTCATGGATCAACTTGAGTTGCGCCGGGTTGATGAGGTAGATCTGAATATTCCTCTCCTGGAAAGGTTTTATCAACTGCCTCAACCTCCAGCGTCTTTCTACCGTTGAGGGGCAGAAATCGGGCCGAACGAAAACGAGACCCCCCCACTTGATCTCTTTGCTTCTGGTCTGGCCTTGTCTAAGATTGTCTGCCGCAGGAGGAAAATGCCAAAGAACACAAGAATTGCCCGTGGTTTTCCCCCCTTTTGCTTGTAGTCATGGCTTAAAAGGGGTGTGATGTGCTTGTTGCACTTCAGCTGCCCAATTCCACTCTAACAGCTTGGGAAAGGCGAACTTAAAAAGATCGATTACATATGCCCTGGTGTTGGACCCTTCTGCCCCCTCAGGGACCCCCAGCACCCTAAGGTTATTCGTCCTTTGCCTGTTCTCAAATTCTTCCAGTTTCCACTGGATCTCTTTGATTTGCGAGCCTTGAGCCTCCACCTAGTTTGATGCGCTGGTCGCTTCTGCTTCAGTTGAGACTATTCTTTCCTCAAGGTTCGTCACCCTCTCGCCTACATTACGCATGCCTTAGAGAGCTTCCTGACGACCCCTTGCATTTTCCTCATTGCGGCTTGCTCTTTACGGCTGTCCTGGCGCGTTTCTTCTCTGTGAGAGAGGATAGCCTGATGTATTACTTCCAGCGTAGGGGGAGTAATGCCAGTTTCCGCATTGGATTTACCTGATAGGGGGCCAGATAGTGGGGTATCTGATGAATAGTCCCAATTTAAGTCCTTTTGCCACGACTTTGTGTAACAGAGCGCAAGTTAGATTTTTTAGCTGTTATGGCTCGGTCGGGATCGCTATCCTCAGGATCTGTGTCCAAATTACTGGCCCCTCTGAGACAGAAAAGAAACAGTCACTGGGCTCCTTATCCAGATCAATTCTATTCTTGTTCCCTGCTAGCAGATCTGTTGCCAAAATCGCATTACTCATCTCCAGCGCTGAGGCGAGATGCTGCACTCCCTTTCCACCTCCATCTCCACTTGATGTAACTACATTGTCAGGAATATCAATATTTTTGCCATCACTGCCATCATTTTGGCTTATAACCGCTGCCTCCCCTTCTACAACAATCACACGTGGTTCTTGGGGGGCCAGTATCCCTTTAGACACATCCGCTGTAATATGCCCCCCACTTAGAGCTGATATGGAGACATTCCCCTCTACTTCGGCATCTAGACAGGGGGGTCCTCGACCTCCACCCCCTGGCCTTTATTCAAAACAATGCCCCCTGTGGCCCTTGCGTCTGGAGTGTCTGGGGTGTCTTGAGACTCCTCACAAATCTCTCCTAGGCTCACCTCTTTATTCCGCCTGCCCTTCTCACCGCTTGCTGCCGCTGCCTCAGTCAGCGGCTCCTTCGCCCGCTTCAGTGAGTCAGCTACCAAAGGGCCGGCGGTGCGATTCTTTCCTGTTGCTCTGCCTCTTCCTCTCCTCGGCAGGTCCGGCGTCAGAGTATGCTGCGGGCACATTCAAACGCTCCAGAGTCTCTGCGTAATTTGCAGCCGGAGGGATTTGCCGCAATCTTCGGGGCCATTCTTACGCTGCTCCGTAGGTTCTGACACACCAGCTGATCCAGGTATTTCTCCACAAAGCGCCTAATTATCAGTGAACCAGCTTTAATTCAGATCGCCCAGAGTCTGTTGTGGGGGCTCCGTGATCCCAGCATAGGAGAGTATTTCTCTAGATGTCTTATGTGGCTTGCTGCATTCAGTGGTCCTGCAGGGGTTTCATCTTGCCCCGTCTAATCATTGGTTCCTTTGCTATAGCACGAAGAGCTAATGTGACACTGATGCTAGCTGGTTAGGGTTTCTAGGCACTTAGGTGAGTTTTTTGGTACACCACAATTCACTGAGGTCCTGGGTCTCTGTGCACAGTTCTGTGTAGGAGCAGAATCCCTGCGACACTCTGTCAGCGGTGCCTTCTCGCTGCACTGCATTGGTCTCAGATAGGAAGACTATACAACCTCCTCTAGACTGAGCAGCACAGCTTGTTCTGCACTGGAACTGGATGGACCCGATGGTAAATCATGACACCAAGTGGGAACCATGGTGGTTGAGAGTTATATAAGAAAACAAGTGTTTTCTTCACCTTGTGGAGAGTTATTTCATAGCAAACGGAACAACGACCTATATTATGGTTACTTATTGTAAGAGGACAAGCTTCTCTGTCCCTCCATCTCCCCTAATTTTTGACTGAAAACAAAGAACAGTCCAAAAGTGGGTAAAAAAGAAAAACAGTGGTAGAAGTAAAAGCCAGCTGCAGAGGGCCTGATGTTATTGATGTCCAATTTGTATAAGGCAAATGACTTTATTAATAAATGACACCTAATTGGAATAATATTGACCTACACAACTGATGACCATGGGTCTGCAAGAGGTTTACAGGCCTGCTACTGTAGAACTAACAGAAATATCAACTGAATAATGAAATCTGGGGATAATCATAGACTTCAGTTTGCCACTAATTTCCCAAGTGAACCAAGTCACAGGAAACACTTTCTATGCTTGTAAGAGCTTCATAGCAGTGTCCCACATCGAGGTATCCAACACAAATACATGCTACCATCGATCTTATCATCTCTCTACCTAGAGGCCTCAACATACCATCTGAAGCCTACAAATCTATAAAGAATCCAAAATGTGGCACAATTTCACGTACACGATCACATCTCACCAGCTCTCTAAACACTCCTCTTGCTATCCATGGCCAGACTCTCTTCTTTGAAGGCACGCTGCATTTCCAACCCGGTCACCTATGTGAGTGACCAGCCTTCATCAAAATATAACTGTAAAGATACTAACAGAACAGAACACTCCACTCTAGACTGGCAGCCCTGCTGACCATCTCTCTCCCAAAGAAGAAGTGCATCAGTGGAACCTCCTCCTCCATACAAGCTAGTAAAGTATAGAACTATCTCCCAGCAAAAAACATTTAAGGCTCCCTGGAATTGGAAAGTGTTGTGTCACATGAAAAAGCAGCAGTTGGAATCACTGTAGCAATATTACTCGAGATAACAAGTTTTTCCCATCCCTCGTACAGGTCATAAAAGAGGTGAAGTTACAGCTCTTCTGTTGAGAATCCACCCGGCTTTCAAGCTTTCATCATAACATAACCCACTCTCTTTCGGCCCTCTTGGTTTGATTTTTTTCCCTAAACTCCTCAATGCATGGCTTTCTTTTTAAATATAAGGTAAGATGTTCATCACCATGTGTGGTGTGGTGTTGGGTAAATGAGTCTCCGAGCCCTAAGATGGCAACCGCAACTTCTCAGTTCAGTTCAAAAAGTCTTTATTTCGAATATCAATTCATAAAAGACAAGTATACAAAACACACAAAGAGTATTATAAAAAACCAGAATAACTACTGAACAGAATTACAAAAAAATCACAAAAAATCGTGCTTTCTGGACCAAAATCTTGCTTTCTGCCAACATTGTAGTCATTCTGTTCAGCAGTTTTGGCTGTAGCTGTGTCTAACACCCCCAAATGCTTTTCCTATGGAGACATGGGCCTAACTAGAACTACCCTGTGGCAACCGCTTCTGACTAATATATAAAGAGAGAGAGAGAGAAAAATGAAAAAAACAAAGTTGCCTTTATAGTGAGGTATGGCAATACTATAATAAGTTACATTAAAAAAACTAGAAGTTCACTATAAAGTAAAATTACATGTTGACATACGATAAAAACTAACAATTAAAAACAAAAAAACACTGAAATTTACTGCTTATAGCTAGTGAGCTAATTATAACTTGCTCCCCAGCCATTCGTCATGCACTGCTTGTGACATAATAAAGAAGTCAACATGTTAAATAACATAATTGATCACATCACATCAAATCATTAGAATTAAAAAAACATATAAATTGACAAAAAAAACAAAGGTTACAGGATGCTATGGTTAGGCTCAGAGTTCACCCATACAAAACCAGTGAAATTCAGCAGTTATAGTTACCTGAGCTAATTATAACTTCTCCCTGCTCCCATGTGCCCCCTACTTTTTTTACCTCACAGACCTACTCAGAAACACATGTACCCACTGACTCACAGATTTTCAGAGACACTCATGCACCCATTCACAGACCCAATCAGAGACTCATGCATGACTCACAGACCCACTCATGCAGCTAGTCCCAAATCTACTCCCACACTCATGCATCCAGTCACAGACCCACTCAGACACTCATGCACATACTCCAAGATCCACAGACACACCTACGCCCACGTACACAGCCAAGTACACACCTAAACAGTCACTCACATACCCCCAGAACCACTCAGACACCCACAAACCCATTCTCACACCCACTCAAGGGCCTGTACAGCCACTAACACACACCCTAACCTACCTATACAGCCACTCATACACCCACTCTCAAAAGTTATAGGTTACAGTTAAGAAATAAAAAAAAAATAAACGTTGAAATTCACTGAAAAAAACAAAGGTTACAAGGGTATGGGGCTAGAGTATTTATACTCTGCCCCTTGTCTTTTTTGGGGTCTCGGCTGAAGCCCAAGATGGGTGCCAACACTTCCTGGTTGAAGTGTTGGCAGCCAATCAAAGCTCTGCATTTCCCTGTACGAGCTTGGTATTATTTGCGAAGTCACCGTGATCACAGATATCCTTCTTTTTTCCCCTTAAATTTCTCAACAACTACTGATCAGATTTACACCAGATAACTGAAGTTGTGATTTGCGAAACCAGAATCTACATTCCTGACAAATTTGGTGTAATTCAGTCCAGTGGTTTGGGCTGTATTTGTGTTCAAAGCTCCTATGGGAATTAACATGGGAAACACACTTTTTTGAACCCCCCCCCCTTCTTCTCGGCTCCTGCTTGACTGAAACACAAGAATCACCAGCACACAGTAGGTAGTTATAGTTACTTACCATAGGAAAAGTGTTTTTTGTTTTGCTAATACCTTTCGGGCCATTTGCCGAACCTTTGAAAGCTTCAAGGTGATTTGTCAAGCGGGAGCAAGAAAAAGGGGGGGGGGGGAGTTCCCATGCAATTTCCCATAGAGATAGTAAACATGACTACAGCCTGACCAGCTGAAAGAAATGACACCATATTTGGCAAAAAGCTAGATCTTGATCCAGAAAGAATGATTATTGTAATTTGGTGTAAATCTGTTCAGTAGTTTTGGAGTTATTAAATAAAAAAGATGTTTGTATTTCTAGGGACTCGGATGCTCCGCGGATCCGACAGGTCTCATAATGAGATCTGATTGACTGAAACCACTTTAACCAGGAAGTGGTGGCAGCCATCTTGGGAAATGGGACTCAGTCTGAGTCCCAAAGAAAATGCTAATTAAACAGAAGGGGGCAGGGTACGAATACCCTGACCCGCCAAGACCTGGTGATGGGCCAAAACATTTTTTGTATTTTTTTGTTTTATCACAAATTTGCAGTAAAATATTTTTTAAAAACCAAGCGCAGACTCCCATTCTAGTTTTCTTTATGCCAGGTACCGGGGGTTAATCTAATTAGGCGAGGGGGTGTGCATGGCCTCCCTTCCCAAGCTAATTTCTGCCCAGGAGAACCCATCCCCCTGGGCCCAGCCGAATACACAAAGGGGAGGGAGGCTGCACTGCCCCCCTCCTAGGCTGATTTTGGCCCCCCGACCTCATACCTGGGGCCTGCCCTAAATATAAAGTAGGAGAGGGGCACTCAGCCCCCCTCATGGGCTGATATCGGCCCTGGGGACCCCATCGACGGGGCCTGGGTGAAGTAAAAAACAGGGGAGGGGGCACACAGCCCCCACCTGCCTGGGCCGATTTCATCTCTGGGACTCAATCCCCCAGGGCTCAGTTGCAAAATCAAAGGGGAGGGGGCCACGCCCCCCCCCTCCCGGAGCCATTAATGGCCCTGGGGACCCTATCCTCCAGGGCCGACTCCAGCTATGTCCCTGGGTGCCCACCAGAGGACATAACGGTATCCTTGCCCATACTAGAATGGACAGGGAAACCTGTGTTTGTGCTTGCTTGGTGGGCGCAATTTTCAAAGCTCCCGCCAAGTGTGAGCCAACTCTTAATCCATTCCCAGCGGGTAGGAGTATGAAAAATGCTCCTGTCCTCTGGGAGCAAACTTCAGATCTGTATAATGCTCCCACCCACTGGGAGCAGCATTTTTAGCTGCTACATGTGGGATCCTCTGGGCCACAATTGGCCTAGGGAGGTGGGTCACATGGGCCCTCCTCGTTAAGTATGGGCTGCGCCTTGAGGGAGGGGGTCCCTGAGACTGAACTACGTCTGGGGGGATGCATGGGTCCCCATCTCCATTAAATATTGGGCATGCCCCAGGGGATGTGGTACCCGGGCTAAAATCAGGAGGTGGGCCATAATGCCCCTCTACCTTTAATCATTGCTTGGGCCCTGGAGGTTGGGGTAACCGGGGTCAAAAATGGCCCGTGGAGGTGGGCCGCACAGCCCCCTTTACTAATTGGCCAGGCCCCGGGGAACAGGGTCTGGGCCAAAATCGGCTTGGGGAGGGGAGTCGCGAGCCCCCATCCCCATTTACAACCTGGCTGGGGCCCAGGAGATGGGGCTCCCCGGGCTGAAATTGACCTCCTCCCCATAATTACAGTGGTTGGCCCGAGGTATGGTGTCCCAGGGGCCAAAAACGGCCTGAGGAGGGGGACACATGCCCCTCCCACAAAATGCAGTGGCCTCCAGGGGGTGGGGCACCTGGGTTAAATTCGGCACAGGGAGGGGGCTGAGTGCCCCCCAACTGGGTTGGCTGCCTTTGGGGGGTTGACCGCGGCCAGAGCTTGTGGCCAACCCCCAGGTCCCTATGATCATGAGCGGTAGCTGTATGGTAATAAAAAATGACTTTACGTTAAAACAAAACTAGAAATTCACTGAAAAAAACAAAGATTACAAAGACCTTATAGTTAGGAAATAGTATTAAAAAAAAAAATTGAAATTCACTGAAAAAAACAAAGTTTACAGGGACGTTATAGTTAGGTTCAGATTTCACACAAAGAAAACCATCATAATTCAGCAAGTACATTTAGAGTTATCTCAAGTAACTATAACTTGTGCCCCAAAGTAACCATAACTTGCACCCTCGCAATTACCCCATTGCGCACTGCTAATTACCCCACATTTTACATCACTCATGACATCTTCTATGACACCAATGATATTATCATGGCTTTGCTGTAAATTTTATTGATGAGAAACCAGTGCATGACAGGGTAAGTTTCAACTGACATTTTCACCTAACCATAATGCCCCTTTAACCTTTGGAATTTTCAGTGAACACCTGAGGGAGTTTTTTAGCTACAAAGTGAAATGTTATTACCAGATCTAACTATAACATAAATTGAACGTTTGATTCTTTCCAATGAATTTCAATGTTTTTTTAACATAAAGTAACAATACGAAGAGATATAATTTTAAGTAAGGCAGACCTATTGGCTTTATCAAAAGGTTACCACAGTAGCTTATCAATAATCATATTGAAAAGTATTACTTATCAATACATACATGGTAATACATGCTAATACTTGTCTCACAAGCATTTCAAATAAAGTATTTTTATTCCAAAGAAGCAGAAATGCTTGCTTGAGTCTCTCTTTATTATTCTACAGGTCACAAAATACAGCCCAAGAACAACCCACAAGGTGTCCCCCACACTCTAGCTGTAGGGCATACAGCTCTAGCTCAGAGTATTTTTTAAATAATAGAAAGCTCTCCTGGAGTTATGTATTCAATATCCTAGGAGACATACAGTTTTTTTTTTTTATATTCTGGATGCTGCTGTGCTTCCTTCCCCTGTCCTCCTTGGCGCATCACTCTATCTGAAATAGCTAAAAACAAAGACTATACAGAGCAGTAAGAGGTGCTCTCAAAAAGGAGCAGTGAATACATAGTGAGGCCCTCGTCACTTCAATAATGAAGAATCAAGGCTGCGACTATTTTTTTTATAGGTGCCACGGTCTCAGGCGGTGCACCCGTAGTCTATTTGTTTTAATGCCAATGCGGGGCGCCCACTCCTTTGCTGCCCTTCCATTTTTTACTCTGTTCCTGCCAAGGTCCCACGCAGGGTACCCACAACATTCAGAGTCCTGTTACCAGATCGCAATTTGGTATTGCAAGTACATACTGAATTGCATTCAAACAGCGATTCGCAATGAGATGAATTAATGTTTGGCAACCAAAACCATGTTGCAAAACATTAATAGTTTACTGACTACATAACGATAGCGGTAACCCATTTGCAAACGAGAAGGGGTTTCCCAAAGGACCCCTCCCACTTTGTGTATGTTGGCAAAAACATTTGTTTGTAAACGTATCCCATTTTCCAATAAGGAAAACTAGCAGCACTAAAAAAAAAAACTAAAAAAAGATTTATTTGAAAGCAGTCGCAGACATGGTGGTCAGCTGAACCCAGCATGCCACCGTCCCGGGGATGGCAGTGAATTGTAATGGGTTGCAGTTTGCAGCCTACCTCATTAATATGCATGAGATAGGCCGAGCTGCGACTCACAATGATATGATAATTTGTGACCTGACCTATTAGTAAATAGGTCAGTTCTCAAAATATCATTGGATTTTTTAAAAGTCTTTGCGCAAATTGAAAGAAATGTTAGCGAATACATTTGTACATCTGGCCCTATATTCCTTCTAACCAAGTTAGCAGGTGAGGTAGAACTCAACAGAAAGGCATGTTGATTGGTATAGGACCTAAAGTAATTGAGATAGGGTCAGTAATATGGTGAGGTTTTTGTATTTTAGAAATGCCTACTGCATCAATGAACAAACCTGAGAGAGGTAAAGAAGGAAATTCAAGGGTTTTCAAAGCAGACTAGCTGGCATAAGTATCAAAGATACAAGAGGTAGCCTTACTATTAACCATGCACTTCAAATAAGAGCCATCTGGTTACACAGAATGAAAGTATTTACTATGCAGTTTAGGTACTGGTTCTGAGTTATTTGAGTGAATTTGGGAGGCTGTGTTCTCGCTGACCACAACTAAAACGTGACCTTTTCAGAGAGTATTGCTCTTCTCTTACTCTTCCTCAATTTCTACCTGCCCACCCTCCTCCCTGCCTCCTGTTCTATTCATTACTCCCATTCTGCTCCATTTTGAAGCTTGTTGAAAGGAAAGTAGACTTAAAGTCATTAATTAACATTTGTTTGACTCTTTTTTCCACTCTTGCACTGAAATGCAATGATTGGGGACAGTGACCAATTCAGCCAAACTCTTCGGGCCTTATTACTAGTTTGGTGGTCCTCCAGCGGTAGCAGTACCGCATCAGCCACTGGAGGGCTGCCAAGGCTGTGTTGCGCCCACCCGCCAGATTACGAGTGTAATCCTAGTTGTGCGGGCGGTCCGAGCCTAACATGCAGACTGCCACCATGAGAGCGCATGCATGCATGCCACACCATGCAGCAACTGGGGTGCAATACCAGGAGGGCAAAATATGTGCCCCCTGTATGCACTCCAAAGCCCAAGAGCAATAGGTCCGCCCTTAGTTGCCTCCCTGCCACCCTTTTCATGGTGGGCTCACCGTCATGAAACAGGTGCTGGAAAGCCAACTCAAGAATATGCTCAGAGGTGCCATAGCGGCACTGGCTGCATATTGTGTCTCCTGACTACTGTGCGACTGCCGCAGGATCATGGATCTTCGGCGGTCGCAGCGGTCCTGTGGCATCTAACTGCCACACTTGTAATACTGCAGATGGTGGTCGGACCGCCACTGCGAGTATGGCAGTCCTATGGAGCGCGGAACTTGTATAAGCCCCTGAGTCTGCCAGTCTATGCATATGGTATTCAATTGTTCTTGACACATAGGTAACAATCCCTGAACAAAAGTATCACTTCAACAGCTTCCTTAGCGTGTTCCGCTAGATGGGATAAACCCGAGTAACTCTTAAAAACACCCTTTACTCGGTCCCTTCTCAAGAACTCTGTGAAAATCTGGCTAAATTCTTTAAGGAGAAAATTGAGCTGATTGTTGAGAACTTGGAGGGGGACAGGTTATCTGCTGGTCACTCTAATGACACCACGCCTGAGGTAACAACAGATCGGGCAGATGACTTAGCCTGGGTGTCGGGGGAATCGTTATCTGACTTCCCTCTTCTCACAGACGATGCATTTTGTGGGCTGGCTATAGGGATCTCCTCTGGGTCTCCTTTGGATCCGGTGCCATGCAAAATTTGGAAGGAGCATAAGGAGGAACTGTTTCCCATACTCCACCAATCTGTAATCAGTCTATTGCTACTGGCACTGTTCCAGCTCAGTGGAAACAGGCTGTGATTTCCCCTTTGCTGAAAAAGCCCTCCTTGGATCTGGACTGTTCCAAAAATTACAGGCCTATCTCTCTGCTGCCTTTTCCTGCTAAGGTGGTTGAGCGACTGGTCAGTGCTACCCTCTCCAAACATCTTGAACAGCATCATCTTTTAGAGAACGATCAATTTGGTTTTCGTCCTGCTCACGGGACTGAAACAGCCCTGGTGACGGCCGTGGATGAACTTCAGAGGCGTGCAGACAAGGGACAGACAGCATTTCTGATTCTGCTAGACATGTCTGCCGCCTTTGATACGGTTAACCATAAGATTCTATTGAACCGTTTATCTGATGCTGGGGTGAGAGGCAGCGCTCTGGCATGGTTTCGCTCTTTCCTGCAGGATAGGCAGCAGGCAGTGTCTTTGCCTCCTTTTCAGTCTGTATTCAATAAGGTGCCTCATGGAGTCCCACAGGGCTCGGCGGTCAGCCCCATACTTTTTAATCTATATCTAAAACCTTTGATCTCACTTATTAAGACCCATAACATCAAGACTGTGAATTATGCGGATGATATGCAGATGATCCTCTCCTTTGAGGGAGAGGAGTCAACATCAGTGGAAGCCTTCCACAACTGTATGCGGGACACGTCACGGTGGCTTAAGGCTAAATCGCTTCAGTTTAATGCTGCAAAAACGGAGGTGCTTTTTAGCACTGGGAATAAGATTTCCCGCCCATTTCCAGAAAATTTTTGGCCTCCTGAAACAATGACTACTGTACGACCTGTGGATTCAGTTCGCAATTTAGGGGTCTTGTTTGATCATAAATTAAGTATGGAGACTCATGTCAACAAAACGACCGCCTGCTGTTTTGCTATTCTTCGATCTCTGAGGAAAATCTTGCCACTTCTACCATTCCATGCTCGTGCTCAAGTGGCAAGGTGTACAATCCTCAGCAGATTGGATTACTGCAATGCTCTATTACTGCGTTCCCCTGAGTTTCTCTTGGACAGGCTCCAGAGGGTGCAATCCGCCGCTGCCAGACTGGCCTTGGGGCTTCCCAGAGGAGCACATGGTGCGGCTGCCCTTGCTAAGCTGCACTGGTTACCTGTGCGACAGAGGATACAATTCAAAGCCCTCTGTCTGGTGTTCAGGGCTCTTCACGGAATAGGCCCTGCCTCCATGCAATCTAAATTTACATGGTACACTCCAACCAGGCACCTGCGGTCGTCAGCGGCTAGGCTGGTGAAAGTACCCAGATTTAAAAAGGTTAGAGCAGGAGGCAGATCCTTTGAGGTGACAGCTGCCAAATTATGGAATCTGCTCCCACTCGATATAAGACAAACCGCGCAGCTTCTCCCATTCAGGAGAAAGATTAAAACCTGGCTGTTTCCGGAGTAACTTGATATGTGGTCTCTGCTCTGCCCGATACATGTGCTCTGCCTATGAGTTAGTTTAGCGCCAGGATGCCTGCAAGGTAACAGTGCGCTTTAGAAATAACAATAATAATAATGATAATAATAGATAATGTGCTGAAGAGTCTCCTTTATTTAAGGTACAATTTTAATAGTTGTGTAGTCCATCTTAACTGATCCCACTTCCATCACCACATTTAACAACTCATCCTTAACAACCTCCAAAGCAGCATTTTCAGTTGTGGCATGCTGTGGCCAATCACTCTTTTCCATCAACCTGTCCACTAATCTCAACAACAAATTGACTTCCACCCTATTGGATCTATAGCATTCAAACACTCTCTGCAATTCGCTAAGGGATTCTCACAAATGTTGAGAAATAGTTTCCTGATATTAACTAAATCTGCAGGAGCACATGGGACATGGTGATCTTAAGCCCGGAACCTGGGTAATCGCTCTGTGGTAGGAGAACATCTAAGGATTCTTCTCCCGGTTCATCCTTGTCGGCATAACTGGAAGAAAGGGTGTGTCTCCCATCTCTGGAGTTTCTGTACAGTTCTCTATTTATCGACCTGAAGTACATCTTAGTCTGTCATGGGAAAAGCAGACTGTGAGCCTAGTCCATTCAGCATCTAGCAGGAGCTGAATGAACATGAGGTCTTGAACAAAAGGTTGATGTTGTGGAGGCAGCCTCTCAAAAGCACCATGCAATGTTCTCTAGCACCTCCCTGTTAACTGTGTGCCTCGATGCACTTGCCTATTCACCATCTCCTAATCCCCCTATCGCTGTTGTGGCAGCAAACCCTGCTCCATTTTCAGGTGCATCAGCTGATGCACTCTTGGCATCTCCAGCCAGCCTGTTGAAACTTAAAACATCCAAAATGTCCCCCTCCGTTTCCTCTCCTTGCTTGGATTTCTCTGTAATTTGGGGAAATAGGTTGGGAGGACTAAGGGAACCCTATCCCATCAAATCAGGGACATTTGTTCAGCGCACATATCACTCGTAAGTCTCCTGGCGCTTGCAGACAGCTCTGAAACATTTCTTGATTAGTTGTCAAATAACCATGTTTTTAGCTTCTTTCGAAAGCCATTGTGATCAGTTATTGTGCACAGATTTATGGGCAGTTTGTTCCACAATGTGGGGGCAAGAACAGGATCTTCCTCCGCTTCTGACGGCGCGGATTCTGAGAGGTGTAAGTAATGATTCATTACTGGATCTCAGGGACCTGCAAGGCTGGTACCAGTTTAGTTTGTTTGTGGACCAATATGCCGGGTCGATACCGTACATGTTTTTGTGTACTAGACAGAGGATTTTAAATTGAATCCGCTTTCTAATTGGAAGCCAGTACAGAAATCTTAGGCTGGGGGTTGAAGGGGATCTGGGAGGAAGATTGAGAACCAGCCCAGCTGCGGTGTTCTGTAGAGTCTGAAGCCTAGTGAGAAGGACTTCATTAATTGAGGAGAACACAGCGTTTCCATAGTCCAAACAGTTCAACATTAGTCCCTGGGCTAATGGTTTGCTGGCCTCGGTCGGGATCCATTTGAAAACCTTTCGTAGGCTATGCATTGTTCCAAAGCAGGAGTCTACTAGATGGTTAATCTGACTTTGCATTGATAGTTTGTTGCCCATGTCGAACCCCAGATTCTGAACCGTCTGTTTTGTGGTAGGACAGGGGCCCAGGTAAGGAGGCCACCAGTCATGGGACCAGTGTTCCTGGGCCTTGCCAAAGAGTACAATCTCAGACTTTCCTCCATTTAATTGAAGATGATTTGTGCTTATCCACCTAACAACGTGGGACATTCATTCTTTGAAGTGCAGTTTTGTTTCAGCTGGATCTGGGCCAAGAGTGACCAAGATCTGTGTATCGTCGGCGTATGATACAACATCAAAGCCGTAAGATCTGATCACCTTGGCCAATGGTGTAATGTAAAGATTGAAAAGAGTAGGGCTGAGAATGGAGCCCTGTGGCACTCCCATCTTTACTGATCTGTTACTGGAGACGGTGTTTCCCACTTGTACTGTTGTGATTCGGTCTGTTAGGTAGCTCTTGAGCCATTTTAAGGCATTCCCTCTGACACCAATCTCCCAGAGCCGATGTTCTACAATGCTATGGGAGATGGTGTCAAAGGCGGCGGATAGGTCAAGCAGGACCAGGATTGAAGATTGACTTATGTCCAAAGATAACCTGATGTTATCTCTTACCTCGACCAGTGCTGTCTCAGTGCTCTGGGCAGCCCTGAAGCATGACAGAGGGATCCAGTAGCCCATGGCTCTCGAGATAGATGACGAGCTGTTAATTTACTAGAGATTCCAGCATCTTTCCAAAATAGGGGAGCAACTAGATGGGACGATAGTTTAGGAGGAGTTTGGGATCGGCAAACGTTTTTTTCAAAATTGGCCTGACCCTGGCAGCTTTCCATGCTTTCGGGAACTCGTCCTGCGATAGCGATCTGTTAAATAGATCAGTTAGACTATCTAATAGTACTGGTGCAATGATTGGGAAGAATTTTGGTGGCACAGAATCGGTAGGTGACCCTGATTTTATTTTCTGCATAACAATACCCACTGCTTCAATGTTACACTCAGAAAAATCAGCCAAGATGTGAAGGGGGCAGGAGACACACTGAGCGCATTCTCTGAGTGGTTTTTATTTACTTGGGGTGGGATGGAGTTATGGATGGCAATAATTTTGCCATCAAAGAATTTTGAGAGAGAGACAGTCCATTCTTGGAGTTGGAGGTCAGTGACTGGGTGGGAGGTGTTGTAAATTCTTTTAAAATTTGATAGAGCTCCTTACATGAGTTTGCCGCCTTATCTATTCTGTTTAGGAGAAACAATTTTTTCGCTTGTCTGATGTCCTCCATAAAGGTACGGTGGATGTTTTTATATGATTCATGGTCGGTTAAGTCTCTGGTTTTTCTCCATTTCTGCTCTGCTGTTTTACAGGATAGCTTCGCTATCTTTAATTGCTCCGTAAAGCATGGTGCGGTCCTGTATTTGACTTTGACCCTGGTAAGAGGGGCGATTTTGTCTAATGCAGCTGTTATTGCTTTATCAAGGGAAGTTGCTATCTGATTTATGTCTTCCTCCTGGCTAGGGTGGAAAAAACTAAAATATTTTGAAAAGAGAGCTGGAGTGACTTTGCGCCATGACCTTCGCCATATTAGTTCATTTTTAGGATTGTTTTTGATCATATTTACAGAGATGACAAATCTTAGTAAACAATGATCTGTCCATAGCAGTGGGATTGGAGATTCTACTGTGATGTCTGGAGAGTATGTAAAGAGGAGGTCAAGCGTGTGCCCTGCAATGTGGGTGGGACTTGTTATCATGGAGAATGGACCTGTTATCAGTTGGGCTAATCCTAGTGTGTTCATGTTTGTGATGAGCCAATCTGATTCAGAGTTCTGTAATGTCTCAGCATGATACTTGAAATCTCCTATTAAGAAAAAGAAGTCAGAAGCCAGTACTTGCGGAGCAATAAACTCAAATAATTTGCCTGGGAAATAATTTTTGGGGCCAGGGGGTCTGTACATTAAAGCTGCCCTCCCGGCGCCCTTAGCTAGTCCTTCTATCCTGAAAATACATGGCTCAAATTGGCCAGAGTTAACAGTTTCTAGGGAGGTGATGGTAAGTCCAGGGATAGTGGCAATGAGTAAGCCTCCTCCTCTTGTCTCCTTTCTGTCACTCTAGTTATGATGTATTGTGCGCGGAAAGGCTGTGTGCACATCGGCAGAGGTGTGCTTGTGCAACCAGGATTCTGTGATAAAGCAAATATCTGGTGCCTCTATATCAATGTGGCTCCATATCTCCACAGAGTGTTCCGGGATGGAGTGTGCGTTAAAGCAAATTGCCTTTAATGGGTTGGAAATTAAAGTATGGTTAGGGACTTCAGAAGGTTGGTTTGGTCGAGCGGATTCTAATGAACATGATATACCTTGAACTCTGTTGATTTCTTTGTCTAGTGTAACTAGTGGTCTAAGGTAAGGGTTGTTTAAATCTTTTAGCTCCTGACAAGAGTATTTTGTTAGTGCCATAATAGTTACTCACCAATAGGCGTACTAAAACCGAAACCGGGATGGGGCAATAGGTGCAGGGTTCCTGGCAGCTGCCAGCGGTCAGGTGCGGACGGGCGCAGACGGGCTTGTCTTTGGCCTGCCTTTGGTGCACTGTCAGCGTGCCGCAATCGCGCCGCTTTGCGCATCCATGCCCTGCCCCGCTTTATGTAGAGTAGGAGCAAACTTCCGGTCGGCAAACCCATGGGCGTAGGAGACACTAAATTTCTGGGGGGGACAGGGACAACCTTGTGGACTTTCCAGTGACCGTATACAAATCGCCCATCGTGTAAGACCGTACGCGCGTTAAATGTATACAATCGCATAGTTATGAAGAGAAATATTAAGAAAGGCAGGCAAGTAGTGGACTTGGAAGATGTACTGGCTACTCAAATGCGGTACTAAGATGATCCTGCTCAGTTGTTAAATGGTGACAAGTACAAAGAAATGAAACTGAGGGACTTGAGACAAAATCTTAACTAGCAGTATCCTGAGCCCAGATACCATCAGGTGTAAAACTCCACATAGTTTTAAGAGCAATAGAGAATTGTGAAACACAGAACTAGGAGAGAGTGTGTGTGAGATGCATGAAGGCTCAAACATGGTGCAGGTAACCACTAGCCTATAGTCCACCGGTACTCTGCCATAGCCTGCCCTTGCACCCAAAATATGTAAGGGAGTGAGTACCAAATTTCCAATTCCCAGACTTAAAAATCAAATAAAAAATAGTGCAAATACTATGTTCATTGTTTGTATGATAGGTGTGACCCCTGCAGGTAGAAATTTTACACATTGAAGAAATACCGCTTTAAAGAATACTACTTTACAAAGCATTAATAGCCAAGAAACCAGCTAACTCTAACACCACTGGTTGACTTTCAGCTGCACTATGTAAGGCTAGGTTTCAAAGTCCATGCCTATAGTAGAAAACATAAAACTACAAGTACCAGAATGCAAAGGGATGCTGGCTAAAGAGCCACAAGTGGCTGATGACCTCATCTATAATTCTTGTCCACTTGGAGCTTTAAAATTTAAAGTCACTCAGCTGAAAATCTAATTTGTACAGTCTTCAAAAGCATAATTCTTCCTGAAATCCCACTTGAGTGTCCCTAATTCAAGATGACCCACGGCTGTCACAAACAAACACAAACAGAAAGCTCGGTGGGCATGTGGCACTTGGCACACGTTTTATCAAGAAGATGCACTAGCAGGCCTGACACTTCTAAAGGTGGACAGGCGCCGACTGGTGCAGTAAGGTCATAAGGGCTACTCACATTTCAAATGCTGGTTCAAGACTGTGAGTAAATCTCTTGCACTTTTTGTGAATCACAAACACAAGCACAAGAGGCTTAAGTGGGAAAATCAATTTTTAATTTGGGAACACTGTCAGGTCATTAATGGTAAAATACTTGATAATGGGGCAACTCAGTTTACACTTGCCACGCCTGCAAAAATGGCCCTCAAATTTCTCTCCGGGTTCAGAGTGGTTCTGCCTGAATAAATGTAGCTTACCATTAATGTTATCAGCGTACTCTATAATATCATTAGATACACAGTGGTCAAGCCATGGGTCTTCCCTTTTCCTGAAATTATTCTCAGGTATATTAGTCCACTTGGTTAAGCTGATGTAATGCAAAGACTACACATCCCAAGATGCATTAGTGTACTTAAGGAAAGTCAGGGACTACAAAATAGCATTTTTCCTGATAGTGTCATCTGGTACCTTTATTGGGCTTCATTAGTAAAATGGCAAGGCACAGGGAAAGTGCCCTTGCCCATATGCAGCCCGTGATTCCTAATTTCAAACCCCAGTTCCCACCTGAGCCAACTGTGATCTGCGACTGTCGTGCTTAACCCCTACTCTGATAATACTCCAGTTTCTGGGGGTTCGACATTGAAAACATAATAAGCTGAAAGCAGTGGTCAGAGTGGGGGAAAAAAATAGGAGAACTGTGGGCAGAGAATCAGAGGCCCAGAATAACCTGAGGATTAGATCGATGGGTGGAGTCAGAGGTGTGGCCAGAAAGAGCAAATCTTCCCTATATTTAGTATTTATTTAGCATTTCACTGACCAGTTACAAACGACTACGCTATCTAATTCAACCAATAGCCGCACATGCTTATTTAAGGTTTAATATGAGTTATTGGCATTAAAATACATTCACAATGTGGGATATGTTTCCAATCACAGAATGTCCCAAATACGCTTAAAAGTGGAATCACAGGCCATTTGTCTCTCAACCAAGCAGTTTCTGTCATCAGTACTTTTCTCTTTTCCGCAGTTCAAATATGAAATACAAAATATCCTAGATTGCAAATGTTTTGATCATAATTATAGTTGTACCATATTTGCCACATAATTCATCATCTGCTGAATAAACTGACAATTTTAACTAAAAAGTGGTTTGTAGCTCACAGGGATCAAAAAATACTGATTAAATGTGACTTATGTTGCTGCAAAGTGGAGGGCCCTTTGCAGAGGTTGACTGGTCACCTTTCTCATTGCTGCATTTGTATGTTATACTGGTACTAACGAGGCAAAATCTTTGCGGAGACTGAAGGTATGTGTAAAAATGTCAAAATTCACTTGAAGTAACGTATTCCTTAAATTAATAATTGTTCCCCTAAATTAAGAATTTTAACCAAAAATAAAGTCATGTGTTTTTCACATGTATTGTAAAAAAATCTTGTAATGTGGGGCACAGAACATATCCAATCACAACAGCATCTTGGTTTTCTGGATCATTCTATTTTTTCATGTCAGCTGATTTTATTGCTGTTTCACTAGTAGTAATTCATCCCCCCCTTCATACATGTGAACTAAGTCCCATTAAGTGCGGAATGGCTAGTTTCACTGTTGTCTAAGCTGCATGCCAATGCATTTAGTTTTCGGCAGCACCAACCCACATGGCTGGGCTTCACCTTTACCCATAGATTAATGAACCAGGGCTCTCTTCGTGGAAAGTAAACAACACTTTAACATGCTGGGTGGAATCAGGGCCCTTTGTTAGCTACACCTAGGGGCAGATTCAAGGACATATTACTCCCACTGTTAGATTGTGCTCAGGAAAGGAGAATGCCCCCACCGAAAGCTCACCTCTTGAAGGGGAGAATTACACATTTCATTTTAAACCACCAAACTGCGTGTCTTTTCAAATACTGCAAACGTCGTGAACATTAAATAGCAAGCCCGGATTTCAAGCCACAGACAATCTAATTGTAATGTTACCCTCTGTAAATAAATATTGGATTAAAATATTAGGGCAAGAAGAGTGCAAAGCTTTGAATGACCGAAATATTTTCTGACCTAGCTAATGTTTTAATGACAGTCCAGGGTGGTCTGAGAGCACTGAATCCCTCTTTCAGGGACAGGCTTTGCAGATGAAGCCAGGCTAGCAGCAGGCCCTGCTTTGCTCTGCATTGATGTGTCATGGCAGTGCCTGTCTGAGAGATGGAGATCAAGTTATCACTGGCCCAATTCCCAATCATGTTAACATGCACTTCATAAACTAGCTGGACACAAGCTGAGGATATGGTGGCCCTAAAGGTTAAGTACACGTGTTTGACCCGTGCAGACCTCCGCAGATCTTAAATACGTTGTGCTCTTGTGAGGCAGCTGACTGTGCTGAAAAGTATCCTGGGAGTGACTTTAAATGATTAGACGCTCTTCTTATGTTTAACAAATTGTTTTAAAAAAACGCTTTTCTTCTGGGGAAACATTTTTTGAGTGCAGCTTGCTCCAAAAAATAGAAAGTCGCCTATTGGATATCTTGTGTTATTCTCCAATGATGCGGCCTTGGGGTTCTGGTAATATTTACACCCCCCTACCTGGCCCTCGTGCAACTGTAAATTTTGTAACTTGTGGGATTGGAGGGAGGGGGGAGGGGTTACGCCCGTGCGTGTCCGTGTGTGGATACAATGCCACTGAGAGTCTATTCATCTCTTAAATCAATAGACCAAATCATATGTAAATGGCACCAGAACCTATAAATCGCATTTTATTGTACACATCCAGCGCCTGGTGTTCAGTATAGCAATCTCCGAAGGATGAAAGGCTGAGTCAGCAGTGATATGTACATCAGCACATGTATAACTTAAATGGCAGCAGTACGTCTTTTGTCGTTTATTTTAAGCCCATAAGACATGAGTGCGCACCCAGTTAAACGGCACTCAGATTGTGACATGAGAACATCTGAGCCGACATGGCTCCTCCTTTCAGCAGCGCACTGGTAGCATCGCATCATTGTGTTATGTTGTGGCATAATATAAGCAAAACGGTGTGATAGGACCCAGGGGAATGTTTAAAGACCAAGCTCCAGGAACCAACCCCAAGAATATATGACAACAACAAGGTTCCAGAGGGTCAAAAACGAAATGTGAATCTACAGTGAGCAGAGAACAACCAAAATTATGATGACCTTCAAACCGACTCTATAAGGCGGTTCACAATGACAACCTAGTGGATGATCAAGAATACAGTGGATGTTCAAGAGTACCCATCAGTCACCACTCGAGACCGCCCTTCATCATTTGGGATTTTCTGAAACCATCCATATAAGTAGGTAGTGTCCAAACATAAGGAGACTAGATGGTAAATAGTACTCCCCCGCTGAATAGTACAAGTATGGTTTTTCACTTTCTAGGACTGATAAGTGGTGTAGGCGTGGTGTGACTGAGGGTGTGCAGTGCAGACCAAAAAATTGATGTGAGAAATTAGAAGAAAAAGTGTCTAAAATTGGATAAGGAAGCATGGAACAGACTTTATTGGGATAATGCTCGCTTTGCCAAATTAAAAATTATTATTCAAAGACAGTTTGAAAAATACGCTGTCAAAAGATGGAACCAGGCCAACATGTTTCAGCAAATCACGGACATAGTTGTCCTTGCTTTCATCAGGACCTCATAATAATCAAGTGCTACTGCAACCAAAATATAAGTGAGTATAAAAAGACAAATATTACAATTCACCTGCAATCTCCAGGTAAAAAGGGTTATGTCCTACCTCACAGCTAGTGTTGTTCACTGTAAAATTAAAAAGACAAGGGTCAGTTCTCTGACTGATTCAAATGCTCACTCCATTTCACATATAGGAACTAGATGTACATCGTGTGGACCTTAAATCCAGTCAAAAAATGACTATTCATACTCCTAGAAGTAGTTAGGTTAAACATTCAATATCACGATATTTCATTATATACCCAATAGAATAGAGACACGTCTTACCATATTCTGTGGGACGTGAAGACCTCACCCCACCTGGCAGCGGCTCAGGGTTGGAGTGAAGCACCGCTCTAAAAAACATGTAAACCAAAGGAAAACATGTTTATCACACTGTGCAAACAACCTTCTATCAACAGAAACCTCCCGTCACCCCACTAGAAAGTAGAGCGAATCATTTTACAACCCATTGTTTTTAAAGTGGTCATAGGTCTGATCAAGTTATCAAAATAGCTCCGTGTCCTGTAGGGACCCCGATGCGTTCTTTCCCAGATACTGAGAACGAAGTCTCTGCACTTAAAACGGTGCAGAATCTACTTAGATGGGGGCGCGGTCACCACTATTGCGCATAACCAGCGGAAACAGATAATGAAAAACTCCACAGGGTGCACAATAGGTTCCAAAATTACCCAGGCATTATTTCGCGCGAGTTCAGGACTCACCTATCCGTCGGTACTTCCTAGCCGGCATCTGAACCGACTGGGGAGGCACCGCACGGCTGGCGAGTCTATCGTTAAAAGGAGAACTGTGATTGGCTCAGCATTCACGTGACCAGGAAATGTTCTATTCTGATTCATTAACGCGAGTGAAAGAAGCGCTGTGCCCATTGGTTGTTAGGCATTACCAAGGCGACCAAAACCAAAATAGTGCGCTGTAGACGATTCTCGAATATATTGTGTACAGTGATCTTCATTATCATATCATGATAAATATATCATCTTAATCAACCAAATTGCTCCTCAGAACAGTTGTTATAATTATAGGTGGGACACATTATTTCAGCGTTCATGTAACCAGCCTATACTCAAATATAGATTGGTAACACTAAAAAGAAATTAGTGTATACGCTGGATGTTTAACATTACGCTCATCACTAAAGTTGGAAAAGGGGGAGGGAGGGGTTTTCCCTCCGGCCCATTCTTGGTTACATTATCCCATATAATGGTAAATACCTCATATTAATCGACCAGATACGGTCATCAGGGTATTAATGAATTTACTTTCTTTTCAGACAAGAGAAAGAATAAAAGCAGGAAAATACCTAGCAGGTATACTTTTCTCAAATGCTCAGATTGTCTGGATGACCATAGACACATTGGTAGTGACACTAGTAAAGGAACACTGTTATTCAGAAAAATGGTGAGGCTGCGCAATAGCAGTTCAGAATTATAAACTGGACCAAGGAATATCATCATTAAGTCCCTGTTTGTGAGTGTTAAGCTTCAGGACCCATTTTTGTTCCTTGATCAAGAGAAATTTCGCTATATCTACAGTGTATGATGGAATGAAAGGTTGTTCTAACACAGTCCATTCGAATTCAGTGGGCAGATGGTTTGCCTCCAAAAAATGGTTGGTCAGTTTGGTGGCTTGTCTCCTACACCGGATAGTGCTTTTATGTTCCGATATTCTAATTCGTATCTTTCGAGTGGTCATACCCACGTATTTGAGTCCGCATGGGCAAACGATCAGATACACTAGTCGGTCGCTATTGCAATTTGTAAATTTCACTTGTCTCCAAGGTCTTGATGTTCCAATGTCCAGCTCCACAGATTTTTTTGTTTGTGGACATGCCTGACATGTACCGCAAGGATGGTGTCCTGCGACCGGAGGCAGATCCCAAAGCAGTGGTTCCCAAAGTGTGCGCCGCGGCGCCCTGGTGCGCCGTGATGAGAAGCCAGGGGCGCCGCGGCGCCGTGCAGGATGTGGGTCGTGGACATTGCAGCCACAATTCCTCCCTCTCCTTTGTGCTGCCAGGTTCACCCGATCCTCGCACTCTGATCTCAATGGCTCTGCGCTCATCAGCCCCAGCACCATTACTCTGTAATTACTGCTAATGGGCCCAGATGAGTGGTTACTCCTAAGGCTTAGGGGTCCCTTAGCCTTCCTTACAGGAGGTGATTCTGAACGGAGTAAAGGGAAAGAGCTGGGTGGACTCCCTGCCTGCGAGCGAGCGCCCTCCTCCTCGGCTCACAACGAGGAGCATATTGGTGCCCCCACCTGCTGTAATTTTTTGACCCTGCTGTTCTAAGCACCCAGCCTCCTCCGCCATTGTCCGCTTCAGGAAATTCTATGAGAGTTAATGTCACACCACGTGCCGGGAGGGGGGGGGGGACTACTCAAGCCGTCTTCGCTAGAAGCACCCTGTCCTTCCTTCTGCAGGTGGGGGTGAGGGGATAAATTTGCTGCGCTCATATGTCCCTGGTGCTTGTCATGGGCCCGACATCTCTCTATGACAGACGTGAGTAAAGAAAACTATACTTCGGTCGTGGGCATGGATCAAAGATTTGCATGTTCCCAACCCCGATATATGTGACTTGCAGCTTGCACATTTTAACCTCTCACGCAACGTGCATAGTACGGAACAGCAATAGATGTAGCCTTAGAAGAGCTGTCATCTACATCTTGCTGTTGTAAACAAAACAAAAATAAACCATCCGTCTTTCCTATCCCTGCACCTTCAGCCATGTCACCCAACTAACAAACAGACACGACCACTACTTACAAAACAACTCACTACTTCCCTTTTTCAAACCCACTCCTGTCATTCTATCTATACCACTACTAACTCCACTAAACAGTAAACAAACAAGCAACCAAGAGCACAATCCTAACACAACTAATGCACAAGAAAAACAATCGTACTCATTTACTAATCTTACGTTCCGGAGTTGCATGCTCCTCGTTGCAAAAAAAAAGTGCTCAGATGTGTTTTCAGAGGTGTTTATTTGCTATAAAATACATTTACAAATATTGCAAATTGCACCTAAAGCAATGCGTTTTCTTAAAGCGTGTTCACTATGATGGTTCCTGGCACTGTATAATCGAATATTGTTCCATGAAAAAAAAGTACACTTTTTAAACACTAATACTAATAGCACGATTCACTTATCTGAACACGTGTAAGAACATTATGCAGATGGGCATTATTTGAGCATAAGTAAGTACAGGTTATTTGAGACATTCAGGGCACAATCCTCGAAGAGGGTTACAAATTATCAAGATGTGACTGGATGTGCAAGCAATGTGCTCGGTACAGCGGAGAGCAAGCTTCTAATCTAAGGTACTGCTCAAAGGCAAAGACGCTCATCTGACCCCAGCTTTCACATTCTGCACTAGCCACAGTTTCTGCACCAATTTTAATGGGGTCTTGTATCCCAGGTTTTCTAAAGTAGAAGCCTGACCAACAGTTCTCAATTGGGACAAGACTGTGTGCAACCTATACATTCTACTGCAGGTAGTGATAACCCCACGGCTCTGACTGGATTGCTTTCATTTGAAACAAACAAGTGCAAGAACTCAGCCAATGGGCTATGGCAGTGGTTCCCAAAGTGTGCGCCGCGGCACCACGGTGATCGGGTAAAAAAATGGTGGGGAGCCACGGTCAACTGCCAATTAGGTCAAGGGAGCCACGGGTCAAAAAAGTTTGGGAACCACTGTCCCAAAGTGATCCAACAGCCCTAGGTTGATCTTCAAGAGGTCTGGTGTGGACTAATCTGTCCTTCAAATTTGAGCCTCTTTTAAATGAAAACAAAGGCTGTTGTAAAGTTAATTGTCCAGAGTTAAGAATGGGCCAGTGTTTTTTAGTCAGTTTCTGAATTCTGTTTGACATGGTTCCAAATGTCTGGGCAAATGTAAGCCGTTCCAAAGGTGCTTTCGGAGTCTTAGGCTCTAGAAGGGCTTGACGGTTGTTGTTCATAGCCCATTTCATAGATTGTTTAACCAGCTTCGGTGGATAATTCCTCTTGACCAACTGATCGCATAAGGTGTTTGCATGCGCTTTATAGGCTGCAGACGTAGAGCAATTCCTCTGAACCCTCAAAAATTGCCCAAAGGGGAGATTTTCCTTCAGGGATTTGGGGTGGTGGCTATCATACAGTAGAAGCGAATTTCTTGAAGTGGGTTTCCTATACAGTTCAGATTGTAAACCCTCCGGTGTAGCCACTATTAAGAGATCAAGAAAAGCAAGTTGGTGACCACCTATCTCAATGGTAAATTTAAGGAAAGAATTCCTGGTATTGAGCCAATCGAGGAACTCGAGACATCTCTCCCTGGTGCCACGCCATGTCACTAAGACATCATCGATATACCTCTTCCAGATTTTTAGGTTATCGATGTAAGGGTTGAGGTTGTTGAAAATATGTTGCTGCTCGAAGGAATGCACATACAGGTTCGCTAGACTGGGAGCATAAACGCTCCCCATAACGATAGACTCGCCAGCCGTGCGGTGCCTCCCCAGTCGGTTCAGATGCCGGCTAGGAAGTACCGACGGATAGGTGAGTCCTGAACTCGCGCGAAATAATGCCTGGGTAATTTTGGAACCTATTGTGCACCCTGTGGAGTTTTTCATTATCTGTTTCCGCTGGTTATGCGCAATAGTGGTGACCGCGCCCCCATCTAAGTAGATTCTGTACCGTTTTAAGTGCAGAGACTTCGTTCTCAGTATCTGGGAAAGAAAGAGTATGAATAGTAATTTTTTGACTGGATCTAAGGTCCACACGATGTACATCTAGTTCCTATATGTGAAATGGAGTGAGCATTTGAATCAGTCAGAGAACTGACCCTTGTCTTTTTAATTTTACAGTGAACAACACTAGCTTTGAGGTAGGACATAACCCTTTTTACCTGGAGATTGCAGGTGAATTGTAATATTTGTATTTTTATACTCACTTATATTTTGGTTGCAGTAGCACTTGATTATTATGAGGTCCTGATGAAAGCAAGGACAACTATGTCCGTGATTTGCTGAAACATGTTGGCCTGGTTCCATCTTTTGACAGCGTATTTTTCAAACTGTCTTTGAATAATAATTTTTAATTTGGCAAAGCGAGCATTATCCCAATAAAGTCTGTTCCATGCTCCCTTATCCAATTTTAGACACTTTTTCTTCTAATTTCTCACATCAATTTTTTGGTCTGCACTGCACACCCTCAGTCACACCACGCCTACACCACTTATCAGTCCTAGAAAGTGAAAAACCATACTTGTACTATTCAGCCGGGGAGTACTATTTACCATCTAGTCTCCTTACGTTTGGACACTACCTACTTATATGGATGGTTTCAGAAAATCCCAAATGATGAAGGGCGGTCTCGAGTGGTGACTTATGTTGTGGCATGTCATTGCTGGCCAGCGGACTGGAGCGGAGCCTGTGTTACACAAGAGGAGGGTATGGGTTTTAGGAAGAGCCACTGGAATTCTAAAACTGGGGAGCACAACATTTTCACTGTCATGTCACACCTGACTGATCACATGTCAAATCAAAGTTCAGCAAATAGCAAACTAAAAGTGGAGTCACAGAACAGAAGAGAGGGAGAGGCGCAACGAGAAAGCAAGAATGAGGGAGGGGGAAAAAACGAGATCAACAGACCGACAGATGAATGTAGTGTAACAGCCCTTGGCTTTACTTACAAGTTAACCGAACCAAAAGTCAGTCACTTCAATGGGATAGATAGGTACTCATGCAGGAGGGAATTCACACTTAGTGGGAGCGTGCTGCTGCAGCCCTTCCGTCTTCAAGCCGGCAACAGACACGGGGGCGAGGAGTCCGAGGTCAGCAAATCAATCAGTGCACTGGCTACAGGCAGCTGAGGTGAGAAATAAATAATTCCCGGAGCCTCAGGGTGCTGCGCCACACAAAGAGTTGAAAAGGGCAGAGGCAGGGGGGCGAGTGACGTCACCTTATGCTGTGACTATCGGATCATTGGCGGCTCACAGACAGGTAACTGGAGAGGCGCCAGGTCAAGTGCAGGGCCATTAGGTCACGCAGCTCCGCTCCCACTTTTTTTTGCGCGCTAAAGGCCTGCTAATCTCCCTCTCAGGAGGGAGAAGGGAAATGTGTTTGTCCCCTCGCCCTCCCCACCCTTGTCCCCTGCGTCCCCCCGCTCCAAAATCTGCGGGGGATAAGTCTGCGGGGGATAAGTCCCCCGCGTCCCCACAGTTCCTCCGTCCATGGGCAAACCGGAAGTGAAGTTATTGCCTTTGTCGTCCCTCCGTTCAATCAGCACACGCCGTGACGTACCGGGGACTAAGGCAGCTAATCATACAGGTGAGTAACACAGGCAATAAAGATATATGCGACACAATTAAAAGTGGTTTAAACAGACGTTATGTCTCCATGGCCACTGTCTGCAGCTCACAGGGGGTTTTAAAACATAGGTGTAATCAAGTTCAGTGCTATGATATTAGCATGGCTAGAAATCAGCTGGTGCCTTTAACGATCATACAGCCCTGCAGCATGTACTCCCAGAGTGATTAATTAGTTATCAGAGTCTCTTGTATGTTTACTTCATTCCACAGACCTGGGATTGATGTTTTTGTTGGTTTTCTTCCTCAATTCAATTCAAAAGCACACTATTTTATTTTTAAGGTAGTTCAGTCACCTTCTCAAGTTATTAGAGCTCTCTATGACTTTAACATAATAATCATAAAGCTTTTTTAAAGTGACAGTGTGCTTTCTTGTGTGTAGGTATCTTTCAGGGAAATGTGTTGTAGTAACTCACATCTAAATAAATGTATTGCTGACAGTCTCTGGCAGTATTGATTGTTTCCCGAAACACATTATCTCCAAGTAAGTGATAGGAGATGTGTGGTTCACAGCTTGTCTGTTTTTCCCGCTCAAGCTGGTAAGTTGGTTCAAACTTGCACCTACATAGGGGCCAAGGAAACTCTGTCGGGCAGCATGTATAAGTGGACTTGTAAAAGCATATAATTTCAACTTTTAGAATAAACTTGTTTTAATTTTCCAAAAAGAAAATGCTCTTTGTGCATGTGTTGAAATTTAAAGATGTGAAGCATTCTTATTTGTGTTATAAATATTATGAGGGCATAAGCATTGTATCTGATGCGTGAAATAAACAATTGCGTTAGCTGCTGTCCTGAAACATAACTGTGTAGGTGTTAAAAGCATTACATAGGCAAAATAGAAAGACATGTCATCGCATATAGACACACACATAGAGACAGGTGGACCAAAGTGACAGGAAAGTGCAAAATTAGTTAGACAGGCAGGTACTTGAAACCTTGAGGGCACATGTACAAGCCCCTATCGCCACCACAACGTCACTTTTAGCGACGTTGTGCTGGCGATAGGGGCTTCACCTTATTTACAAGGCAGCGTTAAGCCACTTAACATGGCTTTACGCTGACTTGTAAATAAGGCCCCCTTTCACGCTACGGTTAGCGTGAAATGGGTGGGAGTTGGATGTTGCGGTGGGCGTTCCACAGAAACACCCATTGTTTTTGATGTTGCCCCCTATATACAAGGGTGGCATACATTGAGGCAGCGCCAAAATTAAAACCAGGAAAATCCTAGTCTTAAATTGGCAAAATGAGGAGAAATGCATTATTTCTCCTCGCTTTTGCTTTTTTCCATTTGTGCTGGCTAGTGTAGCACACATGTAAAAAGCAAAATGCCATGGATTGTTTATGTACAGGAAGCCCCCCTTCCTGTACATAAACATTCTAAAAAAATGCAATTTTGTGACTTTCATGTGTGCTGCCATGTGTGCCAGGGAGACAGAGACAGAAATGACAACTACATGACTTAGAGAAAAAAGATGGTGGTAGAGATAGCATATAGTGACATTAAACAGCGACAGACAAGGACAAAAAGTCTTGATTCAGGTAAGTCCCCGTCAACCCCAATACTCAAAATCTGTCACTTGACACAAAAACTCAACACGTCTAGCGTTGCTGATGCTTATTTTCACACTGAGCTGGTCTTTTACATTTTCATTAGAAAATCACTTGCCAATTTACTATGTTGTTTTAACAGTCACAATTCTGTATTGGTTGACACTATTACAGTAAACACGAAGCCAGACGTGTTTTGCTGTTGTATTTCTTAAGTGACAGCCTTCATGACTCAGATATTTGTTATTTGTGAAACTACAACATGAGTCAACGCTATCATTAAATGCAGTCTCTTAAGTTTGTTTGCTGGTTGGTTCAGTGAAATCCCCGTTAAGGTCCAAATGTGAACTCGGTTTACTTTGCATTATACCAGGCAACACTAGATGGCAGTAACACATCACAAATGAGTGCTTAAACGCAACTTTAAGACCCTCACACATCTGTTTAAAGTAGGTTTCCCAAAGGGGTGGAGGAAAGGACTACTATCACAGCTTAAAACGACATACATCTCCGAGAAGGAATCCCTATGGGAGCAGCTCAATCATTACAGTAATCCTAAAACAATTTGTAACCTTGAAAATAAAAGTGGAGGGGAAATATTTCTATCAAATTTGGGATCCCTCCGGGAAACGGAGTCTCTAAAAACGAAGAACTGCAGAAAGGCTGTTGATTGGATTTTGAGCACCGAGGGGCATATTTACAAGCCCCTATCGCTACCACAACATCACTTTTTAAGACGCTGTGGTGGCGATAGGGGCTTCGCCTTATTGACAAGGGAGCGTTAAGCCACTTAGCATGGCTTAACAACGCCTTCTGAATAAGGCATCCTTTCAAGCTATGCTTGGCGTGAAAGGGGTGGGCAGTTGGCGTTGCGGTGAGCGTTCCAACACAATACCCATTGATTATGACGCTGCCCCTATTATGTATAGGGCAGCACAAATAGCAGGCAGCATACATGGAAAAAGCAAAAAGCCTTGGATTGTTTATGTACAGGAAGGTCCCCCTTTTTCCATATAAACAATCTTTTTAAAAAAAAAAAAATACATTTGGTGACTTTCATGTGTGCTGCATAAAGCAGCACACATAGAAGCGTCAAAATGGCATTTCAAGATCGTTTATGTACAGGAAGGAGGACCTTCCTGTACATAAACAATGTGTCCCCTGCACGCAGATATCCTTGCACTATGGTGCAAGGGTGCCTACGTTGGTACTACACTGTAAGTGTAGCACCAGCGCATGGGGACACGCAAGGTTGCACCATATTCTTGTAAATATGGTGCAGCCTTGCATTTCTGAAGTGGCGGAGTAAGGCGTTAAGCCATGATGGCTAACGCCTCACTCCGCAACTTCTGTTGTAATTATACCCTTGAGTTTTTATAGGACTCCTAACAAAATGTTCGAATTTTAATAGGAAGTATAGTGTTGCAGGAACGTGGTCAACACCATGTTGTGCACTGTGCAGGGGAAAAAGCATGTAGAATCTGGAATAAGTAAGGTGGTAGAGTCTGGTGTACGCGCCAGAAGAAAAATAAATATCCAGGGGACACGGCTGTGGTTAGAGTTGAGACTCTCACCTTTGTGCTTGGTCTTTCTTCTGAGCCTGGCCGCCACCACACTACACTAGCAACAAGGTGGCCTGTGTCTCCCGCATGTGCCTCCCTTCCCGCCTTGTTACCTCAACCAGCGCTGACCCCTCAACACGCACATTGGGCAGAGTTGCCAACTGTGACTGGCAAGATTCCTCCAGCTCACACCGTCATCAGCCTCGTGCTGCAGCCTACACCACATTCCTCCATGGCGGCCCTGCTTCAATTAGGCCCGGTGGGCAGAGCTTTCTCCTCTCTGGATCTCATAGCTTGGCGCCTACTCCAATTGGCAGGCCAACGCCGCCCTGACATTCCAGGCGAACTGGCACGTGGCCCGGTGGGGCCACATGAAAGTCTGTGGCCCAACCCCACCTGCTCCTGCTGCTGAACTGCAGGCCTCCTGCTGCTGAACTGCAGGCCCATCTGTCTTCCCTGCTCAACGTGCTCTCCTCTGGTTGGGCCTGGGGCTTTTAACTGTATATGATCACCGGCCACCCTGCTATTTATCTCGCTTTGAGGCCCAATTCTCTGTCTCATCCAAGCACATGGGCTTTTCTCTTCAGCTGGCAGCCCTGCTGCTCCTCTGGACTCAAGCACTGACCCCTGCCGGAAGATGCCCCTGCCTTATTTGCCCCCAGCAGTCCCATGGCCTCCATCCCAGCTTTGGAACCCTTCACGGTCACAGGGCCTCCACCCTCAATCAATCAATCAGGGGGTTTAAAGCGTGCTACTCACCCGAGAGAGTCTCAAGACGCTCGGGTGGGAGCGGGGGGGGGGAGGGGGGGAATGCAGCTACAGTTCAGGTCAGTCAATGAGCCAGGTCTTGAGGCTCTTCCTGAAGGTGTGCATAGTAGGGGAGCATCTGATGTTGATTGGGAGCTGGTTCCAGGCTTTGGCTGTGATGTAGTAGAAGGCTCTTCCACCCACTCTGGTTCTGTGGATGCATGGAGTTTCTGCCAGGGCGGAGCGAAGGTTCCATTTGGGTACGTAGAAGGAGACTCTTTCATTGTGGTATTTGGGCTCAATGTTGTGGAGGAATTTGTAGGCATGGGTGAGTAGCTTGAAGGTTACTCTCTTCTCAACGGGGAGCCAGTGGAGGTCGTGCAGGTGTTGGGTGATGGGCTCATGACGTGGGATTCCGAGGACGAGTCTGGCTGCGGTGTTCTGGATGGTCTGGAGTTTGTGTAACATGGAGTTGTTGATTGCAGTGTAGAGGGCGTTTCCGTAGTCCAGCCTGCTTCTTATGAGCGCATGGCCGACAGTTTTTCTGGCTTCTCGGGGGATCCATTTGCAGGTCTTGCGGAGGATGCGGAGGGTGTTGAAGCACATGGAGGCGACGGCTTTGATCTGTCGGGTCATGGTGAGGGAGGAGTTGAGTAGTTGCTGAGGTTCCTGGCGTGGTACGTGGGGGTGGGGGGGTGCTGAGGATGGTGGGCCACCAAGAGTTGTCCCACACAGAGTGGGAGGGTCCGAGGACTAGGACTTCTGTCTTTTCTGAGTTGAGTTTCGGACACCTGCTGCTCATGGTAAACACACATTACAACGCATTTTTTACAACGCACTACCATTACAACGGAACTTTTACAACGCAAATACTATTACAACGCATTTATTTACAACGCATGTTTTTACAACGCAGGTACTTTTACAACGCATACCATTACAACGTAAGTATAGGTAAGTATATAATTATATTTAAAATGTTATATGTTAGGTTTTTTTTAAAGGGGTATTTTTAGGGTTCAGGGTCATTTTTGGGTTTATGGGTAAAGGGGTATTTTTAGGGTTTAGGGTCAGTTTTGGGTTTTTGGGTAAAGGGGTATTTTTAGGGTTCAGGGTCAGTTTTGGGTTTTTGGGTAAAAGGGTATTTTTAGGGTTCAGGGTCAGTTTTGGGTTTTTGGGTAAAGGGGTATTTTTAGGGTTCAGGGTCAGTTTTGGGTTTTTGGGTAAAGGGGTATTTTTAGGGTTTAGGGTCAGTTTTCAGTTTTTGGGTAAAGGGGTATTTTTAGGGTTCAGGGTCAGTTTTCAGTTTTTGGGTAAAGGGGTATTTTTTGGGTTTAGGGTCAGTTTTCAGTTTTTGGGTAAAGGGGTATTTTTAGGGTTCAGGGTCAGTTTTCAGTTTTTGGGTAAAGGGGTATTTTTAGGGTATAGGGTCAGTTTTCAGTTTTTGGGTAAAGGGGTATTTTTAGGGTTTAGGGACAGTTTTCAGTTTTTGGGTAAAGGGGTATTTTTAGGGTTCAGGGTCAGTTTTCAGTTTTTGGGTAAAGGGGTATTTTTAGGGTTTAGGGTCAGTTTTCAGTTTTTGGGTAAAGGGGTATTTTTAGGGTTCAGGGTCAGTTTTCAGTTTTTGGGTAAAGGGGTATTTTTAGGGTTTAGGGTCAGTTTTCAGTTTTTGGGTAAAGGGGTATTTTTGGGGTTCAGGGTCAGTTTTGGGTTTTTGGGTAAAAGGGTATTTTTAGGGTTCATGGTCAGTTTTGGGTTTTTGGGTAAAGGGGTATTTTTAGGGTTCAGGGTCAGTTTTGGTAATTTTAGATAAAGGGGTACAAGAAAAAAATAAAATAAAAATAAATATAAATTAAATTAATTAAATAAAATTAAATTAAATTAAATTAAATTAAATTAAATACAATTACATTAAATAAAAATAATTTTAAATAATATACAATTAAAAAAATTATATATACTTACCAATACTTACGTTGTAATGGTATGCGTTGTAAAGGTACCTGCGTTGTAAAAAAATGCGTTGTAAATACATGCGTTGTAATAGTATTTGCGTTGTAAAAGTCCCGTTGTAACGGTATGCGTTGTAAAAATATGCGTTTTAACGTCATATATCCGCTGCTCATCCAAGCTGCAACGTCTTTCATTCCTTCTTGGAAGCCGAGTCTGGTGGTTTTGGGGTCCTTCGTGAGGGAGAGGATGAGCTGGGTGTTGTCAGCGGAAGATACAAAACTGAGTCCATGCTGTCTGGCGATGGCGGCAAGGGGGCCATGTAGATTTTGAAAAGCGTGATCCTAGTGGTACTCTGCACTTGATCTCTGTGGGTTCGGAGAGGAAAGGCGAGAGTCTGATTCTTTGGGTTCTGCCAGCGAGGAAGGAGCAGAGCCAGTTGAGGGCGATTCCCTGTATTCCAGCATTGTGGAGTCTGGCTGTGAGGGTACGGTGGGAGACGGTGTCGAAGACTGCCCGCTCAGGCTGCCTCTCAGGCTGGCTGCTGTAAGGCATAGGCGGAGTGTTTGGAGAACTATTTTCAAAGCTGTTGAGATGCCTGCAGGCCGCAAGCGTTCCATGCTCCTGCATCTAGGGGGCACTGGCATCCATAAAATCTCAAAGACTGTTGTTGAGGCTGATTCCCTTCAGAACTATACCACCCGGATGGATGCTATCACAGCGCACTTTGACCCTTATGCCAACCCTGACTACGAAAGGTTCCTTCTGCACTAGGCTCGGTAGCACCAAGACAAATCAGTGGATGTCTTCCATAGTTGGCTGAGGGAGATTGCCAGTTCATGCACTCTTCCGGATGAGGACGCTGAAGTGCACGACAAGTTTATTCAAGGGTGTGCATCCTCCAAACTTCAAGAAAGAATCCTCCAAGAGCCCAACAAGTCCATGAGGGACATCCTGATGATGGATCGCTCCAAGGAACTTTTCAACCCTTGTGTGGCCCACATATACGCCAACACATCAACCCTTTTCAAAGAAGAGCCCATCAATGCCATCCAAAAAGGGGTGAGGACATCAAAACCAGAGCCCACCAAGCTGTCATCCGGCCCCACTAAACAGGTAGCGCAAGCCCGCACATGTGACTGGTGTGGTGAGCCATACCCTCACACTGGAGCCTACCCCACCAGCAGCAAGATGTGCAGTACATGTGACAAACCAAACCACTTCTCCAAAGTATGCCACTCATCTCAGGGGCCCAAAACTCCAAAGAAAGTGGTCCGCAAGGTGGAACCACAGCTGGACAACCTGTCCAACAGTGACATGGATGGCGATGATGCGACAGTTGTCCACGTAGTGATAACAATTGACACAGTCAAGGCCACACACCAGATGGCACCCATGTTCTGTGTAGAAGTACAACACCACATTATTTCAGCTCTTATAGACGCCAGTCCCTCCATCTATCAAATGGCTGCGGATGTCTACCACAGTCTGCCCGACCCAACTTCCCTTCGCCTCAAAAAGTGTAGGTGTACGCTTTTGGTAACCGCTCACCACTACAGCTTCATGGAGTGTTTCACGCCTACCTTGTCCATGACTCCACCCACAGGAGAGCGAAAGTGTATGTGTCGCAGGAAGGATCGGGGTTCCTCCTCAGCTGCCGAACAGCCCAAGACCTCAACCTAATACAGTTCGCCTTCAGTGTGCATGCACATGATATTGACCGCCTTCTGCAAGACGTACCTCTATTTGATGGAAGCGATTGCCTGGTACGGCCAGCCATTCGACTACACATCAATGAGTCGCGGCACTTAGACATCGTAGAATAGCCTTCCACCTCTGTACCAAAGTTGAGGCTGAACTAAAAGTATTAGAGAGAGTGGGGATTATCAAACGTGTGAGAGGCCCGACACCGTGAGTCTCCCTCGCCGTGGTGGTGAAGACGCCCAAATGACAAGATGCAGTCTGCATTTGTGTAAACATGAGGGTCCCTAACCTGGCGATCAAGCAAGAAGGTCATCTCACACCAGCCATAGATGGCATGATTAGGGAGCTGTTGGGTTCGCCAAAATAAACCTTCGATCTGGTTACCACCAGATCATGCTGCACCCTGACTCCTGCCTTAACACCACATTCTTTACACATGCTGGCCTTTGGAGATACACCCAACTAAACTCTCATGATAGGAGAACACTTAATCCTCCTCCATGCATGTGTTTCGGAAGGACAATGGTTGATACCAAATCCCAACACCCTGCGTGGGAGGACTGCCAAACCCCTGGAACCAATTCGACTTCAGAAGGGTCAGCAATAACAAGTATGCTTCCCAGAAGCAGCGAGCTAAAGAGAGCCCTATCAAAGTAGGAGATCCTCTTTTGGTAAAGGACCACCACCCTGGTGGAAAGTTCAGGCTGCCATTTGAACTGACTCCATGGATGGTCGCAGACATCAAAGGTACGAAAGTAACTGCATGGAAGGGCACTGAATGTGTCACATGGAATGTATCCCAGTTCAAGAAGATTCCTCAGAGGCAGATGGCCATAGCTGCAGGTGCCGACCTTCTAGGGAATACCTTGACTGATAGCCAATCTGATAGTGAGGATGGCCGTGACCAGGACCAGGA
The DNA here is from genome assembly GCF_964261635.1 of Lissotriton helveticus. Classification (NCBI taxonomy): domain Eukaryota; kingdom Metazoa; phylum Chordata; class Amphibia; order Caudata; family Salamandridae; genus Lissotriton; species Lissotriton helveticus. The sequence continues at coordinate 1,222,761,637 of NC_136059.1, read as the reverse complement.
AGAGGATGCCCACTATGAGGAACTGTTCCCAACCCACGACCCGTTTCTTACACATCCCATATCACCTTGCACATCTAAATTAAAGTGTATACATCAGGCTGCTAATTCATTTAAAAAGTACTGTCTCTTTCTCTCAAAATATAGGGGGTACAGTTCCCAAAGCTTTTTCTGTCACTTGCTGAATCTTACTTCTGTCTTGGGTGTCAATTACTTTTGAATTTCCAGGCCTAATTACCAAAGCTTTTTCTGTGAGTAGTTCTGTCTTACTCCAGGCTACCAATTGACTTACTCATAAGTTAGATGAGCTTACTCGTGGAAAAGCTTTGAAATTCAGGTTTAGTTCTGGAAATTCAAGAGAATTTCATACTCACAAAAATAATAAAGCACAACCACTCAAAGAAGAAAATGCTTTGTGAGTTGGTCACTAAGAGTTGTAGCATTTAAATTGCATTTAGAATTTCCAGTTCCTTTTGCTGGGAACCTGCTTTATATGCTAGTCTGTCTGTTTGCTATCCTGTCAATGTGTTTCCCTACCCTTTATATGGTTTTCTTTTTATTTATAGCCTATTAATATTATGTTATCTTAAGAACGTGTAGAGCTCTGTGATACCCGTTGAAGGGTGCCGTGGTGCTAGGTAATGTCAAGTGAGATAGTCAAATAGATGAGAGAGCATGAGTGATGGATTAGGGTTGTTAGAAAAGCCACATTGTCATAATTTCTTAAACAAAGGAAAGATGGGCTCTTGCCGAAGGTCGAAAGGCAGGTCCTTCCAGTGTTTGGATTCCGGTCTGGGAAAGACATGGCTTGGTAGTTCGGACTGGACTGTTCCCATGAGGCACAGGGTCAGAGCTGATTTGCATATAGCCAGTGTCTAACCCAGGGTGGTGTGGAGTGCAAAAAAACGATGGATTAAGGCCCAGATCCTTGTACTGGGGTTAATGTATGACATTGTTCTACATTCTGTCCATCAACTGTGTTTTTTGCAATTTTCACCCCGAGTGGGCTGGGTATGCTCAGACGTGAGTCCCAGGCTCTCCACACCACTGGAGTCAAGCTATCCAGGCTGAATGAAGGCTGATAGCCAGAAACCGGTCCTTGGATGCTTGATTCCGGTCTGGGAAAGACATGGCTTGGTAGTTCGGACTGGACTGTTCCCATGAGGCACAGGGTCAGAGATGATTTGCATATAGCCAGTGTCTAACCCAGGGTGGTGTGGAGTGCAAAAAAACGATGGATTAAGGCCCAGATCCTTGTACTGGGGGGAATGTATGACATTGTTCTACATTCTGTCCATCAACTGTGTTTTTTGCAATTTTCACCCCGAGTGGGCTGGGTATGCTCAGACGTGAGTCCCAGGCTCTCCACACCACTGGAGTCAAGCTATCCAGGCTGAATGAAGGCTGATAGCCAGAAACCGGTCATTGGATGCTTGATTCTGGTCTGGGAAAGACATGGCTTGGTAGTTCGGACTGGACTGTTCCTATGAGGCACAGGGTCAGAGCTGATTTGCATATAGCCAGTGTCTAACCCAGGGTGGTGTGGAGTGCAAAAAAACGATGGATTAAGGCCCAGATCCTTGTACTGGGGTGAATGTATGACATTGTTCTACATTCTGTCCATCAACTGTGTTTTTTGCCAAGTAAGAAAAGGCACAGCCACCGCAGTGGCTGCAAATGACTTGAGGGATCAAAAGTAAAACTACATTTGATGAGTGCAGATTGCATTGAGAGCAGTAAGGCTGGATTTTCTGAAGAGATACTTAGGACCAAGGTTGTTGAAACTCCTGTGATCCACACACAAGATTTTGAAAAGGACTTCCTGGTGTAGGCACGCTGTACACCAAAAATCGTACACCTTGAAAACACACCCACTGGCTGGGTGAGTCGGGCAGTAATAACCTCAATTTCACAAGGCAGTGTGTCCTACTTTATCATTAAAGAGGATTTTTAATTACAATTTCTACACCAATATGAAATGTTTACCTGTTCCCATTCAAAAGTATGCACTTACTAAATGTAATAAAGCAATCTAAAGTTATGTTATGGTAGAGGAAACCTCACAGAAGTGAAAAACAAATTTGGAGTTTTCCATTACCATGATATGTAAAACTTAAAAGTAAATGCCCAACCTTTTTTTTTACAATACACTCTGCCCTATCTGCTATCTAGGGCCTCCTTTAGGGGTGACATATGAAATACAAGGAGAGTTTAAGGCTTGGCAAGGGAGTTATATTTTCAAGTCGATTGGCAGTTTAAAACTGCATTCATGCTGCAATAGCAGATCTGGGACATGTCTGAAGGGGCTACTTAGGTGGGTGGCACAATAAGTGCTGCATGCCCACTAGTAGCATTTAATTCATGGGTATGGTGTACCACTGTACAAGGGACTTATAAGTAAATTAAATATGCCAATCCAGTGTCAGACAATGTGATTAAGTTTAGAGAAGAAAGCACAAGTACTTCAACACTGGCTAGCATTGGTAAAGTGCACAGAGTTCTAGATCCAACAAAAACGAATTTCAGCAAACAGTGGAGGGTAAAGGCAAAGAAGTTTGGGGAAATATCACCCTAAGGCTGACAGGTCTAATACTTCCGATTTAGCATTAGCCAGGAAAATATATGTAAGAAGTTGGGTTATTAATTGACGGGGTCAAACTCCTACTCAAGCATCAACCACATTCCTTGTATGGGTGAACCACAAATGCCACTACATCAACCTGTGCTTAACCCTCTGGTAGCTTGGCACAAAAGCAGCCAGCCTTAACTGAAGTATTTAGGGCTTTTTTACAAATTTGGCAGTCCGACCACCCGAACATTGCAGACGCCAGGAGACCACAGCGCCAGCGGTCTTCTGACATCCGTATTACGAGTTTAATTCAGTGCCCCCGGTGTGGCTGCTGACATTTTGAAGCAGTGGTGATTACTCTTCCAAATGTATGTGATCATTTGGACTGCATATGTGTCGGATACACACATATGCTTGATACATGTGGAAAAATACCAACTACCCATTGCTTAAGTCTGGCCCATATGTGGGCAGTCTTGGCACTGGGTATACGGTACAAAAAGGACTCACCTGTATTTCACAGCAAACAGGGTCGTTTTCCTCGGAGTGAAGATGCTGCTGTGAAGGGGGGACCTTAAGAAAGAGATCCACTGCAAACTCTGACTGAAAAAACAGGAAAGGGGTGAGTATGCACCGCAAATCCTTCATTTCCACTGACTTTATTATAGCAGTCTCACCACTGCGATCAGCTCATGGAAAAGCCAACTTGTTCTACAGACAGTGGTTAAGCTCCCCTGTACCGCCCTATGGCAGCTACTTTTCCCCGATCGTGACCCCGGAGGTATGTGGGGTGGTGGGGGTGGTGGCGGTGTTGGCGGTTCAGCCGCAATTGTTACAAATTCAATCCGCCCATCTCATAATACGGTTGTCGGAGCACCGTGGGTATGGCAGTTCTCAGACCGCCAAACTTGTAATAAGGCCCTAAGTGCTGTGTTAAGTATTTATGCAGAACACAACCATTAATAAAGTGGAAGCACAATGAAAAAACAAACCAATTTAGAAAAATAGAGAACATTTTAATAAATAAAATTACACCAAAACTTATTAAATCCAATCAGTAGGCCGGGAGTTATTAATTTTGTATGTTTTTAGTGAAATTGAGCACCTAGAATATCGAAGTACAAACCGCGGGTATCTGGTCACACAAGACTGGGGAAAAGACAAAGGTTATGGCAATGGATTGTTGTTCGTATAAATGAGGTGGCTTGAGCCCAGTCTCGGCTTACTTTGGACTTAAAAGAAATTTTTATGATAGTCCAGGAGAAGGTAGAGTTCAGTGGGGCAAGGCAACAGGCTGTCTGAAGAGGAGTCATCGCCACTGAGGAGCTCTAGACAAAGCTGTTGACGATGGTCGGAAAAAGCTCTGAGCAGGAGAAACTGGATATCTAGGCCGAGGAGGTTATCTTCTTAGATGGGGAGCAAGTAGCCATCGAGCTGGTGAAGATTTTTACCCTCGAACTTAGAAATCCCGTGGGACACAGCTACACGCCATAGCCAAAGAAGGCTCCATGAGGCCATATGCCACAGCTTGGAGGTCCCACTGAACAGGATTTGCTGCTGCAGAGAAGAAGGTATTGGAAGCTACCGCAAAGTCAGGTTGACTGGCCATGCCCCTAGGGCGGATCGGCTGGCAGGTAAGTCCCGGTCTTCTGTTGGTTCTTCTGGTACTTTTTATGAAATATTTTCCAAGTCTCAACTTTTAGGGTTAGGTAGGAGCAGCACCACTAACACCATTTTCGAGGGTCCAGGAGCTGGGATGCACCACTGGGGAGATTATGTCTCACTTCATCAGAGGCCAGGTGCAGGTTGAAGGTTTCTGGAACTTATATCCCTGTAGCTCATACAGGAGGCCAGCCAACTAGCCCTTGAAGGCACTCTGGTAGCGCAGGTTTTAAGGAGATGGTCCTCTCTCCTCCAAGCAGCAAGGCAGGCCTCAAGCAGCAAACCAGTCTTCTGAAGAACACAACAGTTCATCAGAGCAGCAGGACAGTCCTCAGGGGCAAAAGCCAGTCTTTTGAAGGCTTCAACAAGTCCTGGAGTGGACTGGAGGGGGTCCAATATTTATACATGGTGCCAGCCTTTTGACAGCCATGTGACCCTGAACACAAGCAGCAGGCATCACATGATGAGGACAAGAACATTTTCCTTTTTAGGACTGTGACTTAAGAACCGACTTTACCATTAAGGAGGATTCAAAATACCAAATCATTTGAGTGCAATCTTGACATTCCTATCTGGTCGCAATCAAACGGTTATACTAGATGCAGTACGGAAACCCAGTGTTATCCAATAGGAGGCATAGACCTTACTGTAGTGAAACACGAATTTAGGAGTTTTTTCCACACCACAACATGTAAAACTTAAAAATACATGCCCTACTTTTTAAACTCAATACCATGTGGGCTGTTTAGGGCCTCCCTTAAGGGTGACTTATATGTTTTAAAAAGAAAGGTTTAGGCCCAGGCAAAAGGTTTATTTTGCAAGGGCGAATTGGAAGTTTTAAAACTGCACTACAGGCAGCAATAGACGCCCGTAGGCTTGTTTTTAAGTGCTACTTAAGTGGGTTTCACAGTGAGGGCTGCAAACCTAGTAGTAGCATTTAATTTACAGGTTGTGGGAGCATGTAGCATCATTTACAGGGGTCTTACAAGTAAATTAAATATGCCAATAAGGGGAAAGCCAATTGTACCTTGTTTAAGGGGAGAGTGCATAAGCACTTTAGCACTGGTGGTTGGCAGTGGTAAAGTACACAGAGTCCTAGTGCCAACCAAAACTAAATTCAGAAAAGAGCAGGCGTAAAGGCAAAAGGTTTCAGGGGAACATAACAACAAGTATGACAGGTCTAACAATGCACTTTAACTGGTCATATCAAAATCATTTCAAAAGTAGTATAATGCCAGTGTAAATGTGGGAATTTGAGAGTATATTTCTATTCAGCACATTGTTAATGATGCACATTTTGATTAATACATAAAAGCAGCCTCACTGAGTAAATTAGGTGCGGGTCTAACTACCGAATTTTAATTAGTTTGTAACTTGCCGAGTATGATGTAATTTAAGGGTTGACAGAGGTCGTAGCTGCGAAGCGCTAATCATCAGCTTACAACTCAAGGCATGTTGCCAGCGACCTCAGTATTTATGAGGGTACCCCAAATTATTGTTTTCCTGTTGAGCAGAGTCAAAACAGCTTGGGTAGTTTGGCTCTTGTTTTTATTGTTCAGTTAGCTACTTTTCTACCAAAGACATACTCAAACGTAGCCGAGAATGTCTGCTGTGTAAGCACTGATTGCTCGTCAGGCATAACATAATAATAATAATAATAATAATATAATAATAAAGGGGTTTATAAAGCGCCTGGTGACGCCATCCCGGCGTGTCCCCGCGCTGTGGAGAGAGCAGCAGGAGAGAGTGAAGGACCTAGAGGGTATACAGGTGGGTTTTTAAAAGTTTCCTAAATATTGTTTCAGTCTCTGCTAGTCTGATGTTCATTGGGAGGGAGTTCCAGTTGTTGGCTGCCATCACGCGAAAGGAGCGGCCTCCCATTCTGGCCTTTTTTATCCGGGGGATTTTAAGAAGACCAATTCCCATAGCGCGAAGTGCTCTATTGGGCTCGTAGGGGATGGCTAGATCCTTCAGGTATTCAGGGGCTTTCTGAGAGGTTATCCTATAGCATATTAGGAGCGCTTTAAATAGGATCCTCTTTTTTATGGGAAGCCAATGAAGAGCAGCCAAGGTGGGCTTAGAGGCTGCTCTTTTAGGTAGTCTGAGGACTAGCCGCGCTGCCGTGTTTTGAAGAACCTGCAGCCTTCTAATGTTCTTTTCTGTTGTCCCCAAAAGTAACACATTACCGTAGTCAATACGGGAGGTGACTAATGCTTGGGTCATGGTGCGTCTGGCCTCTAAAGGAAGAAGGTCCAGAGTCCGGTTTAGGGTCTTCAGCACCCCAAAACATTTCCCTACTACTTTATGGACGTGGCTCTCAAAGGAGAGTTTGGGATCAACCCAGACACCCAAGTTATTTGCTTCCTTGCAAGGGGTAGGTAGAGGACCCAGACAAGGAGGCCACCATTCCTGAGTCCAACTAGCATCATTACCTCCTATAACGAGGACCTCTGTTTTAGAGCCATTGAGCTTCAGGCAATGTTGGTTCATCCAGCCTGCAAGCTCCTGCATGCAGGTTTTGAAGTTGGCGGCTGCTAAGGTGGGTGCCTGGGATAAGGAGATGAGCAGTTGGGTATCGTCGGCGTAGGATACTAATTTTATGCCGTATGATTGGACTACATCTGCCAGCGGGGCCATATAAAGGTTGAACAGGGTGGGACTCAGGGCAGAGCCCTGAGGCACCCCCTGTTCTAGGGCAATGCTGTCTGAGAGGAAAGTGCCTCTCTGAACCTGGAAGCTGCGGTCTGTAAGGAAAGCTTTTAGCCAACCTAATGCCGCCTTGGTGACCCCAGCTTTGCTTAGACACTGTAGCAAGATGGAGTGTGCTACTGTGTCAAACGCAGCACTGAGGTCCAGCATAATAAGTGCCATTGTGTGACCCTCGTCAGCTCCTGCCCATAGAGTTTCAGTCGCTCTCAGGAGGGCTGTCTCAGTGGAGTAGTTCTTCCAGAAGCCAGATTGGGAGCTGTGAAGGGATTTATTAGATTCTAAGTGAGCCATAAGTTGTGTATTGGCTATTTTTTCGGTCACTTTCGCAAGGTAGGGTAAGAGAGAGATGGGTCGTAAGTTTTCCAAAATATCCTGACTAACATTGGGTTTCTTTTTGATTGGTAGTACTATTGCTTTCTTCCAATCTACCGGGAGGCAGGCTGAAGAAAAGGATAATTGGATAACGTGTCTAAAATAAGGTTCCAGTACTAGTAGACTTGCTCTAAGAACTTTCGGGGGGGCCGGGTCACGAGGGGAACCTGATTTGACGCTATTGCAGACGTTAACAAGCATTTCAGGAGGGGGAACCGAAAAGCAGTGTAGGCAGGGCTCAGTAAGACTAGCTTCTACGCTTTCCATAAAATCATGGCCAGAAGTCAGGTTGCCAGAAAAGTTGGCATAGATGTCAGTGATTTTCCCAGAGAAGTATTTTGCAATTTTATTGCAGGTTTCCACAGAGTCGTTGCAGGACATATTACCATTTGTAAGCACAGAGATTTCTTTAAAAATTTTGAAGAGCTCTTTAGAGGAGTTCTCTGCCTCCCCAATGCGAGTTTTGTAATGCAAGGCTTTGGAAGTACGTATTTTTGTATTATATTCCGTTTGCGCTTTTTTGTATTGTATTTTAACAGTCGGGCAAAAGTTGATACGCCATTCGCGTTCTAATTTTTTACAGGCAGATTTACTTGCCTGAAGTTCAGGAGTGTACCACTGGGTAGATTTTCTCGCATTTTTGGAGTTTTTCATACTTCGAATAGGAGCAGTTTTATCTAGGGCCCTTAAAATACGGTTCTGCAAATGACTGTAGGCTGTTTCACAGTCTGTGCCTCCTAGAGGACCTCCTATTTCGAGTGATTCGTTAAAAATATCATGCGAAAAATGTTTCCATTTCCGACGCAGGTACCGGTGATCAGAGTCTTTTTTAGGATCAGACTCAGCTATCTGAATATGAAAAGGAATAATGGAGTGATCAGACCAAGGTACCGGAATTGGAGATGTAGCTTGTATTCCGGAACCATTCCCAAAGATTGGGTCTAGGAGGTGACCAAGTCTGTGAGTGGGGTCATGATTGATTAGGTCGAGCTGTAGGGAGTGGAGTTCTGACCTAATGTCCTTAGCTTCTGTGTCAAGGGGGTCATCAAAATGAACATTCATGTCACCGAGCACCAAGAATCTGCTTTTCCTTATTGCTTGGTGTGCAGTGGCTTCTATCAGGCTAGTAGTAAAATCATACAGCCTACCTGGGGGTCTGTACACAAGAATGCCTGAGAGGGAGATTTGAGGTCCTATGACGATAGTAAAAGATCCTGCTTCACAGTGATCAATAGTAAGGGGAGATAGGGAGCATTGTATAGGAGTTTTAGTTGCAAGTGCAATTTCTCCTCCCCTGCCTGCCTTCCTATCCAGTCTGGAAAGGGAGTAGCCAGGAGGCATAGCCTCTATGATGTCAGGGTCTGAGAATTCTCCTAGCCAGGTCTCAGTGAAAAACAGAATATCAAATTCTTCATCCTCAAGTAGATGGTATATTTGAATACTATGTTTGCTGAGGGAGCGGCAGTTTATCAGTCCCGCCTTAATCTGCCTATTGGAGGGTGCCTTAATAGGTGGCTCGTCAGGCTTGAAAGAGCACAGAGGACAGCTATGCAATGATAGCGCCTCTATAGTGTGTTTACAGGGTAGGGAGACCTCTGGACAGAGATCTAGCAGCTCCTGTCTGTCATACCGTAGCCTGGAGGGTGTTAAGTGACAGGGAATCGTGGCCCCGCGCCCCGTCCGGCCGCGGACGGGCGCAGACGGGCGCAGACGGGCTAGACTTTGGCTCGACTTCGGCGCGCTTCCGGCGCGCCCGCTGCACGCGTCCGCTGCGCGGTCGCGGTCCTACGCACATTTTATGGGAGAGGTAGGGGCAACTAGAGCGCTGACCTTGCAGCCCTGAGCCCGGAAGTGTTGGGCTCCTCCTCCACCCTCCGCAACAAACGCCCAAGATGGACGCGGCGGACCGGGGCGGGAGTTTAAAGAGTGAAATCCCCAAGCAAAGTTACTTCAGCCTACAGGTGAGGCGCAATTTAAAATTTACACAAGAAATACACTGACAGTTAAAATTAGCAGCAATCGCCAAGTTTAAAAAAACGCTATGAAATCAGCGCTCGCAGTGCATGACATGTACACACAGCGTTAGCGGATAGAATCAGCCACTGCCACCGGCTGGACTCGTCTCCACCCCACCGGCTGGACTCGTCTCCACCACAAATAGTGTGAGTAACGATAGAGCGTATTCCTCTTGCATGCACACTGGCCTTCTCCATAAGAAGACAACCGATGAAGGGAGTCTGAGGCCAGAACTCTGATGCGCAGACACCCTTTCATCTCGAGCTTTCAATTGCAGCGCACCATTTATTTGAACAAAGTGTGGGGTCCTGTATTTTTTAGGTCTTGTCTAGGCAGCGCTTGTGCTGTCTCTTGAAGACATGCTGTTTTCAGGTATGGACTTTAAGCTCCGCTCATCTTTTTAATTGGCTCCTGTTACTGTCCTTTGTAAATGGTGGCTTTTTTTAATGAGCACATTTTATTGAAGCTTTGAGTACATCAAGGCCTGGCGGACCTTTGCATAAAAGTATAAAGATCATCACAACAGGTCTCAATGTTCCCAGTGTAACACAACCCCATAAAACAAGCACTGACAGAACACACCACCCCCCAAAAGCCTGGTCATTAGTTATACCCATAGCTTTATATATTTTCCCGATATGGGTCTTCTACTGTTTCTTGGAGCCCTATGACTGTATTTCCCCGTTGTTAATAGTTTCGGCAGATCGAACGGTGGGTAGCAGAATACCTCAATAGTCTGCCCATTGCCTCCAAAGTTTACCATGTTTCTGGGGGCAGCCTGTTGCTGCAACCTCTACCCCCATGCATCTGTCCGTGGCTGCCTTCCATGCCCTCACCGAGAGCGGGAATGCCACCTTCCAGTGCTGGGCAATGTCATGTTTGGACGGTGTTAACGCCAGAATCAAGAGATGCTGTTAATATTGGTTGCCTTCAATCCCCTCCATGCTATGAAGGAGGGGACCTCCCGAGCTAATACCCGGGCCAAGCAAGAGGTCACCCAATGCCAAAAGGGTTGTAATACCATATAGCTCCAATCTGTGTGTAAGAAGGTGCTCTCCTCAGCATCACAGCGGAGGCACGCGTGAGAGGGTATCACTCCCATCCGCACTAAGCGGTATCTGATGTGGTAGGCTCAATGTAGATATTAGAATTGGATCAGCGGATAGTGGGACAATATCGTGGCACCCCGGGGGGCTGCCAGGGCCTCAGTCAAGTCATTGCCATTCAGGTCATCAATTCTCCCCCAAACTGCCCATAGCGCCAGAAGAGTAGTTTGGCTGTGTGTTACTAAGGTCAGGCCTATGTCTCCCAGCAGCAACCTAACCTCTAATGGGTTCAACTTCGGCAGGTCCTCTAGACCCTGAATATAGGGAGACAAGGCATGCCTGAGTTGAAGATATTTGTAGAATTGGCTACTATGTAGCTGGTATTCATCTTGCAGACATTGGAAAGACTTCTATATAGTACCTTACATAACGTGCCCCAATGTAGACAGGCCTATGAGATCACACTCCCGGATGAGGTGGATTGGACATAAGTGCAGAAAGCCACACTAATCACGCCCCCCCCCAGAGGAAGTGAATGAGGATTGTATTCACTTGTTGGAACCAGGTATCTGGGATGTTGTATGGATAGTTCTGGAGCCTATACAGCAGTCGCTCCAAGGACACTATTTTGAAGATGGTGGATCGACCCAGCAGCGACAAGGGCAGGAGGGTCCATATTTTCACTACTTCTCGGGCTCAAGATAGCAAAGGACCAATGTTGTGTTGCCACGAGATAGCCGGTCTGAGGAGATGTAGGCCTCTAAATATTGAGAACCCTCAACAGCCCGGGTTAGTTGCGAGGCCAACTCTGATATCCCCTGGACGCCTGTAGATACCAAAAACTGGGAAAATGATCGACTTTGTCAGGTTTATGTACAGTCCTGAAGTCTCCCCGAAAACCCCAAAAATCTGCTGAATCAGCGGACAAGAGAATGCTGGGTCGGTATGAAAAAACAGAACGTCATTCGCGTATAGGGCAATTCTAACAGATATCTCGGCAATCCTGTCAAACCTGCGTACCAGGGGGTCCAGCCTCACCCATGCTGCCAGTGGCTCAAAAGTGTGCGTAAATAATTGGGTTGATAGCAAACACCCCTGTCTCGTGCCTCTGCTTATCGAATCAGTTACTTCACCCACCACGCGGACGGACACTGACAAATCTGGATATCGAGGAATCGAGGAATCGTAGGCCAAGGTTGAGGGCTTGCAGAGGATAAAGAGGTATTCCCAGCCAATCGAGTCAAAGGCTTTATCTTTGGAGGCTAATAAGAAGGCTGCTGGTTTCGCTAGGTCCAGCGCCATGACCAGTGTATTATGGACTTGTCTAATATTATGATGGGTCGACCGTCGCAGCATAAAGCCGGCCTGATCTGGGTGATCCATGTCAGTTATATGTTGAAGGAGGCGACCGGCCAGTACTTTGCCTAATAGTTTAACTTCAACATTTAATAATGAGATCAGTCAATACGAAGATAGGCCCTCGGGAGGATGACCCGGTTTGTGGAAAACCACTATTTACTCATGTTACCAATCAGACCAAAGGACTGACGCATCAACGACCTCCCGCATTGCCCTCAGCATGTGCGTTCCCAACTGGGGAATGTTGGCCTTCAAGAACTCTCTTGGGGACCCGTAGATCCAGGAGCTTGGCCCGGACAGAGATGTGCTAGTGCCCCCGTCAGCTCCTATACCGTAATCGGTTCATCAAGCCACTTGCCCACCAATTACTACACAGATCGGGGTTGAATGGTACATACAAAATCAACAATTTGGTCGCAGGTCATCTTGCATAAAGAGTCCCATAATATTTTATAAATGCCTGAGCCACTCCCCGGGGACCAGAACGTAGCTGGCCCGCCGTATCACGGAGCACTGGCGCTGGACTCTAAGTGACCTGACATAGGCAGTGAAGCATTTTACAAGACTTGGTGCCCCATCGATATATCTGATTTTGCGCCGTCTGCCAACCCGTCCGAGCCTCATCTAGAAGCAGGTGCTGCAGCTGGGAAAAATGTAGGCTGTGCCAGACCTATGCACCTCCACCTCCACTGACTGCGTTCTCTAGGGCCCGCAGCTGGGTTTGTAACTCCACCACCTTCTCAGTTCTATGGCGCAGTTTTCCCCCGCAAACTAATGTCTACTCCACATAGTGTGGGCTTCATTGCTTCCTATAAAACCCCTCCAGAGGGAGCAATATCCTTGTTAAAGGAGAAGTATTCAGTGAGTGAACGCTGGGTTATTTAAATGCCAGGATGACATACGCTATTGGAACAGGGGTCTGTGGGGAACAATATGTAACATGAGGTCTGCGGGAGAGTGATCTGACAGTCTGTGCAGCAGGTTCATAACTACTGAGACCCAATGGATATGAGGGGTGGGGAGAAAGAGATAGTCTGAGTGGACCAGTGGAACACAGAGTGGAAGGTATAGCCAGGCTTCATGGGGCGATAGGCCCTTCATGCATCCATCCACCCCAAGGAATACGTCAGAAGGCGCAATTTGGAGTTGCTGGAGCTCTAACTGGGTCTGAGTGTATGCCATCTGTCCTTCCCCGGTGCCATCACTCCAATTCCCCACCACAACTGAAAGTTCCACCCAAAGTCATGTGTTCACAAACGCTGGGCACAGAGGAGGGGGGCGTAAACACTGCCTATAACCAGTGACTCCCCATGCAATAGCCCCATCACTAGAGGATACCTCCAACCCCAGTCTGTCCACACTTTAGTTGGCATATAGAGAACCCTTCGATGAATACGAATCGCTGTGCTCCTGGAACCCGGAACAAACCCAGAGAGGACATCCTGACCAAACCCTATTCGTGCCAGGCATGGCACTTTCGAATCCATCATGTGAGTACCTTGGAGCAGCAATATGTCCATCTCGAGCCGCTGGCTTGTTGTAATACTTACAACAAGGGGTGGTGATGGACAGAGTCTCTGAATTAAGCAGAGTACTCTCACCCAGTCAAGAGATCAGGGCTAGATCCAACACCGTTTTTTAGCTCATTGCTTGTTGTAATACTGCACCCAGTCTGATTTTGTCCAGGAGACCCCTTACATTCCATGCCATGGTGAGAACCGTCCTGGCCCCATCACCATATGTACACTCGGTCATCGCTGTTTAGGGAGGAAACCATGTGGAGCCAGAGGGTCCGGGGGTCATAGTGCATCTGTGTCCGTGCCAGGGGAAAACATAACAACAAACCCCAATAGATAACATAACGCCCATCCACCCTCCACCCCAATACCTAATCAGAACAGGAAGCATCTGTCGCCACGGGGAACCCCCGGAGCCCCAGCGGGAGCCCAGGGGAACCCCAAGCCAATGGAGCCCCAAACTTCCAACACACCTAAACATGTGTCTCTGGAAGCTTCAGAAATGCACTGCCATGGGGGCAATCAGGCCAGAGGAATTCCTTGGAAGTAAAACAGTGCAGAGTCAGGTTCCAGGCGCAGGGCCGAAGCCAGAATCCACCCGGAGCCAACACGGTCATCCAAGTTCTTATCCAAGCTATGTATTGTTACCTTGTGGTTGAGTATGCCAATTAGAGCGAGAACTGTGCCAGCGCTTTGATGTAGACTTTCTTGAACAGCTTCGTCGGTCACTCTGGGAAGAGACAGACTCCAGTGGAGGCAGTGTATGCGGCCGGGGAGCACTATTTCGCCGGTCCATTGAAAGACTGCCTCGGGGGTATCAAAGAATAAAGCCTGCGATTTCTATATGACCCGCAGACATGCCCTGATACAACAGGAGCCACTGGACTACTGCCTCCTCCCCCCAAAGCCATTCTACACAATTCCCAAAGGGGAAGCTGTCCAATCAGGACTGCTTCCTAATTGTTAACAGGTTATAGAACCTTTGGGGGGTCAATCACTGTTTAATAGTTTGTGACTGCAATTCCAGGAACAGTGCATTGATACACCTCATTTTAAAAGGTAATAAGGAGGGGGAACCCCCTTCCCATTTCACATAGGCAAGTCCATTATATCCTATGGCACCTGTAATACACCGAGAGGGATATCCATCACGTTTCTGGCAAAGTAAACTCTAAATCAGGCCCTAGTCTAAATATATTATCTCTTTTGGAAAAAAATACTTTTGCTAAGATCTGATTGTGTGAAGAAAATATCACAGTGTTTTTTTGATGAGATTTTGCACAAATTTTCTGGGATGCAATCAAAGAGATCAACCCTTGCCATTATGCAACTACTATTTTCACAATTGATTTCTCCACTCACCCCAATTCCTGAAATAAAACTGGGGCTGTCAATCACCTTGTCTTCAACTGCTGATGTCTGTCCTTTGTTCCATTTGACTCAGGTGTGTGGTGGGATATATTGGAGAGCGATGCCATGAAAGTGACTTGAACTGGTGGGAGCAACAACATGTGGAGAAAATGGGAAGACGCAACATTACCATTGCTGCCTGCATGGTGACCCTGGCTCTCCTGTTCGGCCTAGGATCCTGCATCATGTACTGCTACAGGTGAAGCTTTAACAAACTGCATGAATAGTTACTGACCCAGCTAGGTAAGCAAATGGCAGATTTATGTGGTCCTGAAGGATCAATTATAAAAGCACGTTCTCCTTGAAATGCAATGCATTCTTTATATGCAAGCAATATATTGTCCTGTGAAATTCTTATAATGATTCTGAGATATATATCCCAAATACTTATCCAGAAAATCATTTAGCATCTTCAGCATTTTAAATGTTTGTCCAACCCTAAGCTTCAAGAAATCGGCAACAGGGGAGGTGGCATGTTTGTAAGGATGGGCTTTACTTTATTTTGTTCTTGTTTCAAAAATACTTTGGGCCATATTATACAAGTGCCCTTTGCCTCTGTGCCTGCGCGGTTTTACAGACGTGGGCGCAGATACAAAGAAACCATCAGGAGGCAGACTGACAGTGTGCCAACTAAAAGGTACTTTTAGAGTAGTGTGGCTCACTGGTTAGAGGCAGCAGGCCTGAGAGCAGAAGTCAGCCCGGCACCAGGGTTCAATTCCCGACGCGGCAGGGTCGTGGACCTTGGTCAGCGGACTTGATAATTCTCGCTTCTGTGCTTACTCTAATCAGGGGTTCCACTCGGCAACTCTGGGCATTAGCTTGCCTAATCTCCACAACGGCCCCACCAATTCCGGGGATGCCTGGCTCCACCTTGGGGACTCCCAGCAAGGGACCATCCCACAGGGAAAGCCAGGACGGGTTCCCCGGAGTTATACAGCGCCGGGACGCCCCGTTGCTGGGGCAGCTGTGCGCTTTACAAGTATACTACATTTACATTTACATTTACTATCAGTCTGCCCTTTGATGGCAGCCTTCTGGATGGGGAAAGGGGGCCCCATGGCCTCCCCAGATATCCCCTTTTAGGTGGGTGTAGTCACCCACTGCATCCGCCTAGAAGGGAATCTTTATTCTCCCTTCAAATTGCAGGCGGATTGCCGCCTGCACTGTGAAAACATGTAGCAGCCTTCACCATAAAGCAGCACATTTTCATTGTTTGCGCTAGACGCACCTTTTAAAAGGTGCACTCGGCGCAAACACTGAAAATGCGCCATGTGCATAATACGGGCCTCTGTATATTGTGCTCTCATAATAACTATTTAGAAAGGCCCATTAAGAACCTTTAGTAAAATATTCTCTTTTATCATAATGAACAGAGGTCTTTTTAATTGTATGGTTGTTAATAGTAGGTGTAATCATTTAATTTCCAGAGTAAAGCACTTTACTTTAGATTCCCTTTGAGGCTTGTTTCCACGTTCCACCGTGCGCCAATAAAGTAGCAGTTGAAGCCGTGCCTCATGTGATAGATTTAAGGCTTTTCATGGTCAATTTAAGCTATTAGCAATATTATTGGATAGTATAGAAGTGGTATTTATATAGCCCTTTTCATACCCCTTTTGGGGCCTAAAGAACTTAATTATATACATGTAGATGTCAGTCTAAAAGGCTGTCTCTGTCTCCTATTTGGTTTGAAATCAAGGTGGTCGAAAAGATAGGGTACGGCACACATTATGCAGTCCAACAAAGGGTTTTATATCAGAATATCAATAACAGAGATACGGTCCAACATAAATATCATGGCCTAAATATTGATCCCAAAAACTTCGCTGCCATGTAGTTAATGATAGAAAATGTACACCCAGTACTACAAACATTTTGTAAACTATACTTAGGCCCAATATTTATGTCGGATACTATTTAGGCAATGATACTCTGGTACCATACCCTGAGACAGCCCCGGCTAGGGTGGACACCATTTCCAGAGAAGTGCAACTTGCTTCTTCTTTTCAGCCATGTTGGGCTATCTGTAAAAATAATGAATATTCACAAAGATATTATTTGGTTCGTGGAGAGGTCTGTAGATGGCTGGAAACAAAAACATGGTCCTCTAAATATTTGCTTACAACCTAAACCATGAATATACCAGCTCTGAGAACTTTCTAGGCATTTTAAATACTTCTATTTTAGCTACTACCAAAGCCTTTACCTACCGAAGTGCAACAAAACTCAGGTATTTTAACAGTGTTCCAGGGTTCTGTGACAACAATTACAAATCTCACTAGGAACCAGAAAAAATTTGAGTGACCATTGTATGGAATCTGTATCCAGACCATGTAACCACTGTCTAAATTCCATTTGGTGGTAAGTCACGCTTAACTTCTCCATCTGTTTGACTAACCAGAGGATTTAACGCACACACACAAATTAATCTAAGGTGGACAGACAGAAGAGGGCCATTTGTCCTGGAGGATATAAGGCCATTGACAATGGAGATCCCACTCACCTCTCATAGTCCAGTAAAGGAAAGCAATGTATTGTCTTCCTCGTGCACAATAAACGGTACAGAAGGCCAGGAGGATCCCAAGAGTACTGGCAGGTTAATGACTATAGGCCAAAGGATAGGACTTCATGCTGCCACTTTTAATCCAGGTCAACAAATCTCATTTGTCTCTCCTCCTGGCAAATGGGTATGTAAACTTATGCATCCTGTAGATCCAAAGATGTCTGAAATTCTCCTAGAAGTATAAAAGATAGTGCTAGGAGAACGTTTCCCACCAGGTAAATCACACCTAAATAGAGGGCAAACATCTTTAGATAAATCCTGCGTAGAATAGTCAGCAGATGATAGTGCTCTACACAGCGGGCTTTCGAGGGCTAAGTTTAGTTGGGCACTTTGACTTTTCTGAGCTCCTTAGTGTTCAGTTTATTATATGACCTGCTGCTATTTATGAACTCCGTTTTTAATTTACGCATGAACTTTGTTTTTGAAATAACTGTCTTCTGCACTGCTTCATGTTGCAGGGTGCAGAATTAGGTTTTATTATTTTAAAATAGTTTTTAAAGGCACTGTGTGACAGCTTTTCCCTTTACCTTTCGGGGAGGACCAGGCTTCTGCTTCCCTAGTTCCTGCCTCAAGGGAAGCACCGTTATTACTCGTCCCGTTTGGGACCTGGGCAAGGTGCCATTTTGCAGGATTGGTGGTCTAGTTGTTTGACCTGCCTGCCCCAGCTCCTATTTAATGAGAGCCGTAAGGTGGACGTGCCGCAGACGTGCTGCTGGCTCGCCGAAGACGTGCCAAAGGTAAGCCCGTTTGCGCCCGTCCGCGTCCGGATGGCGACCAGCGCCAGCCATGCTGCCCAAATTTCCAGCTCCCTTAGCATTACTTGGTCCAAAGACTGTCTCCTGAATATGAATAAGGATACCTGCTCTGGTAGGGCCAGGCTGGATCTTGGGATGGGGGGATGGCAAGTATTGCTGAAGTGCATGCAATTTTAAACTGAATGTAGGTTTTGGGTGGGATGGAGGAAATAGTGCCCCCTCAGGTCACCCCACTGCTGATAGTTTGAATATCCGAGCCTGCTTGGTTAACTGTAGGTCCCTTCCGAAACATGCAGATGACATCTGGCTTTCCCTAGTTGTGAATTCCTGCGATCTTATGTTTCTAACTGAAACCTGGTTGAGGGAGGGTACTAACCCCGATCTAATGCTTGCTGTTTCCTCCAGTTTTCGGATAGTCTGTGCTAATTTCGGCAGCAATAGGGTGGGTGGCGGTGTTTCAGTTATCCTAAGGGAAGATTAAATCACCACTGGGAGACTGGGCCCTATTGGGAACATTGGGGCTATGACCTTCTGTGTCAGAATCTCATCATCAACCTCCTTGGCCGGGCTGTTATTATATAGGCCTCCAGACTGCCAATTTGGCCACTTGTTAGAGCTTTGCGATACTATCGCTCAACTTTCTTTACAATATGCTAATCTAACAGTTCTTGGAGATTTTAATTTACATGCCGATGATGAAAGCTGCTCCCAGGTGACCCAGTTTCTGGAAACACTAGAAGGCCTTAATCTTTCGCAACTGGTTACTGCACCTACAGCAGGCCATATGCTTGATTTGATTTTTTCAAATAATCCTATTCTTAGAGTGGGGGCTCCTTTGCGTCTGACTTGGTCGGACCACTTTTTGGTACCTTTTACTCTTAGTTTAGAGTCTAGGCCACCAATACTCATGACTAATAAGGCTATGAGGAGAAATTGGAGGAAAGTTACCAAAGAGGCCCAGTGGCCTGCACTCCAAGAAGCTATGCCACAGCTTAGAGATAATCCAGATAGTGATTCTTCCTCCTTTAATTGATGGGTTTCGACTGCTTTAGACACAGTCACCCCGCTTAGGCCAGCTACATCTATTAGACCTAAAACTTTTGCCCCTTGGATCTCTACTGAACTAAAAACAGAGAAGAGCCTCTGTAAGAAACTTAAAGGGTCCTGGAGAAAGGCTTACAATACTGCAGCAAAAGGCCTCTATAAAGAGGCTTTGAAAAAATGTCACAGGCTAAAGTGTAGCAAGATGAGGGAATACTTCAAATTTACATTAAGAACTAAGATAATTCTACCAAAGAAATCTTTAAGATTGTAAAAACCTTTACTAATCCTAGAGCCATAGATAGCACGTTTTCGCCTTCTCCTGCTCTTTGCTCAAGCCTGTTAGACTTTTTCGAGGAAAAGGTTATGAACATTTATTTTGCGTTTCCCTTAGAGGCACAACTCCCTACTCTCTTGCGAACACTGACCCCAGATTCCCTCAGTGCCTTGTCAGAATTTTCCCTTTTGTCTACCAAGGAGTCACTAAGGGAGCTGTCTAAGTGCAAGTCGGGCTCCCCTGGAGATGCTTGTCCTGCACAGTTTTTTTAGAATGCTAGCCCTTGGCTAAATCCCATTTTAAATCTAATTTTGGAACTCCTCCTTGAAATTTGGTATTTACCTTGCCGCATGGAAACAAGCATTCCTGCTGCCATTGTTAAAGAAGACTGAGGCCGACCCTGCGGTGCTTAGTAATTTTAGACCTATTTCATTGCTGCCAGCTCTGCCAAAAATTCTGGAGACGTCAGGTCAGAAGCAATTGGCAGAATTTTAGAAACTAAAGCCCTCCTACATGTTTTCCAGTTGGGCTTGAGAGCTGGTTACAGCATGGAGACTGCGCATCTTGAAGCTTCCGAATCTGTGCGAGAGTCTGTGGACCAAGGTTCTTCTGTGATGTTGGTACTACTAGACCTGTTGGCAGCATTCAATACGGTTGCACACCTGATTCTGCTCAGGAGACTGAATCAAGTGGGTGTGCCGGGAACAGCTTTGGCCTGGCTGCAGTCGTTCCCGGAGAATCGTTTGCAGCAGGTGTTTCTGCATCCTTTAATCTCTTCAGAGAAACCTCTAATATGCTGGGTGCCTCAGGGTTCTAAGCTGAGCACGCTGCTGTTGAATATCTACCTCGCCCCACAGGCAACTCTTGTTGAGTCATGAGGCGGGAAGTTGGTTCCTATACTGATGACATGCAGTTGGTGTTCTCTTTTAAAGAACATTCGGTGGAGACCTTTCATAATTTCAAGGAATGCCTGAAAAAAATCTCGGTATGTATGAAAGAGAATTGCCTAAAAATAAATGCAGAGAAGAGGGAAGTCTTGCTCTTTAGTCAGGCATCTCCACCTCCGTCAAACCTTTTGTGGCCTACAGAGTGGAATCCACCACAAATTCTGGTGGATTCAGCTAGAAACCTGGGAATCAGACTCAACAAATACCTTTCTTTTAAGAGTCAGTTGAGTCACGGTTCTTCCATCTGCTTTTGGAAATTAAGAGCCATTAGGAAATTCATACGCTTTCTGCTGGAGGAATGCAGGAAGATTATTGTCAATGCTCTGGTGACCTCACAGCTGGAAGACCTCAATAGCCTTTATCTGGGGTTACCTGCATACCTAGCCCGCAGGCTACAGATAATTCGGAATTCTGCGGCTAGACTAATTCAGCGGGTATCCCTTCAACATCGTATCTCCCCTCATCTGAGACAGCTCCATTGGCTTCCGGTTATCAGGAGGATAGAGTTCAATTCTTTGATTCTGTCTTTTAGAGCCACCAGAGACTTAGGCCCTGGTTATCTCAGGCAGAGGCTGTAGCTATATCATCAGGAACAGGCCCTGAGATCTAACCACCTGCGATTCTTTTGGGTTCCACACTTTTTCAAAGCCCAGGAAGATGGCAGATCCTTCTCAGTAACAACAGCGAAACTGTGGAACTCTTTGCCGGCCCACCTCCGACAAATGGAAAAAGAACCTGAATTCAGGAAAGAGTTAAAAACCTGGCTCTTTATCCAGTCATTAGAGCCGGCTTGAACCTCTTGCTAGTCTGCTATAAGCGCCGGAACACCTCTTCTCAGGTAGCTGTGCGCTTTAGAAATGGCTATTACTATTCTTATTATTATAAGTGATCAGTGCCACCTCCCGCAACAACCACTAGCCCATAAAGTTTGCTGTTCTCGCCCCGTCCTTTTGGAACTCCTTACCTCTTCCTATCCGCTCCTCGGTATTCTACACGGAGTTCCGAGGGAAGCTGAAAACTTTTCTATTTCAACAAGCCTTTTCAACCTAAGTCATTTCTGAGCTCGTAACTTGAAATTGAATTGACCCCACAGCGCCATGAAACCGTATGGTATACGCGCGCTCTACAAATATTTTAAATTCAAATTTAAATTCAAATAAAGGCATATAATAAATGGTTCACAATCAGTTATGCATATCCTGCTTATTGTTACCTCCAGCTCTACTGTCTTAATCAGAGAAGACGATATTTAGATCAAACATAGCGGATAGATGCTTTCGAACATGTCCAGCATAAAACGGTAACTGCAATAATGAAGATACCTTTCTGTCGAGAAATCATTTCTCAATGCCAATATTCATAGAAATGGCTGCCAATCACAAATACCAGCCAGACCGAATGGCAACACTTCAGAAGAAATGTCACATTCTAATTACACTGCTGTACAAGTCACCTGAAAGACAGCATTGTCACAAAAGAAAAGCAAAACGTTGTGAAAAAGATGAAGGTCATCTCAGCCCACTGGTTAGGTTCATCCTTCACATCACTCACAACAGGCCAAGGAAAAAAGATACTCTTTCTCAGCCATTCACCAGGAAAATAAATAATCACTGAATCCCTGACCCTTGTACACCCACACCCTCACTTAGAAAACTGGGCAACTAGTGGATTTGAAGATAACAAGAACACTGCCCCTCAGAACCAGCTTTCCACGTAGTTGCATAAGGAATCTAACTAGGCCCGGGTTGAGTACACATAGCTGTGCTACATGGAAGTCCGTGAAGTTGTAAAAAACTCTGCAGCGATAAGGGTAGTTCTGCGATCAGGCAGAGTTCCCTTATTCCACCTGTTCATGTGACGTTTATGCCGTACGCCAACATGAAATGTGTTCTTGGGCGGAAATCTTGCATGAACTGCAACACGTGGTGTGCATGGGCAAGGCCATCTTGTTTCTCACTCTGTTTATGGTGCTGGGGCCTAATTTTTGATCTTTTTTCAAGCTATTTAATCCTTGCCTTCTGATAATTTTTTTCCTCATTTTTATTTATTATTTTTCCTTTTGTCTTTCTGAGTGTGTATTTTACGTTTTTTCTACTTTTTGGTGTTTTTTTTGTTTTGTACTTTTTCAAATTCTTTGCAGTACTTCCTTATTTTTTTACATTCCATAGTTAATTTTCTTGTTTCATTGTTTTCTCTCCTCCCCCCACCCCAGCACCATGGCAGAGCAGAGGTCAAATAAAAGGGCAGAAGGCAGCGCCAGGAAGGGGCGCTGCCCCATGTCTTGTTTTTAGAGGTGGAGGTTGCAGTGCTTTTTTTATGTCCAGCACCACCTCTGCTATACCCAGGCAGCAGGCGGCACGTTCTGGGTCCGGATACGGATTGACGGAGCACCAGCAGCGTTGGGCAAGGGTGAGTCAGGCAGTGTACCACCACTCTTGGCTCCGGCGCACCGAGCATCAGCTAATGACTGGTGGTACGACATCCTGGACCGAGACCAGAACCTGCTAGGAGTGAAGGTCGAGGGGCTCGGTGAGTAATTATTAATATTATTATTACTTGTGTTCTCTATGCTTTTGCTAATATTTTGTTTTACAAAATAGCAAGCATGCTACTCATATGCAGGTAAATTAAGTTTACAAATAGTATGCGATTGTTATTCTTGACAGATGCTTGGCGCTACCTAATTGTACTTGTGGGGGCTTGCTTGGGCTTATTATGTAAGAAGTGATGTAGAGACTCCTTTGTCCTGTCACTAAGATAATGGCTGTTAGTATTAGTAATTTAGCGACGCACGTCCTCTCACTTCAGTTCTTAGAGCCTTTTTTCTTAGCTCGTACAGTGGCAAGCAACCAGTTTGTTGTATAGGTATACGTCCATCTATGCATTTAAAGAAAAATGAAGACTTAGAGAATTGGCCTGTGAAAGGGGGTTGAGATTACGAATGAGATGTTAAGAAGCAAACATCATTTGTTGCAATCACTTTATTAGTAATTCCAAAATCTAGTTTACTAAATGTGGAATAGGGCTATGCAGGTTTAGGAAATTTGGAATAGGATAAGGCAGTCCATGATACTACTAGTCAATCTTCTTTAGAAAATTTCATTGTTGTGGCCATTGCATTTTTCTGTCAAAAAATATTTTTGCGGAGATTATTTATTTACCACCAATCTGTTTTTGTCTTTATGTCTTACATTAGCATCCAGGGACAAGAAGAGGGCTGAGGCCGGTGAGGGAGCTGGAGGTGCCTCCTAGTCCCAAAGTTCCTCTGCTGATGGCTCTACTGGCTCCGGTAAGTCCTCCTGTTGTTAACATTAATATTTATTTCCCTAACTTTTACCGCTCCTTATTTTAAATTATCATTTCTACCCATTTCCTAATTATTTTTAAATCCTCTTTGATCTATCCATTTCCAAATTATTGTCATCCCAGCATTATCATATTTATGTATTTATTTTCTATATTTCAAGATTCTGGTCTTTCCTTTAAACTGTCTCTGTACTAGTCTGTCTATAGCTTCCTTTCTTCTGTTTTGTCAGTCAGCCTTCCCTCACCCCATATATATTTTGTGGACTGACTAGTGGTGGTACTGTAAAGACTCAGAGAACCTATTGGTCATGAACTAGTACTCTGCCATGAAGATTACATGTCCCTATTCTACTCATGTTTGTTGAGATGAGAAGGCTTTCTTTTACTTACTCATGCTCAATCAGTAAAACAAGAGAGTGGCCAAGGTCACGTTGGACACTACAAAGTTATGTACCTAGGCATAGGCCTAGTATTATTAGCAGCAGTTGGTGAACTGATGACCTTGCACCAAGGCTAGAAGGAAGTATGAGGAGGACAACCCCATTACATTTGCCAACCAAGACCATATGTCCAGTTGTCCACTCTTATTTCATTTTAAAAAACTCTGATTCATCAATAGCTGTGCCACTCCATTACAGTTTGCCCTGAGTCTTTTAAAAAAGAGCCACCAACAAAATGTTGTAGAAATCAAAAATCCACTTCTCAGGGGTTCCACTGATACTTAGTCCTTTTAAACTCACAAAGAAGAACTTGACACAGAAGCTGAAATATAAAAGTACATTTTTATTAACCTCAAATGAGTGTGACTACGTCACACAGAAGCCTTAGCAACTGAATGAGGCAGTCGCCAGAATGGTCTTACTTCACATTTTATATACTCCTTATCCTGCCCCAGGCATGTAAGGGAGTTGTACCAATTACATTCCTAAACAAATGGAAAATCTGGAGAGTCAGCAGGTGAGTAGCCTTTGGGGTTTTAGCAGTATATGGGCAAAACATTATAATTACATAGTTCACAAAGGTTAATCTGATTTAGATGGCACTGCAGGGCATGGCATGATTACATGTGCAGTATCCCAACCCAAAAGTTAATCATTAAGAATGTCCCAAATTCAACCTCCAAAAGCCGGACAAACCTATAATTGAAAGCATAACCCATATAATGAAGAAACATAAAAAGAAACAGTAACAGATGATGAACAAACAAGATAAGGCATGTGCAAGGAAACTAAAAGTTAACGATGTCCTGAACATTGATTGGCAAATCTCAGACAAAGATCGATCAGGGAAATTGGCTTTGTGAGGTCAGTTTCTTACAGTTCATTTCAGAGTCAAAAAGAAACCTTGGTTAATGTATACATGAACTAAGAAGGCCAGGCCACTTTATTCGCCAGGCTACCTTCACAGGCCTACGTGAGGGCAACACAAAAATGGTGGCACAGAACAAAATGGAGTCAGACTTGAGAATTACAGAACCTCAATGTCCAATCTGATACTTTTGATAGAAGATACTGTAACCGAATTATAGTGATGTGTGTGGTTGTATTTTGCTATAAAAAATTAAAAGGGGAAGGCATATCTGTCATCTAAAAAATGTTTAATATTTTTTCATTCTAGAAAAAAGGAGGGGGAGTTGAGCCCATGGGACAGAAGGGTCGGCTGGGCCAATTGAAATTGATACACAAAAGATTTGCCTACCCTTCGTATACTTTTTGAGTTTTGCAGTTACTAAAGCAACAATGGTAAACACGTTTCTTCTGTTTATCATGGACATTTATTTGTCATTCCATTCATAATTTTTCATTTTTTGAACATGTATGCATGTGAAAAAAGAGGTACTGTTGCCTTTTCAACTTCTACTCACATACCACAATTAATAAATTGTGTCCATAAAAAGACAAGTGATTTTATACAGTGAAAAAGTGAAACAATATGTGATTTATATACAGTGACAAAAATGATGATGCTTGTCAAAACAAATATGCAAGATGATGAATCCAACTATGCATATATCGCTTTTATATCATTAAATACATTGTGAACAATAAAGTTTTTTTTAACACAAAATGAAAGACCAGCTTGTCTATTTGAAACGAGTATGAATCAGTACGCCTTGTTTTACTACTAGGCTTGTGCCGACGCGTTTCGAGTCCGGACAGTGAATCGCCAAACTCTCATCAGGGCTTTATTGTTCTGATCTGAATGAGTGGTTTCGTCTTTCAATGTATCTCATTGATTTTAAGAGCGTTGTGGCCATCCGACAAGGACCTACAGAGAGTGGGAGTCAGTCAAAACTCCTGAACCTCGGTTTAATCACGATGTAGATCAAAAATTAGGGACTTTGTTTCGTTTTTCTGGTTGAGTTGTTAGTGACTCATGGTGTCGCTGGGGGTCGCGTAACTGCAACCGGTTGAGCAGATAAATTGCGCTTCAAT
Source organism: Lissotriton helveticus (assembly GCF_964261635.1). NCBI lineage: Eukaryota > Metazoa > Chordata > Amphibia > Caudata > Salamandridae > Lissotriton > Lissotriton helveticus. Next base: position 1,222,735,659 of record NC_136059.1, on the reverse strand, counting down.
AGCTTTCGCAGTTATGCGCTCATTTTCCTGATAGTCAGTCTCTTCTACCAAACGCCTTGTCTCCTTCCAAGGATGCGTCACATTCTTCTGGCCAAGTGATATATTTCATTGTGGCTCCTATAAAGGATTAATTCAATTCTGTTCACATTTAGGCACTTGCTGATGAGAAATGAAACGTCCCTCTAATTTAGACGCAGTAGAGTAAATATTAATACTTTTCCTTACTGCCAAGCAAATCTATTTTGTTGGAAAAAAATAATTTTAAAGTGTGTTGATGGCGGGTGAGGCCAAGGAGTATAGTGAGACTAAGAGTAATGTCCTTAACTTTTGTGGATGGGATAGTCTGTGAGGAATGTGCCAAATCTTGCTCCTTAATTCCTTAATCCTTATCCCTGTACTGTAATGCATTACTTTTCCCACCGTCTGTCAGACAGACAGAAGGATGTCTGTCTGATTGATTTTAAAGTACCTCACGTGATGTATATCATTCATAGAATTCATCTGCCTTGTAGTCAGGGTGAAATTGAAAGGCATTTAACAGAGCATGGCCATGATAGAAATATGATAATTGTCTAGTACAGCTGTCCTACTGCTGCAGACAGTAGCAAAGTAACACACGTATGACTAGGGTGCCAGCTGAGCTAGCATGCCTCCATTATTTAACTCAACAAGAGAGAGAAGAGGACTTGTGTTCTCCATAGTGCATAAAGTAAGAAAATCTAATCACATCAAAACTGAATGGCCAGAGGATACCAGCAAATGTACTGCTACAGTGCCACAACATAGTTTTATGTGTTTTGCTAAGAGCATTGTTTACAATTTGTCTTTTTTCTTTCTTGCTTTAGCTACTCCTGCTGGTCCTAAGAGGCAGGAGATAGCAGCCCAGATGCGGCAGTGGAAACTGGAGGCCATCATGGTAGAATATCAGTAGCTGGTGTTCATGGAGGAGGAGGCAGAGGAGGCAGCAGCTGTAGCAGATCCCCAGGCCCCAGCCAGATCCCAGTGCCTCCAGTCCACCGGCGATGCAGTCCGATGGCAGCCGTCCACCGCTATTCCATCACTGATGCCCAACCCCAATTCAGCGCATTTCTTCACCCCATCATGCAGAGGCTGACGCTCATGTAAGCCAGTTAGGGATGGATGAGGGGGCACATGAAGAAGCTCCAAACCCACCATTAGTGCCCTCTTCTGTCCCTTTTTTAATCCTTTTTTTGGTGGGCTGGGACTTGTGAGGAGATAGTGGAAATGTGGGAGTTGTGACATTTTGATTTTTTTCTGGACAATTTCATTATGGGACTTTCTTCATTTACTTCCGACACAGCTTTCTTTTGGAAAATTGGTTGGGGATGGGATGTGGAGTGGGCCAGTTGTGGGTTTAGTTTATATTGTTAGGAGAATAAATATGACATAGTTTTACATTATGATTTAAATATTTTTTGGGGTGTTACTGTTTTATTTCTCACTGCCGCCTTTGCCGCAGACTGTTTTTAAAATCTGCTGATAGTGTATAACAACAATTTAGTTATGCGGTACCATCCCTTGTCCTACTACTCTCTCCTCCTTGTCTCTGCAGTCTGCAACTATATTGACCCCTAAGGAGTGGGGGAGGGTAATGTTCCATTGTATATATATTGCAGTACAACAATGATGAACCACTGTTCTCCTATCTGAATAGATGAAGAGTGGGCTGCATGGTTTACCAAAGGGCCATGGTGGTGGTAGTAGTAGCATGCTAGTGCACAAACAGAGTGAAGGCATTAGAAGCGAGGTCCCATTCAAACTCAGGATAAGGACTATTCATCGAAGGTAAGTAACCAAATTGAAATAAATACTGAGTTAGTCCTGGTTATATATTAATATATGCAAGCTTGAAAACAAATTTGCAATAGTCACTAGACTAGACTACTAGTACACAAGAACTTCGTCAGGGCTGTTGGGGAACCAGACTTCACCTCAGTCCTTTTTCACACCAAATCCCCTCTTCCTTCCCAAGAGAATGTGAAGCTAACACGCCAGTGTGGTGGAGACTGACAATTGCAGTCGTTAAGGTGGAACGTGACCATTTGGCTCAGGTTTCTTTACTGAAGGTGGTTGCAGGTACGCGGGACAACAGCAAACACTCGATTTGGTGTGAAAAAGGACTGAGGTGAAGACTGACACCCCAACAGCCCTGACGAAGTTGCCTAGACAGTTTGGCAACAAAACATGTTGGCCTTCTGAGAGTGAAAGTGGCCATATACATGTCTGTTTTTTAATTTCAGGACACTCACAACATTTGATAAAGGACGTCTTTTATGTGAGTGGTACCTAATTTTTAACTCGTGAGAACTTTGCTCTGTTTGCACGGTTGGGGGCGAGTGAGCACTGAGTGAGCTACATAGTCTCAGTGTTGTCTGTCACACACTTTTTTATGTTGTTTGATTTCTCACCTCTGAGGAATTCTAGTACACACCTTTTTTTCTTTTCTTTTTGAGGGCACGAAACCGATGATGATAATGTGGGCATACTGGCGAGTACCATCCAGCAGCTCTGTGGGTTTGTGTACGTGAGGTGCTTTCTGGCCTTTTCTCATTTTTTTTACATGTTTTGAGTATTGATATACACATTTATTTGATGGTTTTAAACCAAGGTGGTATGTGTATCTGATGTGGTTATTGACAGTTCTTTTTAAATTGAGCAGCAAGGCTACTCAGTTCACAGACAGTTAGACTGGACTGGTCTGGGAAGTTGAAAATTCTAAAAACTCCCTGTAGTTTCAAAAGATATGAGACTGTCTGCTCATTAGAGGTCAGACCTAGTAGTGTTTATAAATGATGGCGTGGGGGGCGTTCTGACTTCTGAATCCCCCTATTGCTCCTATAGTGGATGTGATGCTTCATTGAAGCCAGGTGTAATGAAAATGGTTTAAAAAAAAAAAAGAATTCCATAAAAAAAAACATGTAAAATCATTTTTAAAAATTACAAGAAAATTCAATTCAAAATAATAAAATATATTTCAAAAGACTCAAATTGAAAAAATAAAAATAAAAACAGTTATAAATAAGTGGTTATCCTCAAATATATAATGATAATGCATTCAACCGCTAACTTATTGCTCAACCATCCATGCACACATATGGCAAAGCAAAGGGCCACACTGGCTGGGTGCACTAAATAGCTGCATGCCATTGCCACATGGTCAGCAACAACAACAAAAACAACAACACTGAGCAAGAAGGCAATGGGAACAAAGAGAAGACGTGCAGGCCGATGGCAAAAGCACACTGGCTGGATACACAAAATGGCCGCCAGCCATGTGGCCAAGAGCAACAACAAGCAAGAAGGCATGGGAAACAAACTAAAAGGAACACGTGCAGGCCTGTGGCAGCTCACTGGCTGGCTACACAAACTGGCCCCCAGCAACATCGTCATTGGTCACACAATAACAACCAGCAAGAAGGCATGGGCACAAACATGCAAGCCTATTAAAGAAGCACACTGACTGCCTAAGCAAACCGCCCACCAGTCACATGGCAACAAGAAACCGAAGGCCTGGAAAACAATGAACATCATGCAGGCCTATGGACACTGACTATACAAAATGGCTCCTGCCACATGGCATGGGGAACAAAGGCAAGTAGTGGACTATGGGAAACACATACAGGAGGCATAGTTAGACAGAGAGAACACAACATTGATAATTCAGAAATTTCAAAAACGAAAATCAACAGGGCTAAAAATGTTTACAACATACAACCTCCAAAGGCAATACCCAAGCTATTCACTGTTTGTAGCACCACAAAAAACATGTTTTGTATTTTAATCCAATGCCATCCATGGCCTAAATGATGTTTCAATTTAACAGACACAAGAGAAACAGTTGGGTTCATTCACCCATGTCTAGAACTGGGCCTACTGGCTGCAAAGCCCCTTCCATTGGCAGACTAGGCCACAATAGTGCACTAAAAGAATACAGTAAATTTATTAAAAAAACATGGAGAAAATGTACTAATCTGTGCAACATTTTTCCTTTACAAAAGAAGAAAAATCACATGCAAAAAAAACCAACAGCCAACAAGAAGGCATGGCCACAAACAAAAAACAAATGCAGGTCTATGGCAAAAGCACACTGACTGCCTACACATAATAGCCGCCACCCACATGGTCAGAACAACAATCAGGATGCCTGGAAAATAAAGAACACATGCAGGCCTATGGAAACTGACTATACAAAATGGCTCAAGGCCGCATGGTGAACAAAGTTGAAAAACAAGGACCCTCTGCTACTAATGTAGATTCATAGGGCAGGGAAATAACACAATTGAAGAAAAACCGCTAGGCAACTATATGATGTAATGACAAATTTACCCAAAAAGTTTTAAGAAAATACTTTAAGGAATAAACACCTAAATCAGGTGGCTGAATGATGGGTCTTCTTAATGTCTTCGACTCCTTGAGCTGCCGTCGAACCATGCGGCTGAACCACGCATGTTGGGTTCGTCTGCTACTGATATATTAAGGGAACTTTTTCTTTACTGACCCGTGTGAAGAGTAATCCATCTAACTCTGCAGGACAATATTCCTAGTTGTCCATACGTGGGCAACGTACACATTCTGGCATGTAACACTACAACTTTTGTAGTTTTTTGAGTCTCTTTGTTCATATCACAAGCACATGATTACTCAGCTGATCTAAGACAACCTTGAAGTGTGATTTGCAGAACATCAAGCTTGGCCTCAAGCATCATGAATATATTTGCCCACAAACGTCTAGCTCCTTACTACAATTTGCACACTTGTTACTTTCCATTACGTTGTGCATTTTAATTGTAAACATTTGGAATTACTGTGGCTTTCCTGATGAAGGCGCCGTGTACCCTGAAACGAATGTAGACATTAAGGAGACCCATCATTCAGCCACCTGATTCAAGTGTTTATTCCTTAAACGCACAATGTATTTTCTTTAAATCTTTTTTGTAAATTTGTCATTACCATCCTCTCATTGCTTTCAGTGAAAACGCTCATGTCTGTTTACTATATTCTGTGTTAGTTTTTTGTAAGTTATGATGAGATGTTGTCACACGTCTGCAGTTAGAAATTGTTGATATATGCATTAGGATGATTTTAAAGAATTTTTTATTAAATAAATGAATTTTTAATGATCTCATGTGTACAATGAGTCCCTAATAGCATGTCTGTGTTTGACTAGGTCTGAAACAACCTATAGGCCTATAGATGTCTAGGGGTTTTTCTTCAATTGTCCCATGGGGAACAAAGCCAAATGGTGGCCTATGGCACACACACACCGGCCAGAAAAAGGAGCCATGTGTAACACAGGGAACACAGCATTAATTCAGCAATGCAAAAAACGAAAATTAACAGGGCTAAAAATGTTTAAAACAGCACACATCCTCCAAAGGCATTACCCCACCCTACATACCGTTTGCAGGGGACTAAAACCATGAAATACCACATGTTTTGTGCAATCTAAAATTCTAACCTGAATACTCCAGTAGCTTTATTGCAATAAACATTCTATAATCACTCAGAAACGTGGTATTGATTTCATTTGCCGGAACTGGTCTTCCAGTTATGTACGATTCTGCAAACTGGACAGAGTTTAAAAACGTACATGTTACACTAATAACATAATGGAAATAAAAATGAACTGATAAATTTAAGCGCTTTTTACTTTTAAATTCTTTTGTCCGTCTCACACCTACCACATCAGTAACATCTTCTTTGCCAGACAAAATCACAGGCAAATGAAAATCACTACCGACAAGCAGTACCATGAGGATCACTTGGCGTTCAAGACAGTAATTTAAATATAAAGCAGTCTTTAATGTGTGCAACTACTACAAAGGCGTCAGCAATATTTAACATAAACCTATCTACGACAAATTCAAACTTGTAATTAAAGTATGGAAAAATTACCAGCATGCAAAAAACACCACAATTGTAGCTATTCTGTTGCTTGGCGTTACATTCTACCACTAACTGCCAGAGCTCACTGTGTGGACAGTCGATTGCCTGTAGGAAAGCACTTTAGAAACATACGAATGGTCCGGTTAAATATTAGTTAGAAAAATTAAACACAAGTACAATTACAATATAATACATATATCAACTTAGAAGAAAAAAAATGTCGGCCAAAATGCACACTTTTGACATAACATATGCAATAGAAAGTAAAAGTAAGTGCTACCTCCAATTCTGTAAAAAAATTATGGTAGGTCCCAAGATTGCCATCCAGCGAATCATACACTATTATTTTCCTGGCAAAAGGTTTTAGAATCTGAAACGGTAAGCACAATAGGAAATGAAATATTAAAATATGGACATTTTTAAATGCATTTGTATGCTACAAACGTGATTAGTAAATCAAGAAATGGAAATTAATATAGTGTTCAGCAAAACAGTTCAGCAGTTACTAGTAATACTAAGTCAAACTTAGGAAGAAGGATATGACAAAAGTGACAAAGGTGAAAAAAGATAAAAATTACCAAAAGTAGCCAATGAACGCCAGTATTGGTCGGACACAGAATTGTATCCTTCATCTCAAAAGGTATCTATACAGTACAAAATAAGCTTATGAAAAAATGCAAGTCAAATACAACATCCATACTCAATGTCTGCAGAAAAATGATAACAAGTAATTAAGTATTAAAAGAGAACTGGAAGGGAACAATAATCACTTCCAAGACAATGACAAAAATAAATTACATACAGCATACACCTTTTTAGTACTCGCAAAAATGTTCCAATATTAATAAATGGCATGAAAATTAATTGGAACAATCGAATAATCATTAACAACCCAAAACAATATTGTAATCATGATACAGATTTCAATATTTACCCGGCAATGAGAGGAGCGATATGATCCAAGGAAAATGGACGAAGAGACTGTTGCAGAAATCAATAAGCACTGAAGTCAAGATAAAATAAAGTAGCTTAGAAACATTTCATACACATTTACTATTTTTGGTTGGTGCATTAATAATTAATGACAATATACGTACATTAGTGGTTAACAGGCATAATCTGCTGAGATACGCATCAATGACCTTTGAAAAAATGAAGAAAACACATGAACTCTACCACAGGACTCACCATGTACATCCTACATAATTAGATACTATAGTAAGAATACATTTTATGTAAACCAACCTCATCAACTATCCATTGGCCCTCTTTTAAGGAACAAAAAGAATCATCATATAATTTGAAACCCGTCACTACTGCTTATTACCGTCCAATCGCCGGTTTCCGCCATACATCAAGAACTTTTTTAAACAATTTGGTAGTAGGACCTAAGGGGGATGCAGGCTTTGTGGGAGATGAAGCGGGCGTTGCGGAAGATGCAGGCGTGACGGGAGATGATGCGGGCGTGGCGGGAGATGATGCAGGCGGTGCGGCAGATGATGGGAGCACGGATGGCCATCGGTCACTGGTCATCTTTCCTGAAAAAAGATTTTTTGAAGTGGTTGTTAATAATTTAAACAGACTACTCAAACATGCAACCGCAAACAATACTGAAACAAGAGTACATATTCATAAATCCCAAATGTAAAGTAGTGTTCTTTACACAACAAAATGTTCATAACAAGTAACTTTGCGCATATTAAAGAGACATTTACACAGGCACAGTGATCACCATAATAAAAAACATAAAATTAGGCCATTACTTAAAAAAAAGGTAGCCCTAACAAAATTACCTGTCGCACTTAACTGATAAGGCCTCAACATGTCCAGATTATAAGTTCTACGTAAGACCACGTTGCTACTATTGAGTAACTTTACACGCTTCCCTTTAATCTCATGCATATGGTAGGGTCCTGCAAAAATATGCTCCAAAATGCCGCCTTTCCTTGCCGATCGCCTACAATTTTTAGCAAGGACTAACTCTCCTTCGCTGAACAAGTACGGCTTATATTTCTTACACACTCTTTTTTTAAAAATTTCTTTTTGCTTTTCCTGAGCAACCTCTATATTCTGCTTTGTCTGCTTCTGCAACTCTGCTGCTCTAATTTTCTTTTCTGCAACAAGTGGTGCATACTCGCTTTCTGTTGGTAGTTTAAACAGAAGCTAATGAAGGAAACAAAAATAAAAAATGCTTTTTACTGATTTTAAATGGACCGATTTAATGTACAGCTATTTTGCAAAAATATGATGAACAAACTAACACATGCCACTTACAAATAAATAATGAGATATACTACCATCAACGGTGTAACTTTTCGACATTCGGCGTAATCCATGCTTCTGAACTTTTGTAAAACCATCTGGAAAAACATTACGGCTCACATATTCCACAAGCTCATTGTACTTTATGGCATCCATTACTATAAAAAGAGAAAGTTTAAAGAATAATATACAGTCATATATACCATTAAGACATTATACATGGTGTCATTCAAATAATTACAAAGACCAATAGTTAACGAAGGTGTAAATATACACCATTACTATACATATCGCCCTTGTCAAGAACACTACGCATTTGGAAGAAGGCCCGAGTTCGTAGCACATGGCAGGCCTGAGGGCGTCGGTCATGGGCATAGGCGCACGTGTTTGCTAACGCACATGGCTGGTTTTCAAAGACATTACATTGGAACTTGGCACACAGCGTAGGCATAAGGGAAAATAATGTACAGCATATAAACCAAAAGGATATCAGTCAGCATACCATTGGCCAAGCCTTAGAAAGCACAATGGAGCAACGCATTTGGAAGAAGGCCCGAGTTCATAGCACATGGCAGGCCTGAGGGCGTCGGTCATGGGCGTAGGCGCACGTGTTTGCTAATGCACATGGCTGGTTTTCTAAGACATTACATTGGAACTTGGCACACAGCGTAGGCATAATGGAAAATAATGTACAGCATATAAACCAAAAGGATATCATTCAGCATACCATTGGCCAAGCCTTAGAAAGCACAATGGAGCAACGCATTTGGAAGAAGGCCCGAGTTCGTAGCATATGGCAGGCCTGAGGGGGTTGGTCATGGGCGTAGGCGCACGTGTTTGCTAACGCACATAGCTGGTTTTCTAAGACATTACATTGGAAGTTGGCACACAGCGTAAGCATAAGGGAAAATAATGTACAGCATATAAACCAAAAGGATATCATTCAGCATACCATTGGCCAAGCCTTAGAAAGCACAATGGAGCAACGCATTTTGAAGAAGGCCCGAGTTCGTAGCACATGGCAGGCCTGAGGGCGTCCGTCACGGGTGTAGGCGCTTTGTTTGCTAACGCACATGGCTGGTTTTCTAAGACATTACATTGGAACTTGGCACACAGCGTAAGCATAAGGGAAAATAATGTACAGCATATAAACCAAAAGGATATCATTCAGCATACCATTGGCCAAGCCTTAGAAAGCCCAATGGAGCAACGCATTTGGAAGAAGGCACGAGTTCGTAGCACATGGCAGGCCTGAGGGCGTCCGTCACGGGCATAGGCGCACGTGTTTGCTAACGCACATGGCTGGTTTTCTAAGACATTACATTGGAACTTGGCGCACAGCGTAGGCATAAGGGAAAATAATGTACAGCATATAAACCAAAAGGATATCATTCAGCATACCATTGGCCAAGCCTTAGAGAGCCCAATGGAGCCACGCATTTGGAATACGGCCCGAGTTCGTAGCACATGGCAGGCGTGAGGGTGTCCATCACGGGCGTAGGCGCATGTGTTTGATAACGCACATGGCTGGTTTTCAAAGACATTACATTGGAACTTGGCGCACAGCGTAGGCATAGGGGAAAATAATGTACAGCATTAAAACCAAAAGGATATCATTCAGCATACCATTGGCCAAGCTTTAGAAAGCCCAATGGAGCGACGCATTTGGAAGAAGGCCCGAGTTCGTAGCACATGGCACGCCTGAGGGCGTCGGTAATAGGCGTAGGCGCACGTGTTTGCTAACGCACATGGCTGTTTTTCTAAGACATTACATTGGAACTTGGCACACAGCGTAGACATAAGGGAAAATAATGTACAGCATATAAACCAAAAGGATATCAATCAGCATAGCATTGGCCAAGCCTTATAAAGCCCAATGGAGCCACGCATTTGGAATAAGGCCCGAGTTCGTAGCACATGGCAGGCCTGAGGGCGTCGGTAATAGGCGTAGGCGCACGTGTTTGCTAACGCACATGGCTGTTTTTCTAAGACATTACATTGGAACTTGGCACACAGCGTAGACATAAGGGAAAATAATGTACAGCATATAAACCAAAAGGATATCAATCAGCATAGCATTGGCCAAGCCTTAGAAAGCCCAATGGAGCCACGCATTTGGAATAAGGCCCGAGTTCGTAGCACATGGCAGGCCTGAGGGGGTCGGTCATGGGCGTAGGCGCACGTGTTTGCTAACGCACATGGCTGGTTTTCAAAGACATTACATTGGAACTTGGCGCACAGCGTAGGCATAGGGGAAAATAATGTACAGCATTAAAACCAAAAGGATATCATTCAGCATACCATTGGCCAAGCCTTAGAAAGCCCAATGGAGCGCGCATTTGGAAGAAGGCCCGAGTTCGTAGCACATGGCAGGCCTGAGGGCGTCGGTAATAGGCGTAGGCGCACGTGTTTGCTAACGCACATGGCTGGTTTTCTAAGACATTACATTGGAACTTGGCACACAGCGTAGACATAAGGGAAAATAATGTACAGCATATAAACCAAAAGGATATCAATCAGCATACCATTGGCCAAGCCTTAGAAAGCCCAATGGAGCCACACATTTGGAATAAGGCCCGAGTTCGTAGCACATGGCAGGCCTGAGGGGGTCGGTCATGGGCGTAGGCGCACGTGTTTGCTAACGCACATGGCTGGTTTTCTAAGATATTACATTGGAACTTGGCACACAGCGTAGGCATAGGGGAAAATAATGTACAGCATTAAAACCAAAAGGATATCATTCAGCATACCATTGGCCAAGCCTTAGAAAGCCCAATGGAGCGACGCATTTGGAAGAAGGCCCGAGTTCGTAGCACATGGCAGGCCTGAGGGCGTCGGTAATAGGCGTAGGCGCACGTGTTTGCTAACGCACATGGCTGGTTTTCTAAGACATTACATTGGAACTTGGCACACAGCGTAGACATAAGGGAAAATAATGTACAGCATATTTACCAAAAGGATATCAATCAGCATACCATTGGCCAAGCCTTAGAAAGCCCAATGGAGCCACGCATTTGGAATAAGGCCCGAGTTCGTAGCACATGGCAGGCCTGAGGGTGTCGGTCATGGGCGTAGGCGCACGTGTTTGCTAACGCACATGGCTGGTTTTCAAAGACATTACATTGGAACTTGGCGCACAGCGTAGGCATAAGGGAAAATAATGTACAGCATTAAAACCAAAAGGATATCATTCAGCATACCATTGGCCAAGCCTTAGAAAGCCCAATGGAGCCACGCATTTGGAATAAGGCCCGAGTTCGTAGCACATGGCAGGCCTGAGGGCGTCGGTCATGGGCGTAGGCGCACGTGTTTGCTAACGCACAGGGCTGGTTTTCTAAGACATTACATTGGAACTTGGCACACAGCGTAGGCATAAGGGAAAATAATGTACAGCATATAAACCAAAAGGATATCATTCAGCATACCATTGGCCAAGCCTTAGAAAGCCCAATGGAGCCACGCATTTGGAATAAGGCCCGAGTTCGTAGCACATGGCAGGCCTGAGGGCGTCGGTCATGGGTGTAGGCGCACGTGTTTGCTAACGCACATGGCTGGTTTTCAAAGACATTACATTGGAACTTGGCACACAGCGTAGGCATAAGGGAAAATAATGTACAGCATATAAACCAAAAGGATATCAGTCAGCATACCATTGGCCAAGCCTTAGAAAGCACAATGGAGCAACGCATTTGGAAGAAGGCCCGAGTTCGTAGCACATGGCAGGCCTGAGGGCGTCGGTCATGGGCGTAGGCGCACGTGTTTGCTAACGCACATGGCTGGTTTTCTAAGACATTACATTGGAACTTGGGGCACAGCGTAGGCATAAGGGAAAATAATGTACACCATATAAACCAAAAGGATATCATTCAGCATACCATTGGCCAAGCCTTAGAAAGCCCAATGGAGCGACGCATTTGGAATAAGGCCCGAGTTCGTAGCACATGGCAGGCCTGAGGGCGTCAGTAATGGGCGTAGGCGCACGTATTTGCTAACGCCCATGGCTGGTTTTCTAAGACATTACATTGGAACTTGGCGCACAGCGTAGGCATAAGGGAAAATAATATACAGCATGTAAACCAAAAGGATATCATTCAGCATACCATTGGCCAAGCCTTAGAAAGCCCAATGGAGCCACGCATTTGGAATAAGGCCCGAGTTCGTAGCACATGGCAGGCCTGAGGACGTCGGTCATGGGCGTAGGCGCACGTGTTTGCTAACGCACATGGCTGGTTTTCAAAGACATTACATTGGAACTTGGCGCACAGCGTAGGCATAAGGGAAAATAATGTACAGCATTAAAACCAAAAGGATATCATTCAGCATACCATTGGCCAAGCCTTAGAAAGCCCAATGGAGCCACACATTTGGAATAAGGCCCGAGTTCGTAGCACATGGCAGGCCTGAGGGCTTCGGTCATGGGCGTAGGCGCACGTGTTTGCTAACGCACATGGCTGGTTTTCTAAGACATTACATTGGAACTTGGCACACAGCGTAGGCATAAGGGAAAATAATGTACAGCATATAAAGCAAAAGGATATCATTCAGCATACCATTGGCCAAGCCTTAGAAAGCCCAATGGAGCCACGCATTTGGAATAAGGCCCGAGTTCGTAGCACATGGCAGGCCTGAGGGCGTCGGTCATGGGCGTAGGCGCACGTGTTTGCTAACGCACATGGCTGGTTTTCAAAGACATTACATTGGAACTTGGCACACAGCGTAGGCATAAGGGCAAATAATGTACAGCATATAAACCAAAAGGATATAAGTCAGCATACCATTGGCCAAGCCTTAGAAAGCACAATGGAGCAACGCATTTGGAAGAAGGCCCGAGTTTGTAGCACAAGGCAGGCCTGAGGGCGTCGGTCATGGGCGTAGGCGCACGTGTTTGCTAACGCACATGGCTGGTTTTCTAAGACATTACATTGGAACTTGGCGCACAGCGTAGGCATAAGGGAAAATAATGTACAGCATATAAACCAAAAGGATATCATTCAGCATACCATTGGCCAAGCCTTGGAAAGCCCAATGGAGCCACCCATTTGGAATAAGGCCCGAGTTCGTAGCACATGGCAGGCCTGAGGGCGTCGGTCATGGGCGTAGGCGCACATGTTTGCTAACGCACATGGCTGGTTTTCAAAGACATTACATTGGAACTTGGCGCACAGCGTAGGCATAAGGGAAAATAATGTACAGCATTAAAACCAAAAGGATATCATTCAGCATACCATTGGCCAAGCCTTAGAAAGCCCAATGGAGCCACGCATTTGGAATAAGGCCCGAGTTCGTAGCACATGGCAGGCCTGAGGGCGTCGGTCATGGGCGTAGGCGCACGTGTTTGCTAACGCACATGGCTGGTTTTCAAAGACATTACATTGGAACTTGGCACACAGCGTAGGCATAAGGGCAAATAATGTACAGCATATAAACCAAAAGGATATAAGTCAGCATACCATTGGCCAAGCCTTAGAAAGCACAATGGAGCAACGCATTTGGAAGAAGGCCCGAGTTTGTAGCACAAGGCAGGCCTGAGGGCGTCGGTCATGGGCGTAAGCGCACGTGTTTGCTAACGCACATGGCTGGTTTTCTAAGACATTACATTGGAACTTGGCGCACAGCGTAGGCATAAGGGAAAATAATGTACAGCATATAAACCAAAAGGATATCATTCAGCATACCATTGGCCAAGCCTTGGAAAGCCCAATGGAGCCACGCATTTGGAATAAGGCCCGAGTTCGTAGCACATGGCAGGCCTGAGGGCGTCGGTCATGGGCGTAGGCGCACATGTTTGCTAACGCACATGGCTGGTTTTCAAAGACATTACATTGGAACTTGGCGCACAGCGTAGGCATAAGGGAAAATAATGTACAGCATTAAAACCAAAAGGATATCATTCAGCATACCATTGGCCAAGCCTTAGAAAGCCCAATGGAGCCACGCATTTGGAATAAGGCCCGAGTTCGTAGCACATGGCAGGCCTGAGGGCGTCCGTCACGGGCGTAGGCGCAAGTGTTTGCTAACGCACATGGCTGGTTTTCTAAGACATTACATTGGAACTTGGCACACAGCGTAAGCATAAGGGAAAATATTGTACAGCATATAAACCAAAAGGATATCATTCAGCATACCATTGGCCAAGCCTTAGACAGCACAATGGAGCAATGCATTTGGAAGAAGGCAGGAGTTCGTAGCACATGGCAGGCCTGAGGGCGTCGGTAATGGGTGTAGGTGCACGTGTTTGCTAACGCACATGGCTGGTTTTCTAAGACATTACATTGGAACTTGGCACACAGCGTAGGCATAAGGGAAAATAATAAATAATGTACAGCATATAACCAAAAGGATACCAATCAGCATACGATTGGCCAAGCTTTAGAAAGCCCAATGGAGCGACGCATTTGGAATAAGGCCCGAGTTCGTAGCACATGGCAGGCCTGAGAAGGTCGGTCATGGGCGTAGGCGCACGTGTTTGCTAACGCACATGGCTGGTTTTCAAAGACATTACATTGGAACTTGGCACACAGCGTAGGCATAAGGGAAAATAATGTACAGCATATAAACCAAAAGGATATCATTCAGCATACCATTGGCCAAGCCTTAGAAAGCCCAATGGAGCCACGCATTTGGAATAAGGCCCGAGTTTGTAGCACATGGCAGGCCTGAGGGCGTCGGTCATGGGTGTAGGCGCACGTGTTTGCTAACGCACATGGCTGGTTTTCAAAGACATTACATTGGAACTTGGCACACAGCGTAGGTATAAGGGAAAATAATGTACAGCATATAAACTAAAAGGATATCAGTCAGCATACCATTGGCCAAGCCTTAGAAAGCACAATGGAGCAACGCATTTGGAAGAAGGCCCGAGTTCGTAGCACATGGCAGGCCTGAGGGCGTCGGTCATGGGCGTAGGCGCACGTGTTTGCTAACGCACATGGCTGGTTTTCAAAGACATTACATTGGAACTTGGCACACAGCGTAGGCATAAGGGAAAATAATGTACAGCATATAAACCAAAAGGATATCATTCAGCATACCATTGGCCAAGCCTTAGAAAGCCCAATGGAGCCACGCATTTGAAATAAGGCCCGAGTTTGTAGCACATGGCAGGCCTGAGGGCGTCGGTCATGGGCGTAGGCGCACGTGTTTGCTAACGCACATGGCTGGTTTTCAAAGACATTACATTGGAACTTGGCGCACAGCGTAGGCATAAGGGAAAATAATGTACAGCATAAAAACCAAAAGGATATCATTCAGCATACCATTGGCCAAGCCTTAGAAAGCACAATGGAGCAACGCATTTGGAAGAAGGCCGAGTTTGTAGCACATGGCAGGCCTGAGGGCGTAGCTCATGGGCGTAGCCGTCTGCCTTTAAACGTAGAGGCAATTTGCTAACGCACATGTGTGGCTTTCAACGTCGAACAAAGCCATTACCAAAAAAAAAGGCACATTGTTGGCTATCAGAAATATTAATTTACATACGACATAACATTGTGAAAGAAATATAAAAAACGCACAAAGCGGGTTTGAAATAAAAAAAAAAAGCAAATAGCTACACTACTCACCGACTCAAAGCAACAGAGTCAAGCCCAAACGATGCAAGGGTTGCAAGTAGACGAAGCAAAGGATGTAGTACACACCGCAACACACGCAACTGCAAGCGATGCAGGGATTGCACTACTAAACTCGAGCGGTAGCCAGCGGGTGGTAAAAGTTCAGCAGGGCTGAGGGAAAAGTTCCAGAAAGTTGCCGATTAATAAATACATAGAAATGCGATGATTGGTTGAAGCTAACAGTTTGGAAGCGATCTATTGGATGAGAAAAAGAGTCTGACTTGTGATTGGATGAAAAAAAGAGTGAGACTTCTGATTGGTCAGAGACGAAAAACGAAGGGGTTACAGCAAATAATGATGCACCTCACGAAACGTCATACAACGTCACAGGGGCATAATATGCGCAGGAATGTTGTGCATGCGCAAAACGAGGGGGGTACATCGCTCAAGGGGGTACAGAGCTCGATAGTACAGTGGCACACACTACTGTTCAACGGTGACACACACACCATGTGTGTCAACTAGCCATATTTAATATATCACAGTTTTACATTTTAGCATAGTACCATTTGTGCTGTAAGTCTTTACAGTTCACTTTGTTCAATTTTTTGTTTTTTTAAATGTATTTTGTTATATATATTTCTTAGAATCTGCATAACCCTAGCTTTGCTTTTAACTATGCAGTCCGTTTCTCCACCTCCTCCTCTTCTCGAACTACCAGGTAGTCACCTATCTTGGAGCCATTGATGCATCACGATACGGGGCTGAAAGGAAGAAATATCTCCTTCATTCTTCGGGGTTCAAAGCAAGGTCCGTTTACAAACCTTTGCCTGCTTTGGTGCATGAGCAAGATGAGGAGGACATAGATGAATTTACTGAGGCTGTTAAGAAGTTATAGTTACGTTTTGATGTCTAATCTAGTTTAGTTGTTATTAGACACAAGTTCTTCAAACGCGTACAAAGACATGGTGAAGATGTAGATGATTTTATCTCTTCTCTGTGGAAGCTGAGTGCAGACTGTCAATTTGAAGCATTTACGGAGCAATTAATTAGAGATCAGTATATTTGTAAATGTTCAGATAAGAACATTCAGCAAACATTGCTGTCCATGTGGAACCCTTCACTTGAAGAAACCATCCGTATTGCAAAAAGTATTGAACTCTCTAAAGCTTCTGTCAATGAATTAGATGCGAAGGCCACAACAAATGAAACTGTAAGTTAGATCTAGAGATGGTAAGAGCACTGTGGGGAAACGACCTGACAATAAATGTTTAAAACAAACTAATATCTGTTACCCTTGTGGGAACCTTTCTCACTTCAAATCTGGACGACCTTGTCCAGCTAAAAATGTTAGGATAGAGCATGCCATACTTGAGTCCCATGTTTCTCAGTGTGACCTTCACTCCTGCGAACTTCCTCCGTGCCTCCTGGACCATTGCAGTAAAGTCAGGGAAGAGCGATATCGTAGAATCCTACCAGGACAAAGTGTCCACCTCTCGTGCTAGCCTCAGTGCTGTTATCACAGTCACGAAAATTCAATAGGCGGGCGATGATTTGTCTAGAGCGGGTGCCCAGACCAGCACAGGGACCAAGCAAGCGATGCGCTCTCTCACCAGAATAGTGGGCGTCAATGCCTCTTTGCCAAACAAATCAGTGAGCAATGTTTCTACAAAAAGGTCTATTCTGCCAGTATTCGTGGACTCTGCAACTCCAAGAGTGCACAGGTTGTTACGTCTGCTTCTCGCTTCCAGGTCCTCGTTTTTCATAGCTATGGACTTTAACATTTTTTCCATGCTGTCTAATCTTTTGACAGATTGCGCAGCCCCATCCTCCAAATCAGAAACTCTAACCCTTGCAGTGTCCAGACGACGCTCGTGCACGTCTAATCTGGCTCCAATGGTATCCAGTCTCTTGTCTAGGGAGTCAAACCGGCCGACTAATGATCGAAAACCTGCCCGCAGTTCCGCCATGATGGCGTCAGAGCCGGGGGGCATCCGCTGTGAGCGCCTTCTCAACGCCACCCTCAGCCATACTGGTTGAGATGTCGTAGCTGGGCCACTGGGCTTGGCAAATTGCAGTACTCTCTGCTCGGGGTCTTTCCACACCAAGTCACGCGCTATGCTCCATCAATATGGCCACCTCTTCGCACCAAGCAGCTATTGAGGAAGTCTCTGAAATGTGGGGGCAAAGCAATTTCAATTCTGCCGGTGAGCAGGTTTATGATGACTGCAGACGCAATTATGGGCTTTACACTCCAGGAATCTCAGCGTCGTGAGGGTCTTGCCTCTTGTCACACTTAGTCCATTTAGTGGGGAAACCACATGCCGCTCACTACTGTATGTGGACCGCCACTGCACCAATACAGGGAGCAGGTCAAAGGCTCTCTCGGGCCTCAGTCACATCCCAACCCCGAAACTCTCCTATTGAGCGGGTCCCCGGTCAATCGACGTCTAGGCCCCAGCCACACCCCAGCACTCACACACCACCAGGCCGCCCAGCCGGGAGGCTGGCCCCCAGGTTCACCTGCAGCCCGTCGCCGCGGGAGCTCCAGGGGTAAAGCGGGCAGGTCGCTAATGCAGACAACCGGGAAACACAGAGGCGCTGCGGTCCCAGATCAATCTTACCGGCTAGTCGTCGGGTCTATTCGTGGCCAACACCGATGGCTCCGCGCAGTTGCGTTGTTCTTTCCTCCTCCGTGCCGTAGGCTCTCAGGCAGATTCTGGGGCCCGAGAGTCCACATTCGGCATCCCATAGAGGCGCAAGAGCGTGCCACCGGCAGTTTCATGCCATGCCTCTCCGGCGGGGATCAGTGCCGGATGTGCGTAGGCCAAATTTGCTATGTCCCTATAAGCCACAACAGCTGCGATCGACACACGCTGAATCTCGGGAACCAGCCAGCCCCCTGACGCCGGAGTGGTTTCATTTTGTTGACAAGTCACTTCTGGGCCAGCATCAACATCTGGCGGGCAGGATGGTGCTCTAATTTAGGCGGATAGAGCCAGGATGTCGGGCAATCCGGCGGAGCTACAGAGCTATGCGGCCATCTTGGCCAGTAGCCTGGCCACGCCCCCCCCTTCCATTGGAAGCATTTAGTGTGAATAACTGGATCATAATCTGGCTATTCCAGATGTCTCCAACTAGTCGATCGCGACCTACCAGTAGCTCACAACCACTTTCACTGTAGCTCGCAGTCTTGAGTTAAATTTGGAATCAGCACATGGTAACATTTCCCTTTTAAAGTAAGGTAAAGGCTATGTTTATTTCCTATTATTATCTTCAGGCTGCAGAGAGCAGGTCCTGATAATGAGCAGTGCTGGAGTCAGATTTATGTCCCAGAGTGGGGCACAGAGGTGAAGAACTAAAGCACTGAGGTATTTAACTCTTACATAAAAGTCCTTGTCAACTCAGTATTGGAGTGGAAATGAAATGATGTTTCCAAATGCTGTTAAATGGGAGAAAATTAAAAGGAAGTTAGCTAAATGATTACGTTAACTCTTTGTTTTAATTTTCTCCCATTTCAAAGTGCCGCAATTAGAAACAGCAGGCATATTGCTCACAGTGGCCAGTAGATACTGTGCCATATTTATGAATGAAAAATAGTCATTTTTAGGACAAGCCCTGAGCCAGCGGGCAAGCGCTGCTCTGGGGTTGATCTGGGGTAGTTGAGTACGGGAGATAAGCCACACCCAGCCGCCCATGTTTTTCATTGGCTTGTGTTTAGGTCCTTTCTAAATGCTGCCTTCCGAATGGTTTATAGGCTTGTCAGTCCCTCCTTATGAGGCCATGTCGTCATTTGTATCCTTCCATGGCTACTGGCCCCTTTACTTTGAGTGTTGCACAGTATGTGTTATTTAGATTGTGAGCACTATTTTCTTCTCCCCCCTCCCGCAGTCAGTGCCTTCTTGTCCCCCCGCCCGCACTCCCGTTGTTCGTGCCTTCGTACCCCCCTGCCCCCGGCCACCCACACTCACATTTACAATGCAATAGGTCTTGCGTAAATGCGAATCCTATTGCATTGCAAATGCTTGTTTGCATGACACGTGGATTTTTCACAGTCCCTATGAGTCTACGGTCACCCATGCCAATGTATTTCAAGCATGTGCGCTGACATTCATGGATTTTAATCTACCAGTATGGTGAAAATACGGCATTGTTCACAAACACTTTGCCAAAACATTCAAGCACTGCACTTAGATTCCCCACATCATCAACGCTCCCTCAAATACTTGGGGGGACTGTACCTCTCCGACGAGTTCCAGAGGAAGCATAGACATCCATGCACTTCCGAGCGGCATAGATGGCGGAGCTTGATTGGGACGGCTAGAACACCGGACCAATATGTCAGCGTGCTGTAGGAAGATATCGCTGAATTACCGGTTTCTTTTCCTTCCATTTCTTTCCATGAAATATTTGTACAAGTGTATGACTCATCTGTACTGCCTAGTCCTTCCTCAG
This sequence comes from Lissotriton helveticus, assembly GCF_964261635.1. Lineage (NCBI taxonomy): Eukaryota > Metazoa > Chordata > Amphibia > Caudata > Salamandridae > Lissotriton > Lissotriton helveticus. The sequence goes on along the minus strand of NC_136059.1, from coordinate 1,222,715,488 downwards.
TTTTGCTGCTTGTTGCGTAGATTGGGGAGAGGGCAGACCCGGGTATGGCTTTACATTCCTGGCAGCCTCTCTCCGAGCCCTGCTGAAGCAGCAGCTGTACCGCCCCAACTGTGCTCCTCGTCGATGATCCCCCTGTGAGTAGGAGAGACATCTGTAAACATGCAGAGGGAGCTAGAAAATTAAGGCGGGCAACGGAAGAGGCGCTGTGGTGGAGCCCAGGGAGGGGGCAGTTCAGGACTACGGTAGCAAGGAGATATGTCTGCAGCAGGTAGTGGGGACTGTGTTACGATGGTAGTAGTGAGGGTGCTGGGGGGGGCTATTAGCAGCTTCTGTGCTGCACAGCCTTTATGGGGACTGTGGGGTTTGCAGGGAGTGTTTCCATGGGCCATATCTGAAAGGATCATCTTTAGTGGTATAAGTCACAAGAGTGGTCCTGTGGGGGTAACACGTTGGGGTGGGTGGGTCCTTCGAACTTAGGGAATGGGGCTGTGGTGGGGGCTTTAAGAAAGAGGAGTGATAATTGTGAGGTGTGTCAAACAGGAAGAATGTCTTTTGGACTGTAATACTTTTGCACCTTGGGATACTTGCAGAGGGAAATAAATATGTTACTGTGTAGACAGGCATGAGCTCTTACCTTCTAAATTAGTCTAATTATAGATTTTTTTTGGGTTAATATCGCTTAGTGCTATTAAATAATAACGCCTGGTTAAATTCAAAAGAGTTACATATGTAAAGTTAAAGCAAAGGCCACACTGTTCGAACATATCGCAGGCGTATTAAAATACGCCTTGTGCAGAGCCTGGATCTTGTAGGCAGTTTGACTATGGAAGCCTTATGGTCTTGTGTATTGAATGGATTGCTGTATCTAGATTTTTAGGTCATGCCTGGCGAAAGCAGCGCATGCGCTGCTCTCGCTATTGCGAGTACCTGTTGTAATCGATTCTGGCGAGGGCTTTCGTGCACGCGTCTGCATAGACAAACATGGCTACTCTTGCCATTTGTCCATAGCAGACAGCATGCGTGTGTCCGTAGTCCATAGGGACTGTGGACAGTCTGACGCCATTTTGCATCTTAAGCGTGTCCTAGCAACGGAAATGCTGTTTTAAAGTCCATACGCGAGGCAATACCAGAAGAGGCCTGCGCTTCCCGCCTGTACCTGGTCGTCTTTCAAACTCCTCGCTCGTGCCGCCTCCTCTTCCTACTCGCGGCGCACGCAGCTGGCCCGAGCCAGGACTGGCAACAGTTTGGTGTTTTGAACAGAAACAACCCATGCACCAGGAAATAGTACCTCTGTTGCTGGGAAGTGCCCTACAACAGCAGTTGGGGGCAGGTACGCCCATCACGAGTGAGTGACAGACCCGGAACAAAAGGCGGCAACTACGATCGAGCTACTTTCCGTTTCTGTTTCACGTATTTGGCGCCGAAATGGAAACAGAAACTTCAAGCTCGGACGGACTCTGCCCACTCACGCAAAGCACAGGAGGAGGAACGGTTTTCAGTCCAGTGCGGAGAAAAACTCCATGTGAGTACACAGTAAGGTGGATTTGGGCGAGTGGGTGGGTGGGATGTCATTGAATAGGGTGATTGTCTACAGATTAATTCTAGAAGTTCCTCTGATCAGAGAGCTCGGGACGTCCATGGCAAGTAGCTAGATTTTCTAAGAAGTCTTATCAAAACTCAACGTTACAGTTTCGACAGCCCTTGTCAAGAAATACAGCTCTCTTTTTCACATTACGTTTAACAAAAGCGTGGGAAAAGTTACCGAAATATAAATGCGAAGCCGTCAATTGTGATCTAATGCGCATCGGGTTGAGCCAAGTCGTGTCGAACTGGGTGAGAACACAGAACCGCATCCCTCTACTGCGTTTCATAAATACCAACGGCGTTTGAAGTGTTTTCATACGAGCAAGGGGTGGATCACGGCTGGCGAACTGCATTAGGATCTCTGTACTCTGTCCCGCTGGATGACCAACTGCTTTTCCATTGCATGTGTCAACGAAACCTGAGGCTCCCAAACTTTCATGGGGGTGGAAGAGGGGAATTTCCAAAATGGGGTCAGTGTTACTAGTGTGCAATGAGTAAATAAGTAATTTTCCTTTCAGGGTAGTCAGTTGATACTTCGATTCATTCTCTACATCTCCTAGCACAACTGTCACATGCAGCTTGCTCCCAGATGTGAAGCCAGGAGGTCTCATCTACATCACAACCTACTTCCTCCTCCCACTTAATATCATTTGCCGTTTTGGCCAAAGTTGGAGGGCCAGCTAGATAGTTATGTAGTCGGGTAGTGTCTTTTATGGTCTTGTGTTCTTTCAGCAACGTTTCTATGGGTGTAAGTTCCCGCAGGGCTGATGCACTTAGATTTCCTGTGGTGATCCAGTCTAGTAGTTGTATCGAAATCTGTTGCATCTCCGCATTGTCTATCACTGGCATCACATATCAAATGAGAGAGCCTTTACTTTTTAAAACATGTTCCCCCGTGATAATCCTATTGTGTTTGAAATAATTTTAGAAACCCCTGTCGTCAACATCCGGGTGAAACTGTGGATTGATTGGGCAGCTTATAGGATTTTGATTGAATATTTTATGCATGGCCGAAACAGTTCAAGGCTTAAACCAATCATTTACAAATCTTTAAAATTGCGGTATCACTGTCTACACTTTTTCAGCTTAACACATTACATCTCTGTTGGTTTTAAAGTGCTGCTTTCTCTGAAGCTTTGAGTGCTCCATTCCTTCTGCTTGTGCGTGGATGCCCTAGTCTGGACTTATTTCATGCATGTGTGTTTATCCTAATATGGTTAGGTGCCGTAGCTGAAAACCCGAAGATTGGCCATGCTCACATTCTTTTAGTTTGATTGCCTCTGTACGTGGACAGTAAGGCAAACCAAATACATCCGTTATTTTCCCTACCTGGATTTACAGTTGAAGTGCAAATCTTTGAAGGTTCTATGTTTTGTCTTGAACACCTTTATTATGTTTCTTACGTGAGATCTAGCATTTTACTAGTGTGACATTTCTCAATAGTCTTTTAAGCTTAAATATAAAAATTTAAAGATGTTTATTATAGCTGATTGATTTGCTTCTGTGTAACAAGACACTATCGAAAGTATTTACAAGTAATCGAAATCAATATCCGAATCTTCAGTGTTTAAAACTAGTAACCCAATAGCACTTCATGAAGCTTATAAAAAAAGGCAGTTTGGGATGTTGCTTTACCTGCTTCTTTACTATAACGTATGTCTTGTGGGCTTTCAATTAAATGTGCGTTTTCAGAGGAACAAGTTTGAATATACCTTTTTTATGATAGCGGCATGTATTTTACCCCCAGTCCCATCAGATATCAAGATCTAGGTGCTCCATTTTGCTGTGGTGCATCGAAAAGGCGCCTGATGTCTCCATGTTATGTAGTTGTTCAGCGATAATGATGTAGGAAAACCTGGGTTCACTACAAATCTAGGCACACATGTCAAATGCAAATGCTTTGCAGATTACTTTCATTACGAAGTGGTATGTTACAAGGGGTGCTAGGGGCATATGAGATGTTCTGATCTAGTGCTTTAAAATAGTAACAGGGCACCTTCGAGTATATTATCTTGCTCACTCAAAAAAATGCACATGAACATAGAACGCTCATAAGGCCTGTTATCAAACATGAAACCCTGGAGCTTGGAATTCTCTGTAATTTCATGCTAAATACTTTCTAAAACAAAACCTTGACATAAGCAACATATTTTTGCCTTTATATATTACCAGAGCCACTGAAATTATGTGATTTTGCTGCTGCAGCCATGTTCGCATAATTATATATTTGCCACATAACATGTAGATCAAAAAAATTGTTTCTAGCTCAAATGGTTCAAAAGTTACTAAACACACAGCAAAGTGTTTCTGCCGAGTGAAAGGCCCTTTGCAAAGGTTGATTGGTTAACTTTCAGTTGCTTATTGCAATATGTGGGGGCTTGCACTGGTACGAATGAGGTGCACCTCATGCCCAGACTGTGTTAAGGGTAGCAAGCATTAAAAATGCAATAGGTCTCTACTTTTATTTAGTTAAAGCCATTTACTTTGCTATACAATACCAATAGCAAAGCAAATGGCTTTACCTTAACCAAAGGCGAGACCTGTTGCATTTTCAATGCTTGTTTTTTTAAGCTTCCACAAAAGCAGATTATTGTGTTTGTGTATCTTGTGTGCTTCATAGATTCTTTGAGAGCTTTCCCCTAGTTATATTTTTAAAATCTGTGTCAGTGAAAGATTAAGTATCAAAGACCAGAGTGCTCACCTTAAGAAGAGTTCACCATGTGTGTGAAAGATTATATGTGCTGCAGTGAAACATCAGCTCTCTCTACAGTCATAAACTTTTAGATTAACGAGTGTGAGCTAAACAGGGTTGTGTTTTAGCACATGGACGGAGGTTTTCCTCTAAAACGCATACGTAGGGCTTTACGGCTAGGCGCTTGGGAGAAGTCAGTGTGTGTTATCGATCGATATATCTGTCCTTAACCCCTTCCATGCTCATGACGAGCTCAGCTCGTCATGCAGTGCACTGCTCCTGTGCTCATGACGAGCTCAGCTCGTCATGAACAATGGGAAATCTGGAGTAACAGCACCCAGGGGGAATTGCCTTAGCACCAATGTGGTTAAGTGCTGGATCAAAAGAAATTTAGCCCAAGTTTTTGCAACTGGCATTTCTAGAACGTTAGCCAGGCTGAGGCTTAAAAGCAAAACAGTGGTGCGCACGAGGAGGTATGGAATTGAATGATAAAAGGGCCAGAACAAAAGTTGAAGTGGCGTCAGGAGGGATATATTGCCCAACATGACTGAAGGCGTGCAAACAACGTATTTGGGCCCAGAAGAACACTAGTCAATCACTGTGTGTATTTATTTATGTGTGTATTTAATTGTGTTCTTGTGTGCTACATGTAAGTTTTCGTGAAACTGTGTAAAGAGAATATGCCTACCGTCAAAATGTCAACAAACGTTTAGCAAATTGAAAATATATATTTTTGGGGGATGTATATTAGAAATATGTTTATTTCTGTATATGATCAGTTTGAGTCAAGCTCTTATTAAAACCTAAAGTTTGTGAAAGGGAGACTCCATTTACTTAGAACATCTCCTGTGTCTTTATAGTTTTCTGTGCCAAAGATGGAAACACACTTAAACTAATATCCGAGCTGAGAAGCCTCTGTTATTATACAAGTGTGAAGCAATTTAACAGTAACTAATAACGCTATCTCCAAGAATGCCTTTTGAATGTTTGCATCGGGCCCACCACATTGCAAGTAACAACGGAAGTGTTGCATGTGCAGGGCAATAGATCTCGCATTTTAGAAACTTTGAACTATTGGTATAGTAAATGACAATACCTTTTATTATTGCAGGTTTTTTTTAACACATAAATAAGGCATTGTCATTTACAATGCCAATAGCTCAAAATCTTGCAATTGCAAGACCTATTGCATTGCACATGCTTGTTTTAAATAGGAGGAATTTAGAGTGAAGAAAAATATTTCTATGAAACTTTAAGTCTTAATGTTTTCCTCCACTTTTAATGAAGCCAACAGTGAATTCATATTTTATGAAGTATGTTTCTTCGCTTTAAATTCCTCCGATTTAAACAAATGGCTGTATTTTCATGTTATAAATATTGCACCGTATTTACAGGCCACTAGTGCAAGATGCCTGCTGTTTGTAAGTATGACACTTTGAAATGGGGAAATATTTAAATGATAAGGTTTAAGGAATCCATATAAACATAAAGTTAACTCTTTAGTTTAATTTTCTCCCACTTCAAAGTGTGAGATTTACGCACAGCAGGCATCTTGCTCCCAGTGGCTGCTAGACACGGTGTCATGTTTATAACTGAAAAATGCAGTAATTCGAACTGTAGAAAATTGTTCCATATTACGAACATCTTTGCAGAACATTTTTTTGCACTTTAAAGTTCTCCTACTTAAAAAAAAAGAACTGTATTTTTCAGTTCAGTACTTCATGAAGATTTTTACTGACCAGAAGTAGCTCTCACTACTAAAAGGTTGGGGACCCCATGTCTATTCACTATAGTGACATTACAACTGCAGTTAACTAAAGTGGTTGTGACATCATCCCTTTGTTCGGCCACCTTGCCTGCATCTTCAGAGACCCAGGTACAGCTGCAGAAGGGCAGTTGGTGGTCTCACTTGCCTTGTCCTTCTTTTCTGGGTCTCCACAGACCTAAGAGCGATGGTAGACAAGGATGGTGCTTTGCTTCGACTAACCGCCTTTTCCTCTATCAGCGCTTTTCTCTCAGACTCACGTTGAGAAGAGAAATGAAACTGTGCTGGCAAAGGGCCGCTGGCATCACGGTGCCGAGTGTGCCATGAGTGGCTTTGGGCTGGCAGTGGGTGTAATCGTGCAGAGGGTGGTGGGGGGTGGTTGGAAGAAGGCCATATATTTATTGGGTGCAATCTGTGTAGGGGGTGGGGCAACATGTGCTTAGAATGGTGCGGTTGGATGGCAGGTTAGTTTTTTTTTATATATTTGGGTGGGGGAGGGTATTTTCAGATGGGGTGGGTGGCACAAGATCAGGATTTTTTGTACCTTTTTCTTGCATGGCTCCCCCAATTTTCCTCTGCTACTAATTGTGTGATGGAAGCAGAGCAAATACTATGGGGGCATGTACAACATATAATTGTAGATGGGTAAAATGTGAATTACAATGATGGTTTTCACCTCTGGGTTGTGAGTGACAGCATAGACAACCCAAGATTCGCTCTTGTAGTCTATTTGACGTCTCTCAAAATCCCTCTGTGAAAAACATCCCTGTAATTCACAATTGAGTATCTATAATTCATTTCTTTAAATGTATATAGATTTCCTTAGCAAGGACCAACCCATGTGGCATCAGACCATTATATAATCATCAGAGCATCTAGGCCAATTTTTACAAGATGTACTAGATAAACTGAAATCAAATCATATATTATAATGCAGTCAAGTTATATAGGTTAGTTTCATTGTCTTAGAAATTTTTGGCAACAGTGTGTGGGTCTGCAGAATAAATATATGGTAATTGAAGCATTCTCCTGGTAGTGTTATGATAATAGTGTAGGTTAATGGACATGCTAAGCAGAGGTGGCTAAGAGAATGTCAAGATGTAGTATAAAAAGCTGTGTTTTGTGTGTGTATATGTAGTATTGGTAAAGTGCAAACTTAGCCTAAAGGCAACAGAGCGTTGTACAGGGTCAATGGCAAAAACACAGTCAAAAAGTGATTGGATGGAAAGCTGAGTACAGAGAGAGAAGGCGGGCTGTTACTAGGGCCCAGATTTACTAAGGAATTATGCTGCCTTTGTGCCGCACAATGCAAGCCCTTAAGTCATATTTACTAAGCCATACAATGCCATCTTGGTGGCTCTACATGGCTTAGTAAATCTAGAGTAATGCAAGGCAGTGCCAATCGCTGCCTTGCGTTACTCTGTATTGGGAAGGTGTTGCATGGGTGGAGTGTGGGTGTTCCGACGCATCCACCTATGGATTTTAGCACAATCCCAAATTTACAAAGGGTAGTAAACCGGGGTATGCATCAAAATGCTACACCATACCAACAGAGGAGCAACAAGGAGAAATGTGTTTATTTCTCCTCATTCTTTCCTCTTTCTATGTGTGCGCATTTTGTAGCATACGTAGAAAGAGCAAAAATGCCTCTGAGAAATTTTTGTATGCAGGAAAGTATTCCTTCCTGCAAAAAAACAATCCTCCCTGTAATGCAGGTACCCTTGCACGACGGTGCAAAGATGCCTGTGTTGGCACAAGGCAGCACTCCATGCAGCAGCGCAGAGAGAGAGCAGGAATGCGCAATTTCTTGGTAAATATGGCACATTCCTTCTCTCTCTATCTGACGCAGCACAGCATTGAAGGCCCGCTGTAGACAGGAGTTTGCTGCTGGCGGTCCTGTGGTGGATGGGCTACCAGTCAAAGGTTGCTGATGTCCGATTCGGCCGACTCTTCACCGTCTTAAGTGGGGAAACACCTGGGGGCAGACTTACAAGAAACTGATGCATCTCTACAGATGCATCAGTTTCCCTGCGCCTCCATGCGAAACCCCTGCCCCACCGTGGATGTGCGTATTTACAATACGGTGCACCATGGCGCAAGTATTGACATATGTGTCAGAAACTCTGACGTATCTGTTTTCGCAAAAGTCACACATTGCTGGAGTCGTGTGCCACTCATGACGCAACTCCAGCAATGCACAGGGAGGCCTATTCCCAATACATTGCGTCACTCATTGCACCTGCTCCAAGCAGGCATAGGGTTTTGACGTAGTGGCATCCTAGAAGTGGCGCAATCAAATCTTGTAGATTTACCTGCATCACTTCTGTGAGGCTTTTTTTGCATAGAAGTGCCCACCCTGCATATATTGTACCTGACGCATGTATAATGTGACGCCGGGCTTTACAAAGTGACGCATCTCTCTGCATTTGTCACATTGTAAATGGGCTGCAATGTGGTGCATTGTTTACGCCGCCACTGTGTCCCAAAAAGTGACGCAACAGCGGCGCAAAAGTTTCACAAGGAGTTTGTAAATCTGCCCCCTGGTTTGCAATGTCAAGGAGAACCAGCTGGTCTTCCATTTCACTAGACTCAAATGATTCTGCTGGTCTTTCTCAATAAAAAACTTAAACAACTGTTCAGAAATTCTCTTTCCTTGTCCTTTCTTGTGACAGCCATCCTTTTGATTCATATAGTCTTCATTTCTCATCGCTTTTTCATCTTTCCTTTTCTGTTCCAGAAACAAGAGAACTCCCCAGAAGCGCGCGTGCACTGCAGCTTCTGCAGCGAGAGGAAGCGGCGGAGGCAGCTGCGCAGACGGCCGGATCGACCCTTCTTTCGCCAGCAAGCCTCGGGTAACCCTTTGCCCATATGAGCAGCGCGAGAAGCACCGGGGATCAAAGAGCATTAGGCATCCACTTGAGATTACACGTCGCATAATTCACATCTTCGATCTATTAAGTAGCCGCCATAGTCCCGGCGTGCTCCGCTGCTGGCCTCGGTTCATTTTACCTCATTGTTTTCCCTGGGAGTTCACAGCTGCCGGCGGCGCGCGGCCTTTGCCCGGTATTATTGTTAGCTCGCGGCGCTGGACAGTTGCAGAGCGGCCTCTAAATCAAGGCCCCGGCGGGGTGATGACGCAGGGCGTCACCCCACGGGTTATTTTTACAGCAGCGCCTCTGGAAGCGTTTCACACACGGCTGGGCGCAGGCACGCTACAGCAACACATCTCACTTTGCTTCTGTGACCCTGGGAGGGACATGTTCAGCTGCAGGGAGGTTAGGAAACGCTGTGCACTTTGGAAGCTGTTTCTTCAAAGGCTTCGCTTCATGCATGATGGCTGTGCGTGACATAACACAGCATGACTGGATGTGACATGATAAAACATAACATACAGAGGATGAGCGGAAGCTGGCACAAACCATTCTCTTCGTGTTTGTGTGAGCGTGGGTACCTGAACCATTTTCTAGAAAAGGGCGGTTCAGTCTGGTAGACGCAACCAAAACTAAAGCTGCAAAGTTGCTACTGAATAGTAACTCGTTCTTAGACTATCAATGTTTGATATCAGCTTATTGTTCAACAGTAGTACAAAGTACCATCCTAACGCTGCAAAAAAAGTGTTACAAAAGGTAGAAATTCTGGAAGGGTGATTTAGGCGTGGAAAGCTGTTGACCAAGTAAATGTAAGCCTTTTAGGAAAATAAAACTATATATGGCACTCTATGCTTTATATAAAGTTTTCCATCTTGGCGTGGAATAGGAGTACTCCCCTTATCAAAAAGAAAAATCCACGATTCTTAGCTAGGACACTCACTGCAGTCTATTCACAACCTGTTGGGTAATCTGCAGGTAAGAGTGTGATGTATATTATGACATTTCTCGAACAGCACTTAATAGAACTTTGACTCAATCTATTACCTGGCCTGTCAACGTCTGCCTGCTTCTGAGTGCTTCATAACAGCAGCTTGTCCTGAGGTGTGTTACACACTGTAGTGGGTGCAGAAAGAGTAAGGGGCGGGCCTCAATCGGAGATTGGCGGTAACATACCATCCACCCAAAAACATGAGTTCATGCCCTCTAAGCCAACTTTTCTATGCCCCTTCCTTATTTAGAGATGGCAGAACCACTGAGTTTGCAATCATAGAGCCTCAGTCAGCTTTGACTTCGGATGCATGGCGGGGCAGACACCTTGGGTCTTCTGTCTCAACAGTGTCTTTAGTCTGCCCTATTTAGCCCAGGTCTTTGGACGCTGTATTTTCAGGTTTACGACTGCCATGCTAGGCAAGGCAGTCCTAAACAAGAATAAAAAGCAAAAATTTCCCCAACATGCTAAGAGAAAACTCCTGTTGCACCAGGGGACATTTCTTTTTTGTATTTTCTGTAATAACATAAAAATAATGAAAATATGCTGCCTAGGTCATGCTTACATAGCGTCCTCCTCAACATTATTTGTTTGCCAAAAGTGCCTTTGCCCTGGTAGCCGGTGTACTTTCTTCAAAAATCACCCAATACACCGAAGCCCACAAGCCTCCAGTGGGAACATCCAGGGCCTGATTTACAGTACGGTGGACGGGATACCACGTCGCAAACTTGAAGGATACCCCGTCTGCCTTATTACGGGTGCAATATATCCTATGGCACTTGTAATACGACGGACGGGATATCCGTCACGTTTGTGATGGAGTAACCCATCTGCCGAACTCTAAATAAGGCCCATAATCTGATTTTACTCTGCTCTAGGGAAGGCAGTGGCAGTGTCTATACTACCGTAACACTATGCCAATACACAGTTTTCTTACACAGGGTGCACAAACAGCGGCACGTCAATCTTCTGTTGCATGCATAACAGGTACAAGACATGCAGCTTCCTTTTCTCATAGAAGTTACAGCGCGGGGTTGAGGGGGCAGAAGCATTAAAAGGTTTGTTTACATAGAAAAGTTACACCTATGTGCAATAGCAGTTAAAGGTTCTCTCACACCTAAACAGCAGGCACAGCTTGACAGGAACAATGCAGTGTTTCATCACTGGCAAAACACCTGCAGCAAGTTAAAATAACAACACATTCTCTCATCCATCACATAACAGCTGCATGTTCGCATTTTAAAGTACAGTTCCAGGGCCTACTTAACAAAGGACACAGACATGAAGGGAAAGATTTACGAACACTTTGCATCATAAAAGTGATGAGAGCCCAGCATAAATTGTTGTGGTGGGATTTACTTTACCACACTAATGACGCATGCTGGAAAGTTGCCTAAAGTAATGTAAAGTAGTGCTGTGCACTATTTTGCAGTGCATTGCTTCAAGGGGGAGTACGATGGGTGTTATATTGACGTTCTATTCAGATATGGAGAGAAAAACAGCACCATATTTTAGTGGATATTGTGCTGTTTTAAGCTCACTCTTTGACACAATGCAGCATAGCAACTATTATTGTTTCACTGCGTTAAAACTGAGTAAATTTGCCCCAGAGTCTGAAATTTGCTCTCCTAGAATTACCCCTTTGTTTGAAGCAAGTTCCTTAATTTACCGGGATTTAATAGTGGTCCCTGGAGTTCACTCGGAAATGTACACATTTACAGTTCTACTCACGCGAATAACGATTACTCATGCAGATATCCCCTGAGTGGAAATTTGGCTTTCAGAAATATGATGCTAATGTGCATTTGGACAATGCAGGGCTTGTAATGGAGTAACGCCTTTACACTAGAATTAAATAGGAGTATGCTGCTGACATATTTCTACCCTGCTAACACATTAACCCCTGCTCTTGACAGGCCTTAATTTGAAAGTGTTTCCTTTGTTGGAAAAACAAAAAGGTACTTGAATACTCAAACCTACAAGGATATTAGTGTTATCTACTTGTACAGGCATGATGCATAAGGGACTCCCATAAACTCGTTCCAAACCCTACATTTAGGATTGCTAAAATGTAACCGTAGAGGTGGAATCTCTGTAAAGACAAATCCCTTTGAAGGGATAAAATTCCTCAGATCTTGATTCTGTGAATCAGAATTGGTCTTTTGCCTTCGCAAGCAAATTTGTTGTTATCACTAAATTGAACTTAGGTGCGCAATTGATTTCAATACTAAATTTCTTTTACAAAGACTGTTGTAATCAATTGCTTTTGTGAACAAACCTTCCACCAGTTAGCCTTGTTGGGGTAAGTATATTGAGAAGGGTGCGGTAATGACATCAAAGTATGGACAATTTGTGGAGTGCCTCCTACCAGGCCAAATTCTCACAATCCCACAGTACTCAATAGCATTAGTTGAATGTCTTATGTGAGTGGATGGCAACGTTTCTGTAGCTGTGCTTCTTGATGTCCGAATGGCATTACCTCCCGAGGTCCATTACTTGCACCTTCCTATTGACTATAAGCAATATCTATAATCCACCTCCCATGCAGACACTTCTATAGAGCTGTTAAAGCACTGAAATTCATTACCTTTCACTTTTAAATTCTTTTGATGTCCGGGGTGGTGGTATTAAGTGAGTACATCACCTGAACTCTTCCTGCTTTTCTTGGCTCTCCCCTTATGGAGACTGATATCTCCTAGGTGTGGCGCCGCGGCCAGGGTGACTGACGCTGGAATCTGAGGACCACGGTTCGATCCCCGGCTCCGGCGGCAGGTTAGCCCAGCACCATGTGACTCTGGGCAATAGCTCGCATAATCTTCCCGACGGCCCCCCAGCGCCTAGAGACCCTTACGGGTGATTGTGCGCTTTACAAATGTGGACTTTACTTTACTAGGTTCTTCCTACACATTTTCTGGTTGCATTTTATCCTTCTCCTGCTCTTGGCCTCTCAGCTGACAGTGGTTGAGTATGCACCAGTGGCAGGCAATGCACTTATTGAAGCAGAGACTTTTTCCATTTGTTGGCATTGCAGCTTGGAACAGAGGGAGTGTGAGATTGTTGTGTTTTAGTTGTCTCCCCATCGCATCTACACAGTGCATTCTTAAAGAAGCCAGTATGTGCATGGGAGAAGAAGCATGTCTTGTGAGTTCATGCAGGAAGTCCATTGCACCCACAATGGGGAATATACCCCCCCAGCCGAGTGCCTAATTCCTGAATGTATGTTTGCTTTATGAACATTTAGTGCAGCCACAATACCTGGAGCAGTAAGTTTTTACAGACAGTGCACATATTTTTCCATTTGATTTTATTCACTTTTTAATTGTTCCAAGCTTTTTGGTTAGATGACTATTGGGACAGGAAGCCTTCCTCATGTCTCTGGAGAGTGTGGTTTCCCTGCCTTATGCTGATCTCCAGGCAAGCCACTTAAAGGTTACTATATGTTTCTAGATCCCTACCTCAGTCATACGTGTCAACTGAGGGTCTCCTGTTTACATGAATCGAGACCCTAGAGCTTGGCTCTGAGATCGAGGGGGGACCTGCATAGTACACCCCTGTCTCACAGAGAGTGGCTACTGCCCTCTCTACCCAGTCTGTGGTAGACTGACACTGGTGGCAGCAAAAAATCTATAGTCAGGGATATATGTGTCTCTGTATTCTAAGAAGACTGGTCTACTAGCCACCCTAATGAGCAGGCCAGTGCAGTCTCCCTTGCATGTGGTCCTGTTAACTTTGTCTTCCTGGGACCTGTGTTTGAAATCCAGTGGATGTACTTTGTGAGGATGGTGAGGTGAGCCATTGTGTGTAATGTGAATTAAGCTGTTCTGCTGGACATTGGAGCTCTCCTGTGGCTCTCCCCATTCCTTGGAGAAGCCTGGTGGGCAGGGGTAGACACTCACTCGTATCTGCATTTAGCTGCACTAACTCTGCTAGGAGGGACCCCCCGCCCCTTTCTGTGGGTGATGGTCAGGTCCTCCTGGACAGGAGTTAATTAAAATTCCTCTCTTGGGAGTAGACCGGGTTAGTACAATGGAAGGCATTAAGTCAGCCTTTGCATGCCTTGGACACGCAGTGAACATTCCTCAACTATGCCTCACGATTGGAGGTTTCAAAAGTAGCAGACCTGATGGGTGCAGCCTTTCAATCAGAGGTGATAAAAGTCTGGCCTTAGCGGTCAGTTATTGTTCAAGACTGGTCTACATTCTATCAAGGAGGCCTACATCGAGACCGTCCAAGAAAGCCGGCAACAGCATGTGGTGTGAAGGCAAGATAAGAAGCTTGCTCACCCCGCCTCAAAACCCCTTGATAATTTGTTGAACTTGAGGAGGTGTTCTCTGTGACTGATGGATTATGCTTTAAAATAATTTGCTAGTTTGATGAGGAGAAAGGGCATCAGTCAGCAGCGTCAGTCAGACAGTCAGCTATTTGTGTGGGGCTCGTGGAGCTGCCGCCTGCAACACAAGGAAATTGCAGACAGCTGCTCAAGATAAGGGTAGCTGTGTGAACTTGCCGCGTTGGTGCGTGAGCGTGGGCTGCTGAAACCTTCACCTGCTCTGAGTCCCGGTCCCCCTGCCTGCCTCCCGCTGTCACGCTGGTGTAGCCATCTGGCCGGCGCGACCGCCGAGCGGAGGCTGGGCCGGGGACTACATCTCCCGGCAACCTTTGCGGCCCCTGCATCTCCAAACAGCGCCAGGAGGCGCATAAAAGTGATGTGAGCCACTGACGAGCGGGGTAGCTGTGTGAACTTGCCGTGTTGGTGCGTGAGCGTTGGCTGCTGAAACCTTCACCTGCTGTGAGTCCCAGTCCCCCTGCCTGCCTCCCGCTGTCACGCTGGTGTAGCCATCTGGCCGGCACGACCGCCGAGCGGAGGCTGGGCCGGGGACTACATCTCCCGGCAACCTTTGCGGCCCCTGCATCTCCAAACAGCGCCAGGAGGCGCATAAAAGTGATGTGAGCCCCTGACGAGCGGGGTAGCTGTGTGAACTTGCCGTGTTGGTGCGTGAGCGTTGGCTGCTGAAACCTTCACCTGCTCTGAGTCCCGGTCCCCCTGCCTGCCTCCCGCTGTCACGCTGGTGTAGCCATCTGGCCGGCGCACCGCCGAGCGGAGGCTGGGCCGGGGACTACATCTCCCGGCAACCTTTGCGGCCCCTGCATCTCCAAACAGCGCCAGGAGGCGCATAAAAGTGATGTGAGCCCCTGACGAGCGGGGTAGCTGTGTGAACTTGCCGTGTTGGTGCGTGAGCGTTGGCTGCTGAAACCTTCACCTGCTCTGAGTCCCGGTCCCCCTGCCTGCCTCCCGCTGGTGTAGCCATCTGGCCGGCGCGACCGCCGAGCGGAGGCTGGGCCGGGGACTACATCTCCCGGCAACCTTTGCGGCCCCTGCATCTCCAAACAGCGCCAGGAGGCGCATAAAAGTGATGTGAGCCCCGCCTCGCGGGACGCCGGAAGAAGCCCGGGCAAAGGGCGGGCCCTCTAAGGCCCTCAGAGGCCGAAAGAGACCGAGCTGGGCCACCCCCCTTGGCTTTGCCATTACACCGACAAAGGTAACCACTCCTTACGTTCTTGTATAAACCGGTAGTGGGCAACTAAAACACTGATGGAGGCCAAAAGCAGGGTTACGGCCAAAAAAAAACCATGCATACAAGATCAGCAACTAGGAAATTAACATTGGCGCCAACCCCACTACCTACTCTAACCGCAATTGACAGAATGCTGCAACAAACTATCGGGTCGTTGTTAATGCTATTGAAAATACTGAGAGATGATTATCTCCACCACCAAGTATGTGTCTTATAACCCAATCCCCACAAGTAGTAAACTCACCTGTAAATACATCAAGTGTGACAGATTTATTACATGATTCAATTCTGCTACAATCCTATGCAGGTTTGCCAGGGAATGAGTTGAACCAAGCTGATACACCGCAACCGTTAGAACCTACTGTGTTTGCTGCTAGGGAGAGTAGACTGTCACTAACTCCGAACCTGATAACAAGTGAGATAAACCAACCCTTAATATCGAATGATGTGCCTAATGTCATAGCGGAGATGGATGGCTGTGGCATTAACGACATTATACCTATAGCTGATTCATCTAGCATCAGTCTGCTAAGTAGTGCGAGCAATCACGGGTCCAACCGACCTAAACATAAATCCGCTCACAGTAGGAAACTGTTGGTTGTTAATAGATTGGGCAAGAGATATAAATATAAACGAAAGAAAGATCTAACCCTAACTAATACAGAGGGACTGGCTCAACAAATAGAGAGTATGATAAAATCCCACATTGCACCAGTGGCCGAAAGATTAAAGGCCTTAAATGAAAAAGTGGAGAACTTGGAAAAACTGGGTATAGCTAACTTAGATCTATTAGAACACCTTGGAACACAAGTAAAGTTACCTGCAATTAACGCATCAACTGGGAAACCCAGTAATAATAATAAGCCAAGCAGTGCAAACAGAGTACCTAGTATTCCAACCCCAGTAGCAACAGTAAGTGAACCGAAAAAGCCACTCACCAACGTCCCAAATACAAAGATGGGTCAGAAAGCCGATGTGGGACAAAGGGAACAACAAGAATATGTCAGCACCCATGCGCAACGTTAATAATATTATCCCTGCTACGATCAACCTACCACCAGAATGTAGATCGTATGTAGCTATCCTCGCTAATGTCCCTAAACTGAAGCCCACCCAATTCGAAAATCAGGAAACCCTGAAAAACAAAACTCTGTACTGGCTTGCCAAAAGTTGTGGATTCCCAACAAGAGGGGCAAATCAGATTATTTCCACGCAGAGAGTAGGATGGGTGGGACCGAGCAAAAAGGAGATAAATGGGGACTGCATAGTTATAAATTTCAGGGTTCCCGAATGGGCTAGAGACTCGATTTTAAATGCACCTATGCCCTCTAATCACGAATATAACACTACCCTGCTTCCCCTAGACTATTTTTACAGGAAACAGTTAGGCAGACAAGTCACAATGCAGACTTTTAACCACCCCAGGGCTGTACTTCTTAATCATTTCAATGTAGCTAACGAACCAGCACCATTGTATAATGTATGGGATAACTTCACAATCCCGACCTCCAACAGATTCCAGGTGTTTAACTCGCTAGAGGAGAATGATTGACTGAAGGAAACATCTATAGTTTTGCATCCTGAAATTACTGTACCTGGTGGAATAGCCACAAACGAACAGGGGCTAAGGGGTAAAAATGGGGCAGAAGGTGATAATGTGTCAAATATGATTAATAGTGATCAGTGTAAAAACTATGATATAATCATGCCCAATGTAACCATCATTACGGACATAAATTTGAATGTGAGTCTAGAAACACCACGAGTGACTGATCACCCTGAACTTTTACATGGCAGCCCGGTTGACTCTTTAAAGGTTATTACCTAGAACATAGCGGGAATTGCTGCTAAAGTAACTACTCCATTCTGGGATAATTTTATCAAGCAGGGTTACAACATAATATGTCTACAAGAGACGTGGCATAGAGCACAAATTCGAGTTGATGGATACACTACATATAGAGTGAATGCAGTAGCATCTTTGGCAGGCAGAGCAAAGGGTGGTTTATTGACTCTGGTATCCACTACCCTAACGGAGTTTTGCCCTGGTGGATATATGGAGGTGGGTCAGCATGCATCAGTTTTACGTCTGGTATATAGTAAAAGTAGGGATCTAGTTATAGTTAACTTCTATAACAATATTGTTGGACCCAACCGGGGTATGATTGTATTGGACGTAGAGCGGGCAATAGAAGAAACACTTGCGATATCAAGTAACCGCCCAGTAATTCTCTGGGCAGGAGATTTTAATATTAAAGCATGTAGTTACGCTCAGAAGGGGATTTGTTGACATCGTGAGGAATACTCTGGTGGCAATAGCACAGTTTTTAATCATTTTCCACACACTAATTACGGAAGTGCACTGAACAATCTAGTAGCCAAATTAGATCTGGAGCTACTAGATTGTACAAAGAATAAAAATAACGAGAAGCGCCCAACATTTAGAGGGAGAGATGCCCATACAAACATTGACCATATCCTGGTATCTAACGGATCTGTTTATTCTAATGTCTGGATTATAGAACAGCCAGTGAGTGACCACAACAGCATTTTGCTGGAATTAATGGGTTGGGGCCCAAATACAAATGTGTATGGAAGACCTATCCAAGGGATTACGACTGTAAGACCTAACGGCATGAGGATCAAGTGGATTAAAATAGACCCCACACAATTTATGGCAGATATAATTTTTAAATGCAGTAGTGAGGTAGGCTATTGCTTAGCACCTAATGTGATCCCGTCCATTTTACTTTCCAACTTTCAGCAAACAACTAAAACAATTGAAAACTCCCTTGTGGCAAGAAATAGAAAGCCCAGGAGAATTAAAGCTGTGTGGTTTGATAAGCACTGTGCCCAGTCACTAAAAAAGCTTAAAAAAGCGCTTGAAGTTAAGCCCAGAGATATAGATAAAATTAGAGAAGAGCGCCTTAACTATAAGACTGCCCTAGCATCCAGAAAAAGAGAGCTGCAAAATGATGCATGGATGAATTTGGATATGGCTGCAGAAACAAAAGATCATAAATTATTCTGGGAAATTGTATATAGTCCCTTTTTAAAGAATGATAACATCCCTGAAATTACTTCTCATGTCAGTTGCCGCGCATAGATCGCCCACTTTACTGGGATTTTTAATTCTGATTTTAACCTAGATGGCCCAATTTTAACTGTAGATACAGTACCATGTTCTAAATGGCAGAAAATGCAGCTATCTGTGACCTTAATTGAGGTTACTGAGGAAATCAGAAAAAGTAAGGGTGGCAAAGCCCCTGGGCCTGATGGGATGCCAATGGATTTTTATAAATATGAAATGACACTACGGGCCCCAATACTGACAAGCTTCCTGTAACATGGGGACAGTCAATTATTGTGCCGCTCTATAAAAAAGGCTCCAGGTCAGAAGCACGAAATTATCGTCCTATCTCACTCTTGGACTTGTCAGTTAAAATCCTTAGCCGAGTTCTATTAGTGAGATTGGAAGCCTGGGTTGAGGAAAATAACATCTTATCCCCAGTGCTGTACGGGTTTCGTAAGGGGATGGGTACAATAGAGCAGTGTGTGAACCTGGAACTTATAGTCAGCAAGTATACTAAAGCTAAAGATGGTAATCTATTCCTGTGCTTTGCTGACTTGAGTTCAGCATTCGATCTGGTGGAACACACACTGCTCTGGCCTGTTCTGCTGACAATGGGCGCCCCAATTGAAATTATCCATCTTCTGGCCAGGTTGTATGAAAACTTAGCCAGTAAAGTCAGATTTGGATCAGGTGGAGAGTGCACCCCCTTTTTTAAAATTAATAGAGGTATCCGACAAGGATGTGTACTTGCCCCACTCCTGTTTTCCCTTTTTATAAATCAGGTAGATCAAATTTTAAGACAAACTAACGCAGACGCACCTACTATTAATGGTAACCCAATTCCAGTCCTTCTATACACAGACAACGCGGTTCTTCTCTCCAGGACCCAAAATGGATTGCAACAATTGATTAATAGGTTTTATAAATTCACCGAGAGTAGGAAGTTGATAATCAATAAAGGAAAGACATTCACAATGACATGTGGTAAGAAACCAAGAAAATGTAGGTCCTTTTTTTTAGATGGGGAGAAATTAGAACCCGTTAGGAGTTTTTGCTACCTAGGCATCACTTTTTCAGGAGATGGGAGATGGGCCAAAGAACAAGATAGTGTCCATTTTAACCTGGCTACAAGTTGCATTTTTAGATTTGCTGCTAAATTAGGGGGCCGCAGAATCCATGAGATGTTGTCAATATATAACTCAAGATGTATAACATGAGCCCTTTACGGGGCCGGGATATGGGGATATCACGCCCAGAGTGCTAACTTGATTCGGCGTGAGGAGAATGCCTTCCTGAAACGATTACTTTGTGTCCCGGCTTCGGCCTCAACTGAGATAGTACATAGGGAACTGGGCATAAATCATGTTAATGAGTTAATTGCTCTACGCCCCTTGTCCCTATGGCGCTCAATCTGGGCAAAAGAAGAGACAAAATTCACTCAGGATGTGATTAATGATTGTCTAAAGCTCGACCGCTCTTCAAACATTCCCTGTTTATGTCTGAGGAGTCTTCACAAATGCAGGAGTGCTGAAAAAAAGAAAGGTTGCTCACTGATATGTACTCCTGTCTCTTGAACAATGAAAGTCAATGAGCATCTTTTCAGCTCAGAATCTAGCTGGAATGAAGACACAGCTTGACCACTTTGTCCTGTGAGACTTTTGCCAAATGTACCCTGAACATAGTGTTGGCATTATAAATTCCCTATACCAGCAGACGATGAGATTTCCTCTAGTTCAGCAAGAAACAATAATCTTGAAGCCCACTGCATACCTGGGCTTGTCTAGCACCAACTGTTCTTTGTTTGGAGCATGGACTACACAGTTATCTAGATATGTGTGAGCCATTCTCCCTCCACTGTGGAGAACTAATGCAAGGGATACAAGCACCACCATAAAAGCACTTAGGACTAGCTCAACCTGAGGTTTTTGTTTTGCTGTAAATTGAACCCTTTTGCTGCGGCGGCAATTCCGCCGCAGCGCTAAGGGGGTGGGGCGGCCGCGCGGCGCTCCGACGCTTATGACGGAACCGCTCCGTCATGGCCCTCGGGTGGGCTGTGCTTGTGACGGAGCGGTTCCGTAATGGCCCCGCCCGTTCTTTAGAACGTCAGCGCAGGCGCGAGATCAGCGCTGCGCAGGCGCGGCGAGCGGGCCATGACGGAACCGCTCCGTCACCAGCACAGCCCACCCGAGGGCCATGACGGAGAGGTTCCGTCATAAGCGTGGGAGGGGTTAAATTGATTATTCAAAACTGTTTAGAAAGGACATGGAAAGGACTTTGCTGAGTTTTTCGCTTCTCAACCTTCCTCCACTGTAAATTCCAGAGCACTGTTGATTTAGTCATTGTTAGACACAGCTTCCTGGGCACCGGGGCACCTAAGGGTTACTGTGCTCCAATTGCATAACCTAGAGCGTTCCCCACTTGTGTTCTGGGGCCTCAGTACAACTGGACCCAAAACTGGATAACCAAGTACTACTGTCCAGGACTTGACTCTTTCAGGGTAGCGAGACAGAGCAGTCGAAGGCTTACTTAAGGAGTGAGGTGGGTTTAGACATTCAGCACACCGTACTACCATCTGATAAAATCAATGTCCAGTCAGTGCTTTACTTTAAAAAAAAAAGAAAAGGACTTTAATACACACAAGAGAAATATACTACATATAAAGCTAAGATAAATACTGAAAACTAGATGCCTCTACAGCCCTCTGGGCCTGAGCACTGACCCCAAGCAGTATTATAGCATCTAGATGCTAAGCACTATAAAAACACAGTTAACATGTAGACACACAATTAGCATTGCACTACAAAAGACCATGTTGCACAGGGCAGCTCTTATTTGCTAGAGCCATGATACCACTTCTTGCATTGAAATGTATTGAAATGATAGAGGTTCAGCATTTGACGTGAAGTCAAATGTTCTTGATCAGCCCTTAATCCGCTACCTAAAGAAACAGAAGTGCCCTCCCGTCCCGAGCGAGGACACCACTCTAGTGGCATCAGGGATCCGATCACAGGTGCCTGATGTCTTGGCACAGTTTACTGGAGTCCCATTAGTCCAGTAGCCACTAGCTATCTGTAGAAGGGTAGTGGCTGGCCAGAGTGCCAATACAATCTGATAGCCCCAGATATCACAAAAAGAAAGGTGGGGGGCTGTACCACAGGACACACATCACCAGCTAAGGATTTTAACAGGAATTACCACACAGGCTGCCACAGGGGAGGGGAGGGGTCTGGCAAAGTGATCTTACCTTCAAGGACTAGGATCAAGCTTCCCCATCTCCCTCCGTCTCCATTGAGGTGCTGCAAGCTTCCTTATCAATTCAATTTCAATTTCAAAATGCTTTATTCGGTATGTATAAATACAACCATATAGCAACAAGCAAAATAAAATTGTAATACATCATACATTTGTATCAGTTTTAGTTTACCAAATGCCATCCTTACTCGAATGCGATATACATTTAACAGCTCATGTCCGGTAGACTTAAAGTGCTTTTTGATACGTTTGTCTACTAGTACATGTGCAAATTAACAGTATAAGGTGCCTTACTAATGTACACTATACGTTTTAGCAGCGCATATCCCACATTCTTAAAGTGCTTATTTAGTGCATACGTATAATAGTACACGTGCAAAATAGCAAAGTAAAGTGCAAAATCGATATACCATCCTTCCTAGAGTACACATACAATTAGCAACACATGTCTGAATAATCTTAAAATGTTTACCAGTGCATTCTTCTGTTGGTAAATGTGCAAATGCGTAATATAAAGTGCTATAAGTGGTCAAGGTACTCAATTTCTGATACATGTGCAAAAATTAGCTATGTTAAAATAATTTGATCAAGTGCAAAGCCAACAATAAAATGATTAATAGTCACAGTCATGGATTGAATTCATACGATAATTGATTTCCGTACAGATATACATTTTAAAATATGAGTGGCCACATGGAAGCATATATCTGGGGTCTCTAAATTAAACATCAGTTGCATCGCTGTTTTTGTACTACGCATTTTATATTTTAAAAAGATGGGTTTCAGATAAAATTTTCTAAAAGAAGTATACAAATTACAAAATAGCATAAAATGACAACCACTCTGTTTAGATCTACCATCACATGGGCATAGACAGATCCCGGGTTTCTTAATTGTAGGGAATGCCACTAAATGGTGCACAATTCCCAACCGCAGACGGGTTAGCACAAAACGGTGGGAACTGGTGCTAACTGTGGTAAGGTAGGTTTGAAAGCCTTCATTAATGTTATATTCCAAATAGTAATTGAACGTACTTTGTTTTGCATATCTGTTCATTCTGGTCCCGTCTGTATGTTTAAAGAATGTGACTTTAAGCTCCTGTTTAGACAACACTGGCCCCATTGTTGGGTCTTTAAAGATGTTACAGCCATACAGCATCTTGTACCAGTGTTGTATATGACTTAACCAGGGAATGATCACTTTGCCAGACCCCTCCCCTCCCCTGGGGAGGGGAGGGGAGGTATGCTTTATACATACCGAATAAAGCATTTTGAAATTGAAATTGAATTGATAAGGAAGCTTGCAGCACCTCAATGGAGACGGAGGGAGATGGGGAAGCTTGATCCTAGTCCTTGAAGGTAAGATCACTTTGCCAGACCCCTCCCCTCCCCTGTGGCAGCCTGTGTGGTAATTCCTGTTAAAATCCTTAGCTGGTGATGTGTGTCCTGTGGTACAGGCCCCCACCTTTCTTTTTGTGATATCTGGGGCTATCAGATTGTATTGGCACTCTGGCCAGCCACTACCCTTCTACAGATAGCTAGTGGCTACTGGACTAATGGGACTCCAGTAAACTGTGCCAAGACATCAGGCACCTGTGATCGGATCCCTGATGCCACTAGAGTGGTGTCCTCGCTCGGGACGGGAGGGCACTTCTGTTTCTTTAGGTAGCGGATTAAGGGCTGATCAAGAACATTTGACTTCACGTCAAATGCTGAACCTCTATCATTTCAATACATTTCAATGCAAGGAGTGGTATCATGGCTCTAGCAAATAAGAGCTGCCCTGTGCAACATGGTCTTTTGTAGTGCAATGCTAATTGTGTGTCTACATGTTAACTGTGTTTTTATAGTGCTTAGCATCTAGATGCTATAATACTGCTTGGGGTCAGTGCTCAGGCCCAGAGGGCTGTAGAGGCATCTAGTTTTCAGTATTTATCTTAGCTTTATATGTAGTATATTTCTCTTGTGTGTATTAAAGTCCTTTTCTTTTTTTTTTAAAGTAAAGCACTGACTGGACATTGATTTTATCAGATGGTAGTACGGTGTGCTGAATGTCTAAACCCACCTCACTCCTTAAGTAAGCCTTCGACTGCTCTGTCTCGCTACCCTGAAAGAGTCAAGTCCTGGACAGTAGTACTTGGTTATCCAGTTTTGGGTCCAGTTGTACTGAGGCCCCAGAACACAAGTGGGGAACGCTCTAGGTTATGCAATTGGAGCACAGTAACCCTTAGGTGCCCCGGTGCCCAGGAAGCTGTGTCTAACAATGACTAAATCAACAGTGCTCTGGAATTTACAGTGGAGGAAGGTTGAGAAGCGAAAAACTCAGCAAAGTCCTTTCCATGTCCTTTCTAAACAGTTTTGAATAATCAATTTAACCCCTCCCACGCTTATGACGGAACCTCTCCGTCATGGCCCTCGGGTGGGCCGTGCTGGTGACGGAGCGGTTCCGTCATGGCCCGCTCGCCGCGCCTGCGCAGCGCTGATCTCGCGCCTGCGCTGACGTTCTAAAGAACGGGCGGGGCCATTACGGAACCGCTCCGTCACAAGCACAGCCCACCCGAGGGCCATGACGGAGCGATTCCGTCATAAGCGTCGGAGCGCCGCGCGGCCGCCCCACCCCCTTAGCGCTGCGGCGGAATTGCCGCCGCAGCAAAAGGGTTCAATTTACAGCAAAACAAAAACCTCAGGTTGAGCTAGTCCTAAGTGCTTTTATGGTGGTGCTTGCATCCCTTGCATTAGTTCTCCACAGTGGAGGGAGAATGGCTCACACATATCTAGATAACTGTGTAGCCCATGCTCCAAACAAAGAACAGTTGGTGCTAGACAAGCCCAGGTATGCAGTGGGCTTCAAGATTATTGTTTCTTGCTGAACTAGAGGAAATCTCATCGTCTGCTGGTATAGGGAATTTATAATGCCAACACTATGTTCAGGGTACATTTGGCAAAAGTCTCACAGGACAAAGTGGTCAAGCTGTGTCTTCATTCCAGCTAGATTCTGAGCTGAAAAGATGCTCATTGACTTTCATTGTTCAAGAGACAGGAGTACATATCAGTGAGCAACCTTTCTTTTTTTCAGCACTCCTGCATTTGTGAAGACTCCTCAGACACATGTTTATGCTTTTGTCTTCTCCAAATGACAATCTATCTGACAATCTAATCAGTCAGGAAAGAACACAGATGATGGTCAACATCAAACAGCCTGTGGCAGGGTGATCCTTACAAGCTTGTGGGTGGTAACCAAACATTTGCAGGTGGGCCCCCAACCCAAATAAGTTCACATTTACTTATCTCAAAGGGAGCTTTGAAGGCAGGTGTAAATACATTTTCGGAGTGTAAATGTCAATGGAAAACCCCCTAAAATGCCACAATGTACACCTGTTCCATTTTCATATGCATAATTGGTTACACATGTGAATACTTCTAGAAATCTGCAGCTGTCTAGATTCTCAGGTGTACTCCTGGAATTCTTTAAGCATTCCTAAAAAGTCCAGAATGTACTCCAAACGTAGACGTATGCCTACATGAGCACACTTCAACAGCCTTCATGCATGTTTTATTAACCATGCCCATATTTGTCATAAAAATACCCAATTTTACCATGGGAGGGACATCACAGAAATACTTTGCTCACAGGAGGCCTCTCTAAAGCTGATCCAATTGTTTGACCTTCTTTACTATCGCCATTCTTGCCATGGTCAAATCATTTGATCATGCTGGCACCCTGGAGAGGTTACATTTGACACCCATTGTTTAATAAAAGGGGCCAACGAAGACAATTTAAACCATCTTAGGATACCCCTACTTTATTTTGAGGCTAACTTTTTTGTCTTAGATCTGCTAACCAAATTGAACAATTGGGCATAAGGACACAATCTAATTTTGGAGGAATTCTCTCGTTTCTATTCTGTACTATACTCCTCTGACACCCACCCCTCTCCTGAGTCTCTTTCCGCCTTCTTTGCAAGCATTCAACCTCCTCCTACCTTCCCTATTGACCTAACCTCCCTCGAAACTCCCCTCACCATTCGTGAATTACATACTGCACTCCACTCCCTTAAGAAAGACAAAGCCCCCGGTCCCGATGGCTTTACTGTCGAATTTTATCAACATTTCGCTACTCTTCTGCTACCCAGATTACTTCTACTTCTTGATTCCTTCAAAGTCAGTGGTACCTCCTCGGGCACTTTTTCAGATGCCTACATTTGTATTATACCAAAGGAAGGGAAGGATGCCCAACACTGTAAAAATTACAGACCAATATCACTTGTCAACGTTGATTATAAGTTATATGCCAAATCCTTGGCCATCAGACTGTACACTTTTCTCCCAGATCTTCTTGGACCTGAACAGTCAGGGTTCGTTAAGGGTCGCTTCATTTCTGACAATACCAGACTCCTCTTTAATGTTCTTTCTAAATCGTCCCGATTCAATGATTCCCTAGCCGCAATAGCCCTAGATGCCGAAAAGGCATTTGATAGAGTGGAATGGTCTTTTCTTTTTTCTGCCTTAAAATGGTTTGGCTTTGGCCCTAATTTTATTTCCCTCATATCCTTTCTTTATGCACACCCTAGAGCGGCGGTTTGCGCCAACGGCCTAATTTCCTCTTATTTTTGTCTTGGAAGGGGCGTTAGACAAGGTTGTCCTCTCTCCCCTTTTCTTTTTAACCTTGCTCTAGAACCCTTTTTATCTAAGTTACGTCAAAACCCAAACATTCATGGCTTTCCACTTTCTCACTCCCAAATCAAGCTAGCCGCCTACGCTGACGACATTCTACTTTTTGTTTCTAACCCATCTGTATCCATCCCGGCATTCCTTGATGAAGTTCTTGCTTACTCCAATCTTTCTGGTTACAAACTTAATCATGATAAGTGCGAGATTTTGCCCCTCACCAAATTCACCTTCAAGCCTGATTTTGCCATATCCAATTTTAAATGGAGTCCGAACCATATCAAATATCTCGGTCTCCATAAAACTCCTTCTATCCCTGATACTATTTCATTATGCCTAACTAAATGTACTCAGAAGATAACTGACCTCACTTCTAGATGGCATCCCTTATATCTTTCTTGGTGGGGACGCCTCGACACCATTAAGATGATGCTTTCCCCAATCGTCCTCTACACCATTTCTAATATCCCTCTTGCCATTCCTGTAAAATTTTTTACTAAACTCAATACTACATTATCATCCTTTTTATGGTCGGGGAAAAAACCGCGTATGTCCCTCTCTCGACTACGTCTCCCCAAATCGGAGGGTGGGGTTAATTTCCCTAATTTCCCCGCTTATCATAAAGCTTTTCTCCTGAAACAGGCCGCCATCTGGCTTAAAGATACTTCTGACTCCCTACCCCTTTGGGCGGACCTTGAACGACTCTCTCTTTCTCCATTTTCCTTTGCCGAATATCTCTCCTTCTCTCGCAAACCCCAATTCTTATCTACCCCCATTCATAAATATACTGCGAAATTACTCTTAGCCTCTGCTCCACCACCTCCCTCTTCTATTCACGATCTTCTCGCCACCACTATTTGGTATAACACTAGTATTCTTATCAACCAGAAGCCTTTTTACTGGAAAACTTGGAGGCAGCGAGGTTTAATTTGGGTCTCCCAACTCTTCACTGGCTCTGCTTTTATATCTTTCCCTGACCTCCGCCGAACCTTCTCTCTTCCTTCCTCCTTTTATCGCAAATACCTCTTACTCAAGTCTGCCGTTATGTATACATATGATTCCCTTTCTCATTCGTCTTCTCCTGCGACCTCTGACACTCTTACTTCCTCGCTGCATCTCCAATTGCGGTCCAATCCCTCCGCCTCTTCCATCTATCATTCCTTTCACAACCCTTCTACGCCTCGGCCCAAAACCAACGTGGAAGAGCAATGGGAATCTGATCTTGTCGTTTCTTGGCCCACCTCCTTATGGGATAAAATATGGATTAAGCTTCGCAAATCCTCTAGAGCTGCATCTCTCACACAAACACTCTTCTTCATATACAATAGACTTCTTTACACGCCATATCTTCTTCACAAAAGATTCCCCTTGACTCCGGACCTCTGCTGGTCTTGTGCTGCCCCCAATGCCACGCTTTTTCATATGCTTTTTCTTTGCCCTCTTACGCACGCATTTTGGACTAAAGTATGGGACCAAATCAATTCTATTTTTCAGACTTCTATCCCTTTCTCTCTCACTGACCTCTTCCTTGGCTCTCTTTCTTCCTCCTGGACCGAAGTTGAAGCAAATGTTCATATTGTGGACTTGTTATTAGCTGTTGCGTTTCAATAGGTTACTGTTAATTGGAAAAATTCGAAGGATATCACTTTCAAAGCTTGGTGGTTTAATGTATGCTATAACCATAGATTGGACACTGCATTTGTTTATCCCCTCATCTTGGCCCCAAAACGACAGGAGTTATGGCTTCCTATTACCCTTTACCTGGACGTTTGTGCCAAACGTTCTTCTCACCTGCCACCATCTCAGCAAGAGGTTTCGAAACCCCCCTGAGCTGCCTTTTGTTCCATATTTTTCACTAGCTTTTACATCTCTGCTTTAGTTGCATTATTCTCCCATGTTACCAAGCCTCCCCAGTGTATATTTTGCATTTTCTAGCCTCCTCCACTTTTTATTTTCTTTTTTCTTTTTCCCCCTGCATTCATTATCTCATGTTATTTCTTATGTTGCCCTAGTTTATTGACCTTTTTGATGATATTGTATCTCACTTAGCTCTTTGTAATGACAACTTTGTTTATTTCAATAAAATATTCTTGAACTTAAAAAAAAGGACACAATCTAATTCTGATTTGTCAAACCGGTTTTAGACTTTCAGGTAAGAGCTCATTTGCTGTTCCTGGTTTATTGACCTTGAAAGTCAATGATGGGGGTCGGGGATGGGTGGTAAAATGTAGAGACATTTAAAAGTTGCTCCACTTTTATGACAGTTGCGAGGAGGTTTAATTTCCGGCACAGATCCTTGTTTACCAAATGTAGTAGATATAGGTACCACCCATGTGCTCCCCCCTTGACTCAAAGTAGTGCAAAGCACTTTGTGTTAGTTGTGGCAACTTTCTAATGCAAATTATGATATCCGTAGGCTTGGTATCACTTTTGTAATCCCTACCCAGAACGAAAGGTTAGTAAATCAGAGTCTGGATTTGCACTTGCCCGGTACTACTTGTCTCCAGAAGAAAATGGCTTTGTCAGGTCAGCTATAACAATGAAGTAACATAGCTGCTCTACTTAAATAACCTATAACAGTTGAGCTGTGAGTTTATGCAAGAGTCAGTGGATAAGGTAAATGGCAGGCCAATGAGTATAAGTGCAGCTGCAGTTTAGCTGTTTTTTATTGAGTTTTCTGTGTACACTTACCATTGCCTATATTCCATCCGCCAGCGAGGATCTATGCAAGCTGTTTGTATCTTAAGGAAACCAAGAACAGAAAGTAATGTTATGAAACCTAATCTTTAACCCTCCTACATCTTGGAGGCTGAACTACTATGTAAAACCGGGAGAACTGGAGCTATGATTTGGATATCATTTAACGTGGGATGTGGCAGCCTCTTGATAACAACATGAATGTGTTTGCCCATTAGTGTTTGCAGGTTCCTAAGAAATAACCGAACAATGCATAGATAGTGAGGGCAGGTCAGTGCCCGGAAATCTCAGGAGAGTATAGCAATGAAAATAAATTAAAAAAATACCTAAAGAAGGATTTATAAAGTGCACGACTACTCGGAGAGTGTCCCGGCGCGAAGCATACTAAGCGATTTATTGTTGCAGAAAAACAGCCTAGTGAAATGCAGTGAGAAATAACCACGTTTTCATATTTCACCTGAAAAAGAGCCCTTCTTTCATGGCTCATAAATGCAAGGGGAGGCCACTGCAGGCCTGGCAGCAATGTAGGAAAAAGAAGCCCTCCCCCATCTTTTCCTTTGAACTCAGGGGACCATGACCCAAAGGGCACCAGAGAAGC
Organism: Lissotriton helveticus; assembly: GCF_964261635.1. Classification (NCBI taxonomy): domain Eukaryota; kingdom Metazoa; phylum Chordata; class Amphibia; order Caudata; family Salamandridae; genus Lissotriton; species Lissotriton helveticus. The sequence continues at coordinate 1,222,685,726 of NC_136059.1, read as the reverse complement.
GAAGGGTGCTCACCGGATGATATGGTGTAAACCTTCTTGGCCAGATACACAGGGTCAGTCTGGTAGAAAGCTCTAGGGGTCAAAAGAAGAACTTTAAATTTAACCCTCTCCTCAATCGGCAAGCTATAATGCTCCTTAAGATGATTTTGGATATGAGCCCCTTTGGGAACTTTCAATAGGAGCCAAGTAGTGGCATTCTGAGCCAACTGTAGTCTCATCAGCTGGTATGCCGGAAGGCCGCAGTAGAGAGCATTGGCATAATCAAGCCGAGAGGTAATGAGAGCTTGAATGACAGTTTTCAGGGTCTCCAACGGCAGTTAATACAGAAATGTCTTTATGGATTTTAGAAGTCCAAAGGGCGAGCCCACAATGCCTACCTCCTGGGGTGAAAAGTCGCAGATTATCAAATTTTACCACCAAGTTGCGCACAATAGAAGCCGGTGCAGGAGGGGGATGGAACTGGACTGGGCCAGCATTCACCATCCCATAATGGGTGAGGTGAGTCAAATAAGAGGATCTCCTTTTTATTGACATTACACTGAAAGTTACTGTGCTGCATCCAATGGAAGACAGCCTTCAGACATGATGTAAATCAGTAAAAAGCACTGGGGGCGTCCTGTCCATGGTTAAAAGAAGCTGAGTGTCATCAGCATAGGACATAATCTGGACACCAAAAGATCCACCAAAATTGCTAAGGGGGGTCATGTATATATTAAATAGCGTCTGGCTTAGGGTCGAGCCCTAAAGGACAGACAACTTTAAAGGTTTGTAATCAGAAGTGAAAGGATCCATCCAAACCAATTGCCTTTTGCATGTCAGAAAGGAACAAAACCAGGCCAATGCTGATCTGCACATACCGATGTTTTCCAAGTGGTGCAAGAGAATGGAATGGTACACGGTATCGAAAGCTGTCGATAGATCAAGGAGAATCAATGTGACTTGTTTCCCGAGATCCATCACTAACTTGATTGTATCAGTGACCTTCAACAGATGGTCTCTGTGCTGAAGTGGTGGTGAAAACCCGATTGGGATGGGTGTAACAGCTGGCCAGGCTCCAAATAAATGGACAGTTGGCGATTAATTAGCTTTTCCAAGATCTTACAGAAGGCAGGCAGTAGGGAGCCATGCCTAAAATTAGACAGAATAGATCTGTCAGCGGATGGCTTTTTCAATAACGGTATTAGCTTGCCTTGTTTCCAGCAACTTGGTACCATTGCTGGCTGAAGAGAGCTAGTATTTATTAGTAAATTTAGAATGGGATTGATAACTTTGAATCACACTGAAGATAGGAGGCAGACAAGGGTCATCAGACGAGCCTGATTTACACCCTCCCAAGGCCTGTTCAGACTCCTCAAGATTGATGGGGATATTGTAGCAAAGAATAAAGCTGCATCTTCAGACGAGCCTGATTTACACCCTCCCAAGGCCTGTTCAGACTCCTCAAGATTGATGGGGAAATTGTAGCAAAGAATAAAGCTGCATCTTAGATGGGCTAGTACTTAGAGCATCCACATCATAACTGTCTGAAACAACACCCAGGGCAATAAGGCTAGTAAAAGTGAAAAGAGCTCAATCTGCTTTGCATGTCTTAAATGTATTCTTTAAAGTTGGCAGCATTTTCCCCATAGCTAGAGTGTCCAACATCCTGTATAGCCAGTCTCCAAATGTAGGGACCATGATTTTCCCCCAGTTAATTAGGATCACTTGTATGGTTGTACCAAGGGTTGTTGTGAGCTGTTGACCCCAATAATCTGTGTAAACGACTGCCAGTCAATGGGGGACCCAGCAGAATCACTCCCAGGTTCATAGGTACCCGTACCTTGAAAACCCTGTCTATATCTGTAATGAGCCCTCCCAATATTTATGGAGCTTGAGCCAGTCCATTAACAGAGGCTCCACACACTCTCTAGAAGGCTTCAGATTTTGTTTCATCCCATTTGGCCAGTCAGGTGTGATACCATTGTGTAAGGATTTTATAGTAAGTCTCTCACAATTTCACACAACTAGCAGCTGTTTGGACCTAACCGTAGAAGCACTCTCAGATTTTCAGTGGATTATCTCCAATTCCTGCCCTTGTGTGTTTCTGTGGTACCACAGCCAATAAAGTGCTTGTATACATGGGGAACAATGTGATGGTCATGCAACCAACTTTTCAAAAGCTGTAAGCGGGCAAGCCACCCCTTCTTTAATTAAGGGGTAAAAACAGCTGCAGTTTAAACAAGGAAATGGCGAACTGGCTTTTCCTCCTAATTAGTTTTTTCTGAAATGAACTGGTATTAGAAAGATTTATAAATAGAAATATATGGCATGGTGTTTTTTTTGCACATAGATCATGAGAGCAAAGAAGAAGTTCTGCATTTTACTATTGATTCTGGGATAGTCCTCTTTTAATGTCAGCTGCACTAATCTGCTTCTAAGATGCTTTTAAGCGAATTCTAACTAGTTTTGGGGGTGTTTAATTTCACACTACAGATTCCCCTTTTATTCTTCATGTCTGCACCCACAAGATAACTTTCATGAAGTACCAAGACTCCAAGGTTTTCAGTGGTTTGTAAGATATGTGGTGTGACCATGTATTAAAAAAATACCCTCTGCTGTATATAATATGGGTATTGCAATTCACCTATTTGTTGCTTGACCATATAAAGAAACTTGGCCTTTGGCCTCGTTCCTCTACATGGTCACAGAACTCTTCAGTAACATGCAATATCCTTATAATGTACGGAAGGTGTACTTTATCTCATATATCCTATCTTAGAGGGCTGGGAACACTTAACTCCAATGTGCATCAAATATTCGCTTTCCCAATACTGTTTTCACGTTTGGTCAGCATATCCTGGGAGACCATACACTACAATCCATTAACAAGCTATAATAAAGGAGCTCTTCACTGATGTCTAGATCACATATTAAGTCGTTAAGATGTTTTCTAGGGACCATAGCCAAGATTGTTTAATTACTTACAATACTGTCATTATTATATTGAATTAAATTTTATTTAAATCTGACAGTTTTTAATTTGAAGGGCTCTAGTTCAACCAAAAGAATGAGGTTCAGAAAGAAATTTCAGGACACTTCAGATTAAATCAGGATGTTTCCTATGGCTGAGCTCATGAAATAAAAAAGTATTTGAAGCGGTTGTTGCTGTGGGTTACGTCGCAATCTCTTTACATTGATGTGAGTTAACATGTTTATGGCAGCCTAGAAAAATGATACACCAGACCACTGCTTTCCATTAAAATTAAAATGATGGCTAGAGAGTGTGGGTTTGTAGTGCAAAAGCTCCAGTTCAGGATGGTGTTCTCTGCTCAAGAGTGACATCTGGAGCTGTCCAGCCATCTCCCAAGTAACTGCATCCCAGCCAAACAAACATATCCTGGTTACCACTTTAAAGTGGTTCTGATTCTGGAGAAAAACACACTGCAGGAAATCTGTTTTCCAGAAAAAAAGAAATAACATTCCCAAGGTGTGAAACCCATCCTGGTTAGAGTTCCTTATGTCAGAAAAAAAAATCCTTATGGTCTGTTTATTTCCAGCTCCACATAAATTCCATGCTACTCTTTTATAGGGGAATCCTTTTAGCTCTATGTTTCCTTCCCATTTGTACCCTCCATATCACTCCTGCCTGTCTGCTGTCTCATATAGTCTTAATTGCTATATTCATTGCTCTTTCCATAGTCTGGCCGGTTCACTCCCTTGCTCTCTACTTTGTAGTTTTTTCTTTTCAAATTGCCCAGTTCTTTTATCTTGGTACCTTTACACATATTTACAGCCTAACACGGTTACCCTTACTTCTTAACTAGACTTCACTCCTACCTATATCCTGATATATCTTACCCTTTCCATTAATTCTACTCCTTTTTTCCTAGCTTGTTTTATTGCCCCATGTTCCTGCCCCTGCCCTTACCCCTTGTCTCGTTCTCCTGTTTTTTAGGTTTTGCCTCGCCAAAAAGATGCGCTCTGCGCATCTTTTTCGCGCAGGCGAAAACCTGATGAGAATTGTAGTGTGCTTTGGGTCGGCCCTCCTCATTCATTGGCTGGCTCCGTAAATGGAGCCTTGCCATTGGACGAGGGGCCTGTCCGTCAATGCCGGACCAGACACGGGGGCGTTCCCGACATTCTTTGGCTTTTGCCGACGTCACGCGACGCCGGGAACGCCCCCGAGTCTGGTCCGGCCGGGCCGTGCTTGTTATGAAGTAGAGATCACTTTGTTGGGCCGGTGTTTCGGGGACAGGGGAGGGACGAAAGGTGTACAACCTGGAAGCTCGTACACATGACACGCACGCCAGCCATGTACTCGGCCATGTGAATAAGACATGGCGCGTGCCTGGGCGGGCTGCTGCCTGCCAGTTGGAGGGCGGGTCCCAGAACAAGGTTGCCTCCTCCTCCGCCTATCCCTGACGCGACCGGTGGTGGCAATAACAGAAGCACACCGTCCTAGAGGGGGAACGCGCTGGACGCTGGTCCCGGGCAGTGAGAGGAGAAGGTGGCCTCTGCCAGCTCCAACGGAATGTACTCCCACTGCACTAACATGGCGGCCGCCTTGAGGAGCGTGGCCTTCAGGAGACTCGGCGAGCAGTGTAAGTCCGCCCTGCCTGGCGCGTGTGCTGCTGCCTGCGTTTTACCTCTTCTGCGGTCATTCCTTAGGTTCACTTCTCTCTCACTCTGAGGAACCCGCTCATATTGTCACGTGCGCCTCTTTTAGCCAGTCGTATCTTTTTATAGCCTACAGGACGTTGCATTCTGGGACTTGTAGTTTCAATATAACATGAACATGGGCTAACCATCCCCTCATAGAACGTGGGATAATAAGCAGGACTGGTTGGAGTTGACACATCTGACAAGGGCCCACTATGCCCGCATACTGAGAGCGGTGGTGGTTTGTGCTGTGATGTTCACAACTACAGCTATTGGCTGCTGCTGCAGGGAGTGCAGCCTCACCTGTGAATTTAGCCGATGTTTCAAATACATCACTCAGCATGTTTGGGTTTATAGTTAACGATTCTCTTAGCTGTGTGCCTCAAAATACCTACCATGCTTGGTACAGTTGGTTAAATAGGGAGTGCCTGATTGTGTCACGCATTAACAAGGAACCTACCGCCTTCAAGGAGAAAATTCAAATTACCTGTTTTAGCACAGGCAGTGCCCTTCTAGAGCACTTATTTCGGTCCTAACATTCTTGCAAGGGACCGGTGCAATGGGCAATAACAGTGCCACTTTGTTTTAGATAATTTACAACAAGGGGTGGTGATGGACAGAGTCTCTGAATTAAGCAGAGTACTCTCACCCAGTCAAGAGATCAGGGCTAGATCCAACACCGTTTTTTAGCTCATTGCACCATCCCAGTTTCAGAACCTGGCTGTATGCAAATTAGTCTGTCCCTGGCCCAGTGCATCATGGGAACAGGGCAGACCAGACTACAAAAGCCAATTCTTACACTGGGAAGGAAACAAACTTCCGGGGACCGGTTTCTGCCATTTCAGGCGTCTTCGGCCCGGCTTGCTTGAATCCTGATGGTGCAATGAGCAAGGGACTCACATCTGAGTATACCCTTCCACGCTTAGGGTGGACAAAATAATTTACAACAAGGGGTGGTGATGGACAGAGTCTCTGAATTAAGCAGAGTACTCTCACCCAGTCAAGAGATCAGGGCTAGATCCAACACCGTTTTTTAGCTCATTGCACCATCCCAGTTTCAGAACCTGGCTGTATGCAAATTAGTCTGTCCCTGGCCCAGTGCATCATGGGAACAGGGCAGACCAGACTACAAAAGCCAATTCTTACACTGGGAAGGAAACAAACTTCCGGGGACCGGTTTCTGCCATTTCAGGCGTCTTCGGCCCGGCTTGCTTGAATCCTGATGGTGCAATGAGCAAGGGACTCACATCTGAGTATACCCTTCCACGCTTAGGGTGGACAAAATAATTTACAACAAGGGGTGGTGATGGACAGAGTCTCTGAATTAAGCAGAGTACTCTCACCCAGTCAAGAGATCAGGGCTAGATCCAACACCGTTTTTTAGCTCATTGCACCATCCCAGTTTCAGAACCTGGCTGTATGCAAATTAGTCTGTCCCTGGCCCAGTGCATCATGGGAACAGGGCAGACCAGACTACAAAAGCCAATTCTTACACTGGGAAGGAAACAAACTTCCGGGGACCGGTTTCTGCCATTTCAGGCGTCTTCGGCCCGGCTTGCTTGAATCCTGATGGTGCAATGAGCAAGGGACTCACATCTGAGTATACCCTTCCACGCTTAGGGTGGACAAAATAATTTACAACAAGGGGTGGTGATGGACAGAGTCTCTGAATTAAGCAGAGTACTCTCACCCAGTCAAGAGATCAGGGCTAGATCCAACACCGTTTTTTAGCTCATTGCACCATCCCAGTTTCAGAACCTGGCTGTATGCAAATTAGTCTGTCCCTGGCCCAGTGCATCATGGGAACAGGGCAGACCAGACTACAAAAGCCAATTCTTACACTGGGAAGGAAACAAACTTCCGGGGACCGGTTTCTGCCATTTCAGGCGTCTTCGGCCCGGCTTGCTTGAATCCTGATGGTGCAATGAGCAAGGGACTCACATCTGAGTATACCCTTCCACGCTTAGGGTGGACAAAATAATTTACAACAAGGGGTGGTGATGGACAGAGTCTCTGAATTAAGCAGAGTACTCTCACCCAGTCAAGAGATCAGGGCTAGATCCAACACCGTTTTTTAGCTCATTGCACCATCCCAGTTTCAGAACCTGGCTGTATGCAAATTAGTCTGTCCCTGGCCCAGTGCATCATGGGAACAGGGCAGACCAGACTACAAAAGCCAATTCTTACACTGGGAAGGAAACAAACTTCCGGGGACCGGTTTCTGCCATTTCAGGCGTCTTCGGCCCGGCTTGCTTGAATCCTGATGGTGCAATGAGCAAGGGACTCACATCTGAGTATACCCTTCCACGCTTAGGGTGGACAAAATAATTTACAACAAGGGGTGGTGATGGACAGAGTCTCTGAATTAAGCAGAGTACTCTCACCCAGTCAAGAGACGTTTATGTGCGCTGTGAATTACAAGTGGGCCGTAGTGTCACCATTTTTTATTCTTACGCCACCTCATCACCGCATGGCGTGTTTAATGGGTCTAGTTCCACGTGTAGAGTATTTTCGACTTCCTTTACCGTCGGTAAAAGTACCGCTGTTTCTTGGTACTCCACGGAATCAATCTGTGTGCTCTGCGGCAATGGTGGCGCTATTCAGCGCTCCCTTCACCTGCAACTCCTGCATACTCGGTGGTCCCCGCGGGACGCCTCTACAACCATGGCAGAGTGGAGCTTCAGAGTGGAGCTTCAGAGTGGAGCTTCAGAGTGCAGAGTGGAGCTTCAGAGTGGAGCTTCAGAGTGCAGAGTGGAGCTTCAGAGTGCAGAGTGGAGCTTCAGAGTGGAGCTTCAGAGTGGAGCTTCAGAGTGGAGCTTCAGAGTGGAGCTTCAGAGTGGAGCTTCAGAGTGGAGCTTCAGAGTGCAGCTGCAGATTCAGAGTGGAGCTGCAGATTCAGAGTGGAGCTGCAGATTCAGAGTGGAGCTGCAGATTCAGAGTGGAGCTGCAGATTCAGAGTGGAGCTGCAGATTCAGAGTGGAGCTGCAGATTCAGAGTGGAGCTGCAGATTCAGAGTGGAGCTGCAGAGTGGAGCTTCAGAGTGGAGCTTCAGAGTGGAGCTTCAGAGTGGAGCTTCAGAGTGGAGCTTCAGAGTGGAGCTTCAGAGTGCAGAGTGGAGCTTCAGAGTGGAGCTTCAGAGTGCAGAGTGGAGCTTCAGAGTGCAGAGTGGAGCTTCAGAGTGCAGAGTGGAGCTTCAGAGTGCAGAGTGGAGCTTCAGAGTGCAGAGTGGAGCTTCAGAGTGGAGCTTCAGAGTGGAGCTTCAGAGTGGAGCTTCAGAGTGGAGCTTCAGAGTGGAGCTTCAGAGTGCAGCTTCAGAGTGCAGCTTCAGAGTGCAGCTTCAGAGTGCAGCTTCAGAGTGGAGCTTCAGAGTGCAGAGTGGAGCTTCAGAGTGCAGATTCAGAGTGGAGCTTCAGAGTGCAGATTCAGAGTGGAGCTTCAGAGTGCAGATTCAGAGTGGAGCTTCAGAGTGCAGATTCAGAGTGGAGCTTCAGAGTGGAGCTTCAGAGTGGAGCTTCAGAGTGGAGCTTCAGAGTGGAGCTTCAGAGTGGAGCTTCAGAGTGGAGCTTCAGAGTGCAGAGTGGAGCTTCAGAGTGCAGATTCAGAGTGGAGCATCAGAGTGCAGATTCAGAGTGGAGCTTCAGAGTGCAGAGTGGAGCTTCAGAGTGCAGATTCAGAGTGGAGCTTCAGAGTGCAGAGTGGAGCTTCAGAGTGCAGATTCAGAGTGGAGCTTCAGAGTGCAGAGTGCAGCTTCAGAGTGCAGCTTCAGAGTGCAGCTTCAGAGTGCAGAGTGGAGCTTCAGAGTGCAGCTTCAGAGTGCAGAGTGGAGCTTCAGAGTGCAGCTTCAGAGTGCAGAGTGGAGCTTCAGAGTGGAGCTTCAGAGTGGAGCTTCAGAGTGGAGCTTCAGAGTGGAGCTTCAGAGTGGAGCTTCAGAGTGCAGAGTGGAGCTTCAGATTCAGAGTGGAGCTGCAGATTCAGAGTGGAGCTGCAGATTCAGAGTGGAGCTGCAGATTCAGAGTGGAGCTGCAGATTCAGAGTGGAGCTGCAGATTCAGAGTGGAGCTGCAGAGTGGAGCTTCAGAGTGGAGCTTCAGAGTGGAGCTTCAGAGTGGCGCTTCAGAGTGGCGCTTCAGAGTGGCGCTTCAGAGTGGAGCTTCAGAGTGCAGAGTGGAGCTTCAGAGTGGAGCTTCAGAGTGGAGCTTCAGAGTGCAGCTTCAGAGTGCAGCTTCAGAGTGCAGCTTCAGAGTGCAGCTTCAGAGTGCAGCTTCAGAGTGCAGCTTCAGAGTGCAGAGTGGAGCTTCAGAGTGCAGAGTGGAGCTTCAGAGTGCAGATTCAGAGTGGAGCTTCAGAGTGCAGATTCAGAGTGGAGCTTCAGAGTGCAGATTCAGAGTGGAGCTTCAGAGTGCAGATTCAGAGTGGAGCTTCAGAGTGCAGATTCAGAGTGGAGCTTCAGAGTGGAGATTCAGAGTGCAGATTCAGAGTGCAGATTCAGAGTGGAGATTCAGAGTGCAGATTCAGAGTGCAGAGTGGAGCTTCAGAGTGCAGATTCAGAGTGGAGCATCAGAGTGCAGATTCAGAGTGGAGCTTCAGAGTGCAGAGTGGAGCTTCAGAGTGCAGATTCAGAGTGGAGCTTCAGAGTGCAGAGTGGAGCTTCAGAGTGCAGATTCAGAGTGGAGCTTCAGAGTGCAGAGTGGAGCTTCAGAGTGCAGAGTGGAGCTTCAGAGTGCAGATTCAGAGTGCAGAGTGGAGCTTCAGAGTGGAGCTTCAGAGTGGAGCTTCAGAGTGGAGCTTCAGAGTGGAGCTTCAGAGTGGAGCTTCAGAGTGCAGCTTCAGAGTGCAGAGTGGAGCTTCAGAGTGGAGCTTCAGAGTGCAGAGTGGAGCTTCAGAGTGCAGAGTGTAGCTTCAGAGTGCAGAGTGGAGCTTCAGAGTGCAGAGTGGAGCTTCAGAGTGCAGAGTGGAGCTTCAGAGTGGAGCTTCAGAGTGGAGCTTCAGAGTGGAGCTTCAGAGTGGAGCTTCAGAGTGTCAAGAGCAATGCCAATAGCTCTAACTTTAACAAAGGCAAAACCATTGCATTGTAAATGCTTGTTTTAAGGTAGTGAGGCTGATGCACTTCATTTAAGGTTTTATGTGACATGAGGTGAAGCTTTTAAATTGTTCCCGTGTGCCCCATCCCCAAACCTGTTTAAAATATTTTTATCGCGCCCAGTACACAAGCATGTACTGGAAGGAAGTGGTTTGTGGTGCTGCACTAGTTCAGACTGTTGAGCTTCTTAGCTGGTCAAAAGACGCCCATTACGCAGAAAGAAGCCCCAGCCGTTGCCTGCGTCATGCACATCGCAGGCCACGTGCCTGTCAGTCGAAGACACCCAGTCAGGTAAGGGGGTGGCAGTAGGTGCATATGTCAAGATCAGGGATGGACAGAAGCACATCGGCCACGGGGAGAGTAAGTGCTGGTCCTGTGCTGGTGCAACTAAAGTATACGTTTCAGATGCCCGGACGTCCTATGTTGGTGGCCCTGATCGGGGCCACCCCTGGCGAGCGCCTGTTGCTGTTGCACCGGGTCGTAAATTATAAATGTCGTAAATGTAGGACAGTTGGTGTATATGGATTCCTCTGTGTTCACTGCGACATCAATAGTGATAGTCCCTACACGTGTGACTTGAATGTGGCCGGTATTTTAGCTGTGCAGTGATATACACACGCTCTTCACACGAGCTGCCGAAAGCCACAGGTCGCAGCAATGCACAATCCATCATGCCGACTTGCCCGAAGGTGCGCAGGCAGATATTTTTCATGGTGGCAGAGGCCTGCTGTTTCTTTGGAACAGCCACGAGAGCCTTCAGCTGCTGGGCGTGCGGCCGCTTTGTTCCTGCAGGTATCAAATCACAAATGTTATGAATTTCAGCCATGGCAGCATTTGTTCCTGGACGTGCAGGAAAATGCGGTTGGTGGAGCGCCCGTTGGTTTAGAAATGGAATACGTTTCTGGCAGTAAGCGGGCCGTTTGACGGCATGCCCAGAGCGTGATCCCTTCAAGCAGTTGCCAACGCCAGCCCTCACAGCTTCTACACACTATTGCCCTGAAACCAATGCTTAATTTGTAAAAAAATGAAGTGCCATGGGGCCCTTCTCGGAAGGCCAGTGCAACCTGCACCACGGAGTGCCCATGCCAGTGCTGTCAATTACAGTACCAAAATAAGAGCTAACCATCACAAGTGTGACAACTCAGTCGATTTAAGGCGGCACAAAGCTATAATAATGTCTTGAGAGGTTGGCATTTTTCATTTTCAATTCCATTTAATAAACAGGGCTGTTGTGCACATTTCAGACAGTGCCACCACGTGGTGAACTGTCACAGGAGCTGATGCTGACAATTAAGTGCTGGCGGCCAGCACCGGAAACCACCTGCTCACATTAAACATTGCCTGAAATATGTTAATTTTTCTTGCCCCTTCTCTTTCTTTTACTCTCCCTAACTTTTATTTCCAAAAAACTGTATTACCTGATCCATAGTTTTCTTTGCTAGTTATTCATTTTCTACCCTAAGCTTGCACTTGCTTTCAAGCAGGTGGAGTCTGAGCGAAACACAACATGTGTGTGGAGTTGCTGCAGAACTTTAATCCAGTTGTCGAAGTGCATTAAAAGAAGTATGGGAACTACGATGCTGCATGCAATGGAGTGAGGTCAAAGGTGTGGCTAAAAAACCCAAAATATTCTGTTCTTTTTTTGGTCTTTCATTGTTAGGCAATTACATATAAAATAACGCTCAGTTTAAATGAAACATAAATAAAGACGTTACTCAGTGGGAAAATGCTATATCTATAGCATATAATGAAACCTCTATTAGTTAATGCACTGAAGAGGTCTGTGTGTAACCAGAGAGCCGCAGAATTAAATCTTGGTTGGTGCAGTGGAGAATACTGACTTGTGTATTTTTAGTGCTACAAGGTCAAAACCTGTGACAAAGCACTGTGAATATGTAAGTCATTACTTTAAACTTGCATTGCACACAGCATGAGATAGGCTGCTACAAAATGCGCAAAAAAGGTTTAAGATAAAACGGTTCTTTCAAAATAGAGATTTTAGTATTAGCCAGACTCTATGTAATTCATGTTTTTTACATAATTGTCCCTTCAGCACTTCGTCAGGGACAGTAAGCGTTATATAAATACGATTACAATTCGCTTCTCAGTTGTAAACTCTTTGCACTACCACTCAAAAACTATAAATCTTTGTCATCACAAAGTTTAGAGGGATTCGATCAATTAAAGCTAGTACAAGCTCCAAGGCATGTTTTACATTTTCAGATTACCCTTTAACATTTGCAGATTATCTCATAGTGCATATTTGCATTTCTTTCAGGCAAGCAGGCACCCTGGCAGGAAGGCTTGTTTAGCTGTCTTCCTGACTTAGGTTTCACAGCCCATCAGACTCACTGAATGACACTTCAGCTGAAGCATTTAAACCATCCAAATTAAACCTCCCTGGATGGTTGACTCTTGACAAAAAGTAGGGGAACAGTTTCTCATGCATAAAAAAGCATGTCCCTCCGATCCCGCCCCCTTTGACCGCTGCTTTAATCCTATTTGTCCAGTAACTACTATTATCCATCCAATCAGGATTAACAGGGGACTCGGAATGAGGCCTTCAATGCGCTCGATATCTTGCTTTGGATACTTGCTAGCTCTTGACTTTGCTGACTAGTAAGCAACGCTGAAAGCATGGTACCTGTAACTGGAAAGTGGTTATGTAGGTGTGCTGACTCCTTCCCAGACCCTCATTACTTGAGGCCGGTGAGAATCCCCTTGTTTTCCTGCCCCAGAATTACTGTTATAAGCTCCGTCTGATTTGGTAGGCCACTCCTAATTATGGACCCAGTAGAGAAAAATGTTAATAATAAAAAATAAATAACAAATGTTATGACATCAAAGAACACATACTGGCACTGAGGTTGCTAACTGGAATGAAAGGTGATTGCACTGTGGATTTCATTTTCAAAGATGAAGGGACCAGGCAACCTCTTTCCTGCATTGCCAGAAAAAGGAATACACCTTTAGCAAACTACACAGGCAGAGATCTGTATGTCTAGAGCTGAATGGTCTGAAATGTGTTAGAGGTCATGCCTTTTCGCTTGTTGTCACAACCTGCAGCATTGTGCTGTATAAATCAGTCAAAGTTCTCACAATCAGTATCAGTAGGAACATACTTACTCTAACAATAAATGTTGATCATAGCAGTTTGAGAAAAAGTGGGGTAACTAAATCTGAAAAAATGTGTAAATGGATTAATGAATGAGTGGATGAATATATGGAGGTATGTGTGGAGAGAAATAGGTATACATTGAAAGATGCAAATGTATGCATGTAGACACATATATAAACACATCTATAGAAATAAGCACAAAGCAATGGAGAGGAAGAAAATAAAAGCATAAAATAAAGAGAAAATAAAATTAAAGAGACACATATGCATAGCTATATCTAGATAGAAAGACAAAGCAATATAGACGGCACTGAGGCACTGCAGAGAGATATAGAGCTAACAAGACATAGCGCCGTATTTACAGTTTGACGGCCAGGGTACTCTGCCACAAACTTGCTGGCGTACCCTGTTCACCAAACTTGTGGTCCATCCATTCTGTTCAGAGTTGGAAGAAGTTCCATGTTTCAGCTGGTGGAGCCTCTACTGTGCAGATAACTGGCACTGGACCATCGGTCAATGTACTTGAGATCATCTGCCCTATTTATAGGGGACATTCAAACAATTATTTTCCTATCTGGAGTCACTAGGGATAACCTAGTGGTCCCGAAAAGGGAACATGATGGGAGAAAACTTTCAGCATGTCAGGGGCATTTATTTTTTTTATTTCAAAAACATTCTCCTGTTTTGGGAGTTTGTTTCTGAAGAACAAAAATCTTTGCTAAGCTACTGCATTCTTCCAACCAAGCTTCCACAGTGGAAACTCGGTTGACGGCATAGAGATCGCCACCTACTTGGTGGTCGTACACAAGGACTGTTAAGTATGTGTCTCTGCTGCCCTTGTCGACAGACAGACGGGCTGCCACACTCTAAATTAGGCAATTAGGTTTAGTACTGTATATAGAACAGGAGGTAGAAAGTAAGATCTAGTTAGATCTGTGTTTTAAATAAAAGGTTGTAGTATTTTCACTACTTCAACACAGGCAGGTGATTCTCATTGGTGAACATCCTATCAGTCACATGGTTTGAATAATCTGGTAGAGTGTGGAGCAGTTTTATGTTCTAAAGATGATTTTGCTGCTCCAGCTTACTAACACTCCTTCCCCCACAGACGAGTGAAGGTAGCCGAACCTGGCCACTCCGGATGCCCACATGTTGCCCGCACGACTCACAAGTACACAACCCGAAGTTGGCAGGCCTATCTCCCTCCCCTTCTCTCTTCTATTTATCTTTCTCTATATTCTTTATTCCAGTACATGCAACTGAACCTCACCGGCCGGTGGATGTAGGTGGCGGCTATTGTTACACTTGCTACAAAATAATAAAAGATTTAAACCATAAAGATGATTTTGCTTGTCCGCAGAACCAGGGTCGGCTGAGAACGTAAATCAGCACTGGCAGTTAAGTCAGACGGTATGCGGGTGGGGATGCTGGTTGGGAACACTGCTGCTACTTTTGTTACAGGGGGCCAATATTGCAGCACTGCTGCAAAACTAGCCTCTGGTAACAAAAACGTCCCCCACGGGTCCAAAACCGGCCCCCACTCTTACGGTCCACCGGGAAAACGGCTGGTGCTTGCTGCGGCCAGTCCGGCCCTGCGGAGAACTAACCCAGATTTCAAATGGTCTTCTGGCTTCCTGACTGCTGAAAGCACCACACCAAAGCTTACTTACTTCACAGATGGTACTGCTATTAAAAGGCCAAAGGCCAACATCCTTTAAAAGGTATTTTAAGACTGGATAGCTCCTAATGTACTGTAAGCACACTACAATAAGAGATGCAGTACAATTAAAACAGCCTTTCTAGCCCTTTCCATTTTGAGCTTATCAAAGGGTAAAGCTGGAGACCACAAATTTCAGTCGTTCCTGCGCAGGCCAGCACTTTGCGGTGCAATACATTTGGGTATTTACAGCAGTAGTGTCTTTCCATCATATGATTTTGCATCTACAACGCTGTTACATTGTGGGTACCAAAACCTAATATTTTTCTGAACCCCAAATATCCCGAAACCCCATATTTTACCTCTGCCAGTTCAACTCCACTGTTTCTGTTGATCCTGTGGCAAGAGACACCATCCTCCCAACATGAAACACCAGTTTATCAGAATAGAAATCAAATAGTTAAATAGTACCCACAGCCAATCAATAACTGAGTTCCAAATCAAGGGAAGTGTGTTTATATATTTTTTTACAAAAATCCTAGGGGCTGATTGCAAGTACGGTAGTCTGAAGACCGCCATACTTGCTGTGGCAGTCCGACTGCCTCCTCCTCAGTAGTCCAACTGCCACAAGACCCCCTTTGGGGGATGTAGGTTTGTTTGGGATGCGATTTTGAAAAATTTAAAGTAAATTGTTTTTAACTATTTATTTTATTATATTTTATTGTTGAATTGACTTTTTTATCAATCATCTAACAGTATGCTTATTTTATTGTAGTACAAACTTGTATGGCTTGGATAGCCAAAATAAAGTCATTTTGACTTGACTTGGTAAGTAAACATGACTCATAACTCAAAGCGCAAACAGTATGAACAATAAATCAATGTTCAGTCAAATACTTGCATCTATAAGCAAAATATGTATTTTATTTTTAACTCTACACAGGCAAAGTAAGAATGACATTCAGAAGCAACAACAC
Source organism: Lissotriton helveticus (assembly GCF_964261635.1). Taxonomy (NCBI): domain Eukaryota; kingdom Metazoa; phylum Chordata; class Amphibia; order Caudata; family Salamandridae; genus Lissotriton; species Lissotriton helveticus. The sequence continues at coordinate 1,222,670,257 of NC_136059.1, read as the reverse complement.
AATCACCATGAGATCAGGGCTCTCTTATAGTTGTCAGGCAAATCCCTGTCCCACCCTCTTCATTGTACTGTGGGCAGGGTTATTCTCCACTCCCAGGTGGCCAAATCCAGGGAATGTGTGGTAATAGGCTGCACTCAAAAGTTCCTCTTTAACTTCATGAATTAGTCACAAGTGCCGATGGCGCAGCAGCACTGTTAACAGCGAGGCACCGGGACCCAACATGTCCAGGTCAAGTCTTACCCGTTCCAGCAGCTCGGAAGTGTTCAGCTTTGCAGGGAGTGCCCTCAACGTAATTCCCATGAGTTCTGACCCTGTTCAGGAAATTGGGCTGCTCGGGACACATGGGGCAGTGCCCGGTGCTGCAGGCTCTCTCTCCTGAGCGGCGCTGCTAAAGTTCTCCAGTTAGCAGCTCACAGCAAACAAAACATGATAAGTCAGCCTTCTTCACTGGGAAGGGGAAATCCTTCCTTCAGCTACTGAGTGGAGCCCAGTGAGGGTGCCGCATCATCTGCGGCATCCTCTGCAGCCCTCAGGCGGTCAATCAGGGGCAGTTCTCTCACTGTACAGGCTCGACCAGCTGAACTCAGCCTCAGCCTTTTCTTGGACGATGGCCCAAACTTCTTGGCAACTTTGGGACTGGCAGCCCCATCTGACATTCGAGGTTGCCGGATACTTTGTCAATCTGGCGCAGACTCCTCTGGTGTAAACACCTTCACCACGTTGTTTATGAGTCTAAGCGCCTTAACAGGAACAACTTCACTGGCGGTCCCTTCTGGCATACGGAGTCACCATGAATCTGTCTGGGATATTCCCCTACTTCTCATGTCTTTACCAGGCAAACCAAAGTACTCCATGTAATGTACCACTGCAGGCAGAGTTGCACTCAGTGTACAGTCACAGCACACTTAGGGCCAGATTACGAGTTTTGCGGTGCAGCAGCGGGACTACCCCGCAACCGCACCCCCAAACCCACATGAGAACTGCTTGCCATATTATGACTTTTTTAGTCAGTGGAGGGCGGTTCGCTTGGCGTTTCCACAGCAGTGCCTATAAAAGAGGCACCGCAATGGGAACGTCAAAGTAAGTTCCAGCACGGCATGGACTGTGAAGTCCATGCCATGCTGGAACTGGGGGTGCATGCACACAGGGGGGGTACATGTTGTGCCTCGCTGTGTGCATCTACATGGAGTGAGGCACAAGGGGGCCTTGCAGGGTCCCCTTTTCTTTCCTCACTGCCACTGTTTTTATGGAGGGAAGACCTCTAGGAAATCAGTGGCAGTGAGGAAAGTCGTAATATGCTTGGCAGGACCGCTGTGGTCAACAGTGATTCCCTTGAGGAGGCGGCGGTCCTAGAGCAGCACGACCACCAAGGTCATAATGTGGCGATCAGAAGACCGCCACCGCTGCCCCACCACCAGTTTGGCTGTCGACTCGTAATTAGGCCCTTAGTGTCCAGCACTGTTATCTCCATGGTTGTAACATTAAAGTCAGACATATATTCATCACACATTCAGTCTGTATGCACTGTAGCTTTTTTGTAGTTTACCAAGGTGTGGTATTCTGCACAACAGTTCACCCTTCATGTGTTGCACTTCACGCAAGCATGCCTACTCCCAGCCCATGCTTTCAATGCACATGCACAGCACTACATCTTCTCAGGAAATGTATTCCCCACAGGCATACATACACGCAGTACATGCCCTAACCACACATAAACCGCACAGTACTATTCCTGTCCTGTGCCCTTCCGAGGCCCACATACATCCAGTGCCGATTCAGTACTCCTGCGCTGCGCTGCACTCCATATCTACCTAATGTAGGCTGAGGATAAGTTAAGCAGACAGCAACTGCACTGTAAAAAAAGTAAGTGAGCCTGTAGGCCTCAGTCCAGCGACACAGGGTAAAAAAGACATGTTCACTAATGCTGATCACTATACGGTATGCTGCCACCACCGCTCTTGTGCTGCATAACTCCTGGTGAAGGTTATCGCTATCCACCACTATGAGGTCAGTGCTTTGGGAATCCCTCCTCATTCAACAAGACCACAATCTGTGAGACAGGCCTATGTCATGGCACACGTGCAGGATCCATGAATGCCTATAACAAAAAAAAAACAGCATTAGGGATCCAGCCAGCAGTACAGGTGGGCACTCAGGGCAGGCCTACTCGTCTTTTCCTATGCAGAGGACTTTTCCGTCCCAACATATACATTATTATATATGTATAGAGAAAACAAGAGAAAGAGTGAGAGATAGAGAAAGAGAATGTATATGTTTTTTCATAGCAAAACAATATTATTAGAAAAACTTTACCTTGATACCATGCATTCTTTGTAATTGTAATAACGGAGTATATTTTAAAACTTTGAAAAACTATTTTGCCTATGCATATTGATATGGGGTACACCACTGTTTCCTATTGTTCACATATGTTAATTGCAGATTTAATTTACTTTCTCATTTATACATACATTAAAGTAATATTGTTTATTTCTGTTTTGATTTTAATTTAATCTTTCCTTCAAAATGTTTTCTTGAAATTGGCTTTCAATGATTTGGTTTCCACCAATGTGATTTCTTAGCTTTTATTTTTCCCCTAATTCACATACATCCCTGTCCTAGCCTCACACTCTTCAATCTGTATCTTGAACCTCTGTGTGACATCATCAAAGACTCCGATATTTCAATATGCTGATGACATCCAACTTCAGTTGAAGGTTTCCCCTTGGTTGATATCTGTTTACTGGCCACAACCCTGGACAACATACAGTCCTGGATGATAATTATCACCTGAAACTCAATATCAACAAAACTGAGTTTCTACCTATCTTACCACATTCCTCTTCCACTCTGGGTAACAGCTGAGTGGATTCTACTAATGTCTTGGATGATTCCCTATCATTGAAAGCTACAAATCATTTGTATGTATTCTGAATAATTGGCTCAATCTTCATAAAAGCACTAACAACATGGCTAGAAATGCCAAATGTCAGCTCAGAGTTATCCATGAGTTAAAATCTTGTCAATTAGAACAAGCACAAGAGGAAATAATCACATCTTTGGTACTCTCTATCTTAAACAATGCCAATTCTATTCTCGCTGGCATTCCAAAAATTCACGTTGTTCATCAGGGCATCCTTGCATTCAGCAGCATGAAATTTATAAACAGTTTAACCCTTTAACTTACAACAGAGAACTCCAAGTTAGTGCCAACTCTGTCTCTTGGTTGACAGATATTTTCCACTGTGTTAGAATGGAGCATAAATCAAAATTCATCCACTTACAGCCGTTTAGAGTTCAGTCAATAATGAGAGGATTGGTACATTTTTACAAGTTTTATTTCTCATTTAGAGATTAGTAATAGTTTTGTTGTTTATTCAGATTAGTCAGATATATCCAGTTACAGACACATCTGAGAAAAATGTGGTTAGAGGCAGCTTGAAAAATTACAGCATGTTCAATAAAAGAAATAGTTCCTATCTTAATCTAAAGGACATAACCTAACATGAAACCCATAAAGAGTTTTTGTGGAAAACAGCAAAGATTAAGAGCATCAAGCTAATAGTCACAAGAGAGCGAACTCCTCATTAACAGCAGTTCTGGAAACGCAGCCGAGTTCCCCAACAATTGCAGTAGCAACCATCAATACAAGCTAGAAGGGTATTAATCACAGCAATAGCTATGATTCGGCTTAAAGAAAGGAAGTATCCTCACAAATGGTAAGGAAAACAAGAACAATCTCCATTAGCAGTAGCTTAAAGTAATGTGGGCTAGCACAACAAAGTTGCTAAGGGGTATGGCAGGGTAGATGTGCATAGAATGCATCAAATGTCATAACTCTCTACCTATGCACACATACTGTAAGGCATATAACATATGTCGCAAAAGCAGGTGCTTAAATAATTTACAGCCATTGAAGAAGGACCTTTCAATGGTCCGCCTCCTCTCGTCTCCAACGGTAAACGCCCATGTCGACATGATGTTATTTGAATGCGGCTACAGCATATTACAAAAAGATACATCTTGGAAGGTTCTCATGAGAACCTTTGCAAACCTTCTCTGTTAACTGCTCAGTGTCCCAGTGTGTAAAAATGGACTGGTCTATAAAATGAAACATTAAAATCTAGCATGTCCTGGTTATATCATGAGAAGCATCTTTCTTCAACAAGCCTTAATTCTACTAAACATTTTATTTATTATAACACTTAGCAGCTGACTTGATCTAATATGATGAAATCATATGGTGTGAGGAAAGAATGAAAAATATTTTCTTGAAACAGCACATTTTCTGACAATTACACATATTACAGCTAAACATTGGAATAGTCCAGCAGTTCTAAAAGGTGATATTTTATTAAAGGGAAAGAGAAAAGGGAAAAAAAATATGAGGAATAGTCATGTAAGCACGATGGAAATGGGAGCTTTCTGCTGACTAATAAGCTGCACATTTGCTTCTATACATTTAAGAAATGCACATTTTCCTACTGTTTGTTTTGTTAGGCATTCTTCTACATTATTGTCAAGACACATTTTATCATCCATGTAAGTTTAATGGGGCATATCATCAAGGGCATTATCGCCGTTTTAGCAGCACTTTTTGCGGCTAAAGGGACGATAATTTTAACTCCCTATCAACAAGGCGGCGCTAACATGCATTTGCGCATGTTAGCTGCCGAATTCCCAACGCCTGGCATCTCAGCGATAAACATCGCTAATGAGATGCAAAGTAGGCGTGGCTGGGAAAACTACATGGGAAATTATCGCTAAGGCATCTTCGCGATATCAGCAAAGAGCCTTAGCGATAATAATCATTGCGTTAACCATGCCTTAACACAGGAATTTAACGTCTGTCAAATTCCTGACTAAGGCATACCTAACATGGGAGGTGGACTATGGTGATACGACCACAGGGTCTTATCACCAAGGCTATTGCCGTTTTGAGTGCGAAATTGCTGGTTTTCCAGCTATGGTGGCCCATTTCCCTGGATATCACTGGAATATTATCACACTGGAGTAACGCGTTGTTGATAATGTGCTAACCGGGCGATAAATTCCAGCGATAGATGTTGATAAATATAAAAGCGCTAAGCACACTTTGCGATATTTATCGCCGTCTGTTGCTGATAAACCCCAATATTGTCTACAATTTTCTGCTCTATCAATCCCATTACACATTTTTGCACTCACTGATGCATGCTTTTTGCACACATGTTGACACTCTTGCCACTGCCACTACCTGACCAAGAAGCTGAAAATCGCAGGACGTTTGTGCTAACTAAGCAGTTAAATATCCTCTTACTTTAAATTCCTATCTTCCACAAAAAAGTACAGCCTGAACCAGTATTTCTCTGGCTGCGCATCCGAAATTACAACATGAATTACCCTTCAGATGTATTTATTTTGGAACAAAAAACATTCTTAAGTGCATGTGATGCTCATGCTAATGAATTAAAATGTTCTCCTGCTGGTAGGTTAGCAAACACCCTCATTCCCTGCTTAAACGTGCATAAGCAGTACAAGGCCTCTCTTAATCCTGATATACTGAAGTGAGGTCCATTAACGCATCTTCTTCTCCTTCTCCAGAGCCTTCTGCTAAATGGAGCACATGGCCATGTAAGAACAACATTCCATGTTTGAAGCCCTGGCTCCTGCTGCTGTCCATTACAAAAATCAGCAAGCATTGATAAGGCCAATAGGCCTTGCTTTTTTTTTTTGCAGAGTTTTATATAGCGCGAACTAGACCCGAACCGAATCAGGTATCAGAGCGCTTTACATATTTTTCCAGTTACGTTACATGAGGACACACTTTCATTTTAGGCACGGGGAGATTAAGTGATTTGCCCAGAATCACAGGAGGTTTGACTTCTTTGACTTCTTGCTTTGACTTCTGATCTTATGCTTTTACTGTTGTTTGTGTTCTTTAGAAATGAATCTTGTAAAACGTTATCACAAAACAATTGAAAAATTGCATACTAAACACGCACACATGTTTACGCACACATGTACATTTAAAAATGTTTTTATGTAGTAAAGTTTACAAAAATCATTGAAGTGATCCTCCGATCAGCACACATGTAAGCTCCTGGGTGGCCATTTTTGAATGGCTTTTGTGACAACATTTTTCAGAAACACTTTTGAAAGACAGAAAAAGAAACATTTACATTGAGCAGAAGGCAATTTTCACCAGGGAAAGTAATTAGTCTAGGGTCCTCACAGCATTTAAACACGAGGCACAATGATGTAGCAGAACCTAGTATCAATGTTTTCCCATGCCTGCCTGCCTCTCTTGGGAAGACATTGGTGCTCTGTCATGTCACATACTGTGATGTTGTTCTGGTCAAAGTATGTGTGATGTCATTTCTGCTAACTCTGACTTTTTCGTGAATTGACATTCATACTTCCTATATCATATTTCCTCTTTGATTGTTATGTTAATTGCCTCATACACTAACTGTTCTCTGTTTGATGGCCCCTCTACAGTAATGTAAAGTAAAGCTTGATCTTACACCGCTGATTTTATGCTTATGTTTCTTTTTCACATTATACTACTCTACGTAAAGTGCTCTGTTTTACTTGGACCTTTTTACATAAGAAAGAAATGCATGCTTGCTTCGCTATAAAAATAAGAATTCTCACTGTCCAAAACACTCTTAAAACTGAAAGCCCTCAGCAACAAAATTTTCTAAAAAGTTGTACATTTCAATCACGAGGGTTGGGCATCAGAAATAAGGCACAGAAATGTATTTGCACCGGAAAACGTCTTTTCTCCAATGAGAAAATGTATTTTTGTGGATAAACTCCTTCCTTTACACCTCGTCAAGTTTAGGGGCTGTGAAGGATATCACTCCTGATTTCCACCTCAAAAAAACACATTTACTCATACCACTGATAAGTGAATTTAGAAGCATTTTTCAGGATAGGAAACTACTTGCAAATCACCGGTAAATACCCACAAACTTGAGATTTCATGGGTGCTCACTAACTTTTACAAGTGGAAACACTCAGACTTAATATTCATGTGAGTCGTTGCCATTTGCTAAGTGAAAATTCCAACATTTCCTTGTGCTCCTTTTGCAGTTGATCGTGGTTCTGGAATGCAATGTGGATGATGCAACAGTTGTGGAAGTGATCAACCGGGAGCCAGCTGGTCATTGTTCCTCTTGTCCTACAGAGCACTGTGAGCAAAATAAGAATGTTTACTGTTCAATGTGTATTCTTTTCTTTTCAACTATTTGGACATGTTTCTATTTTTTTATTTGTACTGTTTTTATCCATCACAGTACTTTGTTTTCTTTTCATTTTTTTCGCTTCTGTCCTTTATTCTAGTGTTCCTTTTCTATTGTTCTGCCTTTTATGTACTATTTTCTACTCCTGTCTAGTCTTCTCTTTCTTCTGTGTTTTATTGGGCTGTTTACTACAATACTTTGCTTAACCCCTGCTCTCCTTCTATTTTCTATTACTTTTCCTGCTTCTAGCATTTTCTACAACTTTTTCATTTTTAGGTCTTGCGTTAGCCAAGACCTTTTAATTAAAAAAATATATATGCACATTAAATATTTAAAGGGGCTTTCAGACAACCTTCTTCATCCATTGGTCTGTCGGTGTTATTCACATTTTGCTTCCTCCCATTACAGTGTACAGCATAGGGTCAGCCCACTTCAGCCACTGGATAGCTTCACTTTGAGTGACTACAATTTGCTCCTTCACAAGGAGCACATCCACACTATGGGGCCCATTAGGATGTCGGGCGGATTGCACCCGCCAGGCTGGCGTTAGCCACCGCCAGCCTGGCGGGGGCAATCCACCCGACATCCTTCCCTGAATTCCCCCCGCCATATTACAATGGCGGGGGGGGGGAACCGCAGTGGAGAAAAATACCCTGCACACCACTTTTCCGCCCCGGTCGGGGCGGAAAATGTTTAATATGGTGGCGGTGTCTAATAGACACTGCCAGCCATATTACAATGGGCTTTGGTAGATGCCTTTCCATGGCGGCAAAGGCATGCGGTCTTCACTCTGGGGGCCCGCTGCGGGCCCCCAGAGTGAAGGAGGGGTGGGAATTGCACATGGGGGGGTACCTGTGGTACCCCCCTTCATTTGCATAAACAAAGCGGCAGGCACCGCGCGGTGCCTGCCGCTTTGTTTATGCAAATGCTGAAAAGCATTTCTAGCATTGTGGCGAGTGGTGCAGAGAGCACCGCCCGCCACAATGCTAGAAATTCAGGATGTGCCCGCCACAGTGGCGGGCACATCCTAATGCCACCCCCGGGACCCACACCCCGCTAGGATGACCCTAAATCTAGTTCCCTTCTGGGTCAATGTTTTTATTGTCAATTTATTTTTTCAATGTTGCATTTGTGTTTAGAGTCTGATGTGACAGCAGGACACTTTATAGCAGATATGAGCACAGGCCATTTCCACATTTTATCAGTTCCTGTCTCCTGCCAATGCTCTTGTAAAATCCTCTTGGGAAAGTCCATTGTTTATCTGACTTTCTCAGATAAACAAAGGACATTCCAAAATGATTTCACATCATAACAGATTGTGCCCATTTGAAAATGTTCTGTATTAAGTTAGCAAAAGCTTCAGTATTATACAATTGAATTCATAAGTGGACAATTCTTCAGACTCAATTTCACCAATTGTCCTTGAATGGTTCCTGAATAAACTTTGTCTAGGAAGAAAGCTTTTATTGGGTTAGGTTTACAGCACTTGTGACACGTTTCTCCTTCTTCCTTTCTTTCTTTCTTTCCTTTTTCATTCATTCTTTCTTTTCATTTTTTGATTCTTTCCTTCTTTCCTTTTTCTTTTGTTCTCTTTCCTTCTATCTCACTTTCCTTTTTTCTTTCATTCCTTCTTCCCTTTTTACTTTCATTCCTGCTATCCTTTTTGCTTCAATTTTTTCATTCATTCTGTTGCAGCGTAAGCGTGATAAAATTGTTATCATGGTATTTCTCTCCTTTACTAATCTAACCATCTGGGGCCTTTACGATTAGACAATCTGCAGCACTTCCATTTACCAGAGGCAATGATCCTCTGACAAATCTTTCTCCACTGAAGGGAGGGGTGGAAATTAGTGTGACCAAACACCACGTTAGCTGTCCAATGAGGACCATTAATTGACTGCCAACTCACAAATTTGAGATCAAATTTGGGTACACCACTCTTAAAACAATGCTGTAGAAAAGGGATAGCTACAGGAAGACCCAACCTCCTGAAGAAGTTAAGTCGAGTTAGGATTATGCAGACTAAAAGCCCTGCAACAGCAATGCAAAACAAAAGATGTAACACCTGATGTTCTGTCAGAGCTTGCTTATTCTCTCACATTAAGTCATTAGAAAACAGCACAGTTTGAATGGAAGAACCAATAGGACGCAATAACTGACCCAAACAGATATTTGATTAATTTGGTTATTGTATTAAAGATTCAAAGTTCATTGCCATGAGCAATTTCTTGAGAAGTTCAGTTAAAAATATCACAGCTTATGTAACAGTGCCAAACATTTAAGCAGGCTTTCTAGAATGGTTAAAATCAGAATGAGTTTACAGAGTTACAGAGTCCCAACACCATTAAGGCAAAAGGATATTTAATTGTCTAACAACTCAAGTCCTATGAAGATGAGCAAAAGGGTTCAAATTTAAAGTCCCTTAAAGGCGAGTGCATTAGAATAAACAAGGAAATAAAGAGGAATGAAAAATGGAAATGGTTCAGCAAAGAAGGTTGACTCTATCAGCTACCTACTGTAGCATCAGCAAGCCTGTCTAAAGGTAAGAAAATATTTAATTAAAAGTCGGTCAGCATAGCATCTTCTTGCACAGGGAAAAGGAAAAGTATGGTGTTGCCCGTCCTTTGGGGTTTCTTTTTTTATAAATTCTCTAGCAATTTCCAGTGATGTTCCATCACACCACCATCGGAATTCTGTTGAATGATCAAATTCAGATAATGTCACCTAGTACACTTGCAACAGTACAATAGTTTCCCATGCTGGTCATGAAAAGCAAAAGTCAACATAGGTCTAGTATCGGTAAAAATAGCTACAAAGTAATCATCTTATAGCAATAGCTGGAATTCTGTTCCCACAGGAATATTTCACTGTGAACATTGAAGAAACATTTAGTATTGTCAGCTTGTACACATGTACAGGACAAATAAAGCAACATTTTACTAGTGGAAAATGAACTTTTGTATTAAGTTAGGGTAAGGGTCAGCACAAAAAAAGCATTAAAAATGACTTTAAGTTAGCATCCCATGTTTAAACGAAATGAGCTCTAAACCAACATCAAATATAATGACATTAAATCAGTTCAAAATAAAGAAAATATAGAACTTTCATAAATCATCATGACTTGAAAATAGCTAACATTACAAATACCCTACTGTGACAAATTTTCTCATCATTCATGTAAGTGTATACTTTTCTAAGTTCACATCACAAAATGTGTTTTGCATTTTTCATAAACTTCAGAAAATCTAGTATTAATATGTGGAATTTCAAGGTCGTATCATGTTACAACGTGTTTTTGTATTGCCTTTCCTAAATGGTGCATTCTCAACAGTAAGCATTAAAAATCCTTGGCTATTTTAATTGCATCCGTAAACATTAATAAACAACATTTTCACAAGAACTCTTATTAGATTAGTGCAATTTGTTTATATATATATATATATATATATATATATCAGTAGTGCCTTGTAAGCATGTTTTCTTCATCTTATTTTAAAGCACGTTTTTACGGTGCTTCTACTACACTTGTCTAATTTTCATGTGTCACAGTGTCTAACGTGTGTAAAGTGTAATTTCAGCTCTTCAGTACTTCAATTAGTAAATTTGTCATGTTTTGTGATTTGTTTTAAGAATCGTGCTACATCACTTCTTTCCTTCTTTTTCCTTTTTTCTTTCATTATTTCTTTATTGTTTTCCTTTTTCTGTAATTCCTTCTTTCGTTTTTTTCTTGCTTTCTTTTTTCTTTCATTCCTTCTCCCATTTTTCTTGACTTCCATTTTTCCTTCACTCTTTCATTACGTCTTTTATTCTTTTATTACTTCTTTCTTTGTTTGTTTCTTTTTTGTTTCTTTTCTTCTTCTTTTCTTCATTCTTGCTTTCTCTCTTTTGTCTTCTTTCTTTCCCTCATTCCTTCTTTCTTGCTTTCCTGTTTTCTTCCTTTTTCTCCCATTCCCTTCCTTTTCTATTGCCTTCTATCTTTCTTTCTTTTTTTTTTCTCTCTCCTCTTTTTCTTTTTCCTTTCTTTCATTCTTGCTTTCTGTCTTTTAACAATGAAACAGTAACCCCCCCCCCTACGGCAGCATACATGTGCAACACTTGGAACAGGAGCACACTCCCACAGCCTACCTCAGTCTTCACTTCTCCTCCGGGGTCTTGGGGGCTCTGTATGATATAAAAAGTATTTTTTGTCCACATTGAAACCATATCTTCATTACACAGGCCTCAATTATTGATTAAATGACAGGTCTGGTGCCCAGCCCTTACACCATCCCAAACTCTCGATCTCTCCATGGACCCCCTGATCATCTTTCTTTTTTTCTGTCATTCATTCATTCATTCATTCATTCATTCATTCATTCATTCTTTCTTTCTTTCATGCTTCCTGTCTTTTTATCCTTCTTTCTTTCTTTTTTTGGAAAGGTGTTTTATTTTGCTTGATGCATTCAGTAACAGTGAAACAGTAACTCCCCCCCCCCACCATATGACAGCACACATGTGCACCCAACCCCTGGAACAAGTGAACAATACCACAGCTGACCCCGCTATTGGCTTTTCCTCCATAATCTTGGGGTTGTCTCTCTGTAAGATTTCAACAGTCTTTTCTGGCCACAACGAAACCATATCCTTGTTACATTGGCCTCAACTTTTGATCAAATGACAGCCCTTACACTGTCCCAACCACCCAATCTCACCATGGACCCCAGATCGTTCTTTCATTCTTGCCTTCTTTCTTTCATTCCATCTTACTTGCTTCATGTCTTTTTATCCTTCATTATTTCTTTCTTTTTTCTTTCTTTCTTTCTTTCTTTCTTTCTTTCTTTCTTTCTTTCTTTCTTTCTTTCTTTCTTTCTTCCTTGCCATCCTTCCTTCTTTCCTTCCTTCCTTTCCTCTTTCTGTCTATACTTCATTCTTTCCTTTTTGACTTCTTTCTTGCCTTCCTTTTTTATCTCCTCATTCTTTACTTTCTTCTTTCTTTCTTTCTTGCTTTTTACTTTCTTTCTTTCTTTCTTCCCTTCTTTCCTTAGTGCCTTCTTTCCGTGCTGCCTTCATTTTCCTGCCTTCTTACGTTCCTTCTTTCATTCCTTCTTTTTTCCTTCTTTACTTCATTCTTTCTTTTTTACTTTCTTCTTTCCTTCTTTATGGCCTTTTTTATTTTCTTCCTTCTTGGTTTCCTTCTTTCTTACCTTTTTTCTTTTTTCTTTCTTCCTTTCTTTTTTCCTTTTGTTCTTTCTTTCTTTCGTAAAGGCCAGAGTCTGGAAGCAAAGGCAAAACAATTGGCTTTTTAGGTTTGTTAGACAAGACCTTTTGATATTACTAAAATTATGTGTATGTCATAGTTTCTTATAGGGATTTTCAGCCACCCTTCATCAATTTGTCTTTGGTTGTGTCATTCACATTTTTTTTCAACCCCCACAAGCATGCATCATGTGGCAACATGTCACCCCACCTCAGGCATTGGCTGACTTCTCTATGAGTTAAGGCATGCTGTTCTTTCACAAGCAGCACCTCTACATACAAAGTAGTTCCCTTCAGTTTCAACAATGAAGAGGATTAGGTTAAATGTGAGTGTTGATATCTTTCATGATTTCATGGACGGACATACACCACTGTATCTGACTCCTTTTATGTGTTTTCCGTAGTGTGTGGTCCTCCTCTCCAACATGAGAAACGAGCCCATGTGTCAACAAACGAGAACCACACAGGTGCCCGGAATCAACCGATTAATGGCACAACACCCAGACTCATGGAAGCGGATGGACATTGCGCTCCGACTCCGATGACCATCAACTCCATTCACTTGCAATCTGAAGAGCCTCAAAGCCAGCCTGGTGGAACCAGACAGATGCTGCAGCCTGACTGAAGAGCTACCATACAGCCCGCATTACTATCAGATGCCAACCATGCACTAGAAATGAAACATGCAGAGTGTTCAATAAGCTAGTACGAGTCAGTTTTTACAAAATCTGACACAGCAAATGGGCATTTATAAAAACATGCCTAGCATGACAAAAATGTGTTTTCCAGGATAGCTTTCTCTTTGCGAAAGTTCCAAATGTGAATTACCTATTTTTATTTTTCCCTGTCTTTCTCTTTTTTTGTTCTAATCATGTTGTTTTACGTGTGGCCTTGTCTTATTGGATCAGTGATATGGACCTTAGCTTAAATGTTTTGCTGAGTGGAATTAAAAGGCATCATCTCTTCTGAACAGATGTGTCCATCACACCCTAAAGCGCCATATCGCTGTACGTGCTGTCAGCGCAGGACGTTTTCCTTGACCTACGGTAGGCAAGTTGGCCTGTTGACCTCTGATGCTTATGCATATATCTGTGTATCACCTCAAGGCACAAATTGGTATACTGGCAGGCACTCGTCCTGTCCATGTCTATGACATGCACCCTACCAAGGTAGCGAATAGTGCAACAAGTGCAACATGTTATGCACAGCGCTGTGCAACTTAGGACACACAATGCTATATTATTACCCAGTCAATATTTACCAGTGCAATATGCGGTCAATAGAGAGATACTGTAACAGTAGGTTAGAGAGATACTATAACCTACAGAACAGCAGCAAATACTGCATAAGGCACGAAGGATGCTGCCTTCCTCTACACCCTACTAACATAACCTCAGTGTAATGAGTTAACTTGTAAATGGTAGCTTCATTCTCCAAAAATGGAAGTGTTCAGCTAGTGTCTGTTTGTTGGGCACTGATTTCCTCTAGGAAGATCTTCTCTGGGCATTTCCAGTGTTTTATGCTCCCGCTGAACAGTAGATCTGCTCAAAGATGAAAACTTCCCTTGGTAATGGCGGTAGGGCTAATGTTATGGCAAGATCCTTCCAAGTTAATATCATTAAAATGAAATTTACCCCTACACAAGAATTTCTCACATGCAATCAGAGCCCCCCTCTAGTCCTTACCTCACCCTCCCTGTTAATCCAGCTGCATGTGTTTCAAATTTTGGAAATCTGTCATATGGAAGCTCACCCTTTTCCTAAACGTCTATTATGAAAGAGTGTCTAGAAGCACTGTAGTGCAAGAATGATTTGCAAACTGTCCTGATGCTAAAGTTGCAAAACGACTATGTTTGGCATAAACTTCAACCCATTAATAAAAATTTCATATGACATGCAGATGATAAAATGTGTTTGTTGCACACATAAAGATGCAAGCCAATTGGGTTGCTGAGGGGCACCTTTTCATGTGTAAATGGGAGCATACATCTCTTTTTATTTCCACAAAGATACAGAGCGCATCCTCTGTACCCAGCATCTGGAGTGTTAACAAATTCAGGACGCTGGCCCTCCGAAAGTACTGGAAAAAGTAAACGCAGTAAATGCAGTACCGCCATTTTCAGTAATTTAGTTGTCATCACTATCAGTTAAATCATGGCATGAATAGCGTTCCTACATTTATTGGGATATCCTCAGGTATGATACTGGATAATCACTTTGTTCATTTTGCATGAAAAACATTTCTAAAGTACATACTTTTTCAGCATTCAGAACAGAACATGATATGTTTTAAGAAAAAGCGAATTAGGTCCAACTGTTGAGTTGAGATTCGTAACGGTAAAAAAAGAATCTTAAGCCCTAGTTTTCCTTTTCCTTCATATTTTGTAACAAATATCAGATATCGGACTACTACACGAAAACAATCAAATCAAACTCAGCGGTGCCAATCTTTTGTATTCAATTGAATGTTGGCAAATATTTATATTTCTATTACCCTTGTTGTTTCTCGTTTTTCATGCACAGCATTGAATTAAGCCAAGCATGTGATATCGGTACAAAAGGGGGTGGTGATGGACGGAGCATCTGAATCAATCAAACACTCACACCCAGTCAAATGATCTGGGTTTAATTCATCACCGTTCTTTAGCCCACTCTGCCACCCCAGTTCAGACATGGCTATATGCAAATCAGTCTGACCCTGTGCCTCATGGGAACAGTCCAGCCCGAACTGCCAAGCCGTGTCTTCCCTGGACCGGAAACAAGCTTCAGAGGACCGGTTTCTGGCATTCCAGCCGTCTTCAGCCCGGCTTGCTTGAATCCAGTGGCAAAGTGAACAAGGGACTCACGTCTGAGCATACCCTGCCACACTTATGGTGGCCAAAAGCGGTACAAAAGGGGGTGGTGATGGACGGAGCATCGGAATCAATCAAACACTCACACCCAGTCAAATGATCTGGGTTTAATCCATCACCGTTCTTTAGCCCACTCTGCCACCCCAGTTCAGACATGGCTATATGCAAATCAGTCTGACCCTGTGCCTCATGGGAACAGTCCAGCCCGAACTGCCAAGCCGTGTCTTCCCTGGACCGGAAACAAGCTTCCGAGGACCGGTTTCTGGCATTCCAGCCGTCTTCAGCCCGGCTTGCTTGAATCCAGTGGCAAAGTGAGCTAGGGACTCACGTCTGAGCATACCCTGCCACACTTATGGCGGCCAAAAGCGGGACCAGTCCAGCCCGAACTGCCAAGGGGGTGAGTGTTTGATTTGCTCAAGCGCTCCGTCCTTCATCCCCTTTTGTATCGCTTTGCTCGCCCTAAGTGTGGCAGGGTATGCTCAGACGTGAGTCCCTTGCTCACTTGGCCACTGGATTCAAGATAGCCTGGCTGATGAGGATTATAAATCCGAAACCGGTCCCAGGATGCTTGTTTCCGGTCCAGGGAAGACATGGCTTGGCAGTTCGGGCTGGACTGTTCCCATGAGGCACAGGGTCAGACTGATTTGCATATAGCCATGTCTGAACTGGGGTGGCTGAGTGGGCTAAAGAATGGTGATGGATTAAACCCAATTGACTGGGGGTGAGTGTTTGATTTGCTCAAGCGCTCCGTCCATCATCCCCTTTTGTATCGCTTTGTTCGCCCTAAGTGTGGCAGGGTATGCTCAGACGTGAGTCCCTTGCTCACTTGGCCACTGGATTCAAGATAGTCTGGCTGATGAGGATTATAAATCCGAAACCGGTCCCAGGATGCTTGTTTCCGGTCCAGGGAAGACTGTCAGGTCCCACTCAGCAGGATCCGGTTGCAGAAATAGGGCTCCACCTCCCGACCTCACCAACACACTGTTGTGTATAACACAGTGTGTTCGAGTGATAGGGTGAGGGAAAATAAAGAAACAGGGGAGGGGACAGAAGGGGACTGCAGGGAAGGGATAGCTGCAAGAGAAAACACACCAGGTTAAAAGACATCCACAGTATAATGCTACACTCATTTAATTCTCGCTAAATAGAACCTTAAGAATCACCTTTCTTAAGTGTGTGTGTTCCACCTCTTCCCTGTCGCAAGGTATGGAAGATATCAGAACCTCTGGTCCCTAAATAATACAAAAGTCAGGTTATACTCTTGAAACAAATCATAAACACAAATATGTAATAAACCTATCTAATGTAACGCACCCCTCCTTGTTTATGGTAGTAATCAAAACAGGATAGCAGAAACTCTCTCTCTGCAAATAGAGTTCCAAAGTGAATCCAAAATAAACGAAAAGTGCACCGTGTTTCCTTGACCCTAAAGAAACTAAATTGCCACAATCCAGAAACGGCAAGACGTAGCTTCCTACTACTGTCTTCCGCTCTTAAGGCAATAACCAAAGTTCCAATATTATAGAACTCCAAACACGGCAAGGTGTAGAGCCCCACAACCTTCCGCTTTGGCACTTGACAATCCTGGGTTAATAATAACCTTCGTAACGGTAACGTGTAGGAGTTCCCCCACTACGCTCCGCTCCCTATGGAACAAAACACGATATCCCCCAGCAAAGTTTCTCTCATACAAAGTTCTACTGTCACTTAATATTGGAAAGAAATACAGTACACTGAGTTAGCGCGTTTACTCACACACTAACTAAACTCACAGGTACGCAGAAAGGTCCCGATTGAGTCAGCTCTCATGTGAAGCCCCATCAGCTTCTTCTCTGGATAAACAGCCGGCCGCTCTGCCTAGCCGCTTCAGAATAGACACGCTGCAAGAGCCGCGACCCGGAAGCACCCGAGGTCGCGTGCACAACCGTCCTAGCAACCAAATGCGCTTCGGAAAACGCTGCTTACTCCGGACCTCAGACACGCCGGAAACTCAACTAGCACCAGCCAGCGTTTCGCCTTGAATCACCATCTCACAGCGCTTCGGCAAACAAAGTGAGGAAGTTCATAAATCCCTGAAGTTTTCAAAATCACGAACAGGGAAATTAAGCCCCACCCTTCTTTTATAGTATCACTCCCCCAGCCCTGGAATTCTGGGAGATGTAGTTTATTTACAGTTTAGGTAGGCGCCCAGATGTAAATCCTGACAAAGACATGGCTTGGCAGTTCGGGCTGGACTGTTCCTATGAGGCACAGGGTCAGACTGATTTGCATATAGCCATGTCTGAACTGGGGTGGCTGAGTGGGCTAAAGAATGGTGATGGATTAAACCCAGATCAGTTGTGAGTGTTTGATTTGCTCAAGCGCTCCGTCCATCATCCCCTTTTGTATCGCTTTGTTCGCCCTAAGTGTAGCAGGGTATGCTCAGACGTGAGTCCCTTGCTCACTTGGCCACTGGATTCAAGATAGCCTGGCTGATGAGGATTATAAATCCGAAACCGGTCCCAGGATGCTTGTTTCCGGTCCAGGGAAGACATGGCTTGGCAGTTCGGGCTGGACTGTTCCCATGAGGCACAGGGTCAGACTGATTTGCATATAGCCATGTCTGAACTGGGGTGGCTGAGTGGGCTAAAGAATGGTGATGGATTAAACCCAGATCAGTTGACTGGGGGTGAGTGTTTGATTTGCTCAAGCGCTCCGTCCATCATCCCCTTTTGTATCGCTAAGCATGTGATATCAGCACTCTCAAATAGCTGTTCACAGTTGCTTAGAACTATTATACA
Organism: Lissotriton helveticus; assembly: GCF_964261635.1. Taxonomy (NCBI): domain Eukaryota; kingdom Metazoa; phylum Chordata; class Amphibia; order Caudata; family Salamandridae; genus Lissotriton; species Lissotriton helveticus. Next base: position 1,222,652,165 of record NC_136059.1, on the reverse strand, counting down.
TGCTGGCTCTTGGCACAGCTTGGTCTATGGAGTTCTTACAAACGTTTTACTCTCCATTCCACTGGTTAATTTTAAATTCCTATTTGGTTTAATCTTTTTCAAGAGTACCCTGGATGTTCATGCGCCCCTACACATTGATGACTGGCCCTTAAAATGTTCAAAGGGGACATATCTAAGAATGGGGTGAGGGTAGTGTTGTACGGAGGTAGCATAAGTCTCCTAGACCTGACAAAGAAAAAGGAAAATGCCTTTGAGGGTTGTTTTTGTGCAGGAAGGTGTACCTTCCTGCACAAAAAAAAACTGCCTGTAACACACAGAAATAATCCTGCCTCTAACGCAGGAACCCTTGCAATAGGATGGCTGCAATGACGCTAGACAACACTCATTCCGTCAGAGAAAGAACAGGAATGCGCCATATCCTACTAAATATGGCGCAATTCTGCTGACTTTTTTGTGTGGTAATCTGAAGATGCCATCTCTCTGTGAAGCAAACCAGATTTAGCTGTACAAAAGAAGACTTCATTAATAGATCTGGCATCAGGTTATTGTTCAATCTTGCTCCACCTGGTGCTGTCAAACTCCCTACTCAGTTTCCACCTCCTGCCAGACTCTAATGTTCTCTGAGTCACCACACTGATACAAACACACAGAATCACATTCCAGGCCTTAGAAGGATGGACACATACACATAGCAAGCAAAGAACAAAAATACCAGCATTTCCTTAACAGAATAGACTAACAGAGATACTAAAAAGAACACATTGGGGGTTGTTTGTGACTCCTGGTGCCTTCCTCCTGGTTCGCTTTCTCATGTGCAACTCTCCTATTCTAGAGTAGCAATCCATTGACTCTCTCTGGTGATTAGATTAGTAATCTTCTGATTTGCGTCTACAACTTTGGCATGTTCACCATAATTTGTATCAAAAGGTCCCCAATTATATAAGAGATTTCCTTCAGCAAACTTTACCTAACTTTTATATCACTAATTTAGAATACATATTTAAGGAGAACGCTTTAGTTTATATTGTATCAGAAAGTGCCTTCAATAGTTTTATATAGTATTTCCAGCACTGGAATACCTTCTTCAAAACTGATCAAAATGATTCCTATCATCCATATAAAGGAGCACCTCCCGGACACAAATAGGAAAGCCAGCACTACAGGATTGTCACATATAGACATGTTAAGCTGCTCCAGGGCCAGAAAAAGAACAGCAAAAAGAGTGGACACAAAACTCTCAATCCTTCCATTCAATAATTGTATTTAGGGACATTTCACTAGAGTATATGCATGTTCTTAAGTGGATGAAGGACAAACATTCTCTTCCTATTTCTGAGGAGGAAAATTAAATCTGGAAATCTAAGGCATTTAGAGTATCAAAATCAACAGCCACTACTGACCTCTACAATATTTTACTATTTTCTGAAGAGACTTAAGTTGTCCAATGCACATGTCCTGCTTCACAAAGGTTTTTAGATGCGTACTCCTGGCATACAAATGGAGAAAACTGTAACTCACACCTGCCTAAATTAAAAACTATTTACAAAGTTTGAAACATTTGTTAAGAATACAGGATTGTGACTACAGAACTTCCACAATGTCAGCAGAACTTTCACATTCATAGACTTATACATGTAGGCATTCACAGTGGAGAGATGAGAAGGTTAGAGTGCTCTTAGATGATGGAGACAGTGAGCTCCTAGGATGAGGGCGCAGTCATGGGACTAGACCACAACCTGGATACAGGCGTTACTCCCCAGAACACCAAGCACCAGGTACCAAAGCTCAGTAGCAGGTAGTCCTAAAATGAAGTAATACAAACTAGAAAGCAAAGCAACAGAAGGTAGTATGGTAAAAGGTTAGATGAGGGAACCAAAGAAGGGAAAAAAGCAAGACAGATGAGCAATGCAGAATCGGGAGAACGAACCTTATGAGGAGAACGAATATAACTTTGAGTCATTTCCAGTCAATACATCTAAATTGAGGCTCTGTTAAGTATGCTTCTGCCTGTATTGACCCAGAAATGTACTGCAACCTGAATGTTCCCACGCCCACAATGGTTATCCTTCTAGGTTCCTGACTCTCCGTTTCCCAGTCTTGCAGAGATTCCATTATCTTCCCTTCCGGAGTCTGGTAATTCTAAAACACATACAAGCGGTCACATATCCATTGTTTAACTCTTCCTCCTGCGCTTGAAGACTGAACTCCTGAAGGGGCACAATATGTTGCCCTCTGGGCACCGATTTGGGATTTACCAGGGTTCTCCCCACAATATACTGAGACGGTTATAACGGTCCTTCTGGAATCAGGGATATCACGATGGGGAGAGTTAGTGGCAGGAGGTTCCCCTATGGAATGGGAAACATTCAAGGACAGGGTAACATCACCACTCTCCTGGCTTGTGTACATACAACTGTCCAGCTGGATACGAACTCAAACTAAGAAAAAAATCAAATTGGGAGGATACAGCTCTCTAGAAAACAACCTAGTTGAGAAACCCGCCAGAGGCAAGGAAGTTGCGCTGTACTACTGGAACATTATGGAAGATGGGGAGGGCGGGTTTGACCTTCCGATAAAATTGTGGGGAGGAGAGGGAGAACCCCAGGCAGAAGACAAATGGGCAGAATCCTTCACCCTTCTCTATAAAATCATAAAACCAGCGTGGTTGAGGCGCAATCAACTCTTCACACTACATCGGGCATACTATTCCCCCCAAAAACTCTCGAAATTCCAATCCCGGAAATGCTGCAGTAAATGCTTCTTCCCAGCAGCCTCAGACCTGCACATGTTCTGGGAATGTCCGAACATCGCCAACTATTGGCAAGAAATCAAGATATCACTTGAATCAATTCTCAGAATCTCTATCCCACTTTCATGGTCTTTAATTATCTTTGGGTTAAATGAGAACATCAAGGGATTAGAAAGAGAATTTCTATACTATGCTATTCTTCTAGCAAGAAGACAAATCTGCAAAAATTGGGTCAATACTAACTCCCCGACTCATGTAGAGTGGTTGTCTTCATTATATGCAACATCGAAAGTAGATTTAGCCAGAATGTGTAGCCCTCGTACGGTGAGATTCTGGAATTTCTTGATTGAGTGGAGACGAGACAGTTAACGTACCCAGGTTTTTTTTTTTTTCACCCGGGTCCGATGATTAAGCCAATGTTTCCATGTCCAATGGGAGGCACCCCACACCATATTGTTATTGGACTATCAGCCAATAAAAAGCTCGTATGGAGATAGTTCGTGCGGGGCTCTTCGTTGCCGAGACATCATGTCTACCTTCCTGGATATTATGAGATCATTTTCTGGTCTCTTGAGGATACAGAGGCGACTGGGTCTTGCGGTTGGAGCACCCATGGATCGACTAAGCGGCTAATGAGGACACAAAAAAAAAAAAAAATGTTGCCCTCTGGGGGACATAACTATTGGTCCACTTTAAAATCTAAAGACCTCCCCAGTCTTTGGATTACCTTTTTGCTTCAGTGTGATCGTCAACATCAAATAACTGCAGCGATTGCAAGAAATGATTGCAAGGCATGATTCCATCCACTATTTGGGACCCATTCCCCCCCAAAGGTAATGATGAAAATGTGAGCAGGCGTGAGTGTGAGCTGGGAATGGAATATGGCTGGTTCAAAGGAAAACAATAGAGTCCTCCAAGTTATCTTTCCTCTCTATTTTTCCAGGGATGTCTACCAGTCATATCTTGGTCTAGCATACAGAAGAAGGCTGAGCTAAAATCCAGTATCCTGGAGGCCGCAGTAATAGCTGTAGCTAGAACTTCTAAAAGTAGACCTTGAGGCTGTTCGTGCCATTTTTGTTCCCTGTGGGCATCATCCCAATTGCATCTGATTTTCAGAGCTCATCCTGACTCTTTTCATGTGCAAGAGCATCCCCTCAAGGTCATTGAGCCATTAGTCTGGTGTTATTATAAAATACCAGGACCAAGATATCCATATTTGAAGTTCTTAATCCTGTGAAGGTAGATGACATTAATACACTTCAGCAGCCCGACATTGAAAATCGTTAACCATGGCAAACTCTTTAAAAGATGTCACTGTTTTAAGTGTTGTTTGTATGGGGTACCAAAGCTGATTGGTTGACTAGGCTGTGACATTCGAATCAAATTCATTTCAGTTGTTTACCTGTAACCTGTAGTTTCCATGATATTGACTCTCGAAGTTCAAGCATCCAGGGAACCATAAAAAAAGACTTGCTAACATTATGAAATGAGTGATATGCTTTGTTATCACGTTTTATTAAGCGTCATCCATGGTTGGTGTAGATGTGTGTACTGGGATTGCTCCACAGGAAAACATAATTTCACGTTAACAGCTTTGCCAGGAGGATCAGTAGCCAGTCTCCCGGGCACACTTACAAAGGCAGTGATACATTATTTCTGTGCTATGCAAAGCTTTGGAGCTAGGAATAGGGCAGAAAATCCAGAAGATAAGACTGGTCAGTAGTTTGACTATCAGGATCAGAATGTTTTATGAATATTTGTTGTTAAAAGTTCCGGCGATCCTGTTGAGAGTCCTCTCTTCCAAAGATCGTTATGTTTTACTCCACCAAGAGAGGCTTGCCATTCAAACTAATCAATCCTTCGATCTTACTGGAAGTGGTTCCAAAATCTCATTTGAACTAGAAAAGTGTTTTTTTGTTATCCTACACCACGTGCTTCCTTGGCTGAGAGACACTTTGCAATCGTGATATGTTTGGCTCCCTGGCATGCAATGAATAACCAATGCCTAAGAATGTTAGACCAGTTATTCATCAAGTATGCTGGACCTATCCCAGGAAACATAGCAACAAACGCCACCATTACCATATACATGTTCACCTGCATGCCTACTTGTAATAGACCTATATAAGTTCGCCTTCTCAGAGATATCATGCTATATTCACAAGAATTAATCCGGTCGACCTCGAAGTTGGGGTACCCGGCTTGAGTCTTGGCAGAGACACAAAACATCCTGTGATCCTGGACAAATAATTTTATCTCCCCTGCCTAACAAAACAAAGGGGATATTTACAGCTCCGCCACTTCAGAAACGCAGGGCTGCATCATATTTACAAGAATATGGTGCAGCCCTTCGTTTTCCACTGTGCTGGTGCTATACTTAGCAGGGTAGCGCCAACGCAGGCACCCTGCACCATAGTGCAAGGGTGTCTGCGTGCAGGGGAAGATTGTTTACGTACAAGAAAGTCCCCCTTCCTGCATATAAAAAATCTTGAAATACTGTTTTTTCAATTCTATGTGTGCTGCCTAATGCAGGGCGTTTTGCTTTTTCCAAAAGCAAAAACGAGGAGAAAGAAAGCATTTCTCCTTGTTCCTCCGAGTCAAAACTAGGTTTTCCCTGGTCTTATTTTGGCGCTGCCTCCTATTTACGCTGCCCTTGTAAATACAGGGCAGTGTCAAAATCAATGGGTGCTGCTGTGGAAAGCCCACCACAACACCCACTGCCCATCCCTTTCACGCTAAGCTTTGAGGGAAAGGGGCCTTATTTACAAGGCAGCTTTCAGCCATGTTAAATGGCTTAACACTGCCTTGTAAATAAGGCAAAGCCCCTATCGCCACGGGAACATCACAAAAAGTGATGTTCCCATGGCGATAGGGGCTTGTAAATATGCCCCACAATGTGTCTGTCCGTAATGCATCTGATTTTAATGAAAAGCGCTCTGATACCTTTGGGTCTACTTCGCGCTATATGAAACCATTTTTTTTTCAACTTGTACTCAGTGAGACTTATAGCGGGCAGTGACCACAGTCAAACGTGATTTTTACAAGCACTATTCTCTAGGTGGATCATAGTGCAGGAATGTAGAACTGATGACGGAATTCTGCACAATTGCTCTGCGTGACGCTTGGCACATTTTCATGATAATGCAAATTACAGAGTGTATTCATATTACTGCAGTTCAAGGTTGCTTCCACACTTTCATTTCAACACACATTTAGGCCACCATTTCTGATCACGGTATTGCAGAGCTTTTAATCTGATTATTGTTTTACCATAAAGGGGAACATGCCATCTTCTGAAAGGGTCTAGTGAAATCAAGAAATATTACATGAAATTACCCTTTAGAAATATTAAATCATTTGCCAACAAGGTAGGAAAAGACACACACTTATGAACTGAATATTATTTGCTAAATCTAGTTTGTTGGGGATGGAATTATATTAATACATGCTCACAACAAAGATGAGATAAGATTCTTCTTGCAAAAATCTTACTGAAACACATATGGATGGATTACATGCAATATTCTCTCTACTTTAATTTTTCTTTCCGATGGGAACCATGGGGCACGCAGCCATCTCTCATGAAACAATCCATAACTCAAGCAACTATTAATAGCCCTCAATCAAATGTGAAGCCACCAGGGCACATGAAAGTTTAATATTACTTTGATGACAGGTACTTGGCTCAAAACCTCCTCTGTTCCTAACAGGAGGCAGCATATGTTCCAAAAATTCCAAATGGCATTCCCATATAGGTCCGAAAATCTTCCAAGGTAATAACCGAGCAAGCCGGAGTATTTTTTTACCATTCCTGTTCAATGAAAGGACTAAATATTCTCCAGATTCTTCGATTTAGGCATGAGCGCGGGGGGGGGGGCAGGGGGGGAGGTCCATTATCCAGTAGTGTTCATCTCTTTGAAACCAAGCGGCGAAAATGGGCTTGATAATATTATCAAGCCCATTCTGAATTCCCATAGCAGCCCAGGTTAACACCACAACCTGGGCTGCTATGGGAATTCACAAGGACATATTATCAAGCCCATTATCGCCTCTTTAGCTGCAGTTTCCTGCCGATAAAGCAGCGATAATTCTATTGCCTGTTGTTGATAATATGCCCCCCTGTGATTTGTATATACTCTTTAATATAAGCATTGAATTGAAACCTCATGGCCTATAATCCTTTGACTTAGAAAGCATCTTGGGATGCAGATTAAAAAGTGGAATGTTCAAGGGATCTTATGAATCACAAATACCCAAAACGTTGCAATAAATAACAAGTTGAAATAAAGTCGCTGGCTTGAATGAGTAAATAAAATGTCCACTGTAGATGAATATGTCCAAATATCTTCCCAAAAATGTGTTTTTTGCTGTCCTGCCAAAGTAGGATTAAAAAAATATTTATCATTGTAATGGCAAGAGCTAATAATTGTTTCAGTTGTTTTTTACAATGAAAACATATTGGCTCTCATTAGGATGCCGGTCGGAAAGCCTCCGACCACAGGTCGGAGGATTTCCGACCAGCATCCTTGGTTTGAATACTAATACGGCGGTCTGAATTCAAACAGGCAGGTCATTCTGGCTGGCTTCCGACGGGCTCATGGAGCCCGTCGACCAGTTGGAAACCCAACATAATCCCGTGCAGACCGCGTTTGCGCCGTTGGGATTATGATATCGGTTTCTGACAGGCTTTCTGTGTTGAGCTTTCCGACATGGAAAGCCTGTTGGAAAGTGACTTTTGGGGCCCCTAGCAGGGCCCCCTTATCCCTGGGGACTCCAGTAGGGGGCCGAGGTGGCACCTTTGGAGAGGTGCCTGACACACAGTGCAAGGATTTACACAAACTCCCATTTCTCTATGGGAGCATGTGCGGTGGGCAGTTTCTGCTGGGACCAACGACCTGCAGTTGGTCAGTTCCCACACCAAGATGGTGTCGGTCGGAGGCAACTCCGACCGTTATCATAATAGGGGCCATTGTGTTATACTTTTAAATATTTCATGTGATCAACTACCAACTTTCAGGGGAGAGCTAAAAAACTGGTGAGGGCATTCTTTGCTGAGATACCTCTGGGAATTTCCCTTTACAGAATTATGTACAAATTGTTCAACAGAGTTCAGATGCATAACAAATAAGAATATTCAAGGAAGCATCAGTACAAGTACTAACAAGTATAGACAAATCCAATATGTCTTGCTTTTTGTTAGGAGAAGTGTTTGGTAATAGTTGGGCTCATTTGTGGTTATTTCTCCCCTTGTCCTACAAAGAAAATACCATAATTAAGAAACATCTTGGGCTATTTCCATGTGGAAGCTGGAAAAACGGCCTCTTAGCTAAACAGGATGCTCAGATGAGTAACACTATATCTCTAAAACAGAGCATTACATTAAAGAAATCAGGAGATAAGTTTACATAGTAAGTAGTGAGTTACAAATGTTTGGAGAGCAAAATATTTCACACCACTAAAGACATCTGACATGCATTCCTTTTACTGGTGAACCAGAAATGCTGAACATTCAACGTTATCATGACAGTAAAGTAAAACAGATGAGGTTTAATGCATTTCATAAATACAAACAGCACACATTTTCTAGAAAAGCCATAAACCAGCAATTAAAATGTCAGTCTGTCCAGAAAGTAAATTACCATTTACATATCACATCTCCAATCTAGCAATATACATACTTCAGCCTCACCATGCAAACCTAACAGGAACACGATTGGGGCAGTGCAACCATCCACTAAATATCATGGTCTTGTTTGGGAGCCCATCTAAGCAATGTCAAACCATGAAAAATACATGAAAGCTAATGGGTGAGAGGGCCTGACCAAAGGTTCACACTCTCCCTTAACTTTTCAATGTAATTTTTAGAAGACTTGATGACAGGATTTTAAGACACTGTCTGTATCTAGACATTAAGAACCCTAATGATGTCAAGGAATCTTCATCTGGTGATCCACATTATTTCAAATTTGCTCCTTGCTACACACAATAGTACAAGTCTCTGCTAAAGGGATCAGAGTTATAATTATTTGTGTAGCAATATCTGAATAAAAAATTGGATTCAAAGAAGTCAATATTTTGTAATCTACCTTTTAAATTAATCTTTCTTTATCATTTATCTGATTAATTACTGCAATTTAACATTGAGGGCAAGTACATCACATTTACACATGCAACGAGAATATTAAAAAGACCTGTTCGCTGTAACCAGCTGCAGTCTGTGCAGGTAACAGCGGTGGGGGCGAGTAAGGGGGGATTTCGAGGGGCGATGCAGAGGGAAAATTAAAAAATTAATTTTCCCTCTACATCGTCCCTCAAAATCCCCCTTTACATGGCCCTACCACCCCACTGCTGTTACCTAGACGGACTCTGGCTGGCTGTAACCATGTTTTACTTCTTTTTATTTGGGGTGGAGACCAAATACTAGTGGTATTGTGTGGGTATAAATAGCAACATTTTGAAAAATTCAATGAAAGAGGGAAATAATAGAATTAATTGATGTAATAGCAATATTATGTCTTTAGAGGAGTTTTGACAACTTTTGGGCCTGTTGCAACTGCACCTGCTGCACCACTTAAATCATACCCCTGTTGTCTGCAAGGTAATTGCACTTTTGACTGCCTGTTCAGTAGTAAAATATAGCAATTTTTGGTGTTTATTAGGGTGCCTAAACCTTTTGGGCCCGATGCTACTGTACCTGCTGCACCATTCAAAGCATGATCCTGTTGACTGCATGGTAACTGCAATTGTAGCTGCCTGCATAGTAATAAAATATAGCATAGCTCTTGTATAGTAACTTTATTTTTTAAGTGCAATGTTTATTACAACATTTAGAATTTGATTATAATGACCAAATAGATTAAGTTGAAAAAATCAATCCAACAAGTGCAAAGAAAGATACTGAGGCATGAATAGAAATACCACAAACGTTCTAGGGCTAAAGTATTTGCTTTACACAACTATGTAATAAAAAACAAGCATTCCAGCATACCGTTAGAAGTTGTCTGCCTTTTCCGTGGGAAAAGATCTTAGCTTGAGAGTGAATGGGGCTTGAACAGTGTGAACATCTTTAGTAGAAGTATCGTAAATGCGTGCAGCCAGGGGAAGTAAAAAGAAATACAGACACGGGCAAAGGAACACAGTAATTCGGCATTGGGAACTGATAAGAGCTCCTCCCTTTTAACATATGTTAAATACAAGAGATTTCACAAACACAACGCAAGTGATGTGCAGCGGAAACCTAAATATAGGACGCATTCCTGCTCTCTCCATTTGACGCAGTCCAGGAAGTTTTTTTGCTGTGTTGCCTCAAATGTTAGTAAATCTGGGCCTTAGTGTTGCATATTAACTTCCTCACCACAAATTGGGAGGGTTCCAAGTGCCTTACTACAGTCTGAAAATAACTTCTTGGAATTTTGTTTACAGCCCTGAATATGTAAAGCAAACAGAGGCGGCTCCTCTGCTATGGCAGAGGAGCATCGCCCCACTGATGAAATGCCAGCACACAGAAGAAAAATAAAATGACAATCCAATTATTTTATTGTAATTTTATTTTTCACTTCTAATCCCCGACTGTGAGTCTGGGGCAGGGTGGGGCCATGTCTTCGTGTCAGTAGGGGGGGAGTGGTAGTAGTAGGGACTGAAGATGCGTATGTAGGTTTGGCAGGCCGGCCGTCCACGGCTGGCCGTCCACGGCTGGCCAAGCCGGCATGTGCTGTACCTCCAGGCTGTTCCTGGTCGAAATCATCAGTGCTTGGGGCACAGGCTCCCAGTCCCCAAGGAGCGTTAAACTGGCCCGCACTGCCTAATCTTAGTGCTTCTTTCATGCTTGGAATAATTGCATAAGAGCAGCGCCGGGATTGCATTGGGAGTCTGGGAGCCTATGCTCCTGGGGATTGTAGTGCCAGTACAGGAGACTGTCATTAGGGTTGGCGACATGGAGGCTTTCCCAGATATTTCATGGCAGTCCATACAGCTCTGAAAGCAGCATATGCACTACAGCCCACTGGGAAAATGCCCAATTGACAGAGACACCAGTCCAACTCTCAGAGAGATCTATTTTCCTTGCTTTCATTGGGCCCTACGGCACCCATGGTGCATCCTGAACGCTTACTGTATGGCTATTTCTGTCTGTAGTACTGGGTTAAAATTGTGTAACCGATGTGCAGTTTGCTACTATTAACTTAGTTTTTTGTTTTTCAATGCAACTGTTCCACCCCCATCCCCACCATAGAGTGTGTTGTAAGGACCTAGTACAATCTACTGAAGCTAAGCTTCACAATGGGGTAATATGGCCCCAATGGTGCACGGGTTGTGAAATACTACAACAAAAGGCAGACTATGTTGGGGCGCTAGAGGGCGTGCAAGCGGAATGGAGCGCCAAAACTACTTCACCCCAATTCGCCTGAAGCGGGGATAGACTACGGATCTATCAGCCTGACGCCACTGCGCTATTACCAAGGCGCGAAACGGCTTGCAGCGCCAGAGAGGCTTAAGGGGGGTGAAATACTGGCAACGCTACCACAACTGCCTTGAAGGTGCTGGTACAATGTGGCGCTTCCTACCTCTGGGCCCTTGGTAACGACTTCTTCATATTTGCTCAGAGTGCAAATCTACACCTGAGACCCACTCGGCGCTACCTTGCTCGGATTCCTCTTTCTGCGGGCCGGATCTGCCGCATTGTCGACTATACCTCTCCTCCCACGGCACTCTGGGTACTGCTGTTGCTGCTCCTTCTGTTGGTACAAGTTAGCGGGCGTTTTGATATCCTCACTGATCGTCTGGCGATACCCCACTACTTTGACGCAACTCGTGACGGATACCCCAGGGTAGCGCAAAACCACGATGGTGCGCCCAGAGAACCGCCAAACGAAAATCAACTTCGAGGGCGCCAAGAAGGGGTTGAAACCGGGCCCTGCCGAGCCAGGAGCTAGTGGCGCTGATCATGCTTCTGCACCCTCCCCATAGGCTGAACTGGACATGCACCGCTTGTTCCAGGAGATGCGCCAGGGGTTTGCCACAGTGGTGGACAAAGTGGACAGGATGTCCTCTAGAATGGACGCCCTGGTACACAAAGTGGATCAGCACGAAGAACGGATCACTGCGACGGAGCAGCGAATATCGGACAACGATGACCTCACTGCCACTCATTCCACCCTACTCGCTCGCATGGACAATATCCTTCGGGTTATCGCAGCCAAGAACGAGGATTTGGAAGCCCGAAGCAGACGCAACAACATCCGCGTCACGGGCGTTCCGGAATCCACAGACACTGGCAAGTTGGAGTTGTATGTGGAGAAAATCCTCCGAGCATCGATAGGGGAGGATGCCTTCTCACCCCAGTTTATTGTTGAGAGGGCGCACCGATCTCTGGCCCCAGTTCCGAAACCTGGATTGCCGCCTAGACCAATCATCGCCCGCTTACTGAATTATCGCGACCGAGATGTCGCCTTGAGAGCTGCCCGTAACCAAACAGGCCCTGCAATACAACGGTGTTACGTTCTCCCTATATCCTGATTTCACTCAGCTCGTGCAGGAAGAACGACGCAAATTCCTGGCTGTCAAAAAGAAATTGCGAGAGACCCAGGTGGACTACGCCTTGTTATACCCGGCAAATCTGCGGGTGACGCACCAGGGCAAACAGCGCTTTTTCACCGACCCACAAAAGGTTGAAGACTATCTTAAAACACTACGCAGGGCACAAAGGGGCAGACGGGACGACGATGTGGACCCCGAGGCTGAACCGCCATTGAATGAAGATGACAATTGATACGCAGCGCCCCTCCTGGGGCAATCCATGCCTGGTGCTATCGTGTTGCATTTGCCACACTGATGCTTCTTCGGCGGTTGAAGCTGCATCTTATGCATTGTGAGACTGACTGACTCCTATGGTGGTAAGATACTGCAGGGACCACTCTCCCCGCCCTGGCCTCTATCGAGGGAGGTATAGTGTGAGAGGCTACCGGGGGGAGCAGTGGCTGTGCGCCCTTGATGTTGTTTTCCCTACGGGTGTACCCCACTCATGGACACAAGTTGTGGGAGTTCTGGGAAGGAGGGAGGCGGGGGGACATTGGGAAGTGTGGCTGCTGGCATGATTGGGATGCAGTAGTGGGAGGGGGGTTGGGTTTTGTTGGGGAGGGAGGTTGGTTCACTGACGACACCGACTGGCTAACTGATACTTGTATTGCTTTGAATCACTTCAACGTTGCTGGTTTTTTTGTACCCATAATGGTGTGTCACATGGTTATGACTTCTTCTTTGTTATGGCGGGAGTAGGATCTGATGGACAATTGAAATGCTTATCTTGGAACATACGCGGACTCAATGATGCTAAAAAATGTCGAAATGTTGTTACATACTTGAATCGCCACAAGGTCCAAATCGCCATGTTGCAGGAAACGCATATCTTGGCGCAGTCGCGCTCTACCTTTCGCTGCAAATGGGCTACTATCCGTGCATTCTCCTCTTACTCCGCATATGCGAGGGGAGTTGTTATCCTAATCAAACAGTCAGTTCCTTTTCAGGTGTGTGGACAGTTTGCCGACACGGAAGGCCGCTTCGTATTATTATGGGGACGGCTAGGTCGTGACACCATCACTCTAGTGAACTGTTATGCGCCCAATTTAGATATGCTCCTCTTCTTTACCACTCTTTGGGGTAAAATCTTAGACGTAGGTTCCCGGCATATCATCTGGGGGGGAGACTTCAATATAGCGCTGGTGCCCTGATGGGACAGAGCAGACAGAGAAACACACTACAAACCTAGATCCAGTGAAGCGTTGGAGGGGGGAAATTTGGAGGGGAATCTGATAGACACCTGGCGATACCTACATCCCTCCCTTATGGAGGGTACACACTTCACCTCACTGACTGGTACATGGGCACGCCTCGACTATTTTTTCTTGTCCAGGGAGATAGTTGCTGAAGTGACGGATGTAGTCCACCTCCCAAGGACGTACTCCGACCATCGCCCGGTCCTTCTTACTCTTAGGGTGCCTGGGTGGGACACTCCTAGACCACACTGGCGGTTACAGCCGACAGCCTTGCTGGATGTGGTGTTCCGCTCAGAACTTGGTGATGAGATAGACGCCTTTTTCCCCAGAAACAAAGGTACTGTCGACTCTGTTGAACACATTTGGGAGGCGTTTAAGGTCACGGTCAGAGGTTTTTGCATGTCTAAGAGCTTTGGGGTCTTACGAGATATACAGCGTACACTGCATACACTTGATGGTGAGTTAAAGGCATTGGAGGCACGGATGGTAGAGGGAGATGGCGCTGATGCACATGCTGACTTTAGGGCCAAACTCACGCAATATGAAGAGGAAGCGAATAGAGAGGCTAGGATTAGAGGCAGGCATTGGCAAGCGAGGAAGTACTGCGAGAGGGATAGACCTGGCAAGGCACTAGCCGTGCTGACACAGACACCACACACCAACAACACGAATATTGAGGTGGTCACTGATCAGGGACATACTATTAGAGACTCCGATGACTTACTCGCCACTTTTGTCACCCATTACCGCGCACTGTACACCACAGCCGTGACAGCAGAAGTCCAGTATGACGATTTCCTAGGTGATATAGCACTGTGTTGTCTTAGCGATGTCGATAGGACGTTCCTAGCCGCCCCCTTCGAGGTGGAAGAAATCAGGGGCGCAATCATGTCACTCCAAAATGGGAAGGCGCCCGGTCTGGACGGCCTCCCTGCCGAATTCTATAAGACCTATGTGGACACTATGGCCCCGGTCCTCCGCGAGGTTTTCGAGGAATCCTTAGCTGATGGCATCCTTCCCTGCTCCATGCGCGAAGTCGTCATCACTTCATTATTGAAACCTAACAAAAACCCCAAATCCTGCGACTCCTACCGGCCACTCTCGCTCCTGAATTGCGATGTCAAAATCTTGGCCAAAGTGCTCTCCACCAGACTATCTCTTCTTATGACCCGGATAGTTTTACCCGATCAATCTGGCTTCGTCCCGGGCAGATCCACTTCCCATAAACTACGGACTCTGTTCTCCTTACTTCACACAATCCACCCTGACATCCCTGTCGCGGCGGCATTCCTAGACGCCACCAAGGCCTTCGACTCCGTCGAATGGCCGTATTTGTTCACTGTCCTGACCCGTATGGGCTTCCCTGCTCTATTTATTTCCTGGGTCAAATTGCTATACACACAGCCAACTGCAAGAGTACTGGTCAATGGTCGCCTCTCCACATCACTCTCCATCTCTAGAGGCACCTGGCAGGGATGCCCGTTGTCCCCTCTCCTCTTCGCGATTGCCGTCGAACCCCTTGCCTGTCGGCTCCGACAGCTCCATCGGGAAGGCGCAATTCGATGTCTCCAGCGCCAGATTGATGTATCATTATACGCGGACGACATGACCTTGTTTGTCAAGTACCCGGTGCGTAACCTGAATCCCCTGCTTAGAGAGTTTGTTATCTTTGGCAGAATGTCCGGAGTGCAAATTAACTGGGCGTAGTCCCTTTTTTCCCCACTCACGGACACAGTCCCAGACTTCCCCTTGGACTACCCCTTAGAGTGGTGTCGAACTGATCTTCGATACCTGGGTATCCGGATTTCATGAGACAGAGACAAAACGATTCGCTCCAACTATGGCGTCGCCATCACTAAGCTCACCACATTGGTAGACCGATGGATATCCCTCCCTATTTCCATGGCAGGAAGGGCGTCACTCATAAAAATGGTAGTGCTCCCGCGCTTCCTTTAGCTCTTCCTTAATATCCCGTACCATCCGGGCGCCCATTTCTTTAAAACATTGAAGTCTGAACTCTGTCGCCTGTTCTGGGGGGGTAAAAGCCCGAGGCTGAAGTGGTCTATGCTGATCCAGCCATACGATAAAGGAGGATTTGGCCTCCCCGATTTTGAGGTCTACTACCTTTGTGTGCAGGCGCACTATGCCTATCACTGGCTAGTCCCCACCCCCTTCATGCCTCAGTTGGCGGTGGAAGATTGGATTGCCAACCCCCTACCCCTCAATGGCCTCTTTCATTGTCCAACTTCGGCCATCACGACGCCGTATACCTCTGTCACGTGCACCATAGATGCATGGAACCGTCTGGCATAAAAACTGGAATGTAGCCTGCTATATTCCCCTCGATTGCCACTAGTGTATCACCCAAGGCTTGAACTCCTGCAGGAGCGTGGTTTTCGAATGCTCTGCGGGACTCTACACATCAATTGTTGGGGCGATCTCTTCTCTGCGGGCCGCTTTAAAACAGCGGACGCATTCTTTCTGACGCACGACTGCACCCCGCTAGAAGTATTTTATTATTTGAGTCTACGCCAAGGGATGCGGGATATTCTTCCTAACTTCCCCGAGGAGCCTGTGTCCACGCCCCCGCTACACTTCCTGTTGTGCTCCCAGGATGGCTCCCACCTGGTGTCGGGCATGTGCCGCCACGTCAGGACATGTGGCCCGGTGCCTGAGGCCTCGGCGAGAACACATTGGTCCACTGAACTTGCCGTAGACATCACGGATGACCAGTGGCTATATTGCTGCGCCCTCACGGCCCGTATATCTGCCAGCTGCAGGCTCAAGATAATTCACTACAAATTCTTACAACGCCTATACTATACTCCTATGAAAAAACACAGATTTCACTTGTCTGACAATGATCGCTGCGAACGATGCCGTGCAGAACACGCAGGCTTCTTACATCTCGCTTGGGGATGCCCCCCTGTACAGTCCTACTGGCAGCAAATACACAGCGCACTAGAACTCATGCTAGGAGCTTCCATAACTCCGGACCCGTTACTAATGCTGTTGGGACACACACCACACATCCCTAAGGCATGCAGGAAATTCGTAGATATTGCACTCCTCCTAGCGAAGCGGCGCGTGGCATGTAGGTGGGGTCGTGGCAGGGCCCCGAAGTTCAAGGAATGGCTCGCCGACATGACGTATAGCCAGGAACAACACTCAGTATTCTCTGAATTACTTCCCCTATCTAGCAGACCGAGGGATATTTGGGAACCCCTGGTGGGATATCTACGAGCCCAGGCAGCTCGTGATGATGGCACAGAGGGGAGCGATGTCCGAGATGATGATAGGATCCAAGTATAAGCTATCCACATGCTTCAGGGGACTGTACATGGATAGGTCTTTTGATACTGCTCTAAGATGCTATGTGATGGAGTACCCTTCCCTTCCCCCTCCGACCATTTACCTCCCATGGCTCCCCTGCTTCCGTGGCACGGACACACTCCCCCTACTTTACCCTACATTGTGCAGCGACATGCGTACTAATTGCTTTATATGTACATTAATGATTGGCCCTCATTTGGATGCGCTTTCTCCCTCCTGGTCCGCTCCGCCACTACTGGTTATACGCCATTGTATTCTGATGTATTGTGACACATGCCTATGTTGGATACTGTATTATTGATTGTATGATCTAGCCGATGTATCGTCCTCTTGTTCTGTTCTATATGTTTTTTGATGTAAAAAAACACTAATAAACAGAGTTTAAAAAAAAAAAGCCAGACTATGTTCACCTATTTGTTTTTATAATTGTTTCTGGTTGCTCAAGGAAAGCACCAAATCAGGTTATGCAGAAGTGAGCACTATGCTAGAGAAACACTCTTTTGAATGTTCTTTCAGGCCAAAGACCCTCTTCTGTGCTCAGTGCTGTAAATATCCTTGTACCGTATGTGCCTATTCTGTTGAGTTCATTGCCACACCAGTACATTTGAGATTTAAAAAGTTGGCAGGTCTTTAAATGAGGTGTGACCAAAGCAGCGATGCGTCATGGCCTATGTAATTGTATTGTATTGTAATTGCATTTATAGAGTGCTTACTACCTCCAACGAGCCGTCAAAGTGTTTTTTCTGCAAGTAGCACACTACTCTGCAAACCATAAAGGATTAGTAGTGAATTAGTATACTGAAAAAAGAAAGTAATTTGAGTGGTGGATATGTTAGTCAGTTATTTGGATTGGGAAGGATAGTGGAGGGATGGAAGAGAGAAGAGGTTTGCATTTATATAGTGATTGCTACCCCTAATGAGGTTTTGAAGCACACTACTCTAGAACCCAAACAGGATTAGTGGGGAATTAGTATGGGGAGATATGAAATCAACTTACGTGGTGGACATGTTAGTTTGTTATTTGGATTAAAAAGGAATAGTGGAGGGATAGAAGAGTAAAGGGTCTTGATTTCTTTTTGAGTTCCTAGCAGTAGGAGGGGGGTTGGGATGAGGAAAGGGGAGGTGGAGGGGGAAGAGTCAGAGGGAAGGGTTTAAAAAGACTTGTTTGGGAGATCTGAATAGTAAAAGTGGTATGAGATGATGCAAGTAGGGGCGGAGGAGGGAAGTGTCTGGAAAGGCTTATTTTGGGGATCATAGTAGTGGTATGGGGTATGCGATGAATGAGACAGTGGAGGTAGAAGATATATTGATAGAGGTACAGGGTGAGAAATATGGTAGTGCATTGAAAAGAGTAGTAGAATGAAGTTTGAGATGAGTCAGAGAGCTGAGGTAGTGGATATGCTGAATTAGAAGCAAAGTAATTAATATATATAGATACATCGGTACATGGGAGGTATATATATGCATAAGGAAGGTAATATATGTAGATTAAAGTTGCATTTAATAAATGCCTGCTTTTCAGTTATGATAAAAGATGTACTTATTTATGCAGTCTCTTATATACATGTTAAAACATAGAATAATGGAACTATAAGTTGTAGTGTAGTTCCTATATTCCCAATAGGCTCTGCGCATTGGAATAACATAAACGATAGTTTAGACGTAGGACTTAGGTCGACTAGGTCTCTACTGAATATGTTAGACTTAATTATGA
Organism: Lissotriton helveticus; assembly: GCF_964261635.1. Lineage (NCBI taxonomy): Eukaryota > Metazoa > Chordata > Amphibia > Caudata > Salamandridae > Lissotriton > Lissotriton helveticus. The sequence goes on along the minus strand of NC_136059.1, from coordinate 1,222,633,600 downwards.
ATGCCAGCTAGCTCAGAGGTCACTAGAAACTTTCTCGAATGAACAGGAAGGAGTTAACTTTCCTGATTAGACAAGAAGGGATTAGTTTCTGACAACCGCATAAACATGACAACTTTGCTCCCTCCAGAACATGGAGTATATCTCCAGAGTTGTGTGAAAACAATAGACAGCTATTTCACTCAGTCAATCGTGCATGCTTAGTTTCACCAGGAGTGCAGAGAAATAGAGAGACGGGCGTTTTCAATAAAAGGTGTTATTTATTGAGCAGTCCTCATTCTCATGCAAGAGAAGTGAATTGCCACAATTGCAATACTTATCATGAAGTAAAGTGCGTACAGTAAAAGGTGTATTATGAAATAATACTGTAGAAGCATTTATATGGTTTCTGAGCCATATGATACTTAAAACGGATAAAATATATACATACATAAAATCATTGACTAAACGTACTCAACTGGTGCTTCTAAGATATGCCTACCCCGGAGTACCTAACCTAAGCCTAGTACGTGGGAAGGAGTAAGTGAGCTGCAGTTTAAGTTAAGTTAGTTTTTGCCAAGAATCTGAATCTAGAATTCTCTAAGGATCTAATCAGCTCCGTACCTTGGTTATAGAATGAAGGAGGTCTTGTATCTCTTTCTCAGGATTCGATCTCCCAGCAACCCGCAAGGGTGACTGGAAACACTGGAGCTGGAATTTGTCGGCAGGAGAAAATACAGCGTCTCTCTCAGTGCGTCAATGGGAGGGTTGTCTCCCTTCGGCACTCGCTACAGCTGGGCTTCGGGTAAGTAGATAGCCGATCTGTTCCAAACCACCGTGTGTTTGCTTAAGGCAGATGCTGGTATATTTATACCTGGAAGGTGCCGACTTTGACGTAAGGTCGGACATAAGACGTCACTAAGAACTTACAGTTCTTTCTGGACTCCAGGAGTTCTTGTACAAATCAAAACAAAAGCAGGGGGAATTCCCAGGCTGCTGGAGGCTTGGTTTGTTTAAAGAACGCGTTGTACTTTTTAGGAGTCTATGGGAGTAGCCTTGCTGTATTTGGACTGCATTGGCTATGACTAAATATGGATATGATTCTTATGCCTTTATAAGGATATGTTTTGCTATAACCACATAAGGGCATGAATCTGGAATATTTAAATAGGGGCCTAGATACGTTTACAACACCCACTCCACGTATAATGTCCATCATTACTAAATACTAAGCAATACTAAACATATAACGATGCATGTGTTTTCCAACCCAGCCCAAAATCCATAAAATGCATTTGAAATGGTATGTACACGAAAAATGAGTATCATACTGTACGTTTTCAAGCAGAGGTAACATTCAGATAATGCATATATGGTACGTTTGGGTGAATAATTTGCGAAAATTAGATTTATGAAATGGCTCTTAATACTGAAGAGAAGGTCGAGACCATTTCATCACATATTTATACAATACTGTACATGTGCTAGAGGCTAAGTCAAAATATTGTCTCTAGAGTCTCTAAAAATAGAAGTTCTGTTCTCTAAGAATAGTTCTACTTTAAGCAGAGTACCATGTGCCAGAAAAAAGGTAAATATTTTGGAAATGGAAAAAATAATTTCGCTTTCAGGGGAAAAATAGTTCCAAATGTTTTCAGTAGTGTTGTTTATCAAAAGCTGAAGGCCGAATTCAGAGTTCAGGGAACGCTGTGTGCTCGTTGTTTTAAAAGTTATTCTCGTTGTTAGGAGAGAACATCAAATCAAACAGGCTTGCGAACAATTGGTCTACAACAGTAGGTGAAAGTTCGACCAAGTTCGAAAAAGCTGAAATAGTGCATATGTGAGAATCATTGCCATCATCGATGTCTGGATCAGCAATGCTCAGAGAAGGTTGTACCTGTGTGGTGCTGCTTTCATCTCGTACTTCACCGCCACCTAATCGTAATGGTGAAGTCTCAACGAATGCCGTCATCAGAATAGGTAGCCGCTGGGGACAACACGTTGCATGAGCCGTTACCGAACCAAGCAAAGTATCGATATCCATGGGTACTGCTGATGGTAGTGTAAGACAGACATCCAACACACATTCTTCTCCGCATAGCAGACATCGAAGCACAGGTAAGATGCAATCTTGCCAGATTGGTCTGAATGAAAGAAACCAGGTAGTACTCAGATCTCTTAGCCGGGCATAGCCGAGGACATTAGTGATTCGTTCTCGGTATGGCATTGCTAGGATAATTTCTTCCATTGTTGCCTACGTTTTCTCTGTGGCTTGACTTGCCATATCAGAGCAGAAGGAACAAAACATGACATGTTTAAGATTTGGCTTAACATTTCTACGAAATGCACGGGGCAATTTGTCGATAATAGGGAATGTATCTCTGCCGCTGTCTTTGCAACTTGCAGATCATATGTCTCCTTGGACGAGGTTAAAGGCACAGTTGTCTGTAAAAGAATAGACTTCATTCAGCTTAAAGTATCAATTCGAATAGAAGAGATATTCAAAGAAGGCCATATTGCCGCCTCCATGTCTGGATTGCTGTTTGGATACAGTACTTGCATACAACAAGTGACCATGGAAGTAACGCTCACGAGATAGGCTTTTCCTGGCACCATGCCACAACAGCTGCGGTCACTTATTATAACGTAGCTGCCGTTGGAAAGCTGTCTGAAAAAAGGCTCTATCTGTGTTGCAGGAGTGCCATGCAGGTGACATGAAAGGTTGTTTGATGAACCTTCGCAGGCTCCATGCAAGTTAATACCTTGACACAGAAGTGTACCGCTTAGTGATTTTTTACAATTGTTACCACTAAGAAATACCTCTTTTTTCCCTTCACTATAACATTTATGTGTATAAGGTAAATTCCATGTGGACTTGATGTATCCTTTACCCAACCTTTCATACAGGCCTGCTGGTATATACTTTTGGCAATACTGAAACTGAAAAGTCGTTATCGGAATTGTAATTGTACCATGTATTATCCATTCAATGACAGGTCTCTCTGACATTGTCAATGGTAATCTCTCAAGTTTTTCAATGCTCAGAATCGTATAGTCTGCTCCTTTTTGTGCCAAACTGATTTGTTTATCAGTAAGGTTAAAGATAGAAAATAATGACGTTGTGTTTAGTAGACGCCATGGCACGCAGCCTGAATGCAGATTTTCTAACGTCCAGCCTAACTGTACAATAGAACGCAATTGGGACTGGCCATGTTGTAACATTAGCAAGTCCTGCTCTATTATATCAATAGCAGATGATACAATCCTGTCCAGTGAATACATTCTGGAGGACAGAGTCGTTAACCCATTGTCCATAACAGAAAGTGATTTTTCCAAATGAATACGATCAATTTCTCGTATTTTTTCAGCAGTTTCAATTTGCATTACTTTCCAAGCTTCGTTGTAAGCACTGTATATACCGGCGTATATGAAACGTTTTTGACGCTGTTTGCGAGGTCCCATTATGAAATCACGCAAGTCAGCACCTTCTTTAAGTAAAGTCAAGTGTTGCTTAATTTCAGCCAGTGTGGATTTTTTTAGCCATTCGCGCTTTCCTACACTGTATGTTGTAACTATCCCTGGATGTTGTCTCTGGGAATATCTTGGGTCTGGCCTGGTCTGTTTGAACCCCTGTATTTTGTTCAGGAATCTATCTTGACAGTTATTAGTGTCTGTGGGCCAGATCAACCATTTTTTCCAATCAGGCTTTGTTCTGTTTTGGTGTAAAATATGGGATACGTCTACCTCCACATCTGTAGTGCTATTACTATCAGGTATGGGCTTTGGAATAGACGGTTTGTTTAATTCTTTTATCTTGGCTAGGCCGAGACAGGTTGTTTGTTGAATGGTTGTAGCAAACAAGGGTCCCCTGTAGTGAGGATAATAGTCACCCCTAGGTCAGGGAAAAAGCACTGTGAAGATATCAACCCAGGCGGTAATGAACTGGACTTGCCCACATAATAGTGGTAGGACACAATAACCCACTTCCGTAGCAAAGACAGTTTTTTAATTAAACAAAAATCATAAAAGACCACAATAGCAAAAAAGAGTTTTTTTAATTTAAAAAAAGCATGTAAAAACATGCGATATAGTTGAACAATTAAACAAAATATAATAGGAACAAATAATAAACAACAATCACAATTTCATAAAAACATAATATTAATTCCTGGGTGGAACATAAATAAAATATGTTGTCGACGCGCGTTTCGGCGACCAGCGCCTTCTTCAAGACAAACAATTTCTCAGATTCCTAAATGCAAAAACATAATTACTAATAAAGAATTACATTTATTTATCCCATAAAGGACAACAACTCATATTATCAATCAATACAGTAAGCAAAAGAACAGCATAATGTGACATCTTATATTACCTTTCAAAGCAACACAAACGGAAGTGGGTCAAAATTAAGTATGGCCCTAAATAATAGGCAAGTAGCTCCCAGGAAGGAAGACGAATGATAAATATAGACTTCGGTGCTCATTTAAAGGATATCTTATAAAGTAAAATGCCATAATTGGACATTGTTACTAGGCTAAAAGTGAGCATTTGATATTGAACAGGTCAAGAAGAATGTCAGTGAATTGTTAAGGGTAAAGAGAGTACAAAGAGAGTGCAACAGTCGCTATTCACATGTTTATCACTTTATTGCAACTAATCATTTTGAGTGAGTGAGTGAGTGAGTGAGTCATTTTTTGAGCGCTCTTATGCCGAGGCGTCTTGGCGCTGTAAGACGGAGAGATGGGAAAAAAGCAGAGTTTAGGGTAGCACAAAGAGCCAGGTCTTCAGCTCTTTTCTGAACTTAGCTATGCTCTTTTCAGAACGTAGTGAAGATGGTAAACTGTTCCAAAGCTTTGGAACTTGATGGGAGAAGGATTTGCCACCCCAACGTGCTCTCTTGAACCTGGGGATGTGAAGAAGATTTTGAGTGCTTGATCTAAGTAGGCGATCAGGAGTATAAGGTAAGAGAAAATTAGAGAGCTGTTTGGAAGTCTGCCCATACAGAGATTTATGGGCCAGGCACAGAACCTTAAATTGAATTCTTCTCCTAACTGGAAGCCAATGAAGTTCGCCTATTGATTTAGAGGTAGGGTGTCGTTTGGGGAGATTAAGTAGAACTCTGGCCGCCGCATTTTGGATGGACTGGAGTCGATTAAGCTGTTTCTCGCCGGCACCAATATATAGGGCGTTACAGTAGTCTACCCTGGACAAGATTAGAGCTCCCACAACTGCTTTCCTCAAGGTGAAAGGGATGTAAGGCAAGATCTTTCGGAGAACCTTCAGAGTGAAAAAGCAAGATGACGTGACCTGGTTAATTTGGGCTGTGCAAGAGAGGTCATTGTCCATGATGAAACCAAGGTTTCTGACCTTGCTGACTGGGGTGGGGCAGACACCGGCTTCTGGAGGCCACCATGTATCGTTCCAAATGGAAGGATTTTGACCAAACTCGATCACCTCCGTTTTTCCGGCGTTAAGTTTGAGGAAGTGAGAGTTCATCCATGTCTTCACATCCGACAGACAATTCCTAAAGCTGGTGGCAGTGGCTTCTACTGTCTGAGCCAATGAAACCACCAGTTGGGTGTCGTCAGCGTATGAAACTAAGTGTAGGCCATGGGATTTGATTAGTGCGGCCAGTGGTGTGACATAGAGATTAAAAAGGGTGGGTGACAAGGCCGACCCCTGGGGGACTCCACATGGCAGAAAAAACTCCTTGGACATGAGCCCATCCCACTGGATTTGGTGAGTGCGTGCCTGCAAAAAGGAATGGAGCAGTTTTAGGGCAGTATGGGAGATGCCCAACGTTGTTAATCTGTTTAACAGGACGTCGTGATTCACGGTGTCAAACGCCGCTGTCAGATCTAGTAAAATTAGGGCGGCTCTGCCTCCTTTGTCCATAGTTTGACGGATGTCCTCAGATGCTACAATCAGAGCAGTTTCCGTTGAGTGACATGCCCTGAAACCATGTTGCGTAGGATCTAATAGCAGGTTGTTCTCAAGGTGTTTTGTTAACTCTTGATTCATTGCAATTTCCAGGATTTTAGCAGGTAAGGGTAGGCAAGATATCGGGCGATAGTTCTTGGCTTTCTTGGGATCGAGGGTCTCCTTTTTAAGTAAGGGTCTGACGCACGCCTTCTTCCAACTGCAGGGAAATTGTCCGGAGTTTATTACTGAGTTGAGAAGGGGGGTTAACGCTACGCCAATGATTTCAGGGATCATATGTAAAACATGGGGAGGACATGGGTCCATCGGTGAGCCCGACTTGGTCTGAAGGAGCAATGTCTTAACTTGGTCACAGCTTAGCTGGGAAAAGCTAGGAAATTCCAGAATTGGTGTCCGTGAAGCTGGTTCATAATGAGCCGTCTCACACGGGGGTAGCGCTCGCAGGTCATTATACACCGTCTGAACTTTCTGTTGGAAGAAAGTAGCAATATTTTCTACAAAATCTTGGTGAGGCTGGAAAGTGATTTCTCTGGGGCTTTTGGCTAAATGAGTAATGGTCTTAAACAATTCCCTCGAGGAGTTTGGTGAGTCTTGAATTTTCTTTGTATAGTAAGCCGTCTTAGCTTTCTCGATGGCAAGCTTGTATTCATAAAGGGCAGCCGTATACTCTTCTAGACTGAAGGTTGTAGCCATTTCGCCATAGTCTCTCGGCCCTCCTACATTTCAGTTTCATTAATTTAACCTCTGGAGTGTACCATTGTGAGGTTGCCGAGCGTATCCTAGTTTTTTTTACTTCTTCTGGAGCTAGTTTGTCTATTGCTTGTAAGAGCCATACATTAAATTTATGGGCTCCTTCATCGCTGTCTGTGCTTACTACGGTATGTAGGTCTCTATTAAGGAGATTTTTTGTGATGAAATACATCTGGAATAAATTCATATTCGTAATCATGATTACTTAGTGAAGGACTGTACTGACTGCTACATACAGTATATCGATCTACTAATCTACCTATAAACTCAACTAATGACAGACAAGTATAGATATACTTACTTATTAACATGATGCATGCACACAATATGTATTGTTAGCACGACTTCTCACACTAGGGGAAAGGCTCTAACAAAACATGAAAAAGCGCTATTAGGTGCGAGTAACTATAAGGCGTTGATGTAGAGGACGGAACATATAATCTCTCTGGTGCCGGCCGCGCGGAAGGGTGCTACTAAGTTCCGAAAAAGAATTGCAGTCCCGCTCTTCAAGATGGGATGTTACACCCTTACTGAGATGCACTAATTCGTGGCTTGCACCTTAAAATATTAATTGGGGATCGACACAACCTTTCATCCTCCATTTCGGCGCACTTGCAGGAGGCCGAGAAATTACCAGAGAAACCCTAACCAGACAGAATCCAACTGAGAGATTGCAGAAAAAGATATTATTCAAGGCCCTCGCCAGCCTTGCTAAAAAGAAATTATTACAGAATCGCCAACCAGTCAGAACCCGACTGAGAGTTTCAGGACCAAGAAATTACCCAAGGCTATATTTAGCCTTGTTAAAAGTATCAACTTGCACATACAGAATTCCTGAGGAAGGCTAACCGCCGAAACGCGTTGAAGGGGAATTAATTCTGTATTATTTGGAACAATTTATCTTGTTTTTGTTTTGAATTGTAAAGCACTTATTTGTATTATACACATGTAAAAAATATATAGTTATTCATCAATTGCTTCAAATATCTGATAAAAGTTTATAAATACAATAAAATAAAAGAAAAATATTTTCATATAAAATCTAATCAGGCATTGACTTTATTATTTTTAGCGTTCACTAGTGTTATGTAAATATATGCACATAACCCGGTGCCAATTTCTTTCTTTCCAAAACAAGTTTAGTATCCTTGCTAGGGTTTATCCTTTTAGGCAGGGGCCCCATTTCTTTTCAAAAATAGAGGACGGAACATGTGACATCAATTTACTAGGACACACCTATTTAAAGGCGGGCTCATGCGTACGCTGGTGGTTCCTGTATATTCCGTTGTCGATTGTGACCCGGATACGTTTATCGAACTAGCAAGCCTCCACTTGCTGATCCGTTTTTTTACTAGCAGGTATGTGCATCTGTCTCCCCGCGCTAATTGTTATGTGCCCCAGACTTATTGAACTGTATTGTTCATACAACCCTCTTATATCGTATTTAGTGGAGAAGCGTGGCTCAGTGGTTAGAGGCGGCAGACCCGGAAGCTGAGATCGACCGTGGACCAGGGTTCGATTCCCCGCCTCAGCGGGTCTCGGGCTCATAAATTCCACGGTCTCGACAATTCTCGCTCCGGTGCCTACTCGACTCACGGGGTCACACTCTGCGACTCTGGGCAATAGCTTGCTTAATCTCCACTACGGCCCCTCGCGGCGGGATGCCTGGCTTTCACCCTGTGGACACCCTGCCGGGGTTTCTCACAGGGGAATACCAGGACGGGTTCCCTAAGCAAGCGCCAGGATGCCCTTTGGGTGACAGGTCTGCGCTATATAAGTACACCTACATTTACATCGTTCTAGTTCTGGCGCGTTTATCCTCGCTAGCCAGTAACGTAGGAATCGGCAGAAAAACATCTCGCAAAAGAACTTTACACACTTGGAGGTATGTCACAATCATTTAAGTAGCACTGTCTCGGCTTACATGTACAGCTTTGTTGGCTAATTGTAGCCTTCTTATTAAGATTGCTCATACAATTTTACTTGCCCTTTACCTCACAGTAACGAACAAAGTTAAACCAGAGCTAACTTATTAATTCTGCCGGTTTGCACCAGTGGAGGCGAAGCATATCTGTTTTATAACTACGGTATGTTGTTTGGTCTAGTTAACAGCTTATTGCCTATTTCACAAGCCGCATTGGTATAATAGTCATCTGACATAGGCCTTTGTTTTATATCCACAGTAATCTCTCTCTCTTTATATTAAAAAAAAGGGAAATCAAGAGAGCGTGTCTACATTTACCTTATATCCGCCGTTAGCGAACCCTTCTCTAGCAATATTACAATTGAAGCCACAACTGAAGTTGTTAAACTTATTTCCGTCATTGTTTATTTTTGTCCCTTAGAGATTTTTATAACCCCAAAGAACTTCATGTTCATATTTATGAACCACTGATGCTGAATTATTAACACGCATCAATTGAAAACGCAGAGTAAGTCTGCTATTTTTGTTCGTTCAGACCTACTTTTGAGTGGCAATATGCTCTTTCATGTAATTGCAAGAAATGTGGGGTATTACAAATTTTCCAGATAAACTCGTCGAATAATCTAGCCAGAGAAAATAGCTAGGAAACTTCGTTTTCCCCCGCATTGTTCTTATGAAATTAATTGCCGTCCTCTACATCAACGCCTTATAGTTACTCGCACCTAATAGCGCTTTTTTATTTTTTTAGAGCCTTTCCCCTAGTGTGAGAAGTCGTGCTAACAATACATATTGTGTGCATGCATCATGTTAATAAGTAAGTATATCTATACTTGTCTGTCATTAGTTGAGTTTATAGGTAGATTAGTAGATCGATATACTGTATGTAGCAGTCAGTACAGTCCTTCACTAAGTAATCATGATTACGAATATGAATTTATGCCAGATGTATATCATCACAAAAAATCAATTGAAAATGATTAGTTACAATAAAGTGAGAAACATGTGAATAGCGACTGTTGCACTCTCTTTGTACTCTCTTTACCCTTAACAATTCACTGACATTCTTCTTGACCTGTTCAATATCAAATGCTCACTTTTAGCCTAGTAACAATGTCCAATTATGGCATTTTACTTCATAAGATATCCTTTAAATGAGCACCGAAGTCTATATTTATCATTTGTCTTCCTTCCTGGGAGCTACTTGCCTATTATTTAGGGCCGTACTTAATTTTGACCCACTTCCGTTTTTGTTGCTTTGAAAGGTAATATAAGATGTCACATTATGCTGTTCTTTTGCTTACTATATTGATTGATAATATGAGTTATTGTCCTTTATGGGATAAATAAATGTAATTTTGTATTAGTAATTATGTTTTTGCATTTAGGAATCTGAGAAATTGTTTGTCTTGAAGAAGGCGCTGGTCGCCGAAACGCGCGTCGACAACATATTTTATTTATGTTCCACCCAGGAATTAATATTATGTTTTTATGAAATTGTGATTGTTGTTTATTATTTTTTCTTATTATATTTTGTTTAATTGTTCAACTGTATCGCATGTTTTTACATGCTTTTTTTAAATTAAAAAAACTATTTTTTGCTATTGTGGTCTTTTATGATTTTTGTTTAATTAAAAAACTGTCTTTGCTACGGAAGTGGGTTATTGTGTCCTACCACTATTATGTGGGCAAGTCCAGTTCATTACCGCCTGAGTTGATATCTTCACAGTGCTTTTTCCCTGACCTAGGGGTGACTATTATCCTCACTACAGGGGACCCTTGTTTGCTACAAGTATTTTACCCACAGCCTGTCTGTGCAGGGTTTTTCTCCTCCATATTATATGGATCTTTTTTAAAATAGGTGATTTCTGTGCTCATTGAACTGTTACAATCTGTTAGTTACCAATTCTTGTTTTCTTTCTCTTATTCTTCTCCCCTTGTGTATCATTGCTCTTTTCTTTCTCTAGCCTAGCTGAAAATGGCCCAACTCAAAACCTTTGGTTTCACGGACGAAGAGTTTGCCTTATTGGTAGGTACCTCATGCTCATTTGGTAATGCCTCCAATGACATCACAAGGGGGCAAAATGACCTTAAAAAACTAATTGAACTTAAGAAGAAACTACGTAGAATGGAAGCCCATGGGGAATTTATGTTGGCCTATCTTAGATCAGGTATTATCCCCATGGGACTCCGCGTTCGCAATATTCCAGGCCTCTTCGTACATCATCATGCTTTTTTAGAGAAGTGGAGCATGATTGCGAGCCGGTGCTCGCGAGATCTCATGATCTTGATAGTTGAAACCGCCAAAGAATTGGCAGTTGATATCAAAACTGAGATTGAGGCTTTACAAGAACTAATTAAACAAGCAGGCAGTATAGATGAGGCTATGAAAAAATTAGAAGAAGCCAATAAAGAACTAGAGTCATTTGCCAACTATTTAGAGAAACGTAAAAATGATAAGCTTAATAAAGATAAGCGGTTCTACTCTATAGAGGCTGCCTATCCTTATCTAAGAGCAGATTTCTACAAGCAGAACCATTATACAGATACAAATAAAAACCAACAACAGAGAGTAAATACCTTTTCCGAGACCTCAGAATCAGGAGGAGAGAGTGATGATGTCTCCTATGAACCTGAAGGCAATTATAATTCAGCTCAAACGAAGCGAAACCAACCCCAGCCTTTTTTTAGGCAATCGCGGGGCATATCGCGGTCGCCCCAGAGTGAGATTCCAACCACAGGACAGAGGAGGCTACAAGCCCCAACATCATTATCAACAGGAGCCTCAACATCACTATCAGCAAGAAGAGCATCAATTTGTCAGGGAAACCTGGAATCGTCAGTATTGGAAGCCGGGAATGTGATTCCCATTTTTAACTTATCAAAATCCGAATTAAATGAACCCAGTATTAGTCTCCTTTCAAAAGGCCTGTCCTTCGTCCCTCATTGTGGTGCCAACATTTTTGAACTACATAGCGATATAATCTCTTTTTTTCGCAAGATCCGTCTTAAAAAGTATTTCCAAACAGAGGGCTCAGATAGTAACGTTCGTGAACCCAATTGTCTGCGCCTACCTTCAACATTCAGCCCCACTCTTGACCAACTCGGCCCTGAAGTGGCAACGTTCGAGTTGGTGGTTTTGAAGAAATTAGAACAGTCTATTCAGTTCATCCCCAAGCCTTTATATAACATCAATAAACATGAACATGATGCCTTAAAATCTTTAGCATCCAATAAGTCTATAACAGTCAAGAGTAGTGACAAAGGAGGCGGAATTGATATCATTGATTCCGATATCTACGAACGGAACATGGTGAGAATGTTGGACGATCCTTTGTTCTATGTTGGCATCACTTCTAACCCTATAAATAGAATAAATAAAGAAATTAATAATTTGACCACTCAAGCATTAAATCAGGGGCTCATCTCCAGAAAGGAATTTGACTATTTGAACTCCAACGCAGGGAAAACTGCATGCATATACGGCCTCCCGAAAATGCATAAAGATCAAGTAAACCCTCCGTACAGGCCGATTGTTTCAACCATAGGCACGCCGACTGAACCTTTATCCAAATTTGTCGACTCATATTTATGCCCACATATTCCCAACATACCTTCCTACATAAAAGACACAGGAATGATGATTGGGAAGGTTGAAAATATTTTATTTAATCCAGCACGAGATCTCCTTGTGACTCTCGATGTTGAATCCCTGTATAGTAATATCCCCCTGATAGAAGCTATGCAAACTGTAGACTGGTTCATCGATCTATACGGGATTTTGTGCCCTAAGACTTTTTTGATGGCCTGTTTAAAAATTGTCTTGACGGAGAACATTTTTGAGTTTGGACCACGCCTTTACCGCCAGATTAAGGGGGTAAGCATGGGAGCCTCTGTGGCTCCCTCAGTCGCGAATATTTATATGGCCGCATTTGAGGCCAAGTTTATCTAAAACGACATTGCTCCCTTTTACGAGTTTGTCTCCCATTGGTCCAGATATATTGACGATATTTTTTTCATCTGGATCGATGGGAGGGAGACCCTAACGGAGTTTTTGGCATGGTTGAATGCTGGTGATCTAAACCTTAAGTTCACCTCTCACATCAGTGCTAGTAAGATCGAATTTTTGGACATTATGATATTCGCTGATGATGTCAAGTTGAAGGTGGACCTATATGTCAAGCCTACGGCTAGGAACACCTTATTACACTTCCAAAGCTTCCACCCCCACAGCCAAAGACAGAGTATCCCCTTTTCCCAGTTCTTACGGGTAAGAAGAAATTGCACCAACCTTAAAGATTTCGATAGACAAGCAATAGAAATGAAACGGAAATTCCTCGAAAGGGGTTACCCTCACAGGCTTGTCAGGGAATCCTATAAAAGGGCCCGCTATTATGACAGAGACCACTTGTTAAGATCCAAGCCTGAGAAAGATCTGAAACAACTCGTCTGTATAACAAGGCATTCAACCTTGGATGCTAAAGTCAAACAAGTGATTAATTCTTCTTGGCACGTCCTGAACAGTAATAGTACTGGAAATCTCAAACTGGAGAAGCCCTTGTTAGCTCATAAGCGAAACAAGAATATAAAAGACCATATAGTACGTTCCAGATTTCAGGGCCAGTCCAACCCTGATTGTCTAGTTCAGTGATCGATACACATAAATCAGGTCTTGAAGGGCACATTTAAGTGCTCCAATTGCAAATCATGTTCCCACATTATAGAAGGAGAATCATTCACTCATAATGGCTATGTGGCTATGGCTAAAAACATGTGGAACTGTAAAACTGCCAACGTAGTATACTTCCTCTTATGCCCCTGCTCCTTGGGCTATGTGGGAGAGACTGCACGACCCATTCAGGTACGTCTAACCGAGCACCGCTCCGCAATAAGAACTGGTAAAGTTTTGGCACCAATGGTGAAACACTTTATGGAACTCGGACACAGCCCTGATGACTTTAAGTGGCGCATTCTAGAAAAGGTCAATGTACCAGACAGCAAAGGCGGAGAAAAGATCCGCAAAAAACGGGAGGTGTTTTGGATATTTTCCCTGGATACCTTCCGCTCAGGCTTGAACAGCAAAATCCCATGGGAAAACGCCATTAGCTAAATGGGGTTACCATGGGACACTTGCCTTATTACATTTATACGGTCCCCTCCTATACCTTAGGCCCTGATAGGAGTTTAATTCCATTTATTTACAACCCCGAGCACCCGTCTGAGCCATTGTACCTTATTGGTATTGTTTTTTGAATTTTAGACTGCAGTTAAATACTATGCCATATTACAGATGTACTTCACAAGATGGTCTGCCCATATTATAACATCGTGACACACTTGGGCATAATGATCCTAGGCTAATGTGTACTAAATGCACACACTCCTTTATTGCGATTGTACACTCTCTTGTCATAGTTATAAAATACCTTATTCAGCGATCTGTTTGTGTAAGAACTTCAATAAATATCTTCCGTTTCAATGTTTTGGAATATTTTCGGATCACTGGATCAAACAGATTGCCCCGTCATCTAGGTATAGTTTCTATATTCATTTCACTTGGGTACCATACAGTGAAAACTAACGCCTATTAGCTGCGAAAGAAGAGTCCTACCTTTAGTTTCATGATTCTCTAACCGGAAACATGTGACATCAAGTTACTAGGACACACCTATTTAAAGGCGGGCTCATGCTTACGCTGGTGGTTCCTGTATATTCCGTTGTCGATTGTGACCCGGATACGTTTATCGAACTAGCAAGCCTCCACTTGCTGATCCGTTTTTTTACTAGCAGGTATGTGCATCTGTCTCCCCGCGCTAATTGGTATGTGCCCCAGACTTATTGAACTGTATTGTTCATACAACCCTCTTATATCGTTCTAGTTCTGGCGAGTTTATCCTCGCTAGCCAGTAACGTAGGAATCGGCAGAAAAACATCTCGCAAAAGAACTTTACACACTTGGAGGTATGTCACAATCATTTAAGTAGCACTGTCTCGGCTTACATGTACAGCTTTGTTGGCTAATTGTAGCCTTCTTATTAAGATTGCTCATACAATTTTACTTGTCCTTTACCTCACAGTAACGAACAACGTTAAACCAGAGCTAACTTATTAATTCTGCCGGTTTGCACCAGTGGAGGCGAAGCATATCTGTTTTATAACTACGGTATGTCGTTTGGTCTAGTTAACAGCTTTTTGCCTATTTCACAAGCCGCATTGGTATAATAGTCATCTGACATGGGCCTTTGTTTTATATCCACAGTAATCTCTCTCTCTTTATATTAAAAAAAAGGGAAATCAAGAGAGCGTGTCTACATTTACCTTATATCCGCCGTTAGCAAAACCTTTTACGTGAGCACTTTCTTCTCAGGTAATGAACCCTTCTCTAGCAATATTACAATTGAAACCTCAACTGAAGTTGTTAAACTTATTTCCGTCATTGTTTATTTTTGTCCCTTAGAGATTTTTATAATCCCAAAGAACTTCATGTTCATATTTATGAACCACTGATGCTGAATTATTAACACGCATCAATTGAAAACGCTGAGTAAGTCTGCTATTTTTGTTCGTTCAGACATACTTTTGAGTGGCAATATGCTCTTTCATGTAATTGCAAGAAATGTGGGGTATTACAAATTTTCCAGATAAACTCGTTGAATAATCTAGCCAGAGAAACTAGCTAGGAAAGTTCGTTTCCCCCCCCCATTGTTCTTATGAATTAATTGCCGTCCTCTACATCAACGCCTTATAGTTACTCGCACCTAATAGCGCTTTTTCATTTTTTTTAGAGCCTTTCCCCTAGCGTGAGAAGTTGTGCTAACAATACATATTGTGTGCATGCATCATGTTAATAAGTAAGTATATCTATACTTGTCTGTCATTAGTTGAGTTTATAGGTAGATTAGTAGATCGATATACTGTATGTAGCAGTCAGTACAGTCCTTGACTAAGGAATCATGATTACGAATATGAATTTATGCCAGATGTATATCATCACAAAAAATCAATTGAAAATGATTAGTTACAATAAAGTGAGAAACATGTGAATAGCGATTGTTGCACTCTCTTTGTACTCTCTTTACCCTTAACAATTCACTGACATTCTTCTTGACCTGTTCAATATCAAATTCTCACTTTTAGCCTAGTAACAATGTCCAATTATGGCATTTTACTTTATAAGATATCCTTTAAATGAGCACCGAAGTCTATATTTATCCTTCGTCTTCCTTCCTGGGAGCTACTTGCCTATTATTTAGGGCCGTACTTAATTTTGACCCACTTCCGTTTGTGTTGCTTTGAAAGGTAATATAAGATGTCACATTATGCTGTTCTTTTGCTTACTGTATTGATTGATAATATGAGTTATTGTCCTTTATGGGATAAATAAATGTAATTCTGTATTAGTAATTATGTTTTTGCATTTAGGAATCTGAGAAATTGTTTGTCTTGAAGAAGGCGCTGGTCGCCGAAACGCGCGTCGACAACATATTTTATTTATGTTCCACCCAGGAATTAATATTATGTTTTTATGAAATTTTGATTGTTGTTTATTATTTTTTCTTATTATATTTTGTTTAATTGTTCAACTGTATCGCATGTTTTTACATGCTTTTTTTAAATTAAAAAAACACTCTTTTTTGCTATTGTGGTCTTTTATGATTTTTGTTTAATTAAAAAACTGTCTTTGCTACGGAAGTGGGTTATTGTGTCCTACCACTATTATGTGGTCAAGTCCAGTTCATTACCGCCTGGATTGATATCTTCACAGTGTTTGTTGAATGGTGTCATTCAGGAATATTATCTGTTCTGGGATCATGCAGGCTCTGTATAATGATTCTAAACCTTGTACCTGCCAGTCTTTTGTACCCCAGATGGTTTTTGTTTCAATGTTGTTTTTCCAAAATTCAAAACCAAATGTAGACATTTTTTCAGAATATTTTTCAGAATAAATCAATTTAGTATTTGTCAACATGTTTTTCATTCCTGTCTTATTTAACATTTTGAAATAAAACGTTTCTGGATCAGTTGTGTTAAACCCTGAGAAAGATGGGAATTTCTCATAAAATGTTTTCGAGCTGCCTTTTTAAGTAAAGTCAAGTGTTGCTTAATTTCAGCTAGTGTGGATTTTTTTAGCCATTCGAGGCATAGGTTTCCTACACTATATGTTGTAACTATCCCTGGATGTTGTCTCTGGGAATATCTTGGGTCTGGCCTGGTCTGTTTGAACCCCTGTATTTTGTTCAGGAATCTATCTTGACAGTTATTAGTGTCTGTGGGCCAGATTAACCATTTTTTCGAATCAGGATTTGTTCTGTTTTGGTGTAAAATATGGGATACGTCTATCTCCACATCTGTAGTGCTATTACTATCAGGTATGGGCTTTGGAATAGACGGTTTGTTTAATTCTTTTATCTTGGCTAGGCCGAGACAGGTTGTTTGTTGAATGGTGTCATTCAGGAATATTATCTGTTCTGGGATCATGCAGGCTCTGAATAATGATTCTAAACCTTGTACCTGCCAGTCTTTTGTACCCCAGATGGTTTTTGTTTCAATGTTGTTTTTCCAAAATTCAAAACCAAATGTAGACATTTTTTCATAATATTTTTCAGAATAAATCAATTTAGTATTTGTCAACATGTTTTTCATTCCTGTCTTATTTAACATTTTGAACTAAAACGTTTCTGGATCAGTTGTGTTAAACCCTGATGGGAATTTCTCATAAAATGTTTTCGAGCTGCCTTTTGGCAGTGTTGGACAATGTTCCCATTGATTATAAGTAAAATCATTTCTAGGATTAGCAGATTTATGTAAATAGTGATGACCATAATGATTATAGCAATACATTTCTTCATAATTTGATGAACCCTGTAAATAATCATGTTTGTTGAATTTTGCTGACATTTCTACATCTGACATCCTATTATTAATATTTTCAAAGTCCCAATCAGCAGAGAAAGTACTTGGTTTTACAAAGTCACTTAAGGAAACCTTGAACTGGTGTGGATATTTCAAGAGCTCAATCGGGCCATAGATTTCATAATCCGTTTTGTCCCATGCTACACCACCAGGTATTGGAATGGCTGTGATGTTCACTGATGACAGTTCTCTTTTCTCGATGTGTGATGATCTGTGTGGCTTTAGGACCAAGTTGATGTTCTGACTTGCTGTGTCCATTGTACTATATTTTCCATCAATAAATCTACCCAAACATAAAATCATGATGAGCCAAAGAAGGAGGAAAAATACACCTAACACAATCCATAATTCAATCCATGGTGAAATCAGATATGTTTCTTTGAGTTGATGAAAGAGTTCAGTCATTTTTTGTTTAAAACTTTTTGTTGCTGGCATTTCTTCATGTTCACTTGGATCATCAGAAAAGTCATCGAAATTGATGAAGTAGCCAGATCCAGTTCTGTCAATTGTTGGAATTGCTTCCGGATTTTTTCTAGTCTTTGAATCTTCTTTTGTCACATTAGTATAGTCTGAAGCTACATCATTGTAGACAGGTGTTTCTTGACGAACTGTTGCAATTTGGGTTTCAAGAGGCACAACTTCCATGGCTTTGTTGCATAGTCCTTTTTTATTTACTGCAGGTTTATCAAAAGTGATTAGTCTCTCAGTTTGAACCTCTTGGATTGTAGCAAGGTTTGGTCTTCTGCTACTTCTTGGGAGTCCACTGGGCCTACTACTTATTATTGGCCACATGATTGTGGTTTTACCAGGTCGATTGATACAACTCTGTTCTCCTTTTTACCAGCAAGGGGCGGTAGTACTACTGATCTTGTTCCGCTGACTGCTAAGACAGGTACTGCTTTTCTTTAAGAAGGCCCAAATTCCTTCTTCACCGCGATCTTTTCTCTGACTAGATCCCCAATCTTTGGAATCCAGACAGGTTTTGCTGGGACAGGTGGTTTTTCTTCAGTGGCTGTTGGCTTTAGCTTTTTGTTACTCAGACTTCTTCTTGTTACATTTAAGTCCTGTAAAACAGCCAAACGATCTTTGATATCAAAGGATTTTTCTTTCACCACTGAAGTCTGACAATCTAAGTCCTGGATTATCATTCTAGTACCGAACAAAAGTTTGTATGGAGTGATACCTCTTAGAGAATTTCTTGGCAGATTGTTAGGACTACGTTGGACACTTGTTAGATGTTTGACCCACCCATCACCCGAACCTAATACCCTCGCCGTTATAGATTGCTTTATGTCACGTTTTTTTCTCTCCACTACCACATTTCCCTCGGGATGGAATGGACTAGAGTAACGCAATGCAATGCCCATGCTGGCCATGGCCTCCTTGTAAGCTCGAGAGCTAAACGCAGGACCCTGGTCAGAATGTAGCATGCCAATTGCGTATGTGCCGATAAAGACCCGCAAATCTTTTATAACAGTTCTGGCGTCAGCCGAGCGCTGGGGTCTACATCTAAATGAATCTTGTCTTAATAATTATGGGATCGCATTTTTCCGGCTGGATTTCTGCGTATAGAAAGCCTGATGCTTTCTAATAGAGGTGTCCGGGCAATTGTCTGGTCCGGTTCACAACTGCGATTTCTATTGCAGTTCTGACAATCCATTGCAAAGTTATAAATTTGCACGCTCATCCCCGGCCACCAGTATTGTGATTGTAATTCTATGAGAGATTTCAAGATCTCTTGGTGCCTCAGACCCATTCCCATGTGCGCTTCTTGAATCAAGTAAGCTCTCCGGTTCGTGTTTGGAATTACTCTATCCCCCACTCCAGGGATTTGAGTAAAAGGAACGGAGTTCACATCAATTATGTATTTATTTCCGAGTGGATAATTTAGAGGTAACGCCGCATAGTTGCCTTTCATTGAGACTTTTACTGCTAGTAGCATTTCACCGTCTATTTGGTTTTTAGTACGCTTTTTTGTAGTTACGGAAGCCGGTTGAACAGCTGCCGCCGTGGCTCTGTTAGCCAATGAATTCCCCGCAACGTGAATGCCATCACGTTGATGACTCAGTGTATGTATCACATGAGTCTTTTGTAGTTCTTTCTGTAAAAGAACCACTTGTTCCCAGAGCTTTTTATGCTTTATTGTGGCACCAGTCTCATCTTTGTAACCGTTTTTGATCCATGTCTGCATGTCATTATTGTAAGACTGGACGCAATAATGCGAATCGCACACTATTAGTGTGGGGAACTCGCGATCGGCATTTTCAAGCGCCATCTTTAAAGATCTTATTTGAGCTCGCTGAGCTGTACAGTTTCTGAGTGATTCAGTTTTGGTGATTATCGGTCTGAATTTACCTAAGCGCCAGCGACCTTTAACAATCGTGCAAGCAGGATTGTAAGATTTTTTTATCCACAACGTAATATTGTGCAAATCTGTCTGTGTAGATTACACAGGTGTACTGTTCTAGAGAATTTTCCCATTGTATCCATTTTGGATCTAATGCCACAGCATTCGGAATGCGTGGTCTTGTTACTGCCTCCAGGGCTGATACTGCTGTTAAAACAGATATGCTCTTCCCTTGGGCTAGGGCTCTTTCTTTTGCTACAGCAGTTTGAACCGCAGTTAGAATTTTTTCAGTAGAACTGAATTTCATTTCAGCTTGTGTGTACAAATGTGATTTATAAGCTATTGGTACCGTTTCTCCCTCATTAGAGGTTAGGTTCGTGAATCCGCATCTTCCTGGGATGACTCGGATTACAAGGTTGCGTTCGTTTGCACGTGTTTGCAGTTTTGTTTTAGTTAACATGTCTGTTTGTAATGATCTTAACATTTCTGTGTGTTTCTGAGTCCAATTAATTGGTTTGAAATCAGGTTTTATTAGTTCGTAGAGAGGTTTAACCCTCTCTGCATAATTTAGAATGTATGTTCTTCCGAAATTCAGGAAACCTAGTATTGATTGTAAGTTCTTCAGCGTTTTTGGTGCTTGGAGTACTGCACACTACTCTAAGAAGTTGTCTGCTAGGCTTTTGCCTTCACTTGATAATTCATATCCTAAAAACAGGACAGTTAGGTGAGCAATTTGTGACTTTTTAAAGTTGAATTTATACCCTTCAGCTGCGAACCCAAGTATTATGGTGTTCACTCTTTTCAAGTGTGTCTCCAGGTCGTCGTCTGTAAGATAGATGTCATCGACATAAGATAATGCCTCATCATCATACATTTGTAGTAACTCCGTTACCCTGGCTGAGAATAATCCTGGGCTATTCTTGAATCCCTGTGGGAGTCGACAAAATTGTTTTTGGGCCCCCCATACAGGAGAAAGCGGTCAAATATCTGCTTTCTGGTGCTATGTTTTTACAGAAGAAACCATTTGAGATATCTAATGTCGTTTTATATTTTTTGCGCACAATGTTATTCATTAGTGCTGCACTGTGTGAGTTTTGTACTGCAAATGTTTTGCAGCAAGAGTTTAGGTGTCTGTAGTCCAAAACTAGACGATATGATTCGTCTGGCTTGGAGACAGGACACAAAGGAGTGTTCATTTGTGAGGTGCATTTTTCAATCACCCCCTGATATTCAAGTTGATCTAAGATCTCCCTGACTTGTTTTTTAGCTTCTTGCTTAACAGGATACTGCCTTTGTGCAGTTGGCTGATTTTTTAACTGAATTTTGTGGTGAGGAGAATCCTCATTCCATCCTACATGATTTTTATATAATGCAGGGGCTTGGGCTACTGCCCATTTTCGAGCAAATGTGTATTTTTTATGAATTGGAATGTGATTTGAGAAGGCAGGCATAATAATTTCTTCGCCATGTGGGCACTCCCTGACAAACTCTGGCGGCCAGTCTTTTTCAGCTAGAAGGATATGATAGCCTTTAGATAAGTTATCCCAAAAGAGACCTCTTTTTTTCCTAGTTTTGTCCCCCTCTATACGCAATGTTATTTCATATAATGTATGGGGTTTGCTACCTCTGGTGTCTGCAGTTTCCACCTGAATGTATTCATTCGTGTGCACTGTCTCCAGAAGATTCATCAGGATCTTGCGAGCTATGGTCACTTCTGCTGCGGTGTCTAGCATTGTCTGGGCCCACTCTCCGTTTTTTAGTTGTGTCCTCAGAATCCTCGGCATGTTTTATTTTAATACAAGCCACCTTCTTTTTAGGAAATTTTAATTTTTTACTTTGTTGAGCAGGTTCCTTGTCTTTGGACTTCACGTGCTCTTCTTTGTGTTCTGACCGTCCTCTTCTTTCCGATTTCTGTGAGGAAGTCTGAAAAGATCGAGAGGGACGTGTATCAATATCTTGATATCTGTCAGGTTTTCTCAATTTATCCCTATCTCTAAGGTTGTATCTTTTCTCAGAGGGCTCCCTGTGGGGAGACTTGCTTCCTCGTTCTGGAGATCTATCTCTCCGTTGAGGAGACCTTCCTCTGGACTGAAACTGTTTTTCTCTTGGAGTGGTTTGTTTATTACCCTTACTATATAACAAAATTAAGGAGTATCACCAAAGATGGGGCTGACAGCCAATATTGGTGGAATGAGATATTGGTATGAAAGAAGAAGTCCTTCTTTGTTTCTAAGGAACCCCTCACTCACCGACCTGGTCGGTGACATGCTTCATCATCGGGGCCACCTTGACAGCCGAGTGCCATCAAGGTGTGCTGCGACACCTGGAATACAGTGGAGCGGGTATGTGGGTGATGAATGTAAAAAAAGGGTCAGTGAGTTAAAAATTGTCCTGGTATGACTTATCCAAACATTATTTATTCTAAGACTACTGGACAATATTAAAAACAGTGTATGTTGATACAATAAAGGCTTTAATAAGACCTAGTGTATCTGTGGTATGTGTTAGGTCTACATGTTTCAAACCAAACAGGAGTTGCCGGTTTTTCTTCAGGACCAAAAATGATGTAAAAGGAGTTGGGTGGTCAGGGTACACTAACACCCTGCCATACCTGCAACCCTTTCAGAACCCTAAATAGCAATTTGCTAGGTGGGTAAAAGAAAAGAAAATGCAACCCAAAAGTGGTTACACTCAAAAATGCAAAAACCTGTGAAGAAAGAGAGGACCGTAAGTCATAAAGGCTGTTTACATGCCTGTAACGTAGTGAAGTGACGTGGTCCGCTCTATCTGTAACTCACTCCACATTCAATTAATGCGAATTATCCATGGTGCGGTGTATCAGCATAATTTCTTATGGGAACTAATTGTTCCTAGGAAAACACACCTATCAATATGGGTGTGAAAGTGCACATATATTTCTATATATTAAGCCAGTCTTACACAAGCTCCATCGTGGTGCCTATGTCATAATTCTGTATGACTAGTGCCAGGGATTGCCGACGTGAAAACATCTCAACTTGATCCAAAATCACACATAACAAGGGACAAACTACACATTACACACACATAGTCAAGGTATTGAAAAAAGTGCTCACTCCTCAATGGGGAAATGCTTGCTGCACGGGGATTGAGGGGAGAGGCTACAGAGCTCAAACGTATTCTGTGGATTTGAGGAAAAAATGGGAAATCATAAGGTTGAGGCACAATAGTAATGCCGTATATTTTCATTCCCTTCGGACGAAAAGCACTCTGGAAAACAAAGCGCTTTCATAAATTCGGGCTCTACTTAGGTGAGGTGGGCGTGGCTGACTGGCGTCACGTGGTGCACACAATGCAGGGTATATTACTAGCCATTGGTCCCCTGCCACCCAACTCCTATGAGTCCTTCTATTTAGAAGGACTGTATCGCATTGTAATGATATATGTTCTCTGAATGCTACACCTAACATTTAGCGCGTTTTCCTTTATGTCTAAATCCATAGTCACTGGCTTTTTATGTCAAGATCCCTAGTCACTGACTCCAATCTCGGAGTTCTTTTTTCAAGGGATACATTGAATACCCAAGGATTAGTAATATACCCTGCATTGTGCCCCCCCTTTTTTAATTCCCTTGACTGTTTTTTTCTCCATCCCCGTGGCAACCGGTTTTTCACAACTCCGATCACGGAGGCTGTGTTTACTTTTCAGCTCCGTAGCAACAGGGCGCGCGTATGACGATCACGTTAATGCGTGACGTCACCACGCGACGCCAGTCAGCCACGCCCACCTCGCCTGTAATGGCGGCCGCCTTTAACTACGGCGCTGCATCCCCATCCCACACGGGTGCGCGGAGGGGTGAATTAGGTTATCAGGCGATTCCCACGCAGAGAAACTGTAAGTAGAGCCCGCATTTATGAAAGCGCTTTGTTTTCCAGAGTGCTTTTCGTCCGAAGGGAATGAAAATATACGGCATTACTATTGTGCCTCAACCTTATGATTTCCCATTTTTTCCTCAAATCCACAGAATACGTTTGAGCTCTGTAGCCTCTCCCCTCAATCCCCGTGCAGCAAGCATTTCCCCATTGAGGAGTGAGCACTTTTTTTCAATACCTTGACTATGTGTGTGTAATGTGTAGTTTGTCCCTTGTTATGTGTGATTTTGGATCAAGTTGAGATGTTTTCACGTCGGCAATCCCTGGCACTAGTCATACAGAATTATGACATAGGCACGCACGATGGAGCTTGTGTAAGACTGGCTTAATATATAGAAATATATGTGCACTTTCACACCCATATTGATAGGTGTGTTTTCCTAGGAACAATTAGTTCCCATAAGAAATTATGCTGATACACCGCACCATGGATAATTCGCATTAATTGAATGTGGAGTGAGTTACAGATAGAGCGGACCACGTCACTTCACTACGTTACAGGCATGTAAACAGCCTTTATGACTTACGGTCCTCTCTTTCTTCACAGGTTTTTGCATTTTTGAGTGTAACCACTTTTGGGTTGCATTTTCTTTTCTTTTACCCACCTAGCAAATTGCTATTTAGGGTTCTGAAAGGGTTGCAGGTATGGCAGGGTGTTAGTGTACCCTGACCACCCAACTCCTTTTACATCATTTTTGGTCCTGAAGAAAAACTGGCAACTCCCGTTTGGTTTGAAACATGTAGACCTAACACATACCACAGATACACTAGGTCTTATTAAAGCCTTTATTGTATCAACATACACTGTTTTTAATATTGTCCAGTAGTCTTAGAATAAATAATGTTTGGATAAGTCATACCAGGACAATTTTTAACTCACTGACCCTTTTTTTACATTCATCACCCACATACCCGCTACACTGTATTCCAGGTGTCGCAGCACACCTTGATGGCACTCGGCTGTCAAGGTGGCCCCGATGATGAAGCATGTCACCGACCAGGTCGGTGAGTGAGGGGTTCCTTAGAAACAAAGAAGGACTTCTTCTTTCATACCAATATCTCATTCCACCAATATTGGCTGTCAGCCTCATCTTTGGTGATACTCCTTAATTTTGTTATATAGTTACCTAACCAGGGGAGTGGGAGTACCCTTCCATCCACTTTTGTGGACTAAATCCCTTTGCTCTCTAATCTTTGTTAAGTATATATTTGTTTATTACCCTCCCACCTCTTTTTTGGAGTATTGAGATTATCTATACTACTATTATAAAGCAAGAACTTTGGACCTTTGAGGCGGGTAAACTCGGGAACCACAGCGCCAATCCACACACCCGATACATCATTGTAATCGTCAGGGTGTGCAGATGGACATAGGCTATATAAATAAAAAAATATACGTTATTTAAAAAATTGACACTAAAAAAAAAAGTAGTCCTTTGCAAGTAGCGCTGGCCGCGACCTGCGTGGTGACATCAGGAGCGCGGGGAGGAGCGGCGTGCAGGAGCGGAAGAGGAGCGGCGGACATCAGCGCGGGGAGGAGCGGCAGACAGGCTGGAAGGAGCGGTGAGGAGCGGCGGACAGGCGGGGAGGAGCGGTGAGGAGCGGCGAGGAGCGGCGGGGAGGAGCGGTGAGCGGCGGATGAGGTAGGTTATTTATTTATTTATTAAGGAGCGGGGAGCGGCGGATGAGAACATGAAAACATTACAAGTGAGCAAAAAACAAAAGCAAACGTTACATTACATGAAGCAAGCGGATGAGGTAGGTTATTTATTTATTTATTAAGGAGCGCGGAGCAGCAGATGACAACATGAGAACATTACAAGTGAGCAAAAAACAAAAGCAAACGTTACATTAAATGAAGCAAAAGCAAAAATGACAATCGTGAGCCAAAAAAATACAAGAGCTAGCAAACGGTGCATTACAAAAGTGACAATCGTGAGCGTAGCAAACGGTGCATTACAGGAGGAAAAAGTGACGTGTGCTGGTTACAAAAGCATACAAAGTAAACATAGAGGTATAATACTGCAATATATGGAGGAAGGCTCCGGGGGGACCCACGGACAACGTCGGGGCGGCGGGGGGCCTGAAGCCTAATTGCTCCCGGACAACGTCGGGACGGGCTGCTAGTTTTTAATAAAGGTTTTTTCAGGATTTTCAGTTAGTTGTGGTTTTAGTGGTTTCCCACCCAAACTATCTCTACCTAGTTCTTCATAGGATTTTTCTATGATTCTGGCAAGTTCAAAAGGTTGTTCTGCTATATCTGTTTCTTTAAATTTCTGGCGGATCACCACAGATGCTGCTTCTCCTTTTATGTTGGCTAATAATATAGCCGAGACCTGCTTGAAGTCTTTCAGTAATTTCATACCTAGAGTTAAAGCAGGTTCTGGACCGTATTCATTTTGAATCTGTCTTAGTACGTCTGGTATAACCGCCATGGACGGAACACCATGTGTTTTTGTATATATTGAAGCAAAGACTGTTCCCCAAGTGTCACAGTCCTCCACATGTGGTACGATCCCCATTGGAAGACAGATAGTCAGGATTCTGTGTTTCTCATTAGGTAGTATCAGGAAATACTGCCTCTATTTGAGTGAATTTTTTAGCTAACCAGAATGGAATTTGTTCCCGTTTTGCGGGTATTTTGCCAATGACTGATTGTATAGTCTGTGGTGTAATTTTATTTGTGTTCCCCTGGTGAGGGATGTGCTGTGGAATTCTTATTGCTGGTTGGACTGTTGAAGTCCGCATGACATATTGGACCAATTGTCGATGTATTTTAATTAGTTGTTTTAGCTGAGCTAAAAGTTCCCGGTCTGACATTTTTTCAATGTCGGGATGTGGTGTGTAACTGGCTAGAACCAGCCATGTGGCTCCTGGTCTACCTAGTGGACCGAGCCTGGTAATGTGATTTTGATGTTTTAGGGCGCCATTAAACCAGAGCAGGTGCTCTTGGTATGTTAGTAGAATTTCAACGTCCTCGAAAGGGGCGTATTCCGTTGGAGATTCCTCTATTTTGTAATAGTGGAAATCGTGTGTTATTGGATTTGCTTTAGGAAAATGTATCCATGAATAGAATACCTCTGTCTGCCGATATTCATGGGCCTCTACCACAAATATGACTGTACCACCTCTTGATGATAGTCCATTTTCTATAAGTGTAATAGTAATTGTTTTTCTTACATTTACCGGAATGATTATAGCATTCGGGTCTTCTTCTTGGATACTTGTGTCATCCGCTAAAAGTTGAGCTGCTATTCTAGCTCTCTCCCTTTCGTCGTCACTTTCTCCCATTTTACTGACAGAAAGTTTTTTTGTTGCAGAGCAAGTTTCAAGGAAACAAAGATTAGGTGCACAATATTTTAGAACACTGTATCCTTCAACGTTGACTAAACCAAGAACTAATACATAGGATTCTCATCCTACTAAGTTCTGGCGGATATTAACCTTTTACCCACTTCAGACGTCTATTGGAGTTTTTACGGGAAAAGGGGTCTGCGTGAAAAGCACGACTGAGTTACTCTAGTATCTAGCGTTAGATTATCGCCTTACCAAGCGTTGGGCGCCATGTAGTGTAGTTCTTATATTCCCAATAGGCTCTGCGCATTGGAATAACATAAACAATAGTTTAGACGTAGGACTGAGGTCGACTGGGTCTCTACTGAATATGTTAGACTTAATTATGAATGCCAGCTAGCTCAGAGGTCACTAGAAACTTTCTCGAATGAACAGGAAGGAGTTAACTTTCCTGATTAGACAAGAAGGGATTAGTTTCTGACAACCGCATAAACATGACAACTTTGCTCCCTCCAGAACAAGGAGTATATCTCCAGAGTCGTGTGAAAACAATAGACAGCTATTTAACTCAGTCAATCGTGCATGCTTAGTTTCACCAGGAGTGCAGAGAAATAGAGAGACGGGCGTTTTCAATAAAAGGTGTTATTTATTGAGCAGTCCTCTTTCTCATGCAAGAGAAGTGAATTGCCACAATTGCAATACTTATCATGAAGTAAAGTGCGTACAGTAAAAGGAGTATTATGAAATAATACTGTAAAAGCATTTATATGGTTTCTGAGCCATATGATACCTAAAACGGATAAAATATATACATACATAAAATAATTGACTAAACGTACTCAACTGGTGCTTCTAAGATACACCTACCCCGGTGTACCTAACCTAAGCCTAGTACGTGGGAAGGAGTAAGTGAGCTGCAGTTTAAGTTAAGTTCGTTTTTGCCAAGAATCTGAATCAAGAATTCTTTAAGGATCTAATCAGCTCCGTACCTTGGTTATAGAATGAAGGAGGTCTTGTATCTTTTTCTCAGGACTCGATCTCCCAGCAACCCGCAAGGGTGACTGGAAACACTGGAGCTGGAATTTCTCGGCAGGAGAAAAGACAGCGTCTCTCTCAGTGCGTCAATGGGAGGGTCGGCTTCCTTCGGCACTCGCTACAGCTGGGCTTCAGGTAAGTAGATAGCCGATCTGCTCCAAACCACCGTGTGTTTGCTTAAGGCAGATGCTGGTATATTTATACCTGGAAGGTGCCGAGTTTGACGTAAGGTTGGACATAAGACGTCACTAAGAACTTACAGTTATTTCTGGCTTCCAGGAGTTCTTGTACAAATCAAAACAAAAGCAGGGGGAATTCCCGGGCTGCTGGAGGCTTGGTTTGTTTAAAGAACGCGTTGTATTTTCAAGGAGTCTATGGGAGTAGCCTTGCCGTATTTGGACTGCATTGGCTATGACTAAATATGGATATGATTCTTATGCCTTTATAAGGATATGTTTTCTTATAACCACATAAGGGCATGAATCGGGAATATTTAAATAGGGTCCTAGATACGTTTACTACAAAGTAATATGTAAATGTTTTAAGCAGAACTACAGAATATCTCTTTTTAAAAACATAATTATTATACATGTTTATACAAAGCAATACAGATATGTAGGTACATATCTTTAGTCCAAATAAATGCTTATATACAGAGGGATATGCTGTATATTTATTTTTGCGTATGGTGGTTATGTGTGGAGCCCATTCTTGAGAAGTCTTCTGAAGATAAGGTGGTTATCTGTGAATCTTTTGTTCGGGGTAAAGAGTTCCATAGTTTGAATGCTTGAACAGAGAAGGATGTGCCACCCATGGTTTTTTTCTTGTCCGTTGGCATTTTGAGGCGAGGGGGCACTCTAGAGCAGAAGTTCATTTGTTTAATGTATTTGATGATTTTATTCCTGATGAAAAACGGTCCTGTTCCATGTATCACTTTGTGGGTGATACAAAGTAGCTTGAATGTGGATCTTCTGGCAACCGGTAACCAATGCAGGGCTTTCAAGGCATGGGAGATGTGGGCTTGCAGCGTTATATGTAAGAGTAGTCTGACAGCAAAGTTCTGAATCTGTTGTAGTCTTTTCATAGTTGTTAAATGCAATCCATGGTAAAGTCTATTGGTGTAATCAGGTTTGGACAGAACAAGAGAGATGGTAACCTGGACATTGTGTGGAAATCCTAGATGGGGGTAGATGTGTCACAGAGTTTTAATAGTAACAAAGCTTGATCTTGCTAGTTTGTCCACTTAACCATTCATTGATAGCTTGGAGCCCATGATCATACCACGGTTTCTTACTTCCTTTGATACTTTAGGCGGTGTTTGCAGATCATCAGGTCGGGAGTTGAATGGGTGATAATTTTTCCAGTTGCCACATGTGAGTATTTCCTTTTTGGAACAATTCAATTTGAGATGACCTCATGTCATCCATTGATCCACGGCTCTAAGACAACTGTAAATCGGTGAGTTTCCAATGTCTTTAGGCATTCCGGCTGAAGGAGCATTTGCGTGTCATCTGCATAGTTATAACATGTGAGGTGAAATTGATTGATTAATGCTGGTAATTGCTTCATTTAGGTGTTGAAAAGCATGGCAGAGATGATAGAGCCTTGAGGGACCCCGCTTTTGTGAAGTACGGTTTGGAGGAGAATGGGACGGGGTATGGATGACATTAGTTATGTTGTAAAGGTAGGATGTGATCCAGTCTAGAGCAGTCCCCTGTATGCCGGCTTCGTAGAGTCTTTGTATCAGAGTGTCATGGTCAACTGTGTCAAAGGCAGCTGTGAGGTCCAAGAGAAGTAGTGCAGCAACCCTGTTTCCATCAACTGTGTTTTCAAGGTCAACTCAGATGGCAACGAGGGCAGATTTTGTGCCTCTTTCTGGATGGAATCCGGTTTGGAAGTCTGAAAGTATGGCAGTATCTTTAATGAATTTTGACATCTGGGCAAAGCTCCTCTTTCTATCAGTTTGCCCAGGAAAGGTCCATTGGTAACCGGTCTGTAGTTGTCGGGGATCGGTGGGCCCAGGTTTATTTTCTTCAGTGATCGGCGTATGTATGACTTTTTGAGTTCTTCTGGAAATATTCTGGTAGTTAAGCAATTGTTGATGATTTTTCTTACTGGTGTATCAGCAAAGGTTGTTAGAAGAATTTTCTTGAAGGTATGTGGTGGACAGGGGTCAGAAGGGCTGCCGGCAGGCCTGCTTGCTTTGACCATTTCCATAAATTTGTTGTGGGAAATTTCTTGGAAGGAATGGAGAGGCTGGGTTAGTGTATTTTGGATTGTTGTTTTGGAAAAGGGTCGGTGCTGGTGCTTTTTCTCTGTTTTAAATATGAGTCCAACATGTTTGCTTTGGCTGTGCGATGATTTGTGTCATTTTTAGTGGTATTAGGATATCAAAAGATTCCTGTAGCCACTCATAATTTTTTAACAGAGTGTTTTGTGTCTAGATCTGTACTGGATGGTAGTTGTGTTTCTAAGTGTTCCAAATTGAGTTTGTTTCATGGTCGATAGGTGGATGCACGTATGGTGGTTTTCGGTGCATTGCTTTGGGTTGTTTTATGGTGGAAAGCAAGCAAATTGTGGTCTGACCCTATGACTGGAGTCATTTTTTGGAAGGTAACTTGTTCTGTATTAGCTAAAATGACATCTAGGATGTGTCCTGCAATTTGTGTGGGTTTGTGGATGATCTGATGCAGGTTCAGTGTGTCTAGGCCATCAATGATTGTTATAGGATGTGCCATATTGGGTTTGTTAAACCAACTATTAAGATCACCCAGAATGCATAGGTTGGAGTGTAGTGTTATCAGGTT
The DNA here is from genome assembly GCF_964261635.1 of Lissotriton helveticus. Classification (NCBI taxonomy): domain Eukaryota; kingdom Metazoa; phylum Chordata; class Amphibia; order Caudata; family Salamandridae; genus Lissotriton; species Lissotriton helveticus. Next base: position 1,222,602,706 of record NC_136059.1, on the reverse strand, counting down.
TGAAACTGTGTCTAGAAGTGTGTCTGGGAATGTTGCATTGCTAGGTGGAGGTCTGTAAAGGAGTAGGAAGTTACAGGAGGAAGAAGGTGTAGTATTGCATCTGGTGAAAAGCGCCTCACAACCTTGGATGGCGACAGCGTCAGCTTTAGTGATGTGTATTGTTTGCCTGAATACAACAGCTAGGTCACCTCCACTTTTGCCTGTATGATTTTGCTTGATAGTTTGATAGCCTAGAGGGACAGCTTCATGTGGGACTGGAGCCATATCATCTCCCAACCATAATTCAGTTATGAATAGTATGTCAGATGTTGTGTCAGTGAGAAGGTCGTAGATGTGATCTTTGTTTTTAGAGAGTGATCGAGCATTTATTAGTAGACAGTTTAGAGAATGTGCTTTGGCGATAGTGTAACTTTGTTTTGTTGAAGAGAGAGCAGTATTTTGAGGGTTCTTAGCAGGTGTGTCCTTAGTGTTGTTATTAGCTTTATGAAGATAGCAATTGTGCAGCTGTTCTGAATCGTGTTCCTCGTCCAGCAGGCTAAGACATTTTGATGGGTATGCGTGTGTAGGTGGTAGAGAAGGTGGTTGAGAATGAGTTGGAAAGCTGTGTTATATATTGTAGTGTAACCATGTTGTGTAGTAGACATGGAGAAGCGAAGTTGTAAGGAGTGGTATGTTGCTTATTTTGTTTGCGTCAGTTTAGGGCGAAAGATGCATGAGTTAGGGGTGGGGGTGCAGCTTGTGGGCCATGTAGTAAGGCTCTAAATTGTCCAATGGATGAGAGGTGTTTAAAAGAGGTTTGCTGTGTTGCTGTGTGTGTTAGGTGTAGGGGAGAGAGAAAGCTTGTCATTGGAGTGTGTTCATGGTGTGTATTATTTGTGTAGTCTGGAAGGTGGGAGCATTGTTTGTAATTTGTGATGGAAAGTATTTTGAGGTGTTGTGCGTGAGAGATTTTATCATGCTAGTGTGTGTGTTATGTTTTGTTTTGACGATTAGTGGAAAGAGATCCTGTTGTATTTATTTTCTGAGGATTTGTATGTAGAGTATTGTTTGTGAGTGGAAGTTGTAAGGTAAAGGGGGGGTTGATATGTTTGGGAGTAGAGTGTATGTTGTGTGTAAGGGTGATGAACTAGAGTTAAGAGAGTTTGTGTTAGATTTGATTGCTGAAAGGGGTAATATGTGTGGTACAGTGTAGTGTAAGTGCTGTGTGGTCGTGTTATTTTGGTAGAACGATCAGAAGGGTGTTGTTGGCTGAAAAGATGGAAGGCTAAGTATAGGTGTGTTAGTGAAATATAGAGGTCAGTCTGTTAGGAGTAATTAGAGCAGGGCGTGAGTATCTGGATGGGATATAGTTAGGTATGGTGTGAAATTGGGTTGTGTTTGTGATGAGTGGATTGGTTAGTGGTATAGGATAGAGCTGTGTATTGTTTGTAAGTGATAGTGCAAATGTGTGGTAGCTGGGATAGAAGGGTATATAGGTTTGGTTTCTGGGGTTTTGTACTGGGTGCTGAGACGTTGAACTTTGACTAGGGTGAGTTTGTAGTAAATGGGTAAAGTACATATGCTGTGAGTGTGTTAATCCGGTTGTGGCTGTGGATGGACTAGGGTGGGTGCTGGTGTATGTAGAATTGGGCAGCATTTCTGGCCCTAGTGCCGATCAGTCTCGAACAGGCTTAAACAGGCCACCCTGAGGCTCGAGCCTTGGTTTCCCAGCTCCAAGGTAGGCAGTCTAGACCACATCCTCTCCCCACCTTTAGCCTCCATGCATCCATCTACACCCTGTCTGTCACTGTGTGGTTCTTTCCACCCCTCCATGTTGCGCTCGCCCTCTTGTACTTTCCCCTGTGTCTTCCTCGCCCCCTTCAAATTCCTGTCTTACCCATGGCTTCTCCTCTACACCCCCAACAACTACGTTCCTTCCCCTACCGGCACCATCATCTCTTGACCATTGCTTCCCAGCCATGGCCTCCGTTTTGCTTCTGAACCCCTGCATTGCCCCTGCATTGCCCACCTCCTGCCAAGCCCTATATGTTCATCTCCTCTCTACACGCACCCTACGTTTCGCTCAGCCACCTACTCTTTAAAAAAATGCTTTCCTATTTATTTGCCGATCAAACACGGATTGGTAAACAAACAAAAAGAAGTAAAAAAAGAGGCGCATGACAGGTTTTTTGTCTAATTTAACCATACAGCACAGCATCGGGGATTCTGTACAGCATGGCTGAAATCCATTGGCAAAGCCAATAGGTGCCAAAGGTGAGATCTAGAGGCTTTTCCAATGCTTGTTCTCTCACGGGGGAGGCAGAATATGCAGTGCATTATGCTACTAACAGTACCCAAAAAAATGTCACCGACCGCTAGAAAATAGTTTTTTTTTGCACTTTATTGCAGTAAAGACTATTAGGCACTTGGCTGGTGACACGACGCAACCGGCGTGTTCCGTTTTTTTCACCACGGCTCTCTTCGCGTGAACGTTCCATTCAAAGAAAAGGCGTGAAATGTGAGGTGACTTAAAGTGGCTGTTTCTCGTGCCTCCCACACGTCATACCTGTGAAGCTTGACAAAAGGTGCACTGAGCCTTGATATGGAAGTCCATTTGCCAGGGGTGGTGCAGGCATTGTGAGACAACATCTCTTAATCTGATGACAAAGAATGCACTTTACCGACTCATTAACAGCAACTCAGGACACTTTCTTTGAGCTAATCACCCAGCAAGAGATGAGGCAGATACCAAAGCGCCTTCTTACATCGCTTCTGGGTTTGTATCACCATGTCACAGTTGTTATCCTCTCATATACATAAAATAAGGCACAAAAAAAACATATTTGACCATGCAAGACTCTTCCTCACAAGTACCTCCGTTTTCAGCTGTCCGTCTTTCGGTTGAAATGTGCCTGCCTCTCTGTCTTACTTAACAATTGTGTAATACATTGAAGTCATGTTGTGATGCACATAGTCAGGTTCTGGAACATTCGCAACCCCCTATTGTATGATTTTGATGACTTGAGAACTATTGTTGCAAACAATATACTTCGGCGAGTTCTAATTTAACACGAAATCCGATTACTTGGAGCGAACCACAGTTCAGTAAAAGAAAAGTGTGCACATTATGACAACACGGTTGATCAGCACGCAATCAGGCTTTTGTGTATCGTTTTATGTGTAAATGTACGGACTTCTGTTTTTCTGTTTATTTTTGTCTACCGACGTAGGCAGTAATGTGTTTTGTTGTGTTATGTTACGGTATGTTATGTTACAGAGCTTTGCGTAGGGAATGTCGTCCATTAATATAGCCTGGCAGTGCTGCTTATCAGTACACAGTATTGTAAAAGGTTCAGAGGTCATATCTAGTTTTTCGTTTATACTTATCTACTTTACTAATCTCTACTAACTCTCAGATCTTTGAACTGGAAAACATATTGTAATAGCTGATGCCGGCATACAGTAACCTACTTTCTGACATTGCCTGGAATTGTCTTCCAGTACATCACATCAGACACGAGACTAGCCACGGCCGCAACATCTTCCACAGCTCTTAGTGTAGTTTTTAAGTAAGGACTGGGCCCGTGCCGCCATATTGAGGGATTAGTTTGACCATATGTGTTAATTCCTAGAAAATAGATTTATTGTCTTTCAGTACATCTCGGGCTGCCTGGACAAACAGAATGTCCTCACGGGTCACAAGCCCAAAAGACAGCGTTGTGACCCCAAGGATCAGCGCAAAGCCTTTGAGTGGACAGTTAATTCCTCCTTGAGCCTGTCATCTGTGAGGTTTGGGCAGGCGAGACGGTTACTTGTGGCCAAATGCTCCTCTCTGACTTCAAAATGAGGCCCGGGCGCCGTAATCTTGACCAATCCCCTCGCCGGCCCATTCACTTCACAAGGCTTAACCTTCATCCCCTTATCTTCATTTTTAATTCCAAACACCTGAACTGAATGTGACCGGCTTCCATTTGCGGCTCAGGCCATTAATGAACAGCGTTTGCTCCGAGGAACCCTCTCATAATTACCTCTGTGGCAGAAGGCCGCGCTGTGATGGGCAGTGGGCTGAGTGCCCTGACGCAGCAGACATCATTACACGTCAAGAGGGAAGTCAAAATGCATCACGTTCCCGTTCGACAGCTTATTTCTCACCAACAGAGGCCCGTCTTTTACTGGAACTTCTACGACTTTCGGGAAGGCATTCGATTTGCTGTTGGGTTGCCTGTGCTTAGTGTATGGACGCTGTTCAATTGCCCACCTTGTTTATCCTCACCTCTGGTTTCTATTCCTTTTCGTTTTCCTTGTATTTAAGTTATTTTAGTGGTGTACTTTTGATTAGTGAGTTATGTGCGAGACAGTCATATAAACTGGAGTGTTAGCGCTGTGCTCGCGAGAACAGCGCCAAAGAAGCATGTAGGGAATAACAAACTCAGATTCGGATCATGGTGGGGCTAATAAAGATACAGAGGTCCTGGTTTACTGGTTTAAAAGTTGAGGAATGCAGGATATTCTGCAAAGAAACAGGACCCTGAGCAAACCAACCCCCCCCCCCAAAAAAAAACAGGATATTCGGCAAAAAAAGGACGGATGTCCTGCCTCCCACCTTTGGGATCCCTTGCCCCATGTAGAAGGAACATTGTGCCACTAGAACCAACCTATACCCGGCTGATGATGCTATAACTAGGACGAAAAGGGTCCTGGGTTGCTTGTGTTCTGGTTCAAGGAGGATCTGACTTGGCTGGACTGCTCCCATTGGAGCAGGATCAAGGCTGATTTGCATACAGGTAGGTCCAAACTAAGGTGGCATGATGTGCAAAAAAAGGGTGGACTGGGATGCGGCCCGAGTAACTGCCAGTGGCTGCGATTAATTGAAGAATTCCATCCACCACTTTTTATATTCTTTAGTAAGTCACTCTAATTGGGATGCATATGCTCAGCTGTGGGTCCTGTGCACACTGTCTCACTGGAACCAGCTATACCTGGTGAATTGGGTATGCCCAGACTAGGTTCCCATGCACCCTGTGTCACTGGAACCAAGCTATACCCAGCTGATGAGCCCATAACAAGGGCGAAATCCGCCCTGTTGCTTGTGTTCTGTTTCAGGGAGGGCCTGGCTTGGCAGTTCAAGCTGGACTGTTCCCATTGGAGCAGGGTTAAGACTGATTTGCATATATCTGGGTCCAAACTGAGGTGGCCTGATGTGCAAAATAACATTGGACAGGGATGTAGCCTTAGTAATTACCAGTGGCTGAGGTTAATTCAAGCATTCCATCCATCTCTTTTTGTATACTATAGTAGATCGCTCTAAGTGGGATGGGTATACCCAGATGTGGGTCCTGTGCACACTGTTTCACTGGAACCAAGCTGTACCCAGCTGATGAGCAGGTTGAAACCAGTCCTCTGTTGCTTGTGTTCTGGTTCAGAGAGGGCCTTGCTTGGTAGTTCTGGCTGGACTGTTCCCATTAGAGCAGACTCAAGACTGATTTGTAAATAGCTGGGTCCAAACTGTGGTGGCATGGTGTGGCAAATACCGATGGACTGGGATTGGCTGATGTTAATTCAAGCATTCCATCCATCACTTTTTGTATACATTACCATGCAGAGGGCACAGCAAGCCCATCTTCCAGATGGCCCAGTGGAAAATATCACTTAGCGATCATGCTTCTAACAAAAATGGCGCCCCCGATTTCCATTGACACAATTTGTGTGGAAGACTATGACAGCCTTGCACAGAGAGCCCTTCAAATGTCTCTGATGTGCATGCCCTGAGGCTGTTCATAGCAGACTGGATAAAACATTTGAGGAGAAAAAACTCTAACTTTATGGGGGTGGCCTCTAAATGGGAAGGATTGTGAGCCAGCAGTGTACAATGGTGCTTCCTCTGGTTCGTGGCCAGTGGCGGCTCCTCCGCAATGACCGAGGAGCGTCGCCTTACTACCTGGCTCAGAGCCAGCAAATGTAAATTAAAACAATGTTCTTGCATCGTTTTAATTTACATTTGTCGGCTCTTAGCCAGCGCTGTTGGGAGGTGTGAGGCTGAGGTGTGGGAGGAGGAGGAGTGCTAGTGCACTCCACTCCCTAAGTGTGCATATGTGTTTTGGCCGGCGGTCTCAGGCCGACCAAAACCCACATGCACACTTAGGTTTTCTCCAGTCCAGCTGCTGGGACCTGCAGGCAGGAAGAGGAGTGGCGGTGCGAGGAGACGTGACGCTGGAGCGGCCAGCGGTAAAAGGTCCATTTATTTTTATATTCAATCCCCCCTGTGCGACCCCACCCACTCCACTACCCTTCGTTTATGGCAGCCGCCGGTGTTCATGTCCCAACCGCTGAGTAAAAAATGAGTTCTCCATAACTCTTTACTGGTTTTCTTTCGGGGTGCCAGGATCTTATGTGCTTGTGATTGTATTCTCAACCATCTTTTTTACTAACAGGAAGAAGAATGATTGAATCTGTCCTAGTCTACACTTTAATGAATTACTATGGAAGTTTAGTTGCGCTGTAACCGAGTACCGCCTCTCAGCCTCTTTCAAGGCTTTATGTCTTTGAACACTTATTCAACTAGAATGCTGCCATCTGTGCTGCACACTCTCAAACCAGTGTACATACATGGGAGACAGCCACATGGACATCCATTGCTTAGATAATGTACCATGTTCATTTCATGCATAACATGTTCTGCTCCCAAGCTCAGGTGAAGTGGAAATTAAAACCTTGATTCATAGGATCTTTGGACAGGTTTGAAGTACTGACCTCTTCTTACCTGCCCCTTCTATTGTCTCCAGTTTTCTTATTTGCTTATTCTCACTATACACAATCTCTTTGTCAGCTTTCTATTCTTTTACTCTGCTTAGTGTACAGTTGTGAGGATTCTGGTGCATTATATGGCATGGTTGTGCGACTTCACTGTGTAATACACTCTCAAAACCATCTTGGGTCCAGTCAGACTCATTTGTAAAACCTCTTGCTCAACACTGGGTAGCGTGGCTTCGAGCAGCAAGGCTGAAACAAAGGAAGTAGTGTAAAGCATTTAGAAGCACCAAACAACAGAATAAGAAAGTCACACAAAGTCTGGAGCGTAACAGAGATATAGGTTTTTAAAGAAAACATAAATATCAGCCTTTTAGTCCAAAGTGCAAAAAAGCATTGGTAACCCTACATTTTGAAACGTTTGAAAAGTTTTGAAGAGATGAGTTTGTCTCCTCCAGTCCGGACTGGGTGACCAATTCTGACAGGGATATGGTCAGGGAGGCATGTAAGAAATATCTGGACAGTTATCTGGTTACCAAAGCTGTCTCAAGTCCAGTTCCACACTTTACATCAAAACCACCTTAGACTTTAATGGAGTAGTCCTGATGCTGACAATGCTGGATGCTGAGGATGCTGAAGAATACTCTTGATGCAGTCCTCTTTGGGCCAGTAGAAGTCCAGTAGCAGCTGAACTACCGATCTTCATTCACAGTGAGTCCAGTGGTTTCCTTTGGGTGAGGGCTAGTGTTCTTCTTGGGTGACCAATCCACACTTTGATGACTTTCCAGGGTCTGACAAACATGGGTGCAACTTTTGAGTCTGGGATGGAGGTCTTCTTGTCTGCAAGTCTGCAGTTTGCTGCGATTACTTGAAGATGGCTACTGACTAACCAGAACGGGCTACTCAAGCTTTTATGGCCCTTGTGCTGGACCGGGGGGTCAGCTGACTAACCATTGAAGCCACTACTTCAGTCTGGGACTCTGGAGTGACTTTTCTATGAGCTAGGTACCACAGGCACATTCCACTCTTCACTAGCCCAAGGAGCAGATGGTGCAGTCCAGTAGTTGATGCAGCTTTTCTTGCCAGGTTCAGGGGTCACAGGGCAGTCCTTCTTTGGTCCCCTCACCATTCAAGATGTGATCTGAGGTTCAGGGTGCTAGTGGAGCAACATTTAGGCCAAGAAAGTGTCCTTGGGGGATGATGCGGTCACTAGCCAATGGGCTACCAGGATCGCTCCCACCTTATGACGACTTCCGGCTATGCGTGGCATTGAGCAATCCCCAGAGTGCATTATTCTGCCCACTCGCAAGCTGTCTGAACTCTTCCTTGGTCGAGAAGAGTTTGGCAGCTCACCCCAGAGATGTGGCTACATGGAAGCTACAAGCCTATGGAAAAAAACAGGTTGGCAACTGGTTTCCTCTCTCTGTTCTTGCTGGCCGCCTGTCTACCTGAGCATAGGGGCAGTCCTACTCAAGTGTGATCAGGATTTGCCCACCAAATGTGGCTTCCCATTTGAAGCTTATCTTTTGGGCCACCACCCTTAGAAGCTTCCTGCAAGGGGGAGGTAACACTCTCCCTCTGTGTCTCTATTGTTCCTGAGCCTGGGAGTCATTCATATTACTCCCCAGGAGGGCAGGTGGCTGTCTGGTGGCCAGCATCTGTGAAAAGGACACCGGATAAACTGAGCAACAGAGTGGCAACTTAATAAAAGTTGTCTTTCCTTAATAGTGACATAGAATTCAACGTAAACATCAAGTCATGATTATTTGATACCTTGCAGTACCAATTTTAGTAGTCCCATTCAGAAGTTAGCAGGGCTGAGATGGCAGCCTGTAACTCTGTACGGGCTTATGGGGCTACAAGCTTTTCCACGGCAAAAACAGCAATGCTGAAGTTTTGCTGTTAGGACATGTTAAGGTGCCTGTCCCACTTTAACAATATACTGCTCTCTGGCTTAGGGCTTGATAAGGCTTCCTGGGTAACCTCGATACAGTGTACTTGGGACTTTTAAGTAAGGCAGCTTTTGCTAAGTGGAGTAGCCAATTTAACATGCAGTTTGAAAGGGGTTAGAACATGGGAACTGAGTTCTGGTTAGCAGGACTCGGTGCACTCTCAGAGTCGAAAAACTAGCAAAATTGGTCCAAAACATTTTGGATGATCATGCAAAAAGAGGAGTTTCATTACAATAGCCCATTTAGAAAGACTCTATAGCAGGGGTGTCATCAACTCCCTACTTTAGCAGCTACAGCGGGGGTGGCATTTTTGATGGGCCTATTCTGTCTTTAATTCCTCAAAGGCTCATAATTAACTTGAAAGGTTGTGAAGGTGAGTGAAAGATAGATGGATGTGAGAGTGAAATGGTGAATGAGTGAAGGGGTGGATTGATAGATGCATGGATGAATGAGGGAAAGGATGGCTGTGAGGATGAATGAGTGAAAGGGAGGAAGGGTGGATGAATGAATGAATGGATGTGTGAAAGGGTGGATGGATGATGAGGGAAAGGATAGATGGATGAGTGAGTGGAAGGATGGATGATGAGGGAAAGGGTAAATGAATAGTGGATGGATGGAATAAAAGGCTGGATGAATGGGCAGGTTGAAAAGGTGAATGGATGGATGATTTAAAGGACGGATGGATGAGTGAAAGGATGGATGTAAGTTCAGATGAGGAAACAATGGCTGAATGAGTGAAAGGGAGGATGGATGAATGAAGGAAGGGATAAATACATGGATGGATGAATGAAATGATGGAAGGATTGGTGAGTGAAAAGGTGGATGGAGAGATACATGTATGAATGAGTGAAAGGATGGGTGAATGAAAGGGAGGAAAGATGGATGAGTGAAAGGATGGATGGATGGAAGATGAGAGAAAGGATGGATTAGAGAGAAAGAATGGATCAGTATGTGAAAGGGTAAATAGATCGATCGATGAATGGATAGATGCCTGAGTGAAAGGGTGGATGGATGGATGAGTGTAAGGATGGATATAAGGATGGATGAGTGAAAGAATGTATGGTTGAGTGAATGGGAGGCTAGATGTATGACTGGATGGAAGGGTGTGCGGATGGATGAGTGAAAGGGTGAATGGAATGATGAATGAGTGAAAGGGTAGATGTATGGATGAGTGAGTGAAAGGATGGATGAGTGAAAGAGTAAATGGATGGATGAGTGGGTGAATGGGTTGAAAGGTGGATGGATGAGTTAAAGGATGGATGTCTGAGTGAAAGGGTGGATGGATGGATGAGTTGAAGGGAGGATGGATGTATTGAGTGGAAGGATGGATTGATGAGTGAAAGGGTGGATGGATGAGCAAATGGATGGATGGAAATAATGTATTCTTTTAGGTGAAATCTTCATCTTTCAATGAGAGGAAATATCTTGTCTCGGTGACTGACAGATAATTGTAGTAGTACATCATGGTCTGTCACGATAACGAGCAGCTTACTATCACTGAACAGGTGTTTGTGTTCAGAGACAAAGACTTACACCAAGCTTTCCTTTTCTGGCTGAGAGTATGGCCTCTCAATGCCCATGAGGTAGCTGCTGTCAATGAAGACTATTTGTCAATGGTCATGTTCTTGTTGACATTTTGCTGGTTTAGCATGAAGACCAGCATGATTGATATCTACCAAGAGTTCTGTGGAGCACTCACTGGATCAATTTACATTCATATGCCCACTTATAGAGGTTTTCCTGTTTAGGTAGCTCTGTAAGGGAATTCTGATGATGGCACAGCTCATAATGCATTGTGCAGAGTAATTACCCAGACAAGAGTAAACAGCTCTCAGGTGTGTGGCAGCTGTTGTGTTGTTCAGTGAAATGATCTTGTCAGGATTTGGGCACAGACCTTTGTCTATGAAAATTTGACCACTTACATTTTAGTATGTACTTGAGGAAATCAAAATTGTACATGTGATGGATTATATTTTCCACACAAGCATCAGTACTTTGCTATATTCCTTGACTGTGGCTACAAAGAATACAATGCATCAATAATTTAACACTTCTACAATTGCTCTGATAATTTCCTAATTGCTTCTAGGAAGACTAAAACACTGAGGGTTAATCTTGTATAGCGGAACAGACCAAGATGGGTGGTAAAAGTTGTGCTGTAATGTGAATTCACTTGAATAGCTATTTGGTGGTAGTCTTTGATAAGATCCAGCTTTGAGAAGCCCTTACATCATTGAGGCATTCTGTCATGTTGTTCATATGGGATCCAAGATGGTGATCCTTCTCACAGAAGGCAGAGTTGGGCTGATGCGTGTTGATTCAAAGACAAAACTTTTTTTTTGTCATTTCATGTGAATACTAAAAACAATGAGGACACACGGGAGGTTGGTCCTAATGATGTCCATTGATATTAACACTTGTCTCCTCTACCCGTCCGAAAATGAGAGGTCACCTTATGATGTTGTTGAGCTACTGGCTTCAATTATTTGCAGTTGAAGATATTGAAATCCTTAATGTTCCCTAGTCCTGTCAACCATTGTATGCACTGGCGTACAACCATGGGGCCATTATTCACCATGTACAAGTTGGCAACAAGCTTCAATTCTTTGTAAAGTATGAATACTATTGCGGTGGAGTGTGGGGATACATTCATCATCGGTGTGAATCGAAGCCTTCAAAATGTATAGCTAATAGATGCCTCACTATCTAATATCGATTGTACTGTAGCCTTTGATAAAGTGATTTTGTTTTCTCTTTGTTCTTCTAGCTAGATAACCTGAATTCATATTCCTCACTGCATCGTGAGGATGAGTCACTGGATGAGGACAGGTCAGATGATCTGTGTGAGGCAAGTTGGCTGATACTTTTATGGTTCACTGCTCTAACATGTCGACAGGGAGCTTTGTCTAAGGTTGACTGGAACACATAGTTGATGTAGGTATTATATATCACTTCATAGTGATTTTCTTTTCCACCCTTAGATGTTCTTGCACCATGATGAAGCTTGCACCATAGCGAGAGTGTGACTCTCTGTATCAGCAGCATACTCTTATCTTTCAAGTGACTCATCTTGTCTTTCTGCATTTATGCTTTATCTTTGAGTTTATGTGTAGTCTCTGTATTGTTTTATTGCTTTGTACTTCTATATTCTGAAGGCCGGTTCTCTTTTTACCACTTTTCTGGTCTCAATTTTCTTGCCTTCATTTCCTCCTGGTCATCAATACATTTACAATATTTTTCGAATATAGCTCTTTCTCATTAATCTGGCATTCAGAGATTCGGATGGACACGCTCTATGGTTCGTGGGCAATTGTCTTTACAATCTGAAATGTTGACAGCCAGCCAATGCTGTGGTTAGCTGCTCAATCATGTCAAAGTCATCCATGGTTGCTCCTCTATGTTCCCCAGATAAATATGAAGGTTATTGCTGAGGGTTCGAGTCGAACCATGGTCAAAATGGCTGCTCACAGTTAGAGCTCTGCAGTGTTGGCAGGCTTTCTGCAATGCTTAACTGGACCAGGTCACCCACTGCACTCTATCTGACCGCTAAACCTCTACAGGAACATGTGAGGAAAGAAATACAACCATCTCCAGTTGCCTGAAGCACGAAGAATAGAATGTGCCCCAAACAATTCCCCGCTCTGTAGTTGCACAAGGACACGTTGTAAGAGACACAACATAGGAGCCAGGAATAGGAGAAAGAGACCTGCTGGAAAAGCATGATAGCGATCAAGGAAACCCAAGAAGCAGAAATCCTGGAAGCCCTGTGTGGAACAGTCAGCAAAGGTCACAGATCTGGAAGAGTGTTCAAAGAGCAACAATGTGCTCTTTTATGCACTACCTAATGAAATTGAGAACGATTATGTCTTCCTGTCAAAGCTCCTGTCTGACCTCTTGGGCACTGAGTTCTCAAAGTCACTAAGTTCCAAAAAGCGCACAAAATCAGACCATGGAATGGCACAAAGGATATTTGACCAAGACCTATAATGCCCTGCTTCATGAGACACGAACACACAATTCAAGTTGTAGAAGCAGCACAGAAGAATGTACCATTCACCTACTTGGAGAACATGCTGTAAATAATTCAACATATGTTACTTATGGAACCAACATAAAAAATAAGGCCATTGAAAGGCTTTCTAAACGCTGCAACCTAGCGATTTTGTAAATGGGGCCTAAAAAAGGCTACTAGAACCTGCAACACTGTCGGTCAGCATAAATGCCAAATCCTCTGAATATGCAAAACCAGATAACCAGAAGCACTTCTAGAACTGTTTCAAAGCCATGGACAAGGAAATTAGATGTTGCAACTAGGGACTGTAAAGAGGCAATTGCTCATATACAAACACCCTGCGAAGACAGAAGAACTAAGGGCAATAAGTATGAAGGCAATTTTGCGATCGCAAACGCCAAAATTCACAGAATGTTGGCGTTTGCGATCGCATATCAGCAGTGTCCAATGTATGACACAAAACACCCCACGCAAACTAAATAAGGAATCGCAAATTTTGCGATTCCCTATTTTGCGATTGTATTTAAGGTATCGCAAATTGCGATTCCTTAAATCAATGTAAGAAGCATAGAAAAAGTACAATTTGGACTTAAGGAATTGCAAATTACCACCAACTTCAAGTTGGTGGTAATTAGCGATTTCTTTGAAAAATGCTCTTTTTTCCATTTTTCAAAGTGCCATGTGACTCACATACATCCACATGAGCACCCATGCTCATTTCAGGGGTGCAACAGGGTGTCCTTTTGACACCCTTGAAATTGCATTCACAATTTGCGATTCTCTAATTGGGAATCGCACATTGAAAATGTCTTCCTATTCATTCCTATGGGCCTCTAGTCCCATAGAAATGAATGAGGCGGTATTCCTTAATTGCGAATCGCAATTTGCGATTCGCAATTAAGGAATATGTAGGATTCGCAACATTTATTGCAAATCCTACATACATAGCGTTTTGCGATTCCCATATAGCGATTCGCAAAAAATCACTATTTGAGAATCACAAATGGACATTTTCATACATAAATGTCTAGTTTGTAAGGAATCCCTTCAGTAGTGCCCATATTTTACTCCCTATGTTGTTGTGCTGGAGAAAGCTCCTATGTTAGCTCCCTCACAGAGAGAATACGTGCCAGTTTTCAAATATAAACCAGCTCACTGGTTAAAAAAGAACAAGACCTGTCTGTAGAAAGTTAGACTGAGAAGGATTGCATGGGTTGGCAATCAACCGAAAATGTCTCCAGTTGATTGTTTGCTGATAAACTTCAAATATCAATGAAGTCTGGCCGAAAACCCCTGCAAGCAACTAAGTTATACATACTTTTAGTAGAATCTAAAGGTCTTTGATAACACAGACTTAAAAAAGCCAATTGGTCTTGCAGCCTCTTGCCCTTTGCTTTTCAGAAAGAAGGCAAGAAAGAACAGAAGGAAGGCAAAAAGGAAGGAAGGATGGAAGGCAAACGAAAGGAAGGAATGAAGCAAAAAAGAAGAAAGGAGAAAAAAGGCACAAAGAAGGAAGTAGGGAAGAATAAAAGAAAAAAAAGGAAAGATTGCAAAAAAAGAAAGAAGGAAAGAAAATATGAATGAAAGAAAAAAGGTAATAGGGCAAAAAAAGAATGATAGAAGAAGAAGGGTTAAAAAGAAAGAAAGAAGACAAGAAAGAAAGAAAGAAGTAAACAAAGATAAGAAGAAAAGAAGGAAAAACAAAGAATGACAGAAACAAAAAATGGAAGTAAAAAAGAAAGAAAGGGAGAAATGAAAGGAAGAAGGCCAAAATGAAAGATGAAAAGAGTGAAAGAAAGAAGGAAAGAAAAAAGGAAAAGGGCAAAAAATAAAGATAGAAGGGAAGAAGGAATGAAAAAAGGAAAGAATGCAAAAGGAATGGAGGGGGAAATAAGAAAAGGAAGAAGGCTCTAAATAAAAAAAGGAAGTACAGAAAGAAGGAAAGAAGGTAATGAAGAAAAAGAAGGAAAGAAAATTGAAAGAAAGACGGAAAGAAAGAAGATAGAAAGAATGAAAGAGGGGTTGCAATATAAAATATTAGATACTAAAATCAAATTACACCCTACCTAAGTCTAAATAAACGTTTTACTAGTGTACTGCAAATCAAACACAATAAAGTTTGTTTTTCTTCCTGGGCAATGTTTAATAAAGAACCATTAGTAATACAGAGTCCTGGAACACAATATGGTATGCTGTGAAATAGCAGTACGAAGCTACAATTGTTCCGTTGGGTAAGCACTGAAAAAAAAATACGTTTTAGAACCTAGACATTCCTTTACAAGAACAATAAACATCAAATTGAAATAGTCATAAAAGTTAAGAAAACTAAATACAGCACACCTACAACAATTTACAAAAAATATGTAAATTTATTTTTAGATTGAATTTTTAATCACATAAAGTTCTTCACAAAATTAATTAATACGAGCTGTCAAAAATAAATCACACAAAAACAATAACATTACAAAAACAATTCAATGAGTGACTGAAGTGACAAGAAGTGAGACAAATGATGTGTCAAATTCAAACAAAACAAGACAATGACATCAATTCTCTGTCCTTCTCTGGTCTTTCACTTTAACACGCACGGTCTATTTGTTTCCTAGTTATAGAGAACCTGGACATGAGCCTGTTTCACGTCGTGAATTGTTTTTGTAATGGTGAAATAGCAGTATTCAAATAAACGAGCGTTATTTCAAAAGGAACTTACAACAGCATTGGCAGGAGACAAGAACTGATAAAGCTGGAATGTGCCCTGTGCTCACTTCAAAGGCGTCCTGCTCCCACATCAGGCAACACTAAAGAAATGACAAAGTAAAGGCAGCAAAAACACAGGCACTGACGGTTACTAGCTTGTGTGCGGATGTGCTCCTTCTGAAAGAGCAAATTGTGGTCACTCAAAGTGAAATTAACCAGTAACTTAAGGAGGCGGACCCATTGCCCAAAGCTATATACTGTAGTGGTTGAAAGCAAAACGTGAATGACATAACAGCAGACCAATGGATGAAGAGGTGGCTGAAAGCCCTCTTAAGTATGCACTGAATGCATATTATTTTAGTAAAATCAAAAAGTCATGGATAACGCCAGACCTAAAAAGGGGAAAGGAACCCTCCAACTTATTGCCGGTCAATTTTATTACTAAACAGCACCATCAAGATTTGGGTAGAGTCTGCTCTCAATATCGGCGGCGTGGGCGGATTAAAATAATTTTCTGTCCATAGTGCAGTTCTGCCTCAGAGTGGGAACAGTCAAGAAGCGCCTCAACTTATATCTCGTAATAGGGAAGTATGTCAAATCTAGGATAGAGTTCTTATGGCTTTTCTGGACCTCTCCTGTGCATCTGACATGGGACATCACTTGAAATTGTAGAGTATTGTGGAAGGGATGGGAGTGGATAAGGCATGACCTATTAACATGCTTGCACTGAGGCCAGGATTTGTTATGGGCACAATGGTGAACTCTCTCCTAAAGTTCAATCAAAATATTGAGCTTGCCACAGATGTGTTTTGGCTGCCTTCTTGTTTCTGACTTATATGAATGGATTGAAGAACCATCTGCCTACTGTTGGGAAAAACATGCTGCAACTGGGGATAAACCCAGTTCCTGTTCACCTACACCTGGACAACACAGTCCTCATCGCAAGGACCGCAAATGTGTTCCAAATCCTTCTAGATGCCTTCCCGAGCTTCATGAAAGATTTTACCTGAAGACAAACCTAACTAAATCATTCATCGTGAAAAGTGGTCCTAAACATATTAAATTAAAACCACTCAGTATTGGGAGAGTCCAAGCAGCTAGAGGGGAATTTTTTTTGTATCTAAAAATCCTGTTTGATTATGTTCCTAATTCGGGATTTCTACACAATCTAAGACCACAGCAGTTACAATGGTCCATTGAGTCTGTTTTTCACTTTGCATCAAAGCTGAGCCACATGCCGGAAGCAGACATTTTACAAATACATAGGAGTAAAAGCATTGCAATGGGTTAATATGGTGATGGCGTGTGCCAAAACCTTGCAGAAGGTGGAGGAATGTTTAGTTCGTAGACTGTTAGCCGTCCAACAATCTTCAACCACATATATTTGTAATTCAGAGGTGGGGCTGAGCTACCTGGAAGAGGTCTTCAAAATGAGTGCATTGCTTTTATGGCTGAAGCCAGAAGCTAGCTTCTGGAGGGCGATTATTAGTGAGGGTCTAACTTTAGATAATATGCTATCCATTCCTTGTCTAGCATATGTGCAGCAGATTTTTACAATTTTGTGGGTTCCTGAGTTTTTTTTTACTAATCCTGAGAAGGTGGCATTAAAAAAAAAAGGATCTTGTGAAACGCTGATTCTTAAGCCATTGTAACGGGCATGTAACGATAAGGCCCAAAAGATTCAGTTGCTCATCTCATATTCCTCTCTGATTCTATCACCGGGTCCGGAGCCCTATTTGATAGCAACCCTTACCCCCCAATGGGTCATATCTCACACACCTTCATTTTAACATCCATAATTATTTCACCTCACTCCCAATGCAAGGAACGTGGCTTGTAAGTCTTACCAAATATTTCTGTGATAACGTTTCTTAACAAAGTACTCCTCACTGTATGCTCTTTTGCACTTTGGACAGCTCCTACCGGAAATGTTTTCTGGCCCTAATATTAGGAGACGACAACATTAGACAACATATCATTGGATTCGTTTCTTTATTTTTGCAGCAGCTGGGATCACTGCAAATATGTTGTGCTGTGATTAATTACACTTGGTGCTCATTGAATACGAGAAAAGGATATGGAGCAGCTAATTGTCTGTAAAGTGATGGAGCCTAAACATTTATAATCTCATATCGTCAAATCTTTACATGCTGTATCATTTTAAATATTTTGAGGCTGAGCCTGAGAAAAAGGTACCCATCACGAAGTTAAACTGGCGATGTGAGGTAACATTATTTGCTTTGATCTGATATTTAATTGTACTTTTTCTGTCTTTTTATTATATATTGCTGAGTCGGAGAAACATGTATGTAATATGAATTTAAACAGGATGTTATGATTGTATCTGCCATTTAATAGTATGTCTTATGTTTTTTATACTCTGCTGTATATGCAATGTCTTTTTTATGAGCTGTTATGGTCGTACACCTGACTAAATAAAGTATTGTTAGTGATTGATTGAATCTGTTTCATGCTATTTTTAATATTTAATATTTTAATATTGTACGCATGTATTAATTATCTTGTGCTTCTAGGGCTATCTCAGCTAAATAAAAGTTGGCGAGTGAAGAGTGTAAGCTACAGAAACGGAGCCCCTCCTTGCAGGATGTAGTTTGCTGGTGTTCCACTCTGTGCCTATCTGATGCTTCCTTTCATCTCTTGTCCTGGAAGCAGTTGGGGTCTTTTGGAGCACTACTGGATCCCCCCAGTGAGATCCTACAGCCCGAGGGCAACCAAAGTTAGAGACTGGCCAACTTTAACTTGACAAATGCTGTTTATTACTCTATATAGTGAGTGAGGGAAGATTTATACCGCGCAACTTAGCCCAAGGGCATCATCTGCGTGTCCTGGTTCACCCTGAAGTAGCCACACGTTCCATGTTCAAGGAGGCCGAAGAGGCACATTTAAAACACACAGAAGGGTAGACGGCGACATATTTGTTTCCTATCAACAATGCTTTGAATACTATCATAAATAATTAATAAGTAGAAACGTATGATAATTCTATTTTACTGGCATTGTAATTGTCATCACTGCACTGCAAGGTGCAAACAGCCTCACCAATGACTGCTATGGGTCTATCACTCCAGTAAACAGGGTTGGCGTCTGCTACTTGTTTCCACTTGTCCAATAAAAAATATCTGTTGTTACTCTGCAAAATGAAAGACTCGTTTGCCACGTCGCCATATGGCCATTGGGGGTTAAAAACTCTCCAAAACGGTGAGGTTACATTTTAGACTATAGAACACTAGAGCGGAAATGGGGTTACGCAGGAGGTGGTTTGAGAGTTGGACCGCGGACAAAGTTCTGTCCCGCTCAAAATTAGCTTCACATTGCCTTGTTCCTGCAGTTGTTATTGAGGGCATGATTGCGATCTTGGTGGATGGGATACCCCGTCACTTGGGGACGGATATATGTCCGCCAAATTAAAAGTTCCATAGGATATAATGGGGTTGTAATTTAAGGACGGGACATCTGTCATGTTTCTGACAGAGTAAGCCTGTCCGCCAAGATCGTAATCAGACCCTAAAGGTGTATGCAAACTTCTGAATAACATTTTGTGAAGTTTAGCTAACCCTGTTTCGCTACCCAGGATACAACTTAGGTTGCAAATAAAAGCAAATAAAACTCTTTGTAGAGGGAAATGAATATGTACTTGAGTTCAGCTGCTAAACTAGCAGCCGCAAGCATAATACAAGATAAGGATTTCCATCAGGAACCAATGTGGCTTGTTTAGGGATCACTGCTAGTGAGGGATCAACACACAGTTGCCACCCATTCAACTACTAATCAGCAGGAGTCAGGTACCTGTTGGCCCAAAAATATCCCTACCATTACCACCCTTCCTTTTACTTAGGTCAAGCCATCTTTCATGCTGTCTGTCCACATCCACACACCAAGCACTGTCCATTTCAACTGCAGTACGCCAGCCCTGATACTCATTTAGAGGAACTATGATTTATTTTTTCTTCCAAATATTAGTGCACCTGGAGATGGTTAGAAAGTTTTGTATTCCCCTAGCCGCCACCTTGTTCCTCTAGCCCCGGGAAAGTATCCCAGGTCTGTAAAAGCTCTTCTAGCTCCCCCCTCAACAACAGTGCACAATTTCTATATATAGGTGGGACAGGGGCGTAACACAGGCCCCCACATCCCCCGCAGTGCGGGGGGGGGGCAGCTGCAGGGGTCCCCCTCAGCACAGCACTCAGGCCAGAGCGCTCCAGATAAAATCCAGAGCGGGGGCCCCTCTGTGTACATTGCCGGGGGGGGGGAATCCGGAGTGGGGGCCCCGCCGTAAACATTGCAGGGGGGGCCCTTAAACTTTTGTTACGCCACTGAGGCAGGAAGACGAGTGGGTTAGTGATATGTCAAACATTGACCTAGCTGATACTTAACAGGACCACTAATGGTTTGCAAGGCTTGGAGAGCTATAGGTTATCCGGTACTAACTGAGGTGCTTGAACCTCTGGAGGCTTACCCCCATTCTCTACTACTACAGAACTGAGGGACTTTTACCCTCTGAAGCAGCCAATAAGATAAATACATCTACTCAAAACAGTGATGATTCTCCACCAATGTATCCAGTGCTTGATGCAATGCATGCCATCTCTAACATTCCAGACTCAGGGGCTTATTTACAAGCCCCTTGCGCCGCCGGCTCATCATTTTTAACATGGAAAAAAGTGATGTATTAGTGGTGCACGGGGCTTGTAAATAAGCCCCTTAGTGTCTACAACCTTAATGATCCAGGCAGCAAGGTTTGAAGAGCAGACCACTGAGCTGAGACTGATAGCAAATATACTGGGCAAACACCAAAGTATTTTCTAATCGGTCCCCAGGATTATGTTTCCACTCTTTGATTTGTTAAATTCAATTTTTCATCATGAGAGAAAATTATATTGTCAAGGAAATTAGACTTCTACCTGTGAAACTAACACGTTTATAAGGGTAAACCTGATTTTGATGGGCATGCTTGTCTGGAGTTCACCTATTCCCCAGACACAGGGACATGTTTATTCTTACCAGCACTGCTGCCCTTGTTTCAGATCAGAATACTAATGTTAGCTACCTGGGCCATGCCCCTATGGCTCTTGGAGCCAATGGTAGTCCACACAATATGGGAATTCACCTCTGTGTGGGGAAACAAGGTGCTGTAATTGGCAATGAAAAAAACCCAACTTGTCTTGAGGTCTGCAGTACTGCTTTACTGCTCACTAGTATCTATACATACCTAACTAGAGCCCTCACTTGAGCAACCCATAAAGGGAAACGGAATCCCATAAATCACCAAAGGTGACATGCTTCATCATCAGGGATCTCCTCCATTAGGTCCTGAGGAAGGCTGACACTCTGAAGGTCACAACTAGCTGAAACATGTAGACCGACCCTCTAATTTATAAAGTAGCAGTTTATTTTTTCAAAACTGCCTTAGCACTGTTTTTAACCCTGACACTCAGAGATACATTATTAAATAGTTTTTTCTCTTAGTAGCCAGTTTTAACTCACTTTCACTTGTCACTTTTTGCATTGCGCCGATCGCTGAATAATACATCACAGCTCATCATACTTTGGATTTTAGTACATCCTCGGAGATCCTGTAAAACATCCCTGTGCTCCTCCCTTACAGTGAGGGGGTTGTAGCCCTCGGTTGTACTAGGGGTTACAGCCGGGAGGAGATCCCAGATGATGAAGAATGTCACCTTTGGTGAATGATGGGATTTCGTTTCCCTTTATGGGTTGCCCACGTGATGGCTAATGTTAGGCGTGCATAGATACTAGTGAGCAGTAAAAATGTAAATTGATACTTGTATAGCGCACTACTCAACCGCAAGGGTCTCAAGGCACTTGTACGAATACCGCTGTGGAACCCATCCTGGCTTTCCCTGTGAGGTGCCCACTCCTGGGCACCCCCAAGGTGGAGGCCAGGCATCCTTAGCGTTGTGGGGGCCGTTGTGGAGATTAAGCAAGCTATTGCCCAGAGTTGCAGAGTGGGACTCCATGATTGGAATAGGCACCGAGGCGAGAATTATCAGGTCCGTGGAATTTTTGAGCCCAAGACCCGCCGAGGCGGGGAATTGAACCCTGGTCCCGGGCTAGACCTCTGCATCAGGGTCTGCCGCTCTAACCATTGAGCCACACTTCTCCACTCCGCTGGGCGCCAAGCAGTACTGCAGACCTTAAGACAAGGTTTTTTTTCATAATCTTTCGGGAAAGTGTCTTTGTAGGTCTTTAAATATTTTCCAGTGGACCCTCCCACTACCGGTTTTTGTATTTTGCTGTAATTGGCAAGCCATAACTATGGACGCTGTCAGCCACAGTAAAAATATATGCTGCTCAGACAAACCTAAAGGCTCTGGGCTTATTTACAAGCCACTTGCACAACTTTTGCGTCATTTTTAACATGGGAAAAGTGACGCAAAAGTGCCGCAAGGGGCTTGTAAATCTGCCCCTCTGTGTTTACCTCTGTCCAATCGTAGGCAGGAGACTAAACAGACCTAGATAATGGTGACTCCGTTACATAAGGGACCATTAAAAGTGTCATTACTGTATGCAGTAAGAAGAAAATGAGGATGCTATGCAAATTGAAAAAAAACGAGTCCAAGCCTGAAATCCGTCCACCTTATTGACCCAGCTTAGCTCTAGCAGCCAGAATCCTAACAAGGAACAATTTCCCATTTTCAATCCCATCGGGTAGACAACAAGGGCTAACACATGTCTGGTGCTGATCAAGCTTACATTGAAGTGCAACAGGACATGTCTACTGACCCGTCACTAAGGGCTTCCCTAAAGCTAACACTGTGGAGAAAAGGCCTCATGATAGACCTGATGAACTCAAAATTAAACCGTAGGGGAGATTTACTTGCATTTCAGAGTACGATACGGAATGATCGAGACTTGACAGACACCTAGAAAGGATCCGTCAATCCCACATGGCACATTGGGAGAGTTCAGTAAAACATCTGGGGGCAGATTTACAAGCCCCTTGCGCTACTTTTGCGTCACTTTTCCCATGTTAAAAATGACACAAAAGTGGTGCAAGGGGTTTGTAAATCTGCCCCAGGTGGAATTAATGTTGACGGTGCAAACTTTAAAGGATAAAGTGGGATTGTGTAGAGTCAAGTGAGCATCTTTACTTCATTTCTAGTTCCTTGAAAAGAGAATGACTTTACCTAACCTTTCAACCATAAAACATTACCTGGTCATGATTCCCTTCCCAGCTATCAGCAAATAAAGTTGCTTTCAGTTAACCAAGCCTCCTGCCCAAAGGAGGTTATGAAATTGCAAGACACACCTTCCTGTCATGACGAAATTTTCAGATTAGCTAACGCCTCCCTTTTTGAAGAAAATAAGGGGTAACACCATAGAGGCATACTATTACATAGGCGTCTATGCAAAATATTTGTAGCCACCAAAATGGGAGAGTGGGAAGATTCTAGATGGCAAGATTTTCTCAAGGCAACCAGGTCAGGTGACACAAAAGCATATTTAAAAAATACATATTTGTATTGGCATTTCAAATAAGTAGTAACATTGTATACGTTACATTCAAAACATCGAACTGTATCAACCATACTGAAGTATTCACCATTCGCTGTTCCCCCCAACCTCCCCCACCAATCCCCCCACCTCGGGCTCAGTAAACTAATGCTATGCAGGTGACTCCAGATTACCTATTATGAAGGGGAATACTCCAGCAACCACATTCTCTGTTCATGTGCTTACATATGCGAATACTGAACACATGTGCTCTCTGTCCGCCCTGATACTCTCTGTGTGACGCAACCTTGTGTTTTGGCCCAGAATTGTACTCGCCCCCCTACGCTCGATCTTGGGGCATCTAGGAGACAACATCCTATTACAATCATGTGCTTGGCTAGCAACAGTCCCAGCACCACAAATCGCCTGCTTAGCTTCTTTAGTAACCCTAATAAGCACTGCAGTGGTTCCCTAGGTATCTCCCACCCCATGGCAGTATTAAGTTTAGAAAGGAAGGTCTGCCAGTATTCATCAATATCGGGGCAGCTCCATAGCATGTATAAACAATACGCCGGCTGCCCCCCACACCTTGGATAATCCGGTGTATATAGGCTGCAATCTACTGGGGGTTAAATACACCCAATGTAGCACATTGTATTGGAGGAGCTTAAACCTCACATTCGTAGATGTGCCTTTGACCCCTACAGATATCTTCTCCCAATCTTTTTCTGTTATAGGTGTTTCTATCTGTGCCTCCCAACGCTCCTGTATCGTCAATGTTTTATATTAGCTCGTCCTCCCTCAGGGCCCTATATATATGGGCAATCAGCCTGTTGCCCCCAGCCATCACCAGGAGAACCTATAGCGTAGGAGACGGAGGCTTGCACGTCCAAGAACGGCAGCCAGAGCTCACACATGGTGGCCGCCATCTTTGCATATTGTAAAAATTGTCCAGGGCCCAATTGAAATATCTCCAGTGCGTCTGCTAATGTTATAAATCTAGTATTGCGATAGAGGTCTCCCAACGTCTCAAGACCCCCTCTACGCCATGTTTGCAGAGTCATAGAGTTCTCTATACAACAGATAGAACGCAATGCCTAAATGCACATTTATCAAAGGCATTTTGAAAGCTGAGAAACAACAGTAATAACACAAACAATAATAAATGCGAAACATATACAGCCTGATTCATGTAGGCAATAGCGCTCGCAAAAGGGCCAGATTCTGAGAATCTGGCCCTTTGCGAGTGCGATTTTTGCATTTGGTATTCATGATACCAAATGCAAAAATCGCTATTTAAGAAGTCGCAAATATGCGAGGAATAGCATTTAAGGAATCTCTATTAGAGATTCCTCAAATGCTATTCATGACACATCCTGAAATTGCGATTTAGCACTTTTGGGGCCGCTATTTACCGAGAGGTCAGACCTGTCGGTAAATAGCAGAAACTCAGAAAAATGCTTTTAAAAGCATTTTTCTGAGTTGCATGTTGCACACACACATGTCCTTTGGACATGTGTGTGCGCAACACCTGTCCAAATGTGCATTTTAGGGGTGCTACAGGGCGTCCTTTGGACACCCCTGGCACCCTTTCAATCGCTATCTTATTTGCGAGTAGCAAATTGCTACTCGCAAATAAGGGATACTCCCCATTCATTCCTATGGGCCTCTTGGCCCATAGGAATGAATGGGGAGTTTTTGCGAGTAGCAAATTGCTACTCGCAAATAAAGAACTTGTAGGAATCGCTATTTAATTAGCAATTCCTACATGAATGCCGTTTTGCGTGTCCTCAATAGCGAGTCGCTATGATTCGCTATTAGGGACACGCAAAACGGATTGTACATGAATCAGGCTGATAGTGCGCAGGATGACTGGTTAACACACTACTCCTTATTATACTGTGAGACTGTGTTCCAGCTGGGAATTGGTCTCCCCTGCCCATTTGGAATTCCATGTTACTCGCCTTTAGAACCATTCACATTAAATGAAGTTCTCACAGAAATTGGCAGACAAAGGTGGAATAAAGCCCTGCAGACTTCTATAAATGTGACCCTATTCTTTAGGGCAAGTATATAGCCCTCATTAGCAATTGTTAAAATTAAAACATGTCAGGAAGCCTTCCAGTCTAATATGCATTTATTGCAAAATTACCAAGCAGCACAGCAAATAATCAAAAGACAATTGTCCTTTCAACTAATGACAGCTCTCCTTAGAAAACGGCCAGTTAGAGCCTAATGCTAAAATACATGACATTTAGAACAGTTTATATATGTTTTCTCACAATACAAGTCTATGGGACCCAATCATGTGACAGAAACGTGTTACTTTCAGCAAAAACGTATCTAATGAGCAGGTGGCAGCATCTAAGACATCCTTGAGGAGAAGATATCATTCATGAAATTCATGAATACAACGCTGAGTTTATTATACTCCTAAAGTCCTGCTTCTAGTTACCAACACAGAAAACAAGGTTAGGCCTCTGGGGCTACTAGAGCCATGAAACTTAGCAAGCCTACTTGGGGGCTAAAGGACACTTTATATCAGTGATACTCAAAGTATGACCCGAGGGGCAGTCGGTGCCCTCTTGACCTTTACATGCGGCCCCCCTTTGCGAACAGCAGCACAGGCTGCTGCTTACTTGCTGAGTTCTAATATTCAGATTTTTAAAAATAAATGGGAGTGCACTTATTTGCAGGTTAACTGAAGTTATGAAGTAAATAAGGCGGTGTCCTGCACCACTTAACCTTAGCAACACCTCTATTTTTAAAGATATCTTGCAAAAAAAATGTGTAAAAACAGGATTATGTTTCTTCAAAATTCAAAATAGTGTTTTCAGTAACATGCAGAAGCGTTTTACCACACTTCTGCAATCCATCAGTCAAAGTAACTTTATTCAGTCCTCACCCGGCCTCTATTCCAGGTCGGAACTGGCACTGTGATTGCGTTCTGCCGTCTGTACCCCGCCCCTGTGAGCAAGGGGGGGAAGCTTGTTCCCAGGAGGTGGCGGGGAGAGCAAGCCGCGAGACGCAGGAAGCTTTCCGCAAAATTGGTATAGGGCGCCGGGATCGCCTGGACCGCCGCAACCATACCTGCAACTACACCTGCAACCATACCTGCAACCATACCTAGGACTGGAGGATTGGAGGAAGGGGAGCAGGGCCACAGGGGCCACAGGGCTAATCAGGGACACTCTAGGCTATCTAGGGCATGTGCGAGCGCGGCTGCCGATAGAGGCGGCCGCTAAGTAAGAGCCCGGGGGTGACCGTGAGGCAGCCGGACTAGGTCTTGCTGACCCGAGGTCCTCCCTGCGCGCCCCGCTTGCCGCTCCTTTACCCACCACGCCCCTCCCGTGCCCCCCCTGCCACCTCCCGGCTCTCGTCGAAGCCCTAAAGAATGACTCTTGTAAAGCAGGCTTTACTATCCCGTGGGCAGTAACCTGCGACTCAGCCAGCCTTCCAGTCACCCAGCCACTCATCAGCTTTCTCCCAAATAGGCACTAAAATACCAGACCACCAGATCATCGCCATTACTGGGAACTATAAATATACACGGATAACCATCGGATAACCATAAAAAAATAAAAAAAATAAAAAAAATAAAACTCCTTTTAGAACCGAAAGCTCACAGCAATCTTTTCCCATTTATCACATTGAGACCAGAGACTGGACACAGGGGAGAGGCCCGACCCTCACGAGTCCACTCCGCAATCTTGTTAGCCTACTGAAATATAAAAACGCACTAAAGCCAAACAAAAAGGGAGCGCAATGAGATCTGGCTTGATCAGGCAACAACCAAAACCCAACTCTACACTGAGATTGCGGAAAAGAAAACTGGGGAAACCTGAGTCAACACTCCCAACAAATCCGAATAATCCCATGGAACTCGGTTCAAGTATAAACGATCAAGAAAACACAAATAATACAGAGGCCTCACCCCTTACAGTAATGGAAACATCTAAGTTACCCACAACTCAACCGCTAAACAAAAACGGTCAAGTCAAGGTCCCTGCTGCCTCACCTTCCCTAATTACTGCCCTCCAGCAACCACAACAGCCACAAAGACCGGCACAGCTTGGACTACCTCAAGTACCTCAAATGAAAAAACCTTCACCAACGGACCCAGTTAATCTTGTAACGATCGACGGAACACCAGCAAAGAAAAGGATATGTTCACATCAACCTAAGATTTATACAAAGTTCGCCTTTCTTAAAGACCCTGGAACAGCTATATTCTCTATGACTGGGAACATCAGAGGTCTTCAATCTCCGCTTTTAAAAGACGAGCACGACTCCAGCCGCATGAACAGCAGCCAAATAGGCTTACCCACCCCAGTGGAAATTCTGTGTCAACCCACTCTTGAGATAGCGACTGTCATCCCCATACCAACTTCGCCGAAAACAAGAAGAGCAGCAGCATCCACCCTTCAGGAAGACCACGAATCAACCCCCTCCAATACTTGGGGACTGACGTCCGCCAGTCAAGCCTCCAAAAAAGACTGGAGCATACCAACTGAGGCCAAGTCTCCAAATACAGTGGCCGACTCACATCCAGTACAGCAGAGTGAGACCCACCCTAGCAAGATCAGCCCCCGTCACCTCGGTAAACAAGACGCGACAATGGAAATCAAGGCTTTGATACATAAAGAGGATGAAAGGGAAATTCTACCACCGCCCCAACTAGTTAGCAGTTCTCCAAACCCAACAAAAGAAATTAGAGCCATTCGAGCAAAACCATCATTAGTAATTGAAGAGCAACAACGCGGTACCAAACTACCGCCAATGCTAAACACCTCACCGGCTCTATCCAAGTCACACCAGTTAATCCTCAGTAGCACCACCGAACAAATAACGGCGACCAATAATCCTGCAGTGCAAGGGGCCACCCAGGGCGTCACTTTACTATCGAACAATGATTCCCTGCCCACAAAAAACTTTCCAGACAATGACAATGATAATGACATGTCTTCTATAGCAGCACAGGAGTGGGAAGAACTAGTGGCTACCTATAACCGTCACCCATCTGAATGGAAGCCCACTGCCGATGCCTTACCAAGATCCGAGAGAAGTTACAGCCCAGGAAAAACAGCTCCCGAATCAATTTGGGTGACAATCTTAAACACACTGCAACACTCGGCTACAGCCCTGGAATTCCAATCTCAAAAAATGGACATACAGCTTTGTGTTTTGCAGACAATGGCTGACTCAATCTCAGGAATTGACTGGAAAATCTCGGATCTAAATGGCCTCATAAGGAGGGGTCAAGATGCCGTCCTTGCGGCCCAACCAACTTTATCACAACCACTATCTTGTGATCCAATTTTAGATAAACTATCATCCCTACCTACGATGTTGGGGGCATTAATAAGCGACCTAAAATCGGCAGTTCTACCAACCCAAACCTCGCAAACCTCCGATCCACCCTCAGATGTCCCAATGACACCAACGGACTTATTGATTGAACATCCAATCGAGCGGAGGTCAGATATCATCGCATCCTCAACCGAAACATTACCAACCAGACCACTGGCAACTGAGCTAACCATCACGACTGCTACTACAGTCACACCTTTCTCAACAACCGCTCAGGAATCTTCTAAGTCTCGAAGAAAGAACAAAAGGAAAGGAAGGAATCGGGCTCCAAAAAGCTCAAATAAGAAGATAGTAATATATTCTAACTCCTCCCCTTTAGTAGCAACTGTCACAGGGTCTCCGACAGCCAATGAAGTACAATCCCCTCAGTATAAGGCTTCTGAAACTGCATCATCAGCATCCCCATTGGCACACTTAAAATTGACAAGTATTGTTACTAAGAAACCTGCACAAAAAAAACTCAAGCAGAAAACCTTACAATTCACAAAAACTCAAGTGGCACAAAACTCTATTAACCTGGAACCAACACCATCTGAACTCGCACCAATACGAGGAAGAGTGGATACCGCCACGGCTACCAATACTGAGTCCTCTCTACATTTGACACCTATACCGGCTAGTACCACCCGGAACCCGCACATAGCCACCAATCAACGCGAGCAGTCAAATGCCTCAGTCACAGCAGACCCAAGCAACCTTTCTCAGCCAACTCAACAGGGTGTCAAGAGACCACCGCCGGACCCAACCAAACCACAGTTTTTGAACAGTCCAACAACAATCCTTTTCATCCCGGAATATACATCCCGCGGCAGGAGTGATATACTGAATAGGGGAAACATACTAAGGCTAATGCATTCAATATCAAATCTATCAAATATCAGTTCATCTGATCTTTTGGAAATAGAATTCCAGTCAAACACCGAACCTCATCGCCCAGAAATTACAAAAGCAACTTGGCACTCACTTGAGACAGCACTTAAAATCATGGAAGAAATAGCGACGTTTCAACTATGGGGGATAGAGCTGAGACTCGAAGAAAGACCTCGCTATCCTACTCCTTTTCTTCCTTTAGCCAGACCCCCAGCACAAAAAAGCACCACCTCAATACTAAAAGGAGCGAGAAGCAGCTCGCCTGGGCCGTGCCCCCGAGACCTAGAAAACCCCAACTCTGAACAAAACCAAAAGTTTAGCAGCTGTTCATCACGTAAAACTGGTCGCAATTGGAACTCAATTCAACGCACATTCGCAAGTTCTACTATCAACAACTGACAGAAAGGGAAAGAACTCACCAACCCATCAGAGGGATATATGGACATTAGAATTTGCTCCTGGAACATCAACGGTTTGGCGAGCAAAAGAAATGATCCCGAGTTTCTAGAATATCTGACTACATTTGACCTTATCCTGCTCCAAGAGACTTGGGAAGAAAAAGCATTCGAGCTCCAAGGGTTCACGTCCTGCTGTATTCCAGCAAATAAAAACTCAACCTTTGGCCGAAGATCAGGCGGTCTGATGCTTTTCGCATCAATATCGACAATAGGCGAAATCGAGGCAATGGACCTTCATATTCCTCCCCCAAGCGTCATTCAGGTGGTAAAGATCCCACTTTGGCTAAAGAAGCAGCCCCAAGCTGTAACTATAATTAACACATACATCCATCCCAAAGACAAACAAAAAGGTGCGAAAGACCTAGCCAAACTGATGAAAAAAATAATGGAAGAAAGCGTGTCTGACTCATTCATCTTGACAGGGGACTTCAATATGCTTCTAATTAATAAAGAGCAACTTAGCGACCTTACCCGGGACCTGAACGCAGCATGGGGCGTGCCGACACAAGGCCACAAAAAAACAAGAATCCAACGAAGCATTCAAAAATCTTACTTCGACATTTGGAACAACTCAACTTAAGGGCCCTGAACGGCCGCTACCCTGGCGATGATCCACCAGTTGCCACCTTTCATGCGAATAAACAATCCTCCCATCTTGACTACATGTTCACATCTCTAAACATGCTTTGTCGGGTAAAGTCCTTTAGAATAGGTACGAGTGACCTCAGTGATCACTTGCCACAAGAGGCCATAACAAAAACGACTTCCCACCTGGGAACCGAAACCTTTATAGGCCTCGACACAGATATTGCCCCAAATTTAAGGCGGCTTCGCTGTAACGCCGGGAACATCGATTCAATTAGCTCCATGGCGAAAAACCTCTTCTCCCAAGCCACCAGCTATGCATCCAAGGGATCGGATGTCTGGGACATCTTCATCAAAACCATTAGGGAGCAAATCGTAAAAAAGGTTAACACCAATTCACGTCATCAACAGTTGCCCCTTCGTGGGATTCACTCATGTCCAGAAATGAAACTACAAAAAAGATTAGTAAATCAATTACTGAGACAGTTGCGAAAGGATCCTACAAATCATAGCTTGCAAACTGCCCTACGGGAAGCTAAAACAAAGCTGAAACGGACAAAATGGGGCAACCAGCAGCGAAGGAACGAAGAACTATGGGTGAAACTAGTTCACGAGGGGAAGCAGAAGAACAGCTCCAGATTCTGGCAAATGGTTAAAAGAATACAGAATCCTGACCTCCTTGGTCAAAACTCGCACATAACTGACGAAGTATGGTTGAAATACCTACTGACGCACTTCAACAACGATGGGACTATAGACAAAGCTATTACAAACAAACCTTCCTTAACAACCACAAAGCATAACAAAAAAGCAAACCTCAACCATTATACCCCCACAAACCCCCTTGAAACGGGGGAGTACACCGCCATGAATACACCAAAAATCGATAAACCAAAAACGGAAAAAAACTCAACAAAGGCATTTGAGTCAGGGCCTAAGCCAATTCTCCCATCAGACATCCAACGACAAATATCAAGGGGGAGACCAACCGGTGCTCCTGGGCCGAACGGCTTACCACCTATGCTCTACAAATCAGATGTCGAATTTTGGAGCGCATCTTTAGCATCAGTTTTCAACAGTATCAGACTCTCACAGACCCTTCCTGAGTCCTGGCATGGTTTAATTATCAGCCCGATACGTAAACAAGGTAGCAAGAGGCTTCCAAACAACTACCGCCTTATTGCTCTCCTAGATGTGGAGGCAAAATACTTTGCTGGCCTTATCTTGGAGGAGCTAACATCATGGGCAACTGAAATTTCCATCATGCCAATCAACCAAACGGGTTTCTGCAAAGGCCAAGGGACCACAACCAATCTAATGGCACTATCACTGCTGATGGAAGCAGCAAAAGAAACTAAGTCATCTCTATTCTTTTCATTTAT
Organism: Lissotriton helveticus; assembly: GCF_964261635.1. Taxonomy (NCBI): domain Eukaryota; kingdom Metazoa; phylum Chordata; class Amphibia; order Caudata; family Salamandridae; genus Lissotriton; species Lissotriton helveticus. The sequence continues at coordinate 1,222,571,181 of NC_136059.1, read as the reverse complement.
TGACTATACCGCTGCATTCGACCACGTGGACCGAAACAAACTTTGGTTGAAACTGGACAATTTGGGAATACCTAAATACCTATTAGACGTCCTAATACTTCTCCACTCAAACACCTGGATCAAAATCAAACTTGGGGCTGGAACACACCTTTCAAAACCCATAAGGACAACAAAAGGATTAAAACAGGGCTGGCTACTTGCACCGATCCTATTCAATCTTTTTCTAGCCGATCTACCTGGGCAACTAGACAAATGCTCCAACCATGCACCGAAACTAGGGAAAATCACCCTCTCAAACCTGCTATATGCGGATGACCTGCTGTTGATAAGTCGGACTCCAATGGGCCTCCGACATCTTTTGAACACAACCCATGCCTTTTCAGTAAAAAATGCACTACAAATAAACTTCAATAAATCAAAGGTGATGGCTGTGAATTATAGGAAAAAAAGAACCCTTGCTGGTACTTGAATGGCGAAAAGCTCAACCAGGTCACTACATATAAGTACCTGGGAGTAATCCTGGACTCAAATAACACCTCGAGGGCGCAGTTCAAATCTTTGCGAGGGAAGGCTACAATGACCTATTTGGCTCTAAAATCATTGAAGGTCAAACTACCTGACCTGACATTTAAACCCCTTCTCGAAATATTGAGTGCCAAATTAAAACCGACTCTCACTTACGGGAGTGAATCACACCACGGTAAGGATGCGGCGTTGCTGGACACACTCATTGCCAACTCATACAGGGCTATTTTTAATCTTCCCAAATACGTCTCTCCGGCTCAGATTCGACTAGAATTCAGTATCTTGAAACAAACTCTAGAGAGGCGGAGCGTGTATGCAACAAATTGGCATAAAATTCGCAATGCAGATGCTGGATCTTTATGTGCAAACCTATGGGAAGAACTACTTCGGCACCGCAACCTCGCGCCGAGAGCCTACTTATATGAATCACTCAAAGTTCTAGGCCTGATTGATACCTGGGAAACATCAATAGATCTCTTGTCTTTTAAAAAAGTAGCCAAAAAATCAGCTAGCATCATCTCAGCGATAGAAGACAAGAAAGACCTAGCAAACAGAGCACCCGGATGGCTAACGGTGGGTGACTATGAAAAACTGCGGCCACAAGCGTACTTCAGCATCGGCATGAAAATAAATGTTAAAGAAAAATTCTTAAAATTACGCCTCGGGGTAATTCCCATACTTCCACATCTTCCACCTTGGGAGAGAAACAACCCTTCACAACAGTGTCGCATGTGCAAAACCGGCAAGGAGGACATAGTTCATGTGATTTGCATCTGCCCTAGCGTAAAGGACTTGAGGTTCAATCTCTTACGTCCTTTTTTTAACCTACATGCCGTTCGGACCTGTAGACAGGCAGCCAAACTGTGCTTCTCTACTAGCGACATCAAATTGAACTGTCAAGTTGTGAAGTTCTTTGACCTAATAAGAAAGAGACTTAACCATGCTAGATGAACTTTTTAAATCCCTCGAGGGTAACCATAAAACTGTTAATAACACTGTAATTTTATGCATCCTATTTTTGTTATGTTTAAGTAACAACAACTATGGACGTTTTACAATTTTGTAAAGATTTTAATTAATCATATACAAATAAAATATTTACTTACTTTACTTACTCAGTCTGAATAAGGCCATAAAGTGCCATAAACATGAATAAATACACACAATAAATAAGGAATTCCAATTGAAATGACAATAAGCCACTTATATCCATAGTAAACAACATTTTCATATAACATACCGGGAACTTTATCGGTAGGTTACTCAGATCCATATAACTTACACTAAAAAAACTGTACATCACAACTAAAAGATTAAAAAGCACATCATAAAATACATTTTACAAGGACAATAATAATATAAATTACATTTCTACAAGCGCCTTCATCCCCAGAAAACTAGCAGAAATTACATTTCGACACTCCCTTCATCCAACAACTTTCTCAGCCTCAAAGACAAGGCAAAAAAGCGAGCTATAAAATACGTGGAATACCCATCCTGGAGTGACTGTAGATATAGTGCCTGGTTTCACTTTTACAAAATGCAAAGCTTGTAATAACAAAATTAGATACATTCTTTGGGGCACATCATAATAGCCACAAATAAGGTGCAATAAATCCTGGGGAGAAAAATTGTCACAAGTACAAGGAAATAACTGTATGCTATAGTCAGTAGTTTTAGGAAAAGCTAACAGGATATAAAACTGGTTAAAACTAAATTTGGTAAGGAGAAATCTATGATGTACAGTAGTAGTTGTGAGCAAAAAGGACTTAATTGCAGGACCAGTGCTTATTAGAGCATGGCTGCGTACTGTAGGTTTCTCCAACGCAATAGTTTCCCTCTCCGATGACCTCCACAGAAAAAATCAGTCCTGGTCCGGGCAATATCATCTTTAGATTGGTAGAGGATGCCTCGAATAAGGTAGGCTCACCTAACCTAACAAAGGTGTCCCTAATATAAGTCAATCATTTATTTGACCTCCACCCGTCAAGCTTCAAACAGTGTCTTCCTAGGTAAATTTCCGGCCTCACCCAGATGTTATTCCACCTAATCAGGGGGCAAAGTGCAATACAATCCGAGAGGCAGGGCAGTCCCAGTTCCTCATGAACCTTACAAACCAGGGTTGAAGCAGGAACCACCAACAGATGCCAACAAAACCAATGCTCTGCCAAATGAAGTACCCTCAGATTAACGTAGCCCCAAACATCACTACCATAAGTGACTACTGGGACAGACTTGGCCTGATATATCTTCATTAGGGCATTCAGTGGCTAATTACGAATGTTAGAGGAAAAAGAAAAAGGAGTGGATAGAGCTTTCAGAAAAGTTAATTTCTTGGCTTTAAGAAGCGGAGCCAACGCAATTCGATTATCAAAGACTAGCCCTGCATAACTAGACAGACGGTTGCCCTGTACACGAAAATATCTTAACTTAGTCTTTTTTTAAAATTATAAATCTTTTTATTAAAATTTTCATCAGTTGCAGTATACAGCGTATCATCCACAGGAGTCTTGTGCCCACATGCATCAAAGTCAATTGCATTTGCAAATGGTGCGAATCGCAATTTTCGGCCATTTGCGAATGCAATGGACTAATTTGGAATGCATCATGCATTTCGCAATTTTAGGAATCGCAACCATGTTGCGATTTCTAAAATTGCGATTGCATTTAAGAAATCGCAATTTCAGATTTCTTAAATGCAATGCATGATCATTTTTTAATTGCGAATTCGCAATTTGGAAGTGGTAAAATAGCATGACGTTGAACTTCATGCTAATTTACCGAAAACTTTCAAATATGCACAAATTGCATTTTTGAAAGTTTTAATTTAGACACACACATGCCCTTGGGACATGTGTGTGTGTAAATTGCATTTAAAGTTACATTCCAGGGGTGCAGGGAGGGGTTCTTTGGACCCCCCCTGAAACCCTTGAAATTGCATTCACATTTTGCGAATCGCAATTTGAAATTCGCAAAATGTGAATGCCTTCCCATTCATGGAATCAATGGGAAGGGTTTTCCTTAATTGCGATTCGCAAATTGTGAATCGCAATTAAGGAAAAATACCGAATCGCAAAAATAAATGCGAATTTTTCATGCATTGCAGTTTGTGATTTCTAAATTGCGATTCCTTAATTTTCGCAATTTAGGAATCGCAAATGGGTGCAATGATGCATGTGGCCGTATGTGACATAAAAACAAAAGGAGAAACTTTAAATTGCAAATCTATTTCCCAATAGTACAACAGTTATTCTGGAACTCACCCCAGTAACGCAGTTAACAATTGACATATATCCCCTTTCACTTGTTATCTTCAACTTAGTCTGTTTAAGTCCAAACACCATTACCTGGAATTTGCTATAGCTGGTGGAAAGGTCTAATTGATTCTTGTAACTCACAAAACCATAAACCAAAGTCTGGAGTCCCAAAGCGGTTCTAGCCAATATACAGTTTAATCAGCAAATAACAATGCAGACATTTGGCGTGAACCAATGCAAGAGCAATCCACCTGTTTATCAAGTAACCTGTGACCTAGATCATTCACATATAAGGTGGACAAAAAAGGGGCCCTTATACACCCCTGCCTAACTCCAACCCATAAACAAGCATTTACAATGCAATGGTTTTGCCTTTGTTAAAGTTAGAGCTATTGGCATTGCTCTTGACACTCTGAAGCTCCACTCTGAAGCTCCACTCTGAAGCTCCACTCTGCACTCTGAAGCTCCACTCTGCACTCTGAAGCTCCACTCTGCACTCTGAAGCTCCACTCTGCACTCTGAAGCTGCACTCTGAAGCTCCACTCTGCACTCTGAAGCTGCACTCTGAAGCTCCACTCTGCACTCTGAAGCTGCACTCTGAAGCTCCACTCTGAAGCTCCACTCTGAAGCTGCACTCTGAAGCTCCACTCTGAAGCTCCACTCTGAAGCTCCACTCTGAAGCTCCACTCTGAAGCTCCACTCTGAAGCTCCACTCTGAAGCTCCACTCTGAAGCTCCACTCTGCACTCTGAAGCTCCACTCTGAAGCTCCACTCTGCACTCTGAAGCTCCACTCTGCACTCTGAAGCTCCACTCTGCACTCTGAAGCTCCACTCTGAATCTGCACTCTGAAGCTCCACTCTGCACTCTGAAGCTCCACTCTGAATCTGCACTCTGAAGCTCCACTCTGCACTCTGAAGCTCCACTCTGCACTCTGAAGCTCCACTCTGAAGCTCCACTCTGAAGCTCCACTCTGAAGCTCCACTCTGAAGCTCCACTCTGATGCTCCACTCTGATGCTCCACTCTGAAGCTCCACTCTGAAGCTCCACTCTGAAGCTCCACTCTGAAGCTCCACTCTGAAGCTCCACTCTGAAGCTCCACTCTGCACTCTGAATCTGCACTCTGAAGCTCCACTCTGCACTCTGAAGCTCCACTCTGCACTCTGAAGCTCCACTCTGAATCTGCACTCTGAAGCTCCACTCTGCACTCTGAAGCTCCACTCTGCACTCTGAAGCTCCACTCTGCACTCTGAAGCTCCACTCTGCACTCTGAAGCTCCACTCTGATGCTCCACTCTGATGCTGCACTCTGAAGCTCCACTCTGAAGCTCCACTCTGAAGCTCCACTCTGAAGCTCCACTCTGAAGCTCCACTCTGATGCTCCACTCTGATGCTCCACTCTGATGCTCCACTCTGATGCTCCACTCTGAAGCTCCACTCTGAAGCTCCACTCTGAAGCTCCACTCTGAAGCTCCACTCTGCACTCTGAAGCTCCACTCTGAAGCTCCACTCTGAATCTGCACTCTGAAGCTCCACTCTGAATCTGCACTCTGAAGCTCCACTCTGAAGCTCCACTCTGAAGCTCCACTCTGAAGCTCCACTCTGAAGCTCCACTCTGAAGCTCCACTCTGAAGCTCCACTCTGAAGCTCCACTCTGAATCTGCACTCTGAAGCTCCACTCTGAATCTGCACTCTGAAGCTCCACTCTGAATCTGCACTCTGAAGCTCCACTCTGCACTCTGAAGCTCCACTCTGAATCTGCACTCTGAAGCTCCACTCTGCACTCTGAAGCTCCACTCTGCACTCTGAAGCTCCACTCTGAATCTGCACTCTGAAGCTCCACTCTGAAGCTCCACTCTGAAGCTCCACTCTGAAGCTCCACTCTGAAGCTCCACTCTGAAGCTCCACTCTGATGCTCCACTCTGATGCTCCACTCTGAAGCTCCACTCTGAAGCTCCACTCTGAAGCTCCACTCTGAAGCTCCACTCTGCACTCTGAAGCTCCACTCTGAAGCTCCACTCTGAATCTGCACTCTGAAGCTCCACTCTGAATCTGCACTCTGAAGCTCCACTCTGAAGCTCCACTCTGAAGCTCCACTCTGAAGCTCCACTCTGAAGCTCCACTCTGAAGCTCCACTCTGAAGCTCCACTCTGAATCTGCACTCTGAAGCTCCACTCTGAATCTGCACTCTGAAGCTCCACTCTGAATCTGCACTCTGAAGCTCCACTCTGCACTCTGAAGCTCCACTCTGAATCTGCACTCTGAAGCTCCACTCTGCACTCTGAAGCTCCACTCTGCACTCTGAAGCTCCACTCTGATGCTCCACTCTGATGCTGCACTCTGATGCTGCACTCTGATGCTGCACTCTGAAGCTCCACTCTGAAGCTCCACTCTGAAGCTCCACTCTGAAGCTCCACTCTGAAGCTCCACTCTGAAGCTCCACTCTGATGCTCCACTCTGATGCTCCACTCTGATGCTCCACTCTGAAGCTCCACTCTGAAGCTCCACTCTGAAGCTCCACTCTGAAGCTCCACTCTGCACTCTGAAGCTCCACTCTGAAGCTCCACTCTGAATCTGCACTCTGAAGCTCCACTCTGAATCTGCACTCTGAAGCTCCACTCTGAAGCTCCACTCTGAAGCTCCACTCTGAAGCTCCACTCTGAAGCTCCACTCTGAAGCTCCACTCTGAATCTGCACTCTGAAGCTCCACTCTGAATCTGCACTCTGAAGCTCCACTCTGAATCTGCACTCTGAAGCTCCACTCTGCACTCTGAAGCTCCACTCTGAATCTGCACTCTGAAGCTCCACTCTGAATCTGCACTCTGAAGCTCCACTCTGCACTCTGAAGCTCCACTCTGCACTCTGAAGCTCCACTCTGAATCTGCACTCTGAATCTGCACTCTGAAGCTCCACTCTGAAGCTCCACTCTGAAGCTCCACTCTGAAGCTCCACTCTGAAGCTCCACTCTGAAGCTCCACTCTGAAGCTCCACTCTGCACTCTGAAGCTCCACTCTGAAGCTCCACTCTGCACTCTGAAGCTCCACTCTGCAATCTGAAGCTCCACTCTGAAGCTCCACTCTGCACTCTGAAGCTCCACTCTGAATCTGCACTCTGAAGCTCCACTCTGCACTCTGAAGCTCCACTCTGAAGCTGCACTCTGAAGCTCCACTCTGAAGCTCCACTCTGAAGCTCCACTCTGAAGCTCCACTCTGAAGCTCCACTCTGAAGCTCCACTCTGAAGCTCCACTCTGCACTCTGAAGCTCCACTGAAGCTACACACCGCGCAGGGCAGCTCTGGATGCTGATGCGAGAGGCCAGCTGGGAGGCGCGCTGCTCGTCTTCCTGCTCGTGCTGACTCGGAGAGAAAACTTGTTTTCATTGGGAGAGCGGCCTTCAAAGACCCGGTCACTGCGCCTCTCCGAGTGTTTAGCTTGGGATAAAATGGGCGCAGTGTTGTGGTGATGACAGTAGAGCAAGGGAGGTGCCGGCAATGCCGGAACAGAATCGGGGGCGTTCCCGGCGTCGCGTGACGTCGGCAAAAGCCAAAGAATGTCGGGAACGCCCCCGTGTCTGGTCCGGCATTGACGGACAGGCCCCTCGTCCAATGGCAAGGCTCCATTTACGGAGCCAGCCAATGAATGAGGAGGGCCGACCCAAAGCACACTACAATTCTCATCAGGTTTTCGCCTGCGCGAAAAAGATGCGCAGAGCGCATCTTTTTGGCGAGGCAAAACCTAAAAAGGAGTTTGTACACGACCTGTCCTTGTTAAAACGAACAACTGCCTTCATATCTCTATTTAAGTCACTAAGAAAGTGAACAATCGCGGGATCAAACCCAAGTCCAGCAAGATCTGCCACAATTTAGATCAGTTCATCTTATCAAAGCAGAAGACAAATCCATACACCCGACAAACAATGACCCTGATTCTGCCACTGTTACTTATTGATCAACTTATGAAAATGTAAACACAGGTCACAGTCCCCAAACGCGCCCAGAAAACATACTGGAGATTAGATAAACAGACCCCTCCACAGCCCACAAAATGGTCCTCTCTAGGATCACCCTGTCCATTATCTTGACGGCAGAATCAATCAGGGAAATGGGCCTATAACAAGACAGTAGATCCCTACACAGGGATGATAATGGACTCGGACCGTGAACGTGGTAAACCAGCACAAAGAAACAAATTAAATAGCGATGTTAAAATCGGGCCCTCATTCTCGGTGACAGTTTGAACGGGTCAGCAGGAATCCCATCAGGACCAGGAACTGTTGCAGGGTTTCTGTACTCACACAGAACTGTGCACAGAGGAGTGGAACCTCGGCAAATTAGGATGTCCCAAAACTTACCTTAGCAACCAACTCACCCCTTACCTAGCTAGCTACAGTGTCTCATTGGACATATCAAACACCCAATGTTTAGACAAACCAGAACATGAACTTACAGTACCTCAGGGTACGTGGGACTCATGAACACTCTTTCGTTATATTATCATTACAAACCAGAACATGGAGTAAAGAAGACACATGTGCATTTGAAATGTTTATTTACTAATGCCGTCTTCTCAGGCGCAGTATCTTTGATAATACAAGTATACTTATTATCAGTAGCAAAATTATCAGCATAGTTACTTAAGACATAAAAAGCGAATGGTGACAGCATGTTAACATGCTGTAATGAATAAGAGTTAACAACACTTATATCTCACCCTCCCTATCACATATATTATATTATTATCTAAGAAGGTCTCTTTGGGTTGTTTTAGGGCGGGCCCATACCTTAGTGTCCTAGCATGAAGGAATCACATCAGCATACACCAGCTCTCTCTGCATGTGCACCGCATCAAGTGTGTTAACAATTCTCGTGCAAAGCAATATCAATCCCGCCTCAAGCCCAAGTTGGCAAAGCCTGCACTTGTGTTATGACTATGAAGGCGTGGAGATCAGACCTCATAACAATTCCATATCGTGTTGCTCCTGAAACTTCAGCACTCTCCGTGCAGACATGTTTTATTAAACAAAGCAGATATCAGAGCAATAACATATTATTCTCACATTCACCACGGCAAACCACTAGGTTGAAAGCTAAGTCAACAATTAAGGGTCGTGTGCAGAAGTTGCAAGAAAGGAAAAATGGCGTTTAAATCTGAAATGTACCTATGCTAACTTAACACGAAATATGGATATATAGGAGCTATACAACACCCCCCCATGATCCGAGAACGGACTAAATAAGGTAACAGAAGTGCCATCACATGAGAGCAGAATCCATTTAAAAACGAGCATGAATAAAAATTCAATTATAAAAACTAATGCTAAAAAATAGCCCACAAATATAATGTGGCTCAAGCCAATAGGCAAGCAAAAATAAAATGTCTTGACCAAAAGTCAATAAAATCAAGGAAATGCTATCAATCAGCATGCCAATCTGAGGCAGTGTCTATGATAAGACCGTATACGAAAAGTAAGCTGCAACAGCCTCAAGGAGGAAGTCACTGTCCTCATCCGAAAACAGTTCAGCCATCCAGTTTAAAAGATGAAAGGAACATACGTGATCTTCCAGCACCGGATCCTCTATAACCATCAGAGGACAGCTCGGTGGGTTTTCAAGAAAACTTTGTTCCAAGAAATTTCGCGCTGCCGACAACACATCCCAGGGACCCATTAGTCCATGTGCCACCGCCAAGGCCATAATCCTTTCGTCAGAACAAACCAACTCGTGAGCAATGATAGGACTCATCAGTTGATCAAAATCGACGTCAGAAGATGCTGGTCCGCAGAGACACAAATCAATGGCCCAAAGGAAATCACAGGTCAGGCAGCGAAATACAGGCTGGACACAGGTGAAATAGGAGAACCGAAAAGATAATCCAAACGCCGTGCTTAGAGTCGCCAACGGCAGTGTGCCATAATAATCAAGCATGCGGTTGCGAAACCGCGTCAGTAGTAGCCGTGCGTGGTCTTGCACAGGAAGGGCATCCATATTTAAAAAGGCAGAAAACCACCAAGGCGCCAGCCGCTAATGCAAGCAAAAACGGGAACCCTCCAAATAAGGATGAAAAAATAGAATGGAAGAAAGCAGGGATGACTCCAAAAATCTTCTCAAAGGAAGTCACGAGACCACCGCTAACAACTTTAAAAAAATGTGCTAGGCCCGTTGTGGAGGATGCGTTAAAGATAGAACGGACCATGGCTCCGAAATGCAAGGGCAAATCAGTGTTTAAAAGAGCCTGAACCTCCGTACGGGTGTTAGCAATGTGAAGCACGAAAGTTTCACGGGCCGAGCTCAAGGCCACCTCTTTCTGGGACAATAGAGCTCTTATTCTAGCCATGCCGCTGAATTCTGCTCCCAAGGTCGGTATCTGTGGCCAAATGGAAGACTCCCTATGTTCACGTGTGGGAGGATAAAGAACATTTCTGCAGCAAATAACTCGCTCACTAACTGTTACTATGAAAGCTATACCTTTAATTAAACCACAACAGTTTTCATTATTGAGCATTAAATAACTACCATTCTCTAACAATTTAAACGTGGGGATGATAGCAGGAACTGGCGTGCCCTGTAAAACGCAAGCCATATTCGGTCTGTCCTTATTACAAGAACCGTGTAACTGTATGTGTCTGCACATTAAGGAATGATCTGGAGTCTCAGTACACTCATCCCCTGTTAGATAAACTTCTTGGTCATCCTTGAAGCATCTGTATGTGTATGGGAGTGACCAGACCTCATGAAGAAAACCGCTACCTAAGGGTTCAAAACGACCTATTGGCACATATTTCATACAATTTGAAAACTTATATAAAGCAAAAGGCAGCGTTATTAAACCGTGGATAAGCCACGTAGCAGCAGTGGTCTCTGCCACAGAGAAAGGTAAAGATTCCAATCTTTCAATATGGAGCATAGAAAAGGAAGCATCACGCATTGAAAGCAAGCGTTGTTTGTCTGTCAAATTAAACGGTGCAAATAAAGAGGAAACGTTCATGTATCCCCAGGGAACTTTACCCATTTTTAGAGTCTGTAGTGTCCACGCAAACTGCATGATTGAACGTAATTGATTTTGACCATGGTATAATACAGACACTTCATCATGCACAATATCAACAACAGACGACACAATATTATCTAATGTGTAAATTCTAGAGGAAAGCACGTTAATGCTATTGTCAACCACTGCAAGCACTTTTTCAAGATTTGCCTGATCAATGGCCCTAAGGCGTGAAGCAGCCTCAATCTGTGAGAGTTTCCAAATTTCATTGTAAACCCCATATAACCATCTTTTTTGGCAAGAATCAGCACTACGGTGCCAAAGCAGCCAACCCTTGGGATTCATACTGGAAATGTTAAAGGAGGAATTCAGAAGCAGAGCCTGTATATCTCTAATGGACAATTTAGTAAAATTACTCCAATTCTCATATTCCTCCAACTCCGGGAAAGACGGGGTGTTTAACCTTTTAGATGTAGCCAATCCAAAGCACGTGGTCTGGGAAATGGTTTCATTCAAAAACCACATATGATTTGGGATGAGACATGCACGGTGCAAAGCCTCAGTGCCTTGTACCTGCCAGGCCCTTGAGCCCCAAACTGATTTAAGGTCTATGGTATCCTTCCATAACTCATACCCTCCAGTAACTAATTCATCCAGGAAGGCCTTTGAATACAACAATTTCGTATTTGTAAGTCGAACCTTGGACAGTGGCTGTTTGTTAAATTTAAAATAAAATGACTCGGGATTGGACTGATTAAAGTCAGTGAAATAAGTATATTTTTTAAGAAACGTTTCTGAACTCCCTTGTGTTGGTGCTGGGCAATGTTCCCACTGAGTAAAATTAACCGCATCCCTTCGGGAAGATGTCTTGTGTAAGAAGTGATTGCCATAATGTTGGTAACAGAACAATTCACCATAATTAGCAGATTCTAAATATAAATCCTCAGCATCAAAAGCAGCATAATATTTCAAATCAGAAAACAAACTTTCCACTGCATTAACATCCCAATCATCAGAACGAATGTTTTGTTTCACCACATCCCCCATATTAACTCTCAGTACATTAGGGACATTAACGACTTCCGTTGGACCATGAATCTGAAAACGAACTGCATCCCACGCGATTCCATCCAGAACAGGCCATGCTGTGATGTTAACCAAAGTCAAGTCTCTTTTTAATCTGTGTGTAGAATGTGAAGAGGAAAGCGGGGCCAAAGTTCCATTCAAATGAGTAATGCAAGTTCTCTCCTCGACATAGTGTCCATTCATAATCCGAAAAAAATAAAACACAAAACCAATTGACATAAAAAGGTAAACTGAAAAAAGGACCAGCCAAATGTATATCCAAGGAGGTATCAAAAAATGTTTTCTAAACAGGCTGGCATATACTGCAATTTTAGAGGGTTTTTTCGAGGCAAGGGAAGCAGAGTCAAACGAAAATCTGGATTCCGTGGCTAAACGAGCTTGCAGGTCAGGCATGGACAGATCAGTGGGGTATGTATAGTCTGTCTCATCAAGGTTAGTTCCTGGTAAATTATTCAATAATGGACTGGAAACAGCAGGTAATTCGATGGCCACCTCAGGTTCATTATTAGAAGCAGTGTGCATAACTGAATTTCTCACAATGGAAGGACATGAAACAGCCGGTGTCATGCTAAGAAGAATCGGCCACTCTGTGTATCTTGACATTGTCAATAGAAATAAACCTGTTTTCCTTACGACCTGGAAGTGGTGGTAAAATGACTGTTCTTGTGCCCTTCACTCCAAGCACTGGGACCGGAGCTCGATAGGAGGGACCAAACTCTTTCTTGTTGTCGATCTTCTCTCGAACCAGTTCTCCAACTTGGGGTAGCCAGCCAACTACCGGGATCTGCAACGCATCATCCGATGTGGAGGGCAAATGTTCCTTTGCAAGAGTGTCTCTCGTCTTTTGTAGATTCTGTAAAACATTGCAATGTTCATCTGCGTCAAAGGCAGTGGCGCGAACCACCGAGTCTAGACCGTCAAGGTCAGGGACGAACATCTTGATGCCAAAGAGCATTTCGTATGGGGTCCGCCCACCCAGAGACCTTCTAGGGAGATTATTAAGAGCACGCTGCACACCATAGAGGTGGGCCAGCCAGTTTCTGCCAGTGCCTATAACTCGGGCTGTCAAAGATTGCTTTAAATCACGGTTCATTCGTTCAACTACACTATTACCCTCGGGTCTGTAGGGTGACGAAAACTTGACTTGGACCCCCATCGAAGTCATGGCATCCTTATACGCCTTAGAGGCGAAAGCCGGACCCTGATCCGAATGGAAGGTACCACAGGCAAAAATCCCTATAAAGATACGCAAATCTCTGATGACAGTCCGGGAATCAGCGCTGCGATGTGGCCATAACCACACAAAGCGTGTGCATGAGTCAACTGCTACTAAGATGTATTTATACGCAGTATCAGATGAAAATGGACCGCAGTGATCTAAATAAACACAGCCTAGTGGTTTATTAGAAATGTACAACTGAGTCTGAGGCGGACGCGTAGCAGTTGAAGGTTTAATCTGCTGGCATATGTCACAAAGGAGGACATAATCACGCGTCTGTTTGTACAGTCCCCGCCACCAGAAACGTTGTTGCAATTGCGTTACAGTGGCTGAGACGCCCGCATGCGCAGACGCCACACCTTCATGAGCCGCTGTAATCAAGTCTGTTCTGCGATCCGAGTTGGGAATCAGCCGTTCCCCAACATCAGGAATTGTCACAAAAGGAACCTTTTCGGGACTTAAGTGGTATTTATACTTCGAAGGGAATCCCGAAGGATGTTTACTTCCCTTCTCAGAGGCAGCAACCGCCGCCAAGATGTCGCTATCAATCTTGGTTTTAGACCTAGTAACTGCTGCAACTAAGTATGTAGATACTGCTGATTTCGCCGCTTCATCAGCAAGCGAGTTGCCAAGAGCGTGTACTCCCACGCGCTGATGACCGAGAGTATGAATCACAAAAACGAGTGGCAACTTAGCCTTAAGCTCTGCCACTCGAACCCAGATCATTTTATGTTTTATTGTGCTACCCTTGGAATCACGAAAGTCATTTTGAATCCAAAAGAACAAGTTTTCATTGTAAGACTGGACACAGTAGTAAGAATCACTTACAATTAGAGTAGTAACACTGGGATCTGCGTACTCCAAAGCTAGTAATAGAGCACGAAGCTCTGCCAATTGTGCGGTGCAATCGCCCAGGGGCAACGTGTGTACCTCCCTGGAAATGAACTCACCATTCAACATAGCACCGACCACAATGGCGCATGCGGAAACGTAGGCATGTTTAGAGCCATGCGCAACCTGCGCCGACCCATCAGTGTAAATGATGCAATGGAAGTCTTCCAAAGGTCGCATCGCCAGAGGAGCAGGATGAACGAATTCATACTGCAAGTACTCCTGCGACCGTAAGGAAGCGTCAAAAATAAACATGACATCTGCGGATGACAATGACGCAGCCCACTGAATCCACCGAGGGTGCAAAGCTTTTGAATTTGGTACACTGGCTTTCGTGACTGCCTCCAAATGAGGACAGGGTGTTACCACTAGCATGCGTTTCCCCTGTGACAGAGCACGTTCTTTTAGAATTGCCATCTGTACAGCAGTTAAAACCTTTTCTATGGTGGGAAACCGCATCTCAGCCGAGGTGTACAAGTGTGACTTGTAAGCAATAGGTACTGTGTCACCTTCATTAAAAGTGAGGTAGGTGAAACCCACCGTCCCAGGAATTATTCTTATTACCAGGTTGGTGTGGTTATCACGAGTCAGTAAATATTTAGAAGCGAGCAGATCAGCCTGCAAAGATTGCAAAATGGCTGAATGCTCAGGCAGCCAGCATGATTTTGAGAAAGTTGGTTGTATCAAAGCATACAGAGGCTTGACACGCTGGGCATATTCCGGAATGTATGTTCTGCCGAAATTCAAAAAGCCCAGTAAGGATTGTAATTTTTTCAGTGTTGTTGGTGCGCGCAATTGTGCGCACTTCTCCAAGAAGTGAGGAGCTAAACCTCTACCTTCATTGTTGAGCTCATAGCCCAAAAACAACACTGTGTGTTCAGCAATGTGCGATTTTGCAAAGTTGAATTTGTAACCCATGTCAGCGAAGTTGCAAACAAGAGAATTTACACGACACAGATGCTCCCAAATATCGTCGTCTGTGAGATATATGTCATCCACATACGAAAAAGCATCCGGGTCGAGAGCCTCCAGGATAGAGACAATTCGAGCGGTAAATACACCAGGACTATTCTTGTAGCCCATTGGAAGACGCCGAAATTGCTTTTGGACTCCAGCGCTTGTAAAACTGGTCCATTGGGAGCTAAAGCTGTCCAATCTGTGGGCATAAAAACCATTGGATATGTCAAGCGTTGTCTTGAAACGCTTACGCACAAGACTATCCACAAGGGCAGAGCCGTGAGTATTCTGTACTGCACAGTTACGGCAATGCGAGTTCAAATGCCGGTAATCCAAAACCAAACGATATGATCCGTCAGGTTTATTCACAGTAAAAAGGGGATTATTCATTGGTGACACACACGTTTCAATAACTCCCTGATATTCCAATTGTTCAAGGATTTCCGCGACGGAAGATTTTGCTTCACGCCGGATGGGATATTGAGGTTGAGGCTGCGGCTGAGACCGCAACGGTATTTCGTGGCAAGGCGACAATTTATCCCAACCACATTGGTTACGGTACAGAGCCGGCGCGAGAGCCCGAGCCCACTCTTCTGCAAAATGCTGCGCATGCTCTTTCGAGACAGTGTTCGCGAAACTGGGTAGGATCACCTCCTCCCCTCGCGGCGCCGCGAGCACAAAAGGTGGGGGCCAGTCAGCCTCCGAAAGTAAAATATCATATGTAGAAGACAGATTCTCCCAAAAAACACCCTTAACGGTACGCTGTATGTCACCTTCAATTAACAGGACAATTTCATGTAGTCTTTCAGGGGGAGCAAGTCTCGTATCCGCTGTTTCTATCACAACGTAGACATCAGTCGCTGTCACCCTCAGTAGTGGACGCAGCGCCTCTCTGACTATTGTTATCTCCGCCGCGCTGTCCAGCAAGGTCAGAGCCCACGTCAGATTCCGAAGCCGCGTTCTCACTATCTGTGGCATATCGATGCGCTGTTAAGGCTGCGACTTTCTTTTTCGCAAACTGCGGACGCCGAGGCGTAGAATCCTCCTGCTTCACTGCGCCGTCCGTCTGGCGGGACTGACCACGTCCTTGTTGGCCACCACGTCCACGTCCACCCCCTCCTCCTCCACCGGTTTTCTGGGCCGATGTGTCCTGAAAGGAACGAGGAGAGCGTTGATCAGAACCCTGAAAACGATCAGGTGATTTAATCATCGCGCGGTCGCGCAAATCATAAACTTTTTCGGGAGGTGCAGGAGCTAGTATTGCAGGAAAAGGACCCTGAGTCTGCGTTGTCTGCTTCCCCTGTGTCTGTTTTTTAGGCCAATTTTGTTTCTTGGACTTGGGCTGGGCATCTGTCACTGCAGATTGTCCCAGTGGTTGTTTTTTCTCCTTCACTGGAAAATATTTCAGACCTCTACTTGTGCGGCCAATCGTTTTATAAGCGGCCACCACAATCCTTGCTAACTGGCGGGGTTTGTCGGCATCGGGCAGAGCAGCCAAAGCATTCGACACCTGAAAGTTAACTGCATCTCCTTTAACATTGGAGAGAATGAGATCACTTACAATCTCAAATGAACCACACAGGCGCATACCCAATTCAACCGCAGCCTCTGGACCGTGATCATTCTGAACACGTCGAACGATTTCAGGCAGGGCAGTCATAGACGGGGTGCCGAAGCACCTTGTATAAACTGCCGCAAATGTTTTTCCCCAGCTGTCACAGTCAGCAAGTTCAGGAGTAATATCCTTCGGGAGAGTAATCGTCAACATTCTATGTTTATCAGCAGGAGTGGAATTCGGAAAAACCGCTTCCAGTTGATCAAACTTCTCTGCTAGCCAGAATGGGAAGTCATCGTTGTCAACAGGACGCGCACCAAAAACCGAATTTACCATAACAGGATTGAGACGCATTCCGCCTCGTTCCATGGGAGCGATCACACCCACCTGGGGACCACCAGGAAGATGTCGACCGATGTATTGCACTAAAGCACGAATCACGGAAATGGAAACTACATGCAGCCTGCGAATTTCTATCAGGGTACAAGCCCCGTGATTCGGGTGCGGGGTAAAGCCACCCAGCGCAGGCCAATTAGTACCTGGAATCGAGAGTGGACCTAACCTCGCACGGGACAAAGAGTGGGGGAGGGCGCCATCAAACCAAACTCGATGCTGCCAATGATCAATAGGTATTTCCAAAGCTCTGTATGGCGTATATTCAGCCGGGACATCCGAGGCGGTGTAGGAGTGGTACAAACCAGAATTAGCGTCCACAGCCGGAAACGTAACCCAAGAGTAAAACAACTCGTAAGGAAACGCCGGATCTGCACTTACCACGAAAATCACAGCCATCCCATCTACTGGGACCTGGTACGTCTGAAGATGGTTGCGTACCGCTACGCGACTATGCTGCGCAATAGCCACCGCTGCCGCCATCACAGAAATGGAAACAAGAAAACACAAAGAATACTTTGTAGCACAACTGGGTAGTAATTCAAAGAAACCGTTTAAGTAAGAATCAAGCTTGAATAAAGACCTATTTCAAAAAATAGGTAGGTTTCACCAACACCCCGTTTTCCGGAAACGGACGTGAAGGGGTTAAGGCATGAACGATAAACTACTCGAGTGTCATGATATAAGACCACCGAAACCGTTGGGCGCCATGTTGCAGGGTTTCTGTACTCACACAGAACTGTGCACAGAGGAGTGGAACCTCGGCAAATTAGGATGTCCCAAAACTTACCTTAGCAACCAACTCACCCCTTACCTAGCTAGCTACAGTGTCTCATTGGACATATCAAACACCCAATGTTTAGACAAACCAGAACATGAACTTACAGTACCTCAGGGTACGTGGGACTCATGAACACTCTTTCGTTATATTATCATTACAAACCAGAACATGGAGTAAAGAAGACACATGTGCATTTGAAATGTTTATTTACTAATGCCGTCTTCTCAGGCGCAGTATCTTTGATAATACAAGTATACTTATTATCAGTAGCAAAATTATCAGCATAGTTACTTAAGACATAAAAAGCGAATGGTGACAGCATGTTAACATGCTGTAATGAATAAGAGTTAACAACACTTATATCTCACCCTCCCTATCACATATATTATATTATTATCTAAGAAGGTCTCTTTGGGTTGTTTTAGGGCGGGCCCATACCTTAGTGTCCTAGCATGAAGGAATCACATCAGCATACACCAGCTCTCTCTGCATGTGCACCGCATCAAGTGTGTTAACAATTCTCGTGCAAAGCAATATCAATCCCGCCTCAAGCCCAAGTTGGCAAAGCCTGCACTTGTGTTATGACTATGAAGGCGTGGAGATCAGACCTCATAACAATTCCATATCGTGTTGCTCCTGAAACTTCAGCACTCTCCGTGCAGACATGTTTTATTAAACAAAGCAGATATCAGAGCAATAACATATTATTCTCACATTCACCACGGCAAACCACTAGGTTGAAAGCTAAGTCAACAATTAAGGGTCGTGTGCAGAAGTTGCAAGAAAGGAAAAATGGCGTTTAAATCTGAAATGTACCTATGCTAACTTAACACGAAATATGGATATATAGGAGCTATACAACAGAACCTTGTGGCTTGTCATACATGCTATGGCCAAGTCAACCTCGCCTACTCCAAGTGTTAGGTTGCCTTGTTGCAATGCTGCTTCAGGGGGGACATGGGAGGAAACTTGGCCTGCTGAACCATAAATGCCTTCAAAATGCGCATTGCATTTCTCAGGAGGTATATGGGAAGAAATAGTTTGGCTGTTGCATACACTAAAGAGTGGGCGGTTGACATCTCTCAAAATCGGGCACTATCAGCCTTTGCGGCTGCCTCCACCAAGCCGGTCCAGACCTCGTACATGAGCTCCTTTTTCCTCATCTCTACTGCTTTTTTACATAAAGCACATCTTGAAGCAACTAGACCCCTATCTTTTGGTTGGTTTTAAGTGCATGCAATAGCGATTTATGGGCATCTGAGCATTCCTTGTCAAACCAACCTGTTTCATTTTTTTGGTGCCTTGATAAGAGGAAGGTACAGCATGACTTTAAAATCTGCCTCGATCTTGTGATAGGCACTAAAAAAGGCAATATCATCCGGTAAATCCCCTATACAATAGGCAAATTCCTTCCCCTTTGCAACCGCAAGATGCTTCATGAATACCTCAGGGATGGCCTTGGCCCACTTAATTCTTCTACCCTGATCACTAATTTCTCCACCCATCATATATCTGGTAGCAGGGGCAGAAGTTTGTAAGAACAGGCCACTGATGCAAACAACAACACAATAGTGATCACTAAGACCAGAAACACTTCTATCAAAAAGACCACGCAGATTCTGCCAAAAGGCAGAAGCATAGATAAAATCTAGAGTATTTCTCATGCCATTTCCAGCAAAGGTAGGGGAGAAACTACCATCTGGTTTTTTCAATGCTCTGTTCATAACACATTCCAGATTAAGCGCCACCATAATGTCATTTAAGCAACCTCTTGCTTGACTGGGTTCTAGATGGAAAACATCCCTCCAGGAAACTGCTTACAAGGGGTAAAAGAATATCGGCACAGGTATATAATAAAATCCCCGACTGGAATAATACCAGCTCTAACAATGCTTTGGGATTCAAACTCTAAAAGCTGGGGCCGCAGAACAGACAATTAATTATAATCATTAGGTCCCTAAGTCACATTATAGAAGTTCAAAACCGAAACGCTGCCACCCACTAAAAAGGAGAATAAAATAGCGTGAACATAAGGAGAGATTGTGGTCAGGTTTCTCAACCTACAGTTCAATGAGAGAGAAACCATGTTTAGTAACTCACCCTTGGTTCTACCCTTTGGGGATTGTGTGGCAGGGGTGAAAAATACTTATAGTCATCTAAAAAAAGGAGCTCTCTTTCTCACAAGTCTACTGTAGACAAATTATAGAAAGATATTTACGGTAAGATAACCAATCCAAATTCGAACTTTAATTATTTACACCTGCCAGATTCCAAGAAGTCAGTCTAGGCCCACTAGTAGTAATAATATAGGCCAATAATATATAATTCGCTGCTGTGCCCGTGGAGTTCAAATCCTCTCTAGCAGCAAAGGCACCTGACCTCAGTGATCTTGTGTCAGTGGCACTATACATATTATTACAACCTGCATTACTCAAAAGTCTGCAATCCTTACTGGCAGGAAACCAAAAGAGACACCCGTGGGTAGCCCCCTATTCTGGAAAGGAGGTACTAACTCATCTAAAGTGGACATGACACGCCTAACCAGTGCCCCTTCTCTCCTAATAGACACTTCTCCGTAAATAATCCCATTAAAACTACGGTCTCCAGCAACAGCTTGTATCAGGGCAAATAAGAGCCCATGTTCAATGTCACCATATACCAAGGGCAAAGGAAACCTTAATGGTGAGTTCTCAGACACCCTGGTTTGTGGACGGGGAGTCAAATACATTTTCAGACAAGTTCTCTTCTGTGGGGCATGTGAGTCAGTCAAGGGCCTCTGCACCCAGAGCCTGAAACCTATTGGATGTCTATAAACAAAACCATTTACCTCAGTAGCTCTCACTTCTCTATTGCGGAGGCAATTAGTATTCACAGTGGGTCTAGGGGGTATTGCAACAACAGGCAGCTGATAAAAGTAGCCCAAGGGCAAGGTCTGGATGGTAGAGGTATGGACCTTAAGGCTAGCAAAATTCAAAACAGTGGGGGTTACACCTGGATAGTCAAAATTAATAACAACACAATCCCCACCATAAGTTTTGGGTAGAAGTCCCACCCAGTAGACCCTTCTGGCCATGACACGCCTGTGTGATAATCTACAACCTTCACTGCTCAGTAGGGATAGCTAATGAATCCCTTTAATCCTTAAAGTGTGATAATCTGTGATTTTGCACTTTATTACACAAGCCCCAGTGAGTCCCACTGCATAAAGTACAGAGGCAGGAGGAAGATGCGATCAAACATGCGGTGGAGATGCACCCTCCCCACTTTTAGTTGTGCTAATCCTTCCCATTTGGGGCCCAAGAACAATTGAATGACAAGCGCCTTTTTGGTTAACAGAAGGCTGAGGAGGCCCACATAAAACCGTGCTCGGTTTACAAGATGCCACCCGTTCCTGTCTAGATGTCAAATGAATTGGATGAAGAATAGCTGTCTCAAGCTCTACTCAAAGAAGACAGAAGTCCTCATCTTGGGCTCCACCTCCTCCACCTGGTGTGACTTCTGGTGGCCCACAGCACTTGAAACCCTCGCACACCCCCACAGACCACGCACAAACCCTCAGCATCTTCCTGGACTCCTCACTGACCATAAGCCACCAAATCAACGGTGTCTCATCATCCTATTTCCACATGCTACACCTGCTCCGAAATATCTTCAAGTGGATCCCCAGTAAGTCCAGAAAGACAGTCACCCACGCACTCATCAGCAGCAGAATCGACAACAGCAATGCACTCTACACCGGCATCACCCAAAAACTCCTCAAGAAACTGTAGAACATTCAGAACGCCTCTGCCAGACTTATACTCAACATCCCCCACTGCAGCCACATCACTGGACACCTGAGAGACCACCACTGGCTCCCAGTCAGCAAAAGAAGCACCTTCCAGCTCCATACACACACCCACAAAGCCCTACACGATGCAGGACCTGCACATCTTAACCGCCGCCTCTCATTCCACGCACCTACAAGAGACCTACGCTCAGCCCAAATAGCCCTGGCTACCATTTCACGTTTCCTCAAGACCACGGCCAGAGGAAGATCCTTCTCCTACCTCACAGCAAAGACCTGGAACACTCTCCCTCTCCACCTCAGGCAATCAATGTCACTGCCTCCATTCAGGAAGGACCTCAAGACCTGGCTCTTCGACTGAGCCACACCGCCGTCGACGGACCAGCAGTCGTCCCCCCCCCCCCAGCGGTTTCAAACCCTTATGTAAATCCGTATTTGTAAATCGCGAACTACTCACCCTTACGGTTCTCAAGGCGCTGGGGGCAGTCGTGGAAATTAAGTGAGCTATTGCCGGGAGTCACATAGTGCTGAGCAGAGCTGCCTCCGGAGCCAGGGATCGAACCATGAACCCTGTGCTCCGAAGTCAGCTGCCCTGGCCGCTGCACCACACTTCTCCACACGGGTGAGTAGTCGTGCTCTACAAGCCACCTGATTGATTGATTGATAGAAGGCACTACTGGCCCACCAACTGGGGGGCGAAATGTGGCTGTGAGACCTGTCTCATACTCCCACGCAGGTTTAAAACCTGCATGCCCCCCCAGCCCTTGTCCTTCTGGGGTGGAGGTCACAATGATATCATTAGGCAACATCTGGGACAAGTTGGATTTAGAACCTCTATTAAGATATTAAGACTAGCCACAGTTGAGGAAACTTAATCCAGACATTTAGCCAAATATTTCCCCACCCCAGCCACAATTATTGACTGCAACAGCGGGACAATCTCCCCATTGTCATTAGTGGTTTCAGAAGCTGGACTGTTAGGCTTTCTTCTCTCGTGAATCTGACATGCCCTTACCCCCGTACCCCTGGTCCCAGACCGCCCAACACAGTTTCTGCCCTTTTACTTTTTTTGCGCTTTAAAGTTGGGGGACACCAGTCCTCAAAAAAATTACTGGGCCCTACCACAACTGCCGGTTGATGAACTTTGGTGGTAACAGTCATAGTGGCTGCTGTCTGGGTCAGGCCAGACCCTCCAGTTGATGTATTGTTGTGGGCCACTATAATAGGGTCATCAGAAATAACAACAGGGGATATAATTGAAGCAGTCGGGGCAATACTAGTACCCAAACTTTTCTCGCATGTGTTAATTTCATCATTGATGACCCCCGCCATCGTAGATAGATAAGAAAGGATTGATCATTTGGAGAGCCCAGACGTAACAGAGTCTTTTCGTGGAGCCCCTGGATGTGAAGTCCCCCTTTCAATGGATGTGTGTTTCCGTTTGCCCCATCACAATGTAATTAATAACGTCCCAATGTTCCAGCAAGTACAACTCCACCCGCCCAACTATGGGGCACTAGCACAACAAGGAAAAGGCTCGAAAATGATTAAAGAGAATTTCAGCCCTATTGCCTAACAACCTTACTAGAGCATAGGAGTTACGTTCAACCCCAAAGATCAAGAGTGGAGGCCCTTTCGGGCCTTTGAAGGGGTCTGATGGCATGAAAGGACCCGGCCTAGGCCCGGTCGCATCCCGCGCCACAGGAGATGGCAGTCACTCTTGTAGCACGGCGTGGGGTGTCAGAATCAATGACCCCTCCTCTTTGTAGTAGTGGCAGGCTTGGACAGCGAGCCCCACAGGGGCCATAATCCAGCAGGCGGCCCGTGCTGGGGAGATGGCAGGTGCTCTTGTAGAGCGGGGTGTCAGCCTTAATGGCCCTTTCTACTTGGTGGTAGTGGCAGGTTGGGACAGCGAATCCAGCAGTAGCCGTAACCTAACAAGCGTCCCCATACCACTGCATTGAGAGGTTTTTTTTAGGTGATAGTTTTCAAACATGCATTTAGGAACATTCATGCTTCCTCACCCCACCCTGACAACAATGACAACAGTTTACTAAGAGGCAAGTGAGTTGTCATGTGCACCCTCTGGGTGGCCTAGGTTGCTAATATACATGGACAACATTATAACCAAACACAGGACAAAGTTCTGTACAGTGAACATTCTGAAGTCATGTATTTCGAGGTCTACTTATATGCCAACATTGAGAAAAAGGAGGCAAAGTGAAAAATAATTTGCCTAGGATCACACAGTTTGGTCACGGGGAAAGCCGGGATTGAGTCCAGGTTTTCTGGTTTCACATTAAGCAATTCAACCACTAGATGTACATGCTTCACTTCCCCTATGACCATCGTACACAATTCCTGACCCACCCGGACCTCCTACCGCCACCTTATTGCCATCAGTGCTGCTCCTGGGTACACCCTAGACCATACTTTGTGGTCCTTGGGCAAATGTTTGCGAGTACCCATGCTTTAGATCAATAAGAAACAACATTCATATTTTCTTATTAAAATATATCTGTATGAACATTGATATGTGGATTTAGAATTATGAGCTAAGGAAACCAATATACTCTCCCACTTATAGGCAGACTTCAGAAAAAAGACACAACAGTGGATCAGGTATTCAAGTTTTGTTTACTCTTTGAGAAATACACAGCACTAAGCAAATTATGCTTAACCTGCAATGGTGGAGGTGACATACTGCATTGTATATGTACAAGAAATTTGTAGTGACTCATGTTTCTCCTAGAATTGACAAAGCCATTTAGTTACTACCAGTTTGATGAAACAAGTGTTAACAGGGATAGAACCTTATCTTGTGAACTTAAGCTTGGAATATGGGTCGGACTGGTGCCCATGAGTTGAAATTTGGAATAAAAGAAGATTGAATTGATGCACTTGCTGAAATTAATTTTTATTTACAACTGTTAATATACTGGATCTTGGAATGTGAGCATACATCATATCAGATCTTTGCATATATTTATTCCTACTTAAAAACTCCCTCTAGGTGTAAATGGCCTCCCCCATACTCAGCACCCATTACCTTCAATGATTCATATATGTACACTTATTTTACACTTTTTTAATAGCCTTAGACGTGCCCTCTAATAACCCCTGCTACCCAAATATTGTTCAAGTAAACGTTTGTGTTGCTGCCGTGTTTGAAACCTGCTGTTTATCCTATTTGACATAGGGCATATCCTCTTCCAATAAAATATGACCTAAATGCATAAGTATAATATTCTAAACACTCATATAAATATTGAAAAGGTGACTATATTGGGATCTTGTGGCCCTGCGAGATTGAAGAAAAACTGCTGCTGACTCTATGACGGGCCGTTTCTTGGAAGCCAAATTGTATCCTGTGCTGGAAGACTATTGGGATAGTATAACAACGCCAGGGGACAGGAAGCTCCTATTCCAAATTAGATCTGGTGCGCTCCCTCTTAGATCGCTTACAGGGAGGTGGAGGAGTTCTTCTAATATAGATTGCCCTGTATGTGGAGCCTCAAAAGAAAGCATAGGTCATTTTTTATTTTCCTGTAGGGCTTACGTCACTCCAAGACGAGTTTGGCTAGCCCCAGCGTGTAGAAACTTAGGTACTACCAGTAGCCTAGTGGCTCTGAGATTCATTTGCACCAGCACTTTTATGCCCCTAGTTATAGCAGTTGCCAAGTACCTGGGATGGGCATGGTCTATTAGACAGAGAATTGTGGCCAAGAGCTTGCCCCTACTAGCACCCTTTCCAGCAATCAGTGTTATTAAGCAATTTTTTAGCATTTATAATGTATTAATTATGTATTTTATCTTTTTTAATGATTGCCAATCAAAAATGAGGTTTTTATTTAATGTGGTTTTAATATATAAATGTATGTATGTGCTTTTATGAGAATTTTACTCGAATAAAGCCTCTTTGACTTGACTTGAAAAGGTGACTAGTTATTTATTGATGTTGTTGTTACACTAATCGATGAAATGGACAAAGGTACACACTTTTAATTGTCTCTCCTTGAGAAAGCCCTTCCACTCTGGCAACTGACCACCAAATAAATCGACATTCTACCCTGTTGATTTTGCTCATGGGTTATTGTAGTGTAGTCTGTACCGACCCCCCAAAAATCTCATCTCTAGACTTCAAAGAGTGAAAAATCAGGCATCCTAACTGTGGGCCCGATTCACAGAATGAACTTAAGACTAAATCCTAAACTTACTACTATTTGGTATTCACAGAATGCACTTACTACTTTCGGGATTCACAGAGTGAACTTACTACTTTCGGGATTCACAGAATAAACTTACTACTTTCGGTATTCACAGAATAGATTTAAGACTACTAACTCTAAGTCCGAACTCGGGCCGGAAATTCTGGCCCAGAGGCGGGGCTTCCGGTTTGGGGGCGGAGCTTGCAGCCCGAAGGCAGAGCTTCCGACCCGGAGGCGGAGCTTGCGGCCCAGAGGTGGAGATTTCAGCCATGGCTAAAATCCCCACCTCCGAGCCGGAAGCTCCGCCTCCAAGCCACAAGCTCCGCCTCTGGATTTGAATATCTTGAAATAGGGTCGGGGGTTAGAGGGCCAACACATGTTAAAACAAAAGAGCTAGGGAGGAGGCTGAAATTGTCAAAAATTATACCTGAAGACCTGTTAAATAGTCTACATGTTAGAGCTAAGGAAGAACTGGAAATATGTAATAATCAGTCACCACAGGGGATGGAAAAAATTATTGCCTTTGAAAAAATTTGTAAACAGGTGGCCCTGGAACTTACACGCCCAGTTAAACATAAACCGGTTAAACTTAAACAATGGTTTGATTCTCACTGCTCTAGGGCGCATCAATCCTTGATGAAAGCACTGAAAAACAAACCCAGAGATAATCTTTTAATCACGGGTCTTAGGAAAGATTATAAAAATGCTCAGTTAACCCGAAAAAAGGATATTAAACAAAGGGCCTGGGAAAGTCTAATGGACTCGGCAGTATTGAAGGACAGTGCTAAATTTTGGGATATAGTTAACAGTCCTCTTTTTACAGGGGATGAGAACGGGTCGCTGGACATTAACATTCCAGAGCAGGACTGGATCTCCCACTTTGAAATGATTTATGCTAGTAAGATAAATTTTCCCCCATTTTTGTCGGATACGGGAGATGATGAAAAGAGGGATGTAGTTTTTAGTAGGAGGGAGGTGGAGTGGGCCATAAATGATACCAAAAGTAACAAGGCGCCTGGCCCAGACGGAGTGCCTGCCGATTTATTCAAGAGTAACCCTAATGAGTAGGCAAACATCCTGACAAATGTTTTTAACTCAACTGTTACAGCAGGTTTTCCTGAAACATGGGCTAAATCTATTATAATACCGGTGTTTAAGAAGGGACAAAGAGGGGACCCGCGCTGCTATCGACCCATTTCGTTGATTGATTCATCGTGAAAATTATGGGTAGAGTCATACTGAATAAATTAACAAAATGGTCCACTGATAATAAAATCTTGTCGGATTGCCAGTATGGCTTCAGAGCAGGCAGAAGCACTGAGGATCAGTGCCTGAATTTTTATTTGCTGTCACAGAAGTACACAAGAGCTGCCAAAGGGTCAATTTACCTCGGTTTTATGGACCTCTCCACAGCGTTTGATCTAGTTAATAGATCAAAGCTGTGGAGGATGTTACTGGACCTGGGTTTTGAGCCTGGGCTGGTATTTTTTTTGGCCGACCTACATAGGGATTTAATGGCAAGTGTAAGGCTGACCCAGGAAGGAGCTTGCTCACAGCCTTTTAAATCAGGTAGAGGGGTCAGACAAGGGTGCATTCTGGCCCCTCTCCTTTTTACTTTATATGTCAACTCTTTAGACAAACATTTGATAACATCTACACTGGACATTCCGCGTATAGGAGAAACTTCCATCTCGGTTCTCCTATACGCGGGTGATGCGGTCCTAATAGCCCGTACCCCACTCGGTCTACAAAGACTTTTGAGTGCGTTCGGGGTTTTTATGGATTCCCTGGATCTGGTCGTAAACAGTGCCAAATCACACACTATGGTAATGGGGCCTGGAAGAAAGAAAGTCAGAAAATTTTTCTGCAAGGACGCAGAAGTAAAAAGGGTAAAATCCTTCACATATTTGGGCATATTGTTCGAAGAACAATGTTCCTGGTCCCACCAACTTTTGGCAAAAAAAACCTCAATGACCAGGGCAACTTCGGCAGTCAAAAGTTTTGCTCAAAGATTAGGTGGGAGGCCATGCGAAGCTGTACTTTCCATCTATAAGGCTAAATGCCTTTCAGCAGCATTGTATGGTTCAGCAATTTGGGGGTATAAGCAAGTTGAGGAATTACAAAAAGTTGAGAATACATTTTTTCGTACTATCCTTGCAATCCCTCAATCCTCCCCTACCTTTTCAGTATATCAGGAGTTAGGGATGGGGTTTGTGGCAGATTCTATTAGTGTGGCCCCCCTTATATGTTGGCTGAAAGTATGGATTAATTCAGACCTACACCTAAATCACCTGATAATGAAAGACTGTCTTAAACTTGATAAAGTTGAGGAAATCCAGTGGTTATCCCACGTTTGCCATGAGCTGAGGCAACTGGGGTGACCTGAGCTATTTGAAAACCCGGCCTCTATTGTAAAAGGGGACATCGTTTGGGTGAGGAAAAATTTTTGGGCCCGTAGAGCCATGGAGAGGGAGGCGATTGAGCTTAAAAAACCTCTTGTTAGAGCCCATTATTTACTATCCAAGACACCATCGATAGAGCCATATTTACAGATAGTTACAAGGCCTTTCCGCCGCATTTTTTTTTATAAACTCTTTTTATTTTATAAAAAGAAAACAAACAATCAAGGCAAAAAGAACATTACAATACAGGCGCTTTTTCGGAGCAGGAAGGAAAGGGCAATAGCATTACGATGCAAGTCAATGAACAAAAATCAAGGGGGGGCAAAATCGGGGGAAAAAAGACTAAAGATTTTAAAACATATGAATCAAAACAAGTCATGGAACGTCAGGATTAGGGTGAATGTGAACCATCGGGTACATCAGGAAGGGGTGGTGTGCATATCTCCCCTCTGTAGGAGTTCCATTGATTCCAAACTTTCCCCCATTTTTGGGGCCTACCTCGTGCCACATACACCGTCTTCTCTCTAAACATACACCAATCCATATTTTCCTTCCACCCCGAGACCGTCGGCGGGCGGGGAGCGCCCTACAATTGTGCAATGTGTCGTTTAGCAATCATATTGGCCGGGGTCGCCCAACGAGTCTGAGCCACGTCATAGTCATTTGGTTCCCATACATTCAGCAGACACCGCCTAGCTTCCGGTTGTATCTCGACTCCCATAACCTCTTTCATGACAGCATGTACTCTATTCCAAAATACCGCAACCTCCGGACAGTCCCAAATGATGTGAAGGAAAGTAGCAAGTCGACCACAACCACGGATACATAACCCATCAACTGAATAACCCATTCAAATCAGTCGCAGACCAGTAACATACACACGGTGCAAGATCTTGAGTTGGACTAGTCGAAGACGGGCCGGTATCGCGACCTCTTTGGGTGAGGAAATCGCGGATTGCCAGTCCTCGTCATCTAATAGTAAACCGTCTCTGGTCCAGATCTCCCTTAAATGCATTAACAGGTCAGACCGATCATTAATTAATTTCTTACAAATCAAAGAAATCGTGCTATCGGGCACATGTCCATCAAGTATCCGATCCTCCAACGGGGAAGATTCCGGAATAACGGTCCCAACGGGGAAAACAGAGCCCAACGCGTGACGAATCTGTAAATAGCGAAAAAATTCCCGATCACTCAAGTCATATTCCGCCTTCAAGACCTCAAAAGTCTTAATCCTATCTTTAACCCAGAGATCGCCTATTCTACTGATACCAAATATATCCCATTTCCCAAAGCCTTTCGTCTGCCATAAACTTCCCAGCTTGCAAGAATCGTACAAGGGGGTCGCCCGGGTCAGTCTCCCGCTCCACCCCATTGCCGCATTCGCACAATTTCACACCTGCACGGCGATCTTGGTAGGACCAGTAAGCGTCCGAATTGCCGATCTAGAGTATAGCGCCCTATTATAGTTCCCTCCCGGTAAAAGCCACCTATCCATCTCAAATGCGGGATCCAAACCCGGACCATACATACCGTGATTAATTGCACTCAATTGAGAGGCCCAATAGTAACGCTTAATATCGGGAAGAGCAATACCGCCGTCATACCAGGGAGGAGTACGTTTAGGGAGGGCGATACGGGCACGCCCATCCCAAATCAGCTGTCTTTGTAGACTCTCCACTTCCCGGAAGTATTTTGCCGGAATTGCGTCAAACGTATTCTGGAGTGCGTATAAAAATCGCGGTAGAGACGTCATCTTGAAAAGGGCTGCTCGCCCGAGGGGGGATAAGGAAGGCCGCGCCAGCCCACCACGTCAGAACGCAACCGTTGTAGCGGAGGGAGTAAATTACGTTCATATCTTGCTACGGGGTCCAAAGTGATAAAAATCCCCAAATATTTGAAACCCTCTTGTGTAATCTGTATTGGACAACCACGCGGCAATGCAGGGGCGCCACCCGCGAGTATACGTATATACAAGACTTGGACCAATTGATCACGAGGCCAGAATTGCATCCGAATGAAATCAACACATCAAACAGCACGTTTAACGACTTTTTGGGCGAAGTGAGGTACAACAGAATATCGTCCGCATAGAGCGATATGCGATCTTCAAACTCAGGGATCCACTGTATACCTCTCATCGATGGTTCCCAGCGCAACCATGCAGCCAGAGGCTCCAAGGCGAGTGCAAAGAGGAGGGGAGACAACGGACAGCCTTGCCGAGTACCCCTTCCCAGAGTGAAGGGACTGGATACCCGACCATTGACCACTACCTGTGCCAACGGAGCCTCATAAAGAAGTTTCACCCAGCTAATAAAGCCAGGACCAAGGCCGAATTTTGCCAGAGCGGCCCACAAATATGACCACTCCACGGTGTCAAAAGCCATCGTGGCGTCAAGAGAGACCAAGATGGCCGATTCCAGAAGATATGGGGCTCTCGCGAGAACGCCGTGTAAGCGTCTCAAATTCAGTGCTGTGTTACGGCGCGGGATGAATCCGGATTGGTCCGGATGGATCAAGTTACTAATCACATTAATGAGACGGTTAGCTAGTACCTTAGCAAGGATCTTTGGCTCTGCATTAAGGAGCGAAATGGGTCTGTAGGACGTACAACAAGCCCTTGGCTTCCCCTCCTTGTGAATCACTACTGTCGATGCAAGACGCTGATCATAGGGGAGGGAGCCAGTATTTCTCGATTCCATGAACATACCGCGGAGATATGGTGCAATCCTATCCGGAAGCTACTTGTACAACTCAATAGGGAGACCATTGGGACCCATAGCCGTTCCCGAACAAAGAGCACGTATAGCAGTAGCTATCTCATCTACCGAAAGTGGCGCTTCCAGCAGCTCCCTCTCTGAGTCCGATAGGCACGACAGTGAAATATCTCTCAACAACTGGTGAGAGTCTTCTTCAGGTCTAACAGAAACTGGTGAATAAACCTCACGAAAATGATCAGCGAAGCATTCGACTATCTCAACCCGGTCCGTCACACGCATTCCATCAGGCCTCTCAATCACCGGAACCACTCGACTCGCTCTCTCTTTCTTGTCCAACCAGGCAATCAATTTCCCAGCCTTGTCCCCTACATCATACAGCCGCCCCTGTCGCTCCCTACTCATGAGTTTAGCGGCATCAGTCACTAAGGCCCTATAATCAGACTGTTTGAGACCGAGGACATGAAGTTTGTCTCGGGTGACCCCCAACTCCAACTCCCCTTCCAGTTCAGTAATATCCGCCTCCAGTCGGACCACCGCCTCGTTCCTGCTCTTTTTAGCACCAGCAATCAATGAGAAGGCCTGTCCACGAAGGACCGTCTTAAACGCTTCCCATAATGAGACAGAAGAAGACACCGATCCCTCATTCTCAAGGAAGTAGTGATCAAGGGACTTGACAAGTTCAGCACGGGTCCTAGGATTATGAAGATACCAGGGGTTAATCGGAGCCACTCGACCCCCAGTACCCGAATTAATGTCCATATGAAGCCATATGGGAGAGTGATCCGAAATCCCCCTAGCTAAGTGCCTAATCTCTTTTATCAATGAGGCCTGTGCTGCCGGCATCAAAACATAGTCTAACCTAGACAAGCTGCGATGGGCACCCGAGTGGAAGGTAAACTGTGTCAGACCAGGGTGCATCACCCTCCAACAGTCAATCAAGCCCAGAGTTTCCAGGAATCCACTCAACCATGATTGGGACCTCACGAGATCCCGGGGGGATGGCGGTCCTCCACACCAGAAACAACAGAATTAAAGTTTCCGCCCACGAGGAGCATACAGTCCAGGAGTCCCAGAACCACCCTCCCCAAATCAGAAAAGGCCGAGGACTGCAAACCAGGGGGGACGTAGACAGAAAGCAACGTGATGGTCTTCCCCTCCCACCTACCAGTGAGGGCAGCGTAACGCCCTCTATCGTCACACATTACATTGTCGACCTCCAGGGGAAGGGAGTTCCGAACAAGAATACCCACCCCGCTGGAACCGGAGGTGAAACCAGGGTGGGCAGCAAGATGGTATCCTCGCCTATTCATAGCATGACAAGTGTTCCCAATCAAATGTGTTTCCTGTAATAACACTACATCAGGGGAGAAACGTTTCGAATATTGCAATACAACACCTCGTTTTATCCTGTCCCCCAATCCATTAATATTACAGCTTAGAAGTCTCAACCCCCTACCCCCCACACTCGAAATGGCAGCAGAGCCCTCCCAACCCACAGCGCAGCACCCAAATCAAATAATAATTCAATACGTTGCCTTGAAAAGGAACCAAAACACACCCCAAACACTCCCCCCCTCCCCCACAGTCCCAGGAAACAAACGCCCCCACCCTGCACCCCTGCGTTAGACTCAAAAGCCACCCCAACTTGCAGTGTGCCTGTCGCCCTAACATGGAACTAATCTACAAAAAGAAACACAGAGGAGGAAAGAGTCCCACCCCCCCGCCACCTCGGGGTATACACAGAAGTCTTAATAATACGGGAAACGTCTAACCACAGTGACATATCATGAACAGTGTCAGTAACTCGGGAGCACAGCTCATTCCTGTTCAGGTTGGCCACCCTCAGCTCCGCCAGAATGTTCCGTGCGATCTCGTCGCTCAGGCAAGGAATCAAGCCAGTCACTCACTCTGTCAGGGCGATCGAAGAAAAATGTCCGGTCCTCATATTCAATCCGTAGTCGGGTCGGGAAAAGCATTGCATATTTCTGTCCCATGTCTCTCAGTCTCCGCTTCACTCCTTGGAACTCCATCCTCTGTTTCTGAACAGATTGTGTGAAGTCCGGGTAGAAGCTCACAGTGGTATTCTCAAACTTCACTGGGCCACCCGTTCGCGATGCCTGCAGGATAGCGTCTCTATCCCTGAAATAGAAGATTCTAGCAATAATTGGGGGCGGTGGAGCACCGGTTTTAGGTTGACCACCCGGAACTCTATGCGCACGTTCAACGGCAAAGAATTTGCTGAGGCCTTTAGGAGCGAGATGCGTGAGGATGAGGTCTTCAACAAGGAGATCCGTGGAAGAGCCCGTGGAATTTTCTGGAACACCAATGATGCGCACGTTATTGCATCGCGCCCGGCTTTCAAAATCCTCCAGTCGACGATTAAAGAGGTCATTTGCGGTCCGGAGGGTACGCACCTCCGTTTGGAGGTCAGCGACATCCGTAGTGAGGCTGGAAGTCTTTAAGTCCAAAGATTTTACCTTAAATCCATTCTGATAATATTGACGTCGATGGCCACTGTGTCTAGCTTGAGGGCGATGGCCTCATATTGTTGGTCCATAGAAGTCTTCATACCAGTGATGGCGCCCATGACGTCTTGCAATGTAAGATCAGCCAACATGGCGGGGTCCTCGGTCACTTCACCCCGATTCCTATTCGCCCCTCCGGGTGACACCTTAGGTTGGGTGTAGCGGTCCATGACGTTCGTTTAAACGGGACCACCTCGGAGAGGGGTCTTGGTTTTGCGTTTATCGCTGTCGGGTTTGCCCGCCATTGCGGGCGGCAAGCCCCCAGGAAGCGCCCTGGACCTGGTGAAAATGATTTGTGCGTTTTCCACCAAAATTACTGATAGCAAGCCAGCGGGCACACGGCGTATACCACAGACACGCCGCCTTGGGCTCACAGTAAATCCAAGGTCCGGGCGCAACACAGGCTATTGCAGCAGGATAGAGATGCGTGAGGGTTAAGATCCAAAACCAAAACTGAAAGTGAACTCGGGGCAGCAACCAAGACTCCGCCGCCGTTGTTGTTGAATTGTAGCCTGGGCACTCAGACCACCCGAGGCCCGGAGGTGTCCATGGGGCAGGCCTCAAAGGTTCGGAGTGTCATAAGTTTGGTTCCCGGAGTCCAAATCGATTTCTGAAAACAGCTCGTATGTCAGCTGGGTTGTGTCTTCATAGCCCGTCAATGTTGGCAGGATAAGATTCAGGATAATTGCGGGAGGTGGCGAGGGTCTCGGGAGCCCTGGGCTCACGCGGCCATCTTGGATGCGCGCATAGCTCCTCCTCCCCACCACCGCATTTTATTGACAAAATTTAGGTTTAATTTAATGCATTATGTTTTGGGAGTGTTTGAAGGGTGGAGTAAGCCTGAGGATACGGCACTTTGTAAATGCGATGATATGTCCATACAGGACACAATACACTTTACTTTCTTTTGTGGATATTATAACGAGAGCAGGTCGAAATTTTTAAAACCCCTGTTAAGGTGCTCAGGGATTGCCCAGGTGAGGCATGTTTATTATATTTACAGTTGCTTGATACTCCCTGGGTAATTTTTAATGTGGCTAGTTATTTGGTTGCTGCTATTCGTGCAAAGAAGTTAAGATGTATAAATAATGTTGCTGGTATGGATATTTTGTGCTCATGATCAGTCCTACTGAATCTATATTGAGGATAATTTACTTCTTCTCCACAATTTCATCTACCTCATGGTCTTAAAGTATGCCTTCTGATATATTTTTAATACATTGTTAATGACAATTTTTTAACTTTTTATGGTGTTTTTACAGAGTATAATGAATGAACTTTTTATGTTTGTGTGTACTTTGTATGATTTTAAATAATCGAATAAAGTGGTATTGACTTGACTTGACTACCTCCAAGTCCTGGCTCACCACAGCGTCCCTTCCAGGAACTTGCACTTAGATTCCTCTGCACTAGCCCAATAGAGCTTTTTGAAGAGCGACACACGGTAAAAGATCGGGTCTTGTGTCCAACCCTCTGGAATTCCCCATGTTAATATGGAAATCGATGCGTTCATTGATGAAATGAAATCTTGTCCTTATTAATAGAATCACCTGTTTTGAAATACCCATCTACCTCGACTCACAAATATGTAGTCAAGCAGGCCCTGATACCTAGACTCAGGATTACTGATTGATGGGCCATAGGTGGGAGGGTGCATAGCTGACAGGCATACACTAGGGCAGAAAACT
Source organism: Lissotriton helveticus (assembly GCF_964261635.1). Taxonomy (NCBI): domain Eukaryota; kingdom Metazoa; phylum Chordata; class Amphibia; order Caudata; family Salamandridae; genus Lissotriton; species Lissotriton helveticus. The sequence continues at coordinate 1,222,536,204 of NC_136059.1, read as the reverse complement.
CTTGATCAATTCACAGATAAGCACAGCAACATTAAAATGGTTAGTAGGGATTGCCCCAGTAAAGCACAAATGACTGGAGGGGGTGCACATACTCCTATAAACACCATGAAGTCAGATGCCACATGAGTTAGGAACACACAGCCAATCAGGACCTAGCACAAGTAGTGATCACATGCTCCCCAAGTTGGACATCCGGACAAGTTCACCAAAGGCCAGCCTGTGTCCACGCAAGGTCGAGACCCACCTGTACTAACCATTTAACCATTAATTTATGCCTCCAAAAGCAGCAACCACCATTCCTCACCATTTATGGTAAGCCGGAAACGTTTATGATCTGTTGCGATTTTGTATATAATATACATTGAGACAGTCCTCAAACCTAGTGCCTGTAACTCAGTGGTCTTCAAGCGTTTTTATTCCGCGCCCCCCCCCCCAGTGTAGAAAAACAATTCGCCGGGCCCCCCCTCAAAATATTTCACAATTATTTTATTTAACTGGGAATGTTTAAATATGTCTAGACTTATTTAAACATTGCAGCTAAGTTCTGTCACTGTTTTAGAAATGCAAACAAATACATGATTTCCAAACATACTTTTCCGGTGAGGCAGGCCTTACTAATGTGCAAAGGATCCACTGTGGTTATTCAAAATGGCAGTGTGGGTCTTCGAGAAAATTTGAAGTCCCTTCCCTTTTGACACCTTCTCCCAGCCAGGATTTAAATGACAAAGGATGTGAATGATGGCCCATTACAGACGTGCTTACTGCTGCTCATTTTTTTAGGCTGAAAACAAAGCATAATGTTTCATTTGGCCAGAGCCTGGCGCTCCCCCTGAGATCACTCGAGGCCCCCCCTCGGGGGGCCCGCCCCCCAGTTTGAAGACCTCTGCTGTAACTGTTCTCCAGCTGAAGTTTTTAATTAAACAAACTGTTCCTGTTTTGCCAGACACCTCTTGTCTTCTGTTTTTTTTCTAAGAATTTCAAACTCAAGCAACATTTGAGTGCCCAGTTGCTAGCTAAAGACTACTACCTCCCTTTCCGGAAACTCTTGGGGCCAGATGAGCAAAGCATTTATGAGGGCACAAACAGCTTGATTTGCAGAATTGGGACACTTGTGGCTGTAAAAAAAAATTGTATGTACACATTCCAAGCTTTGAGTCTACAGAATTGCAGTTTGGGTTTGCAAATAGGTATTTGGAAGGGGGTGATTAGGGTGTCCGTTCCAAATAGCGATTTGAAGTGGTATGTATTAATGTTTTGCGGCTAAATTTCAGTTGCAAAATATTATTATTTTATCACCTCCTCAAAGGAGGTGGTAACCCATTTGCAAATGGGAAGGGTTCCCCACAAAGAATGTACAAAAAATGTTTCTTAGGAGCAGGCAGTGGTCTCACAGACCACTGCCTGCTCTTAAAATATGAAACTTAAACGTTTCTGTCTTTTCTTTTGAAACACATTCTGTTTTTCTTTAAGGAAAACAGGATGCGTTTATAAAAAAAAGGTTGTTTATTTAAAAGCAATCACAGATATGGTGGTCTGCTGACCCCAGCAGGCCACCATCACTGTGATCCCTATCATTCCTAATGGGTCGCAAAGAGTGGCCTACCTCATTTAACTCATGAGGTAGGTCATTTTGTGACCCGCTATGAATAGCTATTTTAATCTTTAACCCTTTTGATGCGTCGGACGGCCGGGAGCCGTCCAACGCACCAGTGTTCATGTCCATCGGATGGCTCCCTGCCGTCCACGCGCAGGGCACCAGAGGGATTCCCTTTCTGTCAAAACACCCTCGGGTGCTGGGGAAAAGCATTGATTTTTTTTTGTTGCTTGCAGGGGTGTGGGCTGCCCAAAATGGGTATGCCAATACCCCCAGCCCCTCCCCAAATTCCACATTATTTCTGCCTCCCCGAAGGCAGGTGGGGGCAATAGCGCCCAATCTGCCCTCCTTGGGGGCAGAAAGCAGACCAGGCACCTGGGATTTCTTTTGTTTTCACGCCTGTAGAGGTGGGGGCTACCCAAAATGGGCATGCCAATGCCCCGACCCCCCCAATCTCCACAGTCTTTCTGCTCCCCTTGGGAGGCAGATGGAGGCAATAGCCCCCGATCTCCTCCCCGGTGGGGTAGAAAGCACACCAGGCGCCTGGGATTTTTTTTTGCTTCTTACACCAGTAGGGTTGGGGGGCTGTCCAAAATAGGAATGCCAATGCACCAATCCCCACCCCAAAGTTCTAGTCTTTCTGCCCCCCTGGAAGGCATATAGGGGCAATAGCCTCCAATATACCCCCGGGGAAGGCAGAAAGCAAACTAGGCACCAGGGATGTTTTTTCTTTTTGCTCTGGTAGGGGTAGGGGCTGCCCAAAATAAGCATGCCAATGCCCCTAAAATCCACAGTCTTTCTGTCTCGTTGGGAGGCAGATAGGGGCAATAGCCCCCAATCTGCCCCCCAGGGGGGCAGAAAGGTCACTAGGCCCCAGGGATTTTTTTTATTCCTGTAGGGGCAGGGGCTGCCCAAAATGGGCATGCCAATGACCACCTCCAAATTCTACAGTCTTTCTGCCCCACCCTGGGAGAAAGGACACTAAGCACCAGGGTGTTGTTTGTTTTTACGCCTTAGGGGTGGGGGCTGCCCAAAATGGGCAGGCCAATGCCCCCATCCCACCCCAAATTCCACAGTCTTTCTGCCCGCCCCCCCCCCTGGGAGGCAGATGAGCCCCCAATCTGCTCCCCCGGGGCGGGGGGGTGGGGCTCAAAGCACACTAGGCACCAGGTTGTTTTTTTTTGCTTTTTGCACCAGTAAGGGTGGGGGCTGCCCAAAATGGGTATTCCAATGTGTTAGAAATGGGGATCTCTGGTTGGCTAAAGCTTGTGCTAAAGCCAGGCAGAGACCACCACTCTAGTCAGGGCTTGGGACTTACACGCCAAAAATAACCCCTGCTCACCCCCTTGGTAGCTTGGCACGAGCAGTCAAGCTTATCCCGGTGGCGATGTGTAAAGCATTTGCGCAACACCCACAGTAAAAACATACTAGGCACACCACAAAAGGAACTCCTCGCAAGGTTATATATACAAATAGCTTTTGCATTATAATAAAACACATTAGATAGTCATTCACACAATATACATTGTGCCAACTGGCACGGGCAATATTTACAGGGGATTATTTACACAGGACAGGGCCACGTGGGCCACTGTCAGAATTGTCACTTGGTAAAAATAGTAAAAGTAAATATATACCAGGAACTTAGAACACAGCCAGTAATCACTGGCAGACACTATACTCAGCGTCAACCTATAAGATAAATCATAACATGCACAGTATCACATAAGGCGAGAACTCTATTCTGCGCCAACCTCATAACCCTAAATATAGTAGACCATAATCTCCTAAACATAACTTGCATTAGGAAATAACTTAATAACATAACCTGCAGTAGGGAATAAATCAAACCTAGACCCCAGTAGAGAATCAAATAAAACATAAGACAGTAGGTAAAACCTAACAAGCATAAAAGCACATCTATAAGCATAAATCAAGGTGCATAACACACACTATAAACATCACATTTCCTAGCATTGATATAACTCACACTAGGGCCTTGCACCCTATAAACCTTATAGCCCCCAGGGCCAACTGGCCATCTCTAAGGGACTCAAATGCTCTCTGTCCCAAGTCAGGGCGCACTGCCAATGCAGCGTCAGTCAAGGGTGCACACTTGGCACAAACCTAAACGTTGCAGCTGCCCACTACTGGCTGGGCAGCTGTGAATCTTGAATGTAGGACCTAAACGTAGCAGCTGGCACTAAGTGCTGCGCAGCTGTGCAGGACAAGATGGGGGGGGGGCGAATGAGTGCGTCTCACTCCTGAGTCCAAGACATGTCCCCTAAAAAGAAAAGTCCTAAACGGTGCAGCTGCCCACTACTTGCTGGGCAGCTGAAAAATATTCAAATGAGGAATGGGCTCTCAGTGGCCCTTGGTATAAATGTGCGAAATGTTGGAGCCATCTAGATTCTAAAAATAAAGTATGTCCCTTGGAGCACTCTGGCTCCTGAAATAACGATGCGCCACCTAGAGAAAGGAACTGGCCCCCAAGCACTGTGGAGCACGCTGGCGCTATAAGTTAAGATGCACCTGGTGGAGCCACACGAAGGCTCTGGAAATAATAAGGCCAATAGAGGAGAAAACACTTGCTCCAAGCGTTGGAGCCATGTAGCCTCTTGCAATACACCTGGTGGGGACAACCCGGGCTCTAACAACAAAACATGCCCCCAATAACGTGGCAGCTGCCCTCTAGCCAGCGAGCAGCGGTGGAGGAAGATAGGGGCCCGGCACTATGGTGCCCTCTAGCCCCACGGGGCTTGTAAATCAACTGGGGGCCCCCTCGGGGAACATAGCACTGATGCCGTGTCTCGATGCTCCCAGCCACATAGAGCCCCGACTCACCGTCTCTGATGCGGGGCTCCTACCTGTCACAGTCTCCTCAGTACCCGCGATGGGGGCAGGCACCGGCAATGTGCCTCGAGCCCCCTCCACCTCCAAGCTGTACTTAGGGGCGCCTGCGGGGCTCTCCTCACTGGCAGAAGGCAGGCTCTTGGGCGGCCTCGTTCAGCACGACGTGGAGCTCTCTCCTCCATCATGGGAGCCCCGCACTGCTATTGGCGGCCTCGGCAGCCACATCTCCGCTTCACCCGGGCCCCCTCCTGGGACTCGGGACTTGGATGTTGAGCCTGCAAGGCTCTACCGGCACTCCTCTTCCGGCCGGGTGCAGGCCCGCCCCCCAACCAGGCAGACAGCTTCCAGGTCGCACTAGGCAGCGGCCCGGCAGCCACTCTCTTCGCTCGGGCTGCGGCGGTGAGACGTGGGGTGGGCACCTGCTGTGATTAAAATACAAATACGGGCAAAGTCGCGGGGTGGGCACCCGCGTACTTAAATATAATGACAAAGTCGCGGGGTGGACACCCGGGCCCTAAATAAAAAATGCAAACGCAGGGTGGGCACCTGCTGTATTAAATAAAAGGCAAGCGGCCATAATGCAGGGTGGGCACCGGCAATTAAATATAAAAATAAGAGGGGTAGGCACCTGCCAGGAAAAAACAAATGCGGCGGTGAGGGGTAGGCTCCCTCACTATAAGGGGCAATTTAAGATGAAGCGCTCCCAGGCGCTAAGGGTAAAAACACCCAGTTTAAAAGAGCAACTGGAGCAAAAGGGTCCCAAGAAGTCCTCCAGGCATCCAGGGGCAGGGCAGAGCCCAGGGATGCAAGCCTTCCCCCGGGCCCCAGCAGCAGCAAGCCCCTGACAGATTCACGTCCACAAACAAGAACATTTTTATGGGGACAAAGCCCCTCCTTTTATACTACTAAATCCTTTGTTCTAACAGTGTAGGCAAGGGGAGAACCAGATACAACTGGTTCAGGAGCACTTTGTTTTGCCCAGCCCCTCTCTCCCTTTCACAAGACAGGCCAGGGACATCTGAGGCACCACAGGGGGTGGAGCCAGCATTGTGGAGGGAAGGCACAGCCCTATTTAGGTCCCAGGTGCAACTTCTCCCTCCCATCTACATGCAGATCTCCCTATTCACCACTGGGCAGACTCATCCTGGCTCCTGGAGCCAACCACACCAGCCAGCCCCTGTCACTCACAAGCCAGACAGGCAATTCACATCTCACAGAACACAGAAATACCAACTTCTAAAAGTGGCACTTCTTCACTAGACACAAATAATCTGCGCACACCATCGCGCACCTTTTAGTCTCACGAGTTCGCACATACCAAACTCGCCCCTGCACTCCTCTTATGTCAGGAATTACCATGGTCACACATATCCCCCATGCATTCGTATGGGAGGGCAGGCCATCTCACCACATGCACTCAGATTTCGCACACACTTTACACTGGGCCCCAGTGCTAAAGTGCGCAGAGGCCTAAAATCACTACTACTATGCCAGAGGCAACTGGCAAAAAGTCTAGGGGTGAACGTGCCAAAAAGGGCCCAAGTCCAACACAATGCCCCAACCCCCACACCCCCTAAGGCTAGTCTTTCTGCCCTCCTGGAAGGCAGATGAGGGCAATAGCCCCCAATCTGCCCCCGGGGGACAGAAATCACAGTAGGCACCAGGGATTTTTTTCTTTTTACACCTGTAGGTGTGGGGGCTGGTCAAAACAGACATGGCATTACCCCCACCTGCCCCCTCCCAGAATTCCACAGTCTTTCTGCCCCCCGGAGGCTGATCGGGGCAATAGCCCCTGATCTGCCCCCAGGGGGGCAGTAAGCCCACTAGGCATTATGGATTATGTTTTTTTTTACATAGGGGTGGGGGCTGCCTAGAATCGGCATACTAATGCCCCCACACCCAAAAAAGTCTTTCTGCCCCCCATCGGAAAGGCAGATAGGGGCAAAAGCCAACTAGGAACCAGGGATATGTTTCAGGGCATGTCAGGGAGAAGCCCCATAGGCACGGTTCACTACCCTTTTTTTAGGCACACATTTTGATTTTTTCAGTATTATTTTTAATCTAATCTACCCACAAGCAGGGGCCTGAAAACCACTAGAAACCAGGGAGAGTTTGTGTGTGTGTGAACTGGAGTTTGGCCGATGGTCTGCATGTACTGCCCTTTGGTTGGTATTTTGCTGACTGTGTGTGTGTGCGCTTGCACTTGGCTAATGGTGTGTGTGGACTCGCGCTTGATGACAATGTGGGTAGATTGGAGCTTGCCTTGTGGTGTGTGTGGACTGGCACTTGGCTGGTAGTGTACGTGGACTGGCACTTGGCTGACGGTGTGCATGGATGGCACTCGGCTGGCGGAATGCGTGGATGGCGCTTGGCTGGCGGATTGCATGGACAGTGCTTGACTAGCAGTTTGTGTTGATGGCGCTTGGCTGGTGGTGTGCGTGGGTGGCACTTGGCTGGTGGTGTGCATGGATGGTGGTGTGCGTGTATTGACTCTTGATGGTGGTGTGGCTTGCACGGATCCCGCAGCCTTATCTTACCTAGAATCCCTGCAAACCTCCGATTTACTGACAAAGTCACATTTTCCTCATATTTCTGAGTGGGTAAGCTGTAGGATCACCGCACAGGCACAAATTTCCTACCACCCAGCATTCTCTCCTCAATCTCTACATGTTTTTGGCCCTTTTATGTCAGAGGCCCATCCACACAAGTAAGGTATCATTTTTATCGGGAGACTGAGAGAAACGCTGAATGGTATAACATTTGTGCCATGCAGTGATCCCACAACGTTCCCACACAGATATTCCATACCTCCCTGTATTCCCACGGGTGTCTAGTTTTTAGAAATGGCTGGGTTATTTAGGATCCTTAGATTTCTGAAAGCCCGGGACCAAAAACACAGGCGTCCACATATCTATCACAAAATTACCTGGTTTTTCAAGGGTTTCACCAGCGTTTTTGATCCCGGGCTCAGCAGCCATCTAGGGAGACCTACCAAACCAAGACATTGCTGAAAACTAGACATCTTGTGGAGTCCAGGGCAGTGTGGCTTGTGTGGATTCCCCATAATTTTCCTATTCCTGGTAAACCTCAAATGTAGCTAAAAAAAATCTAATTTCCCTAACTTTTCTGTACAGGAAAGTTGTAGGATCACTGAACCGCTACAAATTTCCTACCACCCAGCGTTCCCCACACTTTCCTGATAAATATGGTACCTCACTCATGTGGGTAGGCCCAGTGCCCACAACAGGAAACACCCCAAAACGTACTGTGGAGACATCAAAATTACCTATCACAAAACGACCTGGTTTTGCACCTGGGTTTTTGTCCCCGGGCTCAACGGGCATCTAGGGAAACCTACCAAACCCACACATTTCTGAACTAGAGACCCGGGGAAGTCCAGGGAGGTATGGCTTACCTGGACCCCTCAATATTTTCCTACCCAGAATCCCCTGCAAACCTCAAATTTAGTTGACAAAATCAAATGTTTCTGCAATTTCTGTGTTGGAAAATTGTGGGATCACTTACATACGTATCTATAAACATACGATATCATGACACAGGTGAAATCCCTTGAGGTCCAAGTTGTTTGTATAAAAATGGCCGGGATCACAGTGCTCGGTTCTATCTCTATGAACACCGGCGTCTCTAACTGCTTCGGGCTACCGTGCCATTGGTGAGTAGATACAGGGACTGAATAGTTGCAGTGATCTGTATAGATATAGTTAGTTGCTAAAATAAATTTATGAGATACTCCAATAAAGAAGTCATTTGTTTTTTGTTTTATTATTTTCTCTATTTAGTTACCCGGGCGCATCACTAATGAAGCCAGGTAAAAAATAAAAAATATTCTTTTCGTTTTTGCTTTTTGTATGTAGTAAGTTTATTTTATCAATAGAATTCAGCTTTAATTATTCTGAAGAATACACGTGTTTATTTTCTGTTACACTTTACGATAGTCATACGCAGGATTTGAATGTTTTTATGTGAGAATTTATATCATCCTTCACATCTTATATCAATGACGATATTGGGGGAATGCAGTTTCCATATATTACTCAACTACTCAGTTACCCTATGTTCTTGATTTTTCAAAAAAATATGTCGGACTAGTCAACACGCATTTAGACTGCTTACACTTTTTATTAGCGTTATTGTCGCTCCGAAAACGTTTTTCCTTATTAAATTACGAAGTGAGCGAACTAACTATATTTATTGTCTGGGTACCTACTTATATTGGGAGTTGGCAGACATGGGTATGTGTTGTTTAGGAATATAACCTTGTTTCTCGACAAGATAGGATTTGTCAAGGTACTACTGGGCAACAGTGGAAGTTTTTTCTTTATTCTTATTTCTCTTGTTTAGAAAGTGCGAATATATAAGAAAAAATAATAATCCTTTTGACACTTGTACTCCATTTTAAACTTGGCAGATAATAATCGTATTGCAATTTGTAATATGTAATCGATCTTCTTAGAAATTGCTTTATCGCATTATGACTCTCATTACTAGACGAGGGCCTGCAATTTTAATATTAATGAAGCATTTTACATTGTGCAACTGCATATTTAGATTTACTTTGAACCATGGACTGACTGTGATGATACAATCGATCTCCATTAATATTCATTATACTTTTGAGAATAAGCTGAACATCGCTTTCAGGTATGTCATACGAGTACCTTTTTCTCTAGGTATCCTTTTGGAAAATTCTGTCTGATTGACACCTCAGTTATTAATTTTTCATCATCCATATAGTGCAGGGAAGCCATTTATAACAAAGGTTATCATGTCATAAGTTACAATATGGCTACGCTTTCTGTATAACCTATGAAACAGAATTGATTTTTCTCAGATAGTGGGAACGTTTAACAGGCAATATCTTTTAGTCTTATGGGTTCATCCTGTGAATGTGACAGCTAAGAATGATTCACCATCTTATCTTCATTTTATCAACAGATTGCCATTTTCTTTACTACCTGAGTGACTACTATCGTGTGACTAGATCCATAGATACTAGCAGAATCCACTTAAAAAAAATATCACATCTCGTCTTGAGGTATGACGTATAATTTCATAAAATGGATACTCAATCAATGTATAAAGGGAATTTTCTTCTTAAGAGTTATGGGATGGTAATAGAAGTCCTTTCGAAAGTATAATTGTGTGAATGAATTCTTTTCCTTAGGTTCTGCAATACAATGATTTGAAAATACAATTTGCCTTCCTCCCCTAGGCAAAAAAATTGTACTGTTATTCATAAAAAATTTCTCAGAAAGATGTTCAAAATACGAACATATTAGCTAGCTAATAATTCGGATAGGATGTGAAATGTATTGATGAAAAATAATGGTTTTTTAACAATTTATTCGGCCACATATATGTTATGTTATTGTTATGTTATTGTGTATATATATGTGATGTGTACTCTTTTTAAAATATTGTATATTTTGTCTTGTCTTTAGCCCTGAAGAAGTCTCGACAGAGACGAAATGTGTTGGCTAAAAATTTCCGATGATTTGGATTTTAAAAGACGTTGTGGAAGCTTATCAATAAAGAACATTTTTTCTACTCAAAGTTGACTTGGGACTTGCTCTATCAAATCTTTTTCTTTCGGACACTCGTTGTCGTGATAATTATCAAATGTTACAATTTTGATGGGTGCTAATTCCAATGTGCTTCATGTTTTGATTTGGTTCTTTCCAAATAGGAGGTAAATAGGGGTGTACTTCCTGGTCTTGAGCACCATCACCATACTAAATCGGTCATTTGTCATAGTTAGGTGCATCTTTTGTTTGCCTCAACCCCTGTTCTGTTTTTTCTTCCTAATTTTCATAAATGTATAGGATTTCTAGGTTTCCCTAGGTACCCGCAGAGCTATGTTCAAAATCCACAGCTAGGCACTTTGCGAAAAAAGGGTCAGTTTTCACTGTAAAAATGTGGTGTGTCTACGTTGCGTTTTGGGCCTTTTTATGTCACGGGCACCAGGCCTACCTACGCAAGTGAGGTACCATTTTTATCGGGAGACTTAGGGGAACTCAGAGTTGTAGAGCAACTGTTATTACCTATTGACTTTCTATGCATTTCTGCCTTCCTAATATAAGACAATGTGTAAAAAAGAAGTCACTTTGAAATTCACAGGCCAGTATGAGTAACCACAATATCAGGGATGTGAAAATAACTACTGTTCCTAAACTCTATATGTTGTTCCCATTTTGGAAACACATAGGTGTCTTTGATACCTATTTTTCAGTCTTTATATTTTACCAAATTAATTGCTTTATACCCGGTACACAATGAAAAACCACTGCAAGATGCTGCTCAGTTATTGGCTCTGGGTTCCTCAGGTTCTTGGTGAACCTACAAGTCCAGTGGGGACTTTCTGTTTTTTTACAGTACTTCTTGCACTTCTACTATGTATTGCCTTCTTGGTAAAAGCACTGCACGAGACCAAGAGCTACATGTTCCTTGATGGTGCTGACAAAATAAGCTATGCAGCAGGTAAAAAATGCTGAGTAGTGCATGTATTTTTATGTACTCATGTTGATGGGTACGTGAGTGCAGTGTATGTGGTGAGTGGTGCTGATTGCTTCCCAAGATGGAACTTGGGATAGTTTATTGCTTGTAAGAAATCAGCAAGGAGACCCATTATTCGAGTAACAGTAACATATTCCTATACGTGTCATGTATACGATAAGTTAACTGAGGCTGGGATTCTACTTTTGTGTTCCATGTGAACAAAGCAGTGGAAGGTGGTTGTGGGAGTTGTCATTAAAAACATGGAGGCAATGGGTCAATAAACATAAGCATGACGAGCCCTTGTGAGCTGTAAAGAGCACAATGGGAGCTTCAGAAGCAGCAGACAAAAGATGAATGTCCCCTGGGCTATTTGGACTGGTGATGCAGCCCAATGGGGCAGGTACAGCTTGGGCTGTCCTGGTAGGTTAAGGGCTGAAGGAAGCTGGTTCTGTATATACTATACCAAAATGAGGTATCGTGCGCACACAGTCCAGTGGAACCCCAAAAGTAGGCAGAGGTAAAAGTATATAGCACCTTACTCTGTATTTGTGGTAGTGTGGGCGAGCAGTAAGGTTTTATCATAGGGTAGTGTTAAGAATTTGTACTACACACTCAGGCAGCAAATTATGTCACACACTCAAAGACTGAACTCAGACCAATTTGTTTGTATCAACAATATTATTAAGTTATTTTATTTCTAGAACCAAACCCAGCCTTGTGCAGGTAAGTGAAATAATGCTTTGCAAAATCTTATATAATGTGTTACAGTTGAATGCAGGTTCAAATGCAGTTGGTTGAATTACAGGTAAGTCAACAGTTCGGAATTAATTTTTAGATTACTTTTGCTAATCAGTTTGTTATGCCTAGATACCACACTGAGACATCTCCCACACAAAAGGTAAGTAATTCACTTTTAGTACACATGCAGTTTTTCAATGTTACTATACAAAATAACTCCACACAAAATAATTTTCAAGAAAAGCAGTCAATGCAATCCTAAGGCAGGAAATTGAGTTCTCGGTTTACAGGTAAGTAGTTACTTGTGGGAGTTGGTATTTGGGGTTAGTACCAGGGTTCCCCCAGGGTCAAGGATATACTCTTGAAACACCCTCAGCAGCACTGGGGCAGCCGGGTGCAGAGTACTGAGGCGCAATGTTAATCAATGGGGGATAGGGGTCCTCCGGTTGGTAACTGCTCACGAGTAGGCCACAAAGTTGTGGGAGCAAAGCTCCTGGCGTTAGGCTATGGGCAAAGGGGGATCTGAGTTATGCCTAAAGTACACCCGCTTTTGTTATCAAAAACAATGGCTCCTGTGGACTAGTGGCAACGTAATTGTGATAAATGATGCTCAATGGCAATACAACAGGTTATTGAGATGTCAAAAGGAGAGAAAGCCCAACACACTTTACATTTGTAATTCAACAGTTATTTATATAGTTTTTGAAACAAAAATACACACAAGATACAAGTGATCATGTAGATCACATTTTTGCTGTTGCATGTCGTGAACCTCCGTTGCTCCCAACTGGTGTTGTTGTTAAAGCTAATGTGTTTGCTTGTTTTTGTTAGGTGGCACACGCTTCACTGTCCACAGGGGTGATGTCCTTTGAGTGGTGGTAGGAGCATCGTGGATACTGTGTGTGCTATTTGCTTCCGTGGTCTTGTGTGAACCACAAAGTCCCGTACACTTTCCCCTCTTCTATGTGAGTTCAAGGGTTTGGGGACATTCAAGTGTCCACAATTCAGTGTCCGCCAGTGTTTATTTATTATTTTAGTCACCTGATTGGAACAGGTATTGAAGGTCGTTATGCAAATTGGTCTGTCTTCGTTTGCTTTTTGTGGTGTTGGCTCAAGTAAGGCCTCTCTGTTATTATTCCTTTGCATGTTTGAAGGCGCTGTCCAACCCTCTCGATGGATAATTTCTTTGGGCTAGCTTCCCCCGTAGTTCTTCTGCTTGGGTTTTAAAATCCTTGGCGTCAGAGCAATTTCTTCTGAATTTTAAAAAATTGACCATCGGAGATATTGTCTCATAAGTGAGGGGGGTAAAAGTTGTCGTAGAGGAAGAGGCATTTTTTTGCCATAGCTTTAAAGTGTGTGGTGAATTGTAGTCTTTTTTTGGAAGGTTAAGCACTTTATCTAGGTATTGTGTAAAGAAGGATAACTCCAATGTGGCCTCAAGCTAATGGCATGGTGGAAAGACTGATGGCTACTATTAAAAGCTGTGCAAAGAACAAAACTTTCACAAATATCGATAAATCAAGCTTTATGTGAAGTTTTGCGAGACTACAGAAATACTCGGCATGTATCAACCGGAAAATGCCCTTCGGATTTAATGTTTGGTCAGTCAAGACAAACTCGTCTGCCACATCTTCCAGCAATTCCACCAAAAGATCATAAGAAAATAATGGAAACGGATAAAGAGGCAAAAGAAAAAATGAAATATTATGCAGAAAATGGAAGAAAATGTCAAAATAAGGAATACCAAATTGGTGGTCTTGTGCTAGTTCAGCAACAGCAAGTGAGAAAGTTGCAAAGTAGGTTCCACCCTATACCTTTGGAAGTAACAAAGATTCAAGGATTGGCAGTAACTGCAGGAAATGACAGCAGAATGATAACAAGAAATAAAACATTTTTTAAGAAAATCAGAGCAAGCATTGAACTAGAGGATGTACAATCGAATAACCAGCAAAACGAGCAGATGCACAGAAATCTGAAAGAATTTGAAACAACCGGAAGGACTAATTGTACATTGCTGAATTGTTTTTAAAAAGACATTTTGAGGGGGGAGAATGTAATGATGGGGTGATACTGTGATGTCACTTAGAATAGTAAGGGCAGAGGTTCTATTAGAGAAGGGTGGAAGATTTTCAAGGGATAATAGTCAGTGAAGAGTAGAAGTAAATAGCTACATGTATCAGAATCGCTGTAATCTAATAAAGGCAATATATCCAAGTATTTCTGGAAGTCAGTTCTTCACAGGGGCATACTACAAAAAGGGGCTGCAGGCTTTGCTTGGTGAGTCGAGTCAGGTCAGAGATCACAAGATCTCAGCTCAGGATCGCCGGGGAGACCTCATCGTGGTGTTGGGCCACTTGAACTCGGGCTGTGGGCGTCGGGTGCAGAGTGGTGCACCCGAATCACGGTTTTGGCTGGGGACAGAGTCTGTTGGTGAGCAAATCCGGTGCTCATGGGAGACAAAGTCTTGTATTTGGAAGACAGGGATGGTCCTTCGGGTACTTGAGGCTGCTGGCTGCAGGACACACGAGGATTTTACTGGAACAGGTTTGAGTTGCGGACAGGCCGGTAGGGCTGGGGCCAAATTAGTGGGCGTCCTCTTGTTAGTTTCAGCAAGGCTTCTTCGGTCCTTCTTCTTCTCTTCTTCTGGTCGGTTCTTGTTGGAGGAGACAATTTAGGGGCGTTACAGGTAAGTAAAGGTTGGGACAAATATGTCCCTTCCTTGGGGTGGGTACACCCCTATTATGCCACCCTCTAGTAGGAGGGGGTCAAATGCCTCTATCTGGTTGGCTGGGGCCCTTAATCTGCAAGATAGCGGGACTGAGAGTTGTGCTTCACCTCGCCTCTCCCACCTGAGGGGTAGGGTTGGCAAAGGTGGGCACACATCCCTTCCTCACTTGGTTTTCCCACTGATTCTCCTGCCCAAAGTGGGGGGTCAGAACCAGTGGGAGCCAGTTGCTGGTGTAGCTCATAAAGGTGGCAAGCCTTTGAAGCTTTCCCTTTGTGGACCCTGCCCATCCTGGGGGAGGAGGCTTGGCACCTCATCCCAGGATGTGCATTGTTTCAGACCCCCGAGACCCAGGGGTCCAGAAACATGTCGGGTGGTCGCAGCTGGCGAGCAGCCACTCAGCCAGGATAGCAGTGTAAGGTCGTTTTTCAAGGGGCATCTCTAAGATGCCCTCTGAATGCACTTTTCATTAAATCCCACACTGGCATCAGTGTGGGTTTAATGTGCTGAGAAGTTTGATACCAAACTTTCCAGTTTTTAGTAAAGCCATTATGGTGCTGCGGAGTTCGTAATGAGAAACTCCCAGCACCATATACTCTTAATGGCATTACTGCACTTACAATGTCTAAGAATTGGCTTAGACACTGTAGGTGTACAAGGCTCATTCACATGTACTCTCACAAATGGTATAGTGCACCTAGCTAGAGGGGTGGCTGACCTATTCCAGGGCAGTGGGTTGTAGGCATGACACACAGGGATGTGTGCCATGTCGACTCGTCTCTGTGTTCTGCATCATCAAAACACGCAGTCTGCAATGGCAGTGTGTGTGTGTAAAGGTACAGGGCCTCTAAGGGTGGCACAATAAGTGCTGCAGCCCTTGAAAGCCTTCCCTGGCCACAGTGCCCTTTGTACTTGTGATATAATTTACAAGTGGCCAAAGAGTGCCAATTGGGTTTTGTCTCAATGCAGTTTAGGGAAAGAACCAGAGGCCCTGGGTACTTGTTTGACAGGAACCCAGGGCATACTCAGTCAAAGTACATCAACAGTTTGGCAAAACATGGGGGTAACCATGCAAAAAGAGGGCATTTTCTTACAAGCGGCGGTTAGCAGAATTAAGGAGCCGTTTTGGGCTACCTGCCACCATTTTTTGTTGAGGCAACATGTGGTTTAAAACAGTTATGGATGGGTTCTTTGTGTATTAGGCCGCAGTGGACCCAAAAGTTCAGGAGGCCCTCCATCTGCTCTGTGAATTGGGTTTGGAGAACCCATTGTCTGAGTCAGTGTAGGAAGAGAGAGCAGGTGCGCGGATGCCCCCTGTTCACCACGCATCAGCAGGAGGGGCAGCTGTAGTATTGGTGTGCTCAGCGCCATGCCCTAAATTAACAAGCATTTACAATGCAATAGGTCTCGTAGCATTAAAGTTTGAGTTATTGGCATTGTGTATGACAATGCGTTGCATAAAATATTTAGCAAACTTTGAATTGGTGAGCAGTGACAGTGTGTGCAAGAGTATGCTGTTCTTGAAAGCAGTGTGGTAGAGAGTGCAGGAATTTGGGTGACCTGAGCAATGTGGATGATGCACCTCACGCTCGGGGCTGAAACAGTTATTATTCACACAGCTCTGATGATGCACCTCAGGCACGGGGCTGACTACAAGGGCAATAGTTTTTGAAAACGCTGGTTTCCTCTTTATCATCAATTCGCCCTGTAAAACGTGGGCACCCAGCATAATATCGACGGACCTATTTGTAATGATGCATTATGTATTTGTGTAACCTCAATCACGCCACCTTTTCTTAATCTGTAAACTTGAGTGAATGCCTAACTTGTTAATCTGTAACTCAGACCGCGAGTAACTGTTGTACATAGAAGTACTGACACCTACTTCCGAGTTACTATTTGTCCTTATGTAATTTACTTCAATCTATTGTAAAGCACCCTGACACCTCTCGGTAAAGTACGCGCTATATAAACACGCATAAATAGCTAAATAAATAAATAAATTCATCCTGTATAATTCGGTCATCCTGTGTGACGCGCGCGCCCTGTGTGGGTTGGGGGGGGGCACTCTCCCCTTCCATGAGCCTGGCGGGGGAGGGATGCTCTCGAACATTCACCCTATGGGACAGACTGTGCCCTGCCTCAGACTGACACCCCCTCTCCCCTCCCCCCCTCACCAGCCTGACAGGCTGACCCGCCCCCCTCCCCTCCAGCCGCACCATTCCTCAGTCCAACTTGTGCATCTCTGCAAAATACACTGCGGTCAGGGCGGGCACCGCCACAAACAGGCAGGCAAATGAAGTGGTCCTAGAACATGCTCAGGGGCATCAAAAACGACAGGGCACCCCAAAACACCAGAGTGAAGAGGGGGGGGGGGGTGGCCTGGGGGCGCTCCTGTCTGAAACACCCCTTTCCCAGAAGAACCGTCCTCGCTGCTGCTTAAACCTCTCTTTAGGTATTCTGTTGTGCTATATAGCGCTCACTAGACACAAGGCATCGCAGTGCTATACCACATTACACTTGAAAATCTAATAAACAGTTTATTGGGAGACATTGATGATGAGAGAAAACACAGGCGCTCACTTCATCAAGCTCACATTTATCCAGAAAGCATTCTTATCACCCCCCCTCCTTAAGAAGTGCACAAAAGAGGCGGTTCAGACAGAAAGCGCTTTAAGGCTGTCGAGGCAGGTTGGCAAATTGGCTCATTAGCCCGTATAAGATGTTGCCGATTGGCCAAGATAAAGGACTTGTGTGGGGGGGCGCCGGGACTTGTGACCCAGCATTCCACGGCCCTCTTGCATGCAGTCACTGTCTGCCATACATGTTACCGGCACCAGAAACCCTGCACGGAATCTCTTCAGCCCAAGATGACACGGGGTGTGGACCTTTCAGAACAGTTTTCCATGAGCCTTTGTATAGCGCCTTGATTACAAAAAGAACACACTCAAGAATAGCGCGCAGTTTCCCCATTTAAAGTTTTCCGCCTGCTGGAAAAAAGCCTCACGTCTTGTTAAATTATGAGTTGTTGTAAAATGTTAATTTTGGCGCTTTTTTACTATGTTAAATCGCCTTTTATTTTGTTGCTTTGTGTTGGAGGTTTCATGTATTATGTTATCAGTTGAAGTTTTTGTTTATCTAACATTGTGTGACATTTTGTTACGTCACACACGTGACATTACGTTTACTATTACGTTATATTTTATGATCAGATCCCTCTACATTGTGTAATTTACGTTATGACTTTGCTTTCTGATGGTTTGATAAGTATTTTAGGAGATACATATCCAAGTCGCCTCTGGGCGCTATCCCGCTGCCGCGGTTTCCCCCATACATACCGACCCTCTTGCACCCCTCGCAGCTGTGCCATGGATTATTACCATCAAAAGTGCCTCCTTCAGATCTGCGATACCACCATTAATTAAACTAGATCCTAAATGTAAAGCGCTCTGAAACCCTCTTGGGTCAAGTTCGCGCTATATAAAACTTTTATACATAAATACATAAAATAAAATAGTAAAGACAGGACGGAGTCGGACCTACCATGTCACCCGCTGGGGTCAGGCACTAGTAAGAATCAGTGATGGTGATAAAAGTGAAAGTCCGGGGGGTTCCGTCCGTCCCAGAGCCGCGTCCGTCTGTCCTCAGCCCAAGTCCGCCCTCAGCTTGGAGCCGGCCCGACACTCCGTGGCCCTGGCTGTGCACTGGCGGGGCCGACCCGGGGGGAGGCTTATGTGCAGTGGAGGGATGGAGAGAGAGAGGCCCCCCCTCCGCCAGGCCTAACCAGGATCCGAAAGGCACCCCTTTAATCCTCGGGGCTGATCTGGGTCGGATCAGGCTACAGCGCAATCTGACAGTGCCAGCATGGTTAATCCGGCAGGGCGACGTGAGCAAAACCGAAACCTTCTGTGGGGCGGGACTTCCGTCTTCGGAAGCCGGCGCACGCGCCCACGGAGAGAAGCAGTGCTGGTGACGCGGGGCTCCCATGCCCGAGGGAGAGCCCCGCGGAGGCTGCAGAAGTTTAGAATGGCAGTAAGTGGGGCTTAGTGGGGGGGGGGGTGCGCTTGTATGTATGCGGTGGCGGTGGTGGCGGCGAGGGGGGTGTGGGGGGGAGTGCTCTCTGTATGTGTGTGTGCGTGCGTGTGTGTAGGTGTGCTTGTGTGTGTCTCTGTGTGCACATGTGTAAGCAGGGGGAGGTGTGTCTGTGTGGTACTGGAGAGGAGACAGGAGCAGGCCAAAGCGAGCACGTTCACGTGCGCGTGGCCTGCGCCGATCGCCTTTTGCAAGATGCGCACGGCCAGGTGCTGTCTCCTGGGAAGCGGACCCAGCGACAATAGGTCTCTGGCGGAGACAGCGCTTACGCGCTGTTCAACGCCACGAGACCTAAAAAAACGAGTGAGTGGAAACGCATTGAGGGCGCTGCGGGGAGGGGGACGATGCAGCAGTGGGGAAAGTGGAGCTGCAGGAGCTGATTATCATGGAGAGGGCTGTACATAAAGACCTTGGGGGAAAACAGCAGCCTGAACTGCAGGAGAAAGGGACAGGGAAGGACAGCAATGCCCAGTTAGACCATTCCACATGGTGAGCAGATGGCTGTGTGGGACCCGATATAGAACAGGAGAGCTAATGGGGGCTGCTAAACAGCTCACTAGGAGGTGGGGGTTCAGTGGAAGGGGGTGGGGCATGGTGCAGCTAACTTTAATGGGAAAGAAAGAAAGGCTGTGGGGACAAGGCAGGGCCATGAGTTTGGGACACTTCAGGAAGGGAGTTGAGGGGGGATGTGTAGGCAGGAGCTGGACATGGAGGAGAATGGAGCATGACTCATGTCAAAAGGGTGGGCATTGGCCATAGTTCAGGCTATACTCGAATGAAGCGATGAAAAGGTTCGGTGACTGAGAGTTGGGGGGGGCTAGTGACCTCAAAGACCTCTTTATTTTTAGGGAGAAAGGAGTGCGGACAATTAAAGTATATGAAAGGCAGTAGGTGGGCAGGGGGGCCCATAAAACCAGTAAAGGATCATTGGGCAGGGGCACATGGTGTCTAGGGCGGAGCCAAGAACAGAGGGCAATTATGCACACTAGGGTAACACTTAGTAGTTTGGTGGAACCTACAGTGGAATGAGAGGAGCCCAACCTGCATGAAGAAAAGTACAAAGTGGGACATTGGGTATGGGTTGCTAGGGATAGTCATGTTAAGGAGCTGGGGAAGGGGAACAACAGGACCCTGGACTTCATAATTGGCGATTTGGTTGCAGGACAGTGCAGCGCAGTAGACCTGGGAAATTCTAGTGTGGCTAACATACCCCGGGTTGAAGAGACAGAAAGGTCTGGGGCAGCCAACCTGAGGACGGCGGTGGCCTGTGGAGCAGAGAAGCGAAGAAGGTCTGGTGGGGCCTCTTCTGGTTCACCGGGTAGGTCTGGTGGAGCCTCCTCGTCAGCGGCATGTGGAAGGTCTGGTGTGACCTCCAGAATGAGCACCGGGCAGCAGTCATCACAAAATTGGTGGGACACCTGCATGGAGGGTGAGGAGATCCCGGGTTATGAGTGGGTACCAGTGGGGCAAAGGAGACGTGGGAGGAGGCCTGGACTGGACTATGAGGAGGATAAGGTGGTAGAAGGGGGAGTGTTGGATATGTGGGGTGAGGCAGGGAGAATGTGGTTAGGGGAGGATGGGGGGACAAGGAAATCGGTCCTCTGCTAGTTTGTTGCAGGACCCAGTTTCGGAAATGCCAATGGAGCAACCTTGTGGAAGGGCCATGGAAACAGAAAGGCTGACAGGAAAGCAAGATGTGGTGCAGGTGCCAGCCCTGAAGTGGGCACTGGAGATAGGGGTCAAATGTGGCCGGGTGTGCTGGGCCTTTAACAGGGGTTTCTGCAATTGACAATACTGTAGGTTCCATCATGAATTCTCCAGATACGTAATACGGCATCTGCTGGTACAATGCGGGGAGGGGGGAGGGCCACAAGGTACCCCAGCAGGATGGGAAGCAGCCTCAGAGAGACGGGCACAGAGGGGTTCAGGGGTCTTTAGGAAAATGTTCGTACTACAGTAAAAGTGCATAGACTGCTGATTGGTTGCAGTGGTATGGGAAGAGGGATGATGTAGAGGTACTTTTGAGGGAGTTTTAGGAAGGGTTTGGGGTATACGGGGCTTTGTGGCAAGCGCTGGGCTGAAAATTTTAAATCAAAGAGGGCGCACCTGCCAGTGGTGAGAAACAAACTAGACTAAGAAAACCGAGAGGGGCAGATGGCAGGTACGTTTGAGTTCTGGTCTATTGACACTTGGTTATTGTCTTCTATTCGGGGGATGCAGAAGAAAGAGAAAGGTCAGTTCAGGTTGATTCAACATTTGTCAGAAGGGTAGTCATTGAACAATTACACCTTGAAAGACCAGGATGTGGTGTCTAATGCCTCCATCTATGTGAAAATTGAATTTTAGATTAAAGTAGGGGTGCCTATGATGAAGAGTGATATCAGATCTGCTTTTCAGCTACTACCTCCCGGATTTTGAATTACTAGCCATTCAGTTCAAGGGAAAATGGTCTGTGGCTAAGATGTTGCCAATGTTTTGCTCGATTTCATGTGCATTGTTTGAAACCTTCAGTTTGACCCTGCAATTGTTATTCATGCAGGTGACTGACTACATTAATGTACCACATTATCAGGATGATTTTTTCTTTGACAGACAACTTGGCTTCGTGGACTGTCAGCGAATGCTGGATGGTTTTTAAGACATTCATGGAGGATGTTGGGGTCCGTTGGCAGATAAAAAAAACGCAGGCCCACGCATGGCACTGTCCTTTTTAGGGTTAAAGAATGATATGGTGTGTATGGAGGCGAGGTTGTCTGACGACAAAAAGACGGCAATGATATCGCTCATTCAAGTAATGCTGCAGAAAGTTAAAGTAAGAGTGAGAGAGGTAGAAGTGTTCTTGGGCCACTTGTACTTTGCCTGTAGAATGGTGCAGGAAGGAAGGACCTTTCGTAGAAGGCTGGGATTGTCAGGTTTGTCATTACCATACCACAGGGTAAGATTGGAAGCAGGGGTGAAGGAGGACTTAATAATGTGGGGCCCGATTCACAGAATGAACTTAAGACTAAATCCTAAACTTACTACTATTTGGTATTCACAGAATGCACTTACTACTTTCAGGATTCACAGAGTGAACTTACTACTTTCGGGATTCACAGAATGAACTTACTACTTTCGGTATTCACAGAATAGATTTAAGACTACTAACTTTACGTCCGCACTCGGGCCGTAAATTCCGGCCCGGAGGCGGAGCTTCCGGCTTGGGGCGGAGCTTCCCCCCCCCCCGGAGACGGAGCTTTCGTGGAGGCGGAGCTTCTGGCCCAGAGGCGGAGCTTGCAGCTTGGAGGCGGAGCTTCCGGCTCGGAGGTGGGGATTTAGCCGTGGCTAAAATCTCCACCTCTGGGCTACTTTCGGTATTCACAGAATAGATTTAAGACTACTAACTTTACGTCCGCACTCGGGCCGTAAATTCCGGCCCGGAGGCGGAGCTTCCGGCTTTGGGGCGGAGCTTCCCCCCCCGGAGACGGAGCTTTCGTGGAGGCGGAGCTTCTGGCCCAGAGGCGGAGCTTGCAGCTTGGAGGCGGAGCTTCCGGCTCGGAGGTGGGGATTTAGCCGTGGCTAAAATCTCCACCTCTGGGCCTGGAGCTCCGCCTCCGGGCCGCAAGCTCCGCCTCCAAGTCGCAAGATCCGCCCCCAAGTCGGAAGCTCCGCCTCCGGGCCGGAATTTACGGCCCGAGTGCGGACTTAAAGTTAGTAGTCTTAAATCTATTCTGTGAATACCGAAAGTAGTAAGTTCATTCTGTGAATCCTGAAAGTAGTAAGTTCACTCTGTGAATCCCGAAAGTGGTAAGTGCATTCTGTGAATACCAAATAGTAGTAAGTTTAGGATTTAGTCTTAAGTTCATTCTGTGAATCGGGTCCGTGATGTATTTTCTTGGAGAGTTTCAATGGAATACCATTGGCAGGTTTGAAAGATGGAGCTGAGCGGAAGGTAGAAACTTTTTCACAATGGCAGGGAGGTTTGGGCCTTGGAATCTACTAGCAGGGGCATTGGCTAGCAGAACAGTGTCTAGAAGATGAACGAATGGAGGGTGCAGCATAGCTTTTATGGAACTTTTTCACTTGGTGGTGGCAATGGAAATGTGGGGAGCTGCCTTTGCAAACAAGAAAGTTTAATGTTAATAATATGGCAGTACTTCACATAGTCAATAGACAATCAGCAAGGGGCACTCATGCATTGACATTTTTGAGAGTTTTTGTGTTGAGCTGTCTGAAGAGGAGCATATGTTTGAAGGATCGGCATGTGCCCGGTATTGCTAATAACATTGAGGATGCTTTGTCTCATTTTCAGTGGCGGAGGTTCTGTGGTCTTGCTTCGCGAGCCGATGAAGACAGAATAAGCATGCTGGCGGAATTTTTGTGAATAGGAGATAAAGGATGCACCAGCTGGTAGTGAGTTCTCTAGCAGAATCAACAAGGACAGCATATGCCAGGTATGGAGGGAATTTATACCGTCCGTGGCGAAAAAGAGGCATGCAATGGACGATGACTGGAATCGTCAGGAGGAGGTTGTGAAGTTTATCAAGGATGTGTTAGGTAAAGGTTGGTCAGAAGTTACAATCGCAGGGAAATTGGCTGGCGTTGTATTTGTTGGTAAGCTGCTTGGAGGATAGGCACTGTTGGAGGAAGAGCTGGGGCAAAGGATATTAGAAGGTGGCGTAGGGTAAAGAGGCAAAGGGAGGAGCATAAGCAAACCATTGCTTTGGTCTGATTTTTGCCAGCGGTGGGGAATCTACAGGCAGTCGGTGGCAATGAGCTGGAAACTGAATTGTTTTCAACATTGATGTCATGGATGTTTTTTAGGGCTTTTAGAGTTTCGGAACTGCGTGGGTGGAGAATAAGGAAAGGTTTTTAATGGGAGGATAACGAGATGCACTTGAATCAGGTAGTGGTAATGATTAAGAAGTTGATATGGGATTAAAGAGCCAGTGGTGCGATGGTTACATTGCAGAGTCTTTGTCCTGTATATTTTGGGAAAAGGCTGAGAGGACAAGAACAGACCCATGCGGGAAGGGTTTTCCAGCATGAAGGTGGAGGGGTAATTACAGCATTCCAGTTGTTAGGGGTATTGTGCAAGGCTTTAGAACGAGAGGTGCTTCCTGCGGCAGAACACAGGACACATTCCTTTGGAACTGATGCTGTAAAAGAGGCATGGAGGCAGGGTTGGTCTCCGGGCAGGATTATGAAGTTCGGGAGATGGTTGTCAGAGTGTTATAAAAGATATGCGGTCTGAGAATCTATAAATGATAGGGGTCAGCTTCAGTGGAAGGGAGGTGTAAGGAGGAGTCTAACTATTTTTGTTGTTTCGTTGTAGGTTCTGTTCCGTGCCTGAAGAGATCAGACATGAACATTTGGATAGTTGACCACTCATTTATAAAATGGGCACAGAGACAAGTGGCAGAGAGACGCTACGGGTACCAATTGGGTTTAGGGGAATGTGGGCTTATTAGCAAGGGAAGGGGGTATGTTTTGGTAGGAGCTGTTAAAGGGGTTGAACAGGAATTTGGGGGGTGGGGAATGCCCAGACATTCTTAAGTTTCATGTTGGGGAAAACGACTTAGTGATGAGAAAGGCCTGGCATTGTTGAGAGGGATCAAAGCGGAATTGAAGAAAATTTAGCATTTATAGTCTGATCCCTTTGTATTGTTGATGGAGCAGATTCCTTGGAGAGTTTGACGAGGGGCGGATCACCCATTGGCTATTGCCAAAATGAGATGGAAGGTCAACAGAGAAGTGAGGACATTCTGTAGGGAAGAAGGGATAAACTGGATTATACAGAGTTAAGATTTGAGGTTGAGCAATTTTTTCACGATGACGGGATGCACTTGTCGAAGATGAGGATGGATATGTATCATTTGCAATTGCATGTGCCACTGTCTGAAGCCTTAGTCACTGATATGTGGAGGACACAGTATGAAATAAGATGCGGGGTTAGGGCCAGGTAAAGGAGCTCTTCCTGGGTGGCAGTCTGCTGACAGGTTTTCAGGGTTGAAAAGGTTTTCTTGTGCTGGGGTGGGTGAGGCAGTTTAAAAGGGAAGGGGGAAGTAAGTTTATAATTATTATTATTATTATGCTTTCTTGATATAGCACATGGCTACCTGAGGGCGTCCCGGCGCTCTGATACACAACTGTACATATCCAGTCTCACTACAAGTGCCAGGGAGTAAGGAGATTGGTTGGTAATTGCTCCAAACCTCTTGGTTAAGGTTGGGCTTTTTAAGAAGAGCTTCAACCATGGCATGTTTCCATGTCTTGGGCACCTGGGAGCTGTTAATGGAGGTGTTGAAACATTTAGGAGATCTGGTAGGATGGCCCCTCTTACTTTCTTCAGTAAATGCACTGGGGCTTTGTCAGAAGGGGAGCCTGATTTAATAGAGTTCCATAGATGGGTGAGCGTGGCAAGGTCCAATAGGGGGAAATCCTCTGGAACCGCTGAATTCTCCACCACTGTTTCTGGTGTCCAGAGTGAGTTCTCCCGGACTATGGGAGGAAAGGAATTGTAAATATCTGAAATCTTATTGTTAAAAAATTCTGCAAGTTCTATACGTCGTTGTGGTGAGGCTTCTGCTAAAGAGTCGGCCTGAGGGGGGCTTGTGAGAGTTTTTACAATCTTTGCAATTTCCTTAGGGGCATTAGCTGAGCCCTTGATTTTCTCCACATAGTAGAGTGCCTGGGCTTTCGTGATCTCTACTTGGTACATTTTTATTGCTTCCCTATATGTCTGTTCCTTATCAGAACTGAAGTCTGCCCTCCAAGCCCGCTCGAGCTTTTTACATTTTTGCATGTTAGTGCTACTGTGATGTGCAGGACCAGGGCGTTCCTCTGTTGGGAGAGGTAGGACGGCGGTGCCTGCTTCATCTCTGCTCCACTTCTGGTGACACCCAGAGGTCGTTGAAAGTCATGCTGGCTGAGCAACAGTCTTTACCCAATCATCTCTCAGGCCTGTCGAACACTGGAGTAAGCGGCGAAGGAGCTGCATTTCACGTGATTTCCAAACTAGGTAAAACCCAAATTGCTTTTCGATGTGAAATATCAAATGTTGATGCCATTTGCCAGAAAAAACAAGCATTGGCATAGCCAATAGGTCTTGCTTTTGGACCTTATAAGTATTTAGTTATGCAGCACAATATCCTTGGTGCAACAACATCAACTGTTGCATGGCTAAACACTTATAAGGTCCCAAAGGCGAGACCTATTTGCTATGCCAATGCTTGTTGTTATAGTACTCATTGGCTAGCCTCCAGAGCTGGTGCGTTAGTGGGGGACCCGGCTAGCTGGAAACTTCCCCATCCCTCTTGGTCCTCTGCAACACTCTTGCCACTGCTAGTGCTTCTTCTTCTTCTCTTTTTTTGTTGCTGTGATGTTTGTTGCGCTTGCACCCAGAGGCTGTGTTCCCCCAACAGGATATTCAAGTCTGCCAAAATTTGCATGCCGCCCCAGAAAATGGCAATAAGAACTGAGACATTAGCATTGTGGTAAATTACATCGTTGCTTGAGTATTTCATTGAGTTGAATAAAAAGTCTGAACTACCAGTCTGCTAATGTTCTTACGCAGCCCAATGTTCAAAAGAAAATGGAGCTATTTAGAAAGCTATTAACAAATTATTTTTCTTAATTTGAATGTATATTTTAAAAAGTTAAGGACACAAATACATTATTCCGAATTCTTGGTAGACAAATATAATGGCCATTTAAAAGTTGCAAACCTTACTAGCAAAAGTAGTGCTCTTTTTAAAGATAGCAAAGGCTGAAAAATACATACATTACAGGAACAAATCAAACAGGAATTGTCAAAGCCAATTGGTCTAGATTTAACGTGTTAACGCATGCAGTGTTAGTATATTAGAGTGAGGCACGCGAGAGGGAAACAGCAGGAACAGAGAGGATTACACATAAGTCTCTCATTTAGCTCAATGCTAGCACTCCAGTGGAGGCGTAATAATACAATAAATCATCTAATAGCATAAGTGAGCCATAAGTGTCCAATATGCTGAAATAAGACGTGATTGACAGTCTCTCAAGCCAATGGCAGAAAAGGGGCTGGTTGAAGAAAGCCAGTGGTTTCAAGGGCAAACCCAAAGCCTACACAATGGCTATTGTTGCAGGGTCTGTTTGACAGCTGTGCGGTCAAAAAATACTGTTGTTTAAAAATAAGTGACAAGAAACAGAGCTTGCAGAACAAGATAAAGTGACCCTTTGCTGCACTCAGGGAGGACACTACACTCCCTGAGACTTCCCCCCACTGCTTTAAACTGTTGCCACATCACACCTTGAATATCAATCTCCCCTTTCTTTTAATGAAACCAGACTTGAATATTAATTTATTTAAACAAATCCTCCAAAGAGTTCATCTGTTGCTCCCATCACCTCAAAGAGTTGGTTGGGAAGTTAAAAGCATTGTACAGTGACGGCAGTTCACATAAAAAGGGGCAGTGTTACTCTGCTTTAACATATTTACTCACATTCAAAGTGTTTCTCCATAAGAAATGGTAAGGTGTTTTCCTCACAGTGTTATTTATAACAACGAAAGTTACCAAGTTGTTTCATTGTAGATATGTTGGCCTGATATTAGTCGTCCAAGTTGCCCATCAATAAACCACAGAGCCAATGGTTTGTCCAGGACCATAAAAAGCAGCATCAGAACACCAATCCACGACAGAGCTCTCACCCTGACGCACAACCGGACAAAAGCCTAAACATCTCCGCTTCAGCCAAGAACAACGCCCTTACAATCACTAAGCCATTGCAAGGTAGGAAGAGAGGGTAGACCTCTGTCCCAGTACACAAAGCAAGAAATCCAGCAAGCAAAGGGCAACCCACCAAATCATAGAAAATAAGTTGGACAGAAAGATTCTCAACATTCAATAAAGAGAGCCCAGGGAATGCTCCAGGCAGCAAACTTCAAATGGCCTAAAATGCACAGGCCGTACCGAAAAATGGCGGACCAGCAGAACCCCCCCCCACCATAAACGTATCCAGAAGAGCAGAACCTCCCCCTGAGAAATCCCAAAAGAAGTAAATGTACTTTACCTGTAGGGAGAAGAAACTAGCACAAGCACGCGCCTCGCGTGGCAGCAGGGGGGAGGGTGGAGGGGGGAGGGGATGGGGATGGGGAAGGGAAGGGCGGTAGGGGAGGTGTGCCTGTGCGATTCCCTTGTGGAAGCGTGCGGCAAGGCGCGATGATTGCGACCATATGGCCCCACCATATGGTGCTGCGCGCTCCCGCAAAGGAATCGCCAGATGTGCATGCGTGGCCATTGCAAGCAATGCAACGTGTGCACATTTTTGCCCCCAAAGCTGTGCCGATGGCTAAAGGTATCTCTCCTATGCAGCGCATGTGCGCTGCGTAGGCGAGACCTAAAAAGCAGTGTGCACATGACTATTAATTAGGAGTAGCCAGGTGCTGAATATTTGAGTCTTGGCTTTCCTTCCGGTACCCCGGGCACACACAGCCCTTAACCTTGCTATCATTGGTTTCAGGGACCATACAGTATGCAACAGGAAACGGTACTGGAAGCCATTCTGTGGTTTAAACTCCTTTACCCAAACTTCTCAGCAGAAATAAGAGACAACCGAGGGCCTAAATGTAGGAGAATAGGTCAAGTCTGTGATGACAGTGGAAGTCAAAGGGAGTGTGATGTCACTTCCGCCAGCTCTAGCATGTTGGTGAATTGACTCCTCATGGATTCCTCTTTAAGCCACATACCACATCATGATATTCTCCAGTAATGTAGCCAGTCTATGGTGTTTACTGTGCG
This sequence comes from Lissotriton helveticus, assembly GCF_964261635.1. Lineage (NCBI taxonomy): Eukaryota > Metazoa > Chordata > Amphibia > Caudata > Salamandridae > Lissotriton > Lissotriton helveticus. The sequence goes on along the minus strand of NC_136059.1, from coordinate 1,222,507,928 downwards.
CATGTAAATACCACAGGCTATTTTGTGTGGCTAAAACAATTGCTATATGAAAGGATTTAAAAAAATTATTCTGTTATTAAATTATGAGTGGACAAAAATAAAGAAAGCACAGTTACAAAACTGGTTCCACATATGTACATAGATAAACGCGTCAGAATGTGACAGTCTCTTTTGATGAACAGCTACCAGAGGAGCTTGCCAAGTTCCTTTAATCACAAAATCCTTTCATGTAAGAGCACGTCTTGTGAACATGGCGTCTGTCACCTCGGAAAGATATGTTATGAACTAATCAGATTCTGAACGTGGCAGAAGATTGTCAGGTTGCCTTTCCAATCGCCTGGAGGCTTGAATTGTGGTCGTCACTCTTTTCATCTTGAGTGTAATGACGTGAGACTGGCGTTGCTTCTATTTTTGGAAGTCCGCACGTTTTCGTTCATGTTTCACTGAAAGTATTCAATCGAGTTTATACAAAACTAACTCGATTAACTGATGAAATATCTGAGTCAAAATACAAAACCAGGTTAACAACAATGGAACTATGATTCCAGGAACAGCTACAGATTTAAAGGTTAGAGGCAAATTAATAGGAAATATGTATGCCTGAGACGGGTCTGCAACTGGCTCCTCCGCCTATCCGGAGGAGCGTCGCCCCACTGCTCAAGGAGCAGTGTAAAAGAAAAAGAAAGTTATAATAACTGAAGTTATCATTTTATTTTTAGTATGGTCACAGGCGGGGTGAGGCTTGGCTCCCCTGATGTCGGGAAGGAGGAGCGGTTTCTGCACTGTGTCTCGGCCGGCCAAAGCGTCATGCGCACTCTGCATGCTCTCTACCCAGGTTGCAATACAGCCTGGGTGGAGAACATGCCCAGGCCCCCAGCCCCTGTCTGAGCTCCAAACCATGGCACTCAGACCAATCAAAACGCAGCATTGAAGTGTTGTGATTGCCTCAGGGGAGCCTATGTGCTTCCTGGAAGAGACACGATGTGGGAGAGAGGGAGGAGAGACACGGCGAGATCAGGTACGTGAATTTTAATTCTTTTTTTAACACAACCCCCCACTCCTCTCCTCCCCCCCACCCCATGCTGTACCAGCCGCCACTGGCCTAATCTAGTTTGAGGACGAAGCGGCGGCATCCACCCTCATTAGGGCAGTGGAGGATTGCCCCTCTGAAGCCAGCACATCAAAAGTGAAAAAATCGGTAATAAAATGAATTACAGTTGTATTTTTCACTGCTCCCAGTCGGAGCAGTGTTTGGGGGAGGTGCATTGATGCTGACTGGCAGCAGGGGAGTAGTGCTCACTCCACCACTTTACCTTGCGCAAGTCACTTTGGCTGGCTGTCTTGTGATGGCCAGCCTGACTGTCTCAGACAGCTAGGTGGAGAGCAGGGACAGGCCCCCTGAGCCTGCTGGAGCATTAAGGCAGCTTGCTCCAGCCAATCATGGCGCTGTTCTCATGCTGCTCATCTGCAGCATGAGAGCAGCATCCGGATTTACGGGCAGGGTTGCCTGAGGCTCCGGGAGGTGCTGTAACGCTGATGTCAGAAAAAAGAAGATAACACGGAGGAGCGCGAAACACAGGTAAGTACATTTTAATTTTTTTTAATTATCTTTTTGGCCCCCACCGAGTTTGTCGCTCAGCCCTCTCTTGGGGCCCGATGTAGGTAGCCAAATACCGGTCGGTAACAGCCAAAAATCGGTAATTTCGGCCCTTACCGACCGGAATAAAAGTTTCGAGATGTATGTGGAAATAAAGTGTCCGAATCGGTAAAAACCAGTCGGTAAAATACCGAATCGGTATTTCACGAATCGGAATATACCGAATTCTTATTTACCGAGTCGGAAAATAAGAAATGGGTATTTTCCGAATCGGAATATACCGAATCTTATTTACTGAATCGGTAAATAAGAAATGGTAAAAATGGCATATCGAGATGTAGGAAACCCCAAAAATACAGAATACCATGAAAATCGGTATTTAAGAGTCGGTATTTACCATGGATTGAAAGCAGGTGGAAACCAGGTGCAGGATATAAAAGAAGGCCCCAAAATGCAACAGTGCAACCACAATGGCGGCTTTCTACATAATGACAAGGCGGCTACGGATACAGGCAGCAGGAGAGAGGGTCTGGCTAAGGGAAGAGCAGGTGTATCGGCAGAGGATCACCCTCTTCCAAATGACTGAAGCTGAGATCCTGCAAAGGTATCGACTACACCCCAGAACCACCCTGGACTTGATCAGGGACCTCCACCCATATCTGGAACACCCAACCCCAAGAGCACACGCCATCCCACCCCATGTGCAGGTGCTGTGCTGCCCACACCTTCTTGCTTCTGGGAGCTACCAGAATGTGATTGCTGTAGTAGGTGGGGTGTCCCAGAGCTGCCTGTCATGTTTTTTCAGGAAATTCCTGGACGCCATGATGCAGAGGATGGGACACTACATTGAGTTCCCTGACACACCTGCTGAACTAGCAAAGACCAAAACCGATTTCTACCAACTCGCACACTTCCCGCACATCATAGGCTGTATCGATGGCACGCACATCCCACTATGCCCACCTGCAGCAACAGAACACATTTATAGAAACCGGAAGTCTACGCATTCAATCAATGTGCAGGTGATCTGCAACGCTGCCAACATAATTACGGACATTGTTGCCAAATTTCCAGGGAGTATCCACGACTCCTACATCTTCCAGAATAGTGGGATATACAGACGCCTTGTTGCTGGTGATTTTGGGAATGGATACCTGCTAGGTAAATAACTGTGAGACACCCTGATAGTCAATGCAGAAGGAGCAATCATGAGTATGTGACTAATCATTATTTCATTTTCCACCCAGGTGACAGTGCATATGCCCTGCGTTCATTTGTCCTCACCCCCTACCTGGATCCATCCACCAGGAGTGAAAGGCGTTACAACGTGGCACACAGAAGAACACGTTGCGTGGTGGAACGCACTTTTGGACTGCTGAAAAGCAGATTTAGGTGCCTCCATAAGAGTGGAGGTGCACGGCAGTACACGCCAATTATCTGTTGCAAGATTATTGCGACCTGCGTCATGCTGCACAATCTTGCCACCAAGGAGGGCACAGATGTAGAAATCACATATCATGAGGACATAGATGATGGGACAGAACAAGCTGATCACAATGCAGCAGGAGCAGCGCCAGCAACAGATGGGAGACTGAGACGCACAGAAATCACAACCAGATATTTCTAATAGAGTGAGGAGACACAGGCATGTTTAGTTCCTGAAGCACTCAGTTTAATATGCACTACTGCACTTCACATATACCAGAGCACATGAACCAAATAAAATCCACTTTTCACACTGGGTGGCCAAAGTTCACATCACTGTGACCTGTCCTGTGTTCAGGATTATTTGTTAATGTTTGCGTTTACGTAATATGTTGTGGGAGCTACGGGGCAGGGGGTCAACTTGCGCAGTGGTGCCGGGGTCATCTGCATGGAGCCTGCTGCTCCGACGAACGTCCTGTACAGGCGTGCTGGATCCACTCCTGCTTGTGGACTCCTCTGTGTCCCCGACTCACGTGTTACCAGCAGTGGCTGACTGCTGTGTCAGCAGTACCTCCATAGCAGAGGTCACTCTCCCCATGCCCCTGGAAAAGTCACTGCAGCAGTGCACAATGTCAGTCTGCATGTTCACTGACTGGCGGCATAGCAGGGTGGTTGCAGTTGCCAAACGGTTAATGGACTTATTCAGCTGCTTGAGTTCGTGCCTATTCCTGCGCCTTTCTGTCTGGTCACTCTCCAGCATGTCACAGAGGGAACCCATGCGCACACCCATTTCCCTCACCCCCTCTGCCATGAACTCCATTCCTTTTCCCATGGACTTCTTTCCTAGGGCCATGGAGCATATCCCCGATCAATGTTTGACATCCTACTGTTCAGGATGCGCACCTGTCTGTGCACAACAATGATCCCTTTGGACTGCATGCGCTGGATCTTCACCATAGTGCTTTCCAAACCAGCAAAGACCCCCTGCACATCCTGCCCCTCGTCTCGCTCACGTGCCCTCGACCACGGACACTTGCACGCACAGATCCTGATGACCCCTGTTGCCCTGCGTTGCCAGCCAGTGGTGGAGTGCTAGGTGTGTGAACCTCCACCTATCCTTCATCAGAGCTTTGTAGGATCCTGAGTGGTGGAACATCCTGCCTCCTTGGCCTCACATGCACAGAGGACCCTGAGGTTGGTGTTTCCGGAGGCTGTGTCCTAAACAGCAGGGGTGACAGTGGCTGTGCTGTGGTGTCTTCCTCCAATGCTGTGGGTGCCTGTGCTGTGGAAGTGTCCCCAGGGACAGTGCTGGGTCCTGATGTGTCAGTAGGCTTCTCCCTCGCAGCCGTTGCTGGTGCACTTGCCTCCCCTCCCTGCGCTGCACTGCGCGATGACTCTCCTGTGGGCAGACATGGACAATGATCACCTGTGTGTCTTCATTACACACATTCCTATCACACAATTTCCTAAGCCTCAACTGCTTGTGTATGGGGAGTGTGGCATGGCATGCAGAATTATGTGTTGGCTGCTTTGATGTATGGTCCTATGACTACGACTACCATGATGCATTGCTGGTGAGTACTGACATGTGTTCTGGATTGTGATTCAGTCACCCACATTGGGGAAGGGGCCAGGGAATGGGTGGGGATTCATATCCATGCATCTTACCTTTCTTTCTTGCAGCTCTGGCTGAGCTGTCAGCATCCCCAATCCAGTGTATGTATTCCGGCTCCATGGTGGATTCCACCAGCTGCTCCAGTTCAGTGAGGCTTGGTGCACGGCTCTTCCCTCCACCTGTGGCTGAGGATTCTTTCCTCTGGGTTGCAATCTTCTTTTTGGTGGTGATCCTCAGATCATACCACCTTTTTTTGATATCTTCAATTTCACGATGTGTGACCCCTAGGGCATTTACTTTGCTCTGGATCGACAGCCAGGTGTTTCTTTTGACAGACTCTGCTACTTGCAGGGACTGTCTCCCAAAAAGCTGGCTGTAATGCTGCACTACCTCCTCCACCAGCACCTGGAGCTCAGTTGTGCTGAATTTTAGCTTCCTTTTTCTGTCACCTCCATCCTTCTGGCCTTCCTGGGACTCCATGGTGATGCTCTGCTGGGCTCAGTGCAGCCTGCTCCTCTGTCTCCCCTCCAGCTCTCTAAACAGTTCTGTAGCTCTGCACCTGTATGGGTGTGGCCACCTCCAGGTACTGGGATGTGGTACTTGCATCTGATTGGTTGATTTCTCAGTTGCTTTGTTGTGGGGTGTGGTGGGTGTCCCTGATTGGTTCACTGGCTCACATGTCTTCTATTCGAATTTTCGAGATCGGATTTTACCGATTCGGTAATCTCCGATTCGGTAATCTCCGATTCGGTATCTCCCATTCATTCCTATGGGCCTGGAGGCCCATAGGGTTGAATGGGTGATACCGATTCGGAGATTGCCGATTCGGAGATTACCGATTCAGTATTTACCGAGTGTGGATTCCGATGGTTACCGATTCGGTATTTTTTACCGATTTTTTAGCTACATACAGTTTTCCGCTTCATAAATACCGATTCGGTATGAATCGGTATTTATGAAGTGGTAAAATGAACTTACCTTCATCGGGCCCTAAGTCCCTCCGATGTTGAGGATCACCGCCCACCACTGTATAAGATTCGATTAGAGAGACTGATGGGCGCAGCCAATAACAAATAAAAATTTTCCCATTGACATGATCGACAGTTTTAAAAAAAGCACGGATCAGGAGAGACTCTAAAGAGACTATGTAGAAAACAATAAGTAAAAAAAAGGAATAAAACTCCTACAATGATAAATAACTCTAACCCCCTCTTTATTGTGGTCTGTCACAGCATCAGAAAAGGTGACACAAAAACAAATTTTGATTTATTCTTCCAAGACACAAAAGCATAGATGTCAAGTTTTCCAGATCCATGCACGATGTGTTGCTACGGTCAAGTTTTTTAATCTTTGAATTCTGGGACTTATAGTCTTGTTTTATGATGGAACAAACAAGACTATAAGTCTCAGAATTCAAGGAAAAAATGTGGACTGAAGCAGCATATGACACATGGACCTGGGAAACCTGGCAGTGCGGATAACTCATGGGGGGAAATGTCTGAGATCCACCAAAGAGGTGAGCAAAAGGTTGGTTGTATAAAGGGGGCAACAATACAATTTAGTGGAATACAGCCCTTAGTCACTAATATTGAACCACTCATATATACAAACAAGCACTGACAAAGCCAGTAGGTCTAGCCTTGCCTGAAGAGCAGTGACTTTGCTAATGCTGGTTTTCCTTTGGCATATTTTATTATTAGTTTACCATCCCATTCGAAGAGAGCACATGCATGTATGACTGGCCATCTTTGAATGTTTTTGGTGTTCTTTAGTATTTATTTTTATTCCAAGATGGCCGATGCATTGCCATCTTGGATCACTAAATGATGAAAATGAGAAGAAGCATTAAAATAGGGACACCAGTGCTTGCACTAGCATCTATCATCACCATCAAAGATGGTCACCAAAGCAGTGCCCACACAGGAGGTGGCACCCAACAAGAGTCAGTGAGTTTGCCGGTTGTAGTGCGGGGTGAGCTGTTGGCCCCCCATGAAAAGCAAAAAAATAAAGTTATAACTTAGTAATGCCTACTGTGAGAGCCAGCAGGCGAGAAGAAAGGTAGTTTGGGTCACAGAGCATAATTAAAGCAGCTATTTAAAGACCGAAAAACACATGTTGCTTTTCTGTCTTCTGCTCTTTTTGTCTAGCTACACAGTGGCAGGTAGAAAGGAGACATTTATTTATAGCAACATGTTTATTTTTTGCACTCTTTAGGAAATTATAAAAAAGTTAGAATCATTCTGCATATTTCTACACATTCATAGCTAATGAGCCTTTTTTTTATATGACTTGAATTAACCTGATTCAAGTATTCTTTTGCAACAAATATCTAATAGCCATGCTCTCTCTTTCATAAGAAAGAGCTACTAACCAAGGTTTTAAGTGGTAGGAAAGGTGATGGCGAGACCATGTTTTATAATGAATAACATAGCCCTGCTGTACATGATAAAGATATTGCAAGTCACTTCAGAGTTCCGTATTCTTATAAAGGAACTCTGCCTTTGTACTCTTCCCTCTATGTGGTCGTTTTAGTCTGAAATTAAAATTTGAGGGTTTGTAGGTACCATTTTCAAAGTGAATATGTCCATATCCGTGACAACCAAATGAAAACCAAGACAATTTAATTTTCAGCAATTTACCATCAGGTATGCTTCCAATAAGTTGATGCCTGAGGTCAGTGCCTTCATCCTCATCACTGTCATCTTGCTGATGCATGTCACCAGCATCACCCTGGGGTTGCCACTGGTAATATGCATCAGGAATGAATGGTATGTTCCTCTTCAGGGTAATATTGCAAGGTATGCAGCATGGCCCACAATGTTGCAGGCCTTGTCATATGAGTAGAGGATGGCCCCTCCGGTATTATCCAAGCACCTAAACTGGACCTTCTGGATTCCAACAGCTCACGCCACAGGACCTCTTGTTTGTATTTGGGTGTGATCGAAGCCTGGGTTTTTTTTGTTCCTCAGATGTGCCAATATCCAGGTATGACTTTGATACCCTGATTCTCCTAAAAACACATAATGACAAAGAAAAACAGAGTTATACTTAAGTATGGCTGGCCATGTAATAACAGTTAAAATGGAGTAAACAAATGGCTGAAATTTCCCAAAAGGTCTGGCCAACCTATGTGTACGGCTTTCCATCTGCTGAGGTCTGCTGCTGCCAAGTAGAAGCAGTGAGTGTGAGAAAGTGCCATCTTTCTTGCATTGGTATGCCCCCACTTTTTGCTGAACTGCTGATGTGCTTTGACTGAGTGTGCCCTGGGCTCCTGGCAACCAGGTACCCAGGGCCTGTGTTCCTTCCATAAAACTGTGTTGAAACTAAACCCCAATTGGCTTCTCTGGCCACCTATCAGCCCCTAGTAAATGGTACCCTTGGTACTCAGGGCATGGTGACCAGAGAAGATTCCTAAGGGCTGCAGCACTTATTGTGCCACCCTTAGGGGCCCTGTACACTGACATCCACACACTGCCTTTGCAGGCTGAGTGTCTAGGTACAGAACTAAACAAAGAGTTGACATGGCACACATCCCTGTGCGCCCTGCCCACAAGACCCACTGCCCTGGCATACCTCAGTCACCCCTCTAGCTAAGTGCCCTATGCCAGTGGTGTGGGCACAGGTGCATGAGCCCTGTGCCCCTACAGTACCCAGGGCCATCCCTGGGCACTGTAAGTGTAGTGATGATATAAGAGTATATGGTGCTGGGAAGTTGTCATTACGAACTCCACAGCACCATAATGGCTCCACTGAAGACTGACAAGTTTGATATCAAACCTCTCAGCACATTAAACCCACACTGATGCCAGTGTGGGATTTAATGTAAAATGCACCAGAGGACATCTTAGAGATGCCCCCTGAAATCCTATCCTACAATCCACGTCTTGTCTGAGAGGCTGCCTAGGCTGCCACACAGCAGACATGTTGCTGGACCCCTGGGTGGAGAGCCCCCCACTCTCCTGGGCCTGCAACAATGCACATCCTGGGCGAGGTGATAAGTCTCCTCCCCCAGGATGGGCAGGCGAAAGCTTCAAAGGCCTGCCGCCCTTATGAGCCTCTTCAGACCACTTGCTGTACTCAGCAACTGGCCCCCACCAGTTCTGACCCCCACTTTGACGGGAAGACTGGCAGGAAACCCTAGGTCTGGAAGGGGGGTGTGCCAGCCTGGGCCAACCCCACCCCTCAGGTGGGAGGGGCGAGGTGAAGCACGACCCCGGGCTCCGGGCCATCTTGAAGATGGGGCGCCCTGCCGAATCACAGTTAGGCTCCTGTCCCATTCCCACAGGAGAGGAGCAGGCTAGGGTGTGTACCTACACCAGGACAAGGACCTATTGGTCCCTGCCCTTGCCCTACCTGTAACATGCCTAAATTCAGTATTAAGGGGCACCCTGAACCTTCGTTCCTGAGATCCCGATAAGAAAAGAAGAAAAAAGATCAAGAAGAAGAAGACCCGCCGTCCAGCTGCTAACAACAGGACAACACCAACTGACTTGACTCCAGCCCTACCGGCCTGTCGATCCTGGAACCTGCTCCTGCTTAATAATAATAATATTACAGAGTTTTGTAGAGCGCGAACAGCTACCTCACGAGAAGGTGTCCCGGCGCTATAGTAACAGTGTTGTGCCCGTTTAGGTAGAGAGCTGGAATCTATCATGGTGTCTAGCGTGGTTGGGCGAACAACCAGGTTTTCAGTAAACGCTTGAAACATGCTTCGGATGGGGCCTGTTGGAGAGCAGGGGGTAACGAGTTCCATAATGACGCCACATTGGCCGAGAAGGTGCGTCCACCTAACCTGGCTCTTTTAGCTCTAGGGGCTACAATGCGTACACTGTTGTTGGATCTAAGGGACCGGGCTTGGGTGTATCTTGGTAGTCTGGCTTTCAGGTCATTTGGGCAGTTGCCGAACAGAGATCTATAAGCCAAGGTGAGTGCTTTAAATTTTATTCTGCTTGCCACTGGCAACCAATGAAGGGAAAGGAGATGCGGAGAGATAGAGTGCTTGTAAGGAATCCTCATTAAAAGTCTCGCAGCCGCATTTTGGACCATTTGGAGTTGTTGTATAAGATACTTTGGTAAGCCCAGATACAAGCCATTGGCGTAATCCAGCCTTGATGTAACTGTGGCATGGATTACAGTTTTTCGGCAGCTAGTTGGTAAAAGTCGGAGAATCTTACGAAGATTTCTCAGTTTGCTCATACAGCAGCCTGCCACTTGCTGGATATGTGAAGCAAAGGACAGCTTGTCGTCCCACCGGACTCCAAGATTTCTTGCTGAATGGCTGGGCGAGGGGGCATGTCCCATCTCTGCCGGCCACCATAGCTCAGATGGTGGAGGGGGGCTTTTGCCAAAAAAGATCACCTCTGTCTTGCTGGCATTGAGTTTTAGTTTATTGGTGTTCATCCAGCAGGCCACGTCTTGTAGGCACCCTTTCAAACTCAGAAAGGATGCCTCTGACACTTCTGAATATGGGAACACCAACTGGGTGTCATCGGCGTATGAAATTGCCTTGATCCCCCAGTTGGCAATTAGCGTGAAGAGTGGAGCAAGGTAAACATTAAATAGGAGTGGGCTCAAGGCCGAGCCCTGGGGGACACCACAGCTGAGGGCTTTAGGAGAAGAAGAGACATTCCTTAGTGCCACCTTCTGAGTTCTTTGAGTCAAGTATGATTGTATCCACTCCAGAGCCTGGCTCTGGATGCCCAGCTTCGCCAATCGTAGCAGCAGAATATTGTGGTCGACCGTATCAAAGGCGGCCGACAGATCCAGGAGCACCAATATAGCTGAGTCTCCCGAATCCATCGACCACCTCACTGACTCGGCCACCTCAATTAGTGCTGTTTCAGTGCTAAAGCCGGGTCTAAAGCCTGATTGTGTCTCGTGTAATATTTTATTTTGCTCAATAAATTGATTCAATTGGCGCTGGATAACTTTCTCAAGCATTTTGCCTGGTGCTGCCAGGAGGGAGATCGGGCGAAGATTGTTGAGGTCCTTGGGGTCCCCGTTTGGTTTTTTCTTTAAGGGTAGTAGAGTAGCATGTTTCCAGATATTCGGGAATGTCCCAGAAGAGATGGACAAATTCCATATATGCTGAATAGTGGGGGCCACGAAGTCGGCTATGCGACTCCAAAGTTTGGGAGGGCATGGGTCGTCCGGCGAGCCCGATTTGCATCGGCTGAGTTCCAGCTTAACTGTACTCAAGTCTATCGGAGCAAATTGTGTCAAGATAGCACGGTCCGTTGTAATGCCAGCAAGATCGTTTTTTTCCGTGATCTTCTCTGGGCCAAAGGACTCGTAGACTTTCTTTATTTTTGAGTCAAAGAAGTCAGAGATGCTATTACAGAATGAGACCGATGGGAGGACATCCCTCTCAACACTCATAGGTTTAAAGAAAGACTGTACTATTTTGAAGGTTTCCCTACTTGGGTGTTCAGCTTGCTGAATAGAGTTCGCATAGAACTGTTTTTTTGCTTTTCTAATAGCTCTATGCAATTTTTTGGATGCTTCCTTATAATAGGTCTTCTGTAGAGGTTCATAGTTTTTCCTCCATAAGCGCTCCAGTTTTTTGCAATCTGATTTTTGTAGTCTGAGCTCCTGAGAGAACCAAGGAGCAGATGGAGAGTCTCGTTTAGATGTAGCGGCCGTCGCTGGGGCAATGGATGATACCATATTGCCAATCCAGTCATTTAGTAGCCGGGCATCCGTCTCCACATTGGAGGTGAGGGTCGGAGGGTTCTGAGCAAGAGCTGGACCCATGATATCGGGGACTAGTTTGCTCCATTGTCTTTTCATGAAAGAGCACTTGCTTGACACAGGTTTATCAACTGTTACTTTGATTAGGAATGGTATCAGAAAATGGTCTGACCATATTAAAGGTAGCGGTGTATCTGCCGACACGTTTGAAATATTGGTAATTATTAGGTCAAGCGTGTGGCCCGCTCTGTGTGTGGGGTCCTTATTAACGAGTCTGAGGTTAGCTGAGATCAATGTAGACCTCAGTAAATCTGCTGAAGGACAATCTGCCCTGTCCATGTGAACATTGAAGTCTCCGACGACAAGAAACAGGGTGAAGGAGGGAGCTTTGGATGATGATATCCATCAGAGTAGTGAGGTTGGGTTCTTTCCCCCCCGGAGGCCGGTAGATAACTAGTCCTGCTAGGGATAGCTGAGATCCCACCTGAAAGCAGAAGTGTAGTCCCTCTAGACCCTGGGAGCATATGGGGGCAGAGGAGGTGAGTGTGAGCTGTTCTTTAAATATAACTGCCACTCCCCCCCTCTTTTATCACCTAGTCGATTGGAGAAACAGATTTTATAGCCAGACGGGATAGCCAGTGCAATGGCAGTCATGTTATCGTCGTTAAGCCAGGTTTCTGTTAAAAACAATATGTCCCACTGGTGACCTTCCAACAACAGCCTTATATCATCTGCATGCTTTGCAAGGGATCTACAGTTCACAAGTCCCGCGCTAAGGTCTTTGCTGATTGGTGGCTTGGATTTATTAGATCCTACAGCCTTTGTACTGGCCGGTATGCCTAGTTGTAACCCACATGCCCTACAGGTATAAGGGAGAGTGGAGGACCCAAGATCGATACTGTGAGCACAAGTTTCTGCCAAGGTGTTGAGAGACCATAGATTATCCCTCGACCAGACAATTCTATCTTTATGTGCGATCTCACCGTCAGCGTGTCCGGCCCCGGTCGCGGTCTGGTCGCGGACGGGCGCAGACGGGCTTGCCTTAGGCGCACCTTCGGCGCGCAAACGGCGTGCCCGCTGCGCTCGCCCGCTGCGCGACCGGGATATGCACATATTTTATACCGTTGCAGGTGGGGGAGGAGTCGGTTTGGGAGCGTGGCCTAAGCAGGGGGCGTGGCCTCCGCTTGTGGCGAGGGAGCGATGGAGTTTGTTATGCAGCGTTAGCGCTGCTACGCTGTGACTGCTTGCTAGCTACAAGTGAGTGAGATTTTAAAACTACACAAGTATTCTGTGACAGTTTAAATTTTAAAAACACAATTCAATCTGTGACACTCAAAGTTTAAAAAAGGTGCCTCGCTCCCGGCTTCCGCCTCAGGAGCACAACTCTGGAATCTGCCTGGCGCCCAAAATCGGCGTCTTTGTAGTGGTCGGTTTGGGGGCGTGGCCTAAGCAGGGGGCGTGGCCTCCGCTCGTGGCGAGGGCGCGAGGGAGCGATGGAGTTTGTTATGCAGCGTTAGCGCTGCTACGCTGTGACTGCTTGCTAGCTACAAGTGAGTGAGATTTTAAAACTACACAAGTATTCTGTGACAGTTTAAATTTTAAAAACACAGGGGCATATTATCAAGGGGGTTTATCTCCGCTTTTTTGGCTTTAAAAGCCAAGAAAGCGGAGATACAATTATCTCCCTATTACCAAGCTGTCGCTAACACCAGTTAGCGACAGCTAATAGGAGATAGCGACCATCTTGGGCCCCGCTTTGCATGTCAGTGATATTTATCACTAATGACATGCAAAGTGGGCGTGCCAAGATGTTAGCGACTGGAAACAGTCGCTAACATCGCTATCTCCTATTACCAACTTTTGGAGATATTCGTGCTAAGCGCGAATATCTCCAAAAGCTAACACCTGCCCTGAGCAGTTCTTAGCCATGTTAACCAATGGGAGGTGGATAACATGGCTAAGAGCATTTGCTCGATAATGCATGAATATCGCTGACTTTTCAGCGATATTCATGCATTGCGGCCGTTTTTTATCGCATTTGCGATAAACCTTGTTAATAGCAAGGTTTATCTGCGATAAAAATCGCCGATGTGCGGCGATAATTTTTGTCTCTAAACAAGTTAGAGACAAAAATTATCTCTATTGGTTGGTAATATGCCCCACAATTCAATCTGTGACACTCAAAGTTTAAAAAAGGTGCCTCGCTCCCGGCTTCCGCCTCAGGAGCACAACTCTGGAATCTGCCTGGCGCCCAAAATCGGCGTCTTTGTAGTGGTCGGTTTGGGGGCGTGGCCTAAGAAGGGGGCGTGGCCTCCGCTCGTGGCGAGGGAGCGATGGAGCTTGTTATGCAGCGTTAGCGCTGCTACGCTGTGACTGCTTGCTAGCTACAAGTGAGTGAGATTTTAAAACTACACAAGTATTCTGTGACAGTTTAAATTTTAAAAACACAATTCAATCTGTGACACTCAAAGTTTAAAAAAGGTGCCTCGCTCCCGGCTTCCGCCTCAGGAGCACAACTCTGGAATCTGCCTGGCGCCCAAAATCGGCGTCTTTGTAGTGGTCGGTTTGGGGGCGTGGCCTAAGCAGGAGGCGTGGCCTCCGCTCGTGGCGAGGGCGCGAGGGAGCGATGGAGTTTGTTATGCAGCGTTAGCGCTGCTACACTGTGACTGCTTGCTAGCTATAAGTGAGTGAGATTTTAAAACTACACAAGTATTCTGTGACAGTTTAAATTTTAAAAACACAATTCAATCTGTGACACTCAAAGTATAAAAAAGGTGCCTCGCTCCCGGCTTCCGCCTCAGGAGCACAACTCTGGAATCTGCCTGGCGCCCAAAATCGGCGTCTTTGTAGTGGTCGGTTTGGGGGCGTGGCCTAAGCAGGGGGCGTGGCCTCCGCTCGTGGCGAGGGAGCGATGGAGTTTGTTATGCAGCGTTAGCGCTGCTACGCTGTGACTGCTTGCTAGCTACAAGTGAGTGAGATTTTAAAACTACACAAGTACTCTGTGACAGTTTAAATTTTAAAAACACAATTCAATCTGTGACACTCAAAGTTTAAAAATGGTGCCTCGCTCCCGGCTTCCGCCTCAGGAGCACAACTCTGGAATCTGCCTGGCGCCCTTAATCACGGCGATTCCTGCGGACAGCAAACTTGGACAACCCGGAGGACCTGCCTGCCTCGACCCTCTAACAGACTGGGACTCCCCTGAGCAGAGGCTCTACTCCAACAGCAATACCCCTGGTGCCAGCCAGGAACGCCAAATCCAGCCCACTCTGCACCCGCCAAGCCCGGCCCGTGCCCGAGTGATCCAACACCATGAGGACGTCCCCCCGGTGACTGGGACCCGAAGTCTAGTGCCCAAAGACCCTCCTCGATGACCCAGACGACGCCTGCAGCCTCAGAACCAGGGACCCCCCTAACCGCGACCAGCTGAGGGTAAGCTTTCCCGACGCCAAAAGACACCCCTGCACCCGGCGCCCCATGGTCCCCTGTGCCTTCCTTTGGGGTACCTACCTCTTTTCCAAGATCCCAACTTACCTCTTGAAGTGGTGGTCGCACCTGAAGAATCTCCGTCCCGGAAGCCGGTCGCCTTTGTTCAATTTTTAACTTTCCCATTGGTTAACATTGAGCGCCCGACGGCTCAAAAGCACCTGCACCCAGCCGCCCGAGTGCCGCTGGAAGTGCAACTACTACCCTACTCTATTTGCCCACTTGCCCTGAGTAAGTGACCAGGAGCTCAGCTCCCACACAGCCACGTGGCCTGCTTGCTTGCAGCCACCAACCAAAGGCCCCTGACCCTCCATTGGATTGCACTGGGCCTACTCGCTCTGCACCCGGCTGCCTCTGTGCCACTGAGGGTGTAACTACTGTACCTTCCGGACCCTGGGAGACCCCTGAGTCTATGTCTAGAACCTTAACTTCACCAGTTGAGTACTCATCTGGAAACCGATAACTCACTTTCCTGCCATTGGATAACATTGACTGGTTTGACGAGAAAAATCTTCTAAGTGTGAAGTTTTGAAACTCTAAAATATTCCTATAAAATCAGCTGAGAAACGAATTTCGAATTACTCACCTGGAGTCAGAAGAGGAGCCAGTACTGTACATCTCAGCCCAGTACTGAACCGCAAAAGTAATTAGAACTGTATTTACCCATAACCTTAATTTTCTCCCATAGGAAACCATTGACTCTTTTTCTCTGAAATTGCTTCTGTCTACTTTTGAAAATTACAAATATTCCTTAAAAATCGTACCAACTACTAAAACGTAAATACTTACTTGTCTTAGGTAGAGACCCCAGTACTGAACCTAGGAGTCCAGTCCTGGGTTGCAAAAGTAACGAGAACCTACTTTACCTGTGACTTGAATTTCCTTCCATAGGATAACATTGTTAGTTTTTCACTGAAAAGTTTGTCAACTTTTAAAATACCTTTATATTCTTTAAAAATCATTGCAATAACCAAAACGTTTTTACTAAACCGTTTTCAGCTTAGACACCAGGACTGAATCTAGCATCCAGTCCTGGAGTTACAAAAGTAATCTATAAAGTAATCAACTGCATTTATGTAGAAAAACCCATTGAGCTCAATGTTAAATTGTGTTTAGAATTGTTTTTTTTTTAAGTCCTCATACACCATGTTGGGCATTCTTGATGGGATGCCTCCAGCTCTTCTCATCTGGCCAACTCGTTCCGACCCTGGTATTAGGCCTACGACGGTAAAGAGATGGGGTTCCCTCAAGCCATTACTGTTTCCTTGATCCACTCCTGTTCACACCGACTGATGTTACTTGGGAGAGAAGGACCAACAGAACCCAGGTAAAATCATAGGATTATTTTTACAGATTTTACCGATTTCACCAGGCTACTAGGGGCGCCCAAATCTTATCTAGGCTCATGCTGTCACAGGCTATGTCTGATTCGCTAGTAAAGATGATATATTTCAGACATTCCGCAAACGTTGGAGGGTTTACGGATTTCCAGGCCCTACATATTTCTCTCCTCGCCAGAATTGTAACATAGAAGATGAATTTAGAGGCTAGATCTTTCAAGCAATAATCTATCATCAAGGCCGAGAAAAATTGTCCTGGGATTGACCTCCACTTGTTGCTGGAGGACATCTTCTAAGAAATTTCTCACCTCCATCCAATAGCTGATAATCTTCGGACAGTCTGTGAACATGTTGAGGTCATCCGCCGCGGAGTGCCTACATCTAGGGCAATGATATTCAGACCCTGTTGCCCTGGCTAGTTTCGCCGGGGTCCAACATACCCTATAAGCGGTGTTAAGATGGTTTCTCTTGAGAGCAGCTGGTTTAACTACTGGCCGTAGCATAGTGAAAGAGTCACCCAAGATGTCTCCTAAGTTGTGAATATTGGAGCCAAGAGCATTACCCCAGAGTTTTTGAAATTCAGACTCGGCTGCTCCTCCATCTTCTAGAAGGGACCAATACCAAAACGAGATCTCATGATTCAAGCCTCCCATTTTAAGAACCAAATTGAATCTTGGGCTTGCTTCTTCATGGTCCCAGGACTGAGTTGCCCACCACCCCGACAGTTGATAGTATTTAAATCTCGTGAGCGTGCCACCTGTTATGCCAGAGAGACACTCCCAGCTCATCAGCTGTGTGTCCTTCTGGAGATCACCCCAAGATTGAATACCTGCCAATTTCAGAGGCTGGGAGAGTTGATCTCTTAGACAGACCGGGGTACCTGGGGAGTCCCAGATCGGAGCCTGACATGTATAGTAAGGGATTTTGAGGCTTTTCCTAACAAAAATCCAGTTTTTTAATGCAGCCACCAGGACCTTAAGCCTGACTTTATTGTAAAACTTGGTGTCCCCGAATTTGAAAAGGAAAAACTCCTGTCCTTGAGGGATATCATGTAATAGTGCCTGAAACAGTAGGCCCAATGAGGACGGAACAATCTTATTAGACAGGACTCTAAAGTTTTTAAAATGGAACGCATGGCAATAATTAAGTAAATCTGGTAGAGCTAGACGACCCCTATTTAAATTTCTCCTGAGCTTTTTCCAAGCAATTCACGGGGACTTGGTATTCCAAATAAAAGAGCCGATTTTTCCCTGCAGTTTTGCGATGTCTGAGGAGTTGAAGGATAATAGGATTTAGTTAAATAGAAAGGTTATCTTTGGCAGGATAATCATTTTTATAAGATTTACTCTCAAAATATATTCAAAGGGAGGCTTGACCACCGGAGTAGCTGGCTACAGACATCTTTAAAAACCCTGTTCCAGTTGATCTTGGGATTAGCATCTATCTTCTGTGCTAAATGGATCCCAAGATACCTCATTCAGGGCTTAGTCCCCTGTGTTCCGATGCCTTGATTCCATTCCATAATCCCAGTCTTGTCTTTATTTATCCTGTAATCCGAAATTTCCCTGAATAATTTGGCCTGCTCTACTAATCTAGAAATGGTTTCTACAGGGTTGGTTGTATATATAAGCAGATCATCTGCATACAAGGCAAACTTTAACTCCAGGTCAGATATTTTAAAAGGTTTAATCTGACAATCGGTCCTGAGCCGGCACACAAAAGGTTCAATATATAAGTTGATTAAAAGAGGTGACAGAGGGCACCCCTGCCTGGTGCCACGGGGGATGGTGACCCAATCTGTCAGGGCTCCATTGATTAAAATCATCGCTTGAGGACAAGAGTAGAGAGATCTAACTGCTGAAACAAAATTGCTGGGAAATCCAAAACTATAAAGAGTTTCCCAGAGATATGGCCAGCTCACCTGGTCAAAAGCCTTAGCGGCATCAATGGCAGCTAACGTTAGTGGGAGTTTCTTATCTACCGCGACGTCTATAGCCCCAATAGCTTGAAAAGTAAGATCGTTCAGCTGCCTACCTGGGATGAAGCCCCTTTGATCCTGATGTATTATAGTTTTAATGATTTTTGCAGTCCTAGCTGCCAGCACCCCGGCAAATATTTTATAATCGATATTTAAAAGAGAAATGGGTCTATATGACTCAATTTTTAAAGGATCTTTGTTGGTTTTCAAGATCAGGGTTACAGTGGCTTCGGACCAGGACTTTGGAATAGGCTCACTGAGTATATATACTTTATTAAAGAGATTTTTTAAGACCGGCACTACTTTATAAGATATTACAAGGTATTCCTCAGTGGGAAGCCCATCCGGGGTGGCCGCTTTACCTCTAGCCATTTTCTTTAGCTGGGCTTCTACTTCGCCACTGTTATGCCAGAGTGTAAAAAAGCCCTATCCGCTTCAGAGACCTGTGGGAGGTCTAGCTGATTTAATCAATCTATCGCTTTCTGAGGTCTATAGTTAAAATCCTCCTTATAGAGGTCCTGCATAAATACTCTGGCCTCCTCCCGGATCTGATCATCACCATATAGGGTAGTCCCTGTACATCTTTGAGAGATACTTTTTATCTGATTCCTTGCCCTGTTTGCCCTGGTCTTCGATGCCAAAAGTGAACCACATCTTTCCCCATAGGCAAAAGTTTGGAGCTTGCTGGCATCCCACCTGTCTTTTAGGATCTTATCGAAATTAGCCTGGAATTCTGCCCGAGACCCTCTAGCTCAGTTTGCAGACGTGGAACTAAGTTCTGGGCAGGTACTGAAGCCCGCTGCAGCTCTTGCTCTTTTTCTTTAATCTTACAGAGACGATCTTCCTCCAGCCTTCTCATAGATTTACTTTGTCTAATCATCAGCGAGCTTAACACACCTCTTAGGACAGCCATAAAGGCCTCCCAGGCTATCTGATCGTTTGTAGTGCCAAGATTGTGCCTGAAGTATTCCTCTGCTTGGACTGCTAATTCTGCGTTTACCTCCTCCTTTAATAATAAGGATCTATCCAGAGTCCACCTTTTCTGGCATTTTTTTTAACTTTAAGTTGACTTCCAATTCCACAACTGAATGGTCTGAAAGAATAGCAGGAATATAGGAAATTGAGTCTACCTCCGAAAAAAGGGACTGGTCTAACAGAAATAAATCTATTCTAGAGTGATGTCTGTATTTTTTGCTGTAAAAAGAAAAATCCCTATTGCATCCGTTTTTTACTCTCCATGTGTCTAAAAGGCTAAAGCCTAGATGTAGGTAATAGCAAATTACCGAATGGTAAATACCGAATTTTACCGATTCGGTATTTAGTAATCGGTAATTGCTATGTAGGTAAAAAATTCGGTAAAAATACAGAATCGGTAAACTTTGGTAATTACCGATTCGGTAATTAACGAATAAGTATTTGCCATTGATTCCTATGGGCCTTGAAGCCCATGGGATTCAATAGCAAATACCGATTCGGTAATTACCGAATCGGTAAAATTACCGATTTCACAAGGGGGACACCCTGTTGCACTCCTGTTTCTGGCTTGTGTGCCATGTGACACACAGACATGCCCTTGGGGCATGTCTGTGTGCCACATGGCACAGGTGTGCATGTACACTGGAATTCGTTATTTACCATTGAATAGTATTGCATGGTAAATAACGATTCGGTAAGGGCCTGTGGCACTGATTACAGTGCCACCTACATATTGATTTACAGAATCGGTATACTCACGATTCTGTATTTTACCGATTCTGTAAATTTACCGAATCAGTAAATATACCGATTCTGTAAATTAAGCCTACCTACATGTCAAATCCCAAATACCGGTCGGTAACGGCCGAAATCGGCCGTTACCGACTGGTATTTGGCGAGCTACATCTGGCCCTAAATTCCTTAATGACATTTTTAAGCTCTGAGTGTGATTTACGGGGGATGATGTATTTGGCTTTAGAGGTGCGATCTAATGACTCATCAAATACTAAATTGAAATCCCCCCTAAGATGATAGGTGCTGATGTACCCAGAGGCTCGCATTTAGCTTTGAGAGGGCCCCTGGATTGTCTTGGTTCGACCCATAATAAACTGCACACACCAGGGGAGACCCATATATTGATAGGGTAGCCACAAGCCATCTCCCTGATTGGTCGGTAACAAACTTTTCGACTTTTATCCCTGTGTTACTTCTGATTATTATAGCCGACACCCCTGGTGCTGTCCCTTTATTTAGAATAAAGGCCTTCCTGGAACCATCTAAGCTTACCGAACCCCACCCTGCACTCATGAGCCTCTAAATGTGATTCTTCTAATAAGCAGATATTGGCCTTACAGTTGTTAAGGAATTCGCTCACTCTAGACAGTTTCCTCCCATCTCTTAAGCCATTCACGTTCCAACTTATTAGTTTGATTTTGTAAATACTAGTAATTTTTTTAAACTTTCCGGCAAACAAAGATCATTGCCCGAACTAGTCGTTTGCTTTCCTTAACTTTTAGTTGTATGAGGACTGATTTATTTTTTATTCCACCCTACCCCCTGCCCCCCCCCCACCATCCCCCTGAGGAACCCCCTTTCTTCCCCCTGGCGAACATTGTCGCCTATTCGGGACCACCCTTGAGCCAACACCAGAGCAAAACCCTACCATATGTGAAATTGTGCATAATACCTTATGATACCGTAACTTAGAAAAAAAGTGACCCCCCCCTTAAACAATGTACGGAATTCTCCCCCTTTTTTTGTATTCTTTTTTTTAAACTTTATTATTTCCGTCTTGATTTTATTGTGGGTTTTTGTTTTTTCTTTCGAGCCTCTGCTTTTTTTTTTTTTTTTTAGTATTTCTTTAACCATATAGAAGAGGGAAGAATGGGTAGTAGACAACTCCAACGCTCCAGCTAAATGAGAACCTAATGGGAATTCTCTTTCATTAAGATCAGAAAGGTTTCGACTTCTTGGGGAGAGCTGAAGTTGTGGAGCTTATTTTCTCCACATCACCTTCAGCAACGCCGGAAACTTCATCTGAACATGTGCCCCCAAGCTCCTGAGCTCAGGCATTCTTGATCAAAACTCCCATTGCCTTGGGGCGGTTATTTTACCCACGTCAGAATGGGTTTGATAATCCACATAGTTAAATTGGAGTGTCGTATCCGTTAGCGCCCTTCCCAGTATCAGCCCCTTAACCGCATAGGTTTGAAAGTTAACTAAGATCTTCCTGGGGGCTTTCCTGTCGGGGTGCAGCCTGAAAGGATCTCTATGGGCCCTCTGAATTTCATTCTCCAGGTCTATCTCTTGTCTATCTTTTAATACTCCCTCTCTGAGGAGTTTGCAGATGAAAGTTTTAACATCCCCACTCTCGACCCCTTCCGGGATTTTCAGGAATCTCAAGTTGTTCCTCCTGGCTTGCCTCTCCAACCTCTCAATGTCCATTTGAAGCGATTTGTTCTGCGTCTTCAGACTCTGAATGTTTTTTGTGTTCCCCTGAACTACATCAGTAACGGCCTCTACTTCTAACTCTAAAACCCCGGTACATTTACAGATGTCATCTAATTTGGCCTGGAGTTCAGTCCTTGAGTGTGTGAAACCTTTTGCTGACTGAGTGTGTACAACAAATACTTTGCACTGTCCTCTGGTACTGCCTTACTGCTCGACCAAGCTACCACTTTGGAGAGTAAGGTCAGCCCTGACTTTAACCTCTGTTATACCTCTGGGGGTTGTGGTCTCTATACACACTGTACCCTACTGTGGTCCAGTATATATGGAGCCACTTTCTCACAGTGAGTCATGGGTGAAATCTGGAAATCTTGTACAGACAGTAGTGCTACAGGGGCCCACAATGAAAATGACCTGCACGTTGATTGAGTATGCTTCCGAACTTGCATCCGGTCATTAGGTGGCATCAAGGCAATGAAGAATGCCTTAAAATCCTTAGAACTCGTGCTTGAAATGGTTCAGGGTCACATTATCTGTAGGAAATTGCACGTAGTCATGCACATATCTGGGCATGCCATCCATGACCTGGTTCAGGATAGCCTAAAAAGTTGACAGAGACATTCCATTTGAGTCACCCACTGTATTTTGGAAAGAACCAGTTGCATCGAAATGTACCACTACCATAATCCTTATAATAGGTGGGATGGCAGCCTGAATTCTGATGTCTGGCAATATTTCAGATTATAATTGCTGTCCCAATCTCTCTATGATGTTGCGGTTAAGCCTTTACTTCTTAATGATACGTATTTCCTGCATGGTTTGTAGCTCCAAACGTGGTCTGCACATATGCTCAATATGTATCCTTCTTAGCCTTGCCTGCAGTGGATGATGAGCACCTCTCCAAAATATAAGTGCAATGTCTAAATGATATTGGTACACGCATGTTAAGTAGACACACTTGTTTAATCATAACGCTAACAAAATTTATGAATACACACACACTTAACTACAATGTGAGTGCTGTTGTTGATTTGACTCACACACGAACATATTTTTTGCAACAGACACAATTACATATAGTTTCTTGTAAGTAACTATCAATTAACCTGTATATACATTCAGACACTTTAATGATTTCCTTTGTACAAAAATAACAGCTGTGTTAAAATAAAAGTAAAATATTTTACATTTATAGTTTTAAATGTGTTTATTATAAACACAAATGTATTTATTTACAGATATAAAAAAATATGTTTGTTTAAATTTGTTTAAAAAGTCAATCAAACGTGTCAGAAATGAATCAGGCACCAGTCTAAATCTGATATTCTAGTTCTTGACGGAAGCCAAATAATGGATGATGTATGCTTCCGTCACTGATGTAGTCCCAGACCACCATATTGGCAGGGATACCCTATGCTGACAATGGTTTTTAAAGGTTGACCTAGCCTGGCAGATGCCTGACATATCAGGCATGGACGCGGACTACTAAGCTAATGGTGTACCTACCTTTTCCGGGGGCCACAATCCCTCATTAGTCCAATGGGTACGTGATAGCTAGAATCTGTCATTAGCCATGCTAGTGTCTGTTTTCTGCTGGGGCTCACCATGACTGAAAGTGCAGGTAGCAGGGCCCCCAACTTCACTCCAGAGGAGTTGAGCATCTTTATGGAGTGGGCCGTGATCAACTACAGCCAGCTCAGAGTCAGGTACTTAAATACATGTATATTCATAATTAAAAAATGTATGTTGCAACAAATAATTTTGTAAGAGACGTGATACTCTGACCCTAATATTTCGGATCTCCCATCAGCTGCACTAAAAGTTTCAGCAATCCTCTGGTCCCAAATTTGTGTGGTACACACAGGATACGCCACCACCAATGTTGCGCAGTCACCTGTTTGCAAAATCGTTTCATTCTGTGGTAACTGATATGTTAATCATGGAGTATCTCAGCCACCAGACTTGAAACCAGGCCCTTCATCAATTATTTAAATTGGCCTACACTCCAAGGGTGCAGATCAAAAATGTTAGGGATGCTCAGATCTCTAGAAAGCATTAAGGGAAAGATTTAGCAAGGTTTGTGTGCCCCTTGTGCCACAAAAAGGGGCACAAAGGCAATGCATAACCCAAGTGAGATTTATCAAGCCACGCAAGGACACCTTGAATGGCCTGCATGGCTTGAAAAATCTAGAGTCACGCAAGGCAGCACAAATCGCTGCCTTGCATTACTCTGTTATATAAATGCAGGGGTTTTGTCCTACGGGGCCAGGCAGGACACAGAAATTTAAGTAATACACAATCGCCTGGTCTCGAATTTCATGCTGTTTTTTAATTATCAGCAAAATATGAGCTTCAAATCAATTAAGTAGCTCATGTGTTAGTTCACTTATTTTTAACAAGTTTCATATAAGCCATTTCTTCATTTTTTATACGAGGTTTTAACACATTCTAACATAAATTGTAAACACATTGTGCTCAACAAATCATAATTCAAAACGATTTCATGCGTATGAATAAATCAATACAATTCAATCTTTATAAAAACTTCATACAAAGGTACACCAGACACAGTTATGTTTCAGTCCTGTCTACTTATCACTTTATATGTTTCAGGACTGAATTACACCATGGGCTTGTTTTGACCTAATGTGCCCAGCTAGGACACCCTTTTGTTTTCTGCCCTTGGCGAATTGGAGAGACGAATCTGATCGGAAATGCCGACGCGTTTCCAAACCCGGTCCAATTGTTCGGGTTTTTCCTCAGGGTAAACCTGGGTACCTTAATGTTCCAGCGCCGCTTTGGCGTGTACACTCTTGATTTAGAGACTTTTTTACTTGTAGTAGTTGATGCAGTGAACTCGTGCTGCAGACCGATCCTGTGTTAAAAGACGGTCTGGGGGAACCACCCTTTTGTGTGTGCCGTAGTTTTGTCACTTTACTGTGTTTCGGCGCGTCTTCGTTAACAAGTTATTCTGCCGCCTTCAATGTTTCAAGCTTCTGACTTGTGGTTTAATTCAGCCGTGCTCGCTCCTACTGTTTAGCGTTCCGCCATGTCTCTGCTGTGTGTGACAGCAGAGACATGGCGGAACGCTAAAGGTAGGTATGTAGGACAATAGTACAGAGTTTTGTGGCTCCCAAGGCCCAGGCAGCGGTGATACCATCCTCTGTTGCCTGGTGTAATACCTTGGCTAATTATTTTCAGGAAAAAATAGCCTGTATACAACAATCTTTTTTGGATGGGCCCAAGCTAATTCTGCCTGCTTCGACTGAGCTACAGGATAGTAAGCGGGGTAGCACCTTTTCGGGTTTCAGTCCGGTGGAGCTAACTACGTCACTCAGAATTCTGAAAGCGCTTAAATCCAGTTCACCGAAGGATCCGTGTGCCACGAGGCTCCTTGCGGAGGTGGCTGACACTATTAACTTTGAGGTCAATCTACTGATTAATCAGTCGCTCCGCGAGGCTAGGGTCCCGTTGCCATGGAAGCAAGCACTTATTCTGCCCCTCCTAAAGAAGCCATCCCTTGACCCTCTGTCACCGGGCAATTATCGGCCTATCTCGCTCCTGCCAAGTTTAGCCAAAGTCTGCGAGAAGGTCGTGACTTCTCAGCCTACCAACTTTGTAGAGGTGGCTGGCCTGCTACATCCGACGCAATCTGGGTTCCGTGCAGCTCATAGCACGGAGTCTGCGCTGCTGGAGGTCACAGAGGTGATCCGTGAGTGCCTGGATGCCGGCGAGAGAGTCGCTTTGGTCATGCTCGATCTCTCGGCGGCATTCGATACGTTGCCCCATTCGCTTCTTCTGGATCGTCTAATGGCAATCGGCATCTCGGGCTTTACTTTGAGTTGGATCCGATCTTTTTTGGAGGGCAGATCTCAGCAGGTGTGGCTGCCTCCCTGTGCATCTGCGCCGTTGCATTTGTCTACTGGCGTTCCGCAGGGGTCATCCCTTAGCCCTCTTCTGTTTAACATCTACATGACTCCGCTGGTTTACCTTGCGGAGTCTTTGGGGGCTAAGGTGATGGCCTACACTGATGACACACAACTCCTGTTCTCCTGGAGGAGGGGAGAAGACTCGGTTGAGGCCGTGCAGCATTGTCTTGCCGAGGTGTTTCATTGGCTGGCAGGCGCTCAGTTGAAGTGCAATGAAGAAAAATCGGAGGTTCTCCTTTACGGCCCATTCCCTGTGGATTTCAGGGACAGAATTGAGGAAAATTGAATTTTGCCCTGTCATGTGTCCCTACGTGTTCCCCATCATATGTTATATGTGCATGATCAATATGCATATTTACCCCCTTGCCCGAATAAAGACGCAATTATGGTTGTGTCCAACGTTAGTATGTCAGTTATCCAGTCCCTCTTGAAAGCAACGTGAATTAGGCTTCTAGGCCTATGTTGCCAACGTCTTTACATTGTGCACGTTAAATCATCGAGTTTTACCCGTTTCTAGGCCTCACAGGGCCCGTACACCAGATTCAAGCCTCAAGTATCCTGAACCACTCCGAGGAGAGATGCAGCCCCGCCCGCATCCCTGACCCTTCACTTACTTCCTGCCAAGCAGCGCGGTGCCCGGCCTGGCCTGCCTGCCTGTCTGCCAAGAATATGTTATGCTTACAGTTATCAGTTCAGCTCCCCGGCTTCACATTCCTAGCTAACGAACCGCATAAACATCCTCATCTATAGTCTAGTCTTCCTGTCTCCATACAAGAGAATTACTGAATTAATATCCATAGAAGATTCATAGCACACGCAATACATAAAGAATATATGCATGCACCAGCCTTAGTGACAAGTAGCCTTTGCCCTGATGACTTTTAGATTCAAGCAACATGTACTCCAAACACAAGATATCAGATATGCTATAGGTACAGGTCGTTCTGACATCCCAGACTTTAGTCTCCTCTAAGTATGGGCGTAAAATCCGCTCCGCTCGCGGATTTTTCGGATTTTCGGCAAATTCGCAATCCGCAAACGCTCGCGAATTTGTCGAAAATCCGTGAATCCGCTCGCGGCGGATTTTTTGCTTGGTTGCGGCGCGCGGCGTGGTGCACGGCGTTCACTTTCCGTCATTTAGCGTTTGCCGAGTTGTTTTTCTCGATCATATTTTGAGAGTGCTGCGCCATTTTGGATCTTGCTGCGTGTTCCCGCGGGAGTTTGGCTCCCGCGAATACGTAATCGCGGCTTGCCACCTTGCACAGCACATCTCGCGAGAGTTCGCAATTGCGAACACGTAGTTGCGGCGGAAAGGAACAATCTCGCACTTGCGAAGTAGAGATTTTGCAATTTCGCACAAGAAAATCACCAGCAAACAGGATAAACCTTCAGAAAATGATGATTTTGATCAGAATCACTCCTCAGGTTGACATTTGCATGGCCTTTCTTTTTGCAAGGAGTCCATTTTGGGGGGGGGGGAGGAAGGAAGTGCCCCACAGTCTCCAACTTCCTGTTCCTGTCCAGCAGGCTCCTCCCAGTGCTTTGTCCATCTCCTGGTCACTTTCATTTGGATCTGGAGCTGGAAGGATTACTTTTTGTGGGTGCTGCTGGATATTTGGATTTGAGGCCTTTTTGACTGTCTTTGGATCACTTTTGGATTAGAAATCAACTTTCACAAGTAAGTTTGTTTGGGGCATTACAGTTGCTGCAAGTACAATTTTGGAACTTTTTCAGAAAATTAAATAAATTATATTGTGGGTAGCCACAGTATCCAGTAGGACCAGGGTTGGTTATGGGTGCATGATACAACTGTTTTGTTGAATTTAAACACCATTGAGGCCATGGATGGGCTGGGATTGTGCTGATTTTTGTTGTTTTTTTGGGCCTGCTGGTGGGGCCCTTTGCCCAGGGGTGGTGAGTGTTGCATGGGCCTAGTCTTTCTGTGGGGTGTCTTCTTGAATTTAAACATAATTGAGGCCATGGATGGGCTGGGATTGTGCTTATTTTATTGTTTTTTGTCGTTTTTGGGGGGCTGCTGGTGTGGCCTTTTGCTTGCCCAGGGGTGGTGGTGGTGCATGGACTGAGTGTGCCTGTGGTGTGGTCTCACTCTCTTTGATGTAAACATCATGGATGGCATTGGATTGTGGTGATTTCTGGCTGTTTTTCTGTTTTTTGGGGGTGTACTGTTGATGTGGACTGGCCATGTGGGTGGTGGTAGTGGCCATCTTGAGTGCTGGCTGGTACAGGCAACATGTGCTTGGGGTGTAAGGGGGCCATTTTGAGGAGAGGCAGTGTCTGAGGCCTGCACTTATTTTGCCTACTTTTCATCCCTTATGCCCAGGGGTAGTGAGTGTTGCATGGGCCTAGTGTTTCTGAGGGGTGTCTTCTTGAATTTAAACACCATTGAGGCCATGGATGGGCTGGGATTGTGCAGATTTTATTGTTTTTTGTCGTTTTTTTGGGCCTGCTGGTGTGGCCCTTTGCCCAGGGGTGGTGAGTGTTGCATGGGCCTAGTCTTTCTGTGGGGTGTCTTCTTGAATTTAAACATAATTGAGGCCATGGATGGGCTGGGATTGTGCTTATTTTATTGTTTTTGTCGTTTTTGGGGGGCTGCTGGTGTGGCCTTTTGCTTGCCCAGGGGTGGTGGTGGTGCATGGACTGAGTGTGCCTGTGGTGTGGTCTCACTCTCTTTGATGTAAACATCATGGATGGCATTGGATTGTGGTGATTTCTGGCTGTTTTTCTGTTTTTTGGGGGTGTACTGTTGATGTGGACTGGCCATGTGGGTGGTGGTGGTGGCCATCTTGAGTGCTGGCTGGTACAGGCAACATGTGCTTGGGGTGTAAGGGGGCCATTTTGACAGGCAACATGTGCTTGGGGTGTAAGGGGGCCATTTTGAGGAGAGGCAGTGTCTGAGGCCTGCACTTATTTTGCCTACTTTTCATCCCTTATGCCCAGGGGTAGTGAGTGTTGCATGGGCCTAGTGTTTCTGAGGGGCGTCTTCTTGAATTTAAACACCATTGAGGCCATGGATGGGCTGGGATTGTGCAGATTTTATTGTTTTTTGTCGTTTTTTTGGGCCTGCTGGTGTGGCCCTTTGCCCAGGGGTGGTGAGTGTTGCATGGGCCTAGTCTTTCTGTGGGGTGTCTTCTTGAATTTAAACATAATTGAGGCCATGAATGGGCTGGGATTGTGCTTATTTTAGTGTTTTTTGTCGTTTTTGGGGGGCTGCTGGTGTGGCCTTTTGCTTGCCCAGGGGTGGTGGTGGTGCATGGACTGAGTGTGCCTGTGGTGTGGTCTCACTCTCTTTGATGTAAACATCATGGATGGCATTGGATTGTGGTGATTTCTGGCTGTTTTTCTGTTTTTTGGGGGTGTACTGTTGATGTGGACTGGCCATGTGGGTGGTGGTGGTGGCCATCTTGAGTGCTGGCTGGTACAGGCAACATGTGCTTGGGGTGTAAGGGGACCATTTTGAGGAGAGGCAGTGTCTGAGGCCTGCACTTATTTTGCCTACTTTTCATCCCTTATGCCCAGGGGTAGTGAGTGTTGCATGGGCCTAGTGTTTCTGAGGGGTGTCTTCTTGAATTTAAACTCTATTGAGGCCATGGATGGGCTGGGATTGTGCAGATTTTATTGTTTTTTGTCGTTTTTTTGGGCCTGCTGGTGTGGCCCTTTGCCCAGGGGTGGTGAGTGTTGCATGGGCCTAGTCTTTCTGTGGGGTGTCTTCTTGAATTTAAACATAATTGAGGCCATGGATGGGCTGGGATTGTGCTTATTTTATTGTTTTTTGTCGTTTTTGGGGGGCTGCTGGTGTGGCCTTTTGCTTGCCCAGGGGTGGTGGTGGTGCATGGACTGAGTGTGCCTGTGGTGTGGTCTCACTCTCTTTGATGTAAACATCATGGATGGCATTGGATTGTGGTGATTTCTGGCTGTTTTTCTGTTTTTTGGGGGTGTACTGTTGATGTGGACTGGCCATGTGGGTGGTGGTGGTGGCCATCTTGAGTGCTGGCTGGTACAGGCAACATGTGCTTGGGGTGTAAGGGGGCCATTTTGAGGAGAGGCAGTGTCTGAGGCCTGCACTTATTTTGCCTACTTTTCATCCATTATGCCCAGGGGTAGTGAGTGTTGCATACTTGCATGTCCCTAGTCTTTCTGTGGGGTGTCTTCAATGTAAACATCATGGATGGCATGGGATTGTGCTCATTTTTCTGTGTTTTGTCGATTTTTTGGGGTGTATAACTGAACTGATGTTCCTCTGTCTTCCATTGCTTTTAGGTGCACAAGAAGACTCAAGAGAACCACCAGTGCCAGGAAGAAGTCCTGCAGCGGTGTGTGCAGCATAACGTCACGCGACGTCACGTCTGGACACAGAACCCTCTGCAACTCGTGCAACTGCTGCCTGCTGACCTGCTCTGAAGAAGATGGCCCCAAAAAAAGTAACCCGTAGCTCCTCTAGCAAGAAAGGTGCCAGTAAGGAGCAGAAGAAGCAAGTTACCAAGGACACTGGTGTGCCGCCCGCCCCTTTTTTTGGGAGTAAAAAAAAAAGTATGCCTGCAGCAGCAGCAGCGGGATCTGCTGGGGACCAAGCTGGCAGCAGCACCCCCGCTCCATTGGGCTCAGTGCCACCACCACCACCACGCCAACTTAAGTCCAAGCCCTTGAGTGCTGCAGAGGCAGCCAGTAGAGTTCTTCAATCACCATCGACCAGTGATGTTGGCTCATCGCAAGAAAGCAGCAGCAATGTCCCTCAATCAACACAGGTTGTTGTAGCTCATCTGACGAGTGTTGAACAACCACAGCCGCAACAACAATCACATGTGCAAGTACAAGCCCAAGTACATGTGGAAGGAGAGGCAGCGCAAGGAGATGCGCAAGCAGAGGTGCATGGAGGGTCACAACAAGTGCCCACAATAGTTGTTCCTCCCGAAGTAGGGGCACATCAGGAAATCGACAATCAAGGCGAGGTATCATTTGAGGAAGCCACTCCTCCTGATGATCCTTCATTGTCTTCCACACCCCTAGCAAGGAAGAGATCAAGGGTGGTGTCTACATCCTCTTTAAGCACACCTCCTTCTGATGATACGGATCAAACTTGGGAACCAGCACCACAGCCGTCTGAGAGTGAGGCACACCATGATCCAACAAAGGTAGTTAAGCGTAAAAGGAAGCTCGTCCAAAGTCTCAGAGTTATGGAGTGTGATGAGTCTCAACAAGAAGTGGCGGATACTGCTGCTGATGAAGACTCTGCCAACGACGACCCAGTCATCATAAAGGTCACTGCAGCCCCAGCGGGCATGCAGCAAACAGACATTTTGACCCTAGCCCGAAGAGCTGCTGAGTGTGATGATGATGATGATGATGTTGTCGATGAGGAGGCAGTGGAAACACCACAATCATTGGAGTTAAGTAGTACACCAACTCGTCCCGCTTCCATATTTCTTTCTGGCAAGAAGAGACCTCCGTCAACCTCGACCTTAATTAGTGGCGGTGAAAGTGCAAAACGTACAAAAGTTGGGCAATCCAGATCCTCCACTTCATCTGGCATTAGCTTCATGACCACCACCACCAGTATCGCCGCCTCCTCCATGTCCCACAGACACTTCAAGTCCCCAGTTTGGGACTTCTTTACTGTTTGTCCAAAAAATCCAAAGTTTGCCATTTGTACCATTTGTAAGCAAGCAGTTAGTCGTGGTAAGCCAGGTACCAACTATGGTACCGGAGGCCAGAGAGGTCATCTTAGGAGACAGCACACTGTCAAATGGTTTGCGCACCTAGATGCGATCAAGAAAGGCCAAATTCAAGGAAACGTTGATGTTTCATCTGATGATGACGAGCAGGAAGAAGACGTGTCAAACACTTCCCTTACACCCAGTACCCCTGTCAGCAGCACACCCAATGTGAGGCACACTAAGAGTGTTGGAGCGAGTGAGACACCAACGCACAAAAGTTCACCAGCGAGCAAAATTGGGTCAACGAAGTCATTATCAGCCCGTAAATGCTTGGTCCAGGGCAACATTAGAACAATGCTTACTTCAGACGTGCCATATGAACGCAACCACCCACTGACGCGTCTGTATAACACTAAGCTGGCTAAAATGCTAGCTGTGGACCTTCTACCTTTTTCTTTTGTAGAAGCGGTAGGTTTTCTTGAATTAGTGGCAACGCTCTGCCCTAAATGGAAGGTTCCGAGCCGGTTCTATTTTGCCAGAGTTGCGGTTCCAGCACTACATGAAGATGTGCTGGAGGCGATTGGGGCAGCTTTGCAGAAGAGTGCTGTTCACACAATACATCTGACAACAGACATGTGGACCAGTGGCGCAGGCGCTGATTACATGTGCATCACTGCACACTGGGTCTCTTTTTCAGGTGTTAAAGCAAAGCTAAACGCAGGTGTTAACCCGGACAAAGTTTTCAAAGCTGCTCGGAAACATGCAACACTAGCCATGTTTGGCTTGGAGAAAAGTCACACAGCAGAAAACCTTTTGGAAGAGTTTGACAAAAAGGTCTTGAACATGCTATCCCCCCTAAAACGCAAGATTGGTTATGTTTCCACGGATAATGGCGCCAATGTAGTTAAGGCCATGTTGCAGGGTCACTATTTTAGAGTGCCGTGTTTGGCGCACTGTATCAACCTGGTAGTTCAAAAATTCTTGAGTGATAAAGACAGTACAGCGTTCGAGGTAATGGCCACCTGCCGCAAAATGTGCAACCATTTCAGCCATTCTTTTAAGGCCCGGAAGCATCTGAGGAGACTGCTACTTCAACGTGGAATGCCAGTGAAAGCACTCATCCAGGAGGTGGCAACACGTTGGAACTCAACCTTCTACATGCTTGAGCGTCTGTATGAGCAGTATACGGTACTCGATCACTATTTCTTCACAGAGGGTACATCTCAGAAGGAGGACCTGCGGATGAGTGCGGCGCAATGGGACATAGTTAAAAGCCTGACAGACATGCTTCGTCCTTTTGAGTTCTTCATGCGTGCAGTCAGCCAGGAGGACTGTAATTTGGGAAAAGCTATCCCATTGTTGTGCATGCTGGAGCACCAACTGATGGCGGTGTCTTCTGAGTTTGAAAAAGATGAAAAAAAAAAAGACCATTTTATTTTGTCTCAGAAATTATTAGAGCGCCTACGTGGTGATGAACGTCTTAAAATGATCAACTCAGAACAGCATTACATTTGTGCTACTATTCTGGATCCACGCTACAAAAAGGCGCTGGCAGACGAAGCATTCTTTCCTTTTGCTGATGCAGATGTTCAAAAGTACAAACATTGGTTAGCCTGGTCAGCCAAGAGGTTTGAAAAAGAACGGCAGGTTATTGAAGGAGAAGCCAGTACATCAGCATCAGCATCAGCAGGCCATCCCCAGTCACAAGAATCCACTTCTGCACCTGTGGCTGGGGCACAAGTGACCTCTCAGCCGTTAAAGACACCGGCAACTGGATCATCTGCACCACACACAATGACAACACTAACAGTGGCTGCGGAGGAGGATTGGCTAAGTTTGATGGGGTATGGTTCTCGAAAAAATGTCACAGGCACAGCAAAAAGTAAGCAAAGTGGAGGAACAGTTGATGACCTTGAGTCGATGGTGCAGGACTATCTGAATGACTCAACAGAGGTCTTTCTTAATGAGGAGCCATTGCAGTATTGGCATGGCAAAAAACAATTGTGGCCACAGCTCTCCAACCTGGCTATAAACTATTTGTCTTGCCCACTCGCAAGTGTGTCTTCTGAACGTGTTTTCAGTGCTGCTGGTGGCATTGTAACTCCCAAACGGAGCCGCCTCTCGCCCAAAAATGTGGAGCGGCTGACAATGATCAAGATGAATCAGCACCTCATACCACCAGATTACAAAGTACGAGAAAGCACGCCGCATGAAGACGAGGAGGACGGCAACGTAGATGAGGGGATTTTTTCTCTGTTCGGTGGCACTGACCTCATCCAGCCTGAATTCGCAGAGTATGATGACGAAATCTTGTTCTTATTCCCTGACACCGAGCCCTGAAAATGAGACAATCAATCAAGAACTTTCTTTTTCGTCCTTATTCACTTTTATTCCTGTGTGCTTTGTGTCTCTCTTTCTTTGTTTTGCACAGTTAATTTAATTCAAACTTTAATCACCTAATCCCAAAAACAAGACCATCATCAGAACTGTCTTCACTTGTTTGCTTATTGATTTGAAGGTGCCGCAGTCTACATTCCTCAGGTTCACAAGTTCTGAAGAACATGCTCCTCTATCCTCCTCCTCCAGACTGCGATTTCCCTCCAAGCAGAGTGCTGGATTACGCCCAATGAAGAAAGACTCAGCACTTGTGGGGGTGTTGTACTTCTTTGCGGGTGAGTTGACGGATTTGGGCCCATTGCTGTGAAGCTCTAATAATGGACAAAAGTGTTTTGGACCAAATATGAGGTGGAAATTTCTTGCCGTTTTTGCTGACTTGCTTGCCTTTGAGGTGCTCTTTGGCGGGGTTCCGGGTGTTTGTGGGTAATTTTTGTTGTCTGTCGAAGCACTGCTGCGAGCCTGCGACAGTCTAATCTTGATTGCATTTGCTTTTCAGGAAATCCGTGGTGGAAAACAGGAGTTATGATGATTGATGATGATGATGATGACCTAGCTGCACAGCGCCGCGTTTGGACCGAAGGCCGAGAGACATTGTAAGTATGAGATTTAGCTTTTTCGCTGTTTGGGGGTGTTGTCGGGTGTTTTTTTGCGGGTGGGTTGGCGGGTCTTGCCTGGGGCATTCCTGGGAAGGTCTAATACCGGATAGAAGTGTTTTGGACAAAATCCATAAGGAACAGCCTTTTTTTTGCTATTTCTTCTGACATCTTGCTCAATGTAGCGTTTTGGGGGGCTTCCTGCTGTTCGTGGGTGGGTTGCGGCCGGGGTCTCTGTCGAAGCACTGCTGCGACAGTCTAATCTTGATTGCATTTGCTTTTCAGGAAATCCGTGGTGGAAAACAGGAGTTATGATGATTGATGATGATGATGATGACCTAGCTGCACAGCGCCGCGTTTGGACCGAAGGCCGAGAGACATTGTAAGTATGAGATTTAGCTTTTTCGCTGTTTGGGGGTGTTGTC